>NC_134137.1:365897500-367147500 GCF_033958435.1 Carettochelys insculpta | reverse complement strand
GAGCTCAGGGACATCCTGGGCCCCCGGCACACCTCCTCCCCTCCGGCCACCCTTGACACCTCGGCTGACGAGCCCCAGCAGGCCCTGCAGACGGAGTCCGCCCCGGAGGCAAGCCCCGCACCCCGGGCCCCCCCCCCCCCCCCCCGGAGGCCACCCCCGGGACATCGCGGCAGGAGGATGAGGAGGAGGAGGGGGGCTCCTCCTCCGCAGAATCCGAGCTGCAGATCCTCCTCCTGCCATCCCGGAGCAGCAGCAGGGCCTCCGCCCCCCGGGGATCTCCGGACCGTGGGAGCGGACCGACAGGTAGGTACCCCCCTCTGGTGGATGCCCCTGGGCTTGAGGGGCGGGGGTAAGAGATATGTGTCCAGGGCCCCCCACATGCTCACATGGCCATGGCCCCAAGGACACCAGGGCCATGGCCCTCACAGCAGTGCATCAGCCCCTGCCCCCCCCCCCCCCCACATGACAGTGCCATGCCCCATCCCCGGGCCAGGGGGGAGCGGAACCTCGAGGGGCCCCCGGGAGGAGGGGGTGGGACACCCCGCAGCAGCAGCAGCAGCATGTGATGGAGTGGGGGGAGTGCCAAAGGGAGACTCAGGCTACCTATGAGCAACAAGAGCTGAATAGCTCCCAGCGGCAAAGGAGGATCCTGGGGCTACAGCTGGCAGGTGACACCTCTGCCCTGAACAAACAGGAGGGAGGAGCTGAGCTGGCTTGGACTTGGGGGGCGAGGGCGGGGCCCACAGGTAGAGGCTAGGGGAAGGGAGAGCTGGAAGGCAGCCAGCCTGAGGAGGGGGAAAGCTGCATCCCCGAGGGGCCCCCCTTGGGGTCTTCTCCCCAGGATGGGTTGGAAGGACTGTCTCTTCCGACAGCTGGTGCTGTCACTCCTGGGAGAAACTGGGCATCTGTGGCCTAAGAAACCTCTCCTGCTGTCAGACCCTGCGGGGTGAAGTGAGAGTCGCTCCCACCAGGGGACGGGGTGCAGGGCAGGGGGACCCCTGAACCCCATCCATCACAGCAGCATCTCCCGGGGACGGGGATGGGGAACCTGCAGCACAGGGCTGGGGGGACAAAGGCCACGGCTCGGGGCCCACACTAACGCCTGTCTCCATTCTTCTTCCCCACCTCCTCTCCTGTGTCCTGCACCTGCACCATCAGAAGGACCGGAAGAGAGCGCCGGCGAGGCATCAGTCATCCCGGAGAGCCCTCCGGGACCATCGCTCCAGGCCAGCCCCTCGGCCGAGGACCAACCGGCCCCACGGCGGGCTAGACGGCGGACCCCGCGCCACCAACAGCCGACGGCGACAGACCCCCAGCTGCTGGCCATCCACCGTCGGCAGCTGGAGGTCGCGGAGCAGCACCTCCAGCTGCAGGAGCGGGCGCTGGCCTGGCGCCAGGAGGCATGGGGGGCCTACATGGAGACATTTAACCGCTTGGTGGACTACCTGGCCCCCCATGCCGCGCCGGCCGCCACATCGCCTGCCCTGCCTGCTCCTGCAGCCCCACCACCAGCTGCTCCGCCCGTCGCCGTCCCGTCCGCCGTCGCCCCGCCACCCACCGGCGAGGGCCGGAGCACCGAGGGACCCCTGGAGCCACCTGACACTCGCTGGCCACCGTACCTTCCGGTCCAGCCCGCCCCCACCCAGCCACGGACCAGGCTGCGACCGCGGCGGGGTTCCCGGCCGCCAACGCCCGGTGCCGGGCTATAGGGGCGAGGGGCCCGGGACGTGGCGCCCCCCCTTGTATATAGTTGGACCCTGTTCTTTTCTGCCCCCAGTTTGCCCCGTCCCCCCCATATAAATAGTTCTCCCCTTTATCCTCCCTGGTTTTCTTTTGATTATTGAGGACTGTTGTTTCTTTGTATTGTTTTATTTTTGTACATATTGCTTTTGTTCAACGTTTGTACATAGTTTTTGGTTTTTGGTTCAAATATTTATTTACAGTTACAAAAAAAAGGTTTGGAAAGAAAAAAAGAAGTTTAAGTTCAGCCACAAGTGCATGCTGTCATTTGTCCAGGACAAGTGGGAGGGGGGTGCGGTGGGGTGCTCCATGGTGTAGGCGTTGGGGCAGGAGTGTGGTGGAGGAAGGGGCGGGCAGTAGGGGGCCTGGGCAGAGTTCACCCCGTGGCCTGTTCATCAAAGTGGGCCCGCAGGGCCTCCCGGACCCGGATCCCTTCGGGGTCCACCTGCCGACTGGGGGCAGCAGGTGGCTGGACATCTGCCCTGCCGGCCTCCGCCGCCCAGCCCTGGAAAAAGGTGTCCCCCTTGTTCTCTACCAAATTGTGCAGGGCGCAGCAGCACCCACAATCTGGGGGATGTTGTTGGGGCCTGCATCCAGCCGGGTCAGGAGACATCTCCAGCATCCCTTCAGGCGGCCAAATGAGCGCTCCACCACCTGGCGCGCATGGTTCAGGCGCTGGTTGAAGCGCTCCTGGCTAGCGGAGAGATGGCCCATGTAGGGGTGCATGAGCCACGGCCGGAGGGGGTAGGCCGCATCTGTGATGACGCAGAAGGGCATGGTGGTGTCCCCCAGAGGGATCTCCCGCTGGGGGATGTAGGTCCCCACCTCCAGCCGGCGGCACAGGCCCGAGTTCCGGAAAACCCGGGTGTCGTGGGTGCTGCCAGGCCAGCCCACATAAATGTCCTGGAAACGTCCCCGGCTGTCCACCAAGGCCTGGAGGACGACAGAATGGTAGCCCTTTCGATTCAGGTATCGTCCTCCACTGTGATGCGGGGCGCGGATGGGGATGCGAGTCCCATCCCGAGCCCCGAAGCAGTTGGGGAAGCCCAGGGTGGCAAAGGCGGCGATGGTGGCATGTGGGTCCCCCAGCCTCACGAGCCTGTGCAGGAGCATGGCGTTGATGGCACGCACAACCTGCAGAGAAAGCACATGGGACAGCACCAATGAGGGGTGAGCAGGGTGTGCGTGGCCCTGCCCTGCCCTCCCCTGCCCTCCCCTGCTCTGGCCCACCTCCCCTGCCCTGGCCTCCCCTGCCCTGCCCTCCCCCCGTGGGTTCGCTTACCTCCATGAAGACAGCCCCGACGGTGGCCTTGCCGACACCAAACTGCTGGCCCACGGATCGGTAGCTGTCTGGAGTGGCCAGCTTCCAGACAGCGATGCCGACCTGTTTCTGCACTGTGTGGGCACGCCGCATGGCGGTGTCCTGGTGCCTGAGTGCGGGGGTGAGCCACGGGCACAGCTCCAGAAATGTCTGCCGGCTCATCCTGAAGTTCCTGAGCCAGCGGTCGTCGTCCCACTCCCCAAGCACCAGCCGCTCCCACCAGTCGGTGCTGGTGGGGTAGCTCCACAGCCGCCGGCGGGTGGGGCGGGGTGCTGCAGGGGTAGGGGTTGAGCCCTGCTGCCCTGGGGGCATCTCCTCCTCTGGGGCAAGGAGGTGCTCAGCTGCCTCCCGCATGGCACGGAGCAGGGCAAGCCCTGCTCCTGCTGGGAGGGCTGGGTGGACCTCTGGCGGCGGCTGCTGCTGCTGCTGCTGCTGCTGCTGCTGGGGGTCCATGACTGCGGCGCCCGGGGTCTGTGTGCCTATGGCTCCTCAGACCGCATGCTGTGCAGGCTGTGTGTGTTTGGGAGGGACCCTTTAAGGGAGCGGCTAGCTGTTGCCCTGGAAGCGCTAGTCCGCCCGGTGACCCTGTCTGCAGCTGTGCCTGGCATCCCTATTTCGATGTGTGCTACTTGGGCGTGTAGATGTTCCCTCGCTGCGCCTATTTCGATGTTGGGCTGCGCAACGTCGAAGTTGAACATCGACGTTGCCGGCCCTGGAGGACGTGTAGACGCTATTCATCGAAATAGGCTATTTCGATGTCGCTACTTCGAAATTAGCTACTTCGATGTAGCGTGCACATGTAGACGTAGCCATAATAACCCAGAAAATTCACATCCTGGTTCAAAACGCATGTTAATGTGTCAAATTTGCATATTAAAGAAAGTTCAGCAGCCTCTCTTTCAAGACTGTTGTGAAAATTCCTCTTCAGTAAGACGCAGACTTTTAAGTCATTAACAGAATGGCCCACTCCATTAAAATGTTGGCTGACTGGTTTGTGGATCAGGAGTGTTTTTATGTCTGTTTTGTGCCCATTAACTCTTTGTCTAAGAGAGTTTGAAGTCTGTCCAATATGCAAAGCATCTGGGCATTGTTGGCACATGATGGCATGTGCAATGTTAGTTGAGGAACATGAGAATGTGCCTGTGATTCTGTGAATAACCTGGTTAGGTCCAGTGGTAGTATCTCCGGAATAGATATGTGGACAAAGGTGGCAGTGGGCTTTGTTTCAAGGAAAAGTTCCAGCAGTGGTATTCCTGCGGTATAGACTGTGGCTGTTGGTGAGAATCCTCATAAGGTTGGGATGTTGTCTGTAGGAGAGAACAGGCCTGTCACCTCAGGCCTTCTGGAGTGTGGCATCCTGGTTAAGGATAGGTCTGTTACTATTCACATTCAGTATGTCTCATTCAGGCAGTGGCTAATGGGAACACTTTCTCACCTTTATAGGTTTCTGTGGTGCACCTATTACTGATGTCTGTTGTATTCCTGGTATGAACATCAGCACAGGGAAGTTTTGCATTGAGAGGCCTAGATACCATGGTTATAGCCATGCAAATTTGCAGATATCCACTTTATATCTGTGGGTATTGGCATCTGCAGATGTGGATGCGGGTATCAGTGGTTCTTTTTTGCAGACACAGGTGCAAATACAAATTTTGTATCTAGAACCTTACAAATTTACAGATACCAACACGTATATCCATGGCTCATTTTTGCTGGTACAGAAGCAGATGCATATTTTGTTATCTACTCAGGGCTCTAACCACAGTGATGAGCCATTTGAAAACATAGATTCTTAGTAGCAGATCATCTGCTCTCTAGTGAGAGAACCACCAGCAGCCTGTCAAACCTAGAGCTTTTCCAGTTTCAGGGTACAATTCAAGATGTACCTCCATGGTTACGTTTTTTCTCTGATGGTGAATATTGCTATTACCCTGCCTGTAATTCTCAAGTTTCCAGAGTTCATGTTCTGGGATCATTTGTATTGGTCAACACTAGAATGTGACGGATTTTATTTATCATATTAAATAAAAAGCTGTTATGATTTCCAGTCAGGAATAGAATCTGCTGCATATCGCAGTGTCAATCTCTGGAAAATATTTGCAATGAGAGGTTTAGGACTTACATAAGATAAGTGTATGTAACTAATATTAATTTTCCTGTTTCCTTGACAGAAAAGAAATCAGCAAGATGATGATTGAGGAACCATGAAGTGTAAGATGAAATTTAAAACAAGAAATGTGGCTAATTAGGGCCACATAATACAGTAGCTATTCAACAGCCATCAATTTAAAGAATTACTTGCTTTTTATATTCGTCTGAAACACTTGAAGAGATGCTGATCCAATGTGTATATTGGTATAATAAATACACATTTTAAGAATCCATTTTAATATGGTGATGTGGTATACTGGCTGTGTTGAAAAACACAGCATATTTTTAAGTTCCAAGAGAGATGTTTTTGTATAAATGTCTCAGTACAAGCAATTCAGGCTCTGCATACATCTGTCATTGAATCCCCAATCTTGAAGACTCTGTGCACCCCAGTCGTTGAGGTTTGCTGAAATTAGAAGTCTGTCACTCATATAAAGTGCATCCTACAAATTTAACTTTAGCACAGTCAAAATATCAAGTGTCCCTCCTGCTTAAAGGCAGGCTATTTTAAAGCACTCTCTAGTTGCAGGGAGAGAAACAAAAAATTTCTGTGTTCTCAGGTGTAACTTTTTTGAAAATTGCTGATTTAATTTGTTTTGAGAGCACTTCTGTTGTTTTCTTATGGAAGAGATGGTTGAGAAATTTTTTTTTCCTCAGTAAAGCCATCGAATAGCATATTTCACTTTAAAAATATATTTAACCCACTGATGGTGGCTAAACAATTTACCAACAAATGTTGATGTCCTTTGTATTTTTCTAACCTCTGAAAGCACTGTGAAATGCACTAAAGTTTTTCTGAATGCTGATGTAAGGAAACTTGTGCATATGGGGCATTTCAGAACCCAATTTAATAAAATACTGAAGCTGAGTTTTATTCCTTTAGTATAAATCTTAAGCTGTCAATTGCGTCATACAAAATATGTAAACAAGTGTGGACTCAGTTCTGCTTTTATCTCATCCAATATCTCCAACTTTGGGAAGGATTGACCCTGTAATTTAAGATGGATTTTGGATTCATTTGCTGCTTCAGCCCCCTCTAGTGATAGGATGCAGCTTGATGCAGTGGTTACGGAGCGGAAGACCCTGGGTTTTCCTCCTAGCTTTATTACCAATTTGCTAAAATGCCAAATAATTTGGGTAACTCAGTTTTTGAGTGTCCAACTTGACAGGAGTGGCTGTATCTTGAGATGTGCACTGCATACCTCCAGTTGAGGTATATAAGAGCTACAGTTGCTCTGAAAATCTGATCCTAACTTGTCTGAAAGTAGCCATCCAAAAATCAAAAGCTGTTTTCCGAAGGTTAGTCTTTTGCCTCGCTGTCCTTCATTTTTCTGTAAAATGGGAGATAGTGCTTAAAAAAATTGGTCACTGCTTAATCCTCTGTGGTTTTACTTTCGAACGAACACTGCATGTGATGGAGGACAGATTATACATCCTGTTCTACCGTATCTGCTTATCATACATAACATCTTGAAGTTTGCTGTCTTTGGTGCAGAGGAAATAACAGACAATGGCTCTTGCAGTCCAAAATCATAAAATGTGTTTTTCTTTCTGAAGCTTGAGGTGCATATTAAAGAATTGCCATTTGAGCATGAAGTATCAAATGTTGCTAAATCCAGAAGGAATCACTGGAAAAAAAGAAAGAAAAGAGAGGGAAAAAAACACCTTGAAAGAAATATTCCAAAAATTCATATATTTCAAGGCCAGAAGGGACTACTAGATTATCCTGACTGGCTCTTGCATAACACAAACCATAGAATTTCACCTAAGAATCCTGCATAACTTCTGGCTGTGTTTGAGGATGCCTATAAGAAAGAAACCCAACCTTGATTTAAAGACTTCAAGTAATTCTATAAATGGCCGTGGTTACAGTACACGCTCAATTATCTGGCATCCCGGGGAACAGGAGGTGTCAGATAATAAAATGTGCTGGTTATTCAAACTGGGGCTGCCAGCTCCACAGCAGCTAGCTTTGCTCCACCAACCCTGGCGGGACATGCCGGTTAACCAGGTGTGCCAGTTATCCAAATGAAGGGTAACAGGTTTTACTGTACCGTTTGTCTTCAGCTTCCAGTCATTGGGTCATCTTAAAAGGTTTTTCCTGCTGGATTGAAGAACTTTATTCTCAGAAGTCTTCTTGTAGCATTTACAAGGAAGGGCCGAAACATTCTTCTGGAGTTACTTATAAACCGTGAGAGAAATTAATGATTATTCTCTCTTTGGTAAGATGAAAATGGGTGGGTGTCAGTAATCTTGCATAAATCTGCCTTGGGACAATTTTTAACCTCCCCAATCCTTTATTTGAGTATTTAATGTCTACTTACTGTGTGGCAAGCCCTTTAGTCCTACGTCAAGTCATAGAGAGATCATTTCAACACACAATCAAATTACTGAAATACGAGTATCCAGTTCATAAAGCCCATGTTCATGAGTGAATAATCCTATTGGTTACTCGTGTGAATGAGAGCTGTAGGATCAGATCCTTACATTGTACAATTAAAAACTTAAGCATGCATGTCAAGTTTCAAGTATATAATAGACAGGGGAAGTATTAGAGAATGGAGGTAGGTGCACGGAGTGTAATTGTAGAGACAGTGAAGAGATACATTGCCAACTAGTAACATCTTCTATAAGGCGATGGGATTTGCTCAGTGTCTGCGCTATGCATCATCTCAGAGGCGCAGTGGTGGTTTGTGAATTGCAGTTCTTCTCCAGAATGGTACAGAAAATTCTCCCCATTATGCTTCAGTAAATAATGTGTTTAATTTCTCGGCAGGCTTAACACTATTCCACTGAGCTCCATTAAAAATATTACATTTTTTTTTTTAAATTACCAAGAGTAAAAGTTCGCTTCAGTATGATGTACCTATTTTAATGAGGAGATCCTAGTGAATGCCACCTTACTCCTTCCATGTGCCCTGGGGACTCTTGTAGTTCCCTTGCCTCATTTGCTTTCCTAGTACTCCACTCATCTTTCCTAATGCCACCAATAAATGATTTGATTCATCTCAATATCAGAAGATGCAGTAAACCTAAGATTGAGCTGACCCAAAGAAATCCCCTTGCTCGGCATAATATTTTAGATTTCATTTGAGTGTGCTGCTCTGCAAAGCCTCAGGAGGGAAAGAAATGTAGGAAGTATTCTTCCAATTGTACCATCTCCTCTGGCAGAATGAATTTTACCTGTTGGACTTTAGAAACACCTTATAAGGCCATAAAATTATCCTTGTGAACGTATCTAACATTCTGTGTCAGGCACTCTGTATAAATCTTTCACACATCCTCCTGTGCCCATGTATGGCTGACACCCAGGACACCATAGTAAGCAAAGCAGAAACCGAATGAGAGACATTTCAGTGAGACTGTAGACATTAGGCATGGATAAAAGTCATAACACAGCCTTTAACTGGCATGTTGCCATCACATCCTAAAGAATGTGGTATCTCTGTGTTTGTCACGAACTCTGTAAGGACTCTTTCAGTAGGCATGCAAGAGACTAGCAGAACCTTTGTATGTGGTGAGATACTGAGTAGCATTTTTACTATACCATACTTAATACAGTAACATCTGGAAGATCAGCGCCATTATATGTGTGATGCTCTGAAAGCAGAGTCTGTGTTGCTTGTGTTACAGAAGATGAGGGAGGGAATGACGGCTATGTCTTGCTTGCACACATGCACTTATTCTGTTTCCCAAGTGCCTCTGAGTCTTGAGGAATTCCTAAGGTGTCAGAGGCAGAGACCTGGCTTAGACGAGAGGGTTAGAAGCATTACAGGTCAGTTCCACGCATAAGATACAGCAGAGGAAAGCCTCGATCACTGTAGCAGGAGACAAGCCGTCAGCCCTGGCATGGTTGGAAGAGCAGAAAGGGGTGAGCATAGATAAAAATAGAATTGTTTCCTTAATACACATTTAAGCTAGTTCCTTTTAATGTGCTGAAACAACTCTAGATGTCTAGAGGGGAATGGCATCTGGCTGAGTGGCATCTGCTAGTGTGACAGCAAAAATGTAAATAAGCAAATCAGCCTGGCAAACTTGCAAAGTTCTTCATTCTGAAGTGGCAGGGTCCTGCAGGCATGGCTGTGTATGGGTACCATTTCTACTCCTCAAACCTATTGTTTTATGAAATAACACTGAAAGAGAATACATATCTTTGGGTCTTTGAGAGGGTGTTTAAAAGAATAATTGAGGGGCTCCAATCACACAGCTTTTTGACACATGAACCCTTGATAAATCTTGACATTATGGGCTGAGTATCAGAGTGCTTTAAATGAGTTCACATAATTTTTACCCTATATACATTTTAGGCTTACAGTGTTTTAACAGTGTCATGAAACTCCTTTCTAAATCTTTTAACAGGAGAAGGAGGTCCTTTGGGATTTTTTGTTTTGGGGTGGTGTTGATTTATTTTATATAATGAAAACTCAACCAGAAATTGAATTTGTCGCTCTTTTATTACAGATGAATTTTGTTAGCTGCCTCAGAAGAATACAGCCTCCAGTGTCATATACTAATCCTGAGATAAGATGTAATTAAAGTTGCTTTTATCTGCATAACACAGTTCTGGGGCTCCTGTTTTATGGGATGTTAATTTAAATTAATACGAAATATTGATGCATATGGTGAAGTGTGAAACTTATCTCTAGTACCTGCATGATGCTTATCACTAAGAATAGTGGCGGTCACTTTAAAAATAAATCTGATCTGATCTTCCTTCATCTGCAGGAGTAAAATTTAAATAGGTAGAGAATGAGCATGGCTGGCTGCACGCTGAGTGTGTGCAGCTGTAAGTGGAAATGGCTAATTGTGCAAAGAACTATTTGAAGAAAAGGGGTTTCCATTGAGTTCTGAATGTGTCACAATGAGACTTATGTTCCTAAAATAGCTGAACATTTCACCTTCAGACTTGCATGAACAGCCATTTCGTAGGAGTTAATTATGCAAACCTGTACATGCAAATGAAAGGAGCATTGGAGAAACTACTTTCCCTTGCTCAGCCCCCAACTGTTCCTGATCACATAGTCCAATAGCTGGGGCTGGCGTATCTCGTCATGCTGGTTTTACAACACCCTCAAGCAATATTTCAGTGGTATCTCTGCTTTCTTTCCTTCCCATCTCCTGACTAAAAGCACTTTCATTTTTACAATGCTCACAAGAATCTGGGTGTAATTTCCATGGCATAGGTACCAGGTGACACAGACAGCGGCAGTGCAAGGTTCTCATATGCTGCCTTGCCAGTTGGTCTGAAGCCTGAGATGCAAAGAACAACTTTTAGGGGAGCATAATAGTTAAAGACTCCATTCAGTCCTTGGCCCCCTCATGTTGCTGATAACAGCTGGCTACTGTTGGACAAGGTTCTTGCAATGTGGGCACTTGTCCCCTTGAAATTGGACTAAGATCCTCAAAATCATTCACAGAGGCTCCTGAACAGGCCTCAGCTGGTAACAAGCTTCAGTTCCTTACCCTGCGTTAAGTTCAGAGATTCCATATCTCAGCTGAAGCTACATCATACAGTAATTTTATTCTGTAGGTGATTGGGAGACATGGAAGGCTATTGACTCAGAGAACCATAACAAATTACTTCAAGCATTACAAGGACTGCTTCCCTTCCTTTGATGCTTGTAATTATTTCAGGCAGGACACTTAATGTTCTTCTTCCCCTCTGCCCCCTCCTTCAGTCCTATGTACTTGATTGATCAGTTTTTATTGCAATTTTTTTTGGTCATCTGTACTTACAAATGTTAGTCTATATTGGAAATTAGATTGATTTGATAAAGTGGGTCTGTCCCATGAAAGCTCATCACCAAATAAATCATTTTGTTAGTATTTAAAGTGCTACATTTGTGCTGTTTTGTTTCATAGAATCATAGGGTTGGAAGAGACCTCAGGAGGTCACTGAGTCCGAACCCCTTCTCAAAGCAGGACCAATGCCAACTAAACCATCCCAGCAAGAGCTTTGTTAAACTGGAACTTAAAAAGCTCTAGGAATGGTGATTCCACCATCTCTCTAGGTAACACATTCCATTGCTTCATCACCCTCCTGGTGAAATACTTTCTCCTGACATCCAACCTAGACCTCTCCCACTGTAACTTGAGACCTTTGCTCCTTGTTCTGTCATCTGTCACCTCTGAAAACAGCCCCTCTCCTTTCTCTTTGTAATCCCCCTTCAGGTAGTTGAAGGCTGATATCAAATCTCTCTTCAGTCTTCTCTTCTGTAGACTAAATGACCCTAAATCCCCTCAGCTTCTCCTCAAGTCATGTGCTCCAGCCCAATCAGTTTTGTTGCCCTTTGTGGGACTCTCCAATGCACCCACATCCTTTTTATAGTGGGGGGAGGCCCAGATGTGACCTCACCAGTGTTGAATAAAGGGGCATAATCATTTCTGTAGACCTGCTAGTAGTGCTCCTACTAATGCACCCCAATATGCTGTTAGTCCTCTTGGCTACAAGGGCACATTGCTGACTCATGTCCAGCTTCTCATCCATTGCAATGCCCAGGTTGGGAGCTGTTGAATGGGAGTTGTTGAATTCTGTGCACCTTGAATAGTTTGGCCATAAGGGCCCATTTCTGAAATCATTATGAGGCAATACTCCTCCTGACTTCAGCAGAACAGCATTTCCACAGAAGAGTGACTGTTTTGCCTGACTAAGCTTCTCAGGACTGAGTGCTGGGAAAAGGAGGAAGATGTTGTTAGAGAACCAAACCCTTCTTTTGATATAAGGTGTTTCCTCAAAAAGCATCACAGACTGAAAGAGGAACAAAGAATAAAGGGAAGTGTGGACAGGAACACACATTCAAATGATACCCCACCCCCCATCCTCCTTCAACTTCGTTGTGTTTAGTGGGATGGAAGTGGTTGTGTTTTTTCCTGACAGGACAACACACAAATGGGGGGGGGGGCGGGGAAGAGTGTGTGTAAAGTAGGAAAAAAACAATCAATGAACAGGTACCCTAGGACAATGACTTTGACCTAAGGACCATCTGAAACCCACTTAGAACTGCTTTGCATAAGTAAGCTCTAATTATTCATATTAGGGTTTGCATGACTGGGTGCTAAATTTTATCAACAAAAACCCAGAGGAGGGCTAGAATGTAGCAGTAGAAATGGTTTACTAGGGCCAATGGTACATGGCAGGAGGGGAGAGCCACATTTAAGTGAAGGGTGTCCTTTCATAACACACAGTCTGTCACAAGTAGTGTCTTGACTGTGGTGTTTTGTTTGATTTGACAAACAATTCTTACCTTTATTCAATGTTAGGAGGTGGCTTTATTCAGCTCCAGGGTAGGAATGTGTCTCCTGGGGAACATTTTGGAATGAAGCAAAAGGAGATCATTTGGTGCAGGGCAGCAGTGGGGTTTCAAGTGAAAGGGCCATCGGGGAAAAGCCATGAAGATGGCTAAGAGACCCCAGCTAAAAAGCCATATGCAGTGTGAAGGGAATGAGGGAGGTGGAGGAGTAAAGCACATGAGCGCTTTAATTTTAGGAAACAAGGTTAATTAATTTTAAAGGAAATTGCTCATGTGAGCCTTTCACTTGTAGGATGCATTTTTGTACTCCACCCAAGTCAGTCCACACCAAAGCAGTTACCAGCCTGAGCCATCTGATATGAAGCAGTGGTCTCGCAGTTCACCAGCTGATGGAAAGGTGTCTGTGTCGCAAAAATATTGCCTACGATTTGCACCCTTATCGGCTGAGGCTGACTGAGTTGAAAGGAAGAGTGAGCTACCCATTAACCACACTGCTCCATGCTGTCAGGGTTGAAGATCTCTGCTAGCGATTAAGTTGGTCTTGCCACACCCCAAGGGTACCTCTTCTATGAATGAAAAGAAGACCTAATTCTACACAAAAGCAGACCTGTAGCACTTTAAAGACTAACAAAATAATTTATTAGGTGATGAGCTATCATGGGACAGACCCACCTCTTCAGACCATAGCCATACCAGAGCAGACTCAATATTTAAGGCACAGAGAACGAAAAATAGTAATCAAGGTGGATAAATCAGAAAAAAAAATATCAAGGTGAGCAAACCAGAGTAGAGGGGCAGAAGGGAGGGGGGAGTCAAGAATTAGATTAAGCCCAGTATGCAAACGAGCCCCTATAATGACCCAGAAAATTCCCATCCCACTTCAAACCATGTGTTAAGAAGTGGGTCAGTCCCACGAAAACTCACCTAATAAGTTATTTTGTTAGTCTTTAAAGTGCTACTAGACTGATTTTTTGTTTTGATAGTATATAGACTAGCACGGGTTTCTGTCTGTTACTAATTCTACACAGCTTTAAAATTGACATTAAATTCGCTCAGGGCCTGATTCAGAGGCAGGCAAGTCACCTACAAACCTAGAGTCAACGTGGCTACTTGTGTAAGAGTTGCCGGACTAGGCTGTTTGTCGAGTGGAGAAATTCCATGAATATACTGTAACCTATTTAAAACAAATCAAAGGGGGAAATGAAAACATCTCCCTTAAGCTGGGACCTGTACATAGCCACACCAGGGAGGCTGGAGGCTGCTGTGGGCCCCAGGGCAAGGTGGGAGGAAGGGGCCAGGGCAGAAGGGGCAGAACCAAGGGCAGTGAGCCCTTAGCATGGCTTAGACCATGGCTGTAGGTCCCCCCGCTTACAGCTGTGTGGAGAGGCAAAAAAAGAGCCACTACCACAGCCTTTCAAAGGGACCTGAAGCTGCTGCCACTACATTGGCAGTGGTGGCCAGAGTTCCAGACCCCTTTGGAACACCACACCCTAGGGCAACTGCAGGTGTGCACGCAGGCCTGGCTAGGGCCACTGCCTACATTTTCCTCTGGCTTTGGTCATACAGAAAACTCTGGGATCAACAAAAGTCCAAATGAGACACAAGACTTGACCAACGGCAGGCGGCTGGAGCACGAGAATTTCAGTCTGGCTGTTCTGCAGGAATTCGTGTGTTGTCAGATCTGTCAATGCCGTGGCCATCCAGTTCCTTCTCGGGTGGGCATTTCTCGCATGATCATTCCATGATGTCTGAGGTCACCTGCTCACGGTCTTTCCACTGGCAGAGGTGTAATTAATTGTTGTATTAAATTCCTGTACATTCAATAGGACTACATGGGAAACCGCAATATTGTAAAAATCCTGGCCCCATTGAATCAGTGGGCATTTTGCCATTGGCTTCCATGAGGCCGTGATTTCACTTCCATTGCTTGTAATTTTCCTTTTTGGAAACAAATATTCAACATCAAGAACTGAAATAACCTGGAGTGAATGAAGAGCAATTAGTTTCTCATAGCAACCATTTGATAGGCACCAGTGATTTGCTGATGATACGGCTGTCTTTGTGATAATTTATGGTTTCGGGAGAATTGTTTTCTCTTTGATATTACTGCACTGTGAGGAGACCTAATCCATGATTTTTTTAAATATTTATTTATTTATTTAGATGTCCCTTGTAAATGGAAGTTGTTTTGTTCTTGGAGGAGATATGATTGCAGATCAGGTTAGTAAATGGGTAGGAAAATCTTTCTTCTTGGAATGTGCGCTTATTGAGAAGCAGGTTTTGGTGCTCTACTGTGTTTTTTTTACATAGGACTAATGGGAGAGGGCGATTAAAATCCTAGTAATCTGAAATATTTTAATTTTTAAAAATTTGAAATCTATTAATTTGACATCTCTTTCAGTTTTCAAAAAATTTCAATGAACTGATCAGAAAACCTAAAAAAATTACAACTAAAATTTTTGTTGACAGTGTTTTCCCTTTGAAAATTAAAAAATGAAGATGTCAGTTAAAACTTTGAATTTGGTGCAATGTTAGCTTTAATTTCAGTACTTTCTCATTAGTGGGACTCCCTAGCATGCACAGTTTATATTGGTGCAGTTCGTCCCTTCCTCCTAGGTTGAAACTGGAGTAAACTACATTATGGATTTGTTCTGATAGGCGAAACAATAATACTACTACCTAGTTCTTATATTGTTGTTTTCTTTAGCTCTCAAAACAATCTCTAATGTATTTAGCCTCATAACATTCCTGTGATACAATGAAGTGTTTTCCCCCATTTTGCAGGTGGGAAACAGAGGCACAGAGAGGCTAAGTGACTAGCCCAATGCCACATGGGAAGTGTGTGGCAGAGGAGGGACTTGAACATGAATCTCTGTTGTCACCTTGATATCTGTTCCACTAGAGTTCGTGTAAGCCCATTGAAGACAGGCCCACAAGTTAGTCCACTTTGAAGCCAAAATTTGTTGAGACTCCAGAAACAGACTGGAAAGAAGTGTTTAAGAGCAATGGCTTCTGGCAATCGAAAAAGCAGGCCTGTAGCACTTTAAAGACTAACAAAATAAATTATTAGGGGATGAGCTTTGGTGGAACAGACCCACTTCTTCAGAGCTGGAAAATGCTGCTGGCAATTGAATTTATGTCTTAATGCACAAAAGATTAAAGTATTTGGCTTTCTGGTCCCCTTTTGTTTAAAGTTTAAGTGCAAACATGATTTTCCAGTCCACCATGGAAACAATACAACTTGAGGTTCTTTGATGTACATTTCCTAAATAAGCGATCATCCGCTTCTCTTTAACCTGCGCATTGAATTCCTTATCAGTTATATTGACCCCATACTTAGAGAGATCATTCTCCTTAATTATTACCTCCAGCACATGGCTGCACATATGCTGTTTACATAGCTGCTTTCTCCAGTGTGGAAGTCTATGTTAAACTTCAAAGTATGTTCTTAATTATATAGAGAGATGATAAGTTAGTCAGTCTGAAGCTCCCGCATGTTGAGAGCTGAAGGCTGGGATGACTTCATAGCAGTGGAATCCTCTTTAAAAATAACATCATGGGGAGGAAAAAAAACCAGCCCTGGAATAAATTAACTAGCATCGTGTCAGACACCTGAAACTGCTACTGCTAAACGTCTGGCTTTGAGTCACAGACTTTGCAGCCGGAGAAATGTGCTTCTCTTGGAAAATGCCCGTAGCACTTAGTGGAAGTCTGTGGATCCCAGGAGCTGTTCTGCATGCTGTGTGTATATACAGCATAATTTTGATATTTTTCTTCCTTTGATCTGTAACCAATAAGGACTTTCGCATGCCTATAGACTTTCTGGATGGGCTTCTCTCCACTCTGGCCTCTATACGATGATTCACTGGCACCTTGGGGCCATATAAACCCTGCAGCAGCTGAACTGGGCTTCCATAAATGGTCCCACATTGCTCCTTCCCCTACTTCCAAGGCTTACCATGGGGCGATGGGGAGACTGGAAGTGGAAAAGGACATGCTGGAACAGTCACTGCACAATGGAAATTTTGAGCTGTGCAATACCATTATAGGCTGCCCTTGTGAGGTTCCTATTAATTAGTGAATCCAGAAACTTCATGCCAGCCCCACATGACAAACCACTGAACCAGAATAGTAAGAACACAAGGACAGCTTAAATCACTTGCACCTCCGAGCTCTTACCCTTTGGCTGTGCATTTTGTACTGTAGCTTTTGTGCTGCACCACACAGACTGGCTCCCTCTGTTATAAAACCTCATTTTCCCTAACTGCTTGGTCCCCCATGATGTTACAGTCTTCTTTGTGTGATGTCACAAGTATTTCCACAGCAGCTAATTATGATGTCACTTTCAGAGAATTCTGCCCTCATCAGTGGAACTCCCTAAGCTAGCTACTGGCTGAGAAGATCTTTTTGGAGGAGTTGCAGAAGGATCATGCCCCAAATGAGGAAGAAGGAGGCGGAACACATGGAGTTGAAACAAACATCTTGCCCTGCAAATACCTGTGTTAGTAAAGACCAAAATAATTATACGTGTGTCTCAACATCTGTTCACAGTCTACATTCACACCCATGCTTTAAGTCCCATTTAAGTCACATCTGCTGCTCTGACATTGAAGTATGTGCACAGAATCATTGAACACTAGAACTGGAAGGGACCTCGAGAGGTCATCAAGTCCAGTCCCCTGCCTCCACAGCAGGACCAAGCACCATCTAGACCATCCCTGATAGGTGTTTATCTAATCTGCTCTTAAATATCTTCAGTGATGGGGATTCCACAACCTCCCTAGGCAATTTATTCCAGTGTTTAACCAGTCTGACAGGAAGTTCTTCCTAATATCTTCCCATGTCTTGCTCACAACACTTCTGTTAATGCAGCCCGGAATGATATTTGCCATTTTTTTTTTGGAACAACATCACATTATTGACTCTTATTTAGCTTGTGGTCCACTATGACCCCAAAATCCCTTCCTGAAGTACTCCTTGCTAGACAGACATATGAAAGAAGAATTTGGCCCATAATGTTTTTCAAAGTTTTCCAGGAGACTCAGACAGCTCATTAAATAAGATAATCCTAGCGAATGTTTCCAATTGTAGATCCTGTACTAGTAGTAGTAGTAGTAGTAGTAGGCATCCTTCAGTCTGCATAGACTATGGATCGTGCCCTTTAAA
Source organism: Carettochelys insculpta (assembly GCF_033958435.1). Lineage (NCBI taxonomy): Eukaryota > Metazoa > Chordata > Testudines > Carettochelyidae > Carettochelys > Carettochelys insculpta. The sequence continues at coordinate 367,129,872 of NC_134137.1, read as the reverse complement.
GTTTCAATTGAGGACTTCATTTACAGCGTCTATTGTGACTATGAAGACCCACACGAGAGTGACAGTCCTTGCTGCATCTCTTGCAGATGTAATGGGTGTCTGGCAAGTCCTTATTGTGCTTTTTGTGCGCTCACTTCTCCTCTGCTAGCTGCCTGATCTTCATCTCGCCTTCAGAAGGGCGAAAAAGAGATCCTGTACTGGTGCCCTAATTAAAGGCAACAGCCCCCCTTTGAATTTGTTTCCTCTACTTTAGCGTTAGGTTCCTCTTTATATTACATAAACTAACTCTACACAAAGATAATTAATGTTATATCCTAAGAATATCATGTTATTTCAAAGAGAATAAATCAGGTGCTATTATGACGCCTGATCCATTTTTTAAATAAATGCAATTTGCAGTTTCTGAATTTGGTTTTTCTCCGGCTCCCTCTAGTTTTGGCATTAAAAGACTGAGCTGCTATTGGGCGTGTTAAACTGTCATTCAGCTCCATTTCAAAGCTGGTTTTATTCTGCTGTTTAAATATCTACTTTACCCAATTTCATTCGGTGGTGGGAAACAGCAATGCAGGCTGTCTGGCTCCTTAGAGAATGGGGACTGAAGGACCCATTTTGCCAAATGGTGGTCTTCCATAACTCTTCTGTGTTTGAAATTTCAGCTTAATCTCAAATAGGAGCAGATTCTCCTTTGGCACAGGGGAGATGATGCTGGGACAATAGCGCAAAGAAGGGAGAGAGTGTAATTTGAAGGGCAGGGGTGTGGGGGGGGTAATGCAGAGTAAAGCACAGCAGAGTGCAGAATCGAGGCCCTCATCCCATAAAAACTATGTGTGAACTCCTGACTTCATGGAAGTCAATGGCCAAACTTCTATAGACTTCAGTGCAGTTAGGATTTCACCCAGTCTGAATAGCCCCATTAACATCCATGAAACTACAAGCAATGGAGAAATTAAAGGGGTGTCTGAGTCTTTTCAGAATCAAAGCCCAAATACAGAGAAGTTGTAAGGGGGGGTCAGATAAAGAGACACAGAAGCAATCCAATGTGGGAAACAATATGGGTCATAATATATTTTTGTGCCAGCTGAATTATTTATGTTGTTTTTTTTGGCTGGTGGTGGTTGAGTTTGTTTTGTTTTGTTTTGCTAAGTGTTACATAGCACAGAGTTCCCTTGATTCTGACCAGTAGCTTGCTTGTTAAATAAAACCATTGTGGAAAAAAACAGGGAACATGCTCATGTTGTGCATCTGAGTATAGTATTGGATCTCTGCAAAACCCCAACTTCACTGAGGTTTATCAGCAGGTGTCCCCTCATTGACAATGTGCCCTGTTCTACTGGTCTTTTCAAAAGTGAGTTGCAGTAGTCTGATTTGTTTAAATAACTAGAGGTGTTCTACACAAGATGGCTCCACCCATTCTGTAGTCTTTTTGAACTCATCAGCCCTTGAATTAAGAGGAAAAACACCCTGACACAGTCACCAGTGGGCAGGGGGAGAGTTTAAAAAAATAGTCCACTGAAGTGTTCCTTTCCCAGCAGATGTTGGCCCATGAGTTTAAGATTATTAGATAGTTTATTAAACCAAATTATAAATTTCATTTAGCACTAAGTGTATCCTGGATAGAATGACACCAGACATTAATGTGGCTCATAGACTGTAATATTGCACTTGACCATGCAAAATCAGAGTGCGAGAGAGAGAGAGCTTTTTGTAGTTTTAAAGCTTGTCTTTCTTTCTCACTTATAGAAGTTGGCCCACTAAACATATTACCTCACCCACCTTGTCGTTCTAGTATCCTGGGACTGGCATAGCTACAACTATACTGCATAAAGACATAACAGCCAAACCCTGCTTGGATGGCGATGCTCACGCTGGAGGAGCAGAAAAAGCAAGCTGCTCCACACTCACGTACAGTGATTAAGGCCGTATAAGTCACTAAATAGGCAGATGCTGCCAACATGTCCCATGCTGACAGAGCCTGCCCAAGAGGTAGTGTTGGTGTGTTGAGGAGTACAGTGAGGCAGAGTTGCCTCCCTTCAAGCCTGAGCACAGGGGATAACTGCACTGCTCCCGATGGCAGAGCTGGGCCAGCCTCAGCCCAGAGGCTGGACGCAGAGGGGTGACAGGAAGTAGAAAAGGCAAGCTGTGCGCAGCCCATTTGGGCTGGAGGCAGATATCTCCAGGCCGCTAGCTGAACTTGCACTGGGTGGCACCCTGCCCCACCAGGAAAGCAGCCCTGGGGAGGAGTTGCTGTTAGGTCCATCTCCAGTGTGCCCAGGGAAAGTAGGACTATGGACCCTCAAAGCTGTGGTAAGAAGTAGCCCCTGGAAACTAGATGTTTCTCCAGTTTTGTTGCTAGGGCATGAGTCAGTGTGTTTGGGTGGAATCCATCTGGCCCAGTGGTGGAACCATTTATCACTGGCATGGCCTTGGGCTGAGTCTTCATGGAGACTGGGCCCCAGACTGTTTGTGGGGTCTCTGCTTGTCCTTGCCCCAAGGACCAGGGCACCTGACCGTGATTGCTTCATCTGAGCCAAGGCTGAAACCCAGGCTTGGAAAGGGAATCATGTATCACTCTGCCTGCCAGAGAGCCAAAGCCAGGGGCTGTTGATCAGCTATTTCCTGATGCAGCAACACCAAGTGCTCTCTCCTTGCCTGAGACTGAGGTATCGCTTTGAGGAGAGATACCATAGCACCTCAGTGTCCAATACGGTCACAAGTGAACGGGACACTGCGGTGTGGTGACAATTGCACCAGCAGCTCATGGAACCTTTAAGTGCAGCTCCTTCTACAGCCCCGCACGAGTGCCGCACCTTCCTGCTCCTGATGGAAGAAGCACGTGGCAGCTTCAGCAGCGTCAGCCCCGGTGGCCCCATCCGTTCCTCTGGCCTTGGTGGCAGTGGCCCTGGTGGTGGCAGCCCCAGCAGTGCCTCCGGCTCCAGCAGCCTCAGCTGCTCCTCTGGCCCCAGGCGTGACAGCAGCTCTGCCAGTGGCGGCTTTGGTGGCTCTGGTGAGTCACTGGCATTTATGTGGGGGGAGGGAGGAGCAATGTGGTGACTATAAAAATATAACAACCACAAGGGTGGTGATCTTTCAACTCCCATTGGACACCATTGCGCCAGGGCGCATTTGGCTGCTCTGGGCAGTAGGTGAGCCCTTGCCTCCAGCTTGCAGTTGTCTGTGCGCTGGGTGACTGTAACCCAGCTGGCAGACTCTGCAGTTTTGCAGTTTAAGTGCATGAGCTATGGACTGGTGCTCTCTGTATTAGTCCTAGCGTTTGGAATGATCTTGCCCAGTTGCTTGGTTGGTAGCCTGGGGAACTTCTCTGTAAACGTTCTTCCTCCTTGCACCTTAGACTAGCGCTTTCAGCCTGAACCTCCGATTCAGAGTACAAATTCCACACTGCAGTCACTTTCTCTCTATTCTTTGCCATTCCCACACGGGCAAAGGGCAGCAATGATGTGCAACCTGAGACAGAGCACAGGTTTGCACAATGTCCAGAAACACTGTGCAGGAGCAGCTGATAGACTATGAGGGAGAGGCACTTTCAAGCTTGGCAAGTCCTTATAACATCGGAAATTGCTATTTCTGGCCTGGAAGTGTACAGCTCATTTGTTCGCCCTCCCTCTGCCATTCCCTCCTTCCACCCTACCTTCATTCATTTCCTTCCAGAGAACAGTTTCTGTCCTTCAGACAGCCAGCTCATTAGGATTGCCAATTTGTCTAAGGAGGCACAAAAGCCAGTATTCCGTGTGAAAAGTGATTAGCATTAAACTAGGAATTCTAAAGATGGAGCCCACACCAAGGCCAGTGTAAATACTATGTGACAGTCTGAGGCATAGGAGCCAATTTGCACCTGTATAGCTACTAATTACATAGCCTTCACCTTAGTTGGGGGTGCTTTGGCCAGACCCTGGATGGTGCTGAGCCACACTCAGCTCCCCTGGATGGCAGGGGTTGCAAAGAGTTCTTGCTTTCCTTGGCCCACAACTTTGCAATTTGTGCCAGTAAGTGGACAACCTGTCCAGTCAAATCAGGGGCAGAGAGTGGCTTTTCTAATAGCACGTTGAGGGTTGAATGCTGGTGTCAGTGAAATCCATGGAAGCTTTGCTCCTGATTTTAAGGAGACCAGAATTTGAACTTGGGTATAACAGGCAATTGATTTTACGGGGGTTTCTCAGCACCCTAAAGCACAGGGACTCACAGGGAGAAAAATGTTTGAACTACACAGATTGAGGGCCTGAACCAATAATCAGTGAAATCATTCCCACTTATCTCACCTGTAATCTGAGCTGAGGTGAAGTAGGGACATAGCTGGTTTATGTCTGAACTGTGTGTGTTCAGCGCAGGGCGACAGATACAACAACAGCCCGTGTTATGCTCTTGGGACAAATCCGAAAGTCTCCCCTACCACCCCCGGACACCTGTTCTGATTTCATGAGTACATTAGCTATAAGATGAGTCAGGGACATACCCGAGCAACTTTAGGCTTCCAGAGGTTTCCTCAGGGATATGAGGGCTGTCTCCCACATTTCAGTGGTGCTGGGACTACTGAGTCACACGGTTGGCCATATTAATTTGAAAAAAAGACTTGCTGCTGACCTAACTCCCAGTGGAGACAGTGGACTTCAGATGGAGTTGGATTGGGCCCTATGTCAAGTGACTATATGTGATCTAGCAAAATGAATAGAGAGTTGGGAACCCAAGAGCTCATAAATTTAATCCTGGCTGTGTCGCTGACTTGTTGTGTGGCCTTGGGGAAGGCAGTTAACATCTTTGAGGCTCAGTTTCCCTCCTTTTAAATAGGAATTAAAATATGGATTTTTGAAGGAATCTGAAGAAGAAATACCAAGTGATCAGAAAGGTCCTTCCAACCCCACGAGTGGGAGAAAGCAGAAAATGCCCCTAAAATTGTTGGCTTTGTGACTGGTATGAATGTGAAGGGTTTGGTTTTGTGAAGCATTGGTCCATGTTCCAGTGAGAGAGGGGAGGGCTGGTCTCTTCTCCCTGAGATGGAGATGGTCTCAGGTGGATGCTCTCTGGATCAACAAGGGGGGTTTTAGCCCAACAATGCAAGAGGAGAGTGCTAAGAAAGCAAAGGCATTACAAGCTCGCACACTCAGATTCAGCTTGTTGTGAACAAATCGAAGGGATGAGACAAAGAAATCTGAGGAGAACTTTTTCAATTGTGTGTGTATTCCCACAGCCTATATGAGTTCTAAAAGAGTTACCTGGCATTGCTCGGGTCCTTAACTCAGTGAACTCTTGGTTTTTGGAAAATAAAATGACAATGTCCATGCTTCATTTAAATCATTCCTCTGAGGTGGGGCTGGGTATGAGGGGTTCTGTATGCAGGCTATCCAGGGGAGAGAGGACTACCACAGCCCTCTCTCCCCACAGCTGCTTGGGGTCAGGTGAGAAGCACCCATCCATGGCCACTGCAGCTCCAGCAAACACAGCTGGGGGACAGCTGCATATGCACCCTCCAGCCAGGCTGATGTGTGCAGCAAACTGTGCATGTTCCTCTTACTCCTTGCTGAAGAGGAACAGCCCACAATGTTCCTGCACAAATCATGGTGGGTGGGGAGCTTCGCCCGCCCCAATAACAGTTGCCTGGGGGCCGGGAGGCTCAGGACTGAGGCAGTCCTGGCTCAGGTGGGGGGAGGGGGGAGGGGGCACCCCCAGCCAGCACCTTTCCCCTGCTCTGTGGTTGTCTCTTTTCTGTATGGTTTTATGAGAAGCAATCCCCTTCCAGGCACGTCCAATTTTCCTGGCACAACCAAACCCTTAGCTTGCTTCCAGTTACTACAGGGAATAAACACCATTGCATTAATCAGGGTAGCAAGCACAAAGAATTAGAATTTCCCACTAATGAGAAGCCATTTGATGTAATTGGCATCACTGAAAACCTGATGGGCTGATAGTCAAGACTGGAATGTTAAAAATCACTGGCGATAACCGGTTCAGCAAGGGTAGGGTGGGTAACGGGTGGGGCACTGGCACTCTGTTTTAAATACACCATTACCTGGTTTTAAGCTAGTGATGACAGTATCTCAAATGCGAATGGATCACCCTGTTCACTTGCAAAGCTAAGGAGAGTGCACTGGAGGTCTGTTATAAGCCACAGAAGGAAACCAAAGAACAGGATGTGCTCCTCCTTTAACCTGGGCTGGAGAACCTTTTTTGGGCCAGGTGCCACTGACCCACAGAAAAATCAGTCAGGGTCCACAAAAAAGCAAAACAAAACCCCCCACTTCCCTCATTTCCTTCACACACCAGCCCCAGAGCCTAAGAAGGACTGGGACTAATAGATTTTGTGGATCCCCTAGGCTCTTGGGTGGGGCCAAAAATGAGAGTGTTCAGTGGGAAGTACTGCCAAAAAGTGGTCTGGGGAAGCCTGGGTGGGAGGGGGTGCAGGTGTGGTCTGGGCAGGAGGAGGCTGGGCAGGAGAGGGTGCAGGAGCAGACTAGGTCTTGGGGAGGAGGTGCAGGAGTAGGTGGGGGCATCTTGGCGGGAGGGGAATACAGGAGCAGTCTGGGGTGGGGTCTGGGCAATGCCTGAGGCTGCTTACCAGGAGCACAATTAGCTGTCTGGGGATGGGGGTGAGGTGGGGCATGCAAGGTATGACGTTGGGTCCCTTCTCTCACTACTCACCTCTTGAGCATTACTGCATAGCTAATGTTAACTATTTTACCCTGGTTTCTCAGGGTATTAAAGAGCAACATAATAACTTTGCATGGTTTTAATTGCACCTAGCATTTCAACCGCCTCAAAAACAATCCAGGGGACCTTGGTGGCCCAGGTACACCAGTAGGCCTTGGACTGAGTGCAATTCAATAAGCATCAATGGTGTTAATAGAAGCCTGTAGCGCAAGATATTGTTCTTGTTCACTAGTTACAGATCCTCTCACTTCCCTTACATCTCACTTTAGACAGGGGAGACCCGCACCGCTTATACGATAGCTGTGATTCTCTTGCCTACTGACACACAAGTGTATGCAAAGCAAATGCCAGCAATGAAAACCTGTACGCTAGGTCAGGTATTTCTCATGTCAGTGGAGTTCCACAAACTTAGCACTCACTTTGCACACTAGAAGATAGTTACCCCTCATGGTTCATTACACATTGCTAGTTGCATTCTTGAGATGCACAATGCTTTTGAGATTTATTTTGATCTCTAAGGAGCTTTGACAATCTATAATTTCAGGGCGCCTTCGTATCGTGCATTATAATGAGCTGTATTTAATTTGCATAAAACCGGATGTACAACTCAGATGAAAGTTGCATTTAGCGCTGAGTAGTTGTTTTCGTATTCTGTCCAAGGCAGGGAGTATTGGGAATTGAATAGATTAGGAATAAAGGCACAGAGAGATTAAGTGATTTTCCCATAGCCACGCTGGAAATCCATGGCAGAGCCAAGAATCAAAGCAGATCGTCTGATTCCTAATCCGGTGCCTTACCCACAAACCATCTTGCTCTTTTTCATAAAGGTGAAATACATGTCAGATTTTCTGAAGTGCTTCGTGATTTAGGATCACGTCCTCCTAGAGACAAAGCAGACTTGACCTCCAAAATCATCTAGGTGCTCTTGAAAAGTCCACTCATCAACATTCCAGTGTTTTTGAATTTTAAAAATGTCACCCTGCACGCAGGGGTGAAAGTGAAGGTAGATCTACACTAAGGTAGAATGTCCATTTCCGATATGTATCAGATGCGACTTTTTTGCCTAGTGTAGTCCAGGGCCCTTCAGACTTGCACCAATGTCCTTTACTCCAAACAACAGTATGGAGTACAGGGATTGATGGCTGAGCCCAAAGAAATCCATTTTGCCACGTCTGAACACATGCAGCAAAATCGAACTCCAGAAGATCGACTATGCTGTGGTCAATGGTGTGGTAAGTATAGCTTAGCCCTAACTTAAGTTTCTTACAGGTATTGTCATATCTCACCCCATTTTCCAGGAATCATTGACAAGCCCAATTCCCACCCCACCCGTGAAGACAGATTACACTTTCATCAAAATCAACTTGCAAGCAGCTATGCTTTACGAAATGTAGCACCCTACAGGCATCCGTTGCAAAACTCCTTTTGTTGAATGGTATTGTGATTGACTTATCCTTAGTTATGTTAATTGATGGTGGGGTGAGTTCACAACCATCTATCCAAAATCTGTTTGTGGTTCATCCATGCTTCGCTCTCGGTTTAACGGAAGGAAACAGATTTGGGGATCAGCCTGTAATTCAGGGTTCCCTTGGTCTAATGACCCCATATTTGGATCACTATTGCTACTCTACATCCCCAGGAGGCAGCTTTCCAAGCAACCAGAGGCACATTCAGATTTTAGGGCATTTAGAAAGGTTTAGTTTTAAAGCTCATCAAATGGTGGAAGCCCTCTCCTGTTTTCCTGTAATTTGTCAACTCAGGTGAGTGGTGGTAGAGTTGTAGGACCGTATGTCCTTGCACTGTGGGGAAGGTAACCCCAAGGCTGGAGTCTGCTGCTGGAGAGCTGAAAAGCAAGGAGGACTCTGAGACTGGGGGAGATAAGGGCTGCCCCACCCACACCCTGGAGCCTAGTGGCAAGGATGCCCCCCTCCCTGGCAGTGCTGGGAGAGGAGATAAAGAGCAGTGGAGGGGAGCACCAATTTTGGGCTCTAGGCCAGGGACACGGAAAGAGATGCTGATACTCTCCTGTGCTGGGTGGCACTTAGACTGGTGGAGCGTCCCATTACTGGAAAAGAGAAGGGTCTCTCCCCCCAAGCCAAGAGGAGCAGGGCTAGGGCAGGCCAGGGGAGATAGAGGGGGACTGGCAATAGCCACAGTTCATGGATCCCAGACCCGTGTCTTCCCCCTGCCAGGCAGAGCCTGTGGGCCTGATCCAGCCCCAGCTTGCCTGATTTTGATTCTGAAGCTCAGGGCTCCACACTCCCAACCCAGCTGCAGGCTGGAAGCTGGGGAAGGGAGCCCTGAGTCTCAGAGGCTAGATCCAGGCAAGTCACGGCCAGAACAAGACCATGGATAGAGGTTCCCCACCCTTACAGTAAACACGTCACTGCACTCTTTGGAAAAAGCAACACTGTACTTATTATGGAGGGTGTTGTGCTGTCTGGAGTGTCTAGTGACAGTGAATTACTATCTCAGGACAGACTATAAGAAAACAAGGGCAGATACCCCAGACTTTGCCCATGAAAGCTTATTTACCAATAAATGTTAGTTTATAAATTGCTACAGAACTCCACCTTGTTATCACAGTTACAGCCAATCCCCTTAACTTCTCCAGGCTGTCCGACCACCCAGACAAACTGCACTTGGTGATAAAAGGTTATTGAAACAAAAACAATATCACACTACATTAGGTTTCTCCCAGTCCCAAAGGGCCAGTCTCTTCCAGATTCAGTGCTTTTTTGTGCCAGTACTTGCCAGTACTCAGTACCTGCACTTCAGCAGCCCCAGCTGCAGCAACCTCAGCAGGGGGTGAGAGCTGGCTGACTATTGGCTCCTCTTTTTTTAACAAAAAAAAAAAAAGCACTGCCCAGATCAGTTGGTACACCAGATCTTACAACAAAGACTGTTGGCAATCAATTCTACAGAAAACTTACTAAAGGCCTATTAGCAATGAAGAAGGGTTCAGAGGTTAAAGCAGGCAGAACATATAGCAGGTAAATCACAGATTTAATGCCAAATGCTGCCAGTCTCCCAAAAATTTTTTCAGGCATACCCAGAATAACTCTAGGGCCCTCCGTCTTCTCTTTCACTTATCCTGCCCTGTTAAAACCCAAGCAGTCCAGATGTAAAGGATCTTTCTTTGAATCCGTTTATACCTTGTCATAAACAAACAAAAACAATGCAGGAAACCTTCCATTAATTTAATAGAACCTCAGAACCCAAATCTTTTTCTACATTTACAGTCAATTTGACCTAATATGCAACTGAATTGTCTTAAATACATGCTAGCGTGACCACATCAGCCAGTGTCGCAGGATGTTTCAACTTAGTAGCCAAATACTGAAGTTCTCAGGCAGACACAGAAAGCACAGTAAGGACTTGCCAGACACCCACTACATCTGCAAGAGATGCAGCAAGGACTGTCACTCTCGTGTGGGTCTTTATAGTCACCATAGACGCTGTAAATGAAGTCCTCAATTGAAACTTTAAAGGGCGCGATCCATAGTCTATGCAGACTGAAGGATGCCTACTACTACTACTACAGGCAGACAATAGTAAACATTGTTAGAGTTCTAAAAATTATAGATGATGATTTTCTAACACGAAAGCTATTGCAACAACAGATGGTAACTCTGTTTTGTATTTTATTATTCTGGGAAAGATGGTTTAATCTCTGGTTTGGAAATTGATGGTTGTCTAAGGACCAGTGACCATGACCTGACTGCTTTCAATAGGGGTTAGCAGAGATCATCCCACCAGTAATACGTATATCCTTGGCTAAAAGCCCATTCTGGTTTAGTGACAAAGTGAAGGCAGCAATCAGGGGAAAAAAGCAATGTAAGTCAAATGGAAGAAGGGAGAAATAGATAGCAATTGATAAAACTGGATGTTGGGAAATGTAGAAAGTTGATATATGGAAGCTAGACACATCAGGGAAAAAAATCCCTAGGCAAAGAGAAGCAGTTTTTGAAATACGTTAGAAACAAAAGCAATCCTGGCAATGGTACAGAACCTTCCTCCCACTAACAACCTTTTAGATGCTTGAAAGCTGTTATGTCCCTTCTCAGTCTTCTCTTTTCCAGACTAAACAACCCCAGATCTTTCAATCCTCCCTCATAGGACATATTTTCCAGACCTTTAATCATTTCTGTTGCTAGACTACACGGGTTTGTGGAAATAGTTCTCATCAAACAAAGCAGATTTTGTTCTATAAGATTATAGATCTATTTGATAAAAGTAACTGAGTAGATTTAACAGACTTTTGAAAAGTGTTTGACTTAGTGTGTGTGTGAGAATCTGTTGAAATATAGCACTGTATGATGATAAAGCACAGGTTAAATCGATTACGAATTATCTGATAGACCTGAAAAATTAGTCCATCAATGGGTAATCACCAATCAATGGGTGGTTTTCTAGAGGGAAACACTATGAGGCCTGATGCTATTGAACATTTTCATCACTGATCAGGTAAACATAAAACCACTGCTAATAAAATTTACTGGGGACACAAAGGCTGCGTCTACACGTGCACGCTACTTCGAAGTAGCGGCAGTAACTTCGAAATAGCGCCCGTCACGTCTACACGTGTTGGGCGCTATTTCGAAGTTGAAATCGACGTTAGGCGGTGAGACGTCGAAGTCGCTAACCCCATGAGCGGATGGGAATAGCGCCCTACTTCGACGTTCAACATCGAAGTAGGGACGTGTAGACGATCCGCGTCCCGCAACATCGAAATAGCGGGGTCCTCCATGGCGGCCATCAGCTGGGGGGTTGAGAGATACTCTCTCTCCAGCCCTTGCGGGGCTCTGTGGTCACCGTGGGCAGCAGCCCTTAGCCCAGGGCTTCTGGCTGCTGCTGCTGCAGCTGGGGGTCCGTACTGCATATACAGGGTCTGCAACTAGTTGTTGGCTCTGTGTATCTTGCACTGTTTAATGAAAGTGTGTCTGGGAGGGGCCCTTTAAGGGAGCGACTTGCTGTTGAGTCCGCCCCGTGACCCTGTCTGCAGCTGTGCCTGGCTCCCTTATTTCGATGTGTGCTACTTTGCCGTGTAGACGTTCCCTCGCTGTGCCTATTTCGATGTTGGGCTGAGCAACGTCGAAGTTGAACATCGACGTTGCCAGCCCTGGAGGACGTGTAGACGTTATTCATCGAAATAGCCTATTTCGATGTCGCAACATCGAAATAAGCTATTTCGAAGTTGGGTGCACGTGTAGACGTAGCCAAAGATTGACAGAGTGGTAAAGAATGCCCTGTGGAGCATGCAAGGCCACTGCACATGGGAGTTGCTCTGGCCGTGCTGGAGCACCCCCCACCTGCGGCAGTGTCACCCCCACTTGTGGCAAGGCAACGGATGCACCAGCTAGGCCAGAGTATCCCCGTCCATGGTGCACTTTGAGTAGGGGTACTCCACCCCAGCCTGAGCAGCCCTGGCTGCAGCAGGTGTCTCCCACCCTCCCACTCCCCCGCTACCATTTAATCAGCAGGTTAAATCTAACATTTAACCAGTTAAGTAAAAGGGATTTTACATTATTAAATTCAGTAAGGCCAAATGCAAAGTGCTACATTTTAAAAAGAATGATGGATTGCACAAATGCAAAATGGGAGATGACACCAGGAAAGAATCTGGGCATCTAAATATGAGTCAAAAAAGTAAACATCATTTTGAAATGTATTAGCAGGCGTGTTGTATGCCAGACACCAGAAATAATTCTTTCATTCTCTTCAGCACGGATAAGGCCTCAACTGGAGTACCGTGCCGAGTTCAGGGTGCCACGTTTCATGAAAGATATGGACTAACTAGAGCAAGTTCTGGGGCGAGCAACTAAAATTATTAAAGGTGTAGGAAAGCTGGTCTTTTGTTATTCCGCAAGTGGCATGGATTTCAGCAACCTTCCAGCTGCATGGGGGAGGAGGGCTAGGGATGAGCTTCCACCTCTCATGCTGATGAAAATCAGCTCATGTGATACTCTTGGCACCCATGTTGGGGGCTGCTGACACCTGATCTAGAAAAATAATGTTTATTCCTGCCTCAGTGCAGAGGACTGAACTAGGTGACCTATTGAGGTCCCTTCTAGTCATAGATTTCTATAGTTCTTTGATTCTGTAGTTACTCTCATAGGGAGAAAGAACATGGCACTAAAGGTCTTTAATTTAATAAAGAAAGTAATAACAAGATCCAATAACTAGAATCTGAAGCCAGACAAATTCAAACTGGAAGTAAAACACAACCTTTAACCAATAAGAGTTATTGACCACTGGAACAAATTACAGAAGTAAGTATTGGGTACTACATTTTTTGCTATTTCCCAATCAAGACTGGAGCCTTTCTAGAAGATATGCGTTAGCCAAACATGAGTTATTGACCCCAGCATAGGGCTAACCTGATAAAATACAATGGCCTGTGATTTACAGATGGTCGGAGTAGGTGGTCTAATGACCTTGTCTAGCCTTAATCTCTATGAATCAGGGTATGTCCCTTTTTCAGTGGGCAGATGTGAGGATTGATTTAATTTTTCAAGCTGTAGACTTGAAATGTGTGTTTTGCCATTTTTCTTTATTAACATAATATAATCTATTTTATAGTGTTGGAGGAGAGGGGTAGCCAAGAAGAGGCTCTCTGGCTTTCGAGTTTTCTGCTATAAACAGGAATGGTTAAAATGCTGAGAAACTTTCACTGCTGGGAACAGAATCCTGGACTCTCTACTCTGAAGGAGGTCTCACTGCTCCTAAAAGTGGACTAAATGAGTCTGTTTACTTTTAGCAGTACTCTTAGCAGGAATCTGTACAATTTACAACACCCAGGTATTCAGTTAGTACAGGGAAACATTACATACAGGGCCAAGTAGTAAAGCACTTGACCACTCAGTCATAAACACCCAGGGCTATTGCAGCACTAACTGTACGAGATAGCATGTTTTCCCAGAAGGTATATGCTAAGTACAACATACCCCCTCGGGTGGTATCTAAATTGGACTTCTGAAGCTATCAGACTTTTATAAGCCATCTTTAGTAGAGATGGACAATAGCCTTGGAGTTATAACTATGCACAGGTTCTATTTATGATTCTGCCACCGCGTTGCTATCAACCCACACCCTCTTTCTGTCTCAGAGCCTGCATCCTCAGCACCCTCCTTTATGGCAGCGAGACTTGGACCCTGTATGCCCGCCAGAAAAAGACGCTGAACGTCTTCCACTTGCGCTGCCTCAGGCGCATCCTTGGAATATCATGGAAGGACAGAGTGATCAACACCTCCATCCTTGAGCAAGCTGGAATCCCAACTATGCACACCCTCCTCAGGCAGCATCGACTCCGCTGGCTTGGCCATGTCCACAGGATGAATGATGGAAGGATTCCAAAAGACATCCTGTATGGTGAGCTAGCCTCTGGCAAAAGACCTCCCGGACACCCCCAGTTGCGCTACAAAGATGTCTGCAAGAGAGACCTCAGAGAGGTAGACATCAAGCTGGACAACTGGGAAGAACTAGCAGACGACCACGGCAGATGGAGGCAGGGGTTACCCAAGGGCCTTCAGAAGGGTGAGATGAAGATCAGACAGCTAGCAGAGGAGAAGCGAGCGCACAGAAAGCACACTAAGGACTTGCCAGACACCCACCACATCTGCAAGAGATGCAGCCAGGACTGTCACTCTCATGTGGGTCTTCATAGTCACAGTAGATGCTGTAAATGAAGTCCTCAATTGAAACTATAAAGGGCGCGATCCATAGTCTATGCAGACTGAAGGATGCCTACTGACATGGGTCTGGGACAGCTTCCTAACAGAGATGTTATAAAGTTTTCTTAATTACGGTTTCTCAAGTACATTAGGAAGAAAGTGACTAATTAGTACAAAGTACTGAAGTTCTCCATTAGCTCTATTTGCTCATTAGTATTAAAACCACCTCCTCCTTGAGTAATTTGTAAATTTTACTCTGAAGGAGGACTTGCCCTTAACCATAGCATATCTAGCTCTATCAATGTTTGTTTGTCTGTTCTTAAACTGCTCAAGAACACAGACAATAGGTCTGCAATCCTAACATTAACTCAGTGTTGAGGGATATTGTAATTGCTAGTTGTGTTAAAATATGTTAATGTTAATAATGGTTATGAGGTATCTGGGTGCTTGTGCGTATCATGAGGAAGAGATTCCATTTTAAAAAGAGGGAGTCCATCTTGGAACTCAAGGTCAGGGACTAAGCTTGTCTTGACTGGATTTTCCCACCAAAACCTGGCTGAGAATTCCATTACCTCAGGAAGTCTGCACACAGCACCAATTTGTGCCCATGGCAGTAAGACTGTTGCACGTGGCCCAGAGACTAGTATAGTACCTGGCTCTCAAGTGGGGGTCAGAGTGCTGTATTCCAGCTAAGAAGCATTTGGGAGTGGATGTTTCATCTAAGAGAGGGGTGAGTGTTCCCACCTGAACTTGAATCTGAACCTGGCCATTGTAGCTATGCCACCAAAAGAGGAAACAGCACATCTTTGTTGGGATTTCCCTGGAGTTCCTCCCCAAGAGCTTAGAATTAACTCAAGGGTTGTAGCTTCAAGGCTTCAGCTACACGTCACCCAAAGTGTAAAGTTTCTTTATTTTCCTTTCTAGGTTTCTTCCTCATTCTGATTAAATGGGTGTGGGCCTAGGCTTCATGCCTTTTGTATACAGTCCCAGCCTTGCTATTTAGTTATATGGTTATGATGAAATGTTTGTTTTTACTTAATTGTTTTATTATTCTCATTCCCATTTTCCAGCAGCTGTTGTTTAGCCTTGTAATACATTTTGTGAATTTCCTTAATAGCTGTGTCTACACGTAAGCACCCTTTCGAAAGGGCAAAAATCGAAGTTCGGCTTTTGAAAAACTGGCCATCGAAAGAGAGCACCCGCCGCCGTTTTTCAGATCGGCGTTTCGATCTGCTCTTTCGAAGTGCCGTCGAGGCCTTTCGAAAGAGAGCATCCACACGGCTCCAAGCTCTCTTTCGAAAGAAGGGAGGCAGGAAACGCCGTGGACGGGGTCCCATGGCTGACAAGCCCTTCTGGGGCTGCAGCCAGCTGCCTCCTTTAAAGAGCCCCTCCCTCCACCCTCCCCTCCGCACGAGCTGAGTGCTGCCCAGCCTTTCCCAGCCCGGCAGAACCCACTCGTGCCCACCATGGAGGCCCAGCAACAGCTCCAGCAGGAGGACGCCCTCATTATAGACGCTCTGTTGGCAGTGCTGTGCACCCTTGCCGCAGCTGTACCCGAGCTCATTGGGTGGCTGCGCAGTCCCCCCAGGGCCATGGGGCTCCCCCACTGGGGCTCTGCTGGGCGCCCCCCTCCCCCGGGTGCCCCGATGCCTCTGGACCCACCCCAGCAGCACCGACTGGTGGGAGCGCGTGGTGCCAGGGGAGTGGGGCAAGGAAAGGTGGCTGCGGAACTTCCGCATGTCGAGGCAGACCTTTGATGAGCTCTGCCACTGGCTCGCCCCCGCACTCCAGCACCACGAAACCCGCATGCGGCCAGCCCTCACACTGGAGAAGCGGGTTGCAATTGCCATATGGAAGCTGGCCACCCCGGACTCCTATCGCTCCGTGGGACAGCAGTTCGGGGTGAGCAAGGCCACCGTCGGGGCTGTACTTATGGAGGTAAGGTGGGGCTGGTTGGGTGGGGGGGATGGGGCAAGGGGAACCCTCCCCTGCAAGGGGCCGGATGGGAGAGAGGGCGGGGGCTGCACGGGCCAGGGGCCGGATGGGAGGGGGGCAGAATGGGCCTGAGGTGGGGGGGGCGGTGGCCACCACACCCACACTAGAGCACATGTCCTCCTTCCTCCTCTGCAGGTTGTCAGGGTCATCAACGCGATGCTGCTCCATAGTGTCATCTGCCTGGGGGACGTGGACAACACAGTCGCTGGCTTCCTGGACGTGGGCTTCCCGAACTGCATCGGCACTTTGGATGGCACACACATCCCCATCCATGCCCCACCACACAGCACCGGCCAGTACATCAGCCGGAAGGGCTACCATTCGATGGTGCTCCACGCCCTGGTGGATGTGAGGGGCCGCTTCACCGACCACTATGTGGGCTGGGCTGGCCACACCCATGATGCCCGGGTCTTCCGGAACTCCGGCCTCTGCCACCGCGTGGGGGCTGGCACCTTCGTCACTCAGCGGGAGATCCCCGTGGCAGAGGACGTCAGCATGACACTCTGCACGGTGGCAGATGCGGTGTACCCCCTGCAGCCGTGGCTCATGAGGCCCTACACGGGACACCTTGACCCCACCTGGGAGGCATTCAATGAGCGCCTCAACCATGCCCACAACGTGGTGGAGTGGGCCTTCAGGCACCTAAAGGGGTGCTGGAGGTGCCTTCTCACACGTCTGGAGGTTGGGGTCCGCAACGTGCCCCAGGTGGTGGGTGCCTGTTGCATCCTCCACAACATAGTGGAGGGAAAGGGGGTTGCCTATGTCCCTGGTGGGGGAGGGGCTCTCCAGTTGGCGCTGTCTATGAGCAGCTGAGCACTGCCCCCATCCGCCAGGCCCACCGGGATGGCCACTGCATCCGGGAGGCCCTAAGGCAGGCTTTTGCCGATGGCCACCTCTGACCCGCACGCACGCCCATGTCTCACGCACATCCATCACCCACCATCCCTGCCACCCCCATCTCCACCAGCACAGCACCCGCACACCCACCACCCACCATCCACCAAGGAGCACAGCATGGGATGGTGAACAATAAAGAAACATTTATGTAAAACTGGCTCCTGGAATATATTTGGGGGAACCTAACTTGGAGGGGGCATGTAACTTGGAGGGGGGGGGGGGTGAGGCACTCATTCCGGGGCAGAGGTGGTGGGCCGCAAGCCCTGTCGGCCCCTGGAGCCCCTGCTCCCCCATATGCAGGGTCCCTGGTGGGGGGGTGGAGGTGCCAGTAGCACCGGCAAATATTGCCAGTGGGTGGGCCTGATGGGGGCGGAGGGGGCAGGCTCAGTGGGGGCGGAGGGGCCAGGCTCAGTGGGGACAGGGCCAGCAGGGGGAGTTGCCGGCGGGGGGCCAGGAGGTAGGCCATAGTGGCTGTGTGTTCCCACACAGCCTGGCCAATGCCCTGGAGCGTGTCCAGCAGATGGTCCCAGGCCACCCTCTGCCACTCCATATCCACGCGGGTGAGCTGGAGGTGCTCCTCAGCCACCTTGTCCTGACGCTGGGTGGCTGTGTCTTCCTTGGCCCTCTGGGGGGCCCTCCAGCCATGGCCCCGGTGGCGCACTGCCTCACTGCCTGGGGTGGTGTCCAGACAGCTGCAGCAGGTGGGCTTTCCGGCACGAGGGACGGTGCAGGGCCCCGGATGGTGCGGCTGTGTGGAGAGGAGGAGAGCATGTCAGTAGTGTGCCCCGGATGGAGGGGTGCCAGCTGTGGTGTACCTGCCCGAGCCCACCCCGTGGGGCCCCCACCCCCACAAGGGACACTGACCCCCCCCCCCCCCCGAGAGCACCGACCCACCACCCCCACCACCCCCGCCTGGGACTGGGCCTCCCAGCCTGAGTGTGATTCCAGGGGTCTCTCCCGCAGGTGGCCCTTCCCAGCCTGCAGTATGCGGGCCCCAGGCGCCATCCAGCACCAATCAGCCACCACTCTGTGTGGCTTACGGCGATGTCCCCTGAGGGCAGGTGCTGGGCGTTGCTGATGTGCCATCGCGGGGTGCCACATCCCATGTGGGTGCTGGCCTGTGTACGGCCTGGGACCACCGGTCCCATGTGTGGGTGCCTAGCCATTGTGTCGCCCCCACCCTTGGAGTAGGTGTGCGCCCCTCCCTGTACGTACCAGAGGGTCCTTCGGCGAGGTCTGGGGATGGCTGGCCCTCGGTCACCTGGCTGGAGGAGCGGGAGGGGATGAGGATGGTCAGCTCCCCCTCCTCACTTGATCAGTTGGTAGTCCCCTCGCCCTCCTGGGTCCCCAGTCTGGGCTGCTCCTCCACCTGCAGCTCCTCCCCAGAGGTGTCCAGGAAGGCCATGGTGGGTGGACTCTGCTGGGGCCCCAGGATGCTCCGGAGCTCCCGGTAGAAGGGATGGGTCGCTGGACCTGCCCTGGAGCGTCCGGCCTGGTCCCTGGCCTAGGCATATCCCTGCCGCAGCTCCTTCACCTTGGAGTGTACCTGGTCTGGGGTACGCTCTGGGTGGCCCCTGGTGCAGAGGCCGGTTGCCAGGCGGCTGAAGGCTGTGGCATTGCGCCACTTGACCCCCATGTGGCGGAGGACCTCCTCATCCTGCCACAGGCTGAGGAGGTCCCGGAGCTCCTGCTCTGTCCAGGAGGGGGCTTTTTTTTTTTTCTCCCCTGGGAGCCCTGAGAGGCTTTTGAGGGCTTGTGGGTGGGGGGCTGCTGGCCATGTGGGCGCTGGAGCATGTGGCTGGAGCTCATGCGCAGGCTGCTCCTAGCACGCTGTCAGCTTCCTGCCACGGGTTTCCTGTGTGCGTGCGGCTTTAAAGCAGCCGAATGCAGGGACCATAGAACCCCGCTGCTGCTGGCTGGAGCAGCCCTGCACTCCAGCTGATCGGCACCATGGCAGACCTGTATTTCGAAAGAGTGGGCTGTGGAGCGTCTACACGTGTACTCTTTTGATTTATTATTTCGAAAGGGAGAGATCTTCCTGATACGGGATCGGGGTTCGGATTTCAAAGTCTGAGCCCTGTTCTTTCAATTTTCTTTTGAAAGACGGGTTTATACACGTGGACGCTCCACCCGCTCTTTCAAAAAAGGGCCTCTTTTTTCAAAGTTTTTTGCACATGTAGACACAGCTAATGTGTTTCCGTCATTATTTATGCATCACTGGGAGGGGGGAAACACGCTGGGATTATCAAATACCAGTGATAGATACAGGAATCATAGAATCATAGAACACTAGGACTGGAAGGGACCTCGAGAGGCCATCGAGTCCAGCCCCCTGCCCCAATGGCAGGATCAAGTACTATCTAAACCATCGCTGATAGACATCTATCTAACCTGTTCTTAAATATCTCCAGCAATGGAGATTCCACAACCTCCCTTGGCAACTTATTCCACTGTTTGACTGCCCTGACAGTTAGGAACTTTTTCCTAATGTCCAACCTAAACCTCCCTTGCTGCAGTTTAAGCCCGTTGCCTCTTGTTCTATCCTCAGAGACCAAGAAGAACATGTTTTCTCCTTATCTTTCCACTTATACTTTCCCTTAGTTGCCTCTCTCCCCTGGATAACACCAACAACCTGGCTTTGACAACCCTGGTCTATAGATATTCATTTAGCTTAGATTTGGCCTTTACATTATTTTTGTTAAGGTAGCATTATGTCAGTTAGGGGAATGATTTTTTCACATTAGCTATACCAGTACAATCCCTAGTATGAATGCCACTATATTAGATATACCCATCTTGCATGGGAATAACCACAATTATACTGATTTAAATGTATCCACTTTGGGAGGATGGCAAGTACATTTTTAACTACTCTGGGCTAGTTAAGGCAGTAGAATGTGAACGTGTCAACAAGGCCTAAGTCATCCATTGATTGTTAAGTACTCAGAATCCAACAGATTTTTTTCAGGTTTTAATAAAATGGGCTCTAATAAAATTAACTCCGTGTCTCCCTGATGGAGTCTGTCTCAGTTATGGTCCTTCAGGTACTATGACATTATTATTTCTTGTATAGTTTCTAAAATTGCTAGAATGGGCAATAGAAAGAACTATTATTTCCTAATGGACAAAGACTGTACTTTTTTGTAGCTTTCAGACACATTATTCCAAGCTCCCCATGCATACACCATGAGCAGAATGATATTCTTCTACAGCATGTTTTAATGACTGTACCAGACTGTTGATCCAGCCAAGGTTGGGGGAACTTAGCACGTGTTGTCATTTTATTGAGCCTAACATGACAGCAGGAGTCCCAAAGTTCTCAGCATACTGATAGGAAAGCCCTCCCCTGCTCCCTGATTGTTCATCCTTTTAGCTGATAAAGTAGGACACTAGCCATTAACTCAGAATTTAGTTTTGCCCACAAAAGTAGACAAACCAAATATTTTCTTATAATTGGAAAAGTAAATTGTTATTTCTGCCAACCAATTGTTATTTCTGCCAACAAGCCAAATAATGCAATCGCCAGCTTGGAGAGGCAAAGTGAGATTTTACCTTTTATAGGACTAACAGTTGTGTGTGTGTGTGGGAGTGTGTGTGTGAGCAAGAGAAAGAAGTTTTCAAGCCACACAGAGCTCTTCTTCAGATCTGACCAGTAAAAGGTATTAGCTCACTGACCTTTTCTCTCTAATAGCCTGGGACTGACAAGGCTAAAATTATTCTATGTACAACCTCTAGAATAGAGACATTTTTATCTTATCTCCCTTTAGTGCCGTGGTGTCTAACACACTAGCCACGCGTCACATGTGGCTATTTGGCCAGTTGAGTGTAGCTAGTTTCAGAATAATTTGGCAAGAACTAGTTGAACACCATGGCTTTAGAGGAATAATTGTCCTTTCATAAATTGTGATAAAAGTAAAATATTCTACTTGTTTCTGGTCTTTTAATTTTTCAATTTCTAGGCCAGATCCTCAGGTGGTGTAATTTGCCATAACACCAGATTTCAATAATCTAAAGATCTGTCCCATGACCTTTCAGAAATAATTTTACAACAGGAGTGTGTTCAAGAGCACTATATTTTTTCATATTTTTTGTTTATACATTGATGGGGATTTTGAACATTTGAACTGATCACACATACAAAGAACTGAATTCTTGTCTATGCAAGCTGCAAAGCAAGTCAATGGCATTACTCAAAGTGTCTGGGAGGCGTGTTGGACAATGTGGATTACTATGGGGGAAAATCCACCATTGGTCTGCATATTGCATTTATACAGTCTCACTCTGAACTTCTTCAGGCTCTGCACTGCCTCAATATGGGCTCCTGCCTACTGCTCATGATGTCACCCCAAGTGACTTGCCCTAGGGTTGCAGAGAAAAGAACATGAAGGATACTAAGAGTCAAGAAGACAAAATCTCAGTATAAGTCAGCCTCAGATGCCCAGTTCCATGACCTAATCACTGGATAGCATTCTGGCTCTGGAAAAGACACAAAGGGCACATATATGCTTCCTGGAAGATTGACCTGGTCAGGGTTGATTTTCTGGAGTTTGAGTTTGCATGTTTGGTAGAGATACAAGAACTCAGCAGTCAACCCCATACGCCTTGCTATCACAACGGGTAAGTGAGATCTACAAAAGAAATGCTCCTGTCAATCTCCCTCAGTGAAGACAGTCAGGCAAGTTGATTTCAGATACGTCGATTCTAGCTATGCAATTGCTGTAGCTAGAATTGCATATCTGAAATTGACTGAACTGCCTAGCGTAGACCTGACCAAAGCTACACCCAGTAGCTTCAATGGAGACGGTTCTACTAGTTTAGCCCCAGTAGAATTCTGCTGAATAGAACTACCAGCAGTGAGACATGACAACTGAAACAAGAAAGCACCTGTTAGATCCTTAGGACACTGCCAGTTGGGAGGATGCCAGAGCTCAGACCACAGCCTGAGCCCAAACAATGACATTGCAATGAAACAGCCCCTTACAGGGAGCTGGCATGGACCAGCTGGGGATGTCTAATTGTGTGCAGACATACCCTGAGTGACTGCTTGTTCAGTCTCCTGCAGGGAGCAGGCAGAGCTCTCTCACCTCAGGAGCTCACACTGTTCTCATAGGAGGGGAGGGAATGGGTAGCAGAGAAAACCCCATGGCTCAGAGTCACTCAGTGTCCTCTACCCCATGAGCAATGAGAGAACTACTGCACTCCCTCCCTGCAACACCTGGTGTGAGAAGAAGCAGAGGGTGTTGAAGAACCCCTGTGACTCCAGGAGCTCGTCAACACCCTGGGCTTCTTCCCAGGCCAGGAGTTCTGGGAGTCACCCCTGCAAAAGTGGAGGAGGTGACCCAGGGTGAAAAAAACCCCAGGAGCTGCAACAGGAGCAGAGATGAGGCTGAGTGCAGGGCTGAGCACACGTAGCAGCAGTACTGACTGGAAGGCAGACCTGATAAGGATCTCGGCAGAATTACTAACTGCATGTAGGCATGACAGCACCTGCAGCAGGCGTCCAGATCACCTCAATAGATTTGGGAGAGTGGGTGACACCTTGCCCCCTCTCTCTGCCCCGCCCCCTCCCCGCATGTTGCCCACTCTTCCAAATTTATTAAAGTGATTTGGGCTCCAGTAAAAGAGAGATCCAAAACCCATAATGCAATCTATAAACAGAAAAAAAAAAAACCCTCATGATTTGTTAGGGTCTGACTCATGATTGTTGACCATTTAGGTTGGTAATACTGATATTCTGTAGGCTGTGGTTATAGAGAGAGTTACTGTATAATTTACACTGGATTATTGCCATGCTTCCCGTAAGCATATGTTGACTTAGTTTAATAGCAGAGCTGAGAGAGAATTAGCAGGAAAGCAATGCGATACCACTAGAGAAGTAAGCCCCCGGTAAACATAATGGAGTTTATTAAGAAATCGTGTTACACTATGGAGCTGTGAAAATGCTGCTTCCTTGGCTGCAGCCCAGTGTTACGCAGCTGTAATACTGCAGCTGGAAGTGGGCCGATGGAAAGGAGGTTAACTAGTTAAAAAGCCATTAGAGAGAGGAGAAAGCAGTGGTCATTGTGGTTGATGAGGAACAGGGTGACCCAGGTCTAGGCCTGGCAAAAGGGGTCTGAAGCAGCTGAGACGTGTGGAGACAGTTGTATTGTGTTTAACACCCTAGTGCTTTACGCTTTGTTTGCTTCCTTCTGTATGGGTTAACCAATACCAGGCCCGTACGCAGGAATTTCTGGGGTGTATGTGCTTTTTTTATAACTGTGGACCACCCCGTAACACAGCAGAATTACCTGGGACAAGGAGTGGATGGCAGCAGCAACAGCAGCCGCAAGGGACGGCCTTCCCTCAGCCTCTCTTCCTCCTCCCCAGCTCTCACCACATGGCATCTCACCTAGGCCTCCCAGCCTGCTGAGCCCTGCTTGTCTGTGGGCGGCTGGAAGGCCTCTTGCTGACCAGCAGGGCTACGTGGCAGCAGTGGACCATTGTGTGGTAAGTGCAGGTGGGCTGGGGAGCTGCAGGGAGACGATCCCCTGCATCTGCTGCTGTCTGCCCACCCCCGTCCCCAGTAATCCCCAGCCAGGCTGGGCAAAGTGGGTAAAGGGCATGGTGACTCACTGGGGATGTGTTCACACCCTTCACATCCCTGCCTTCTCCCTCATCATATATGGGCTTTGTTGGAAACAAAGTCTGGACATCGTGTATGAAGCAAGCAGGAGGGTTTATTACACACAGCACTGGTGGAGTGTCACTTCGCTTGTCACTGTATTCATGACTGGTCATAGCTTCCAAAAGGCAACACCAGCCAGGCCTGTTGTATAACCATGGTTGGTACCCAAGAGGATGCAGGTTGTGGGGGCCCAGTCTAAATGAGAGATGCTGTCAGGATACCACCCCAGGACAGGGAACACTTCAAGGGGGATGGAGGGACGGACAACCTGAGAGACCAGGGATGGCTCAGAAGTTCAGCTGAGTCTGTAGATGAGACAAAGACAACTGTAATAACCTGCCTGTATTGGAAGAGTCTTCCTAATTCTAGTCAACTTGTGATTGGCTTACAGCCTAACGCATGAAAAATTATACCCTTTTTGTCCTGTTGTAGTGTGCCATACCCAGGGTACAATCTAGGTGGTTCCCAGCCTGGAGTCTATGGATCCCTGGGGGTCCGCAAGGGTATTGCAGGGGGTCTGTGGGAAAAAAATAAAAGATAAATGAAAATGATTGTAGAAAATAGGTCTAAATAAACTGCAAAGTTACAAGCAATCTGCAAATCTATGTTATGGTTTCATTTTTCATTTAATGAAGTGTACATACCGGGTAGAATTGGCTTTGACAGGAGTCCGCACTAGCGAAAAGGTTGGGAACCACTGATCTAGACTGATAAGCAAACAAGTGATACCTGCTGTCTAATCTGGGGTGTTTTCTACAATGCCTTGATATTTTTGGCTCCCTTCCTGGAAGCCTCACAAACAGCCTCTAGCATGTAAGTCACGCCCTGCTATGTTTATGTGCATTTGTAAACTGCCAGAAAGACTCAGGCTTTCATTAGTGTGAATTCTAGAGCAGGGTGTTCCCAGCACAAGCACAGTCCCAGACTTTCCCCACAAAGGTGTGCCCTCTACTGCCCAGCCGCTCCTGGACAATACAAATCCAAATAAAGGCCATAATCTTATAAACACAAATTATATGCACAAATCTCACTGTCCCAAATGAAGTTTCACAAACAGTTCAATCTGAGCGCAAGCACACTGGTTTAGCTAAAAAGTTTATTAAATACAAAGAGATAGCTTTTAAGTGAACATAAGTCATAAGGCAGAAAAGTCAGAAATAGTTACATGAGAAAAAAAGATAAAATATAACTAATACCTAATTTAATAAATAAAGTTAAATTCAAAGCAAAGTTTCTCTCACCACGTTCTCAATAGTCTTGTTGGCCAAACTTCTAGGCTGGACTCCTCTTCTTGTGTGTCATGACTGATTCCTTTGCTCCTTCTGGTGAGTGAATTGATGGGCAAAACATGAGGTGGGGGCACTTTTGGGTATTTGTGCCCTCCGCATTTTCATAGTGTCAGTCCCTCTCTTAGAAAACATTTCCAGACAAATTTCCAGTGACAAATCAGCTACAGGGGAGTAAATCTCCTGTTGGTTTTCATATTTGTTTGAACTTGCTTTGTCTTTAGTGGTTCTGGTGACACTGACTAGTGCTTAAATTAAGCAGAGCACACATTCTTTTGATTGACTGATCTGTTTGCCAACTTCTTTTGGAAAGGACTGTGGCATGAAACACTGTTTAACACTATGTCGTGTTCCATACCCTCTTCCCTAATGTTATCCATGATGTCATTTATAATCCTGTGCTTGGAGTGTCACAGAATATTTCTGGGCCTCTAATGTGATGCCATATAGCAGGGTTGAATAAACTTTTTACATCTGGCCCCACTTTTCATCCCTGAAATTAGCAGGGCCCCCACAACCTGTCTAATGTAATCCAAACTGATGGAAATTTTGGTTATGGTCATATAAAAAAAAAGTTCGGCATGTGTAAGAAAGTAAGTCTGCAGAATGTAAAAGCTTTATTAATCGGTATATGAATGTGAATACACATACATTAAAACAGTAACATATGTCAACATTTTTAATGAGATGGATGAGCCTGACATAGCAGCCAATTGTGCGGTGCCCTCCCCTTGTGAAATGTTGCCGCCACCCAGGGGCCTGCCCTCTCAATTTGCTCATCCCTGCCATATTTTCTACATGGTGTATAGGGAAACACAGCTTTGTCCTGTAGGCGAGGTGCACCAAATTGCAGATTCTCTGTTTGAAAAAAGGGATAATAGGGTAAGGGTACAGGCTGGGATAGAATGGGATAATACAATACATCAACATTAAGAGGGACAGATGAACATTTTAATTAGAATCAGAGAGGTAGCCGTGTTAGTCTGTACCTTCGAGAGCAACAAAATGTCCTGTGGCACCTTATAGACTAACAGATATTTTGGAGCATAAGCTTTCTTGGGCAAAGACCCACTTCATCAGATTGCATCATGGAAAAGGAAGGTGGTGAAAAGATTTTTTAAAAGAGGAGGAGGAGGGGGTTTAGTATATATTATTTCAGGGCTGGTCAGTGTGGTAGAAGGCTGATACTTAGAAGGGGGAAGAAGAGGACAAGGGGAAAAGAGAGGAAAGAAGCAAAGCGAAGGGGGCCTTATTACAGGAAATATGGCAGGTGACCTGAAAAAACATTCCTGAGACGTGCATGGTCACATACCAGCTGGTGAGCTCCACAGGCTCTTCCATCACAGTGTGTGTCTGCTTCTGAGAAGCCAGCTGCTTATCTGGAGTGCTACCGTGTTCTTGTTTGATGGTGAAGAAGAGTAGCATTGAGCACAGCAGGGCCCATGGAAGGGTGATCTGATGTGACAGCTAGCATTCAGAGAGGAACAACCACTCCTGAGGTGATGGTGTATACTTCTGTGCTAGCCTTTTGTGGCTAACAACAGTTGAGTGAAAGTGAAAACAGATGAAATTCCCATTTTCTCATTTGACTCACAAAAGAGAATGTGAGAGTCAAATAGGCTCATACAGTTCACCTTTTTCTACAGGTAGCTCAGGGCATTGGTGAAAGCCACTGTTGTCTAGTGATTAGAATAGGGGATTGGCAATCAGATCACTTGGGTTTTGATTCTGACATCATTCCTAGCTTTACGCCCTCAGAGATAACTGTGCAGGCCAATTGCCTTCAGACGATTTGCATGGGTCTGACTGGTTGGAACATAGTAAACAATTCAGTAGGTGCTTCCCAGCCATGGTGCTGGAACAGTTTTTGGAGCAGGAGTCATGACCTGCACCACCTTACCTCTGTTTCTGCAAAAACAATGAGAAGTCTTGTGGCACCTTATAGACGAACAGATTTTTTGGAGCATAAGAGTTGGTGGGCAAAGACCCACTTCGTCAAATGAAAGCGGGTCTTTGCCCCCAAAGGCTTATGCTCCAAAAAAATCTGTTCATCTATAAGGTGCCACAAGACTTATTTTTGTTTTTGCAGATATAGACTAACATGGTTACCCCTCTAATACCTGCTTCTGTGTGCTTCCTTCACTATCTCTGAGCAGTGAGATCCTGCTAGCCAGGTGAGATCTTGCAGTGGGGCTTTGGGTGTGGGGCTGGAGGCCGGATGGGATGATGGGGGCTAGCAGTGGAGCTCCTGGGCAGGAATGGGCCCAGTGGCTGGTACTCTGAGCAATGGGGTGTGTGGTGGGACACCCAAAAACTTAAGAGTGCTACAGCACATAGACCCTGCGCTTGTACTTCTCATGGCTATGCTTCCAATAAAGGAATAGCCTCCAGCCTACTCTCTTTTAGCTGCATTGGCTTTGCAGAACTAACAAGAGTAGTTGTTGTGGTCACTAAAGCAAGATCTGATACTGGATACACCCAGCAGCGGCAGGTCTGTGAGATAGAAAGGTGTCATTTAGTCAGAGTAGAACTGAACTCATTCATTTATGCCTGAATAGAAAGGTTATCGTGGAAGATTAGCTAAGGATTGTGTGCATGTGTATATGCATGTACAGGCATGCAATCTCACAGAGTTTTAATACTTCTGAGTCTGTGAATATTTGTGCTAAGAAATCTTTGTAAGATAAATAAACAAAGCTGCTCCTTAGCAGACTGGTGTCACCTACTTACTGGTTGACCCTGGCTTCCTGAGTTCCGACTTAAGACTGATTAAGACTGACAAACCCTGGTTATGTAATACTTCATAGGTGCGTGCCATCCGTCTGGACAAGAAAGAAAACATTCCCATGGGTTTTTGCCCTTTAGTTTTGTGCATCACTGGAGATGAAGAAGATTTGTGCAGTGCTCCTTATGAAGCATAGGAATTAAGTTGATAGATATCATCTTGCTTTTTCCTTTTTATTTTATGTATGTGCATGCGTGAACTACATAAAAGCATTATAAGATGTCTGTGTCCAGACAGCCCTTCTAGACTAGCTCTATAATGAGGACTAGAAAACTGGATTATTATAATCTCAAGGTTTATATAGCCTTAGATAGTGTGCATTCACTTCTCAGCAAATCTTTCAGCTGTGGGTGAAGAAGCCAGGGGTTCGAAAGATGTTAATGAGGTGGTGCTATGAATATGCAGCCCATCAGCTGTTTTGTGTGGAGACAGATGGTATGCACATCCCCATTCTGGGCCCAGACGACCTGGTCGCAGCATACATAAACTGCAGGGGTTCTTCTCCATGGTTTTGCAGGTATTGGTGGGTCACAAAGGTCATTTCACCGATGTCTACATGGGATGGTCGGGAAAGGTGCATGATGTGCACATCTGTAGGAATTCTGGTCTGGACAGAAAGCTCCAGGATGGGACTTTTTTTCCAGAAGAGAAAATAAAGATTGGTGACATTGAAATGCCCATAGTGATACTGGGTGACCCTGCTTACCCTCTGCTCCCGTAGCTCATGAAGCCTTACAGGGGCACCCTGAACTGCAGCAGGGAGCACTTCAACTACAGGCTGAGCAAGTTCAGAATGGCATTGGAATATGCCTTTGGCCACTTAAAAGCCAGATTCAGGTGCCTTTTGACCTGTCTGGACCTTTGCCAAACCAGTATCCCCAGTGCAGTGGCAGAGTGCTGTATTCTTAATAATATTTGCGAATCAAAGGGGGTTAAATTCATGCCAGCCTAGGCTGCAGAGGCAGATGTCCTGGGCAGTGTTTATGAACAGCTGGACACAAGGGTATTCACAAGTACACATGCAGAAGCAACAGCAGTCAGAGAGACATTGAAAAATAGCTTTATGAATGAGCACAGAGCCACAGAAATCTGCTGCATTTAACTATTGTGATACCACCCTCAAGTCCCCGTAATGTTGCGTGCTTGCCCTTTATGAAAGCACCTCCAGATGCATCCCATCCCATGTGAACCAATAAATGACACTGTGTTTTTTACAAAACCATTATATTTATTTGGGAGTGTTGGGAGTGAAACCCAAAACACCCAAGTTGTTCATGCGTCAAAATGGAGGATGGTCACATGTCCCAGATAGAGCCCTTATTTTACAGGGAGTCCCAAAATCGAGGGCTGAGTTTTGCTGAGTCATTCTGACACAGCAGATTCATCTTGTCTTTTCTGATTTACCTCAGAGCCTCCTAAGGATTTCTCCACAGGGGCTCAATTACATACGTTTTCCTGCCACAAGGACAATATAAGGCCAGCACCGAGCCTTTTGCAGTGCTGCCCATCTGAGTGGCAGAGTGGCACAGGCTTCCACCAGCAACAAGCACTGGACACTGCAGGACTCCCAACAAGATCCAATGCTCATCGTCACAGGAGACATCACCACTTGCAACATCAAAGACTTGAGATCAGTGTACCATCTACTCACCATCAAGGGATCAACTCAGTGCTCCTCCCAATGGACTTTAAACTAGTCCAACAGTAGAAGGTCCTGGGCAACCTTCTGGAACTTTGAAGAAGGATAATTATAAACTCATGCAGGTATTTATTTGGGACTGATTTTTATGATTAGGGTGTTCATGTTATTTGATTAGTTTTCTCTCTCTCTCGGCCTGTTCACTGTAAACTATTACTTCTTAACAAACCGTCTTATGTTCGGTTTACATAACTATTGGTCTCTCTCTTTACTGGTTGGAATAATGGTTAACCAGATGACAGATGCTGGCATGCAGTGACACGGGCTAGAGGACTGTCTTTGTTAGGGGTCCCAGCACAGCCTTACCCAGTCCAAATTAGATTCTTTACCTAACAGGAGAGTGTGGTGGAATATGAGACTTTTGCAGTGTGGAGAGGTCCCAGGTGCGGAGTGATAGACTGTCCTTGCCTTTCCTTCCCATGTTCGGGTACCCCAGTGGGGAGCTGTTGAGCCATATTGAAGGGAGGCTGAACAACAGGGTGTGGAGGACTCATAATGAGTCCTGTGGTGAGTGTCCCTCTGCAGCTCCAGCACAGAATGCAGGATCTTGATTTGCTCCTTGGCAGCCATCAGCAGTTCTATTGAGTTCTTGTTCCTGTACTGGAGCATGATTTGCTGCCAGTGCTGGGTCCACCTTCTGTCAGCAGTGGCTTTGGCTCACTCCCTGTTTGCCTTTTCACGTTGCTGAAGGAAGAGGTCCTGTTTGAATCTTTTCTTTTGCCTCATTGCAGCAACCTTGTCTCCTCCACTCATACGGCCTGTTGAAGACAGTGAAGGCCAAAATTTAAATACAAATTTTAAATATAATACAAATCACTTATCCATGGAATGAATGAGTCTCTGTTTAACAGTCATTGAAACTTTTATTGTCCAGGCCACTTTTGGCTTCTTAAGGATGACAATGAATCAACCTCTGCAGAACAGAAGCTATTAGCTATCCAGACAATTTCATTGTGAACATGGTAAGAGCTTATCATCTTCAGGGTGGCAGAGGGCAGGGTTGGCAGAGTCCAGCAGCTGCCTGGTGGTGAGGAGGGCTGAAGCCCACGAAACTCATGGTGGGCTGTGGCGGGAGCGGTCTTCCTTGCAAACTGAAAAGCATGGAGATGAAAAACTTTCTTGGTGACTCCTCATAAATACTGTGCAGGGGAAAAGCCATTTAAAGGAGGGAAAGCCTGCACGGGACATACCGGTGTCCAGGAGTAGGGTCCACACAGCCCACCAGCTGCATGTCAGAGGGGAGGGTTTGAGCCCGCTGGATGCACGGTGGGCTGGAGAGTCTTCCCTGTAAACTGTAGAGGGTGGGAAAAAACATTCTTGGCAGCTCTTTGTAAATCCTGTGCAGGGGAAAAACATTTAAAGCAGGAAAAGCCAATTTTTAAAGCAGCATGGTGGAAGAAGAGAAGGCCAGGACAGCCTGCCAGCCATGAAGAGTGGGGAGCCATAGAGCCTGCTAGCCACGTGGTGTGACACATTGGTCTTGGTAAATTAAATGGCCAGGGAGCGATGTGAAAAGATCTCATGAAACTTCTCGTGCTTCTTCTAGGTTGCCAAAAGAGACACCAGCCTCCTAAGATAACAGAAAATGAAAAAGAAAATATGCTCATAGTGTGTGAACACAGGGCTGGAAAATATTCCAGACTACTGTGTGTTGCCATGATGACAGATTACTTACTGGTTGCCTGTCATGGCAAGGTGTGCTATCATGGAAGCCAATAAAGCAGGCCTCTCCAAAAACCTTGTGTGCAAAATAAAAGAGCACCTGGCTGAGACCTTTATGGAGATCTCCAAAAGGGGATAAGTGCTCCATCCCCAGAAATATTAACAAGCTGTTTTAAGGGGCTTAGGTCCCCTGCACCCAAGCCGCAACCCACTTGTAGCAGTTTAAAAAATGCACTCCACAGAAGTAAGCCTATACTCCAACCCAACCACAACTCACTTGTAGCATTACAAAAAACACACTCACCAGAAGAGCACTATGTGCCATTCCTGGACTCCACAGCATCAGGTGTTGATGAGCTGACTGGGTTGAGGTCAAGGACGATGAAGAGCTCTGGGCTGGCAGAACCAGCTTCATTGAGCACCCACTGACTGTCAGCACCCTTCTCTACACTGGCCTCTTGCTTATGCTCTCAGCTCCCATAAAAGGCCTGACTACAGTCTCCTGAAATGTATTTGTTAGCCTTGGGAAGTGTGTTTGGGTCCCTCCCAAGAATGGTGTCCAGCTGCTCGTAGTAGCAACATGCCTTCGGAGATGACCCAGATCACCTTTGGGTTCTCTCACTTTCCCTGTGTCTACACGAGCCCCTTCCTTTCAGAAGGGGTCTGTTAATGAACGGGTTCAAAATATGCTAATGAGCCGCTGCTATGACTATGCAGTGTCTTATTAGCATAATGGCAGCCACAGCGATTTGAAAGTGCGGCTTTCAAATCATGCGCCGCCCATGGAGATGGGACCTTCTGAAAGGACCCCCCAGTTTTCAAAAGCCCCTTCTTCTTAACACCAGATAGGAAGAAGGGGCTTTTGAAAACTGAGGGGGTCCTTTCAGAAGGTCCCCATCTCTACGGGTGGTGTGCAATCCGAAAGCCACACTTTTGCATTGCCGCAGCCACCATTATGCTAATAAGGCACTGCATATTCATAGCGGTGGCTCATTAGCATCTTTTGAACCCACTCATTAACATGCCCCTTCCATAAGGAAGGGGCTTGTGTAGACACAAGGAAAGTGAGAAAAGCCAACAGGTGATCTGTGTCATCTCCAAAGACATGTTGCTACTAGGAGCAGCTGGACACCATTCATGTAGACTTAGCCTTTGTGATAGTTTTCCCTGAGCTCCTTTATTTTGACTTGGCATTGCTGAGCGTCCTGGGTGTAACCATTTTTCATCATGCTGTGTGAAATCTTGTCATAAATGTCCACATTTCGCTTGCTGACTCACAGTCTGCTCACCACTGATTCTTCACCCCACACAGAAATGAGATCCAGGATCTCATTGTGGCTCCATCCTAGAGCTCTTTTGCGACCTGGAAAACTCAGATCAGAAGAATCCTGAGTAGTCTTGATGGCTAGATGGGATAGCTAGATATGATGGATGGCTCCTGAGATGCTCTATCCATGCTGGTCAGAAAGACAATGAATTCAAATTCCTGGGCTTCCCATCACCCACTTCCTGTGTACATGGACAGCAGCAGAGGTGAAAGTGTCCAGAACAGAAAACTGGGGGGCATTGTGGGATACCTGTGGAGGGCAATAAAATTGATTTAAAGTAACGCTGTTTCCACACTAGCATTAATTCGACTTTTTAAATTTCAACTTGGCATTATGTGGCAAGTAAGTTGACCTTAGCACCCCTTAAAATCAACCTAATGGTTTTTGCAGTGAAGACAGTCACATTGTAAATTTGAGCTAAGTGCCTTAAAATCGACTTTATGCCATAGTGTAGACATAGCCTAAGACTATGTTTATGTTGTCGTTACTGGTATTTGTTGTTTGTAATACTATAGCACTTAGGACAGGGGTCTGCAAACAAAATAGCAAGATGAGCCTTTTTTTTTTCAAATTCAGTTCCCAAAGCAATACTTCAAGAGCTGCAAGACATGTGAATATGAGACAGTCCTTAATAAATAATTTCAAATCATACTCTTTGTAATCCCTGTTTTAAGAACAGCACACTTACAATGATTTGTATCAGTTAGACAGTTTAAGTTACTTTCACCCCTGGATTGGAGAGCAAATGAGGACAAGGAACATGCTCTGCCTGGGGTAGGGTCTTAAGCGGGAAGGAGCAATATTTGCATCAACCCTCAATGCCCCCATTCCCAAGCTCTACCCCCCTTGTCTCCATCTCCAGGCTTTACCCACCTCAGCCCCCAAATCCACCCCCCTCCACCATAGCCAAGCTTTACCCCCGCATCCTGCAAACCCTCCTCCCCATCTCCAGGATTAACCCACCTCAGCTGAGGAGCTTCCCGAACTCTGCACACTGCTGCTGCTCCTCTGCAGCCATCACCTCCTTCTCAGCGGTGCTGTGCGGATCCAGCAGGGGCAGACTTGGCTGCTTATCCCCTCTGCTCTCCTGAGGGCTTAGCACTTCCCTCACCTGCCTTGCTGCTGCTGAAATAATGGAACTAAATTTAGTCGGTTTAATGGCTGGATCCCTCCCTCCACCCTGGCAGCCATTAAATGAATCAAATGTAGTTCTACTGTTTCAGTGGTGGCAGGGCAGGGAGCTGCAAGAGGAGTCAGTGTTAGCAGTGCCTGGAGCCGTAACTGACTCCTTAGAGCCACATGTAGCTCTGGAGCCACAGGTTGCCAACCACTGACTTAGGAGATCCTGTCATGGTCTGGGACCTCATTGTGGCAGGCGCTGTACAAACACAAAACAAAAAGACAGTGCCCACCCCTAAGGCTTTATAATCTAAATAAGACTATTGGTATAAGGCTATGGGTCCCCTTTCCCCCTGTGGAAGAATAACACAGCCAGGGCAAGAAAATGCTATGAGTTTCTATTCATGCAGTTTCCCATGAATTACTCCATTGGGTGTGCATGGTTTATTCTAGCATGCAAAAGAAACTGTGAGCGTCTGCACTTCATAACCATGGAAACCCTGACGTCCAGATACTTTTTGATGGCTCTGCAAGAGATGGAGCATCTTGTGTGTATGTGCATCTTAGCTTTTTTCAATCATTGTGCTGTCAAAGCACAGCTCTGCTTCCAAGGAGTTGCTCTGAGATAAGGGGGGTAGCCGATGAGGCCAGAGTAGCGTAGAGGGGGAGAAGAGTGTAAATGGATATAAAGTCAGGCTGTCAGATCCTAGTTTCTCCCTGGATAGAAGAATTTTGGAGGAGTCAATAGTTTTCATCCTGCCTTCCTCCTACCCACCTTCCTTGTTCATGCAGGCAGATTCCTTCCATATTTCTATAGGGGGACTTCTCCAGGGGAAGGATAGAACATGTGGCCTTGACAGAAATCTTCCCTTCAGTGGGTTCTGGCTTCCTTCCATGCATGGGAGCTTTTTCATGAGATAATTATATTCAACTCTGTGATATTATTATGAGTTCATGATACTTGCTCTTTTATTATATACTGCCTGTTCCTGGAGCCAAGTGATTACGCAAGAATCTCACCTTTCCCTTAAAAAGAGTACGTTTCTGGGTGCATGGTGGTGGAGAAAACCTTAAAAATGTACCCTAAGTGCACCCTTAAAGGCTTACAAACCTGAAGACAAAGCCCAAATTTTACCAATTTTTAACTCATGATTTTTAAGCCAAGTTTATAATTTCTTGAGGCCTGACTCGAGATTTTTGAATACTTAGGGATTGAGCAATACTGAAATAAACACATTTTACAGTCAAGAAAGACCCTAATGTAGATTACTCTTCTATAGTGCTTAAAAGTTTTATTTATTTAAATAGTTACTAATGTAACTGCTTTCCCAGCTGCGTAATTGGATGGGTTTTTTGTCTAATGATCCCCACTTCATTGACAATGTTTTTAAACAATCAGTCATATTGTGAGCCAGAAAAAAACAATATAGCACCAGTCCAGCAATAGTTTTGCATGTGTATCTCCTATTGAGGCCAATTTTTTTTTGTATGAAAGTAATGTCAGGACTGGACATAATTCAATAGCAGTGGTTAATTAACAAGCCCACTTCCCTCTTTGCTATTCAGTGATGCTAATGTTCTGACAAGAAAAGAACAAAATGGGCCAAGTTAATTTCAGCTCTGTTAGAAACACAGGAAAGCAGAAGTGTTTGCCTAATTGAAAAAAGAAAGAATTAGGAGATAAAGAAATTTTAATTTCCAGTTTCTAAGAGGAGTATTACCAACAACAATATAAAAGAAGATGGGTGAATGTTCTGTTGAATGAGAGACGTGATTACTTCTCAAGCAAGTGAATTACTTTCCATATCTTTTCTTCCAGGCTTATGTCTTTTAATTTCTTTCTCCTTCTGTTATCATTATTCACCTCTGTAATTGTAGTCTATAGTTTTGTACTGAGTTGGGTACTTGTTTATACAGGTGGTGATTCAGAATAAGTTATAACACCGTTAGTTTCAAAGGAACTACACTGGATTGACACCAGTGCAACTGGATTATGTTCATGCAACATTAATGCATAGATAGGCATGCAAAAGTCAGGAAGAGTGAAAGTTAAATGGAAATGTGCGATGTTAACCTTAAATTTGTATTCTGATATACAATCAATTGTTGCCAGTGCTTTTTTCTAGAAAAAAAAGAGCCAGAACTCAAGCCCCAAACTGCACCCCATTCCAGCCCTCACTTAACTTCCCCCTCCCCCGCAGCCCAAAACCACCCCAGGCTTAACCCCTCCATAGCCCCAAACCACCCCCTCGCAGCACCAAAATGCCGCCAGGCTTAACCATCTCCCCCATGGCCCCAAACTGACCCCAGGGTTTAAACCTCCCCACCCCCTCTGTGGTCCCAAACCACTCCCAGCCTTTAACCTCCCCCACCAGCCCCAAACTTCCCCCAGCCTTTAATCCCCCCCCATGGCTCCAAACTGCCCCCAGCCTTTAACCCCCACTTCCCTCTGGCCCCAAACCATCCCCCACATCCAGGATTCATGTACTAACCCAGGAGATCCATGCACTGCTGCTCCTTCACCAGCCACCATCTTTTCTTCACTGTGGCTTCATGGGTCCCCACCAGCCCTTCGGCTCTCCCCATGTACAGCGTGGCAGGAGCATCTCCCTGACCTGCCGTGCTGAAAGAGCAGGACTCCATTTAATTGGTTTAATGGCCAGATCCCTTCTACCAGCTGTAAAACCAATTCAGTTGAGTACTGCTCCTTCATCACGGCAGGCAGGGAGGCAGAGGAGGAGAGGTGGCAATGGTGAGAGCCATATGTGCCTCCTTAAAGCACCACATGTGGCTCGGAGCTGCCCAGCCACCTTTTAAAAATGGCAACAACAGGCAAAGAAGTGGCAGAACTCCATTTTATTGTGTTATGCCAGAAAAAAAAGCTCTGATTGTTGCTTTCACAGATAACGCAACTGCATGGGTGGGACTGAAGAGAGAATAGAATTTGGTACTGAGAGCCAAATCCACAGATGGAGTAAATCACTGATTTGCACCATCCAGCAATCTAATACATAGATTTAATTATATGTTTACATACACTTTTTCAAACAGGTTTAATATCACTTTAAAAACCCTATATTTAGAGGACATTACGACTGCAAATCCAAATTCTCAAAAGTTAAAATATGCCAAAATTAAGGTTCATT
This sequence comes from Carettochelys insculpta, assembly GCF_033958435.1. Classification (NCBI taxonomy): domain Eukaryota; kingdom Metazoa; phylum Chordata; order Testudines; family Carettochelyidae; genus Carettochelys; species Carettochelys insculpta. Next base: position 367,092,961 of record NC_134137.1, on the reverse strand, counting down.
GATTGTACAGTTGTTCTCAAACTGGGGTCGCTGTAGCTGGTGTTAAACTTGCCAAAGCCAAATCCTGAGAGGGTTCAGGTCCAGTAATCAGGTTACTTGCAGAATCACAGGCACATTCTCATGTTCCTCAGCTAACATCATATATACCATCACGTGCCAACAATGCCCACATACTATGTATATAGGGCAAACGGTAGACACACTTTGACAAAGACTAAACGGACACAAAACAGACATCATAAAACCTCCTAATTCACAAACCTGCAGCCAGCACTTTAATGGAGTGGGCCATTCTCTTACTGACCTGAAAGTCTGTGTTTTACTGAAAAGGAACTTTAACAATCGCCTTCAGAGAGAGAGTGTGGAACTCTCTTTTGTATTCAAATTCAACACATTAAAACGTGGTTTGAATCAGGACAGCAATTACCTGGCCCATTATACGGACTCCTTTACATACTTTTCTTTAGCTGACTCTTGACTTCCCCTCCACCACTGCCCCTCTGCTCTTCTGATTTGCCCACCCTGATTACTATTTTTCTGATTTGTCAACCTTGATAACAATTTTTGGTTCTCTGTGCCTTAAATATTGAGTCTGTTCTGGTATGGCTACGGTCTGAAGAAAATGGGTCTGTTCCACGAAAGCTCACCACCTAATAAATTATTTTGTTAATCTTTAAAGTGCTACTGGACTGCCTTTTTTGTTTTGGTAGACTATAGACTAACATGGGTTAGTTATTATTCAATCTTACTTTGGGTCTGTTCTTAGTTTGGGTCTTGATGCCAACTAGCAGATGGATTACAAGAATGTTATGTAAGGTCTCTCAGAAAGACTGTGTCACACTGGGCATCATGATCAGTGTGAGATTTACGTGCAGAGAAGGAATAAGAAGATATATATATATATTGGAAATTACGTGCTTAAGGCCTTGTTGTTAGACAGGTCATCAGGAAGTAGAATGCCTTGAGATAAAGGTCTCCAGACTGGAAGTGGGTTATACTTATCTCCCTCCCTCGCAAACAACTGTAGATCTTACAATAGAACTCAATTAGCATATTGAGTCAAATGCTAATGAAGATCACCTCAGGGATTTCAGAAAGAAATAAGAAGAGACAAAGAGAGTGGGATGAGGGGTTGGGTAGAGGCAAATCCATTTTAAAAGTAGGGTGATCATGTTCCCAAAGGAAAAATGGGGCAGCCTGATGATCTGGCCAGAGGGATCCCCCACCACTACTTGGCAGACCTCAGCTGCTTTCCTGAGACACACCCTCCCACAGCACTCGTCCCCACCGCTCACCTGAAGTCCTTGCATGCAAAGCTGTCGCTGGTCACTTGAAACCTGCCATCCCCTTACACTCTCTGGAGACTGTTGCTGGAACCCTGCCAGCCCCTTGATCACTAACACTGATGAAGCTGGCAAAAGCAAGTGGAACAAATAACCACTTTTGTAAAAAACAAAAAAAAAAATTGAGACAGCCAGAGCAGAGCTTAAAAGGGGGCTGTCCTAGGCAAAGTGGGGTATATGTTCATCCTGTTTAGAGGTGAAGAGCAAAGGATTGGTTTGGAATATGTGGGGGTAAAGACAGATGCCATGGCAGTCTTCACCAGAAGACATTACAGTGTATTTGCTCCATCAAAAGGTATCTCAGACGGGCTTGGTTGAAAATGCTGGGAAGAACATTGGGTTAGATACACTTCTTTAGATGGCACTGAGAACTTGTTAGTTCAGTTGAGGCCATCAAAGGCATGCTATTGTTTTGTTTTCCTTTGTTTACACCTGCAAGGAAGTAGACATTTCTGAATGAAAGCTATGTGTGCTTCAGGTTCTGCTATACATTGCATTGCTATTCACTGGAGGCTGGAGGGGGTACTAAACTTGTTCTGAGGGCAATCTAAAAAGAGACAGAGACCTGTGTCCACCCTGTCTGGGATGAATGAAGAATCACAGGGCTAGAAGGGACCTCAGGAGGTCATCTAGTCCAGCCCCCTGCTTCAAGCAGGATCAACCCAACTAAGTCATCCCAGCCAGGACCTTGTCAAGCCTTAAAAACCTCTAGGGATAGAGAATCCACCACCTCTCTAGGCAACGCAATCCAGTGCTTCACCACCCTCCTGGTGAAGTAGTTTTTCCTAATATCCAACCTACTCCTCTCCTTAGAATCATAGAATCACAGAATGCTAGGACTGGAAGGGACCTTGAGAGGTCATCGAGTCCAGCCCCCTGTCCTCATGGAAAGACCGAGTACTGTCTAGACCATCCCTGATAGACATTTATCTAACCTGTCCTTAAATATCTCTGGAGGTGGAGATTCCACAACCTCCTTAGGCAATTTATTCCAGCGTTTGACCACCCTGACAGTTAGGAACTTTTTCCTAATGTCCAACCTAAACCTCCCTGGCTGCAGTTTAAGACCATTGCTTCTTGTTCTATCCTCACAGGCCAAGGAGAACAAGTTTTCTCCCTCCTCTTTATGCCACCATTTTAGATACCTGAAAACTGCTATCATGTCCCCCATTAATCTTCTTTTTTTCAAACTAAACAAGCCCAGTTCTTTCAGCCTTTCTTCATAGGTCATGTTCTCCAGAATTTTGATCATTTATGTTGCTCTTTTCTGGACCCCTTCCAATTTTTCCACATCTTTCGTGAAATGTGGTACCCAGAACTGGACACAATACTCCAACTGGGGCCTAACCAGCGCAGAGTAGAGCAGAAGAATGACTTCTTGTGTCTTGTTCACAACACACCTGTAACTTCAAACCGTTGCTCTTTGTTCTGCCATCTGTCACCACTGAGAACAGTTTCTCTCCAATCTCTTTAGAGCACTTCTTCAGGAAGTTGAAAACTGCTATTAAATCACCCCTCAGTCTTCTCTTCGGTAAACTAAATCAGCCCAAATCCCTCAGCCTGTCCTCATAGGTAATGTGCTCCAGCCCCTTAACCATTTTTGTTGCCCTCCGCTGAACCTGCTCCAGCGCATCCACATCCTTTTCTTACCGGGGGGGGGGGCCCAAAACTGGACACGATATTCCAGGTGTGGCCTCACCAGTGCCAAATAGAGGGGAACAACCACTTCTCTAGATCTGCTTGCAATGAGACCCCATTGGGGATCTGGCATATCAGAAGGAGTTTATCCAAGAGCCAGTCCCATTGTGGAGGTGTAGCACCTATCCTATGGGTCTGTGACCCCGATATTGCTCTTTGCTGTCATATGAATCTCTTTGTTAAACAAATGTATACTGGCTTTCTCTATAAATACCCTCAAATGCTGCATGTTAAGAGGAGCTGTGGACTAGCAAGGTGCAGTGTACTCTTCCTTTAGGAATAAGCGGATCTGGTCATTCTGTGAATGTCCAATGGATGAGGATCTTGACACTCCAGGAGGATGCTTGGACTGAAGTGCACCTATTGTTAGCTTATAAAGGGAGTAAGGCATGAGCAGACATGGAGTGGATTGCTCATGTTGCCAGGGTGTCAGGAGACTGACCCTGGGCTGATACAGTTTAGGTTCACTAACACAAAGGGAAAGTGGTAGCAAGATGCCTCCAAAGTCAGGGTGGCCGTGGGGAGTATCACCGAGTCCCTGGTGTGTATATATTATACAAATTTTAATTACATATCACGCATCACTGTTTGGTTTTTATTTAGAGTTATTCAATGTTTTCTTTTTAGCCTTCTTATTCAATGTGTGGCTCCAGGATTTTTTTAATAGTCATCCTTCATACCATGCAGTGAATAGAAAATTAATTTCCTCGTGGGCTTTTCTATGACGTACACCACCCTCTTATCTGAGTCCTGAACAAAATCAATGCATTGGGTTTCACAATGCTACAATGATGTGAGAGGTGGTATTATCCCTATTTTACAGATAAGGAATTGAGGAGTAGAGAGAGTCAGACCAAAATGGTCCACTAATTTGGGCGAGATCAGTTTTCAATACTAACACCCTATTTTTGGGAGTATTTAACATTTTATAGCACTATGTCCCAAGCACAGTTCCCACTAACATTTGCAGTCACGAGTACTCAGCTGTTCTGCAAATTTGGCCACTGTAGTCTCATGTTGGGCTCTCAGAAAATCAGTAAAAGGTTCTGCAAATATCAAAACAAAAAGCAGTCAAGTAGCACTTTAAAGACTAGCAAAATAGTTTATTAGGTGAGCTTTCACGGGACAGACCCACTTCTTCAGACCATAGCCAGACCAGAACAGACTCAATATTTAAGACACAGAGAACCAAAAACAGTAAGCAAGAAGGACAAATCAGAAAAAGATAATCAAGGTGAGCAAATCAGAGAGTGGAGGGGTGGGGGGGAAGGTCAAGAATTAGATTGAGCCAAATATGCAGACGAGTCACTATAGGGGCTCGTCTGCATATTTGGCTCAATCTAATTCTTGACCTTCCCCCCCACCCCTCCACTCTCTGATTTGCTCACCTTGATTATCTTTTTCTGATTTGTCCTTCTTGCTTACTGTTTTTGGTTCTCTGTGTCTTAAATATTGAGTCTGTTCTGGTCTGGCTATGGTCTGAAGAAGTGGGTCTGTCCCATGAAAGCTCACCTAATAAACTATTTTGCTAGTCTTTAAAGTGCTACTTGACTGCTTTTTGTTTTGATAGTGTATAGACTAGCACGGCTTCCTCTCTGTTACTGTTCTGCAAATAGTCTCAAGTACAAGGGTGTCCAATACATTTGCCACATGTGGTGAATAGGACACCACATTGTGGTGAACATGGCTCTTGAGCCACATGTGGCTCTTGGAGCCTTTAAATGCAGTTGCTACTGAGAACTGAATGTAGGGAGTGCTGTCTGCCTACTGCACACATGAACACCACCTCTTGACAGGAGAAGCATGTTGCAGCAGTGCCGGTGGCCCCGGTGGCTCTGGTGAGTTGCCGGCATTGAGTTAAAATGGAAGGGAGATGAAGACTGGGGGTGCCTGGCTCTGGGGGAGGGTATTCAGTTAGAGTGGGGGTGGGCTGGAAGTGCCTCGCTCTGGGGCAAGGCATTTATTTAGAGTGGGGGCTGGGAATGTGGCAAATATGGAAAGATGACACCACAAGTATGGTGATTCTTGAATTCCTATTGGACACCGTTGTTCTAGTACTATTGTAGTAATGAGAGGTTTGTGTAAGGCTAAAGGCCGAGGACAACAGTCAGTGCTTTGTTAACATACAACAAAGCTAAAGGCCTCAAGCCTGAACAACAATAGGTTAAAGCAAAAACTGTGCTAGGTAGATTCTGTGCACGGGAATGCACCAAGAGACGGAGCTGAGAAGTCACAGGGCCTAAAAGCACATTAAAAACACCTAAAAGCACCAAGAGCCAGGCACTTAGTGACATACATAAACACTTCCTGCTTAGTACCATGCACTCCCTATACCCTCGCCATAGATAACAGCTTAGCACCAGGTACATTCCAACCTAAGTTCAGGAACAGGTCATAGTGACAGCATGATGGATAGTGTTGTTTTGATGGTACCACCATTATCCCCCAAGTTAATGGGTAGATCTAGTTACATTAAGGGGTATCAATGTATTACAATGAGGGGGTTGTACCTGGATACGTAACTTGTTTATACCTGTGTATAAAACTGTGTGTAACAGGGGCTGTATCGAACAACCTAGGGGATGACGGAGCCCCCTTGCCGTCAACTGAGTCATGTCCATTGTCACAGCGTATGCATGTACCAATGTAAACTGTTGAGTCATTTTGGAGACTCATGAGGGTATTGGAGACCATATGTCAATGACAATAAACCTGGCCCCAATGCCTTTGTACCTTGCTTGATTTGTGGTTCTTGGGGGCTCTCAGAGGTCTGCAGTGTTGGCTAACTGCAGAGTCTACACTGTGGTTCAAAGAGAGCACAAGCATGCGGTGAAAGTGATTAACATCAAAGGGCGCAGATTAGACATCTGTGCATCGTTCTGGTAGAGACACCCAACTACAGCTATCACTATCAGTTTGTGAGCTCTGATTCAACCCCAGAGCCTATCCATCCTATACATTGAAAGTGAGGCAATGGTCCTGCAAAAAAATACTATGTGATCTCATAGTCAAAGCCTGTGTCATAGTGCATGTTGATCAAACTACTTTAATTCTGGCAGCTCAGTTTTGAGAGTTTCCTTTTGCAACCTGAATATTTTTCTAATGTAGTCAGCTAAGTTAAAAAAAACTCTGGAAAAACAAAATTCTATCACACGAGACAATATAGACACCACTTTTGTCATCAGTCAAGTTCAGACCTTTACATCTACACTGACATCTGAGCCAATGGAGTAACTGAAAACAGTAGTAGGCTGTTATCTTTGGTGTGAACCAGCCACTGTAAAGATAAGAGATACACTTTGCCAGTGGGTCTCACAGGTACTTGCTGACAGCAGAGAAAGACAGAGATGCAGGACTCCTAGCTTCATTTCCAGAGAGTGCTCTAATGGCTATAGACCCTTCTGCTATTGAGAACCCAATTTGTATCCCCATATTATAAGATAACATTTAAATGGCTGTTTTGTAAGGTTCTGAGACTATATAAATCATCAAACAGAAGAGAGAATAAAAAATGCTAATCTGTAAAAGCATGTGGTCCATCCTTCCAAACAGGGAGGTCCGTCGACAGCAGAGGCATTGTTTAAAGACATACAAAAAGACAAAAGACAGTTGTCTTTCTCTCCACCCCCTGGAGGATTCATAAAAAAAAAAAAAATCTTATCATTTGTGTGTGCAGCTCTGAGCAATGTGCAGCCGAGGTATAAAAAACACCCAGGGAGAAAGAAATGATTATCTCTCTATGCTACTTGGACTCTGGGAGACCTGGTTTGCCAAGTATAAGTTAAGACAGGGTGAGCAAACTTTTTTGTTGGTCCCCGCTTTCTGTTCCTGCAATAAGCAGCCCCCCTCCTGCAACCTAACGTAATCCAAAGTGATGTTATGTTCATATGGAAAAATAAAAAAAAAACCTTCACTCGTTCAGTATGTGTACACAGAATGTAACTATGTAGAGTGCAAAAATTTTATTAATTGGTACATAAATGTGAATACACTTACATAAAAACGGTAGCATAGTTCATCATTTTTAATTAGATAGATGAACCTGAGACCCAGCAGCAGTTTGTGCTGTATCCCCCTTATGAAGTTTCACACCCCCCAGAGGGAGACCTGCCCTCAGTTTGCACACTTCTGAACAAAGAGATCATCAGTGCTTAGTGTGGGTTAGCCCTAAAGGACATGCATGCTTCTATAATAAGGAAGCTCTATATTAGTTTTTGAAACTAAAGGTTGTAACTCATTCGTGTATGTATGTTCATCTGCTTTCTAAAAAAAACCTCTGAATTTTCTTTAATAAACCTTAATGTAGTTTCTTATAGGAATAGCTACAATGTCGTCTCTGCTCTGAGATCTAAGGTGTGATTGACCTGGAGTGAGTAACTGGTTCTTCAGGACGAGGAATAAATTGATTATTGTTGTGTTTATTGTATTAGATGGAACAGCTGTCAGAAATCCATGCTCACGTGGGTGGCAAAATAGACTGAGGTACACATAGACATGACCATCCCAAGAATGGGTGGGGCTTGGGACAACTCCATCCCAGTGCCCTAGGTGTGGGGCCTGGGGTTCCCTCCTCCATGATTCAAGCACTGCTCCTCTCCTGCTCTGCCCCACCCTGCCTCTTTACCCCCTCCCCAACTGACAGGGATTACCTGGGGCAACGTGGCAGCAGCAGTAAGGGGTCACCACCCCTTGGGCCCTCCCACACTCATCATTTGGGCGGACGAGAGGCAACCTGCTGTTCTGTGCTGTGCCCTCCTGGTCTGCTGAGTCCTGCTCCTCCACATGTGGTGGGGAGCAGAGCCATCAACAAACTGAGGTCAGCTGTTGTGTATCAACATCTTCAGAAATTTGCGTACCTGTGGACTTAACAGGCACCAGATAGCCAAAGGACATCTAATGTTAATAGCAGGCTAAGTATGAATTCCTATACTACTGCATGCTTATCCATTTTACAAGCACAGTTTAAAAAATCCTTAGGGCAGCATGAACCCTTTTCAGACTTTAAAGCAGAATAAGCACCAAACTTTTATAATCTTTTTGTCCCCAACTTTTGTGCTTTGGGACTTGGTATTAGCAGTTTATGACGATCTAATGCCTTGGATCATCTTTAAGAGCTTAAACTGATCTCAGGCTTTAGACCTATTTAAGGTACTTTCAGGATTTAGATCAACTGCAAAAGATTTAAAATGTAATGTGATGGAGAACTTGGGGCTTAAAGGATGGTTCTGGGTATGGGAGAATGTTGATGAAGGGGTCCCATCTGTGGACTCTGCACCAGTTTAGAAAGTGCACCTTTATAGTGCTTCACCCAACTTGTTCAAATAAAAAATGGAAAAAAAATACTCTAAAACATTTGCTTAAAAACCTCTATAAGGTGGTAGCTACAGAATGCTTAGTAGAGTTCTGTCATATAGGGGTTGTCTACACTAGCTCCCTACTTTGAAGGAAGGATAGTAAGTAGGCTGTTGGGAGTTTATTAATGAAGTGCTGCGGTGCATATGCAGCACTTCATTAAGCAAATTCCCCTCCCCGTGGCAACTCCAGAGTTTTAGACTTCAAAGTGCTGACTCGCGTGTAGCTGCGGCTCACCTGCTGGCACTTCGAAATGCCTGGGCAACTTCAAAGTCCCTTTACTCCTCAAAATTTTGAGGAGTAGAGGGATTTTAAAGTATACCGGGCACTTTGAAGTACAGGCTGGTGAGCCATGTCTACATGCGAGCTGGCACTTAGCAGTTTAAAATTTTGGAGTTGCTGCAGGGGATAGGGTGGAATTTGCTTAATGAAGTGCTGCATATGCACCACAACACTTCATTAATAAACTCTCAACACCCTACTTACCATGCTCCCTTCCAAGTAGGGAGCGAGTGTAGACAAGCCCTAACACTCCATATCCTAATGCCTATTATAGGCAAGGCTGCAGAAAAAATAGTATGTAGTCATTTAATCAAAGACTGTGTTACAATACCCATGTTAAAAGGCACTAAATTAAGGTTGAACAGGCAAACTTCATTCTAGTATTTTTTAACACTTTAGAGCTCTATTTTGCAGCCTCACTAAAGTTATCTTAATGTACTTTTTGTGTGTAATTTCATATAATTATTTATTGCCACTCTACTCCTGCATGCATTGGTGTATACTTTCACTGTAGGAGGGAGGATTTTATGCAAGACTTTTCATTTTTTAAAATATACTACAATAATTTGCCTTGATCATGTCCATCAGGCAGGTTTATAGCCTCCCTGAGTTCCCTCTGAAATGAGGGACTGCAATGACTGCGAAGGAGAAGGGTCTATATGGTGTCAACGATAATTGAGTGATGTGAGTGTGAGTTAAATAGTTTAAAGAAAACTTGCAGTTACACGTAGGCCGACACTACTTTTAACTCATGCAATTTTGGTGACTAGAAATCGCAGCATGCACAATGCTACCTAAACTTTTACATAGCACAAATGTCTATTGCTTTGCCTAAGCAAAGAGAAATGTGACAATCTCCCAAACCAGAGGAGATTCAAATGTAGCTCATGATGTGCAATAAAGAGTCATAATAAATAATAGTGATGGAAGCTGATGATATGCTAGACTTCAAAGAGAAGTTATAAACTTGAGGCAGATTTTACTGGTGAGATTCTTTAGCCCATGTTGTGCAAGGGCTCAGACTAGACCAGAGGTTCTCAGCAGTCTTTTTTATGAAGCCTTACCTCAACACACAATAAATCTTCACATGACCCACCTGTCCCACAACAGCTGGTTTTCTGCATATAAATACCAGTTCCAGTGCCCCACGGGCCTCTGCAAAGCTACAGTGCTTAGGCTTTGGCACCAGCTGGTGGGGCATCAGCTTTCTGCCCTGGGCCCCAGTGAATATAGTGCTGGCCCTGCTTGGTGAATCCCCTGAAACTTGCTTGGGGTCTCCAAGGGGGCCCCAAACTCCTGGCTGAGAATCATTAGACTAGATGAGCATCATCCTATGATTTTATGACTTTATGATTCCTAGGAGGATGATATGAACATAAGAACTGCCAGAAGTTAGACCAATATCATCTATACCATCCAGCCCAATAGCCTGTCTCTGATAGTGACCAGTATTAGAGTTTCAAGGGGAGTGCTCAGAAGAGGGTAGCTGAAGTGATCCAGGCCAATTTACCATGCTGGCTTATGGTTGTCAGAAATATATGTTTGCCATAAGCATGTGGTTGTATTCCGGGCCCTCTTGGCTAATACCTATGGGGTTGTCCTAGCCTTCATGAATGTATATAGCACTTTTTAAAATACAGTTATATTCTTGGGCATTGTAACAACCCATGGCAATGAGTTCCACAGGTTAACTGTCTGAAGACAAAAAAACCCAATAACTTCCTTGTTTGTATTAAACCTGCTGCCTATTCATTTAGTTGGGAGACCCCCGTTTTTTTGTGTTATAGGAAAGGGTCAATAATACTCCTCTATTCACTTTTTCCACGCTGTTCATGATTTTATAGACTGCTATATCATCTCCACTTAGCTGACGCTTTTCTAAGATGAATAGACATAGACCTTTTAGTTTCTTCTTCTACAAAAGTCATCTTTGTTGTCCATCCCTGAATCATTTCCAGTTCTACTATAACCTTTTTGAGAAAGGGCAAACAGAACTGGACATAGGGTTCAAGATAATGTTAAATTCCATAGCCTCTTATGGAATTATTCATAAATCCAATTTTGTGATTCTATATTTCTAATGTGAATTAATTTACAACAGAAAAAGAGAGAGAGCATCAGGGCTGGTGTGGGATGAAAATATATTTAGGTATTGATTATAAGCTCTTTAACGGGAAATTTGGTAGCAGTGAAGGGGGTTTCTAAAGAGGATGGAGAGAGGCTGTCCTCAGTAGTAACGGGTGGCAGAACAAGGAGCAAGGTTTCAAATTACAGAGCAGGAGGTGTAGGTTGGATATTAGGAAAATCTATTTCACTAGGAGGGTGGTAAAGTACAGGAATGGGCTAGCTAGAGAGGTGTTGGAATCTCTACCTCTAAAGGTTTTAAAGCCCTGGCTTGACAAAGTCCTGGCTGAGATGATTTAGTTAGGTTTGATCCTGCTTTGGGCAGGTGGCAGAATTAAATGACTCCTGTGGTCTCTTCCAGCCCTAAGATTCTACGATTCTATTATTCTCTTTGGGGGCAAGCACTAGTTCAGTGGGTCACCAGTACTGGCATTTTTTATGCTACTACAGTGCAACTAATAATGATGGATGATAAGAGGGACAAGTGAAGAACATACATAGCAAACCCAAGGTGCTGCATGCAGTGGGCATTTCAAACTCCAGGGCGCCAATGAACACTCCTGCCCCTTGAGCTAAAGGAGAGCTTTTAATATTCTAAGGCCACAGTTAAGGAGATCTTACTCCATCAAACAGATGTCAATATTATACATGCACACTAGACAGTTTATCATCATGTTGTTCTCTGAGATTATAATCTAGATCTGTGGTGTCTAACATGTTAGCCACTAGCCATATGTGGCTATTCATTTGGCCGAGTGTGGCTAGTTGCTTGAACAATAAATATATTTACAGAATAATGTGGCTAGTTTGCTACAGCAGTAGCCATTGGTTGGACATCACAGGTCAAGACTGAAAAAGATTTGAAATCATTATTAGTATACTACCTCTCATGGTTGCCCCTCGTTGCAAACTACATTTCAGTTCTTCCCCAAATGAATCCACTGCTCCCCAATACAATCCTAGTGTTACCTGCCAATATTTGTAAACTATTAACATTGTTTTCTAATCTTGACATTAAGATTATAAAACACTTTACACATATTAATCTCTCTGCATTTCAAGTTTTACCTCTTTTATTTTCTAAAGTGTGAACTTTATTACTGTATTTAAAAAAGGCCAGGATCATATATGTGGGTGGTAGAGAACAATGGTACTATTAAATTGAGCAGCTATTCCTTATTAATTTGCTGTACTTTCAGGGTGGAGAACAGACAGCTCAGGGGTTTGCAATATGGACTACAGTGACTTTTACTCCTAAATTGCTGGCTGAAATCCAGTCCATGTCTGCAATGATTAATAATACTCTGCACCTAATTAGTAGTATTACTGAAGAAATTAATAATAATTTTCATTTACATGGTGCTTTTCATGTGAAGATCTCAACATGCTTTAATGTGGGTAAGCATTGTTGGCCATATTTTTATGATTGGGTGCCTGAAGTTAGACACTTAAATCCATAATCAGGGGGTCAGATTTTGGGCCTCACCCAAAGCCACAGAAGTCAAGAGGACTACCACCAGCTCCTAGATGCTGCTGAAAGTAAGGGTGCTGATTTCGGTGTTGAATTTTAGGCACGTGCTTATGAACTCACTGGCCTACTTACTTCCATCTTACTGGCAAGGAAACTGAGCCACAGAGAAGTTAACTATTTGAAGATGAACAACAAGAAGTCTTGTGGCACCTTTTAGACTAACATATTTTGGAGCATAAGCTTTCATGGGCAAAGACCCGCTTCATCAGATGCATAAGTGGGGGTGGTGGTGGTTTCAGAGGGGTATTTAAAAAGTGGGGTCCCAGTAAGAGGGAGGGCCAGAGCTGACAAGGTTTATTCAGCAAGGTGGAAATGGCCCAGTAGCAACAGCACTTATCAAAAGAGGAAAAAACAAGTCAGATCAGACAGGGGGATGTGAGCCTTTGTCAGAATCTAATGTAGAGATATTAGCACACAGAGCAGAGAAACTGCCTTTGTAAGATGCGAGCCACTCACAGTCTCTGTTTAATCCATGGTTAATGAAGTCAAATTTGCAAATAAATTGCAGCTCCGAGATTTCTCTCTCCATTTGATTTTTGAAATTTTTTTGTTTCAGAACTGTCACCCTTAAATCTGTCGCTGAGTGTCCAGGGAGACTGAAGTGTTCCCCCACAAGCTTCTGTACATTACCATTCCTGATGTCTGATTTATGTCCATTTATTCTTTTACGGAGATACTGTCCAGTTTGGCCAATGTAAATTGCAGTGTAAACTGGAGAAATGGGCTGAGGTAAACAGGATGAAGTTTAATAACGACAAATGCAAAGTGCTCCACTTAGGAAGGAACAATCAGTGTCACACATACAGAATGGGAAAGGACTGCCTAGGAATGAGTACAGCAGAAAGGGATCTAGGGGTTATAGTGGACCACAAGCTAAATATGAGTCAACAGTGTGATGCTGTTGCAAAAAAAGCAAACATGATTCTAGGATGCATTAACAGGTGTGTCTTGAACAAGACACGAGAAGTAATTCTCCTGCTCTACTCTGCGCTGGTTAGGCCTCAGCTGGAGTATTGTGTCCAGTTCTGGGCACCACAGTTCAGGAAGGATGCGGAGAAATTGGAGAGGGTCCAGAGGAGAACAACGAGAATGATCAGAGGTCTAGAGAATATGACCTATGAAGAAAGGCTGAAAGAATTGGGCTTGTTTAGTTTGGAAAAGAGAAGATTGAGGGGGGACATGATAGCAGTTTTCAGGTATCTAAAAGGGTGTCATAAGGCAGAGGGAGGGAACTTGTTCTTCCTTGCCTCTGAGGATAGAACAAGAGGCAATGGACTTAAATTGCAGCAGGGGAGGTTCAGGTTGGACATTAGGAAAAAGTTCCTAACTGTCAGGGTGATCAAACACTGGAACGAATTGTCAAGGGAGGTGGTAGAATCTCCATCACCGGGGATATTTAAGAGGTTAGATAGATGGCTTTCAGGGATGGTCTAGAAAGTGCTTGGTCCTGCCATTGGGGCAGGGAGCTGGACTCGATGGCCTCTCGAGGTCCCTTCCAGTCCTACTCTTGTATGACTCTATGATTATATTAGTAGATGTGCAGGTAAAGGAGCCCCTGATGGCATAGTTGGTGTTAGGTCCTGTGATGATGTCACTGGTGTAGATATGTGAGCACAATTGGCAGCGAGGACTGTTGCAGGGGCTGCTTCCAGGCCTAAAGTTACTGGTTTATGGTTTGTAGTGGCTGGTGAGGATTTGTTTAAGGTTGGTAGGCTGTCTATAGGTGAGGATAGGCCTGCCTCCCAAGGTCTGTGAGAGTGAAAGATCATTGTTCAGGATGGGTTGCAGATCACTGATGATGTGCTGGAGAGGCCTTAGGTGGGGGCTGTATGTGATGGTCACTGGTGTTCTCTTGTTTTCCTTGCGAGGCCTGTCTTGTAGCAGGTGGCTTCTGGGTATCTGTCTGGCTCTATCAATGTTTCCTCACTTCCTTAGGTGGGTATTGTAGTTTGAGGAAAGCTTGGTAAAGGTCTTGTAGATGTTTGTCTCTGTCTGATGGATCAGAGCAAATATGGTTGTACCTTAGTGCCTGACTGTAAACAATGGATCGTGTAGTATGCCCTGGATGGAAGCTGGAGGTGTGTAGATAAGCATAGCGGTCTGTGGGTTTTCTGTATAGGGTGGTATTTATGTGACCATTGCTTATCTGCACAGGAGTATCCAGTAAGTGAATTTCTTGTGTGGACTGGTCCAGGCTAAGGTTGATGGTAGGGTGGAAACTGTTGAAATCATGGTGGAACTCTTCAAGAGCCTCCTTCCCATGGGTCCAGATGTCATCAATGTAGTGCAGGTAGAGGAGGGGCGCTAGGGGACAAGAACTGAGAAAGTGTTGTTCCAGGTCAGCCATAAAAATGTTGGCATACCGTGGGGCCATTGATTTGAAGGTATAATTTGTCCCCAAATGTGAAATAGTTGTGGGTGAGGACAAAGTCACAAAGCTCCGCCACTATTTGTGCCTCGGTCTCATCAGGAATAATGTTCCTAACAGCTTGGAGTCCATCTTCATGTGGGATATTGGTGTAAAGGGCCTCTACATCCATGGTGGCCAGGATGATGTTTTCAGGAAGGTCACCAATGGACTGTAGTTTCTTGAGGAAGCTGGTGGTATCCTGAAGAAAGTTGGGGGTGTTGGTAGCATAGGGCCTCAGTAGAGAGTCCACATATCCAGACAATCCAGTGGTGAGGGTGCCAATGCCTGAGATGATGGGGTGCCTGGGATTTCCTGGTTTATGGATCTTGGGTAGCAGGCAGAATAAACCTGACTTGGGTTCAAGGGGTGAGTCTGTATAAATCTGTTCCTGTGTTTTTATAGGGACGGTCTTGAGCAGATGCTGTAGTTTCTTTGTGTATTCCTCAGTGGGATCCTCAGACAGAGGCCTGTAGAATGTGGTATTGGAGAGTTGCCTGGCAGCCTCCTTTTGGTAGTCTGTCCTATTCATGATGACAACAGCGCCTCCCTTGTTGGCTTCTTGGATGACAATGTCAGGGTTGTTTCTGAGGCTGTTGATGGCGTTGCGTTCTGCACAGCTGAGGTTATGGGGTAAGCACTGCTGCTTTTCCACAATTTCTGTGTGTGCACACTGGCGGAAGCATTCTATGTATAGGTTCAGTTTGTCATTTCAACCATCGGGGGAGTCCATGAGGAATTCTTTTTCTTGTACCATAGGTGGGAGGGTACCTGTGAGTCAGTGTGCTGTTCCGTGTCAGGTTGAAAGTATTCCTTGAGTCGTAGACAGCGAAAGAATGCTTCCAGATCACCACAGAACTATATCAAGTTTGTGGGGGTGGTGGGGCAGAAAGAGAGTCCTCGAGAAATGGCAGATTCTTCTGCGGGGCTGAGTGTGTAGTTGGATAGATTGACAATATTGCTGGGTGAGCTAGGGGTACCACTATTGTAGCCCCATGTGGAAAGTAGGAGTTTAGATAGTTTACAGTCCTTTTTCTTCTGTAGAGAAGAGAAATGTGTGTTGTAAATCTCCTGTCTTGTTCTAGTAAAGTCCAGCCATGTGGAGGTTTGCATGGAAGATTGTTTATTTATGAAGGTCTCCAGATTTGAGAGCTCTCTTTTGATGTTGCCCTGTTTGCTGTACAGGATGCTGATTAGGGGGTTCCTCAGTTTCTTCAAGAGTGTGTGGCACAATCTCTCACTGTAATCTGTGTAGTATGTTGATTTCAGTGGGTTTTCCACTCATTGCGGCTAAATGTAGTGCCTTGCATGGTGACAAGTATCAGAGAGGTAGCCGTGTTAGTCTGTAGCTTAAAGAACAACAAGAAGTCTTGTGGCACCTTATAGACGTAACAGATATTTTGGAACATAAGCTTTCAGAAACCACTCCCACACTCATGCATCTGATGAAGCGGGTCTTTGCCCACGAAAGCTTATGCTCCAAAATATCTGTTAGTCTATAAGGTGCCACAAGACTTCTTGTTGTTCTTGAAGCTACAGACTAACACAGCTACCTCTCTGATATTTGAATATGGTGTCTCATTAAGCCAGTGACAGATATGAATCTTGAATCCAAGTCTCCTGTCAGCTGCATGAGCTAACCCAGTCCCAGCCATGCCTCCCTTGACTTGAAGAGAGCTTAATGGCTTCTGTAAAGACAAGCAGGGGGCAGAGTTTTAAAAGAGAAATATAATTTTTGACACAGAACTGAACTGGGACTCAGGAGATGAGGCTTGCTGTGTGACTTCTGGCAAGTCACTAATTGCTCTCTGTGCCTCATCTGTAAAATGGGGATAATCACCCTGCTTTTGTCTCTTTAGAATAGAAGTAATTTGGGCTGGGGCTTTTTTTTTCTGCTCTGTTTCTGTAACCCACATTGCTGGGGGTGTGGTTTTCTGTCCCATGTTGTGGCACCTAGAGCACTTACAGAGAGGAAGCATGAGTCTCCTCTGCAGCAGGAGTGAACAAACTTTTTATGTTGGGCCACACTTTTCATCCCTGCAATCAGCAGGACCCCCTCCCCCAACCTGTCTAATGTAACCCAAATTGAGAGAAATTTTGCTTATGTTCATATGAAAATAAAAAGCCTTTTGGCACATATAAAAGAAAATAAGTATGTAGAATGTAAAAACTTTATTAATTGGTATATAAATGCGACTACACAGACATAAAACCAGTAAAATATTTCAACATTTTTAATGTGATGGATGAGCCTAAGATCTAGCAGCCAATCATGCTGTGCCCCCTTTCAAAATTTCACCCCTCAAGGGCAGGCCTGCCCCCCATTTTGCTGACCCCCCTGCTATACCGCCTTGGCTGAGAGCCAGCTTGGTTTTACCTCAAACCTTAGAGGCTTCCACTCTATGCTCCAGAGTTTTGAGTCCACTCGCCTACCGGTACAAGTGGGGCTTTGTCTGGAATTTCAGATGGGTCTCTGACACTCAGAAGGGGCTTCCTCAGGTAGAGGAAATATGGAACCCACACAGCTAGGGGTGTTGCTGACTGTCCTATGCAGTGGCACTTAGCCCATTACACAAGGAACGAGTCTCCTGTACAGCCTTACCTACGAGCCAGTTGACTTTTCCTTCAACGTGCAGAGGCTCCTGCACTAAGCCCGGGGCTGGAGTCCGCCTGTGGGTGGTTGTAGTTGCATCAGGTACCCCGGGCCCACATCTGGGCGCTAGAGCAGTGCACACAGCAGCCCAGGTCCCAGTGGATAGGGGTCCAGGTGCCCCCTTCTTCCCCAGCCCCTTAGCAGAGAGGCCAGGGCGCTGCTTGGGCCGCTGCCTTTGGCAAGCGGGGCTGGTGGGGTGTCTCGGGCAGCGCTGGCCCCGCCCGCAGAAAACTCCTGGCACCCTCCAGGCCACTCAAGGGCGGCACTGACCCCAGCTGGCCACCTCCCCCACCCCACCCGCTCTGGCCTCTCCGCAGCGTCCCAGCTGCCAGCCGCCCGCCGCCCTTGCGGCACTCCCCGGTGCGCCTGCCAGCGGGCGCGAGGCCGGAGGCGCCGGGCTCTGTGGGGAGAAGAGTGCGCGTGACGCGCCTGGTTTTGGCGCAATGCGAATTATCGCCAGTCATTCAGTCAGGAGCAGCCCTGACAGGCGGCGGCCGGAGGGAGGGGGACTGTTTCCCCCTCCGCCTCCCATTGCCATAACAACCTGCCACCGCCAAGGGGCCGCTGCGTGACAGCCCCGCGGCCGGAGCCCGGCGCGCTGCCCTCGCCTACCGCTCTGGGGCTCACCCCGGCACCCACCTGCGCGGGACGAGGCGGGAAAAGTCACTTGAGCGGCCGCGTGCAGCGTGCGCTGCCCCCGAGTCAACCCGGCGGCGGGGGCGGGGGGTAAATCCCGCCCGGGAACCCCCGCCTCCCCCGGGCAGCCGCGGCGCCCAGCCGGGGAGGGAAGGAGGGAGGGGGCGGCGGAGAGGAGAGCCGGTCCCGTGGGGGAAGGCGACCGGGCAGAGGCGGAGAGCGGGAGCCGGGAGGAAGCCGCGGCAGCAAGCAGGAAGTCGGAGCGGGAGCGCGGAGGAGAGGGTGGAAGGAGGAAGCCGCCGCTGCAGCAGTAGCAGCAGCAGCAGCAGCAGCTGAAGAGAAAGCAAAAGCGCCCCGCCGCCGGCTGCCCGCTCTCCCGCCCTGCGCTCTGCATCTCCTGCTGCCGCCGGCGGAGCCGCGCCGCTGCCATGGCCCGGGAGAACGGCGAGGGCAGCTCGTGGAAGAAGCAAGCCGAGGACATCAAGAAGATCTTCGAGTTCAAGGAGACCCTGGGCACGTAAGTGAGCAGCCGGGCGGGGAGCCGGAGCCGCCGTCCCGCTAGCTGGCGGGGCTGGGCCAGCTGGCTGCTGCCGTCCATCCCCGGCGGTCTCGCGTGGGCGCGAGTGTGTTGTGTGTTTGTGTGTATTGGTGAGTGGGAGCTAGCGTGGTTCTCGCTGCACGCGGGTGGGCATTCGGGTGTGTGTCTGGTCCGTCTCGGGGAGTGTGTGTTAGAGAAGGGCTGCGTGTGCGTGTGTATAGGGGAGGTGTGTGCTGTGCGTCTCGGTGCGTTTGCATGCCTGCTTGTGTGCGGGTTCTAAGCGGGGGTATGCTTGTCTCTGAGTGTGTGTTTGAGAAGGGTTGTGTTTGTGCGAATGGAGGTGGTGTGTGCTGTGCATCGTGGTGTGTTTGTATATATGTATGGGTGTGCATTGTGGAGTGGTGTGTTATAGAATAGGTGTGTACTGTGTAGGCTGGTGCGTACCTGTCTCGTGTGTATGGGTTTGAGGAGGTTTGTGTGTATGTAGAAGAGTTGTGTACTGTGTATAGTGGTGTATTTTGTACATGCATTTGTGTATGTGCATGTTGTATAGTGGTGTCTGACTGTGTCCTGTGTCCGTGTTTGAGAAGGTTTGTGTTTGGGTGTGTTGAGTGTGTGTGTGCTGTGTATCATGGTGTGTTTGTATGCTTGTGAAGGTTTGATAGTTTGTGACTGTGTCATTTTTGTATGTGTGTTAATTCATATGTTTGAAAATGTGTTAGAATTAGTGTGTGGGTGCTAGGGTATGTCCTGATATGTAGTAGTACATATATAAGACTGTGTGCATATAGTGGTGGCCATGTGGATTTTAGTAAGTGTCCTAGTGTCCTAGCACACACATGCATTCACGGTAACACGCTGTTCTGTTGGGGACTTTGGTGGGGACTAAAGCGTCTAGAAGACAGCCTGCTTATGTATCTATTTTTTGCATTGTGTGGAGCAAGAATTGGTTGACTCAGTGATAGAAATAACAGTTTATTTTACAGTAAACTCTTTCATGTCCAGCATTCTATTATTGGGAACTCTCAAATAAGTGACATTTTAACCATAAGTAAATTTTAGTTACATTTTCCATAAGTACATTATATTGAAAGTAAATGCAAATAAATACAGCAAATAGAGTATAAGTTTACAGCATACAGTACTACTGTTGATGGTAAATAAAGTACTCTGCATACATTTTTGTTTGTTTCTTAATATCTAATCTTGTTTTTCTTTAGTGTTATGCATTGCTAGGTACACCTCTCTATTATCCAGAATATTTGAATATCTGGCGGCCTCCTGGTGCTGCCAGAGATGAGAGAGTTTACTGTATATAGAGAAAATGGATGTTTCTCTAATATTGACCCCCTGGTCAACTGACTCCATGGTCAACAAACCCAAATATTCAGATGAATATGTTTG
The DNA here is from genome assembly GCF_033958435.1 of Carettochelys insculpta. NCBI lineage: Eukaryota > Metazoa > Chordata > Testudines > Carettochelyidae > Carettochelys > Carettochelys insculpta. The sequence continues at coordinate 367,072,993 of NC_134137.1, read as the reverse complement.
TTTTATTGAAAATATGAATAGAAGAGGAATTTAAAATATTTATAAGCTGAGAAAGCAAGTGGGTTATCTTAACAGAGCAACGGTAAGTGTAGCCTGGCTTTTGTGCTTAGTGCTAAAGCTGATGGCAGCATCTATTATAGGAAAGAGATCAGAAATAATAAAAGTGGGTTGGATGTGTTTCATTTAGTACATACCATGGTTTAACTGTTGTTGCAGGTTTTGCTGTTTTGTTTTATTTAGTGTCTATTCTTAAAGAGTAGTAAAATGTTAGACTTTATGAAAGTTTAGAATAAGCATGTACAGATGGTAAAGAAGGGAACAGGATGTAATAATAAAATAGTTCAGCAAGGAGGCATATATATCTGTGTTTAAAAAAAGTTTGTTAAAAGACATTATGGGTATGGATGGCCATGAGTTCTAGGAGAGGTTTGCATACGGACCGTGAGTATTTGTCCACTGTAGGCTTATATAGTATTTGGCTCAGTCATGTTCTGCGTGTCCCTGGCAACTGTATTTTGAGCAGCTTTACACGCGACTTTCGAATGAATTTAACTAACATTAATTCTAGGCTGTACTTTACATTTTGAGCACTGTATGCGCCATTTACAAAATACAGTTAGAGCAGTCTAACATAGAATTTCAATTTCTTTCTGCTTCCAAGGGAAGGCTTTCTGTAAACATATTTTTGGTTCACTAACTCTTTGTGAACAACTGTGAGTAAGGAATCAGTCTAGACATTTAATGTTGAACTAGGTCATGCGTCTGGATTATAATAAGAAGACATAGTAATATTGAGTAAAATAAATACATAGCTTAGTTAATCTAATGTTTTACAGCTCTTTCAAGATGCAAAGTGCAGTACAAGTGCTAAATGTTATTTTAATTTAGTCTTGTCCTTCTTACTGAGCTGTTGTTGTGTCATAATTTTGTGTAAAAAGAAATGTGTCCTTGCTTGTCATGTTAGGTATGTAATTCTTTGCCTGAACACGAAGGTGTTGGAAAAAGTGAAATCATAACATGAAGAGATTAATTAAAGCTGCACGTCTGTTCCCTGTGGTTTCTGCTATGAATAGGCATGGAATAATTTTTTGATGGATAATATCAATAGTTATTTAAAAGCATTTTTAATTTTTATTTAAACATTCATAGCTGTGGGAAATTACGGCAGAGTCAGATAGTAGGGGTTTGAATTAAAAATAAAGTTTTATTATTGTTAAAACAAAAATTATCAACATTATATATCAAAATATACAAAGTAAATAAAAATCAAATTCTAGTAAATTCTAAAGCAGCATTTTTTGTATTTTGCCTATTTGTAAATTTTTATTATTGTCAGTGGAAATATTTTTGTTGGTTTGTATGTATGGTGTAATTAACATTTACTAGCATCTTTTGATTAAAAATGAAATCCTTCAGAGTCTTATTATAAACCTCTGTCATCACAGAAAATTAATTGTCTATATGGTTCTCTACATTGTATGAGCTGTGCCACTGAAAACTGCATATGTTTGGGGACTGATAAATCCTGTCTCCATTCTGTGGAAACTGGTTTGAGCTCCAACATGGCTATGTGTATTTCATCAAAGAGTTCAAATATATTGCTATGACTGTTGACATTGAAGTTCGTTAAAGTTGCCAGTGAGTAGTTTGTGCTCTTAAAGATTTTTTCAATGTCACAATTTGCCAGCTTTAATCACAGGACTCTGTTTAACTATAGTTGTAGGTGATGAAGTTTTTAGATGTGACTAATAGTTAAACTACAAAGTTTTGCAAAAAATAAAAAAAGGCAAATAAAATTAGATATACAGTAATTATATGGAAGCTAGATCAAAGACAAAGACAGCTTCATTAAGAACAATAGACCTGGTCTTTCTAGGCATAGGCATGACCATTATAAATATTTTTACTTTTAAAACCCAGTATTTATGAATCATTTACTTTACCATTCCTGAAGGGACCATGCCCTAGTAGTAGTATGCAGGCCTGTTTATCAGGAGAGCTGAGTTCTCATTTGGTTTCTGCCACAGACTTTCAAAAGTGCTGAGCACCTGCCACTCTCATCAACTTAAATGGGACTTCTCAGTGCTCAGACCTTCTGACACATTAAGCCATTGGCAGGGCAACTCACAAAGCCCAAATCCTCAAAAGTATTAAGGCGAGGATTCTACTTTCCATTGAAATCATTGGAAGATCTGCACAGCAATAACTTTAAGGGTCTGGTCCAAGACCCTGAAGGCACTCCCATTAAAGTCACTGGGCGGGTTCACTTGGTGTTTCAATTGGGAATTATCTCAAGCCATGAGGTACAAGTTATCAATTCCTTTGTGACATACTATGTGAACAAAGCTGAAGCCTGGCTTGGTTCCTTCTACAATATAATGCTGAACCATGTTGAAAATGAAGTAAGCAAGCCAGTCCCATAATATAATAGATTTCTCTTAGTGTAGATAGGACTTCAGTTTCTGTGATTACTTTTCTTCACCTGTAAAATGTGTACAATAATACTTGTCTGTCTCAGACATGAAAAGCATTGAGGCCCTCAGATGAAAAGTCCTAGGACTGTTGTGTCCAACATACTAGACCTATGCGGCTATTTGGCCAGTTGAGTATGGCTAGTTGGTTTGAAAAATAAATATATTTTCAGAATAATATGGCTAGTGTGCTGTAGCATAGTGGCTATTGCTTCAGAACTGGTTGGACACCTCAGTAATGAAAGTGCATATATTATGTGCTTCCCTTGTCACCTTTCATCTAAGGATGTCAAAGTGCTAAAAGCATCTATAACACAAGAACAGCTCCTTTCCTGTGTTCTCGGCATATCCCTAAGTGGCTGTGATGAAATCAGCTGTTGGAAGTACGGCACAGAGCCCCTAAATAAGGACAGAAAGTGAAAGAAAAACTGTTTTTTCAAATATTTTGTGCTGAAATGCATTCATTTGTAAATATTGTCTATTCATGCACTCCATTAATAATTCAGGCACTGAAAATTTTATTTTTCATCTGTACTGTACAAAAGCTTTTCACCTCATTTTTAAGATGTAGAGGGCTCAGACAGCTTTTTGAAATTATTGAAACTGAATTAAACTGGTTAATCATAAAATCATGTGGGCTGGAAGAGGCCTCTAGTGATTTGCCTAGCCCCCCATTCTCTCACTGCACTATGGCAAGAATTAATTATTTAGATGTTCTCTGTAAATAGTATTGGTCATATTTATATCAGAATAGAGATGATGAAGAATTTAGGAAACTTTTTATAATATGGTAGCAGGGACATGTAGGAAACTGCCTTCTGTTAAATGCTGAAGTCTCTGTAATAAATGCTCTTATACAATGGTGTTTTCTTAAGGCTGTAATTATCGTGGACTGACTGTCCAACCAGTTCTGAAGCAGTAGTCATAATAGCCACTGCTATTGTGTACTAGCCAGATTATTCTGAAAATATATTTATTGTTCAAGCCAACTAGCTACACTCAACTGGTCAAACAGCCACATATGGCTAGTGTATTGGACATTGCAGGCTTAAGGAGTTGGCTATAATATAAAACTGGCTTAGATCATACAGTTTTGAAAAAGTTTTTCCCATGGCCTGATAGCATCATGAAATTGACTACAGTCACAAACATCGTCTAGTCAATTTCACACTCGGGCTTGGACTACAAGGGAAAAAGCTTCTGTTCACCAGAAAAATGCTAGTAAATCTTTATTCTTGGTAATTTTGAGAGTAGGAGAAAGAAGAGGAGACAAAGGAAGGAGGCATGAGAGAGAGAAATAGTTATAAACAGAGATAAAAAAGGGGAAGAAGACAGACTTGGAGATGAACAGGGCAGAAAAGAAAGACCAAAGTGGAAACTGCTCAGAAAGGAGAACTGAGAAGATGAAGCCATAGCAAGAAAGTAAAATGAGAGTACGAGACAACTGTTGAAAAATATTTCTCAAAGACCTGTCTTGTGATCCTTAGTCAGGCAAAATTCCCATTGACTTCATGAATTGGGTCCTTTTGCTTTGTACTGTATTGACATCACTTTGGACTGGAGATCATGACCGTGATTTATTCTTGCATTACTCCAGTTTCACATTATCCAGTGGTGTAAAAATAGAATAACATGGTGCTGAACTCTATGGCTCTATGTAGGTAAGTTTGGTAGTGCCTTTGTTACTCCTCTTACTCCCATTTTTAAGTTTTATTTGTTGACTCCTGAATGTTGTGTTTGTACAAATAATTGAGTTTAATTAAAGAGAAGAAGCCAGAAGAAAATATTTGCACTGAAACTGAACAAAAACATAATGATAAATATTGGGCCAATTCTGCAGCTGATCTTCATTGTCATGGCCCTACTAAAGTCACTACAGCTACATCAATTTATGCTATCTGAGGAGCTGGCCCACTCTTTGTCTTTACACAGTTGAACACATTCACCCTGAGGTAGCTCTATAGACAATCAGTTCACCGGCTTGGACGGATGGAAAACTGCCTTAACTTGTTCCTGGGAGATGTAAGTTTCACAACAGTAATGGAATCTGTGAAGAAAGTACTTTGATTTAAATATCATTGTCTCCATACTCTCTTCCAATTTTATGGCCACGTTGATGCAATTTTAAAAGTTTATAAAGTGACATTCCAAGATATTGTGCGATGCAGAATGCTATCCATGCATTGGGCTGGGAAGGGGAGAAAACCTTAGATTGGTCAGCTGGTCTGTTTAATCAGTTTTCATTTATAAAGCATTTATAATTATAAAATCAAGGCTCTGTCTACATGACTGTTACAGCTTTGTTATGGCCACGGCTTTGCTTTTTTAGAAAGGAGCAAACTCTGTTGCATCTATGTTATGGGATTATTGCCCTTGTTCTGAAAAGACAAGGGTAGGATGTGGTTCTCTTAAATTGGTAATGATAAGATACGACTCCTATTTGCACACAGACAAACCCAAACTGTTAAAATAACACAGTTGTTTGTATGGTCACAAATGAACTGTAACTGTGTCCCAACTTGGTTGTAAAGTGTTGCACCGAAGAAACATATAGGTGGTGGTACTGGGGGCCAATATCATGGCCTTTCTGTTCAGGCTCTGCGTCCTCACTCTTCCTTCCACAGATACTCGAGAGAATTACTTTTCGTTCCCCTCCCACACGCACATTCACACTCTGTCAGTCCTTCACACAAAGACTGTCACAAGTACTCTCCTCTCACACCCCTTCTCTGTCTCTCACACACAGGTTAAACGTTCTTGCACACAGGTGTACCATCACACACGCTGTGTCTCAATCACCCATAATAATTTCACCTATGCACGTACACTTTTCAACACTGACTCACCCACACATTCCTCATGCTCACAAAGCTTGTTTTTCATTACAAAGTCGCTCCTTTGCATAGGGTGCCTGGCTGGGTTGCATACCAAGATGCTATGCTATTAGTAGAGGTAGATATATACTTTCTCCCTTGGGCAAGCAGATATCCAGCCAACTCCTCCTGCACCCAATGGAAGAAGATATCCACCTTACGTGTTAGTGCTGAGGACGTGCCTTAGTGGATGATGCCATGTGCATTTGGGTGGCAGTGCAGGTGGGAGGCGATAGTAGGTGGGCTCAGAGGAATATGTGGTCCTGCCTCTGACTGATCAGAAGTCTTTCCAAAACACAGAAAGTTTTCATGTCTTGAATGCATTTGTATTCTCACTGTCCTGGTGAATCAGAAAACAATAAATCTTTAATTGTGGGTGTTACCTAAATTATGAAAATGTAGGCTCTGTCCACATGACTCTTTTCACTCTGCAATCTTAATTAAATTCTATGAACCTTCAACAGCTTCTTGCAATTGCAAGAAAGAATTGATATTTGTCCTTTATCTGGATCCCTTGTCTGATCCCTGAAAAGCCTGAGGGGCTATTTGAATGTGTGAAAGAGTAATTGCCCTCCTCAGGTTTAAGAGGGAAGGTGACCCAGTGCTCCTGGGATTGATTATGTGCTGCCCATTTGGGCATAAAGCGGGGTCTCTGGGCCTTATGAAAAGGGAAACAGGGTGAGGAAGTTGGGCTGGGGTGGGGAATGAGAGCTGTATCTGCTGCTGAAAGGGTTCCGGAAGGAAGCAGTTTGGTGAGAGAGATCAGTGGCTCAGAGTCCAGAAGGACTACAACCCCCTTTTACAAAGAGATGAGACTACAGGGCTGGGAATGGATGTGCCAAACAGCGTCCCCTCTAATTTTTTCCATTTGTTCGTGGAATAAATTCGTTGCGTGCACCAAGGCATGTGAGGATGTGCAACATGAATAGAAACACATGCTGCCCACTATGGGTGGCTGTGGGTGATCTGGACAGCATCTGAATTTCGCCTGGGTGGCTGACCAAGTGCTCAGCTTACAGGGAACACTAGTGCCCAGGGTGAACTAAGGAGAGTAGGGGCACAACTGAGTAGAGCCTGGAAAGGCTGGAAATTGTGCTTGGTAGAGAGGACTGCAGTAGGTAGAGAGAACTCCTGGAGGAGGGATGTGCCCAAGAGGCGACTGGGGCAGAAGAGGCAAAAAAGAGTTTGTTTTGGGGTTATTGTATATTAATAAACCAGTCTCCAATAAGGGGTTTTGTTATTGTACATATGCCTTTTTGGATTATTTCTGGGGACCTTGAAAGGAAAATTGAGGCAGGGGGCTTTACATGACAGGCTTGCCCATTGACAGAATTCCATGCTTCAGCTGATGTCACAAATGGTTCCAGTTTGCATATTAGGACTGTTCAGTGGAAATAAATGGAGAAAATACTGAGCTTTCTTCTCTGTTTTTCTGTGTGATCTTCTTCCTGGGAGGGATCGCTTAGTGGTTTGTACATTAGCCTGTTAAACCCAGGGTTGTGAGCTCAATCCTTAAGGGGGGATCTGGGGCAAACAGATTAAAAAAAAAAAAAAAGGAGGAAATGTCAGGGATGGTAACAGGTCCTGCTGTGAGGGCAGGAGGCTGGACTCAATGATCTCTGAAGGTCCCCTCCATTTCTATGTGATATATCTATCACCATACTCTTAATTGCATTAAGAGGGCATGCATGAGTATCAAAGTATGTGTACATTCACATGAATAAAATACAGTATATTTCAGGGTTTTTTAATATAATAGAGGAAAGCATAACAGATACCAGTGGCTGGAAGTTAAAGCCAGACAAATTCTAATTAGAAATAAGCCTCTCTGCACTTTTTAAACAGTAATGGTGATTAACTATTGGAATAAACTTTGAATGGAAGTGGTAGGTTCTCTGTCTCTTGAAGTCTTCAACTGAAGATTGTATGATAAGCTTTATGGAAGATAAGCATAGTCAAACCCAGGTAATTGGGCTCAGTACAGGAAAAACTGTGTGGAATTCTTTGGCCTATGTTGTATGTGGGAGGAGAGTCAGACCTGATGATTTAATGGTCCCTTCTGGCCTTAAACTCTCTGAATCATTGTGTTGTGAACCAACAAGGGTAGAGAAAAATCTGCTGTCCATTGGCTGAAAGAAGGATTTCTTCCCAGCTCTGTAGTGATTTGTAGCAGTGCTCTCTAGCCATGATGCTTCATCTGGTATCTGATTTTTAAAGTGATCACAGACCCTTTAAATCAGGCAAAACTACTGCTCAGGTACCACATAGGCCATGTTATGGAGATACACATTTCGTAGAAGTGGAAGGAACCTTGGGAGGTCATTGAATCCAGTTGTTCTAAGCCTTCTAAACATTCAGGGCATGTCCAAATATATTGTTTAATCAAAAATCTTCAAGAAGGTGGATTTCTGGGGGAGCAGCCAGTTCAGAACTCTCCATGTTGCCTGGTACACCTCAGTTTACTGTGCACAGGTTATTTTCCACTGGTTCCTTTTTAGTTCCTATCCTTTCCTCCAGCACCAGCTGCTTTTCTTGTTCCACATTCTGTCTTTCTATGTCCTCCATCACTGCAGTAGCTGAGCACTTCACAACTGTAAATGTATTTATACTCCCACTTTCCCTGTGATAGAGAGCCACTGTTGCTCCTGTTTTACAGTGATGTGGGTGGACGTGGGGAAGAGGGGGAAGGAGGTGATTGGTTAGAGCAGCAATGCAACATTTATGTGGAGTAACCGCTCTTTGGGTTTTTTGTTCTGTGCTCGCTTGTCTAACACCTAGCACAATGGGTCCTTCCTTAGTCATGAGTGAGGCCCCTCGGTGCTACTGTAAGGCAAATCATTAATAATAATTTATTGATCTGGAAATCACCATTGCAAGGCACCTGATGCACCAGAGCAAAGTGAGTATAAAATACTGCCATTCTTCAGCAGTGTTTTGCACCTGTAGAAGTGGCTACATGAGGTATGCAGTAACACTCCCAGAGACACTAAGGCCTGGTCTGTGCTAGAAAATTAGTGTATGTAACTGGTATAATGACATCGCTCAGGGGTATGAAAAAGCCCAGCCCCTCAGATTGGATAGGACTAGGTTGATGGGTGCATTCTAGTTAGTGTTTCTCGAGGAGCTGGGAGAACTGATGGGAGACCACCCTCGTGTTGGAATAGGTAGTATCTCCCCTGGAACTCTACAGTGGTGCAGTTGCCAGGTCTACCACTGCACTGCTCCAGTGTTTCAAGTGCAGACAAGCCCTAATTTGCTACGGTTTTACAGGAAACCCGTGGTAGATCATGGCGCTCAATCTCAGTTTCCCAGTTCTGCATTAGTACCTTAACTACAAGATCCCTCTCACCATCTTACTGCTGCTGGTGTGAAGTCCTTCTTTACCTCTCTTGGCGTCTAGAACAGCCTGCCTCCATCAACCACCATTTTTCAAATATAAGCTAAAAATAAAAATCTTTTCTTTCTTTTCTGCCTCTGCTACTGACCTTGAATACTTTGCTATTCCCTATATAGTGTTGCTACCTGCCAAATATGGCTTTGAGTTATTTTTTAAACAATCATAAAAACATCAAAGGATACAAGTTTGTACCAAATAAAGTTGCATTGTTTGGTTTGTATGATAATAGTCAAAGCTTATGATAAGGCTCTCAATTTATTGCCAGTAATGGCATTGACTTGACTGGTGAGTCACAGTTTACATTCATGATTACTTAATAGGACCTAATTTTCCAGTCATTTTCAGTAGTATGAAAGCAAGGTTGAATTGAAAAGATATTGTCAGTAAGCAGGTTAATGAATCGAATGAGGAATGAAAAAGTTCCTCAGGGCAGGGATCTGGCCCCTTTCCAATCTGCAAATAGATTTATCCATCAATGGTGGGTAATTAATAACAATAATAATTTACACACATAGCTGCAAACATGTAATGGTTACTGAATGGCAAATCAAATAGCTTAACTATCAAAATAATTCTGTTTTCATCATTTGCTCAAATCATTATGGCTCATAAAATCTGTCTGTCTAATCTAATTATTGATATGTATTGTCTGGTTTAGCAGTTCCTATAATTTTCTCTAGATGTGTCAATCACTTTCTTTTATTTATTTATTTTAAAAGAAATATTAAATAAGAGATTGTTTAATGAATTTTTTCTATGCCCTCTTTCTGGTGTTTTCATGGTGAAATCTTTGTATTGAGTTTTATGCCAGATTTACGCACTGAACAGCTTGTACAGGTTAAATTAAACTAACATATTTTTGTTATTTGAATTTATTGGCTGAATTGAAAAGCTAATTTTTTTTCTTTAACACTAGCTGTGGTGAGAAAAAAGCTTTTGAGATAAGGAGATTCCTGGTTTTGATTTGATCGTAAAACATCTAAGATCAGAGCTTCAGCGTTCCTGTTGCAATATATATCAGTGATTTCTCTTGCTCTTTTGCTTGGTAGCATCAGATATCACATTTAGAAACAGCTGAAACTTTGAACAAATAACCTATGTAACCAAGGAGAAGAATTAAAAAAAAGCCTTTTGTTTCCGAGAATGGAGGCGGAGCTTGTGCGGAGAGGTGATTGTGGATTAAAAATACCAAGTTCTCATAAGGAACCCATTTTAATTTTTAGATAGCTTTCCAATTAAAACAACATAGTTTCAATTTCATTACACTTTCCAAGAAAAAAAACAACAACAAAAGATTATACTCTTTTTCACAATGCAAATGAACATGGAGAGTTTAATATTAGCAGCAATGTGATTAGGAGCTCTAAATGCAGGCCCGTCGAACTGACATTTCTGTTCTTTCCTTTAATTTTCTGTGGATTCTGTTGCTGCCCTGTTCTTTCTCGAGACCTGAGGGCAACCGAAGAAATGGCTTGATCATCAGAGATGCAGAGGGCTCACAAATCCAACTGAATGTTTAAAGGATCTACCAGTGGGTCTGTGTCTCTGGAGAAGATTGTTTGTGAGTTCTAGCTCCTTGGTATCTCTGTCTGTAAGGCCTGAGGTTGCACCACTTAAATCAATGGGAGTTATGACTTAGGTTTCTATGAGAGTAGTATCAGATCCTAATACATGTTTCAGAAGAGTTGCAAAAATGAGTTCAGGCTTGCACATCTTTCTAAGATCTTCAAATGAAGGTTGTTCTGTTTGTGCAAGGCATCATGAGTCAAGTGTTTGACTATTATCAAAACATGGTTATATTTGTGTATTTTAAAAGAGCACCACATTAAAAATACCTGCTCTGTGCTAGTCAACTGCATACAAATGCATTTACATTTATGATGCTAGACATGTAAGAGTTCTTAGGAAAGGGAGGAGCTTTGGTAGATCAAAATGCTACAGCACAGTGACCTACCCAAATTTGAGAATGTTCTTGGTTTGGGTGTTTTGTTTTATTTTGGGAGAGGATAGAAGGAGGAATATGTTGTGTATATAGTTGGGTCTTGATCTTGATAAGGGGAATGTAAAGGTACCATCGTCATTCATGGGTGATGGGTGAAGCTGCTGCTGGGGGAGGCAAGCTTCCTAGCATGTGGCCCTGCCCGTAGTCCACCTTGCTTCTCCCATGCTCCCCTCCCACCTCTCTGCTGACCCCTTCCAGCCAAATTCCTGAACCTAAGCATAGCAAATATTTGAAAAAGCACCACACTCTTCTAAAATTTCTTTCTAAAGAAAATAGAGCACATTTTCCACTGCATGCCAATTTGGGAAGATTGGACATGCAGAAGGCACCTACTTAATAGCACAAAATTTGGGAATAAAAATCAGCCATAGGTTTTCTGATATAACCTGAAGTTTGGCAGAAATTTAGTAACAAGAATTTTGTAGCAAGGGCAAGTCAGCTGTCCTGCTGAGTACATCATTACATATTTTGGAATACATGATGCAGCCCTTCTCTGTTTTACAGTTTGTTCAGTAGTATTTCTGTGCAGATTGTATGTTTTAAATATACTCGTAAGCTTTCATAATGTAGTTATTCCAGATTACTACATTTTAACACATGGAAACAAAGATATTATTTTAAATTAATCAGAGTGGTTTAATGTGTTCATGACAATGTTCATTGCTTTTAGAAAAATAAAACACTTATTTGTGTGTGATCTCAATAATAGAAGTGTGTGAAATTTCACCAGATGTTTGTTAAAAATATTCTTTCAAAGAAGTTTGATATGTTATCATAATAAGGTGCTAAACTGGCGAAGGATTCCCTTAAAACTAGTTCATCAAATAGTCAGAAGTAAAGAAACAGAAACACATTTGTTCAGCTATCTGGAAGAAAAGGAATGTTGTCCCTTTAAGAGCTCTTTTCAACACAGGGATGAAAGGAGAGTAGGGATGGGTAGAAAGAACAGGAAGACTTTGGATGTAAGTTTTTGTACTATAGTAATTAAAATTAAACGTATATTTTATGTAAGTGTAGTCTTTTGAATAATTTATTTTAAAAACTGTATAAACTATAAAAAACTATATAAACAACACAGGAATGTAGGTGCAAAATGGGAAAGGTGAAAGCACAGAACAAGCTCAGTCGAGCTTGAGACATAAAGGGAAACAAGAAAATGTTCGGCAAGTGTATTAGAAGCAAGAGGAAGACAAAGGATAGGGTTGGCCCTTTGCTCAATGAAGACGGAGAAACAATAATAAGCGACCAGGTGCTTGCGAACAGGGTGAGTGCTAACAGGAGGAAGTTTTGAGAGGCTCTCCTGGAGGAGGAGAAGGAAGGAGCAAACTAAAGCACCTTGGGGTAAGTGGCTGCTTGTGTTTGGGAGTTCTGGGCTTGTGTTTGTTTGTTTGTTTGGAGTTTGGAGTGCTGAGCTGAGTGTTTGTTTGAAAGGCCATGTGCTCAGGCAGGCAGTTGGAAGCTGTGAGTCTTGATTAGGTTTGAATCGAAACACCATGTGCTGATTGGCTGAGCTGTAGGCAGAGGGAGGAGCTATCAGGGAGGCCGAGCACTTAAACCCCGCTAGTAAGTGACCAGGGAGCTTTGCGACCGGGTGCTTGCGAACAGGGTGAGTGCTAACAGGAGGGAGTTTTGAGAGGGGAGTTTAGCGGGGGAGCTTGGAGGGAGCCAGTGACTTCTATTGCCCTTAAACTTAAACTTAAATCCTTTATAACAACCTCTATCTGAAACATTAAATTAAACCCTCATATATAATTAGAGTAGGAAATGGAGGCAGAAGCCCAGCAGCAGAGTGGGGGCTATCCTGTTTATTGTGTCGAGTGCAATATGTATGACTACCTACCCTGTGGGCGGGTGGCATATGTGTGCGCTCGATGCAAGGAGCTCCTGGTCCTCAGAGACCGAGTGCGTGCTTTGGAGGCCAGGGTGGCTGAACTGGAGGAGCTAAGGAAGGCAGAAGTGTTTGTTGATGAGACTTTCTGGGACATAGTAAGGCTGTCCCACCTCCAGTCTGACAGTCCTGATGCTGTTACGGAGGATGAAAGGCTCAGGGAAGGAGAGCAGTCAATGGGAGCAGAGGGAAACCATCCCATGGTTGGGACCCTTCTTCCAGAGGGTGCTATGGTATCCTCTCGTGCCGAGGATACTTCTCCGGGGGAGGGAGCACCAACTGTTAGGAAGAAGCAGGTTTTAGTAGTGGGGGATTCGATCATTAGAAATATAGATAGTTGGGTTTGTGATGACTGGGAGAACCGTATGGTGACTTGCCTGCCTGGTGCGAAGGTTGCAGATCTCTCAAGGCATCTAGACAGACTTATGGGCAGTGCTGGGGAGGAGCCAGTGGTTGTGGTACATGTTGGTACCAATGACATAGGGAAGGGTAGAAGAGATGTTCTGGAGGCCAAATTTAGGTTACTAGGAAAGAGACTGAAATCCAGAACATCTATGGTGGCATTTTCTGAAATGCTTCCAGTTCCACGCGCAGGGCCAGATAGACAGGCAGAACTTCAGAGTCTCAATGCGTGGATGAGACGATGGTGTAGGGAAGAGGGGTTTAGATTTATTAGGAACTGGGGACACTTTTGGGGTAGGGGGAGCCTATACAGGAATGATGGGCTCCACTGAAATCAAGGTGGATCCAGACTGCTGGCATTAAACATTAAAAAGGTCGTAGAGCAGTTTTTAAACTAAGAGGTGGGGGAAAGCTGATTGGTGTGGGGGAGCACCTGGATTGGACGGAGACTTCTCTTACATGAGGCTCCATAGATAGGGATTCCCTAGAAGTTAGTCAGATAGGGAACGTGGGAAATAATATATGGGCAAGATCAGATGTGAAACAATCACATATAAAAAAATCCAAGGCGTCTGTGAAAGGCGGACATATAAATAGTGGTAGTTTTTTAAAGTGCTTTTACACAAATGCTAGGAGTCTGTCTAATAAGATGGGTGAACTGGAGTACCTCATATCAAAGGAGGAAGTTGACATAATAGGCATCACAGAAACATGGTGGAATGAGGACAATCAGTGGGACACTATCATACTGGGATATAAGTTATATCGGAAAGACAGAACAGGTCGTGCGGGTGGCGGAGTGGTACTATATGTGAAGGATAATATAGAATCAAATGAAGCAAAAATCCTAAAGGAATCAAAATGTTCCATAGAATCATTATGGATAACAATTCATTCCTCTAATATGAATATGGCATTAGGAATATATTACCGACCACCTAACCAGGACAGTGATAGTGATGCTGAAATGTTAAGGGAGATTAGAGAGGCTATCAAAATAAAAAACACAGTAATAATAGGATATTTCAATTATCCCCATATTGATTGGGTACATGTCACCTCAGGATGGGATTCAGAGATTAAATTTCTTGATGCCTTAAATGACTGCTTCTTGGAGCAGTTAGTACAGGAACCCACAAGGGGAGAGTCAATTCTCGATCTAGTCCTGACTGGAACGCAGGAACTGGTCCAAGAGGTAACTGTTACTGGACCGCTTGGAAATAGTGACCACAATAGAATAACTTTTAATATTCCTGTGTTGGGAAGAACACCGCAGCGGTCAAACACTCTGGCATTTAATTTCAAAAAGGGGAATTACACTAAAATGAGGAAGCTAGTTAAACAGAAACTAAAAGGTAGAGTAACTAAACTAAAATCCCTGGAAGCTGCATGGAAACTGTTTAAAGACACCATACTAGAGGCCCAACTTAAATGTATACCTCAAATAAAAAAACACAGTAAGAGACCTAACAAAGAACCACCATGGCTTAACAGCCATGTTAAAAAGGCAGTGAGAGAGAAAAGGGCAGCTTTTAAAAAGTGGAAGTCAAATCCTAGGGAGGAAAATAGAAAGGAACACAAACACTCCTAAATTAAGTGTCATAATGTAGTAAGAAAAGCCAAAAAAGATTTTGAGGAACAGCTAGCCAAAAATTCAAAAAACAATAGTAAAATGTTTTTTAAATACATTAGAAGCAGGAAGCCCACTAAAAAAGCAGTGGGGCCCTTGGATGATAAAGAGATAAAAGGAGTGATAAGGAAGACAGTGCCATTGCGGAGCGATTAAATTATTTCTTTGCTTCAGTCTTCACGGCTGAGGATGTTACAGAGGTTCCTAAATCTGAGCCAGACTTTTTAGGTGACAAATCTGAGGAACGCTCCCAGATTAAAGTGACATTAGAGGAGGTTTTGGAGTTAATTGATAAGCTGAATAGTAACAAGTCTCCAGGACCAGACGGTATTCACCCAAGGGTTCTGAAAGAACTCAAATGTGAAATTGCGGAGCTATTAACAGTGGTTTGTAACCTATCCTTTAAATCCGCTTCGGTACCCCATGACTGGAAGATGGCCAATATAACGCCAATATTTAAAAAAGGCTCTAGAGGAGACCCTGGCAATTATAGACCGATAAGTCTAACATCAGTGCCAGGCAAATTAGTAGAAACAATAGTAAAGAATAAAATTGCAAGGCGCGTAGAAGAGCACGAACTGTTGGGCAAAAGTCAGCATGGTTTCTGCAGAGGGAAGTCGTGTCTAACTAATCTATTAGAATTCTTTGAAGGGGTTAATAAACATGCGGACAAGGGGCACCCAGTGGACATAATATACCTAGATTTCCAGAAAGCCTTTGACACGGCCCCACACCAAAGGCTTTTATGTAAATTAGGCGGTCATGGGATAGGAGGAAAGATCCTTTCATGGATCGGGAATTGGTTAAAAGACAGAAAACAAAGGGTTGGAATAACTGGTACATTTTCACAATGGAGGGGGGTAACTAGTGGTGTTCCCCAGGGGTCAGTCCTGGGACTGATCCTGTTCAACTTGTTCATCAATGATCTAGAAAATGAGGTAAGCAGTGAGGTGGCAAAGTTTGCAGATGACACCAAGTTGTTCAGGACAGTCAAAACCAAAAGGGATTGTGAAGAACTACAAAAAGATCTCAGCAAACTGAGTGATTGGGCAGCAAAATGGCAAATGAAATTTAATGTGGGTAAGTGTAAGGTAATGCACATTGGAAAAAATAACCCAGATTACACGTACAACATGATGGGCTCAAATTTAGCTACGACAGATCAGGAAAGGGATCTTGGAGTTATAGTGGATAGTTCTCTGAAGACATCCACGCAGTGTGCAGCGGCAGTTAGTAAAGCGAATAGGATGTTAGGAATTATTAAAAAAGGGATAGATAATAAGACAAAAGATATCATACTTCCCCTATATAAAACTATGGTACGCCCACATCTTGAGTACTGCATGCAGATGTGGTCTCCTCACCTCAAAAAAGATATGTTGGCATTAGAAAAGGTTCAGAAAAGGGCGACTAAGATGGTTAGGGGTTTGGAACGGGTCCCATATGGGGAGAGGCTAGAGAGACTGGGACTTTTCAGTCTGGAAAAGAGGCGATTGAGGGGCGATATGATAGAGGTATATAAAATCATGAATGGTGTGGAGAAAGTGAATATAGAAAAATTATTTACCTTTTCCCATAATACAAGAACTAGGGGACACCAAATGAAATTGATGGGTAGTAGGTTCAAAACTAATAAAAGGAAATTTTTCTTCACACAACGCTCAGTCAACCTGTGGAACTCCTTGCCCGAGGAGGCTGTGAAGGCCAGGACTCTATTAGGGTTTAAAAAAGAGCTCGATAAATTTTTGCAGGTTAGGTCCATAAATGGCTATTAGCCAGGGGTAAAGTATGGTGCCCTAGCCTTCAGTACAAGGGCAGGAGATGGATGGCAGGAGATAAATCACTTGATCATTGTCTTCTGTTCTCCTTCTCTGGGGCACCTGGCATTGGCCACTGTTGGCAGACGGGATACTGGGCTGGATGGACCTTTGGTCTGACCCAGTATGGCCATTCTTATGTTCTTATGTTCTTAATAGAAAACTTGGAAATGGCAGAGATACTTAAAGGTTTCTTTGTTTTAGTCCTCACCAAGAAGGTTGATGGAGACTGGATGACTAACATAGTGAATACTAGTGGAAACGGGGTAGGTCAAGAAGTTAAAATAGGGAAAAAGAGTTAAAAGTTCCTTAGAAAAGTTAGATGTCTTCAAATTAACAGTCTGATTGAAAGACATCTTAGAATACTCCAGAAGCTGATGGAAGAGGCGGCAAGCCACCATATCGTCTTTGAAAGAGATGGAAGTCAGGAGAGATTCCAGAAGACTGGAGAAGAGCAAATATAGTGCATATTTATAAAAAGGGAAATAAGGACAACTGAGGAGATTAGAGAGCAGTCAGCTTAACTTCAGTGCCAGGAAAGATGATGGCACAAATAATTAAGGAATCCATCTGCAAACATCTGGAAGATAATAAGGTGATAGGTAACAGTCAACATGATTTGGGCTTAACAAATCCCTGCTAAACCAACCTGATAGCTTTCTTTGATAGGATAATAAGCCTTGTGAATAAAGGGGAAGAGGTGGACGTTGTATACCTGGCCTTTAGTAAAGTATTTAATACAATATCACATGACCTTATCAGTAAACCAGGAAAATACAACCTAGATGGGATTGCTATCAGATGGGTGCATAACTGGTTGGATAACCATTCACAGAGAATAGTTATTAATGGTTTACAGTCATTCTGGAAGGGAGTAACAAGCCAGGGTTGCACAGAGGTCAGTTTTAAATCCAGTTTTGTTCAGTATCTTCATCATGATTTAAATAATGGCATAGAGAGTATGCTTATCAAATTTGCAGTTGGTTTCTATCTGGGAGGGGTATCAAGGGCTTTGGAGGACAGGGTCAGAATTCAAAAAGATCTGGACAAACTGGAGAAATGGTCTGAGGCAAATAGGATGAAGTTCAATAAGGACAAATGCAAAATACTGCAGTTAGGGAGTAACAATCAGTTTCACACATACAATATGGGAAGTGGCTCCGTAGGATGGAGTCCGGCAGAAAGGGATCTAGGGGTCATAGTGAACCACAAGCTAAGTATGAGTCAACAGTGTGACGCTGTTGTAAAAAAAGGAAACGTGATTCTGGGATACATTAAGAGGAGTGTTATGAGCAAGATACAAATAGTCATTCTTCTGCTCCGCTCTGCACTGATTAGGCTTCAACTGGAGTATTGTGTCCACTTCTGAGCCTCACATTTTAGGAAGGATGTAGAGAAAATGGAGAGGGTCCAGAGAAGAGCAACAAGAATGATTAGAGGTCTAAAGAATATGACCTATTTGAGAAGCTTAAAAGAATTGGGTTTGTTTAGTTTGGAAGAGAGAAGGCTGAGAGGGGACATGAGGAGGGCAAAATCACTCTCCTTAGCCTGTGAAAACAGGACAAGATGCAGTGGGCTTAAACTGCAGCAAGGGATGTTTAGATTGGACAGAAGGAAAAATTTCCTGTCAGGGTGGTTAAGTATTGGAATAAATTGCCTATGGTAGTCTTAGAATCTACTTCGTTATTGGAGATATAGGAAGTTGCAACGTTCGCAAATTTAAGAATCTCAAATTCAGGTATTTGCGAGCAGCTGGGGGAGTCAGTTTCACTTTCCCATGCCGGGCTTGGCAGGTGGAGTGAGCTTCCAAACAGCTCTTCTCCCAGCCTGGCGGCCACAGTTACCACTACAGGGACCCATGTGGGGTCATTGATGTGGTGGGGAGGGAGGACAGAAGCAGGGGATCCCCCTTGCATGCGCGTGCACACACACACACACACACACACACACTGGGCCAGGGACCCCACACCCCCTGGGATTGTGGGTGGAGTTGATCAGGGCAGGGGTGAGGCTGGGTCACAGGGCTATGGTGCCTGTGGTGGAAGTCAGCCCAGCCTACGTAGAGTGGGGCGCCTGGCCCCACCTCCAGCTGGGGGCATGGCCCCACTGCCAGGCTATGCCTTCCCCCGCTGCTTCCCACAGCCACCCAGGGCGCTGGAGCCCAGGACCCTACTGAGTTCCACTCCTCCCTCTGCCTGCACCTGTGGGGAGGGAACGATGCTGTGTGGCACTGGGAGCAGCTCTGGGAGCCAGGGACCTCCAGGGTGGGCATCTGCAGCAGGTCCAGGGGGTTTTCTTGTGAGCCCCCAGCAGGAATTCAGTATTTGCAAAAATTAAACATTTCTGAGGGTTCTCAACACCAAACCCTCGTGGATGTTGAGACCCTACTGTATTTAGGAACAGGTTGGATAAATATCTAACAGGGATGATATAGATGGTGTTTGGTCCTGCCCTGAAGGCAGGGGACTGTACTTGATAAGCTCTTGAGGTCCAGTTCTAGTAGTCTATGATTCTATATGTCTGAAGATTACAGCATTTAAGTCTAAAGGTGAATACTCAGTTTGTGCATCTAAAGTCTATGCAAGGATATTTTTAGCACTGTGTTTTTATAAACTTCAGCTGCAAATTAATGAAATATTTAAAGCAAATATTAAGCTAAGGTCCTGTAGACATAGTAACTCAACTGTTTTTGTCAGTAAAGTCTGGGTTGCCACATGTCAGTTAAATGGCTTCATTGCCACTTAATGGCTCCTTCACAGGTTCAGATTAATGCTAGCATGTCTGGCATTCACTTTCAGGTAAACAGACCCACTTTGGAGGGAAGAGTCACCAGTCTGGCAGCTGCAACAACCTCCTGTGGGAGACTCCAGGATTGTCAGAATAGGGATAGGAAGATGGGAGTGTTTGAGCACCAACACCCGGGGGGGTGTTGCCTCTCATTGCCTCTTATAACTACTGCCCATGACATCACTCTTGTTATTATTTATATTATAACAGCTTTATACAGCTGTAGATGGTAATGCTTTGATCTCACTTTGGTTGTTGGGTTTAGTATGTGGGAACTGACTGGTTTTGGTTGTCTATGATAAGCTGGAGGTCAGTCATGATGACCTTCTGATCTAGAACTCTTTAATAGTCAGAAGTCCCCTATACTAGTCACATAATAGTACGTGCAGCTCATAGTAAGAGACAATGCCTATGTAGAAGAACATGCCGTCTCAATAGGTAACACAAAGGGTGGGAAACTGAATTAGTCAGAGATAGTGCAACATGTTAGTAGCAGAACCAAGGACAGAAACAAGGTTTTCTGAGTCCTAGTGTCCATCTTATAGTGATAGAATCAGTTTCCATTCAAGGCACCTGGCAATCCATCTCCAACAGAGCCTGGTAAAAATGGTTCTCATATCCTCTAAGCTGCATTGTGTCAAAAGATCTTGGTGAGAGGTTGTTCTGATGTATGCTTTCTCTTGAAGGTGGGTGGTGCATCATCATTATTTAATTTTAATTAGTTAATACTTATAAAATACTTTGAAAATGTAAAGTACTATCTTTGCACTATTGCCATTACTTTTATTTTTACTGTTTTTACCCAGTTATATAATGGTAAAGAGTTGAATCAGAGAAAGAAGATAGGGTATAGCAGAATAAGTCTGTATACAATTATGTATGGACAATGCAGGATCTGTCACAATAGAATTCCATCCAGCAGGTCTTTGCCCAACATAATCTGATATAATTCCAGATAAGAGATTTCCACGGTTTCCCTGGAGAGACTGTTCCGAACCTCTGACCTAACACAGAGCATATTGCACTATTCTCTTCACGGTACATAGAACTCCCAAAGCCTTTCATACAAGAACAGAGGAAGTGCAACACCGTGTATCATTTAAGGATCCTTTTTAGGAATTGAGTTCCTGGGTATATAACTTCCCATACAATCCATTTCTACGTGCAGGTGGCTTCTCTTGTCCAGCCAAACTTCATGCCTACTCCACTAAAAGAGTGGCTGCAACATCCTCTGGCAATGAGTTCCAAGGTTGACTACGTTATATGAAGAAGTACTTCCTTGTATTTGTTTTAAACCTGCTGCCTATTAATGTAATTGGATGACCCCTGGTTCTTGTGTTATATGAAGGGTTAAATATTGCTTACTTATTCACTGTCTCCACACCTTTGTTGAAGATACAGACCTCTACAATATGCCCCCTTAGTCACCTCTTTTCCAAGCTCACGTCCTTCCTCCCTGATCTGAGGCAGGCTTTGTGCTTTTTACCAGGCAGGAATCAGGTCACATGTAGAAAAGAACAGGTGAGCCAAATTTTCAGCAGAAAAGAAGAGTGTCTTGAAGTTAAACAGGTACAAGATGATCAGATACTAGAATAATAACCGTCTGGATCTGGGTGAGTTTTTTCATGTAGTTGATGATCTCCATTCCAAAAGGCTGAATGTAGTGCCTTGTATATTGAATAGTGACAGAGAGATAGTCGTGTTAGTCTATATTGTATCAAAACAAAAATCTGTCCAGTTGCACTTTGAAGACTAACAAAATAACTTATTAGGTGGTGAGCTTTCTTGGGATAGACCCACTTCTTCAGACCATGTAAGTACCTAATTAGATATAGAAAACTTGTCGTGCATTGCTTTAACTCAGAGTTTCCTGAAGGCAAAAAATATTTGTTTGCTCTCATTTACACCAATGTCAATCTAGTGTAATTTTATTGATTTCAGGTGTTCCAGTTTTCTGTAGTTGCTCCAGATTGACAGGGAAGTAACTGAGAACAGAAGTTGGCCAACAAAAGTACATCCACCTTGGATTATTCTATATGTATTTCAAAGTGGCATTGACATTTGCGCTGTCTAATGCAGTGTACTTTCCGCAGAAACTGAGACTGTGTTTTTCAGAGAGATGTTATAGACATAAATCCTAGTCTATTAAAAGATAGACCTAGATAAAAGGCTTTAGAGAGCTTCACAATCAAGGACATTGAATCATGTGTTGTAATTGGTTCTGTCACTTCCCATTAAAAAAATTCAGGCAACTTTAATATTCTATACTGACAGCTCAGATAATTCTTACTTAGATAAGCAAACAGGTGCATTTCTGACACATATTAATAAAGTGTATACACAGAAATAAAATAAAAAATATATTAATATGACAGGTAAACATAGTCATGTGGTGTTATCTGCAGTAGGGGAAAGTCAAAAGACAGAGGATGGTCTCTTGGTTAAAGCACAGTATTGAGAGGTCTGAGTTGTAGTCTCATCTATGTTGCCTATGCACAAAAGACTGTGTGTGTGTGTGGGGTGTTATATGCCTAACCTGTTTAGGTGCCTTTTTAAGGTCCTACTAGATGCTTTCTTTGTGTCTTTAGGCACCTAAATACCATATAGGTCTGGCCCTTGATGCATTGCTGTTTTTCCCTTCTTGTTTGTGAAGTGGGAATAATAATACTGACCTACCTTACAGGGGTGTTGTGAGACTTAATTCATTGATAGAGCACCTCCAATGTACTGTAAAGACTCATAGTCCATAGGGAGGCCACAGGATGGCCATGTGGGGGCTCAGGGCTTTGGAGGTCAGCTACCAGATGTGCTGGGGTTTCAGCCATGAAATGAGGGAGGCTTGGGCCTATGCAGTGGGAGGGCTCTGGGCTTTTTTCCCAGGGGCCACCGGTGCTCCAGTCAAGGAGGAGAGCTTGGGGCTTCCACCCCAGGCGGGCTCAGGTCTTTAGTTCTGCAACTCCATTTCTGGCACCAGCCCTGTGGATGCACTGGACAAGGCTTGAGCCCTCGGGGTGCCAGAGGTTGGGGTCCTCCATGGCTCTGCTTCCATTTTCAGTCCTGGGGGGCACTGGAACTTGAGGCTTTGGCTCTGGTGGGAGTCCCAGGGTTCTCTGCAGTTCCATCATAGTTTTAGCCCTGCAGGGATGCTGTACCACAAGGCTTTAGCCCTATGCAGGATGCTGGGGCTTAGGGCTCCCCATAGCTCTGTTCCTGGTTTCAACCTCCTGTGGGATGCTGGTGCTCAGGGCTTTAGCCCTGCAGCTCTGTTTGCCGTTTCAACTCCAGTGGGGGGCACTGGGACTTGGAGTCCTGCAGTCCCCAAAACCAGTTTGTGACTCCCTAAGAGGCCATGGATCCTTGGCTAAGAACTGTTGTACAATAGGAGTGCGAAGTTTAAAAAACAAAACAACTTGTGGATAAGCCCTGTGTGATGAAGTTGTCATTCTGCCATAAAGCACAGTTTCTGTGTAGAGAGGAATTTGTACTGTAAGCTTGGTGGGTGTCAACCTTTTCCCGCCCAGGACCTGAACACCACCTGCAGTTTCCTATTATGACGCAAATTACACACTCGTATATCCAGTTTGTGGATGGGGTTATGCTGAAGCAACTCTTTTCTTCTTATTTTCTTCTTCTTCTTATTTTATTAGTCTTTAAAGCGCTCCTGATAAATTATTTTGTTAGCTTTTAAAGGGCTACTGGACTGCTTTTTTGTTTTGATAATATATAGACTAGCATGGCTATCTCTCTGTTTCTCTTCTTCTTGTGGTTGTTGATGTGGTCCATTGGTTATAGGAGAATAAGGCAGGGGTGAGAAAAATGGGGGGTGGGCCCCCTTGGCAGGGGACGTAATATTTCAAAAGGGAGAGTGCAGCATGACTGGCTGCTATGTCTCAGGCTTATCCATCTTATTAAGATGTTGAAATATGCTACGTTTTTATGTACGTGTATTCAAATTTATATACTAATTAATAACGCTTGCATTCTACTTACTTATTTTCTTGTGCTGAAAGGATTTTTTTTTTTTCGTATGAACATTACCAAAAATTTTGTCAGTTTGGGGCAGGAGATGAGGCTGGTAATTGCAAGGACGAAAAGTGGAGCCTGATGTAAAAACTTTGCTCACCCCTGGGATAAGGAATGACCTTTGAGCTCTAGTCCTGATTTTGATATGTGTGAACAGAGACAGTTTTCTTTGTACTTGTGTGTTAAATGGATCTGTGTTACCAGCTATACATATGTGACTTTATTAATCAGTGTTTGGAAAATATCCAGAGATCTTGGGATGAAAGAAGCTGTTTGTGTGTGTTGTAGTATTATTATGTAGTTCATATTTCTGTGGTGACATCGAATTTAAGGGACTAAGGGATGAAATTCAAGTGGCACTCATACCCACCTACACCATGGCCAGATCAGGCTGGTTGTTTTTAATGATGGGTCAGAACCAGACCTCAGCAAGTAAATGTCTCCAGGCATTGGTTAAAATGTGCCTTCAGATTCCAATCTTGCAGATCAGGCCATTTTCAGTTCCTCTGCTGCTATATGCAGTGGCTTCATGCTGCTGCTTTTGTGGTGTCTCTTTCCATCTGCAGAAGGAAAAAATCTTTTCAACTAGCCTAAGAATAGGAAATCAAGTTAACTATTTGCAGCATCTACTCTCAGTTCAATATCTGAAGCATCCTCTGCATGAAGGCTATGTCCTACAGGGGGAGGTGGATAATTGTTCTTTTTAATCTCTAACATCTGACATTATTCTTCTCCGGTGCTTCCCGTACTATTAACAGATCTGGCGTAATACACCATACATGCAAGTTGTATAGCAGATATAGCGTATGGGCACAACAGTCTCAAGAGTTAGAAGGAAAACAGATACAGACTATAGCTGTGTCTACACGTGCACGCTACTTCGAAGTAGCGGCACTAACTTCGAAATAGCGCCCGTCACGGCTACACGTGTTGGGCGCTATTTCGATGTTAACATCGACGTTAAGCGGCTAGACGTCGAAGCCGCTAACCCCATGAGGGGATAGGAATAGCGCCCTACTTTGATGTTCAACGTCGAAGTAGGGACCGTGTAGTCGTTGCGCGTCCCGCAACATCGAAATTGTGGGGTCCTCCATGGCGGCCATCAGCTGAGGGGTTGAGAGATGCTCTCTCTCCAGCCCCTGCCGGGGCTCTATGGTCACCGTGTGCAGCAGCCCTTAGCCCAGGGTTTCTGGCTGCTGCTGCGGCAGCTGGGGATCCATGCTGCATGCACAGGGTCTGCAACCAATTGTTGGCTCTGTGGATCTTGTGTTGTTTAGTGCAACTGTGTCTGGGAGGGGCCCTTTAAGGGAGCGGCTTGCTGTTGAGTCTGCCCTGTGACCCTGTCTGCAGCTGTGCCTGGCACCCTTATTTTGATGTGTGCTACTGTGGCGTGTAGACGTTCCCTCGCAGCGCCTATTTCGATGTGGTGCTGCGCAACGTCGATGTTGAACATCGACGTTGCCAGCCCTGGAGGACGTGTAGACATTACTACATCGAAATAAGCTATTTCGATGTAGCATTCACGTGTAGACGTAGCCTATGAGGCATGTAAGTGCCTAGGCTGGGCCAGTTCCTTTCTAGATTCTTTCTTTCTTCGGACTTCATTTAGGCTGGGTCTACATGTGCCCCTTCCTTTCGAAAGGGGCATGTTAATGAGTGGGTTTGAAAGATGCTAATGAGGCGCTGCAATGAATATGCAGTGCCTCTTTAGCATAATGGCAGCTGCGGCGATTCGAAAGTGAGGCTTTTCGAATTGCGCGCCGCCTGTGGAAATGGGACCTTCCGAAAGGACACCCTCCCCCAGTTTTCAAAAGCCCTTCTTCTGATCGTCAGATAGGAAAAAGGACTTTTGAAAACCAGGGGGGGTCCTTATGGAAGATCCTGTCTCCACAGGCGGTGTGT
The DNA here is from genome assembly GCF_033958435.1 of Carettochelys insculpta. Lineage (NCBI taxonomy): Eukaryota > Metazoa > Chordata > Testudines > Carettochelyidae > Carettochelys > Carettochelys insculpta. Next base: position 367,047,801 of record NC_134137.1, on the reverse strand, counting down.
GATTCGAAAAGCCGCACTTTCGAATCATTGTGGTCGCCCGTATGCTAATGAGGCGCTGTATATTCATTGCAGTGCCTCATTAGCGTCTTTCGAACCTGCTCATTAACATGCCCCTTTTGAAAGGAAGGGGCACATGTAGACACAGGGTTAGAGCAGTGCTTCTCAGCTTTTTTAAATAAAGTACCCTCCCCCCTCCTTTTTTTTTTTTTTTTTTTTTAAAGTGTAAGTACCTACAGACTTTTCTCCTGTACCCTAAAGGTATGTATACCACCAGGTGAGAAATGTGGTCCTATGGTAATCTGAGGCCTTGAAACAAATGCCATTCAACCTTTCCAGGTTACTGTACCCTTTTCAGGAGTCAGACCTGTTTTGCACACTACCAACTAACACCTCACCAGTGCTCCTTACAAAAACATGCAAAATATCACAGAAGACCTACTACTGAATATTTGCTGACTTGCTACTGTCTCATCATATAAAGTAATTGGAATAGAAATATTGTGCTTACATTTCATCAGAAGACATGTGAAGCAGTGGGAATAGCTTATTGGTTAGAGCATCAGTCCTGTAAACAGAGGACTGTGAGTTCAATCCTTGAGGGCGCCTTTCAAGGATGTGGGGCAGGTTAGGTTAAAAAATTCTGTCAGGGATGGTGATAGGTCCTGCTGTGAGTCCAGGCAACTGGACTCAATGACCTTTTCAATGTCCCTTCCAGCTCTACAAGGAGTAGAAACAAGTCATTGTCTGAATGAATCTTTAGATTGTACAGGCTTTACTAGTGTTTTTTATGTAGCCTGTTGTAAAACTAGGTAGATATCTGGATGAGTTGATGTATCCCCGGAAGAACTCAGGGTACCCTCAAGGGTACCACTGGTTGAGAAGCACTGATTTAGAGAGCTCATGGTGCTCTACTCACATGGAAGGTTTTCCCATATAAAATTATAGGAGGGAGAATGCCAATGTTGCAGAAGTTTGAACAAAGGACCTGAGTGACCTGTTGTTCATTCACATGACTGGAGATCTCAGTGTGTGTAGTAGATGAAGTCTCCTCTTTGTTTTTTTCCTGAATGTCTCTCTTTGCTATCCTGTTTGTGATGCTGAATAATTGCTTTTTGCGTCCTGTCCCAGTTCCATGTGAATCATTTAACCGGGTATGCTAGCCAGATTCACAATTTGCAATGGGTGCGGACAGCTTGGGCGGCTGTGGGTGGAGCACTTTCTTTGTGTGCCTATGGGTATATTGACACTGCAACATAAGCCCAGGATTAGTAGAACTCACATGACAAATCCTGGGTTTGTTAATCTAGGGCTGCAGCATCTACACTCATCTGTAATGCCAGGTTAGGTATTGCTGAAACCTTTACCCCAAATTAGGGCCATCTACACTGCATTATGAGGTCTCAGTCCAACCACCCCTCTCTCAGACTTCCTAGCATACTGCTCTAGCCTTTGTAGAGTTTGGGAAGAATTGACTGTCCAGAGGACAAGGAAAGTCAGCCTGTGGAATTGTGGGATACAGATCCTTAATTTTTATTACCATGAGTGGTACTAGTACAAGAACATGAAAGATAAGGGGAATGATCACCAGAAATACCATTTAAAGAGCACTTTATATTTTTGATTCCAAATATATATTTGTTCAACAGTGTGAACAGGACTAGAACTTGTTTGTATCATTAAAATTGGCTGATAGTACTCAGACACACAGGGTCACTTTCTTCACTGTTCTGTCGTTTGTGTTGTCATTACAACTGTGCAGATTGGAGGCAAACTGCAACCAGGTCAGCAGAGGAGTGGCTTACACCTGTTTTGCAAGGTGAAAATGGTAGTGCAACGTGTAAAGCCATGGAGAATCTGATCCAGAGTGTCTTGGAGTCACATCTGCTATCTTCAGCGATCCAAAGAAGTTTTGCTTCACTTTAAGCTGCAGAACCAATACATCCACAGAGGAGAGAGTAGGATTCCCCCACTCCCCGCTTCATGTAGTCTTAAAAAATGCCATTCGTGACAGTCCCTTCTGATCTGCATTGCTGGAGGTGATGTCTGAGTCAGAACACAACTGGACTTGCAGATCCCAGGTTGAGTTTTCAGTGTCTGAGATTACCAAACTCACCTTAATAGTTGTAAATGGAACCAGCTATACCTGTAATCATGGTAAGACAACCAAAGACCACAATGCTCTTTTTACTGAGTTGCTTTCCTGAGTCAAACTACACTTTGTGAGGGGAAAAAAATCACAACAGTCTGTCAATCTCTGTCATAGTTCCTTAAGCAATTATTCAGTTTGTTCAGTGGCTTGACAAGACAACCATGACAAAATCAATTCATAGTGCAGATAATATAAGTAGGCTGAGCTTTTGAGTGAGTGTCACTCTTATAAAATGTTATGATTTTTTCAGTACAATCCCAATCCATTTTTTGTTCTCTGGCATCTTGTGCCGAAAAAGTCCTTCATGGCCAATAATGACATTTTCTCTCCATCACTTGTTATATATCCATTTTGGGTTTAATCATAGTGTAATCTGGACCTAAATTAATCATGCATTGCTTCAATGTACAGTGTAGTTATGCTTTTTGCTCTACTCCAAGGCAGAATTTTCCAAGAGACCTAAGTGAGTGAGGCCCCAATCTTCCATTTACTCTCTCAGTCTAAATAATTATTGGTGTTTTAATTACTTATTTAGTAGTAGATAGGTTGGAGAAAATGGAAGAGACTTTTTTTTCGAGGAACTGACACACACACATCCCCCCTGTCCCCACCAGGAACATTGTAAACCATAGAGATTTGGTGGTTCGCTTCAAACTACGCTGCACTGTATCTGACGAAGCGGGTCTTTGCCCATGAAAGCTCATGCTCTGAAATATCTGTTAGTCTATAAGGAGCCGCAGGACTTCTTGTTGTTTTTGAAGTTTGATTGCAACCCATTGGGTCATCCAGGCCCAATCTGGCAGGTGAAATTTGTCGACTTATAATGGCTGTTTTGGCCCTGTGGGTAGAAAGCCAGTGGTATTAGTTTATTTCCTAGTGGCAGCATCTGAACCTTTGAAAAATCAAACATGCAACAAACAAACAAGGAGAAAAACCCTGGACTGGAGCTGTGCCAGTTGGCATTGATTAATACCTAGGATGGCATTTATGGCAGCAAGACTGATTGGGTAAGATTGTTTAGCTGCCCTTAAACAGCTAGTCACACTGAGATACACTGGGGAGACAGCACTGGGGAAGCTAGTCTGTGGTGCTGGGCCCATGTTATGAATAAATAGATTTCATTTTCTATTGTTGTCAGTGTGGTACGTTTCATCAGCATTAAAAAGTTTGGGCGCAGGGTGGGGGAGAAGAAGCACTCTGAATTATGTGAGCTCTGCAGTGTATGCTGGTGTTAAATGGCAGTTCCATGGCAACCAGCTTGTTTCAGGTCACCTGAGACTCAAATATGTAGGTGTTTGTTAGTTTTATTCTTCCCTTGTATTCTGTGCATGAATCCCCACGCATTTGGCTGGCATGATGTAAAGTCCACTCTGTCTTGTTCTAAAATGGAATGTGTTTGAATCTTGTGTTGATCTTCACATGTGGTGTACCTAAAACATGGGTTGGGAATCTTTTTTCTGTCAAGGGCCATTGACCCACAGAAAAAACAGTCTTGGGCCAGACAGACCTTCAGGGATAGCTTGCAGGAGGGCATGGAGGCTCAAGGCTTCCCCTGGGCTCTGGGAGCCCCCCAGAAATTAGGGGCTTAGTGTGAGAAAGATGTCTCAAGGCTGGGGCTGAGGGATTTGTAGTGTGGTGGCAGTCTCAGGACTGGGTTGGGGGTTGAGGTTCAGGAGGGGCTCTGATGGTGGGCAGGGAGTTTGGGGTGGGAATGCAGGCTCTGATAGGGGCTCAAGGGTGGGAATTGGAGTTGGGGTGTGGGAAGGTATAGGGGTGCAGGTTCCAGCTGTGTGCTTTGTCACCTCAGACAGCTCATAGTCAGCAGCAGAGAGGGGCTGAGGCAGGCTCCCCCCCCCAGCTCTGGCCTGCGCTGTTCACAGAAGTGCCCACAATGTTTCCTGGAGGCCCTGGGCTATGCACACTCTCTCTGACCATTGGCACCACCTCTGCAGCTCTTATTGGCCATGGTTCTTGACTGTGCATCAACTTAGAGGCCAACCAGCCTGGCACGCTTGCTTTTCCCTGCAGTCAGGGTAGCTGACGTTCATAACGCCAGCCCTGCAGGGTGGGTACCTAGGGTCAAGGCTGGAAGACATGTAGCTGGTGTCTGGATCTGGCCCACAGACTGGAACTTCCCCATCTCTGACCTTAAGGTCAGTGCTTAATCTGTGTCAGGGCTGAGCCCTGGCACCTCTAGGTTTGGCAGTTCAGAGCTCCTGCCACTCTGGGCTTGTTGCTCCAGTTATGAAAGTAGATTATTGCTTGAGCCTCCATATCTCTTTACGTGAGTCCCTGCCTCTCTTTCATGACAAATTAAGCACTGCATGAAGTGTATCTGAATGGGGCTTTCTTCTGCTCACCTTACAAAGGATGTGGGAGCTCTCTTTCAACAACTTTGCCTTTTAATTAGTCTATAAAGATCCTTTAGAATACTCGACTATCTGTTTTATAGGTACCTAACTTTGTTATATATTTGGGTTCTCAAACTGGGAGTCACAGGTGAATTTCACAGAGTCATGACCATCTTTTCTTTCTTTATGGCTAGACAGGAAGGTTTCCAACTCTTTTTTTTCCTTCCTGTTGTAACTTGGAATTGTGGTTTGGGAAAGGCCAAGAACGATTATAAGTATCACAAGGGTAGCTGTGTTAGTCTGTATCAACAAAAACAACAAGGAGCCCTGTGGCACTATAAAGACTAACAGATTTATTTGGCTATGTCTAACACTAGCATACTATGTCGAAGTAGCCTATTTCGAAGTTAGGACATCGAAATAGGCTACTTCGACGTGTATCGTCTACACGTCCTCCAGGGCTGGTGCCATCGACGTTCAATGTCGAACTAGCGATGGGGAACGTCAAAAGGAGCTGCCCCAGAAGGAAATGCGGAGCGTCCACACACACAAGCACTCCCCGTTGAAATAAGGGGCCAGCAAAGCCCCAAGTCACTCCCTTAAAGGGCCCCTCCCAGACACACTTGCTCTGCACAGCACAAATTCCACAGAGCTGACAACTGGTTGCAGACCCTGTGCATGCAGCACAGATCCCCAGCTGCAGCAGCAGCAGCCAGAAGCCCTGGGCTAAGGGCTGCTGCACGCAGTGACCATAGAGCCCTGCAGGCTGGACAGAGCGTCTCTCAACCCCTCAGCTGATGGCCGCCATGGAGGACCCCGCTATTTCGAAGTGGCAAGATGCGGATCGTCTACACACACCCTACTTCGATGTTGAACGGCGAAGTAGGGTGCTATTCCCATCTTCAGATGGGAATAGCGATTTCGATGTCTCGCCGCCTAACGTCGATTTCAATGTCGAAATAGCACACGACACATGTAGACGTGGCGCGTGCTATTTTGACCTTGTGCCGGCTACTTTGAAGTTGCTGGCTAGTGTAGACGCATCCTTGGTGTGGCAGGGTTAGGCCATGAGGTAGGTTAGGCCATGCAGCCACTTCAGGATGCAAGAAAGGTAACCCAAAGAGGGGGAAGAGGCCTGTTAAATAGAAGCAGAAGGCATCAGGCCAATCAGAAGCAGCTGGGAGCGAGCTGGCTTGGGCAGATTGGGGCCAGCTGGCTTAATGAAGGTCTTAAAAACCTTCCACAGTTGCAATGTAGGGGGAGGAGAGAGTGGGGGGGGACAGAAGGAGAGTGGAAGAAGAGGTTGGAGGAGAAACAGGGGGCAGGAAGTGCACTAGAGCAGAGCCTGAGGGCAAGGCAGACCAGCCCTAGCTCAGGAACAGCAGGGGCAGGAGCCTCGAGAACAGTCACTGGGCTCCCTACCCTGGAACACTTTGCAAAACTCCAGCCCCTGGGGGAAAGTGGCAAAGGACCGAACTGAGCCCTTATCACATTGGGCATAAGCTTTCTTGGGCAAAAAAGCATCTGATGAAGTGAGTTTTTGCCCACAAAAGCATGAACAAGTAGTGAAAACTTATGTCTAAATAAATCTGTTAGTCTTTATGGCACCACAAGACTCCTTGTTTGATCTAGGTTCTGTGGCTCCCACTGGGTTTGTCTACACTTGACCCCAGCTTTGAAGGGGCATGTTAATCAGGGTGAAGGGAGATTACTAATAAAGTGCTGTGGTGAATACGCAGCCCTTCGTTAGGCTAATTTCCCTCCATGGCAACTTCGAAGTGTCTTTACTCCCGAAAATTCACTGCAGCACTTCATTAGTAATCTCCCATCACTCTGATTAACATGCCCCCTTCAAAGTTGGGGGTAAGTGTAGACCCAGCTATTACCTATATAGGAAACTCATTGCTATTGTTTCTGAATTTCTTTGACAGGTTTTCAGTAAGAACCTAGAGGAAAAAGCAACCTCAGTGGTCCAAACCATGTATTTAGTTTTAATGCCTATCTACACATACACGTGCAGCAAGTCCTTCTTAGCTGTACACCTAATAACATAGGAAAAACATTTGCTACACACATAATGTGCCAATTTTAAAGGTTCATTACTCAATTAAATGAAAACCAATATAATCAAAGGCATATCCCCTCAGCATGACAACATCAGTAGCACATCTCAAATTTCAACTTCCAGCTGAGATTTGAAAAAGGTCAGAAGAATTTTAGATCCTATTAGAAACATAAATATATTTGTCATTCTCCTTATGTGTAAAAGTGGCAGAGTGATGGTTGTGGTTTTGGTTTGGTTTCAGGCGGTAATACATTCAGCTTCAGGCAGAAGCCACGAATGGAAATCTTCATCACAAAATATGAAAGTACAGAAAGAGTGAAAGGAGAAGATTAGAATGGAAGCTAATATATTACATTAACTGCAGGCTAATGCTTGTTGCCACTCCCCATTTATGACTAACATAACCAGTCCAAACTCTTCCTGGTAAAATACAAGAAATATAGCACACTCCAGAGAATGCAATTATATGACATCTGCTGTGCAGGCATTTGCAAGCCAGGACTGTGGAAAGCAGTTATTCCAGGTCAAAGACAACTCTAGCTCCCTCCACAATAATTGTTCTTTTCACTCTTGTAAGGTAGCCTGGGGATTATTTAGTTACCCTAAACCAGCGGCTCTCAACCTTTTCAGACTATTGGCCCTTTCTAGGAGTGTGGGTTGTCATTTATACTCCAGATTTCACCTCACTTAAACGCTACTTGTTCACAAGTAGGGCAGACCTAAAAATACAAAAATATCAAGCATGCTGATCTGAAAAATGTCTGAATTCCTAATTTTTCCCATATAAGTATAGAATAAATCAACTGGAATAGAAATATGTACTGATGTTTCAGTGTACAATGTATAGAGCAGTATGAACAAGTCATCTGTATGACATTTTAGTTTGTACTATACTGACTAGAGCAAATCTCTCTTTTTTTAATTTCCCCTCCCCACCCCCACCAAGAACTCTGCATACCCCTGGTTGAGAACCACTGCCCTAATACACCCTAGTTTTAGCAACCTTTCCCTGATCTGTTAGTAGTAACAAAACAAAAAAGCAGTCCAGTAGCACTTTAAAGACTAATAGAACAATTTATTAGGTGATGAGCTTTCGTGGGACAGACCCATTTCTTCAGATTATGGGTCTGTCCCATGAAAGCTCATCACCTAATAGATTATTCTGTTAGTCATTAAAGTGCTACTGGACTGCTTTTTTGTTTTGATAGTATATGGACTAACACGGCTTTCTCTCTGTTAGTAGTAAGTGACAGTGGTTTAACAGCAGTGCCGAATGGCAATTAAGTCACTCTTTCCTGTAAGACAATATGAGGAAAAATCATTGCAAGCTCCAAAACCCTCCTCTGAGCCTGAAATCTTGGGCAATCATATGCCTACCAAAGTTCTGTATGACAATACCTTGCCTGACCTGGTCCTTCAATCTGCTATTGTATTTTGACTGTTGATCTGGGATACATACAGCATTTCTTTATCATTTGTTGCATTGTTGCTCTCTTCCTGGACTTTTCTTGTGGTTTGTTGGCTAACTGTCTTTTATTAATGTCTTACTAAGATATGGATGTGCAGGTCTTTGTCTTGGTAAGTGCACTCTTGACATATTGTATATTCTCTTGTTTGATTTTATTCAGTGCAATACCATTTACTAGCATCTGCTTATGCTGTGACTATGGCTGAATACTTATGCTTAACTTGAGTTGTAAGGTAACTAAGAGGTAGGTGTGTTAGTTTAACTTGAGTTGTAAGGACTAACATTTCTGCTCTTGGTTACTGCAAGGACATCTCACTGACTGTACTTGCATTCTCATTATGTCAATGAGAGCAGAATTGCACCTTAAGAATAAATTTCGTGAAACATGAACATGTTAACCTCTGGAAAAACTCTGCTGATTTAAATGTCATACTTCTAGGATAGATTTGTCCCAGTGTGTGTGGTGGTCTTTCCCATTCTGTTGATAGTTTTGTGTCTGTAAATGTGTCAGAGCTAAACTGTTTACCCCTCATGTGAAGGAGAACAGCTTGTGGAAATTATAATCAGATGCTACCCATCACAAAAGGACGCAAATTAAACTTTTATACCTGCCTGAGCTCCTAAAGCAAAGCTTTATTCAAGGAACGCTCAAAGTTAGTAATCCTGAAAGAATATTTATCTGTCAGACTGGCGAGCTTCCTGTAAGCCTTCAGCATAGAATTGTGCATTCTCCTATGGAGCTTCTGGTGGCAAAAATAACACTGGCCAGGTGCTGCTGGCAAAAGATACGCAGAGGATTGGACTAAGGAAATACACACAGTGTCTTACACAGAGTCCACAGTGAAGTCTTCCTTTTTGTCTGGGGGATTGTGGTTGATTTGTTAAGATGCTGTCATGTCAAGTTTACCTTTGTGTCCTCTGTTCAGTCCTTTCTTATAAGCTGGAGTCTGCCCTGACTTTCATTACAGCTGCCATGTTCAAACTCTGGCTGTGGAAAGATATAGAGGCTTTCTTTCCCCGTCAGTATCTGTCTCTGCTATAAAATGCAAGCAGATGTCAAAATGACTGAGGGCGGAATTTTCAACAGTAGGTTAACTCTGCTCCCAATGACGTCTGTAGGAATTTTACTGGTAACTCTTGTGGGAGCAGAATTAAGCCAATGCTGAGAACTATCAAAAGCTTCATGCTTAAACCCCAGGATCCAGACAATGTAGGGTGGGTGATAACCTTTTCCACTAAAGGCAGTGAACCATGGAGATGCTTAGACCCTCATCGGACTAGGTCACAGGCTAGCAATATCAAGACTTCCTGGGACTTTGAATCCCAGGTGGGTTGCTTTCACCCCTCCAAGTAGGTTAGAGTCAGCTGCATGAAGTTTACTGTGGGTAGAGTCAGATGAGAATTTATAAGCAGAGGGTTGTCTGCTTTGAGTGAGAGAAAGGGTATGTCTTCACTACCTGGAAGATTGATCCGGTCAGGGTGAGTCTTCTGAGGTTCATTTTCACACACCTAGTAGGGATGCATGAAATCAAACTGTCAGGGGTCAACTGTCAACCACTGTACTCCACAATAGTGTGAGGTGTAGGGGAGGTTAATGGGAGAGTTTCTTCCATTGACCTCACTTTGTGAGAATGGCCAGGTAAGTTGATTGTAGATAAGTTGATTCCAGCAACACAATTGCCATAGCTGGAATTGTGTATCTACAACTGACTTTAAGGTGTAGTGAAGACCTGCCTGGAGGGAGAGGTTTTTGAGTCTATAAGGGTTATATTCTTAGGCTTTTCTCTACAATCCCAATAATTAGAAACTTACTTTGATTCCTGAAGTATGAAAAAACCGGTGTTCCCTTATCATCTCATGGAATTGGGAGCTGTATAAAAACACCAGTTGTCACAAGACTGGCAATCAGCTCAAAAGTACTTCCAGCACTGTCTACCCCAGAGACAGTGTTGCACTTCATTAATTCTGGAAAATTAATAGGGCTCCATCCTCAATTCCATGTGCATGGAAAATTACTACAGAGGTAAGTGAGTTTTGGGAGCAGAAATCATTCAGACTGGGACCACTGAAATGAAATGTGCCCTGTGAGAGAGGTTTTGTCTAATGAATAGAGCACTAGACTGGGGTTCAGGTACTGGTCTTCTGTTCTCAGCTCTGCCACTGGCCTTCTGGGTGACCTCAGGAAAGACACTGCCCCACTTAGTTTCCCCATCTGTATAATGGGTATAGCAATGCCAATCTTTTTTATAAGGCACCTTGAGAACTACAGATGACAAGTGCTATATAAGAAGTAGCTTAATATAAATTATTATCAAAGTACTTCACTTTTATACTGAGATGTATTCTATGTGTGTAAGTACTGAAGATGTAATGATACATGGACATCTTGTGAGTTCTGCTTCTATGTGACACACTTAGTGTTGCTAAGGTTCTGTTTCACTACCATGGACGACAATGAGACATTTGCTATTGACTCTAAGGAGAGGAGGATTAGTTCCCAAAGGATATCAGAAGTTGGACAAATAAGCCAAGTCAAATGAAATATTCATTTTTTCTGATACTGCTGAATAACACATCTCAGTGTGTGTTGGGAATCCAGACAGAGCAGTTCTAAAGGGTTTTGTTATGTTTGTATCCAGACCACTGGTGGTTTTTTGACAATGTTTGCTGGAGACTCATGACTTTACTGTGAAATGCTGAAGAGATTATAATCCAGATAATGTTCTTATGCGGAGGGGAGGGGGTTCCCTTCTCTGCCACGTGAGTGGTAGATGGGTGTATCATGGGAGAAGCTGGGGAGGAGTGAAAAGTGAAAGAATTTTTGGAGATGCCTATAAGATTATCTGTTGTAATGGGAGACAGTTGGTGCTGTGTAAGGACTTTGGTTGCTTTACAGAATTTTTTGATAGACAGGGGGCATGTCTATACTTACCAGAAGATCGATGTGTTGGTGGTCACTCTTCTGGGGTTCGATTTAGCTCTCTTAGTGGGGCTGTGCTAAATTGAATGATCAGGCTACTGCCATGAAACTCGGTACTTCTGACAGTTGCAATCAGTAAGGGAAATTGACAGGAGAGTTTCTCCCATCAACTTCCCGTTGTGGAGACGGTGGCAAAATTGGTGTAAGATGTGCTCTTTCCAGCTGCACAATTTTCATAGCTGGAGTTGCATATCTTAAACCACTTTTTTCCACCTAGTGTAGACCTGGCCATGATAGTCTCTCTGCATTCATTTGGGCACTCCTACCATTACTCTGTCACCCATGAGTTAATTTGAATGCTTATTTTTTGTTTCTCTTGATAGTTACTCACTTGCTAATGTCACTATAGTAAGTGATCGTGGTGAGCCTAAGATCACTGATCTCTGAAATATCTTCAAAAAGCAGCAAGCCAGCTCAAAAAACATGTCCTGAGGTGTGGAAGGAGAGGAGGAGAAATAAACTTGCACTCGTGGGATGTGAGTCTCAATCCCATTATCTCAAAAGTCTCCTCATCACTGTTATAAAATGTCTTTTGTAATTGGAGAACATTTTTCTTTGGTCCTGGCGATAAAGAAAGTTTGCACCTTAATTTGTGAAGAGATTTTTCAGTAAAGCTGCATGATTTAAATTTGCCAGGGAAGTCTGCTGCAGTAGAGTGTTCAGCATCCTTCACAAAATCTCCAAGTCTAAACAGTTTTATTATGCAAAGTTATATATTAAAAAGCTAAGGCACTTTATCTCTTTCTTTTCTGAAGTACAGTGCTGACTGATGGATGGCCTGTTAAATTTCTCATAAACAGGTAGAAAAAGCAAATGACATTGAGCTTCATTCTGCAAAATCTGGAGCACCTTCTGCAAGATAGAGAGAGCCCTGAAGTTCCTCTGTTGTCTTTGGGAATTAGAAGGTACTTTTCAGCCTAAATGGGGAGCGCTGATACAGGCCTACAACCTTAAGAAAAAACTGTATTCAGGATAGCATGTAAACACGTCCTAGCTGTTACGCAAGTGCTTAAGTGCTGTCCTGAACAGAGATGAATTTAAGAACATTGAAGTGTTTCTGAATTGAGGCCCCAGTGTTTAGCTGTATACATTATTATTTTAATTGTATAAAATATTGTACTTTTACTCTACTTTAGGACTTCTTACCAAAGGGCTCAACCCAATGGGATTTTTCAGAGATTTCAATGAGCCCATTTGCAAACATGAAGAGGGCAGTTGTCGAGAGCCCAAGCACAAACATCTACACTGCAGTTTTGCAGCCCCACTGTCTGAGACCTGAAAACCAAACCCACCTCAGTTGACAAAGGCTAGTTGAGTGTGTTTTGCAGTGTGCACATACCCTGAGGGTCACAATTCAGCAAAGCATGTAAGTGTGTGTTAGTCCTTTCCTGTTCAGCACTTAAGTGCGTGACTGACTCTAAGGGCATATATGCACTACTCACTGGACTGGCAGGCAATGATAAATTGACACCTGTCCTGTCGCCTCTGGTGCTCTGCCAAAATGAGAAGATTAGGCAGAGTCAGCATGAGAGCATCAACTGTCGACTTACTGCTGTGAAGATACTGTGGTAAGCAGACTTAAATGTGTTGACGTTAGCCATGTTATTCACATAGTTGAAGTGTAGCTTAGGCTGACAGCCCAGTGTGGTAAAGACAAGGGCTAAGCCATATAAGTCCTATTGGAGAGGTGAAGTCAGTGGATACATCTGGGTAGTCTGCAGATGGATGTGAGTGTAACCCATGCATGTACTGGGTGTGGTTCACTGTCCCATGTAGTGGCACCTAGACCATTCGGGTAGAGAGAGAACAAGTCTCCTCTACAGCCTTAGTTGAGAGTCATCTGTCTTTTAGCTGAAACTGTAGAGGCTCATGCACTAAGCTCCAGCAGTCCCAGGTTTGAGCCCACCTGAGGGCGGTCACATGAGCTTTCCAGCTCAAATTGACAGACTTGGCCTAACAAAACAGAAAAGCAATCAAGTGGCATATTAAAGATGAACAAAATAATTGATTAGGTGATGATCTTTCTTGGGGCAGACCCCCTTCTTCAGATCTAGAGATAGTGCTGTACAGTACACTCCCAACTTACACGAAGGTTGCATTCCTGTGCAACCCCGTGTAAGTCAAATTTTGCGTTGCCCAGGGGAGCCAGGAAACTGACCAGTGCAGTTTCCCAGCTTCCCTGAGTGGTAGGCAGCCCGGAGCCAGGTGCCAGCTTCCCGCCACTCAGAGTTGCATTAACCTGAAATTTGTGCAACCTGAGTGCGCGTATGTTGGGGTTCTACTGTACTGGAAATGGCATGACAGTTATACAACACAGCAATCCAAAAAATATATTGAAATAAAAACTGACAAATCAGATACAAAGGACAGAAAGGGGGGCAGGGTGAAGGGTGTGGAGGAGGGGAAAATTATTAACCAAGTGTTCTGCCTGAGATCACTATGAATACCAGAGGTGGGGAAGAGGTCTTTGTAATGTATAAGGTAGTTGCTATCTCTATTAAAACCTAGTCACAAAATATTGAATTTGAGTATAAATTGTATTGCAGATGTCTCCCTTTGTAATCTGCTGTTAAAATTTCTTTGTTGTAAGATTAAGATGCATATTCTCAGGTCTTTAGCAGTAAGGTCCACTCCATTGAAATGCTCCCTGACAGGTTTATGTGTGTTCAGATTCCTAACGTCTGCTTTGTGTCCGTTCATTTTTTGGTGAAGAGATTGTCCAGTTTGTCCAATATACATAGCAGAGGGGTACTGCTGGCATATATAACATTGGTTGAAATACAGGAGTCTGAGCCCTTGACCCTGTACTTAATGTGGTTAGGTCCAGTGATTGTGTCTCCAGAATGAATATGTGGACAAAGTTGGCAACAAGGTTTGTTGCAAGAAAAAGTTCCAGGATTAGTATTACTGTGGTATGGCCTGTGTTTGCTAGTGAGAATTTTCCTGAGGTTAGGTGGTCGTCTGTAGGAGAGAACAGGCGTCTCACCCAGAACCACTTGGAGGGTAGCAGCACGTTCCAGTGCAGGCTATAGGTTGTTGATGATGTGCTGCAGGGGTTTGAGCTGGGGGCTATAGGTAATGACAAGTGGTGTTCTGTTGGTCTTCTTGGGCCTATCTTGAAGTAGTTGGTTTCTGGGTATTAGTCTGGTCCTGTCAATCTGTTTTTTTTACTTCTCTAGATCTGAAGAAGTGGGTCTGCCCCACCAAAGCTCATCACCTAAAAATTATTTTGTTAGTCTTTAAAGTGCTACATGACTGCTTTTTTTTGTTTGGTTACATACAGACTAATATGGCTACCTCTCTGTTACTATTCGACATCCAAGACCTGGCTTAGTGGGGTTTGTGTTAGCACTCTAAAAATAGCTGTGAAGACAGCACTTTGATGTGGTGTCTTAGGCTGTGGAGCCCACCCCTTTCTCTACAGAGTCCATACTATAGCTCAAGCCACAACTTCAAAGCACTGTATACTTAGCAATTGTTAGAGCATTAGCACACACTCTGCTAGCTCAAACTGAGAGGCTTGTTTCTGTGGGCTGAGTAGACATACCCAGTGAGACCCAGGCTATATCTAGACTGCAGGGTTTTATGGACAAAATGGCCGTTTGGTCAACAAAACTCAGGGAGCAGCCAGATTGCGAAGTGAGTTTTTTTTTGACAGCTGTGCCCTGCTCTCCATGAGGAAGAAGGCCTCTCTCAAGAGAGATCTGTTGACAAAGGGTGGGTCTGGATGTTCTGGGGGCGCCGTCTGCAGACAGAAAAGGCCTCCGGGCCGCCATGCAGGTGCCCCGGTGGACACCCTGTCCACAGCGATCAGCACGCTATGGTTTCTGCTTCCAGCCCTTCTTAAAGCCACAAGGACCCTGGGAACCCCATGACAGGAAATTGAGATTGTGGGAGCAGCTGTGCAGCATGCAGCACTCCGTCATGCCCTCACGGCTGCAGCTTCTTGCAACATGGCAGAACACCTGGCATCCCTATGTCGCCTGGTGGACGCTAGAGGGAGCAGCCTCGGGGTCCAAGGATCCATCCTGGGGCTCTAAGAGGTGTGCCCCCTTCTGGACTGGGGCTGAGATCCAGGCTTTTCTGGACTTGTGGGAGGAGGAGAAAACCCTCCAGGACCCCAGAGCCAGGCACAGGAAAACAGACATATATAGCCAGATGGCAGAGGCCTGGGCAGAGGGGGGTCACCCCAGCTGCACCCACAAACAGGTGCAGGAAGAAGTAAAGGAGTTGCTGCAGGGGTATGTGTGGGCCTGGGATGCTGCAGGATGCTTGGGGGCAGAACACCATCCTGCCCATACTGTGTGGAGCAGCACCACATCTGGGGTGGGGCACATCACCCCATGGCCTCAGCCTGGACTTGGGGCTCAAGGCCCCCTGGTGGAGCATCAGCCCGAGGAAGAGAGCCAGATACCAGAGGGGCAGCACCAGGAGCCAGACTCCGAGACCAGCAGCCTGGTCATCACACTGGACCAAGTCCCTGGCAGCCTGGGTGCCTCCTGCACCTTGTCACAGAATCATAGGGCTGGAAGGGACCTCAGGAGGTCATCTAGTCCAGCCCCCTGTTTCAAGCAGGATCAACCCCCACTAAGTCATCCCAGTCAGGACCTTGTCCAGCCAGGACTTAAAAAACCTCGAGGGATGGAGAATCCACCACCTCTCTAGGCAATGCATTCCAATGCTTCACCACCTTCCTGGTGAAGTAGTTTTTCCTAATATCTAAAATGCACCTCTCCTTCTTCAACTTCAGACCATTACTTCTTGTTCTGCCATCTGACACCTCTGAGAACAGTTTCTCATCCTCTTCTTTTGAGCTCCCCTTCAGGAAGTTGAAGGCTGCTATTAAATCACCTCTATATCTTCTCTTCTGTAAACTAAACAAGCCCAAATCCCTCAGCCTGTCCTCATAGGTCTTGTGCTCCAGTCCCTTAATCATTTTTGTTGCCCTCCGCTGAACCTGCTCCAGCAAATCCACATCCATTTTATACTGGGAGGCCCAAAACTGGACACAATATTCAAGATGTGGCCTCAAAAGTACCAAATAGAGGGGAATAACTACTTCTCTAGATCTGCTCAAAATGCTCCTCCTAATACATCATAATACCGTTAGCCTTCTTGGCTACAAGGGCACACTTACTCATATCCAGCCTTTCATCCACCATAACCCCTAGGTCCCTTTCCATTGTACTGCTGCTGAGCCAGTTAGTCCCCAGCCTGTAACAATGCTTGGGATTCTTTCACCCCTGGTGCAGGACTCTACACTTCTTGTTAAACTGCATCAGATTTCTTTTGGCCCAGTCCTCCAATTTATCCAGGTCACTCTGGATTTTCTCTCTACCCTCCGATATATCTACCTCTCTCCCTGGTTTTGTGTCATCCGCAAACTTGCTGAGGGTGCAATCCAGTCCCTCATCCAGGTCATTAATAAAGATGTTGAATAACACTGACCCCAGAACCGAGCCTTGTGGCACTCCGCTTAAAACAGACCGCTGTCCAGATATTGAGCCATTGACCACCACCCGTTGGGCCCGACCATCGAGCCAGCTTTCTATCCATCTTATAGTCCAAGGATCCAATCCATATTTCCTTAACTTATGGACAAGAATGTTGTGGGAGACCGTATCAAAAGCCTTGCTGAAGTCAAGGTATATCACATCCACTGACTTCCCCATGTCCACAGAGCTTGTTACCTCATCATAGAAGCTAATCAGATTGGTGAGGCAGGACTTGCCCCTGGTGAATCCATGTTGGCTACTTTTTATCATTTTCCCCTCTTCCAAGTGCTCCAAAACGGATTCCTTGAGGATTCCCTCCATTATTTTCCCAGGGATTGAGGTAAGGCTGACCTGTCTATAGTTCCCTGGATTGTCATTCTTTCCTTTTTTAAAGATGGGCACTACGTTTGCCTTCTTCCAGTCATCCGGTATGTCCCTCGATCTCCAAGAGTCTTCAAGGATAATGGCCAAAGTTTCAGCAATGACCTCTGCCAATTCCCTCAGTACCCTGGGGTGCATTAAATCCAGACCCATGGACTTGTGCACATCTAGTTTTTCTAGATAGCTCAGAACTTGTTCCTTCCCCACAGATGGCGGCCCACCACCTTCCTGTACTGCATTGTCTAGGACCATCATGTGGAAGTTGACTTTGTCCATGAAGACTGAGGCAAAAAAAGCATTGAGTACTTCAGCTTTTCCTGCATCATCTGTCACTAGGTTACGTCCCTCATCCAGTAACGGCCCCACACCTCTCTGATAACCCGTTTATTGTTAACATGCCTGTAGAAACCCTTCTTGTTACTCTTCACATCCCTTGCCAGCTGCAGTTCCAATTGTGCTTTCGCTTTCCTGATTACTGCCTGGCATTCTCCAGCCATATGTTTATACTCCTCCTTAGTCAACTGTCCACGTTTCCATTTCTTGTATGCATCCTTTTTGAATTGTCCAAGCTTGGCTACAGTTCTTTTGGTGAGTGCCCTGGTTCGTCACACACCCCAGAGCATGGAAGGCGGGCAGAGATAGGGTGGCATGTGAGCATTGCTTGGCTGGCTTGGTGGGACCCCACACTACATTTTCAGCATGTGGAACCACATGCAGTGGTTGTGTGCACCACCTGGTCCCAGCAGACAGCTCCAGGGCATGGCTGGCATTCGGACGAGCATCAGGCCCCGGGGGTGGGTGCAGAGGGGTGTGGTGGCCCTCTCAGCACATGCCACATCTGGAAGCGGGCTAGCCACAAGGGTGCCAGTCTGACCTCAGACACACCGAGGCATGTGGAACATGGCACATGGGCATGCCTGCGGGTGCAAGGCAATACCTGGTGCCTTGGGCACCGTTGAATGCCACAGTGTGTGAGTGGGCCCTGGCGAGGGCCAGGCTGTTCCCAGCTTACCCACCACCCTTGAGGGGACTCCTCAGTGGCTGGATGCTCCCCTTGGTGACTAGCCCATTGACCGGAGGCAGTGGGGGTGGCAGCAGCCAGCACAGTCTCCCGGAGGCACCTCAGAATTCTTGTGTGGCAGGACCCGTTGTGAAGGCCACACGTCTTTGCTTCTAGGACATCCCTGTTTCTTGGCCTGAGGGATGTTGGTTTCTGCTCCCGATGTGGGGCATGGCCTCAGGGGCTGTGCTGTATGAATGACTCACCATCTCTCCCTCCTCGTGTTCTGTACAGCTGGATCTGCACCTGCACTGACCGAGGGCTGGGCCACCTCACCTACACCCCCGGATTACCCTTGGAGCCACAAGAGCAGATGGAATGTGCAGGAGAACACCATGCAGCAGGCGAGCCTGCACCAGGGGCAGGGAACAGCTGTCTGGAAGGGTCCCTTTAAGCGCGCATCTCTGCAGGGCTCTGGGACCAGCTCTCAGAAGGAACTGGTGACCTGTGGCCCTGGCTGCCGTGGTTCCGGGTGGCTGTTTTACTAAGAGAGCGGCTGGGCTGTCTGGCTGCTCTCTGTCGACAGAGCCGGTTGCTGTTTCAATGCGTCTTAGCATCTGGACGTGGTCTGTTGACTGGAGTTTTGTTGGAAGATGTCTTCTGCCACAAACTTCAATTGACAAAAGTCTTCAGTCTCGACATAGCCCTAAAGCTCACATTTAAGCATGTGCTTAAATGTTCTGCTGAATATGGATGTTCTGGCAAATTGGGGTCTGGAGGAGTCGATAGGATCTCACATAGCTTTTCTGGGAAGAGGGCTGAGGCAAAAAACAGCCGAAGACTATCAACTCAGGCCTGAACAACAACAACAACAAAACCTTTTTTATTTTTTCCCCCCATCCAGTATGAATCTGTTTCTTGCATGGATTGTGTAATTTTTGTTGTTGGACCACCCACACAGTGGTAGAGGCGACTGAAGACTGCAGTTAACATGAAAGATCTACTGCGGGGAACTGAAAAGCGTATGAAACCCTGAAGGAAATCAGAAGAAATGTGCATTCTTTACAGGGCTTTGTTTCCTGCAAACAAAGGTCTGCTCTTTTCAGATGAAGCCTTAAATGCTCCCCCCCTCGCCCTTTTTTTTTTAAATAAATGAAGTAAAATAATTGGCTTCCCCTAGCCAAAATCCCATTAAGGCCACAGCTTTTCTCAAGCAGTAAAGGGACCAGCCCAAAATATTTAAATTAGTAGTGGGCAACCTGCAGTTCAAGGACTGCATGTGGTCCCTCAGAGTTCTATGTGTGGCCCACGAGACATTTTGTTTGCTATTGCTCACATGCAGTGTTGCCAGATTCTGCTGGTTTCCATCTGTGTAACTTTCTTCCTACCGCTAACCTTTTTTTGTAAAATTACATGCACAGAAAGCAAGGGCACATGAAGTGAGGAGCATGCTGATTGCATGCCACGTTGACTGTGAGAACCAAGCGTGCCCTCTGCAGCCAGTCAAAATACTGGTATGGTTGAATTGGCATACCCTGCAAATTCTAGGCATGCAAGCTTGGCTAGCAAAAATAGCCAAAGTTGTGGGAGAGGGATAGCTTAGTGGTTTGTGCATTGGCTTGCTAACCCCAGGGTTGTGAGCTCAATTCTTGAGGTGGATATTTGGGGATCTGGGACAAATAGACTTACAAAAAAACCCAAAAACCTGCCAGGGTGGTGATAGGTCCTGGTGTGAGGGCAGGGGACTGGACTTGGTGACCTCTCAAAGTCCCTTCTAGTTCTATGAGATAGGTATGTCTCTCAATTTCAATACCTTATCCTGGGAGACTGCCTTGGTTATGATAATCTTGTGGCCCAATGAGATGAAAGAGTTGAATTGTTCATGTGGTCCACTCACTAGGCTAGGTTGCTCATTGCTACCTTATACCCACAAAGAATTTTACATTCAATCACAGGAGAACAACAAGAACTCCTGTGGCAGCTTATAGACTAACAGATATTTTGGAGCACAAGCTTTCATGGGCAAAGACCCGCTTCGTCAGATGCATCTGATGAAGTGGGACTTTACCCATGAAAGCTTATGCTTAAAAATATCCGTTAGTCTATAAGGTGCCAAAGGACTTCTTGTTTTTGAAGATACAGACTAACTTGGCTACCTCTCTGATACTAATCACAGGAAAGGGACTTAGGAGAGAGTTAGAGTTCTTAAGAGCGCGAGCCTCGGTCTGAACATCTGAGGGAATGGAAATATCCATTGCGCTAGTGACCGAAAATCATTGCCACATGGTGGCTGGTTTGTGATTTTGATGGCAGTGAGTTCCTAGCAGACTAATGTCCACAATGCGAAAACTGTCATCACCGCTGCAAAAATTGGCCCTTTAATTTACAGGCTTACCAGAGAGGCTAAGTTGTGGGTGTTTACCACTTCTGAAATCATGCTCATAGTGCCTCAAGTTGGACAACTAAAGCTGTGGAGGCGGAAGGGGGGGCACTTTTGAAAATAAAGATCTGTGAGACTGGCCTGTAGTCATCCAAGAAACTTGTGACAGAACTGTGCTTACATTCTAGCTTCCTTGATCCCTACTCTAATTATGTGTAATGACCAGGCATAGGGGATCAGATCTGGGACCTCTTGATAGAACATGAGCATCTGCCTAAGCTAACATATTCCTCTAATATGAATATGGCATTAGGAATATATTACCGACCACCTAACCAGGACAGTGATAGTGATGCTGAAATGATGAGGGAGATTAGAGAGGCTATCAAAATAAAAAACACAGTAATAATAGGAGATTTCAATTATCCCCATATTGATTGGGTGCATGTCACCTCAGGACGGGATTCAGAGATTAAATTTCTTGATGCCTTAAATGACTGCTTCTTGGAGCAGCTAGTACAGGAACCCACAAGGGGAGAGTCGATTCTCGATCTAGTCTTGACTGGAACGCAGGATCTGGTCCAAGAGGTAACTGTTACTGGACCGCTTGGAAATAGTGACCACAATATAATAACTTTTAATATTCCTGTGTTGGGAAGAACATCGCAGCAGTCAAACACTCTGGCATTTAATTTCAAAAAGGGGAATTACACTAAAATGAGGAAGCTAGTTAAACAGAAACTAAAAGGTAGAGTAATTAAACTAAAATCCCTGGAAGCTGCATGGAAACTGTTTAAAGACACCATACTAGAGGCCCAACTTAAATGTATACCCCAAATAAAAAAACACAGTAAGAGACCTAACAAAGAACCACCATTGCTAAACAGCCATGTTAAAAAGGCAGTGAGAGAGAAAAGGGCAGCTTTTAAAAAGTGGAAGTCAAATCCTAGTGAGGAAAATAGAAAGGAACATAAACACTCCCAAATTAAGTGTCATAATGTAGTAAGAAAAGCCAAAAAAGAGTTTGAGGAACAGCTAGCCAAAAATTCAAAAAACAATAGTAAAATGTTTTTTAAATACATTAGAAGCAGGAAGCCTGCTAAAAAAGCAGTGGGGCCCTTGGATGATAAAGATATAAAAGGAGCGATCAAGGAAGACAGTGCCATTGCGGAGCGATTAAATGATTTCTTTGCTTCAGTCTTCACTGCTGAAGATGTTACAGAGGTTCCTAAATCTGAGCCAGCCTTTTTAGGCAACAAATCTGAGGAACTCACTCAGATTGAAGTGACACTAGAGGAGGTTTTGGAATTAATTGATAAGCTGAATAGTAACAAGTCTCCAGGACCAGACGGCATTCACCCAAGGGTTCTGAAAGAACTCAAATGTGAAATTGCAGAGTTATTAACAGTGGTTTGTAACCTATCCTTTAAATCCACTTTGGTACCAAATGACTGGAAGACGGCCAATATAACACCAATATTTAAAAAAGGCTCTAGAGGAGATCCTGGCAATTATAGACCGATAAGTTTAACATCAGTACCAGGCAAATTAGTAGAAACACTAGTAAAGAGTAAAATTGCAAGGCACATAGAAGAGCACGAATTGTTGGGCAAAAGTCAGCATGGTTTCTGCAGAGGGAAGTCGTGTCTGTCTAATCTATTAGAATTCTTTGAAGGGGTTAATAAACATGCGGACAAGGGGCACCCAGTGGACATAATATACCTAGATTTCCAGAAAGCCTTTGACACGGTCCCACACCAAAGGCTTTTATGTAAATTAGGTGGTCATGGGATAGGAGGAAAGGTCCTTTCATGGATCGGGAATTGGTTAAAAGACAGAAAACAAAGGGTGGGAATAAATGGTAAATTTTCACAATGGAGGGGGGTAACTAGTGGTGTTCCCCAGGGCTCAGTCCTGGGACCGATCCTGTTCAACTTGTTCATCAATGATCTAGAAAATGAGGTAAGCAGTGAGGTGGCAAAGTTTGCAGATGACACCAAGTTGTTCAGGACAGTCAAAAGCAAAAGGGATTGTGAAGAACTACAAAAAGATCTCAGCAAACTGAGTGATTGGGCAGCAAAATGGCAAATGAAATTTAATGTGGGTAAGTGTAAGGTAATGCATGTTGGAAAAAATAACCCAAATTACACGTACTACATGATGGGGTCAAATTTAGCTACGACAGATCAGGAAAGGGATCTTGGAGTTATAGTGGATAGTTCTCTGAAGACATTCACGCAGTGTGCAGCGGCAGTTAGTAAGGCAAATAGGATGTTAGGAATTATTAAAAAAGGGATCGATAATAAGACAAAAGATATCATACTTCCCCTATATAAAACTATGGTACGCCCACATCTCGAGTACTGCGTGCAGATGTGGTCTCCTCACCTCAAAAAAGATATATTGGCATTAGAAAAGGTTCAGAAAAGGGCGACTAAGATGATTAGGGGCTTGGAAAGGGTCCCATATGGGGAGAGGCTAGAGAGACTGGGACTTTTCAGTTTGGAAAAAAGGCGATTGAGGGGCGATATGATAGAGGTATATAAAATCATGAATGGTGTGGAGAAAGTGAATATAGAAAAATTATTTACCTTTTCCCATAATACAAGAACTAGGGGACACCAAATGAAATTGATGGGTAGTAGGTTCAAAACTAATAAAAGGAAATTTTTCTTCACACAGCGCACAGTCAACCTGTGGAACTCCTTGCTGGAGGAGGCTGTGAAGGCCAGGACTCTATTAGGGTTTAAAAAAGAGCTTGATAAATTTTTGCAGGTTAGGTCCATAAATGGCTATTAGCCAGGGATAAAGTATGGTGCCCTAGCCTTCAGAACAAGGGCAGGAGATGGATGGCAGGAGATAAATCACTTGATCATTGTCTTCTGTTCTCCTTCTCTGGGGCACCTGGCATTGGCCACCGTCGGCAGATGGGATGCTGGGCTTGATGGACCTTTGGTCTGACCCAGTATGGCCATTCTTATGTTCTTATGTTCTAACAAATGTAACTTTCTTACTATGTGTCTATACTAGAAAGTAGATCGGCACTGCTGCAATTGATTCAGTGAATGAAGATTTAGTGGGTCTGGTTAAGACCTGCTAAATTGATGGGAGAGCACTTGTGTACTCCACTTCCCCAAAATGCATAGGTAAGATTGGCAGAAGATGCTTTGCTGTTGATACAGTGCAGTATAGTTGGCACAGTAAGAGGATCTAACAATGTTGATTTCAGTTGTGTTATTTATGTAATTGAAGTTGCATAAGTTAGATCTATTTACCATGGTTGTGTAAACTAGCCTTTAGCCAAACCTGTAGCAGGGTCATCAATCTCTAGCTGTCCTAGCCACCACTAGTGGAAGACATAGTACCACACTGAGAAGCAGGAGTTGCATATGTAATATTGCTAAGGGTCCTCAGATGCAATAGTTACTGCAATGTGTCCTTACCTAATTGGGTCTAATGCAGTTATTTTACATTAGTGTAAGATATTGCTTTGAAGGACTGCTATTGTTTGGTAGTCATTGGAAATTCCCAGCTGCATACTTAGGTGGAACAAAGGCAAAAAGAATAAAGATCCAATTCGTAAAATCTTCCATGGCAGGCAGAAGGCAGAATTCCCACAGCTGGGACTGACTTGGTTCTCTTCACTTTCTTGCTTATTTTAACAGCTTTCTAAATATGTCTGGAAATTTAAGCTAATTCTTCTGATTCCACTGGGAGAGGCAGCACTTTTTTCAGTGGCACAGATTCAGTTCACATGCATAAGACCTTGCTCTTAGGCTGATTGTTTTCAAATAAGCCTTTAAAAAGAAAAACAATAGCAACCCTCCCCCCATTTGAGCTGGGCTTCCTGAAGGAAGCCTCCATTCTAGGAGTTCCCACTGAATATTAATAGAGAGGTAGCTGTGTTAGTTCGTATCTTAACAAAACAAAGAAAGCAGTCATGTAGCAGTTTAAAGACTAACACAATAATTTATTAGGTGATGAGCTTTTGTGGGGCAGACCCACTTCTTCAGATCTAGAGATGGTGCTGTACTGGAAATAGTGAATCACTGAACCTTGTTATGCAGATTAGAGTGGCTTTTGTTGAACAAAGACAACAGCAATTACACATTAACTCTCCTTGTGATGGAAAATACTTATCTTTGTTCTGAGTACCTCTGAGGTTTTTAAAGGGCATTCTCCATATCATTTTTGAAAGCCCATCCTTATCCTTTATCTGAATTGGCATTTACACTGAAAGGTGATTTGGATCCTGCAGTGTCACATCAATGCAGACAATTTGCTGAAAAATATTTCTGGATCAATATGCATAAGAGCAGGAATTTCTACAGATGGTTTGCAGGGTAGTCAATTGCTTTCTCTCAAGGTTCACATTTTTTGACCAAGGTATAGTCAAGTTACAGACCCCAGAGAAAATAATAATACATAGTAGTTGTTAATAATAATAATAATAATAAATAAAAAGATGCTGTGGTCCTTTCAAAAGCACCAACTCATGTATCTTTGGGGTGGGGGGGTCACAGCAAAAAACACGTATGTCTGTTGGATTGGGAATAGTGCAGGCCACATAAAGAGACCTTTCCCCACTCTGGCTAAGCTAAGGCATGCCATGAATCCCATGGAAGGACTTGGGGAGGTGGGGCAAGTTGCAGAGCCCTTTCATGTCTCCTGCCCAGTTCCTTTTGGCTTCTACTCCCCTGCATAAATGGCCCCTAGATCTAAATATTGTTCATAATGTAGATGTTTAATCATACCTTGCTTTCCTGAGACGGAGTAACCCTAATCCCATGGTTCAGCACTGCAGTAAGAGCCCTTTGGGAGGGTGGAATTGTTAGGCCTTTTCTGAAAACTACTATTAAAAATATTTTGTGGGTGATAAACTGAGGGGGAGTGGAGGAGCTCGAGAGACTGACCCATCTTACAGGCATCAAGATGTTCTCAACTTTAATATTTCAGCCCCTTATTTTCTGTGTGTTGAAACTGGTGCAGGTTTGGCCACTGATTTCAGTGGAAGCAAGATCATGCGCATAGGTATCTAATGCACTTCTTAACTAACGTTGTTTTTAGGTCTGTCAGTGTGACTATGGCCACACAACCAAGTTATTTCAAAGTAACTTTGCTGTTGTCTACACTTCCCACACACTATTTCGAAATAAATTTGAAATAGTGGGGACATCGTTGTGAAATCAGTAAACTTCATTGTGGGAGGAATAGTGCCTATTTTGATATAAGCACTATGTGTGCAACCTATGTATTTCAAAATAGTGAAGGGCTATTTTGAAATACACTCTTGCATGTAGCAGCCCTATTTCGAAATAGCTATTTCCGAATAGCTATTCTGGAACAATTTATTTTGAAATAAGGCTGTTGTGTAGACGTAGTCTATTTGTCCAGCTCACACTTCCCACCTCCTCACCATCCACATAATTTCAAGCTTTCCAGCTATAGTAGCTAACAAGCCAGCTATTCTAAAACGATTTGTGGTGTTGATTCAACAGCACAAGTCATTTAAATTCCCTCCCTATTGTTTCCCCTCTCCCAGGAAGCTGCTCTCTGAAAAGCAGCCTTGCCAGTTTTCATGAGATCCAGAAACAAGCTGTTTTACAAGAGTCTTGTTTTTTTTAACCTGATTGGCAGCCACGGGGATTGAATCAGCATGGAGAAGCCACAGCTGTGGGTCTGGGGAGCAGATGTGCCTGCATGATCTTAAGACAGTTTAGCTCAGCTTGTATATCATAGTCAGATCTGGTTCATCTGAATCTGATTGGGCAGGTTGATTTTAATTAATTTTTTTAAAAAGCAGGTTAAATTGATTAGTTCACAAAACTAATTTCCCTCAAAGGAAGTTTTTTCCAGCATCTGGCCAGAGACAGAGATGTTAGATGGATTCTGTTTATTTTAAATTTCATTTTTGACCCCTGAAATCAAAATAAAATAAGTGATGCACTTTTCCCCAGACCTTCACATCCTCCCATATTTATCTAAAATATAATTGAATAATATTTGAAAATAGAATGGATAATTTCAAGTATACCCTGCAAGGCTGGGTCTACACGTGCCCCTTCCTTTCGAAAGGGGCATGTTAATGAGCAGGTGCTAATGAGGTGCTGCAATGAATATGCAGCACCTCATTAGCATAATGGCGGCTGCAGTGATTCGAAAGTGCAGCTTTTCGAATCACATGCCGCCCGTGGAGACAGGACCTTCCGAAAGGACCCCCCCCCCACAGTTGTCGAAAGCCCTTCTTCCGATCACAGATAGGAAGAAGGGCTTTCGAAAACTAGGGGGGGGTCCTTTCGGAAGATCCTGTCTCCACGGGCGGCGCGCGATTCAAAAAGCTGCGCTTTCGAATCACCGTGGCCGCTGTTATGCTAATGAGGTGCTGCATATTCATTGCAGCACCTCATTAGCATATTTCACACCTGCTTATTAACATGCCCCTTTCGAAAGGAAGGGGCATGTGTAGACCCAGCCCAAATGTGAAGTAATAATAGAAATACCCAAATAAACAAAAACGGAGTGTGAAGGGGAAGCAGCATGGACCCGGGTAGGTGGGGACGGGACAGCAAGTCAGGATGCTTGAGGTCTCTTCCTGACTTTGTCACATACGTACTGTGTGGCCTTGGGGAACTCATGATAACCTCTCTGTGGCTCAGTTCCCCACTTTAAAATGGGGATAAGGAACAGGGCACTCACTCTTTAAAAGTGCTTTGAGGTCTATGTTTGAAAAGGTCCATGCAATGCTAAATATTATTCTTATGCTTTAAAATGAGGGGCATGATAAAACAGCTGCTCAGTTCTTTGTATGATGATTTACTCACACTTAATGTGTAGGTTATATTGTGAAATAATTTGTAAAGGGTTAATGAATGATTAATGGTTTTAAACAGAAATTAATTAGTTGTTAGTTTGTTATATTCAACAGATAACATAACTGTCCGAGGTCTCTTCTACTGATCAGCTTTTAGCCATTTATAACACATTGCTCATGTCTGTCACATACTTATACTTATTGATGGTTTATTAACCTTTTGATAAACTGTATGAATGGAACTTTGGAATCAAATGGGACTAATCGTTCTTCATCCAGCAGTAGATTGATATTGTCTTTTCACTGATGAAATTAGAGTTCTACCTTCATGCAAATTGGCAATTAATAGGATATACTGATCTTTCCCAACCTTACCAGTGTAAAGCTTGATTCTTCATTCTGACTCCCTCACCTTGCAAGCTTCCTTTCAACTTGATGCCAAGTGTTGGGTGCAAAAACAATGCATGGTTGGACTGATTGACCTGTTTCTGCTCCTTCTTCCATTCTCCACCAAATAAAGAATGATGACTAATCACTTCTGGGACCTGATTTAGGTCTCCTGAATGTTTAATGAAAGTATTGCAAGAATAAGGTTTGCAGAATCAAGCTCTTTATCTGTAAGAGCGTAAAGGTCTTTTACTCCAATTTGCTATATTGACACACATTTATATGAAGAATACTCTTTTATTCCAAGAAACCCCAAGTATGTAATTCTGATAGTTAGACATTTGATTTGTCATTTTAACAACAGCATGTGTGAGTAGGCAGTTATTCTTTGCTAATACTGGTAGGCAGTAATATTTTACTACCACCTTTTCTTCTTTGCCATAAGAAGCTAAATACTTAGATTAGCAGTCCTACTATTTACTGGTTATTTAAGTGGGTTTCATATTGATATGGAGTGGGGTGACCAGACATACAGGGACAAATTCGTCCACTTGTCTGGTGTCAGCAGTATTACATAGAGGATGGATTTGAATGAAAACATGGTGTAGAACCTAGCAGAGAGTAAAGCAGTTTCTCTTACAGCTGTGATAATTGTCCTGTTTCACCACTTAACGCCCATGGAGACACTTTTTAATTTCATTTATGAGCACCTTGGTTACATTTTGAGAGATTGGAAAGTGATGTGATATGACCAGGGAATAGGATAATTCTCTGGCTTGCTGTCACAGTGGTCAGATGAGCCTGAAAACTCTTTTTGCGGGCATGTCCTCTGTATGGTTTACAAGTTTGTGGATTCTGAGAGCTGGGCTATGCTTAATTTTGTGCAAGTGCACAAAGACGAGAGCATGCACGGAGCACAAGGAGCTACCACTCACTGTCCCTCCATTTCTAGTGCACCCGTCACCATCATACATGGCTGTTCTTTACAATTTTCATGCTCCCTGCATGGTAAGATATATCAACTGAGTATCCGTCAACTGAGTCCTACATCGGCAAATGGAGGGACGCACTGTTTGAGGGGCGAAAGAGGAAAAGATAGTGGGAAGATGCCAGAGATAGGGCCCTATTAATGACCTCACTGGAGTTTCCTCCCCTGTGTTGCACAGTATGCAGCTATGTTCACCCTGAAATCATCTGTTTAAAGTGCTAAACGGGGCCCTGTTTTAGGAATGTACTGTATTTTGGAAGCTAAATGTTATGGATATGATTGATCTGTGAAAATCAATGTAATGAATGCTTTTCTGTTGTGTTAGTGCACAGCGAAAGACAGCTGCAGAGGACCTTTTAGTTAAAGGAATAATTGAAATCATGAAATCAAGGTGATTTTTGATTGCAAAACCTGTTGGAAAGGCCTCTTTGTTTCAACTGTAAATTTCAGCTTGCTGGGTTCAGCAGGCATCTCTAAGCCTCACACTGTCATGGGCTATGTGGATATTTAATCTCCCATTAATATTAACAAAGGTGGGGGTGAGTGTGCTCAAGAGTGTTGGGATAGCTCAGTGGTTAGAGCGTTGGCCTTGTAAACTCAGGGTTGTGAGCTCAGCCCTTGAGAGGGCCTTTCAAGGGTCTTGGGCAGGTTAGAGTTAAAAAGAAAACAACTCTGTCAGGGATGGTGATGGGTCCTCCTGTGAGTGGAAGGGACTGAACTTGATGACCTCTCAAAGTCCCTTCCAGCTCTACAAGCTGTGTATATCTCCATGTTTCACTATAGCTCATCAGTGCATGGCATTGGATAGTTGTCTGGGCAATGTGTGTCTCTTGACTGAAAACCAATTTGACTTTACTTTCAGTGTGGGTCTTATTCTGCAGATGATCCCTGCACAGAACTCCTGTTGGGTTCTAATGCAGAATAGGGACCAGAGGTGATCAATCAAATTACAGAATAATGACTGTAAATATGAGTTTGTTGGAAATGCTAAGTAGAGCTGTGTGAGCGGCACACTTGTAATCTTCATGCTGCTTAAGGGCCAGGGTTGCTCTTGGTTACACCAGAATGAATGTGGATTATCTCCAGAACTGAAGCATCTAATGTCAATTTATCTTATTGACGTCAACTGACTTCTTTGCACCAATGTAACTGAGAGCAGAATTTGGCTGTTAGCCATTATAACACTGTACTGACAGACAACTAGTGAAATGAAAGAGAGCGAGAGAGACAAATAAGGGAGAAAGAATGTGATGATGGACCCCAGGTGGTTTCAGTTTTGCAAAACCAAAGCTATGGATCGCGTGAACCCAAATCCTATGTTTCCTTCCATGGTTTGTGTAAATGACGTTTCCCTAAATAAAATGCCTTTAAATATAAAACAATCGGTCTAAATGAAAAAGCAGTGGATTCCCCTACTGAGGAATGTTTTATGTATTGTTTTCAGACAGTCCTGTTTCCCTGTACATTGCTGTGCATTTTGAATTGATAAGATGAGCTGTACTAAGAAGTGCTGTACGACAAAACACATGCTTATAGAACCCAACATGATAAAGACCAAGTGAAAAATAATGGACGCAGCTCTCATTTCTATGCCAAAAAGACAAGGTATGATTATTGTCTCATGGCGAAACAACGGTGCCAAGGGGCCAAGTGGAAGGGGGGCCCAGCTCTGGGCAGAGCCAAGGTGGAAGGAGCAGGGCTGAGGGAAATCAGCTCTGTCCCGCACCCCACGGTCACTCTGAGCCATGCGAGGATTGGCTCAGAGCACTTAGCAGCATTTCAAAGGTGTAACTTTTAATGAATGAAAGCTTAATTCTCTGCTCATGGGTTAATCTGGAGATGGGTCAGAATTTGACCCTTTTATCTGAACTCCCCTTGAATTTTGAATAAAATGGAAACTCTCCCAAGTCATACCCCACACAGAGCATAATAGGAGCACAAGATTTGCCTGACAGTCTTTGACCTGACCTCCATCTAGCCTGGTATGCTTGTCTCTGGCAATGGCAAGCACCAGATGCTACAGAGGAAGGTATAAGAATTCTTCAGGAGTCAGCTGTGTGATTAATCTCTCCCTCCTCCTCACTAGGTCTCATTTCGATCTCTAATATTTAGAGATTGGCCTGTCTGGAAGCATAAGGTTTAATATCCCTTCATAGCCTTGAGGCATGAGATTTAGTATCCCTTCTAAAACTTCTGTTTCAACTCTGGACAGTCTTGTAAGCCATATAAATGTACAGTCCATAGATATAATTTGTATACAAATGCTATGTAAATAGATTATGTTTTATGTACTGATTTCATGTGTTTTCACCTAGCGGTGTTTTTAGCTGTAAAAGATTTTTGACTTTATGTTCTCATACTCACATATGTTACAGACACACGTGCTGTTATGCATTCAACACATTAGCACCTCTGCCTCCATAATATGTATAAAAAAGACACGTTCTCTCCATGCAAGGATCTCGTAGGCCACTTCCGTTGGCCCATAATTGTGGGTTTGCCTGGTTCATCTCTAGTTTGTTGCTTTAACTCATAGGTATGCACTTAACAGAGTTTTCTTTTACTTGGAGTTGCTCTTTACTACTCTTCTGGTTTTGCATGTATCAGAGGGGTAGCTGTGTTAGTCTGTATCCACAAAAAAAAGGAGAAGTTCTATAGTACCTTCTAGACTAACAGATTTTTTTGGAGCATAAGCTTTCATGGGCAAAGAGCCACTCTGTCTGATGCATCTCATGAAATTGGTCTTTGCCCACAAAAGCTTTTGCTCCAAAAAATTTGTTAGTCTATAAGGGGCCACAGGACTTCTCGTTGTTTTTTCTGGTTTTCCAACAAAGCCTGAATGTATGGTCTCTATTATTTCTATATTAAAAATGCCTTGGTCACTTGTTGCCCAAGGCTGAAGCAGTGGATTAAAAACAAGCAATTTAGAGAACCACAAATACCCCTTTAAATAATTCCCTCCCAAAGAGAGAATGATTGAGTTCCTAAATCAACAAATTCTTCTTTCATATGATTGGTATGGTGTTCTTTCTCTGTCCCGCACTGGCCATATTGACACATATATTGTGTTGCATGTGAGTGAATGATCCAATTCAGCTGCTCCCGGTGGTGGTGGCTTGAATTACTTCACAGGCATTTAGCCTGGTCATATGGGTTAGAGTTTTATCTTAAACTGGGTGAAGAGTTTAGAGCAAGACCATTCTTCTGTAGCTTTTACTATTTTTAGCTAATCTCTGTAGCTCCCCTGCCACTCTGTTCACCCTAAGGGAGCTTATACTAATCAGCAGAGACAGTCACTGGGGAAGTTAATGATTTGTCTGCTGAAGTCTGTAACTCACTTACTACTAGTATAGTTAGATCATTTTTCTTTTCTCCCTGAGCTCTCCACATCCTTTATCGGAGTCCCTCCCACCTCTCATTTTTCTCTCTGGATAGTTCTGTTTAGGTTATAAATATGCTCCATAAAACACGATCTGTTTTGTGTACTTTGCTCTCATGTTTTGCTCCTTCCTCACATTTGCTTTCTGTAGCCACTTGCTGAGTCGAACAAAAACGGCACACTCTTTATATCAGTGGGAATTACTCTTTGGAGGAATGGAAAGTTAGGAGAGAATCTGACCCAAAGAGTATTGACGTGTCCTTGCATGATAGGGACTTTAAGCAGTATTGGTTATATGCCTGGTGATAAAATGTTGTGTAGGATGAGGGACAAGAGGGTGAGGCAATATCTTTCATTGGACAAGCTTCTGTGTTAAGGGAGACAAGCTTCAAATGTACTCTGAGCTCCTATTTAGGTTCAGGAAGAAAGCAAGATGCTGGTACATTGGATGACCTGTCTCAGAACTCCTATTGTTATCTTGTCTTTTAAATGTCTGATTATGGTACCCAGAGTTCTGGATGGTTTCCTTGGTGACACAGTTCCCTTTAGTCTGAAACAGATATATAAACTGTATTCTACAGAGCTTCTTGTAAAGAACTGAGGGATAGTGTAGCACATGGGGTTTTCAGGTGCTCTGGACTCTCTGCATGGGGAACTCTCCTCTTTTGTAAAAATAAATCCTAGATCTCTTGTCAAATAAAACCTACCATCCCTGCCAGGAAAAACTCAAGCACTTTGCAAACCTCATGAAAAGTCATGGTGGGTGTTGTGGTTCACACCAAAGAATCTCTGTTACAGTTCTCTGATCTGGACTCAGTTGTTAGAGTAGCTTGTTCTCCAGCTGCTCAACTGATTTTAATTTAATCATGAGTCCTGGTGCTTCAAGAAGGGACGTCTGGCTGTTTTGATTAATTGAATTTGGGAGTGTGCTGTTTGAAGTTGTAACTTCCTGCTCGCATAAATAGAGATTCACTCTTTCATGGGTTTATTTTATCTTCTTTGTTGTTTGTGTCATACTGAAGGTAGACACTTTACAAATGAGTAGCACAGCCAAGTCCTGTCCTAGTGAATCACACAATTAGATGAACCTAGCGTAGATGCTTCTATTCTGTTCCATTCTCTTTAGACTCTTAAACAGCCTTCATCACTCCGCATCTGTCTTCCAATAGTGCATCAAATGGTGTAACTAACATACCTGTTATGTGAGGTTTGTTCTGTCTTCCATCCTATGTCCTCCCCCAAGGTCACTAGTTAGAAGGAAGGTGAGACTGAAATAAACAGCATGTGAAAATCAGGGATAAGGCCATAGTGTGACAACTGTGGGGACCAAGAAAATCTAGAATAATATGTCAGTTCTGGATTGTCTCCTATGAGAGGCAAATAGGCCTGAACCAGAACACTGGATACAAAACCAATCTGGGTTTTGGGGAAGTTTAGATTGAATTCAGAGCCAGCTAGGCAATATGGGGCTGTCTGTGGCTCTGGATATGGTGGTTGCTATACAAATGGAAGTGGGGTGGAAATGTGCTGAGAATCTGGGTGGTAATAGTGTTCTAGATACGGGGCTGTGCTCACTACTCTTCACTCTTCAGAATTCTCTTTGATTGCACTGGGAGCAGACCTGTTGTGGGGCAAAGAGACAACTTTCCCGGTGCTCAGCAATTCAAAATGTCCTGGGGCTTCCGTCCATGGCTGCTGCTACCACAGCAGCAGCTGGAGCCCTGAGAGCCCATTAAATCACCTCTGGAGCCCTCAACAGAGCATTCCAAGGGGTACTAAGGGTTGTGGGCTGAACACCCTTAGGTACCACAGTCCCTAATTTTCATGTTCAGTGAGCACGTTAAATAAATTAATATGCAACTCAGTAAAGTCCAATAAGCAAACATGCAATCTCTGCTCGGTGCTCTGGCCAGTTTAAATCTACCCACCCTATGACTAATTTTAATACAGAGAGGAAAATAATTTGCTGACAAGAAACTTATAGCAGAATGTGCTAATATTGAACTATAAGGAAAGGATTTGGATCTGATGCAGCCTAGGAACCACACTCTGTTTGTGGCACTAGCCTTTGAGGTGGGTAATCTAGGCAGCTACCAAACTCTAGGTTGTGCAATACAGTGTCTAGGCCAGAGGTCTGAAACCGAAATAGCGAGAAGAGTCCTTTTTTCAAATTCAGTTACAAAATCAGTACTTCAAGAGCTGCAATGCACATGAATACGAGACAGTCCTTAATAAATAATGTCAAACTGTACTTTTTGTAACCTCTATCTTGAGAACAGCACACATACAATGATTTTTACTGGTTAGAAAGTTGTTACCCCCATCTCCAGGCTTTATCCACCTCAGCCTCCAAATCTGACCCCTATCCCCAAGCTTTACCTCCCATCCCACTCCCCTATCCCCAGGCTTAATTCCTATCAGTGCCAAAAATCACACCCCACCATCCCCAGGTTTAACCTGCTTCAGTTGCCCTGCCCCAAGCTGCCCACTGAATCAGGATCTTACTTGCCCACCCTCTGCTCGCCGCCACATGTGCGCTGGATCCCCTGCCCTCCCACCTCCTGTTCTGAGTCTCCCACAAACTTCTCAAGCCAGAAGGTGTCTGCAACTTTCCTGCTGCTCCCCACTCAGCAATGCTGGTGCCAGACTCACTGGGTCCCGGTGCTGGGTGGGCAGCTGGGCCTAGTCCTAGGTGAGCTGATCTTGCACTGTTGGACACAGCTCCAGGCTCCGGCAGCTGCTGCGGAGCGAGGAGGGAGCTGGGGGGCGCTGCGCTGCCTGAGAGGAGACGCTGTCCCTGTGGGGAGGGAAGCTGCATTTGCAGGAGGCCTCCACCCCCGCCTTTTCCTCAGCGCAGCTCGGGCAGGGGCAGGGGCAGATGCAAAGCTCTGGTCGAGGAAGACTTGGCTCCCCTTCCCCCTGCTTAATTGCCCCCACGTGCAGTGTGGGAAGCTCCCTGCACTGTCCCCACTGAAATAATGGAACTAAATTGAATTGGGTTCATGCCAACTGTTAAACCAATTCAATTTAATTCCATTATTTCAGCAGGGGCAGTGCAGGGAGCCACATGAGGAGTCTGTGGCAGCAGCTCTCAGAGCCACACACAGCTCTGGAGTCACAGGTTGCTGACCCCTGGTGTAGGCCATCCAGATGGTAGGTCCTCCTATGACCCAGTGCAGGAGAAAGCACTGTGCTTGCTGTGTGTGAGCTCAACTTAGTGCTGCACAAAGGCACATCCTGAGTGATGATGGAGGACAGCTTGGCATCAAAATGAAGATGGATGTTATGGGGAAGGTGATGGGAAGAGGCGAAGCAAGAGTCAGTGCTAGGGGCCAGGTGGAGGAGGGAAGATATGGGAGGGGTGAATGGGAATGACCTAGGCAGCTGGGGTGTAGATAAGGAAGGCAAAAACTCAGTGCAGAGGGAAAGAAAAGACATAAGTTCTGAGGGACCATTGGCTGGTGCTTAAGGCAGGGGACTAGAAGTCAGGACTCCTGCATTCTAATGACTTAGGTTCTAATGACATTCTAATGACTTTGGCTGATTTGGGAATTGTTCTGGGGCATAGATTGGGAAATAGGCATCCAGACACTTAGCGGGAGGCAGGAATATATCTGTCCAGAGAGAGGAACTAGCATTGGGATGTTGTTAGAGTGGGAATCTTGCTTACTGCTCCCTGCCAAGGCTGGACCTGCAGCATATGCCTAGAAGTTGTGGGAATCATCATTTGCTGATAACAGCTCTGCTGGTTAGTGTGCAGAAGACCTCATGGGATTCCCTGTAACCTACATTCCCTGGGTGATCCCAGATACTTGTTTGGCAGAGTGTGGCTGCATGTATACCTTTGCCTAATGGCTAATCTTGTCTACAGCCTATCCTGTAAGAATCAGCCTGTCTATAATAAGCTAACGAGCCACGGAAATGAAGCATCTCCTTCTGCCTTACCTTAAGATCTAGAATAACAAGAAGTCTTGTGGCACCTTATAGACTAACAGATATTTTGGAGCATAAGCTTTCATGGAGCATAAGCTTTTCATATGCTCTGAAATATCTGTTAATCTATAAGTGCCACGAGACTTCTTGTTATTCTCGAAGCTACAGACTAACATTGCTACCTCTCTGATACTTAGGATCTAGGTTATTCCATAAGTAGGCTGGAGAATTGCTAGTAAAGTACATTTTTTTAAGAAAGGGGAAAAACGCGATTCAGGAAACTACAGACCTGTTAGTTTGACCTCATTTTTATGCAAGGACTTGGAACAAATTTTGAAAAAGAAGGTAGTTAATAACAGAGGTAAATGATTGTTTGGATTAAATACAACATGATTGCACAAGAAATGTTTTATGCCAGACCATTCCTGTTTGAGGAAAAAAAAATCCTTTTTTTTTTTTCTTACACAAAGGAAATTCAATAGAGCTATTCTACCTTGATTTTAGTAAGGCATATGCTGAAGTTCCACATGGGAAATTATTAGTTAAATTGGAGATGATGGGGATTAATATGAGAAATGAAAGGTGGATGAGGAACTGGTTAAGGGGAGATTAAACATACTGAACGGTGAACTTTCAGGCTGGAGGAATGTTGGCACAGAAGGTAGGTGTTCACTAATAAAATTTAACAGTGACACAGGGCGGGGAGGTATTGCCAATAGAGAGGAGGACCAGAACATCACACAAGAAGATTGGGGAAACTGGAATAATAAAAATTAAGTGAAATTTAAAAATGTGATATACAAAGTCACCTAGGGACTAACAACCAGAATGTTTGTTTTAAGCTGGGGTCATAGAAGTTGGAAGCAACAGAAGAGGTGAAAGACCTAGGTATAGTGATCAGTCACAGGATGGCTCTGAACTGCCAATGTGATGCAGCCATGAAAATGGCTAATGGGATACTTGGATGCATCACAGAGAAATGTGTTTGCAACAGAGAGAAGGAAGTGTTTGTACCATTGTACAAGGCACTGGTGAGACCTCATCTGAAATACAGTGTGCAATTCTGGCCTCTTATATTTAAGAAAAATTAATTCAAATGGAAACAGGTGCAGAGAGAGGCTACTGGGATGATCAGAGGAATGCAAACCTACCTTAGTACAGGAGACCCCAGGAGCTTGGCTTGTTTAGCTTAACCAAAAGCAGGCTGAGGAGAGACACGAGCGTTCTCTATAAATACCTCAGAGGTATAAATACCAGAGTGGGAGAGAAGTCAAGTTAAGCATCAATGCTGGACATAAGAATAAGTGGTTATAAACTGGCCATCACCAAGTGTAGCCTTGGCAATAGATGAGCATTTCTAACTGTCTGATGAGTGAAGTTCTGGAACAGCCTTCCAAGAGGAGGAATAGATGCAGAAGCCCTAAGCTCTGAAGTCTTTTAAATCACAATTGGAGGACTTCAGTAACTCAGCCAAATGTAATGGGTCCATTGCAGGATGTGTCAAATTCTTTGGCCTGGAATGTGCAGGAGGTCAGACTAGGCTATTTAGTGTCCCTGCACTCCTTACCAGGAATCTTTCTGCATCTGTTCCCCCAACTTTTTTGGTGCATGGTTGGCTCAGCAGAGCAGCTTGGCCTGATGGTGGACCTGGGGCTGGGGAGGAGCTGACCGGGCTGTGTGTGGAGAAGGAATGACAGCAGAGCTGTATTGAGGGCAGAGGAGGGGCTGGAGTGGAGCTGTGGCTGGTACCAGAGTTGACCTGAGGGTAGAGTGGAGCTGGTCTGACTTACTAAAATCAAGGGGATAGTGGAGCTAGGGCAGGGGCTGGAGCTGGGCTGAATTCAGAGCAAGGCTTGGTGGCTCTCCCTCCCCTCCTGCTGTGGGGACTTGCCCAGGGCCCACCATGTCCCTCCTCCCAGTTTATGAACCACAAGACTAGCTGATCACAATGGTCCCTTCTGACCTTAATAGCTATGAGATGCTACATAGCCTCCTTCATTCAGACATCTTCTGTTATAGGCCCCCATATGTCTCTTTACTATTGCAGTCATTTCTGAGCTGCCGAGCCCAGCAGCATTTGCCTGCCCTTGAACTCGGTGTCGCCAAGTCCTGGACCTCCCCCTGAGGGGCTGTTCAGTGAGGCTGTTGAATTCTGCCTCACCAGTGTGCAGCATATATGGGTCAGTATCTGCATCACAGGTAAATGAACTCTGTGGGAAGTGCTCCTTGTGTTATTTCTGGCTCAGTACCAGGGCCCTGCTCTTCAGAATGCATTTCCAGCTGTGCTATTTCAGGACAGAGCACCACAAATACGGCTTTGAAGTGTGCAGCAAGCATCAAATCCAGGACACCTTTTCATCCTTGGTTTAATGGTACAAGGCCTGTGTGAAGGGTGTCTCTTTTCAAGGTGGATGGTGAGAATCTTTGGCTTCCAGCCTCTGGGCTCTTTTGTTCCTGTGTACTTCTATTGACTTCAGAACATGACTCTGCCTCCCTCCCTTGTGTGCTCCATAGAATCTGCCTGGGATGGGTAGGCTGCATTATCCCCTGCTTTCCCAATTTACATTCTCCCTAACCCAGGAGCAGGATTACTTGCTGCCCCATAGAAACAAATAAATGATGATATTTTTTACCAAAGGCTAATCATCCATTTAAACTACTACAGGGAGGGGACAGCTGTTTCTGTGGCTGCAGCCCGGGAGAGGGTGTTGGGTGATTTGGATTCGATTGCTGACTCTACTTCCAACTCACCCTGTGACTTTGGGCAGATCAGTTGGGAGCGAGTTCTCAAATGTGTCCAAGTAACCTAGGAGCAGAAGTACCCCCCAGAATCAGTGGGACTTGGTGCTCCTAAATAATTTATGAGTCTTAAAAAATTCTGCCCTTAATCTCTTAGGCCCAGCTCCACAAAGGTATTTTAGGCACCTCGCTTCCACTGAATACCTTGGAATAGACTGCCTGCCCTTTGGGAACCGGAGACCCAGATCAACTCTTTATGAAATGAAATTGATACCTGTCTCTTGGGGAGAGCTGGGAACTAATTTAATCATTTATTAAATCTTTTGATGTCTTTACATAAAAGAGTCTATAGGAGGGCAGAGTATGCACGAGAGAAACCTGGAAACTTGATTTCAACCACCTTGAAATTTGGGGATTTTGTGACTAGGACTCATCTCAAATTACACATTGTTTCTACAGAAATTACTTCACCCACCACTGAAATGCTGCCATCTCTGGGATGGAATGAGGTATCTTTTTTAAAGCAGGAGGGGAAAAACATCATTTCCCAATAAAACACAGGGATAATTTAGGTCGTCAGGATTTTATTAGTCAATTAAAATGTCATTGAGGCACAAGGGCCCAAATCTCCAGCTGGTATCATAGCGCTACTGTATTCAATAGTACTCTACCAATTTACACCAGCTAAGGAACTGGTCTGTGTCTTTGGAGGTTAACGAGAATTAAGTGTGCATTGCTATGTTTGAAAATGTGTAGTTAATACAAGAAATGTTACACACAATTCCAGAAGGGAAGCATTTTTTCCTGCTTTAAAAGTGAAACATAAACATGCCGCTTTACATGACATACATTGTGCTGTGAAAAATCTGCGCTCTGTTCTTTGGAGCTGTTATGGAGCATGGACCATTTTTCTTAAGTGCTGGAGTTTGCAATGGGAGATAGACTAGACAAGGGGTCTTCAATCTTTTTTCATCTCGAGCCACACGGCAATTTTTTACATGTCCTGGTGGCCAAACACAAAATAGTCTCAAACCCTCCCCCCATCCCCAGGCTTCCCCAACCCTGCAACTCCAAACTGCTGCTCCCCTGCAGCTGCTAGTTTAACCCTCTCCCTGCAGTTCCAAGCTGCCCCCAGGCTTAAACACCCTTCCCCGCAGCTCCAGGTTGCCCCCAGACTTAACCCACCCCCGACAGCCCCAAGCTGCACCCAGGCTTAATTTCCCCCCTCCCAGCAACCCCAAGCTGCACCCAGGCTCAATTCCCCACCCTGCCCCCCCTGCAGCCATGTATGCTACAGCCCACCCCCAGGGACTTGCTGAAACCCCGAGAGCCCATCTCCGAGAGGTGTGCTCAGCCCAGCCCCAGGAGCTGCGTGGCCACCTTTTAAAAATGGCACCACTGCCTGCTCCGCAGGCTGGATTAAAAGGCTCTGCGGGCTGGATTCTGCCCTGCAGGCCACATGTTGGCCAACCCTGGACTAGATACATAAAATAAAGTCCCAGGACAGTGTGCACTTCAGATTTCAGTTTTCTAAGTTTTTCCCTTGTTGAATCACAATCACACTTATTGGGCAGACCTTGATCTAAGTGATGGTTGTTAATGCTCAGGTCTCCTAAGAGTTCAGAAATGAAATGAGTCTCTTACCTCTGAAGGAGGAAGGATCTCCAAGGACTCTCTGCTTGTCCATCTGAAACATTTTTAAATTCTCCCACAGGCTCCAGCTTTGGGCACACAGACTGCAAACCCAGACAGGATGCCCTTGCCTCACCTGCCAAATGGTGGCTTTCAGTTTCTTTTAGTGAGTTACAAAGCTTAAATACCAGTCCAGCCTGACTGTGTTACAGACTGGGTCCTGAGCAAGAGAGTTATCTCAGGCTGTTTTCTTAGGGCTAGTTTGGATGTTGCATGCTGGTAAAGATTTTAGGATTTGGGCCCAGAGTGAGAGGAGAAGGGATTCTTCTGCTTGCTGTGGATTCTTGTATACCACTGTGCTAACTTGCCTGGGTGGTGAAACCTACTTTGCCAGCCATGGAAAAATTCACTTGGGGCTAGATTTACAAGCCTTAGGTACCTGACTCTAGGAGAAGATTCATGGTTGTGAATCTTAAGTGGAGGGAAGTGTTTTCCCTCTGACAAGAAACATCAACACTACTGCGGGGAGCGTGCTTCCACGCGTGGGTAGATAGGCACTTGTGATAGTAGTCTAGCTGGGGATAACACTGGCAGCGGCTTTAGCTACCTTTCTGAGTACAAACCCACCTTGCCTCTGTGGTTTTTGAGCCATCAACGAGGCTCATATTTTCAAGAATAGCCCTGATAGGTAGAAAGTAACAGAGATAGCCGTGTTAGTCTATGATGGTTGGAAACTCACTTTGTGTTTTTAAACAAAACCCCATGTAATCATATGACTCCAGCCATTGG
Source organism: Carettochelys insculpta (assembly GCF_033958435.1). Classification (NCBI taxonomy): domain Eukaryota; kingdom Metazoa; phylum Chordata; order Testudines; family Carettochelyidae; genus Carettochelys; species Carettochelys insculpta. The sequence goes on along the minus strand of NC_134137.1, from coordinate 367,006,874 downwards.
GTCTTTGAGAAAAATGCCTTATATTGTAAGAATTGGCACTACTGAGTCCATCCTCAAATCATGGAATACAGAATACCTTAGTAATAAAAATCTGCACCTGAAACCAACTTGTAAAGTACATGTTGTATTGTTTTACATGGATTAATGATAAATGCTATCTTTATGCATATCTGGTTAGTGAAAGCAGTGACACAGCTGTTAATGAACATCTCCCCCAACCTGTCTCTGTCTTTAGCAGCAGTGACATTGGAAGGCTGGAGTCTGAATGAGTTGCCTAATTTGTCTCGTGGTATTCATCATTTGCTTTGGCCAGAAGATTGCTGGGAGGTAGCAGTTACTGACCCTGAGGGGTTTGTTTTCCCTTCAACTCCTTTTATATCAATAGGAGTTATTTATACGTATCAAGGAGATTAGTTAATGAGTTGCAGTGCAAAATCCTGCTGGGCTTGACTCTCCCATGACTATAATAATACCATGCACTCTTGTGATTTCAAAGGCCCAGATTCTCAAGGGTATGTATGCTCCTAACTTCCACAGCAATGTATGGGAGTTAGTCTCCTAAATACCTTTGAGTGTCTGAGCCAAAATGCTTTAGAGTCATTAATTAATTACACCTTTCAAGACCCCAGTGGGGATAATAAATGTCTTTGCTTCACAGCTGGGAAAACTGAGGCAATGCCCATTTGAGAGGTAGAGGCTGGAGGGAGTGGATGGTTAAAGAATTTGCCCAGAGTGGTGGTAGAGGGACAGCTAGTAATGGATAATATGGTAGTGTTAGGATGAGTCACTGAATCAGTCCCCATTACGTACCGTTGAGTTACTAGTCACTGTGCAGAAACTATGCTAACCCTTGAACAACCACTGTGCTCTAATGGATGCCTGCATTGGGTAAATCTTTCCGTTTGGTGTTTTTGCTGTAAGTGAGCAATGTATGTTTGGAATTGTTTCTCGGAATTACTCATACAACCACAATACAGTGCTGCTGTCTGTGGCCAGATCTTCAGACCAAACACACGCCATCCCTGTTACCTTGATCCTGACTACTGTAGCTATTTTAGGGGGTTGTGTTAGAGGCAAAGCAAATCTGGAAACGAGAGATGGAAAAGACCTATGAGATAATCACTTCTGCCCCTGGCTCTCTGCAGGATTGTTTCCTACATAGTATTCTCCATTGCCTTGTCCAAAGTAGCTGAATTGACTCAAATGCTCGGATTCCCATTGCTTCAATGTCCTGTATTCTGCCAGTTTCCATTCTTTTGCTCCTGATGTTTAGCCTACAATTTCCTTTTGCCTGCTCCATGTTCCCTGCCTGCTAGGAGATTTTATATGGAGACATATTTATCTCATAGAGCTGGAAGGGCCCTTCAGAGGTCATTGGCTATGTCTATACTAGCCCCTGCCTTTCGGAAGGGTCGTGGCAATGAGCGAGTTGGGAAGATGCTAATGAGGCACTGCCATTAATACCATAAATGAATTAGAATAATGGCAGCCGCTTGCGATTTGAAAGCACTGCTGTAGATGGGGGCCTTTCGAAAAGCCCCCCGGACTTGGAAAGCCTCTTCTTCCTATTTGGTTTTAGGAATAAGGGGCTTTCCAAGACTGGGAAGCAGGGGGGGTCCTTTTAAAGGCTCCTGTCTACATGGCTGGTGAGTGATTCAAAAGCGGCACTTTCAAATCACACACAGCTGCCATTATGCTAATGAGATGCTGCATATTCATGGAAGCACCTCATTAGCATCTTCCCAACTTTCTCATTACCATTCCCATTGTGAAAGGAAGGGCTAGTGTAGACACAGCTACGGAGTCAAGTTCCCTGCCTTCACGGCAGGACCAAACACCATCCCTGACAGATTTTTTTTTTTTTAAATCTATTTGCCCCAGATCCCTAAATGGCCCCTCAGGGCTTGACCTCATAACCTGGGTTTAACAGGCCTCTGCTTAACCCACTGAGCTATCCCTTGACTTTGACCCTGAAAAAGCACTATTTCACGCGTGTGAAACAAAAACCACAGAAGCTTGACCCTGAGCAGGTCACTCTGTGGTTGTGTGGCTTCAGCTTCAGTTGTAAAATTCACTTCCAGATAGAGCAGGGGTGTGGAAAGTGGTGGACGGGCCCCATTATGGGACATGAAATTTCATAAGTGAGGTGCAGCATGGTCAGCTGCTGGATTTCAGGCTCATCCATCTAATTAAAAATGTTGAAATATGTTACTGTCTGTCTGTATGGGTATTCACATTTATATGCTGATTAATACAGTTTTTATGTTCTACATACTTTATTTTCTTACACATGCCAGAAGTTAGTTGGCTTTTTTATATGAATATAACTGAAATTTCTGTTGATTTGGATTGTATTTGACAGCCGGAGGGTCCCTTCAAGTTGCAGGGACAAAAAGTTGGGCCTGATGTAAAAAGTTTGCTCACCCTGGTGTAGAGGATCCACTTAACACCCAATGTACCACTTCACTCCTTCATGGAGGGCCTGAGTAGCACCTTGTGCATCGAGTAGGCTTCTCTTCTCAGGAGTGAATTTTACCAGAAAAGTGCTAGCTGCAGCTAAGTGGCCGCTTTCCCATGCACGTGTAACCCCAGAGGTATGGAGACCACATATTAGGGAGAGTGAAGTCTCTGCTCTACAGCCTTGGCTGAGAGGCAGCTGGTCTTTTTAGCTCACTTGGTAGACCACAGGGCTTTAACCCCTAAGGTCTTAGGTTCAATACCTCCTGCCAATGACCCAGGTCTGTTGGCATTACGTGAGCATGCCCAACTTGGTCCTGTATTTCAAACCTTCCCTCAAACATTGTCTCTGCAGTGCAGAGTGCTTCACAGTCACAGTCAAAAACGCAATTTAAAAGATACTGAACTGCTAACCAAACATAACCTCTTTCTTATAATTACCACAATAAATGACAACTGTATTTGCAGTACAAATCTGAATTGTTTAAAAATTATTTTATTAGAAACATTGTAAAAGGAAATAATTTCTCATTGCAGGGTTCAGTTGGTATGCCAAGTTCCAGATGGCAGATGATTTGTACATCTGTTCTAACCCTGTGGTTCTGGGAGTGTAAATGGAAACACTGAGACTCGTAGTTCTGGCGGTACTACTGAAGGCCACTTAAGTTTTTCACTAGGTCTTAATGGGAGTCAATTCTCACTCGAGACAGTGTTCCTATAAGTGATAGTTATGGTGAAATTTAATTCCAGAGCAAAGGGCCTGTACAGGGCCTTGTGGGAATACCTACATGGGTAAGGTTCATCCTGAAAGCATTAAACATTAATAATAAAACCTGAAAATTTCTGAGCCCAGAACTAAGCCCATGTTTGGTGAGACTAGTATCCCTTAGATTAGCATGTGGAATCCTGTCCCTTCTCTGGATAGTAGGGACAGCTATTGAAATAACCAAAACATAGCAATTTCAGCCAATTTTTCCAGTTACTCTGGGGATGTGGGCCTACAGTAGATGATAGCAAATGGAACCCCTTTCTGTAGTCCTCAGCTAGCTGGAGTTTTGCTTGAGACCAGGCCCCACATGAAGTGAAACCACTGAATTTTGCACAGTTCAGTCCACCCTTATCCCCACCCTCAGCCTTCCAGCAGGATCAATGCACAACATTACTCAGGGAGCAGTGGCACCCCCTGGTCTGGATAAATGAGGGCTTAACTCCATCTTTACTCTGTGGACGGGCACAAAGGGGAAGGGTACAGGAGTGGCTGCTTGGAGATGGGAGGAGCGGAAAGTCTTTGGACAGGTCAGTCTGTCTTCTCCACGACCCTTGCTACATGTATTCCTGTGTGCCATTCTCTAGGCCTGAAAAAATCTTCTGTGTCCCTTCACCAAGTCTTATCTCTATTTGTTCCTTCCAACCCATCCTTAAAACCCACTTTATATTAGAAATAGTTCTTCCTTCTTCTGCTCCCCATTAATCTTACCAATCTTCCTTTCCTAAACTCCTCCCTACCCCATCTTTCCCATGCCTTTAATTTGCCCTTTTTATCTATGATTTATATACTCCCTGGAGCCAGAGATATATCTCTGGAGCTGCTTATAAATATCTGGTGCCTTACATGTGATTTCTTCCCCCTCTGTGCATCAGCATATTAAAGGATGGTAGAACCAAAATTACAACCCACTCTCAAGTCTCACCTATCAGATCCCATTTTCCACCTGAATCTTTCTGTAACATAAGGACTTTTCAGTTTACATAGTAGTATATGCTCCAGTGCTATCAGAATCTGTGACTCTATAGGAAGTCCTGGTACAGCATCATGTACACAAGCAATCGTGCTCTTCTGAGTCATAGAATAGCCCATGCGGTAGACTTAGGCTACATTTTAGCTCTGCCTTGACATCATCTCTCTATCCACTTATCACTTACTAATGCTGCCTTTAGCGTAATCAGTCACAACCATTAGTGTCCCTTTGCTCTTTGAGCTTCAGATGCTTCTTTGCTTTGCAGTTTTATGTTATCTTACTGAAGCATGGTTCATTTGTCTTCTCATTCTATCAAGAGGACAAAGGGTAGGAAGCAGCAGTTCTGGGTAATGGGGATTGAGCCTTTCATGTCAAGGTCGTTAACTGTGACGCAGGTCAATATGAGACAAAAGCTATTAATATCTGATGGCTTTTATGGAACAATTTGGAGGCCCAAGTTAAGTTCGGAGTAGCTAAGTTTGAATGTTGCAAGCAAGCCAGTGGAGGGCTGTTATCAGGGCTCATCCGGGATTTCAGCTGGGTTGCTAAAGCTTGGGAGATCCTTCCTCAGCTAGGGGAAGTATGTAACCCACATACATAGGGGTGTGGTTCACTGTCCAGTGTAGTGGCAACTAGACCACTTACAAAGAGGAAATCAGTACTGGAATTGGTGCTCTTGTCAGCAGAAGGCCGTATGGGCTGCATTTACATTGCTGATACTCATGCTGTGTCTCTTCTGCAGATGAACAGAGGATTTCATTCTGCAGTGTTTTCAGAAGCTCTGAAATTCTCTTGTTGAAAATAATGCCTCATCTTTCTGCTGCAAAAAAAGGAAAAAAAAAGTACTGAGTTTTCTGGGGAGAGATTCTGTGAGTGTGGTGCACACGATTGGTTTGCAGAATGCTAACACTCTTTGTTATCACTTTATCTTATGAGCCAAATTCTGGTTACCTTCTTCATGCAAAATTCCGTGAAACTGATGACAGCGGACCTCTTGCAAGACTAAAATGAGCAGAGTTTTGTCATTCCTAGCTCCCGGAGTGATACTATATTTACCTGGCACTCACAGAACAAGTGGTAGTCTCCTGAAGAGCTGCTGTAACGCTAAAGTTTCAGGTAGTGGAAAGAGGCTCTGTTATACTGGGCTCATAAATACAAATAATTAATAATAATGAATTAGAGTAGTGTCTAAAATAGAGGTTTTCAACCAGTGTGCTGTGGAAATTACATCAGTTTCTCCTTCCCACAGCTCTTTGGAGAACCAAAGGGGGGTGAAATTGATGACATTTCATGGCACACTTAGATGACTTCATGCCAACTGGGGGCTCAAGCAGCAAGGTTGCCTGAGTCCCAGCTCATGTGGGTTTGTCAATTTCCTTCCTATAGCCACTTTTCAAAGTCTCTGTGAGGGGAAATTGACCAACCCCAGAAAAGCTGGGAATCAGGCAGCCTTGCTGCTTGAGTTCCCAGCTCATGCAGGGTCATCAATTCCCTCCCACTCCCACTCCCACCCACATAGCTCTGCAAAAAGCTGAAGGGAGGGGAAATTGACCGATCCTGAATGGGCTGGGGGCTCAAGCAGCAAGGCTGCCTGATTCCCAGGTGAGGTGGGTTTGGTCCATTTCTCCTTGTGGAGGCTTTGCAAAGGCTGTGACATTTCTGAGCAATCGAGTCAAACAGAAAAAGTGAGTGTGCCCTGGAATTGTTTGTGTCATTGAAGTGTGCCATGTAACTTAGAAGATTGGGAACCACTGGTCTAGAGTAGAGGATCTACTGATATGAGGGGACTCCCTTTGTGCTGAATGCTGTAAACATAGTAAGAGACAGGCCCTGCCTCAAAATGCTTTTAAGTAAGACCAGACAGACCAAGGGTGCAAGGCAAAAAGATAAGAAAAAGCACAGGGAGACTTACCTGCAGGCAACAGAGCTGGAAATACAAACCAGGTCTTCTGAATACTAGGCTTGGATCCTATCACAGTGCCTCTCCAAATAGACATGAGGAGCTCCCACTGTCATCAACTGTGTGCTTATATCGAAGAGTAGAATGTGACCTAGAGCAGGGGTGAGCAAACTTTCTGTGTCAGGCCCCACTTTTCGTCTCTGCAACTAGTAGGGCCCCACCCTGTCTAACATAACCCAAGCCAATGGAAATTTTGGTTTTGTTCATATGAAAAAAATACCCTTTTGACATGTGTAAGAAAATAAGTATGCTGAATGCAAAAATTTTATTCATTGGTATATAAATGTGAATACGGAGATATAAAACAGTGACATATTTTAATATTTTTAGTGAGATGAATGAACCTGAGACCCAACAGCTGATTGTGCTGCTTCTCCCCTTATGAAATTTCATGCTCCATGCCTGCCCCACACTTTGAGTACCCCTGCCCTAGAACATACAGTAGAACCTCAGATCTACAGATGCCTTGAGAATGAAGGTTATTCATAATTCTGAAGAAAAATATCATGCCTGTGTTTTCAAAAGTTTACAAATGAACATTGACAGTACAGTTTTGAAACATTACTATGCAGAAAAAATCCTCTTTCCCTTTGGTTTTTTTTTTTTTACAGTTTACGTACCGTACTGTATTTTTGGGGAGTTGAGGGCACTGGATATTTTTGTTTTTCTGTTTTTTATATTTTTATTTTTGGTCTCTTCTGCTGCTTGATTGTGTACTTCCACTTCCAAACGAAGTGTGTGGTTGACTGGCCAGTTTGTTACTCTGGTGTCAGTAACTCTCAAGTTCTGCTGTGTATGTCGATGAGTCTTGCCCTACTAGATAAAGGACGTATAACCCCAATATTGATTTTGGTCTGTTTTTAATGTAAGCAAAAATCTGTTTTGGATTAATTTGGAGAAAAAATTCCAAAGTTGCCTGTCATTAATCTCCTTTGCCTTTGAATTTCGATATCAGTTTTCTGTAGGTGTTCTTTTCAGCATAGCATACTATGACTGAAAAAAGATGAAACACTCCCATTGTGGAAACACAAGTTTTTCTTTGGATACCTACCAAGAACACTTGTCTGAGCAGATTTTTCCCCTCACTGAGGGTTTAACAGGACGTTGAATTTTGCCCACTACAAGAACTGAACAAGACTGAACAGTCTAGTATGAAGTTGGGTGGGGTCATTGGTTGGCAGAAATAATACTGGGTGACTTGCAACTGTTGTAAAGAAGTCTCTTGACTCCCAGACCAGACTGAGATTTTTTTATGATTCCTTTATGTTCTTAGCCTCAATACTTCCTTCTGGCAGTAAATTCCCGTTATAAAGAATTTCAGAATTTGACTCTTAATCTTGATGGCATGCAGTCATTCTTGAGAATAAGTAGTGCTTGTGTGAGGGTTGCCATTCTGGCTGACAGCAGGAGTTAGACTGGGAGCTTCAGCGCTAAAAAGCCAGACTCACTAGCTAGGCCCTGTAAGAAACTCATATCCTATGTGAACTGCGCACTGTGGGACAATCCTTTGCCATTTTATACTTTTGTAATTTTTCACACCGAGTTTATAATGATGGTAGCATTAGTTTGAGCAATTATGGAAACAATTGTTACTACCCTGTGCACTTCAAGCTTGCAGCAGGTGAATGAGAGCCCTGATTTGATTAAAGAAAAATTAAAACAGCTGTGACCAGGTGTGGTTGTGGAATTTACAGCCCCCACCCACAAAAAACCAGAGGAAGCCATGCAGCAGTACTGGGCCAGGTGAGATGCTGCCCCTCAACACCTGTGCAAGGTGTGCTCCAGGGCAGTGGCAGATAACATATGGCCCTTGGGGCAGATCCAGCCCACCAAGCCTTTAAATCCAGCCTATGGCCCACCCTGCTGGGACCTTCAGGCGGGGACAGCCCCAAGCGTTTCAAAGCATCTGGCTGCTCCACTGTGTGCTTGTGTGTGTGGGAGGGGTGGTGTCACACACTACCTTCTGCACCCCGCACAATCTCTCAGCTCCCATTGGCTGGTGGAGCGAAGAGGCACGTGGAGCAATCAGCTGCTTTTGAGCGGCATGGGGCTGCTCACACAGAGAGCCTGCCTGAGGGACTCGCTGGGCTGCTGGCTGGAAGCTGCTTAGGTAAGCACCTACCAGCTAAAGTCCTGCTCCAGGTCACTGGCCAAGCCTTCTGCATCCTCTCTCCCCACAACTCTCTCCCAGACCCTGCACACCCTCCATGCACAGCCCCCACCCCCGGGGCACAGTCCTCTCCTGCACCCTTTGCCCCTTCCCTGACCCTGCACCCCATCATGTACCCCAGTTCCCCGCCCCAGTTGACTACCCAAACCCTCCCACCTGCCCTGGTCACAAACCTCTCCTTTGCCCGCAGTCTCTCTCAGATCCCACAGCTTCTCCTGAACCCCAGTTCCCTCTCCAGAGGTCCCTTCTGCACCCAGCCTCAATCCCAGACCCCACACCACCTCTGTAGGAAACTGCAGCCCTTGATCACTTAACCAAAATCTTGAAGTGGTGCCCTCCCATCAATAATTTTTGCCCACCCCTGCTCTAGTGGGAGGATCAGTTTAAAAAGGGCACTGGCAGCCCAGTGACAGGGAGAAGGAGTTGTAGGCTGTGCTAGGAGATGAAGCTCACAGCTGCCACTATGGGTAGAGCAGCTGCAGTCTTGGTAAAGCAACTTCAGGACCAGTGATTCAGATTCTCTTTGTCCCTCTCTCTCCGACCTTTGGAGTGGGCAACCTGTTAGAGGCCCCAAAGAATGACATGTTGCCCCCTGGCAGATGAAGCAAATCCTACTAGGAATCTGACCATGCCCCCAAATGGAGGAACTGTAGTCTGGCAGGAAGTGGCCTGGTGGTAGGTAGCATGGGATGGACCAACGAGGGATTGGGACACTGCAATACCTGCCCCTTTAGGAAACTGGCTTGGAATGGGAGGGGCTGGATTCCATCTCCTTTGTGTTTCTTCTCGTTTCCTGGGTGTTGAGTCATGACAAAAGGGAGGACGAACAGGGGAAACTGGGGCCAGCTGTGTATGAGCCAGCAGGGCCCATTCAGGACAGCCAGACTGAAAAGAATAGTGAGGTTGCTGTCTGACCATTAGGTCAGCTAGCCATGGGGCTGACTTACTGCAGGTGCCAACAAAATGGAGTTATTACTGCAGAGGAGAGGTGACATTTGCAGCACTATGTAGTAAGTCTGTCTAACCCCATTTCTGGCTGGCAACTGGGACCCAGTGACTGACATAAATGGTTAATATTAACATATAGTATATTGCTGACTGCATCTCAACACATGGGTAAGCACTGGGACCCAAGCAAGCTTGAGCTGTGCATCCAAAATAAGCATTGTATCAAGAGAACTCTGCTGTGGGTCTGTTCAGGAGCCAGAGATAGGTATTAAAATTGTCTAGCTTTCTTCCTTGACTTTTTTTTTTAGAATCGTGTGTGTGTGTGTTGGGATCTAGTCTGTTTACAGAGGATAAACTTGCTAATCAAAAGTGGGAGGGTCATCTTATGATTAAGATACAATTATGATACTCGGATTCAGGCTTGGGACTTGGGAGTCTTGAGTCCTATCCCTGGATTTGTCAGTGACCCCCTCCGTGCTGTTCCCCAAGCCACATGTCTGGTCTGTGCCTCAGTTGCACTAGTAGTAAAATAATATCTGCTTACCTCAGTGGGTTATTACAGGGCACAATGAATTAATGACTAAGGGGTTTTTGAGAACCTCAGAGGGAAGTATAATTATAAAAGGCCTTTGCAATTGTGATTCTAGTTAGAAAACAGGGTTGTGGGGTGACTGTGTTTCTGTTGGGTCAGAAACATTTGATGCTATTGTAGCTTCTGGACTCCACGGGCTTTGATTTTGCAAGCCCAAGTAGTTAAGTATTCTGGCTCTTGCATTTTTGAACAAGTGGCCAGAAGTCTTTGAGGGTAGATCCTGGCACCTTCATGCTGAAATCGGTAAGGTTACTTGCATAGTAAGACACAGTTCAATGTGAGGAAAGCTGACAGATTCAGACTCTCTGTGGGAGATTTCTTTTGTCTGTCTCTGAACAACATTGAAGGACAAAATAATTCCTTTTTCCAGGCCACAGGAAAGGCTTTCTTTGCCAGGAGAGTCTCTCATATTTTTCTAGTTTGAACCTTTTTACAAAAAAGGAAAAATAAACCCCAGATTTAGACATGTAAAGCTCACCAGTGGTAGCACTGCTGAATAAACCTATTATTCTGCTTCAAGGTTGCTGTTTGTCACAAGCAATACATGTCTGTGATGACTAATTTCCTGGCTCTTCCATCTAAGAGTTCCCCATGGGATAAACAGAATGGGAATAAAGGTGGTAGTTCATAATAGTCAAGGTGAAAGAAGAGAAAATACCCATATGCTACACTGTGGTGACACTCAGAAATTTGCCAGTTTTACCTACAATAGATAAAGCTCCCTCAGTATGTGCAATATTCCAAAGTACTTACTACATTGGGTCCTATAAATAGAGAGAAAGCATGGCCTAGAGATCAAACTAGTAGCCAGAGACTTAGGACATCTGGGTTCACTTACTAGCTCCAGCAAGCTTCCAGTCTGATGATAATCTCTTTGGGCCTCCATTCCCCCTGTGTGCTGTGGGGCTAAGAGTATTTTCTGCCTCTCTGGGGTGTTATGAAGATAAAAACATTAAAGACTGTGAGGGGTTTAGATACTAGGATGAAGGGTGTATGGGATACATACCATCCACAGAAATATTGACATAATCTAACTGCATGTATTAGATCATTAAGGCAACTAGGCGAGTTCTTCAGTGTTATATCGTGCTGGTTCCTTGAAACGGTCATGTCCTAGTGTAAAAGAAAGGTACAAAACTATGGACCACTTTTTCTCTTGGTTCCAAGCTCTGCTCTGCAGATGTTCTTGAGACTTTGAAGAAGCTTGTTATATATCCCTAATCCTGTGCTGGTTTTATGTCAGCCTTGGTTCCAGAGTAAGCTAGAGCAGTCCATAGGCTGCTGTAACTTATGCCACTGGTGTAAGATACCTAGAGGCTTTATGCCAACAAAAGATCACAGTAGCACAGAGTAGCTTAGTGCTAACCGTGAAGTCCCCTCTGGCAAGGGAAATCCTAGCTGGATGCTATATCCAGAGTCCAGCTCTTATGTACAACCAGAATGTTAATGGGCCAATTTGTCCCTTGCAAGAAAACCACAGCCATTCTGTTTCGCTGCCTCTAACAAATTGGGACAGTAATAGGAACTGGAAAAGGGATATCTAAAGCCAAAGCCAAAGTTTGTTAAAGAACAATGAGGAGAGTTGAGTGATTGGAAGTGCCATCAGTGGAATAGTACTCCTTTTGAGTCTTGCAGCATTCTTTACAAACGCCAGTGAGTGAAGAACTCACAACACTTTTATAAGGTAGGAAAAGATTATTATCCTTGTATTCCAGATGGGGAAAATTACGAACAAAAAGAAAGGCCACATTTTTCAAATTTGTGTGCGTTTAGGTAGGCACCTAAATCCATATTTAGGCACCTAACTTCTGGTAATCAGAATTCATTTATGTGCCTAAATACGGATTTTGGTGCCTATCAGTATGCAAGTTTGAAAAACTAGCCTAAATGTCACAGAGCATCAGTGTCAGACGCAGGACTAGAATGTATGATCTGTTGTTTCCTAGTCTTGGGCATTAAACCAATGCCTGCTCTATTGCAAGGGTCAGTAGTCCCTGGCACAAGTGCCAAAAGTGCAAGCAAGCCAGTTTTCATCAGCACGCGAGGCAGACGCGCAGCCCTATTCCTCCTCCCCACATGCAGCCAGGAGCTTGCGCAAGGCCGTGTTGCCTGTGGATTAACAAAAGACCAGCTTAATGCTAACAACAACAAATGGTAAAGCTCTGCATCTTAATTTATTTAATGAAGCTGTTGTAAGTAGGACTAGTAGTGACTTTAAAAAGCAACAGTGGCAATTGGACCATACATAGAGGTCAAAAGGTCAAATTTCAGCACTTTGCCTCAGAAAGGCTGCTGACCCCTCATTTATTGAAACTAATAATAATTCAGTATATTACTATAGTGCCTATAAATCCGAATCATGGACTCTGACCCCATTGTGTTAAGACCATGGACCCCTATCCCATAGTGTACACACTGACAGCCACTACGGGCCCTGGGGCAAAATATAAGGGGGACTCAGCTCTGTGCCCCCAGAAGGGGCGAGGCAAGGGTGGGAGAAGTGGGACCTAGCGCTGGGGCGCTCTAGTATTCAGATTGCAGTGCTGGTTGGGAAGCAGTGGAGCAATGCTGCAATTTAACAGGGCCCAGGTCAACGGCTCCCTTTTGCACCTCCCCTCACCCCAGTGGCAGGACTACTCACAGGATGAAAAGAGTTTACAACCCAAGTATAAAACAAGAGACAACAATTATGTGGGAGGGGAAGGATAAAAGGAAGTCTTTAATTAACTAATTGCAGAAGGGTTATCACAGTACCAACTTGCATATTATTTTTGTTAGAGAAATGTGTGTTAAAAACTCTACATATCCTTGTTACAATGACTATCAACTACTGAAAATGGAAAGCACAGAGAAATTACTGAGAGAGAAAATCTTGGGACATCATCTCTCTTTCTAAAAACGCCTGTCTGCATGTCTCAAGAATATTATTGCTGCAAAACTTTTGGCCATTTTGAAATATTTTTCAGTATTCACTGTGATGTATATTCTTGCTGTAATTTATTTCTCTGGTCTCTGAACAGATGAAAGATTTATAGAGGTTTTTAAACTGGAATGGTTTTCAGGAGGAGATTGATTTTCTTGCCTTCTCAGCTTCAGTTTAATTTGTATGTTACTTATGACACTATGGGAAGAGGCAACGGCATGGAGTGCTGATCGATTGCTTCTAAAATTCAAGGAACATTGCTTGTATATTCAAGGCCTATAATCCTGTAATGGAAATCAGACCTTACAGTAGTTAGCTGACTGCCAACAGTGCATCCAGCAAAATGGATAGATGTGTTTGTAGCCATCCATAAATTTATGTTCTCTTGTTACTTAATGACAGAGAACTAGAGGTTTATTAATTTCTTAGGACTATATGATGCCCTCTGTGTGTGTGTGTGTGTGTGTGTGTGTGTTTTAAATGCAAGAGAAGTAGCAAAACTGCAGCTTTTATATTTAGGAAATCTGTTATAGAAATTGTCACACAGCACGCTCTCGGAAGGGTGAAATTCACCCCCTGCTCAAAGGGCTATTCAAGGCCAATGTATTCTTAAGCTCGAGCAGGAATAAAGGGCAGACACTGTAGGGTAAGGTTGAATGAAGTTATGCAATTGCAGCTATGCTAATTGCGCAGCTAGAGTCAACGTGCCTTAATTCGGGTGCTGCTATCAACTTCGCTTACTCGTAATGGTGAGCAGGAGTACAGGTGCCAATGGGGGCACCCTGTAAGTTTGATTTCACACATCCCCAATAGGTGTGCTAAATCGGACTCCAGAAGTTTGAATGCAGCAGGTTCGACCTTCCTTGTTAGTGAAGAGGTACCATAAGAGATGAACAGCTCTTGTGTTGGTGCTTTGCACAGGGTGAAATTAAGCAGTGCACAAAAATGTCTACTTGTTCTTCCAGTGGAGATGGCTGTGAAAAACATACAGACCAGATTACAGGAAATGCTTAGAAAAACTCACCTACAGGAGTAGTCATGAGCATAGATGGGCAGTAGGAGTACAGGAGGTGATGCGGTGCACCTGTGTTTTACCTGGGGTTCTGGCTGCCAGCCCTGCGCCTGCCCCCAGCTGGGGAGGAGAGCAGACAGGGGCAATGGGGCTGGCTTTCAGCATCCTCACTATTAAAAGTTCTCATGCCTCTGGAAACTGAAGAGCCAGGTGAATGGGAGTACCCTTGTCACAGTGCAGCCTGCATAGAGCAGTGGTTTTCTATCTTTTTTTCATTTACAGGCTCCTAAAATTTTTAAATGGCGCTGGGGACCTCTTTGGAAATCTTATCCATATTTTGCAAATCCCCAGGGGTCTGTAGATCACAGGTGGAAAATCTCTGGCATAGAGCCAGCCTGAGAGGCCCCCTAGTTCAGTCCCCTACACTCTTGGTAGGAGTAAATATAACCGGACCATTCCTGACAGGTGTTTGTCTAACCTGCTTTTTAAAATCTTCAATGATGGCAAGTCTACAACCTTCCTAGGCAATTGATTCCATTAGCCATTCTAACAGTCAGGAAGTTTTTTTTAATATCCTTCCTAAACTGTCCTCAATGCAATTTAAGCCCATTGCTTCTTGTCCTAAGGCTAAGGAGAATAATTTACCCCCACCTCCTTGTAACAACCTTTTGTAGCCCTGGCCCTGAGTCCCAGGGTGTTTACCCCTTTTCCCACCCCCATTGGAGGGGCTGTGTTTATTAGAAAACTATTATCATGTTTTCTCTGTCTTCTCTTCTGCAGACCAAACAAACCCATTTTTTCAGTCTTTCCTCATAGGTCATGTTTCCTAGACCTTTAATCAGTTCTGTTGCTCTTCTCTGGACCTTAGAATCATAGAATACTAGAACTGGAAGAGACCTCAAGAGGTAATCATCTCCAGTTCTCTGCCCTCTCAGCAGGACCAAACACCATCTATAATCATCCTGGTTAGATATTCATCCAACCTGTTCCTAAATATCTCCAATGATGGAGATTCTACAACTACCCTAGGCAATTTATTCCAGTAATAAACCACCCTGACAGGAATTTTTTCCTAATGTGCAATCTAATCCTTCCTTGCTGCAATTTAAGCCCATTGCTTCTTGTCCTGTTTTCACAGGCTGAGGAGAATGATTTTTTTTTCCCCTCCTCTTTGAACTATACACTGTTAGGTACTTGGAAGCTACTGTCATGTCCGCTCTCAGCTGTCTCTTTTCCAAACTAAAAAACCCAAATATTATTCTAATCTCCTTTCATATGTCATATTTTCTAGACCTTTAATAATTTTAGTGGCTCTTCTCTGGACCCTTTCCAATTTCTCCATCTCTTTCCTAAAATGTGGGTCCGAGAACTGGACACAGTGCTCCAATTGAGGCCCAATTGGTGCAGTGTAGAGTGGAAGAATTACTTCTTATGTCTTGCTCACAATGCTTCTGTTAATGCATCCCAGAATCATTTTTGCTTTTTCTGAAACAGCGTCACACTGTTGACTCATACTTACCTTGTGGTCCACTATGACCCCTAGTTCCCTTTCTGCAGTACTCCTTCCTAGACAGTCACTTCCCATTTTGTATGTGTGAAACTGATGGTTTCTCCTAAGTCCAGTACTTTGCATTTGTCCTTTTTGAACTTCATCCTATTTGCCTTGGACCAAAGTACTTTCAAACCCTCCCAACTTGATATCACCTGCAGACTTGATAAGCATATTCTCTATGCCATTATCGAAATCATTGACAAAGATATTGAAAGAACTGGCCCCAAAATTGACCCCTGCATAACCTCATGAGTTATTTCTTTACAGCCTGACTGTGAACCATTAAAAACGACTCTCTGTGAATGGTTATCCAATGAATCACAACCAGTCATGTACTCACCGGACAGTGGCCCCATCTAGGTTGCATTTACTACTTTACTGGTCATGTGATAGTGTATTAAACATTTTCCTAAAGTCTAGGTAAGGAGTTGGCAGCCAAAATAGCAAGAAGAGACTTTATTTTCCAATTCAGTAAAAAAAAAAATTCAGGAGCTGCAATGCATCTGAATGCAAGGTGATCCTTAAGAAATAACATCAAACCATACTTTTTGTAATCTCTGTTTTAAGAGCAGCATGCACATACTTATTTATAATGAGATACATGTTTACTACAGGACATGGTAACTTTTTACATACTCTATTTCCTCAAACTTTGGGTGTGTGTTAGTACCACTCTCTTCCTGACTTTGACTCCCCGACTTACTCACTCTGTCTCTGGAGGATACTAGGAGGAGTTATCCAACATCAAGATCACATATCACTTGGTATTTAGACATGAGTTGTTCATTTTTGGGCTTTTAGATGTTCACCGTTTAGTGATAGTAATCAGGAGGTTTTTTTTTTTAACTTTGCAATTTATAGCATCAGGAGCCACAAAGATGTCCTTAAAGAGCAGCATGTGGCTTTAGAGCTGCAGGTTACAGACCTCTGGTCTAGGTATACCACATCTATTGCTTCCCAGTTACCCACAAGGCTTGTTATCCTATCAAAAATACTGTCAGGTTGGTTTGACATGATTTGTTCTGGATAAATCCATGTTGACTGTTACCTATCATCTTCTTATCTTCCAGATGTTTGCAGATGGATTTTTGTGTATTGCTTACAACACTCTTGCTAATACAGCCCAAAATGATGGCTGTGTTTTTGCAGTGGTGTCATTTTGTTGACTCATATTTAGCTTGTGATCCACTGTAACCTCCAAATTCTTTTCCTCTGTAGTCCTGCCTAGGCTGTCATTTCCCGTTTTGTATGTGTGCTGCTGAAATTCTGTGTTCCCTCCAATGTACATTGACCACGGTCTGTAAATTATAAGGTTGAGAAAGCCCCTTGCCCTTTTACCTGTGGGAAGCCAGAAGGTTTTCTGGGATTAGGCTCTGTAGAAAGTAAAGGTCCAAGATCTGATTTAAAAAGAAAAGTTTCTAGCACTTAGATTAGGACCATTAGAAGGGGAAGGGTAAATAAACAAGATAAAACAAAACCTCAGAATAAACATTTAGTATTAAGGATGAGCTTCCTGAACGTCAGTGCCTTTTATTCTGAACTTTTTCAACCTGCTGCAGTGTGAAAACTTCAGCTCATTTCATCCTCAGGTAAATCCATTGGTAGTAGCCTTGCAGGAGTGCTTGTGTTTTGCTCTCTGTGCAGATGGGATGCTGTGACAACTCATGTGGATGCTATTATGAGTAACCAGCCTGACCAACAACCAAACAATTAGCCAAAGAAAATAACAGCAAAAGGAACAAATAAAGAGCTCAGTCCTTAGTCTTTGTGAGAAGCCACATCTCCACTCAAGTGCAGATCAGATCCTTATGCTAGCTCTTGAATTCAGAGAAGAGTCACTGAGTAAGGGATGCAGGGTCAGGTCCTGGTCATTCATTCCTGCCATTACAATCACTTGGAGCAAATTTGCTTTTTTTATTTAAGAAATGTCAGATTTTGTAACAAAAAGTCCCTTTCATTTTCCAGTTTGATTTACAACTGTGCACCACTGAAAGAGTACAGAATAGTCAGTCTTCGTCCTCCATTCCTCACTGTAATCCATGTGTCCTTAAGAATAGGTATGTAAGAGAAGTGAGGGAATGAGATATGAATCAGTGGTTTAGAAACACTGATGGCAGAAAAGGAAGTGTAAGAATTAGTTGTGTGTTTGCTTTCATGTTGTATTACCACCAAGGCAAGTGACAGTCATCAAATTAGTGCTAGTCATTAATCAATTTAGTGCTAGTCATTCATAATTTGAAAAGACCAAACCCTGCTGGTGTAATTATACAATGCACAGTTAAACAATTTCATCTTTCTTTCTTATAACCAAGACAACCCCTATTTTAAAATAGTAACAGAGAGTTAGCAGTGTTAGTCTGTATTCTAACAAAACAAACAAGCCATCATGCAGCACCTTAAAGACTAGCAAAATAATTTATTAGGTGTATCTGACACAATCAAATACCTCCAGTCCTTTTACTGGTTTCTTGGAGTAAAATGCCTGATATCTGCAAGTAATTACCGAGTTATAAACATGTTTCAGATGGGGCAGGGATGTGGCGGGGGGAGGAAGGGAAGAAGAAATCCTATGCAAGACAGTAGTAGGCATCCTTCAGTCTGCATAGACTATGGATTGCGCCCTTTATAGTTTCAACTGAGGGCTTCATTTACAGCATCTACTGTGACTATGAAGACCCACACGAGAGTGACAGTCCTTGCTGCATCTGTTGCAGATGTGGTGGGTGTCTGGCAAGTCCTTATTGTGCTTTCTGTGCACTCACTTCTCTGCTCGCTGTCTGATCCTCATCTCGCCCTTCTGAAGGCCCTTGTGTAACCCCTGCCTCCATCTGCTGCGGTTGTCTGCTAGTTCTTCCCAGTTGTCCAGCTTGATGTCTACCTCTCTGAGGTCTCTCTTGCAGACATCTTTGTAGCGCAACTGGGGGCGTCCGGGAGGTCTTTTGCCAGAGGCTAGCTCACCATACAGGATGTCTTTAGGAATCCTTCCATCATTCATCCTGTGGACGTGGCCAAGCCAGCAGAGCCGACACTGCCTGAGGAGGGTGTGCGTGGTTGGGATTCCAGCTTGCTCGAGGACAGCAGTGTTGGTCACTCTGTCCTTCCATGATATTCCAAGGATGCGCCTGAGGCAGCGCAAGTGGAAGACGTTCAGCCTCTTTTCCTGGCAGGCATACAGGGTCCAAGTCTCGCTGCCATAAAGGAGGGTGCTGAGGATGCAGGCTCTGTAGACTTGCATTTTGGTGTGAGTGTACAGCTTGTTGTTATTCCACACTCTCTTGCTGAGTCTGGACAGAGTTGTGGCTGCTTTTCCGATCCTCCTATTTAGCTCAGTGTCCAACGACAGGGTGTCAGTGATGGTGAACCCGAGGTAAACGAACTCGTGGATGACCTCTAACGTATAGTTGTCAATGCTGATTGATGGGGATTCAGCAACATCCTGACCGAGTACGTTTGTCTTCTTTAGGCTGATGGTAAGCCCAAAGTCCTTGCACGCTTTGGAGAACTGATCCAGCAGTTTTTGAAGCTGGTCTTCTGTGTGAGACACTACAGCAGCATCGTCTGCGAACAGCATGTCTCTGATGAGGACTTCCCACACCTTAGACTCAGCATCCCTTTGAATTTGTGCTGCAACAGAAGATGCATTTGATTTTGTAAAGCATCTTCAACTGTAATCACATGCTCTTCATACAATGAGTCCTGACATATCCTAATGCATCATATTCATTTTCATTGAAGACCCCAAAAGACTTTAAAGGGACAGTGCAGTTGTCCCAAACCTAGCTAGGCACTCAATACCCACAGGTTGGTCTTTTGGATGCCCTCCTTTATGAGCAGGTACTTTTGAACTTTACCCTGATTTTATTTTTATTGATACATTGCGTGTAATAACTATCCTCTAGTGTGCAATAATCTGTGCACTCGTACATCCCGGTGAGCAACTGGAGAAGACAAAGAAAAGCAGTTCTCTTTACAAGTTGGTAGAACAGCTCCATAGCAAAGAGCAGCCTTCCAGGAAGGTTACCCAAGCCCTGGTCTCGTGTCTGAGGTTGAGCTGTACATAGTTTACAACACAAAAAGAAATAAAATTCTTAGAGACAAAGGCCTAATTATCATGCAACTCTTTATAGTTGTTCTTTACATACCTTCCTGGCATAATTTTATCACTTAAAAATATATGTTTGCTTTAAAAAGTATCATTCCTAGCATTTGAGGTTGCAGATAAAATCTGGCAAATGTGAACCCTGAAGAGGTTAAAAATTAAAAGGCAAAGATAGTTCAGTGAGATTCTGGTCCATGACTGTAACCCCTCGGTGCCATGCTAATACAAATAATAATCACTAAATGTTAATAAGACCACAGAATTTAATCCTGATAAAATCTGGAAGTGTTTGAATGCTTGGGGTTGGCAGTACTGGCTCTGTTAACAGCTGCTTATGAAGCACTGCCTCCTCCACAGCTTTCATCCCCTGATGGTCAGAGGGTACTTTTGTCTCCTTCCTCAGCTTGTCTTGATTGGCCCAGCATCAGTTACTCTGCCCCGTATGTGTTACACTCCAAGATGAGGAGGCTGCTGTATTTTTACAGGAATCATACATTCATAGAGCTCAAAAAAAACCCCCACAAATGTTTGGGTGTTTTCTAGCACCTCTCAGCTCATGAGAGCAGTGGTTATTCTGTGGTATACTAACCCTTAAAGAAACAGGGCTGTGAACAAAGAGACCTTGCATTACATCCATTTATGTGTAAAACAAACGAGTAGCACCCCAAAACAGATGACATTTGCCCTAGTGTGTACTCTGTGACTTGGGAGTGCTACAAAGGTGAGAGGCAGGCTTGCCGATGGGTGTGGGGAAGAGGGACAAGGGAACAGTTGTTCCCTGGCCTGGTGTTTCAAAGGGGCCTGGAGCTCTGGCTGCCACCGTTGCTACTTTGGCAGCGGTGCCGGCCACAGATTTGGGCCCCTTTAAAATGATGCAGCAGCGCTGCTCTGGCTGCATGCAGCTATGAGGGAGTGCAGGGAGATGCAGTCCAGGTGGTGCTGAGAGCTGACTGCTCTTGGCTCCACCCCTTCCACTCTTGGCCCCACCCCTTCCAGGGTACGGAGCCAAGCCCTCCAGTGGGTGATTAAGGACATAATTTGTTCCTATGCTGGAGAGCCAACTGATAAGAATGTTATGTACTCAAGACAACCCATAAAGAGACAATAAGGATACCTCAGCATCATGGGATGAAGAGGGTTTGATTTCCAAAATAAATTAGTACCCAGTAACTCACTCTGGAAATCTGAACATGCTCATTTAGGTGCCTAATCCTACAGGCACTCTACAGTCTTTAGCTTTCACAAATCATCTCAACTGTCTACCACTTTTCATTTGTGTTTATTATCTCTTTGCTGCTGTTTCACAGCAGTTACAAAAAGATGTGCAGCCAGGGTTTAAAATAAGCCCAACATTAGTATAGTAATGACGCCTATCATTTGCACTTCTATATCTTTTGTTACCTAAAGATCCTGAAGCACTGTGCAAGTATTCATCAGTTAAACCCCAGAATGCTCATTCTGAGGTTGGAAAGGGATATGCACAGAGTTCATATTATCCAGCACTGAAATCAGTCATCTCTGGAGTAAAATGCATCAACTGTTTAAAAATCACACAGCAACCTTGCACAAACCCAGCACTTCACAGTTTGCAGTAGTTCAAAATAGTACACCACAGGTGGTATGTCTGCAGACAGCTAGAACAGCACCAGTTACATTCACCACTTACGAAATCTGAATATGTTTATAAATGCCAGTGCTCAGAATTTCTGAGGCCTACTACACACAGGTGAAATGGAATTGCATATGGTGACACTAGGAAGCCATAAGTTTATGTTTGGACCAAGCTGGTTTCGGAGCATCTTGAGAGAATAGTTTAAATCAGAGCAAGAGGTGCGGCTGACAGCTTTGGCCTGGGGCTGGGGCAGCCAGACCCCAGCACTACCCAGACTGTGGGTTGTCCCTGTCCCCAAATTCTCAGAGCCATGTGGAGCATGCTCTGGAGATGATTTAAAGGGCTCAAGCCTCCAGTCACCAGCCCAGCCACAGTAGCAGAGGTGGTGGCAGATGGGAGCTGTGGGCCCTTTGGAACCACCAGGCCTTGGTGCAGTTGCGCCCTCCGCTCCACCTCAATCGGTGGGCCTGATGGAAAAGGGTTGAAAGTCAGAGAGATCTTGGGTTTCATTCCTAGCTACCCCTCTGATTCTTTGTGGCACCTCGCGTGAGTCACTTGTCAGCAAGTCACCCACTTGTTCTTCAGTCAGCTCATCTGGAAAAACAGTGAGTCCTGTGGCATCTTAAAGACATACATTTCACAGAACACTAGGACTGGAGGGGACCTCAAGAGGCCATCGAGTCCAGCCCCCTGCCCCAATGACAGGACCAAGTACTATCTAAACCATCCCTGATAGACATCTATCTAACCTGTTCTTAAATATCTCCAGCGATGGAGATTCCACAACCTCCCTTGGCAACTTATTCCACTGTTTGACCGCCCTGACAGTTAGGAACCTTTTCCTAATGTCCAACCTAAACTTCCCTTGCTGCAGTTTAAGCCTGTTGCCTCTTGTTCTATCCTCAGAGGCCAAGAAGAACAAGTTTTCTCCTTCCTCCTTATGACTCCCTTTTAGATACCTGAAAACCGCTATCATGTCTCCCCTCAATCTTCTCTTTTCCAAACTAAACAAGCCCAGTTCTTTCAACCTTTTTTCATGGGTCACATTCTCTAGACCTTTGATCATTCTTGTCGCTCTTTTCTGGACCCTCTCTAGTTTCTCTACATCTTTTTTGAACTGCGGTGCCCAGAACTGGACACAATAGTCTAGCTGAGGCTTAACCAGTGCAGAGTAGAGTGGAAGAATGACTTCTCGTGTCTTGTTCACAACACACCTGTGAATGCATCCCAGAATCACGTTTGCTATTTTTGCAACAGCATCACACTGTTGACTCATATTTAGCTTGTGGTCCACTATAATCCCTAGATCCCTTTCTGCTGTAGTCGTTCCTAGACAGTCTCTCCCCATTGTGTATGTGTGAAACTGATTGTTCCTTCCCAAGTGGAGCACTTTGCATTTGTCCTTATTAAACTTCATCCTGTTTACCTCAGACCATTTCTCCAATTTATCCAGATCATTTTGAATTATGACCCTATCCTCCAAGGCAGTTGCAACCCCTCCCAACGTGGTATCATCTGCAAACTTAATAAGTGTACTTTCTATGCCAATATCTAAATCATTGATGAAGACATTGAACAACACTGGTCCTAACACAGACCCCTGCAGAACCCTACTTGTTATACTTTTCCAGCGGGATTGAGAACCATTAAGAACTACTCTCTGGGTATGGTTATCCAGCCAGTTATGCACCCACCTTATAGTAGCCTCATCTAAATTGTATTTGCCTAGTTTTTTTATAAGAATATCTTGAGAGACTGTATCAAATGCTTTACTAAAGTCTAGGTATACCACATCTACCGCTTCTCCCCTATCCACAAGGCTCGTTATCCTATCAAAGAAAGCTATCAGATTAGTTTGACAAGATTTATTCTTTACAAACCCATGCTGGCTGTTTCCTATTACCTTACCACCTTCCAAGTGCCTGCAGATGATTTCTTTAATTACCTGCTCCATTATCTTTGCTGGCACTGAAGTTAAGCTGACTGGCCTGTAGTTTCCTGGGTTATTCTTATTCCCCTTTTTGTAGATGGGCACTATATTTACCCTTTTCCAGTCTTCTGGAATCTCTCCTGTCTCCCATGATTTTCCAAAGATGATAGATAAAGGCTCAGATACCTCCTCTATCAGCTCCTTGAGTATCCTAGGGTGCGTTGCGTCAGGCCCTGGTGACTTACAGACATCTAATTTTCCTAAGTGATCTTTAACTGGTTCTTTTTTTATTTCAACTTCTAACCCTACCCTTTTCCCACTAGCATTCACTATGTTGGGCATTCCTTCATCAGACTTCTCAGTGAAGACCGAAACAAAGAAGTCATTAAGCATCTCTGCCATTTCCAAGTTCCCTGTTACTGTTTCTCCCTCCTCACTGAGCAATGGCTCTACTCTGTCCCTTGTTAGTCTTTGTCAGTCTTTAAGGTGTGATAGGACTTGTTTTTGTTGAAACAGACTCTCGTGGGTACCTCTTTGAAACTCAGCTAGAAAAGCTGGTTCTGGTCAAAAAGTAATTGCTTCCTCTGAGCTGAATGTCCACTGCTTACTGTGGTCTTAGAAGATGATATTTAGGCGGTAAATTACAGCCACATAACAGCACAGAACACTGAGAACGAGGACTGATGGCTGCAAATAAACTTCATGGGACTATGGGAAACTTGGCCACACCCATGATAAATGGACATCCAGCTAACTAAAATCATACCGGATTACGGACGTTGCCAGACAAGAGTATGCCCGACTAACAGGTTCAACATGTAATCTAAGTAGGAAAATGACACTCAGTGTGGCAACTGGCAACTTCAGATTTCTCTTACTGCAGATTCCTATATTATATACTTGAGTTATAGATTCTAAACCTCGTTACCTAATTAAACAAGCCATAAAGATAAACTTTTTCTCTAGCAACATCCAGTACAGCAAACATCTTGGGAATTTGCTTGTCAACTCACACTTACAATAAAAGACAGAGAGAAAATCTTGGAAGAATAATGCACTCCAGGGTGAATTACTAACCAGTTGATCCACTCAGCCATATCCACATTTTTATCCACATCACTTTCTCCCAATAATGTTTTAGTCTTAGAACTAGACCCTGCATCATCTTCTTGAATTGCTTATACTTGACATGGTTTCCTTTTTCACCCAGGCAACAAATTTCTTTATAATAGTCCCAGTTAGGGTCTCTCTTACACTCAGAACCCATGATGGTTTTTCTGTGGCAAAAGTGTGAGGGAATATAGAGAGCTACGTGTGTGCTGAACAATAATATCTTCTTTATTCTTTTCCGACCACTCCACTCTTCCTTTCTGTGCTGCCTCCATCCATTTGTCTCTCTGTCTTTCAGACTATATAATAAATAAGTCCTGCGCTGTGCTTGGCCAAAGTACACTGCCACATAAGCACAGAACAAAAACAATCCTGTCTAACTTGTGTCTTTCTTTGCACATGTTGGCTACGTCTACACGAGCACAAATCTTCGAAATGGCCACGCAAATGCATATTCAGTGCCTCATTAGCATGCTGCCGGCCGTGGCTCTTCGAAATTGCTGTGTTTTGCTGCGGCACGGCTCATCCAAACAGCGCCTCATTAGTAATCTTTGAAATGGCCATTTGCATGTACATTTGAAAGATTTGTGCTTGTGTAGACACGGCCATTGCCTTTTAGTCTGCTGAGAAACAGTAATTGAAAGCCCAGATCTGTAAGAGCATATGCAGCATGTTTGTGATGAGATTTGATTGTAACTGTTATTTTTAAATGAGAAATTTAGTATTTTATTGGTGATTTTAAAAAAGAACATTGATTTCTACCCACCGAGCTGGTTCGTTCTGACTTACCCCAAAATTAAATGCACTCTACACACATTCAGTCTTAGCTTTCTGGTAACTTGATTTAAATTAACCATTTTTTGGTGATTTAAATCATTTATTTAAATTGCCTTGATTTAAATCAATCCACCCAAATGGGGCACATAAGCACACAGGTAAATCGGATGACCCTTCCCCCACTTTTCTGCGTTGTACCTCTTGCTTATGAGAGTAGCATGTGGTAATAGTGTTAATACCTGTCCTGTGGATAAAATTTTTCAATCTCTAGCGCTCTGTCCAGCTATTGTGACTACTAACAAATCCACATGTTTAACAGATATTTTTAAAGGTTACTTTTAATTTTTCATTCAAAAGAAAACAAAGTGCTGACTACTTTAAAAATGATTTGTTTAATTTTAATTAAAAAAAATCAAACAGACACCTGATATTAAAGGACACACAACTCAAGAGTTAATAGAAGCAGCTCGCTTTCTTTTAGGTTTAAAATAAATTCATGTCCGAGGGGCATATTTTCTTTCCTGTTTCTTCTATTTCCAAAGTCCCGGAAACGCTAAATGAAATCTGACTCTAAATGTGTATCCTTGAGATATGCAGCTGCCAAAATGGAAGTCACACTGTAAAACTGCACTTGCATGTTAAAAGGATTTTATTCTGATGATTTTTCACCCACCTATTTGGTTACATTGATTGAATTTTTGTAAGTGCCTTGAGTGCCAGACAAAGGTATCTTCCTGCCAACATGGAGGACAGGAGTCCTCTATCCTCAGAACAGGCAGAGGTTGTGCAAGTTATCCTATACTTTACACACCAGTATGCCTCACTGGATCTGCATGGCCTACCTCTGCAAGTGACAGAAGAGTTCTGTCTTCATTGGGACTGATAATGCAGTGTGAATTAATGTCTCTTTTCATGTATTTGCAAAGGGACAGATTCTGCGTTCCATGCAGTGCCAACATTGCTGAAAACAAGCAATCTGCAAAGGTGTGAGGGTAGATTTTGAGCCATGTAATTGAGTTACCAATGAGACCACTCTGGGGCCATTTCTACACAGGCCACTTTCTTCGAAAGTGGCATGGTAATACACGGCCCGAAATATGCTAATGAGGCGTGGATGCAAATTCCCCACACCTCATTAGCATACGGTCACGTGATTTGGAGTCTGGAAGACCGTTCTTCTGGACAACCAAAACGCTGTGTAGAAGCGTGGCCCCCGGGAGGGGTCTTCAGGAAGGAAGTCCTTCTTCCGGAGGCCCCTTCTTCCCAAAAATTTTTGGGAAGAAGGGGCCTCCGGAAGAAGGACTTCCTTCTGGAAGCTCCCCCAGGGCCGCACTTCTACACGGCGTTTTGGAGGATGGAAGAACGGTCTTCTGGACTCCAAATCACATGACCGTATGCTAATGAGGAGCGGGGAATTTGCATCTGCACCTCATTAACATATTTTGGGCCATGTATTACCATGCCACTTTTGAAGAAAGTGGCCTGTGTAGAAATGGCCTGGGAGACTACATCTACACAGCAGCCTTATTTTGAAATAAGCTATTCTGGAATAGCTATTTTGAAATAGGGCTGATACACATAAAAGCTGCGTCTACACTAGCCCCTTCCTTTTGGAAGGGGCATGGTAATGAGCGAGGTTGGAAGAGCCTAATGAGGCACTTCTATGAATATGCAGTACCTCATTAGCATAATGGCGGTTGCAGCAATTCAAAAGTGCCATTCTGAATCACACGTTACCCATGTAGATGGGTGCCTTTCGAAATGACCCCCCCAGTCTTTGAAAGGCTGTTATTCCTATTTGGTTTTAGGAATAAGGGGCTTTTGAAGACTGTGTGGATCCTTTTGAAAGACTCCCGTCTACATGGGCAGTGCGTGATTTGAAAGCGGAACTTTCGAATCACCGTGGCTGCCATTATGTTAATGAGGTGCTGCATATTCATAATATTGCCTCATTAGCATCTTCCAACCTCGCTCATTACCATCCCCTTCCGAAAGGAGGGGACTAGTGTAGATGTAGCCAAAATTTATTTTGAAATAGGACTTAGATATTTTGAAATACATAGTCAGAGCACACAGCACTTATTTTGAAATAATTCCTATTTTGATATAATTATTTTGAGGTGGGTGTTTGTTAAGACAGGGAATAGCGCTTATTTCAAAATAAGCACTATTCTCTGTCTTAACAGCACCTTTTACAAAATAGTTATTTCAAAATACGTGCTATTCCTCCTGCAATGAGGTTTACCCATTTTGAAATAACGCACCTGCTATTTCTAATTTATTTTAAAAAGTGGTTGCATAGCGTAGACAGTAGTAAAAATGTTTCAGAATAACAGCTATTGTCTCTAAATCAGTTGGCTTTGTGGCATAGCCAGTAGCAGCAGAGTTGGCAAATATGCTTTGTGGTGGCAGCTTTACCTTACAGCATTCTTCATCTTTCTCTAGAATATGGTTACTGCAAGGAACAACTGGGGGGTGGGGTGGGGGGGCGGCATTTCTAATGAGAGGTGTGAGAGGTGTTTGTAATCTGATGATTAGTAGGATATTCACTTCAGTGTGAAACTTTGTTCTTTTTGTGTCTTTACTTCTTCTGCCAGTACAAAGTAATCATCCGCCTTCCTCAGACATGACCACTTTACATCCATATTTGCATGGTACAGGTTGTACCTCTCTAATCCGGCATCTGTCAGACTCCATAATCTGGCATGATTTTAGTTTCCTGGCTGACCACTGATCTTGGGTGTGGGCAAGTTTCCTGTGCTCCCATAAAAATTGTATACAGACACCAGTCCTGGCTCTCAGTATTCCGTGCTGTTATTTAGCTCTCATTTAACTCAAAGGTCTTTCTAAGAGCCCAGTAAGTAGTGAAAGTGTTGGCAAATTCTCTTGTCCAGCCCTGCGCAGGTCCTGAGGGTGCCAGGTGAGAGAGGTTCAACCTGTATTACTTTGTTTGTTATTAAAGAGCAAATAGTGCCATCTACTAATATTAAAGGACTACCTGGCGCACCTTTTGTAGGATGCAGTTGTTCTGCAAATATAAAAATACCCATCTTTATCTTTAAAAACCAGCATATGTTTTGTAAAAGGCTCAGTTTTAAAATAACTGCTTTCTTCAGTATATTTTGGTTTTTCGTGGAAAACAGTTACTTTACATATGTGACAGGTCTAAGAGAAAAGTACAGGCTAATAATCACTGGAGTAGGCCTAGAGAGAGATTTCAGCACTGTGTTTAGTTTAGCGCAAACCTCACATTGGTTGCCTTAGTGTTTTACTCAGTATCCATTGATTTATTTTTAACCATATTTCTCTCTCTGATTCTCTAAAATTGCCAACAAAAGGTTTTATGTTTAAGACCTGATCTGCATCTTAGCTCTGTTAGGTGGGGCATTTACTACAGTTTTAATGGAGTGAAGAACTGAACTCTGCCTTTGGCTAGGCAGAGCCAGGTGAACTTAGACTTTACTTTGCCATCCTGTTTATGAAAAATCTTAATGGTCAGGCTGCTGGTATACTGAGTCCAATCCCTGTCATGCTGACCAATATCGTCTCAGTGGTTGTTAATGCTCTTCTACCTCTATCTGTTGTGTCTTGTTTTAGACTTGGATTGTAAGTACTTTGGGGGCTGGAATTGTCTTATTTTGTGCTGTGTTAGTATAGCACCTACCACAAGAGGGTCCAGTATGTGCCTGGGCCGTCTGGGCACTGCAGTAATGTAAATAATAGCTTCTGCTTTAGGTAAAAAGATCGAGCGTACAGAGAAGGCTGCAGTCTCCTTCCTCAAATGACGCCAACAGAGAGAGGGGGGTGGGAACATGTTCTGCTGCCATCACCTCTGCTCCTCGGTTGCTCACGAAGGTGGAGCTGACTGTATTGTGCTGCAGCAACAGCATTGCTGCGTGAGGTGAAGGTGTCCAGCCACTTGTACTAAATCAGCTTGTGGTAGTGTGTGGTGAGTTACTAGCCAAGTTGTTAGAGGTTGACTGTGTCCTTGCATTGATAGGTGAGGTGGGTGTTTGTGGGAACCCTATGTAGCCATGTTTACAATTTGGGACATCTATTAGTCACTTTGGAATTTTCACTGTAATCTCTGTACTTTGGCCAGGGAAGCCGATCGCTTTGCTGGGCTCACTGGCAAAGCGGGAGGGCCCAGCTCCTTGCTCCTGCAAGGGGTCAGGTCTTGGGCAGAAGGGATGGGGACAAGGGACAGGGACAGGGCAGCCAACTCTCAGAACTGCCAACACCACTGCATGCTCCCCGTCCTGCTGCCCAGCTCTCATTGTTGCCTGGATCATATGGTGTGGCACTCTGGTAGCAATTTTAAAGGGCCTGGGGCTCCCGGCGGCATCCTTGCTGTAGTAGCAGTGGTAGTAGACAGGAGTCACAGGCCCTTTTGAATCTGCAGGCCTTGGGGCAATTGTCCCCTTTCCCCCAACTCCCATTGGCAAGTCTGAGTTTGGCTCTGTTGGGAACGTGGTTCCAGGCCTTCACGGGGTGGAAGGTTGGTTTTATGGGTAATACACTGGGCTGGGATCTGGAAAGTTGGCTCTGATTCCTGGCTCGGCCACAGATTTCCTGTGTGATGCCGAGCAGGTCATTTAATTTCTTAGCACTTCAGTTACCCCTCAGAAGTACTGTGAAAGTAAATTAATTAGTGCAAAAGAGATACTTTGGGTCCTGGTCTAAAGATAAACCTAGGCAGAGGCACACTGGAGAATTAAGGAGAAACATAGTTTTACGGATATGAGCTCTTTTATTGAACAAAAAAAAAAAGACCTCCCTGTTCAAATAATTAAAGGAGCGAATATATGACACTGTCTTTGTGAAGGGGTAGCTCAAAAGCACGCTCTGGGTGGTGCTCTCTTGTTGGGTCAGAGCACAGCACAAAGAATCCAGAGCCGTGGCTGATACTCCCAAGGTAATGAATGAGGAGGGATGGGTGCTTCAGAATAAAATGCACAAAAACCAGCAAGGTAGGAGGCGCATCACCTAAGGTAGCCAATGGGAGGTGCCACGCTGAAGGTTCTAAGTCACAGAGAGGGGTGGCTGGGGCCTCCTCTCTTGGAGTTTGGCACCTGTGCATTTTAAGCAAGAAGCTGGGTGGGCCAGGGGAGAGGCAAGCAATTTCCCACCCAACATTTGGCCCAGGGGCTAAAGTACTCACTTGGGAAGCGGTTGACCCCGACAAAGTCCCATATCTATGTGAAGGGAAGAAGGTAGTTGTGCCACCTTGCAGGAGAGTACTCTAATTACAGAGCTATGGGATATTCTCATCTGGGGCTTCTTCAGTCCCTCCACTGTGGATAAATAATTAAAAAAAACTCATTGGAGAAGGGGGATTGGATCTTTACTCCAAGCTACCGTGTGAGTTCTGTAACCACAAGGCTACAGAATCATTCTTGTACTAGCTTTCTCTCTGATTCTGGAACTGATTATTCATGATGGAACAGCAACAGGAGAAAGACTGAGGAAACCCCACATCAGAATATCCCAGATCCAAGGCCTTTTGTTTTCAGTTGTTTTGTTTAAAAGTTCCTGGGAATTTATCAGTGTGTATTACAATAAGTAAAAAGTATGTAAATCAGTGCAAAAATTAATAGGACTAATAGTTTTCTGGGTAAATATAGGGGTTAAAAAGTAAGAAATAGAGGTAACTAAGGTAAAAGCAGTTCAATGCTGTCATAAGTTTTGTGAACAGTACCTTAATAATATACACACATGTATACACACATGAATGTGTCTGTACCTTCCAATGCCTTTTCGTACTTTTACAGACAGCCTCACATTTTATACTCAAACTACTGTATTATTAACATAAACACATTTACTTAAGGTGATATACTGGAATTTCTTAACACAAATAGTATTTTTGTGCATGTGAGTAGTCCAAAAATTCAGTGAAAATCAATTTTTAAAAAAGCTTTTGTAATATATGGACATTCTAAAGGAAAAAACCCAACAGTTAAAACTGGGGGAAAAAAGCTCTGACGCATAGCCCAATATTTGGGGTACTCACCTGAAAGAGCTGCAACTCCCAAATGAAATTCCTTCTCCCCCTTAGGTAGAAGGGGGATTTGAACCACATTGCAGGTGAGTACCCGATCCACTGGGCTAAAAGTTATGAGGGAGATCCTTTTCATTTCTTCTTTTCATCCACTTAGTGTAAGCTTCTCCATAGGGCCCAATCCAGTAAGCAAACTATTATCATGCCTGATGGCTCTGACCCTGCATGGAAGTTAGGTGGAGGAACATGCATCTGGTTTAGATCGCCCTCTGGGGCATAGGTGTCTGGATGTCTAGCGTAGGTCTGATGTGCATGTGCTCAGAATCAGAAACAGAGGTGCCTAGGAAACTTTTACTGTGGTAATTTATATTCTGAACAAGTTTAGACATCTATAGGGTTCAGAGAAGCACCTGATGTTGGGATTTAGATACATAAAACAGCAGTTAGGCCCTAAATCAGCGGTTCCCAAACTTTTTCCAGTTGTGGAACACTTGGCTGTCACAGCTCTCTCTGTGGAACGCTTTTTTACATCATCATACTACCTATGAGGAACATTACTAATGGAAAATATTTCATAATAATATTAATTAAATTATTGCATGGTATGTGCAACTCAACAAATAATAAAGTAACTGGACATTAACAAAACACATATAAAATTGGTTACTGCATAGTCATTTCAAGAAAACTGTAAAATTGAGAAAATTCCATCCCAAAATTTATTTTTTCCCGGAGAATGGGGAAGAGACTACCAATACTCATTTCAATGGTGGAACACTTTGCCATAGCTTGCGGAACACCTGTGTTCCTCTGGAACATAGTTTGGGAACCGCTGCCCTAAATCCTTTTGTAATTCTATTCTTTAGCTTCTTATCTTATTTCACTGGTAATTTGAGGATATTATTTACACTGCAGGGTGTCTGTAAAGTGCTTTGTGACCTTGGGATTGAAGATGGTTTCAGTGTGCAGGCCTATGCATTAGTCTTGTGTCAGCACAGCCAGGCTAAAGGTTTTTCAAAGCAAGGGCAACAGTGTCAGTCATACTGCTTTGTAGTTACAGCAGATACAATCTCCACAAAAAAAAATTTCCTCCAAAAACCAGGGGAAGCCCGGTGATTGCTTTGTATGAATTTTAATGCACACTTTGTCTGAACCATCAAATACACAAAATCCAAGAGAAGACTGAACAGGCCTCATAGGAAGAAACTTACAACTTTGCTGTTGTAGTTAGTTGCTGTCAGGGTTAAGTTGTCAGAACTCAGTTCTGCTTTCCAAGACCCTAAATTCCACCTCTGGATTTGTATGCACAATTCTTACTGAAGTCAGCTGAAGGCAGAGAACAGAACCCATATATTTCGTGTCATTTGACACATATTTTGATTATTAAGTCAGCTGCTGACCTAATAGCTGATTTTTTCAATAGATGCAGGACAGAATTCATAACTTCTGATATTTTCTCTCGTATAACTAAAGTAACTAACTTAACCAGCAATGAAGGGTCCTGTGGCACCTTATAGACTAACAGAAAAGTTTTGAGCATGAGCTTTCATGAGCACAGACTCACTTCATCAGATGCTGGTCTTGGAAATCTGCAGGGCCAGGTATGGTATGGCTCTGCAGATTTCCAAGACCAGCATCTGATGAAGTGAGTCTGTGCTCACAGAAGCTCATGCTCAAAACTTTTCTGTTAGTCTATAAGGTGCCACAGGACCTTTCGTTGGTCTTACAGATCCAGACTAACATGGCTACCCCTCCGATACTTAACTTAACCAGTACATTTTCTTCCACCTTCTCATTCCCTCCCCATCTCTTTTTGTACAGAGTAATTTCCTGTGAGATAATTTTACCTGTATGTTTATTTTTAGGCCTTCATTTGCTTAATGAAATCTATCTAAAGTCCTGCAAGATAGCAGCTCAGAATTCATTCATTGATTTGTAGTTCTCATTAGCTTAAATGCCTACTGGAAGCTGAATGTTCAGAGGACTTTGTCTTTCATTTCAAGAGGCTTTAGTTTTAATTTAGCCATTTGTAGTCAATTGTGCCTGAATGGGTTTTGTGTAAGTTTAAAACTGGATCATCTACATTGTTCTATTTTACGTTTGCCCTTTGGTGCGAACATCTGGTTGTAACTGTTTTATAGTGTTTAAAACGGAAACCAAGTTAGATATAGTAACTGCTATTTTCAGCGATCATTTGCCAGAGAAAACATGTCATGGAAGATCTATGTAACAAACGACTCCCAAAGATTTCCCCAGGAAATGCCTTTTTAAACAATCAGAAATAAAAAAAAATGGGTAATTTTTAAAGGTTAGGTCATTTGCTGTTTTTCATTTTCAGCAAGCCACAGCACTTTCACAGATTCCTAGTCCAGAAGAGACCACTGTGATCGTATGATCTGGCCTTCTGTATGACACAGGCCAGAGATAATTCCTAGAGATCTTTAGAAAAATATTCAATCTTGATTTATAAATTGTGTACCAGGGAGTTTTCACCATGATCCTTAGTAAATTGTTCCAGTGGTTAATAACCCACATGGTCAGAAATGTACCTCTTATTTCCAAATCTGAATTTCTCAATTTACGGCTGTTGGATCACACTGTGCCTTTCTCAGGTTGGAGAGCTCACAGAGCCATCCTGTCCATAGGATACTTCAGGGCATCTGCCTCATGCCTGCACTGGCCACTCCAACTCTCTGATGGATGGGACTGTCCTCCACATTCATGGTAGCCTGTGGAGTCCAGGGTGGCCTGGGGGATTACTTGGGGACCAAGGGCTGATATGGGCGGCAGCAGGGGTCAGCAGTGGCTAACGGTGTAGGGGTTGCAGGCCTCCTGCCGCTGCTCACTTATTACGTCATCTGCAAACTTCAGCAGTGATGATCAGGAGCATGAACAAGGAGGAGGCGAGTAAAGGCAACCCCCCTTCCCAAGTAATTGTCAGGCTCACAAAACTCCCCTGGCCCTGAGGCTGCGGTGGCCGGGGGAGAGGAGAAGAGGGAGCTGCTCCTGGCCCTATGGCATGTGGGGAGAAGGGAAGGGAGAATAAGCTCCTTGTGAGCCAAAGCAGGGGGAAGGAGGAGTGATCCCCTGCTGGGGAGGTGGGGAAAGGGATGAGTGAGCTCCTCTCAGGCTGGGGCAGGAAGGGTGCAGAATGTGTGCCCCCCAAAGGGGTCAACGTTGATTTTCTGTGCATGCCCCTGAAAGATTAAGATTCTGTTACAGGTATTTTGAAGTGATGGACAGGCTGCAGGCAGTAAACAAACATTCACAGGAGCCGACAACCTGTCCCTGGGTTCTGCTAAAAATACTGAGGAGGTGGGAGGAGACAAACAGAGGCTGCTAGGACTTTAAGCTCCTCCAGTGTTGCTGCTCCTGGGGCAGACTATGGCTGGTGCTCTGGCAGCTTCAGTTGCAATGCTGTCTGTCACCCTCATTGCTGTAAGCCTTTTTCTTTGGGACAGTGTCTTTAGTGGGCCTGATCCAAAGCTCATTAACATGAACAGGAGATTTTCATTGCTGCACTTGCAGTTGCAAGTACGGTAACTGCTCGCCGAGCCACTTGATTTCCAAGTGTAGACTGTCTCTGAGCACAGAAGCAGCCTCGTTGCATGGGCAGTTTTGCAAGCAAAATTTTAAGAGACCATTTTTGGTAGTTATGCTCCTAGGTTGCAGTTCTCAAAAGTGCTTTGTCCAACTGCATTTGCAAACCCAGATTTTGACTGGGAGCAGACAGCCACCTATGTGCATCATTTGCCTTCCTAGCTTGCTTTTGCAGGTGCTGAAGTTGAACCTTAGGCATAAGTCTAGATCAGTGTTTCTTAAACTAAGTTCCATGGAAAATTTTCGTAGGTACTTTGCATAAAAATATTATTGTTTGGTGTTCTGTGGTCTTAAAATGTTTAAGAAACACTGATCTAAATTACAAAATTAAGAAGAGCATTTTTCCCCTTTTTTGTGAAGAAATATAATGTACTGTCCTTTATACCTAACTTTTGGCTGTTTGAATTCTAATTGTTAGGCCAGAATATTCTATTTCCTGTCTAGCAGCTGTGTTTAATGACAACTGCAAGAAATGGCATACAGTAAAAATTAAAAGTAATAGATTTGCAAAGCTGTTTGCTCAGGAATGTTCATGTTTTAAATAAAAAAGTTACAAAGTGCAACTTGCAAGACAGAATATTTTATTACAAGAATTCTGAAATCAACAGCCAGCTAGAATAAATGATATTTCACTAATGAGTGGTTATTGAAGTGACATCTCTGTTACTGGGAGAATGAAATTGCATAAATGCAGTTTTTTAAAAGAAATATTACTGCAGCAATATGGCATGCTTCCAAGCTCTGAGCTGAAGTCTGGGAAACAAATAGTTCAAAAGAGGAAGAAAAAAAGAACCTGTAGCTTTTGAGGAAGCAATTGGTTTTCTGCCTGCAGTTCTTATACTTCAGTAGAAGGATCAAAAATGTCCTTAAAAAAACATGTTGACATGGAAACTTGAGACTATAGAATAAACATACACACAGAGTGGATTCTTATCAAACCAACTTTTGCTGTCAGTGGTCACAAAAAACACAGGGCCCTGTTTGGTCATTTATGATCATCGTTATCATCATCACCAATAACTGGGGGCTCAGTGCCCACTGATGTCTGATACCTCTCTCACTATTTCCTTCCATCTTTCCCTGTCCAGTGCAGAGTGGCCTAGTTTCTGTAGACTAGCTCTGCACCAATCTATTATATCATCTATCCATTCTCTGTGGGGGTCTGCCTCTCCTATTCGAACTGTCCATTATGCCGAATACAAGGGTCTTGATTTTTCATTCGTCATTCATTCTGCAAATATGTCCAAATAGCTGTAGCTTCCATTTCATAACCTTCTGCAGTAGGTTCTCTTTCAGCTGTATCTTTCTATGTAAGTCCTCATTGGTGACCTTCTGCATCCATCCTATTCTCCGAATCTTTCTATAACAACTTCTTTTGAACTCCAATATTCTTCTTTTTGGATCTTTTGTTATCACCCATGTCTCACATCTGTACAACGTGCTGCTGAATACATGTTTTCAAGACACTCAGCTTCGTTCCTATGTTAATCACTTTGCTTTTCCAGATCTTATCCATCGCCTTCAAACTCACTCTTGCTTTCGCTATTCTAGTTGCTATTTCCTTCTTAACAGTCTAGATCGTGTTATGTTGCTTCCCAGACATGTGAACTTCTCCACATTTTCTAGTTCAATACCATTGACACTGATCTTTCTTCCTATTTTCTTATCTCCAAATACCATTGTTTTTGTTTTACTGATGTTCATAATCAGTCCGTACCTCTTCCCTTCTTTGTATAGCACCTGCATTGTTTTCACTAGCTTCTCCTCATCTTCCTCAATAACTGTATCATCCGCAAACCTAAAAGTGTTAATTCTTTTCCCGTGCACACATATCCCTTCTATTTCTCCCTTGTTCTTATCCATTGCTCTCTCCAGATGTACAATGAATATACTTGGTGATATTGGATTCCCTTGTCTTGTACCTCTACTTGTTTTAAACCAACTTCCCAACTCCCTGCATGTTCTCAGAGCTGCCTCTGCAACCATATCAGTCTGCTATCCACTCCATCTGACTCCAACACCGCCCAAGTCACTTTCTGATCTATACTATCAAATGCCTTTTGAAGATCGACAAAGCAGTGTAAACGTTCTTGTTCTTTTGTCGAGCTTTCTCCGCTATTGGTCTTAGTGCCAAGAACTGAAAGAGAGATCTCCACCGAGCATTGAGAGCGAGACCGATATTTCAAAGGAGAAAGCAGAAAAAGCAGTGAAACGATTAAAGAACAACAAGAGCCCTGGAAATGATAAGATCGTGGGAGAGATGATCAAATATGGGTGTAGAAAGCATGATTCAGGAAATACACCGACTAAGTAATATATCATGGAAAGAAGGGAGGGCGCCTAAGGAATGGACAAGATCTGTGCTCGTGACAATACACAAGAAAGGAGTACGAGAACTACAGAACGATCGCCCTAACAAGCCATTTCGGCAAAGTGCTGATGATGATACTGACTGAGGGACTAATGTCACAGATAGAAGAACATATAGAAGATGACCAAGCAGGGTTCAGAAAAGATAGAAGTACCATACAGTAGATATTGGCATTAAGATTGATAGCAGAGAAAGCTCGACAAAAGAACAAGAACGTATATGCTTGCTTCGTCGATTTTCAAAAGGCATTTGACAGTCATTTATGGGTTGCTGTTTATTCCATATCTTGGAATACCTATTTAATTTTCATTTATTTCTGTCTCAGGCAAATGCCCCTTTGTAGTCCAAGTTCTGCCTGAGCAAACGCTGAATAAGGACAGGTGGGACATGGCCCCTTTAAAAAAAACACTGCAATAGAACTTAGAGGCCCTTAGTGAGATCATCAGCCCATTGTGCTAAGTACTGTATAGCAGTGTGGCAACAGACAGCCCCTACTATGAAGAATGTGAAATCAGCCAAAAACAGGAGCGGAAATAGAGATAGGAAAGAAGTAAAGTGACTTTTCCAAGGTCACACAGCAAGTCAGTGGCAGAGTCAGGAATGTTCCCCCCCTACCACATTGATCCTCCCTCTAGTCCAGTGTGCAATCTGCTCTGCTACCTCCAAAGACTGCAAACTTCTAGTTGTTTATTATTATTATTATTATTATTATTATTTTATTTTATTTCTGTAGCACTTGCATGGTGATTCAGAAAACACAGGAATACAAGGTGTAAGTGCAAATGATCTAGGCATCCAATCCTGCCTGCTTTATTCACAAGTAAATTATTATGTTGAAGGGACTACTTGCATGGATAAGAGTTATCGGTGTGAACATAAGTTTCAGACTCAGACTGTAAATGATGAGTTGAGTATAACACAACAAGAACAGATCCTGTAGAAGAATGGTAGGTGGAAATCAGTATTCCTTGTAAGCTGAGCACTTGGGAGGCTGCCCAGGATAGATTCAGGTGGTGTCCAGCTAATTAGCAGAGTGCCCAGAGCCCCTCACAGTGTGTTTCTGTTGGTGGTGGACATCTGCACATGCCTTGGTGAACATAAAATTTATTCCATACATGGATGGAAAAAATGAGAGGGAACATTGGTGGCAGCACAGGCAATGTAACTGATGGAAGGCTAAGGAAAATAAGAGTTCAGAGGAGAGCTAGAATATAGAGCAGGGAAGTGTTTTTGTGTGGACAAGAAGATGCACTGATGGTCCTCATATATATGCTTTTTGATGAGACTTTAAAACAGAGAACCTGTCTGCTTTGTGTGGATGTTAAAGATCCCACAGCATGGTTATAAAAATCGTCCTAGTGTCTGCCCAAAACGTACCATTGTTAGACTATATTTTATATCTCAGAGTCTCTTTCGACGTGGCGAACAGCACAGAAAAATGTTTTATGTTCATATACAGTAAACCATTGATTTAACGGACCCTGATAAAATGGACTTCAGAAATAATGGATGCTGTCTGCCAGTGCCCTGTTTACCCCTAAGTAAATGCCAGAGACTCACCAGAGCTGCCGCCAGGGCTGGAGGAGCTGCTGGAGCAGCTGGGGCTACCAGGGCTGGAGAGGCCACCACAGCGGCTGGGGCAACCGGGGCCAGAGGAGCTGGGGTGGAGGCTGCTGCAGTGGGGTGTAGAAGCTGTCCTTCTCCAGCCCCGTGTGCATGGAGCATGTTGGTGCCTGGCCGACGCTGCCTGCAATGGGGCTGAGCAGTAGCCATGGTGTCGTAGGTTGTTGCCTGCTGGCAGGCTGAGGGCAGCCACACTCTACCTTCGTGTGAATGGCTCGGAGCTGGGAGCTGGAGGAGCCTCAGCGCTGAGAGTTGCAGGAAGTGGAAGGAGCCAAGCCAGCGTTCAGTTCCTCTCCTGGTATTTGGGAGAGGGAGATAGAGGTGTGAGGGGAAGAATGGGGCAGGAGGAGGGAATGGAAGGTGGGACAGAGGACAGGAAGGAGTGATGAGCTGGGTAGGTCAGTGCATCATTGTACGGTCTAACCATTCAGATATAACAGACTTTCAGCATAAATGGATACCCCTTCCCACTGTTAGTTCATTAAATCGAGGGTTTACTATATATATAACACACACACACACACACACACACACACACACACACACACACACACACACACTCTCTCTCTCTCTCTCTCTCTCTCTCTCTCTCTCTCACAGTTTTGTATTTTGAAACCATTATTAACAAAAACATAAACAATTACATTAAATCGAGGGTTTTCTCTCTCTCTCTCTCTCTCTCTCTCTCTCTCTCTCTATATATATATATGTATATGCACACGTACTCACTCTCTCTCTTTCTTTATATATATA
Source organism: Carettochelys insculpta (assembly GCF_033958435.1). NCBI lineage: Eukaryota > Metazoa > Chordata > Testudines > Carettochelyidae > Carettochelys > Carettochelys insculpta. The sequence goes on along the minus strand of NC_134137.1, from coordinate 366,967,645 downwards.
TATATATATATATATATATATATATATATATATATATATATATACACTCTCTCTCTCTCTCTCAGTGTTGTATTTTGAAACCATTATTAACCAAAAATAAACAATTACAGAAAAGGCAATACATAAAACCTATAGGAATGGAAGTGGATTTTCTGTTATAATAAGTTTTCTGGTGGGAGGGATAGAGCCGTTGCATTGGCTCTTGTCATGTCAGGTGTTTCTAGCGTTAGGTCGTTCTCTATCCAGGTGTCCCACCAGAGATGAATCTGGCCTAGTGAGTAGCAGCAAACCTCTATTCGACACCACTGTCCTAGAAATTCAAAACTTACCATGGTTGTCATCTTTCCATATTGTCACATTACAGTAAACCCTCGAGATAAGTGCAGTTGAGTTCCACATGTCTTGGGTTAATGCGACTGCTTCCCCCGACAAGAGTGGCTTCCTGCTCCTGTCAGGGTCAGCAGCTGAGAGTGAGGCTGCCATCCCTGACAGGAGCAGTTTTCTGGTCCTAGGAGTGGTGGGGAGCTGAGAACCAGGCAGTAGCCTGGCTTCTGGCTCCCTTCTGCTTGTAGGACTGGGAAACTGACCATGGCAGCAGTCCTAGTCAATTTCCTGGCTCTAGGGAGTGGAGGGGAGCTGGGAGCCCCTGTACCTCTGCTTCCCAGTACCCCTCCACTGGCTGTAGCCAGGAAACTGACCAAGGCTGCTGCCCTGGTCCACTTCCCTGCTCTGCAAGGGGTGGGGAGCCAGGAGCCAGGCTGCTGCCTGGTTCCCAGCTCCCTGCCGCTCCTGGGACCAGCAAACAGCTCCTGTCAGGGGTGGCAGCCAAGAGTCAGCAAACTGCTCCTGGGACCAGCAAACTGCTCCTGGTCCTGCAAGCAGCAGGGAGACTGGAACCAGGCTGCAGCCTGGTTCCCAGCTCCCCTGGGCTTTCAGGAGCTGGGAAAGTGACCAGCCTGCCAGGGCTGGTCATTTTCCTGGGTCCCAGAGTGGTGGGGAGCTGGGAACCAGGCGGAAGCATGGTTCCAGTCTCTCTGCAGCTTTTGAGACTGAGAAACTGACCAGCTCATGACTGGTCCATTTCCTGGGACCTGCCGGTGCAGGGGAACCGGGAACCAGGCTGCCACTTGGTTCCCAGCTCCCTGCCCCTTGCAGGAATGGAGAAGCTGACCAGCCATGAGCTGATCAGTTTCCCTGTTCCTGCAAGCTAGGGGAGAACGGGAACCAAGTGGCAGCCTGGTTTCTGGCTCACCTGCACTGGTGGGACCCAGGAAGCTTACCGGTCATAAGCTGGTTAGCTTCCTGGGTCCCTCAAGCAGTAAGGAGTGGGGAACCAAGTGGCAGACTTATCTGAGGCTGCTGCTGGGGGCTGGGCTGGGCTGGGCTGGGCTGGGAGCCCAGCCACTTCCCAGCTGCAGGTCTCCCTTCCCCTGGCGGGGGACCCCGTGGCTGGCTCTGCTGGCTGGCGCTGCCCAAGCAGCTTCCAGCTATGGGGCTGGGGGTCTCTCCCCCAGCAGGCACTGCCCCTCCTCCACTCTCCCTCTCATGTAAATGCAAGATATGTGCATTTTGAATGTGCATATCTCGGGGGATTACTATATTTAGCAGTGAACTCAGGCAGACAGAACTTTCACTGAAGGAGGTTGTAGGCTTCTAGAAGTGACCCCTTCTTAGCAGGCATGGAAATCCCCTATTAAAACAACCCACAAGAATATTTTTTGGATCATATTTCCTTTGGCTAGGACTCAATTCTTCTAGCATTAACCCTATATAACACAAATTCTCCAAGGCAGCCAGATTGTATAGGATTATCATTAGCTTGTTAATGTCCAAAATGATATTGTATATTAAATAGTACCATTCATTCCACAGTGTTTCACAAATTATATACAAATTTTGCCCTCACTTACATAGATTCATCAGGCCCCAAAATTTGTGAATCTGCCACAGTTCAACTGTGAGGGCTACATGGTGGTAAGGGAAAGCTCTGCACTCACTGTGCAGTTTGGAGCCCTGCTCCATGACAGCTTACTCTGCAGCAGGGTAGGACCCATGGGGGTCAGGATCACTGGGTCGTGGTTTAACTTGAGATAATTGAAGTAACAGCTGCTGTTAAGAGCTGCCAACAGGAAGCCACGTCTTGTGCAAAACAACAACTTTATTGAGTCTGCAAAGCTATGAACAATACTACGATTGTTAATATATTTCAAAGAAAGGGACTGTTTTGTTAGCTCCCTACTCCAACCTTCTTCCTTATGTTAGCATTCTAACTATAATAACTAATAAGCAACTCCTGATGTTGTTGTACAGAGATGAAAAAATAAGGGACATCCCTTGTAATATGGGACTGCTGGCAACCCTAAATAGCACAGGCACTTTTGTTCTTACATGCCACTAGATGCCAATCTTTACATATGGTACTATTTTTGTATTTAGCTTTCATAACTGTCACAGTCCCAGGGTGGGGATTTTTTACTCTCACCCCTGTAGACTTCCCCTTATATGAAGTCTGTGTATTTGGTCCTTGGCCCTAAGTGTTTTGCAGATATTGGTCTCACTTTGGACAGGACTGGAATTTTGACATGTGCAAAGTTTTCTGCCACTCTGGAGTGATCCCATTTCCACTGCAGGAAAGAAGAATGGAAAAGGCCGGTGAAGATATTTAGCATCATTCAAGGATAATTTAGGTTCCAATTCAGTCCTTCAATTCTTCAGCAGGCAGAGAATGGGAGCACTGTAGAAACAGTAAGATAAATAGGGAAACATCTAGGAAGAGTAATAGAGAGGGAGCTGTGCTAGTCTATATACTATCAAAACAAAAAGCAGTCAAGTAGCACTTTAAAGACTAGCAAAATAATTTATTTAGGTGAGCTTTCGTGGGACAGACCCACTTCTTCAGACCATAGGCATACCAGAAAATGGCTATGGCTATGGTCCCACAAAAGCTCACCTAATAAATTATTTTGCTAGTCTTTAAAGTGCTCCTTGACTGCTTTTTATCAGTTTCACCATTCTCTTCAGTGGGAGTTTTGTCTGAGTGAGGACTACAGGTGTTGGCCTTTATGTTTTCCAGTGAAATTATTGAGCAGTTCAGATGGAAGATATGACTTATTCTAACAACAGCAGGCTGATTGAATGAACATCTGACACTGACCGAGATTATTGGTGGAGTGTTAGGAATGCAAAGAGTTCACCACTCTTCAGAACTGGCTGAGGAGAAGCTCAAGCGAGATTTCTCAGCCTCCTACTGCGTGTTTCAGTATGAGCACATACCCCAAAGATAATAAAGAGAGGCTGCCACAGTTGATAAGGCCTGGAAATTGGCCATGAAAGTTTTCATCTGGTACAGATATTGTGTCAAAGCACACTGATCCCTGATTTGTTTATAACAGGATGTATATATGATAGGGACTCAACCCTGCCCTGTGGTGCTTGGATGCTTAAAGGGACAAGAACTAAAGATGAGGGGAAGCAGGTATATGGGGGCTTTGTTTTTTTTCCAGATGAGTTGATTTGGAAAAGAGAAGGTATCATTCCATATGTGCTTTATGTTTAACTTGCTTGGTATTAATGTTGCTTTGCTAATTTCAGAGAAATGCAATCTGTTTAAGACAATGGGTTGAAGAAACTTGGGGGTTCATGCTTACACTTGTTTGATATGTAGCACTGCAAAAAGTAATGAGTGATGTAATCTGCCAGATTGGCATATTGGACTTGGAACTCAGTAGTGGACAACATCTAATCATAGCTATTATCTTTTAAACCAGCTGTTTTCAGATTTGTTTATGTTGTGGACTTCAGAAATCCTGTAGCTACAGCCCCAGTCCCACATGTTCTCTTCACCAGCTAATTCCTGATTACGTGAAAAAGCTCGCTTAAGGCAACATTTTTTACAACAAACATTATACTTGTAGCACACAGTTCTGTCTCACCTTTCTATGTGTATAGTGGGTGACTGAGGAGCCAGGCTCTCCAAGATATGGCAGGGATTCTTGTCCAAGCTAGGCCAGACTGTGCATAGGGGTAGAATTTTAGAGAGTTTAGCGCCCTCCATTCCTGAGATCCCACCTGGGAGAGTTACCCACTGATAGCCCCTTTGCACTGTTTCCATGGGGGTTTGACCATTCTGCTGGTCAGCTGAGGATTCTGAGCATACACCAGTTTTGTGCCCATGTAACTGTGCTGTTGTCAGTGAGTCATTCCTTATTTACACTGGTGTGCACACACCTGCGTTGGAGAGATCTGAATAAAGACAAAGGCTTTAATTTTCCAAAGGGAGTAGTGATTTTGGGTGCTTCTGTTTTTGGGTGCCCAAAAGGAGACTTCATTTAAAGAGAGCCTGATTTTTAGAGGCTGGATGCTCAGTACTTCCTGAAAATCTGAGTCTTCTAAGTGGTCTTGAGTTAGGCACCCAAAATCAACAGTAACTTTAAAAAGTTTAAGCAGGAAAGTCTCCAGACTCCTCGTAGATCACAGCCTTTCTCTGCTTTGAAAATAAAATAAAATAAAATAAAATAAAATAAAAACATTATGCAAGACCTAAATATTAGTGGAACACCTTTCATAAGGTTATAGGGACACTTCATGTTACCTTACCATTTGTTATTTAGATAATGGAGGGGTAACAGTTATTCCCAATGTTGTGGGTTTGTAGGCCATGTAGTGAGAAGGGAGAGCTTTCCACTTTCCCTTGTTATCTTTTTTCTCTCCTGTCCCTTAGCCCTCCACTTTCCAGTAATATTATTGCCCACCATAGTTTTTCCCTCCTGTCTGAAGAAAGAGAAACAAGCATCCTTATCAATAAAACAACTTGACTTCACCATTCTGAGTGTGAAGAGACTGGAAAACCTATTGTGTGTTGCTCTAACATTTCAGCATAGCAAGTGTGGCCATTTGATCCTGAAGCGACATGCAGCTGCACGTGATATTCTTTGGAAAAGTTCAGAAATGAGTGGAGGAAAGGAAGGAAGTGAAAAGAACACTGGAGCAGCTTTAAATGCTTCTTGTCTCTCCTGTTGAACATGTGCACATTCTGATCAATTGTTTTAGCTGAATAGGTGTGTCACTATCCTGTCGGAACAGTTACCTGGGACCACATTTATCATCATTTTCTTCTGGTAAAGGAGAAAAGGAAGCATTGGTATTAGCTGTGAATTCAAATTTGCAGTGATTCCCTGCACTTCTTTCTAAGGGTTTGTCTACAAATAGAATCTAATCATTTAAACTATTTTCGAAATCTATTTTAGTTAAACAGCTGCAAACCGCTGTGTGCACATTATCGGGCCTTGTCTACGTTAGAAATGCTGTAATTATGTACTGGTGTGATGAATTATACACACTCTCTTAGGCTGGGTCTACACGGAGTGGCTCTCCCTACAGCTCCTTGGTAATGAGCAACCTCGCAATTGCAACTGGCTGCTCATTAGCATGGTCCTGTGGCTCGTTAGCATAGCCGCATGAGATCTCGCTCTTGGCGGGGGGGGGGGGTGCTGGCAGTAAAGAGGCCGTATGGATGTGCCCCTGCCAGCAAAAAGCTCCTCTGTTGCCAGCCCCTTATGCCTGATTCAGGGATCTCAGGAATGGAGGGCACAGACTCAGGCATAAGGGGCTGATGACTGAGGGGCTTTTTACTGGCAGGGGCACGTCCGCACAGCCTCTTTACTGCTGGCATCCCCCTCTGCCGAGAGTGAGATCTCACATGGCTATGCTAATGAGCCACAGGACCATGCTAATGAGCAGCCAGTTGCAATTGCGAGGCTGCTTATTAGCATGGAGCTGTAGGGAGAGCCACTCCGTGTAGACCCAGCCTTAGTGTGGATTCTGTCATATTGTTACAAAGGTGCTCTATTACTATTGTGGTAAAAAAAAAAAATCCCACCTCTAAACAACATAGGCTACATAAGAACGGTCATACTCGATCAGACCAGTAGTCCATCTAGCTAAGCATCTTGTCTTCTAACAGTCACCAATGCCAATGCCAGGTGCTTTGGAGAGAATGCACAGAACAGGCAATTATCAAGTGATTCATCTGCTGTCTTCCATTTCCTAGCTTCTGGCAAACAGAGGCGAGAGCCACTTCAGAGCATGTTTTTGAATCCCTGCCCATCCTGGCTAATCGCCATTGATGGACTCATCCTCCCTGAGCTTATCTAGTTCTTTTTTGAATCCTGTTGTAGTCTTGGTCTTTACAACATCCTCTGGCAAAGAGTTCCACAGGCTGGCTGTGTGTTGTGTGAAAAAATATTTGCTTTTGTTTGTTTTAAACCTGCTGCCTGTTAATTTCATTTGGAGACCCCTAGTTCTTGTGCTAGCAAATAATACTTCCTTATCTACTTTCTCCACTCAAATCATCATTTTACAGCCCTCTGTAAAATACCAGTATCATAAGGGGGTGTAAACCAAGTTTTGGATCAGTTGCAAAATGATTGTCAGTTTAGTTTGCACCTGTATGTTTACTGAAGTAACCTGAATTGAAATGTCAGGTTTAAATTGGTTGTTTTAGTAAATAAAGGAGTATAAAATCACCCCTCTTGTTAAACTGATACATCTTAAATCCTGTCTGATGAATTGGGTTTTGCTCACAAGAGCTCATGACTTAATGAATTTGTTAGTCTCTAAATTGCCACAGAACTGCTTGTTGTTTGATCCATCTTTGTATGTGGATTAGAATCCTTCCTGCACTGACACCACTTAGGGCACAAACAAGACTTTACCATCTCTAAGTCTCGTGGGCCATTCTTTGCATACCCCCAGTGTTAAGTTCTATACATTTTCCCTCTCTGAGTATTGTTCACCAGGGGGATTCTTTTGGCTGGCTCCTTTTATTCTTTTAGCTACACCTGTATCCCATGATGTGCTCTGGCTTCATTCTTAACACCTCCCCAGTTTTCTTCTTTCTAGATAACTTTGGAGATAAGGGGTTATTGAGCTCATCGATGAATCTGGCATTTGTTATAAATTCATTCAATTTAATGCAGGTTGAACCTCTCTAGTTTGGCACCCTTGGAACCTGACTCGTGCCAAACAAGAAAATTTGCTGAACCATGGGAGGTCAGTATTTTCTAGCAACATTACCAACACTTTCACTGCTCACAGGGCTTTAACTGGATCTCACTGGATCTGATGAAGTGGGTCTGTCCCATGGAAGCTTATCACCGAATAAATCATTTTGTTAGTCTTTAAAGTGCTACATTTGTACTACTTGGTGTTGTTGCAGTACAGACTAACATGGCTACCTCTCTGTTACTGGGATCTTAGAAAACATTTAGGGGTAAATTAGAGCTAAAGTTATAAAAGCACAGAACACTGATAGCCAGGATAGTGGCTGTAAACGAATTTTATGGGATCTTGGGAAACTTGGCCATACTCATAATAAGTGGACATTTGTCTAACTAAAATCATGACGGATGTTGCTGGACTACAAAATGCCAAATTAGAGAGGTTCAACCTGTACCTACTATTTTCTAAGGTATTTGCTTTGTAAGGCTTTTACATTTCTATCTGTCCCTTTAATGGATTAATATTTTGCACAGATCTATGCTCGGGTGGAAATTACATTTACTTTGAAGATTAGTAATTTGCTCTTTTAGTTGTAGATTTTTGATGACCAGACCTTGTATAAGCTGGTGAATGAATCTGCTGCCTTGGCAAATTCATGACCTCCTTATTCTTCCGGGCGTCCCCATTGCCTTGCAGGTAACTGAAAAGGTATATGAATCAACTCATCTCTTGCACAGCGTTGCCTTCTGAAATAATGCGTGTTGAGAGTTGTTCTGTCTTTCATTAGATTTGTTGTTTTACTGCTGAGGTGTCCAACATGCTAGCCACATGTGGCTATTTGACTGGTTGAATGTGGCTAGTTGGCTTGAACTAGAATAACGTGACTAGTTCGCTATAGCAATAGTGGCTACTACTTCAGAACTCATTGTACCACCGCAGTTTTACAGCTAATTATTAACCCTGTGATAATGGGGCCGCCTGACTCTCGAATCCTCCCGGGGAGTTTGAGAGCACATTGTGGCATCCTGCCTCTTTTCTTCACATCAGGACCCCCTTCAGAACTGCAGACAGGCATCTGGGTTAACTTCTCCCCTTGCCTGGGGTTGGTTTAATGATAGAAACAGTCTATAACAATCCTCAGGATCCACAAATAAAGCCCATCATCTCACATAAGTTCATATATGGCTCTACTGCCTTCCCTTACCACTAGCGCCTTTTTTTTCTCCTCCTCCTCTGTCTCATTCTGTTCTCACAGCCTGTCCTCTCACTTCTCCTCAGCTGAAGCTGAGCCTTCTGGTGTTGGCTTGCAGACCCAAACTCAGTCTAGGCCTCTTGCTGGATCCTCCTATTCTCTGGACCTAGTCAGGTTCAACTCTCTTGATGTCAGAATCTTCTCTGCAAGAGTATGTCTCACTGAAAGTTCCTGAGTTCCCCCCTTTCCTGCGGCTTCCTGCTGCCCTTCATAGGCAAAAGAGCTAATGTATATGGAGATATACATATCTCATAGAACTGGAATGGACCTCAAAAGGTCATCAAGTCCAGTCCTCTGCCCTCTTGTCAGGACCAAGCGTAATCCCTGAAAGATTTTATTTTAATCTATTTGTCCTTAGCCCCTGAATGGCCTCCTCAATGATTGAGCTCACAACCATAGGCTTACACAGTTAATTGTCAAACCACTGAACTGTCTCTCAAAGATGCTTCTTCAGGAATCAAGTCTGGGTCACTCCAGGTGCTCTAACCCTTAAAAGGTGAGAATGAACATAAGAATGGCCATACCAGGTCAGATTAACAGTCCATGTAGCCCAGTACCCTGTCTTCTGATAGTTCCTGTTACATATGATTTCCGTGCAGTGCTGGACAATCATCTTGTCTTTGCTGGTCTGTTGGACTGAGCTGTTAGGGAGAAGAACTTTGTCATCAGCAACATCTAAATCTTCTAGTGTCCATTTGTTAAACCATGTGATACCTGTGTTTCTCAGATACTGAAGTTTGAAGGGATACTTATAGCCAGCTAGCTTACAGTTTAATGATGGCTAGAGAACTAGAACTATGAACTAGACTCCTGAAGCATATTTAAAAAGAAATTAAAAAAAGATTGCATCTGTCAAGTCCTAAATCACAATTAATTTGATCTGGGAGAGCTTATTGTATGTCATTTTGGTAAACATCCAAGGTTTTATCTCACTTGGGAACCCTAAGGAAGTGTAAAATGTATGATAACTTTGTGTCAAAATTAATCACGGTGAGATAAGTGTTGTGAAACATAGCAGCTGCACTTGGAACTGTCATCATGTTCCTTATGACTGCCTCACCATGACGTCACTTTTTAGTGTCTACTGAATATTGCCTGTTTCAGAAAGACAAGCAATACCTGGTAATGTTAAAGTCAGTATGTGATCTTTCCTACTTTTTGACTTACACATCGCAATGATACAGGGTTTGAATTTGACAAATAGAAGCGTAGTGGCCCTTTGCTACAAACTGAAAAACTTTGATCCTTTTGTTTTGTAAGGTACCATATAGATCCAATAGTAACAAAGAGAAAGCTATGCTAGTCTATACACTATCAAAGCAAAGAGCAGTCTAGTAACACTTTAAAGACTAGCAAAATGGTTTATTAGGTGAGCTTTCGTGGGACAGACCCACTTCTTCAGACCATAGCCAGACCAGAACAGACTCAATATTTAAGACACAGAGAACGAAAAACAGTAAGCAAGGAGGACAAATCAGAAAAAGATAATCAAGGTGAGCAAATCAGAGAGTGGAGGGGTCGTGGGGAAGGTTAAGAATTAGACTGAGCCAAGTATGCAGACAGGGGCTTGTCTGCATGCTTGGCTCAATCTAATTCTTGACCTTCCCCCCCACCCCTTCACCCTCTGATTTGCTCACCTTGATTATCTTTTTCTGATTTGTCCTCCTTGCTTACTGTTTTTGGTTCTCTGTGCCTTAAATATTGAGTCTGTTCTGGTCTGGCTATGGTCTGAAGAAGTGGGTCTGTCCCATGAAAGCTCACCTAATAAACCATTTTGCTAGTCTTTAAAGTGCTACTTGACTGCTTTTTGTTTTCATATAGATCCAGCATCTCCTTTCCACTCTTAGGACTATATTGTATCTATTTATGCATTTTAGCTAAGCTTTTGATACAGTCTCCCACAATATTTTTGTCGGCAAGTTAAAGGAATGTGGATTGGATAAATGGATGGTAAGATGGATAGAAAGCTGGCTAAAAGGTTGGGCCCAGAGGATAGCGATCAATGGCTCGATGTCGGGGTGGCAGTCGGTTTCTAGTGGAGTGCCCCAAGGTTCGGTTCTGGCTGCTGTTCTGTTCAACATATTTATCAATGACCTGGATGAGGGATTGGATTGCACCCTCAGCAAGTTTGCGGGTGACACTAAGCTAGGGGAAGAGGTAGATAGACTGGAGGGTAGGGACAGGGTCCAGACTGACTTAGACAAATTGGAAGACTGGGCTGCAAGAAACCTGATGAGGTTCAATAAGGATAAGTGCAGAGTCCTGCACTTGGGCTGGAAGAATCCCAAGCATTGTTACAGGCTGGGGTCCGACTGGCTTGGTAGTAGTTTTGCAGAACAGGACCTGGGAGTTGTAGTGGATGAGAAGTTGGACATGAGTCAACAGTGTGATGTTGTAGCCAAGAAAGCTAATGGCATATTAGGTTGCATCAAGAGGAGCATTGCCGGTAGATCCAGAGAAGTGATTATTCCTCTTTATTTGGCTTTGGTGAGGCCGCATCTGGAGTACTGTGTCCAGTTCTGGGCCCCCAACTATAGGAAGAATGTGGATACACTGGAGAGGGTCCAGCAGAGGGCGACCAAACTAATTAGGGGGCTGGAGCATATGACTTACGAAGAAAGGTTGAAGGAATTGGGACTGTTTAGTCTGCAGAAGAGAAGACTGAGGGGGGACTTGATAACAGCCTGCAACTTACTGAAGGGAGTCTGCAAAGAGGCTGGAGAGAGGCTGTTCACAGTGGTCATGGATGGCAGAACACGGAACAATGGTCTCAAGTTGTGGTTGGAAAGGTCCAGGTTGAACATTAGGAAAAACTTTTTCACTAGGAGGGTGGTGAAGCATTGGAATGGTCTACCCAGGGAAGTAGTGGAGTCTCCATCCCTGGAGGTGTTTAAGTCTCACCTCCACAAAGCCCTGGTGGGGCTGATCTAATGGGTTTGGTCCTGCTTAGAGCAGGGGGCTGGACTCGATGGCTTTTTTAGGTCTCTTCCAGCTCTATTGTTCTATGATTCTATGATTCTATGATTTATCTTAGGAGGAATACAAAAGTTATGCAGCTCCCATAGACTTCATTATGCAGTCAGGCCTCAAAACATGAACAGAGAATCCAAGCTAGAGGTAATTTAGTTGTACCATCAAATAAACGAGACATCTGATTGGCACAATTAAAATAAACTTTCGAAGGATATTGTGTGTTGAAAGCCATTGTTCAACTGGGTAAATGCTGAGATTGTGCCCATGTGCACAAGCCTGTAGGAAATTATTATTAAAAATAATGGACAGGTTAGTTGGAAGAACTTTGATCTGACAGCATTAACTGTCGCATAATGTTGATGGTTCGAAAATCTGTCACATAAACAAACGTGGAACAAAATATTACCTGCCCTAAACAGATTACAGTTAGTTTCCTTATATGAGATAAAAAGCACCTATGAAGAGAGGCAATGCCTGGCTTCTGTTCATGATTCTGTCACTGGCCTGTCAGAATGACTCCTTTTTCCTGTACCTTAGTTTTCCCATCTATAAAATTGGATGATATTTACTTAATTTGTAAGGTATTGCAATGAAAAACAAGGATGAAAAACAATAGAGAGAGCCTGACTGTCATTTAATGTGTTATTGACTAAACGGTAATTTGATGTGAGTTTAAAAAATCCCAGATAGGATTAATTTAAAATATTCCAGATGCAGGAGAAAATTAATATAGTGATCTGTTCTAAGGTAAAGAGGTGAAGACTTTCACAATCTATTCTTTTTTATTAGAAGACTGTACAAAGAAAAGTATTAAGGGATCTCTTGGAATTTAAATCACTTATGAGAGACTAACATACCTATAATAATATTTGATCAATATATTCCCTGTATATTTAGAGCTAATTTTTGGGTTAAACTGCCTAGATGAGTGGCTACCTCTCAGTGGCCCCTGGTGGCTACAAGGGAGCCCTGCATGAAGCCCTTGCCTCAGTTTCTTGTTTTGGATTTGCACATAAACTCTACACAAGGTTTTTCTAGTCCAGTCACAGTAGCCCTCATCACGACCTGATTTATCAACTTAAAGTTCAGAATAAAACACATTTGGCCAGATATGGCCCAAACTCCCCTGCTCTGCTGAGCATCCCTCCTGCCCATACCAAGTTAGAACAACCCACTAAATCTTAGTCTTCCCTTCAGGAGTCTGTCAGCATGGCCACTTGAGTTTACTGCACCCATCTTCTGTTCTCGGTAGGAAATCTCCTGAGTCCTCTCAGGAGCAACATCTGAAACCAGTGTTGGCTTGGCTCCAGGCTCTCCAGCCCAGGAGCAAGTCACCTGGTTGCAAACCAGTAAAACTCCCTGACACAAAAACACAAGCTGTGTTTATTCAATGAATCCTAGAAAAACACTGGAAATGGTTACTTGTATCTAAGTGCTTGTCTAGAGACAGCAGTAATACAGGCTATGAGGGTGTGATTTCTAAAGCACAGTAACATGATGGGTATTGATTGTCTGGGAGGACCCTGTAGGTTTGCACTAGATTGCCTGGTGCAGTTTAACATAGTGGTGTTTGAAATAGTGCAATGCTATATTGCACCAGGCAACATTACAAAGAGATTTCTTGTTATAGTATATGTACTACATTTAGCTATCTCAGTTCCCCCGCAAAGACCTAACCTTACATCTCTGCAAGGTAGGTGTAAAATCTACCATAGTATTTTTCCACTACCTTGCACTAATGTAAATGACTTACAAGATGCAGGGCACTGGAGCCCTAAACTTTTTGAAGGGTTATGTGGATAAATCTTTGCAGGAACAATAATTTTTCTGGTGGTGGCCTAATCCTCACCAGTTTCCCACATTTGCTTGGTTTTGTCACATTTCGTTCACTTGGGATTTTTTTTGCTTCTGTGTTCCATTAAATCAAATGAAGTTCATTCAGTCTTTCTCACTCTGGCTAACTGCTCTGAGAACCATTGCAGAGAACAGAGTGAACCCAATGACTAGTGTAAAGTGTGAGCTGTTAGGAATTTTTCTTCTTTGTTTAAACTATTTTCTAGTTGGCATCCTTTCAAATAAATGCTGCTGTGGAAATAACACTCAGATTCTCATACTTCCCAGCTCTCCCTTACACAGGGGATTTATAATATGGCTGTTTGGTGAGGCGTCATTTGCAGTTCTGGAATGCTCTGTTGACAACATATTTCCTGAAAAATCCATTTTGGAGTCTTCTGGATTTTCAGCTAATTGATTTGTTTTAACCATTTTCTATACAACAGGAGAGCAAGGAGTCTTTATTTGTAGGAGGAGAATGACTCAAGTGCTTATTGCTTTTTTGTTTTTGTTTTCCTATGAATTGTGGTTTCCATGGCTTTATTTTGTTGATAATCAGGCAGTCTAAGGCTTGGGAAAATATAGGCTGCAGGAGTAATTCTTCTGCAAAACATGTGATGTGATACAGCACTTATTCTCTCCAGAAAAGGCTGCACAGTATCCTGCATTGAGAATTTTCTAACTTTGGGGCTATGTCTATACTAGCCCCAAACTTCGAAATGGCCATGCAAATGGCCATTTCAAAGTTTACTAATAAAGCGCTGAAATACATATTCAGTGCCTCATTAGCATGTGGGCAGCCGCGGCACTTCAAAATTGACGCGGCTCGCCACCCTGTGGCTTGTTCAGATGGGGCTCCTTTTCAAAAGGACCCGGACTACTTCGAAGTCCCCTTATTCCTATCTGCTCATAGGAATAAGGTGACTTTGAAGTAGGCGGGGTCCTTTCGAAAAGGAGCCCCATCTGAACGAGCCGCGTGGCAGCGAGCCACGTCAATTTTGAAGTGCTGCGGCTGCCCACATGCTAATGAGGCACTGAATATGTATTTCAGCGCTTCATTAGTAAACTTCGAAATGGCCATGTGCACGGCCATTTCGAAGTTTGGGGCTAGTGTAGATATGGCCTGGGTGTCCAAACAGTTCTGAAGCAGTAACCACTATAATGGCTACTGCTGTAGCGAACTAGCCACATTATTCTGAAAATATATTTATGGTTCAAGCCAACTAGCCACACTCAACCAGTGGTCAAATAACCACATGTTGCTAGCGTGTTGGACACCACAGTTATAATCACTTCTCTCTAGGAACCTGATTCAGACTCCAGCTGTGTGACTAGGAGAGCCCTTGATCTCTGAAGGCTATTTCATAGCTTACATGAAATGAGTTGCTCTCAGTGAAAACAAGTGTTCACTTCACAGAACTGGTATCTAGTTATCATCTCAGCAGAGAAGACAAGGACTGAGTGGACAGAGGAGCTTATTTTACATAAGAACATAAGAACATAAGAATGGCCATACTGGGTCAGACCAAAGGTCCATCAAGCCCAGCATCCCATCTGCCGACGGTGGCCAATGCCAGGTGCCCCAGAGAAGGAGAACAGAAGACAAGTGATTTATCTCGTGCCATCCATCTCCTGCCCTTGTACTGAAGGCTAGGGCACCATACTTTATCCCTGGCTAATAGCCATTTATGGACCTGACCTGCAAAAATTTATCAAGCTCTTTTTTAAACCCTAATAGAGTCCTGGCCTTCACAGCCTCCTCGGGCAAGGAGTTCCACAGGTTGACTGTGCGCTGTGTGAAGAAAAATTTCCTTTTATTAGTTTTGAACCTACTACCCATCAATTTCATTTGGTGTCCCCTAGTTCTTGTATTATGGGAAAAGGTAAATAATTTTTCTATATTCACTTTCTCCACACCATTCATGATTTTATATACCTCTATCATATCGCCCCTCAATCGCCTCTTTTCCAAACTGAAAAGTCCCAGTCTCTCTAGCCTCTCCCCATATGGGACCCTTTCCAAGCCCCTAATCATCTTAGTCGCTCTTTTCTGAACCTTTTCTAATGCCAATATATCTTTTTTGAGGTGAGGAGACCACATCTGCACGCAGTACTCGAGATGTGGGCGTACCATAGTTTTATATAGGGGAAGTATGATATCTTTTGTCTTATTATCGATCCCTTTTTTAATAATTCCTAACATCCTATTTGCCTTACTAACTGCCGCTGCACACTGCGTGGATGTCTTCAGAGAACTATCCACTATAACTCCAAGATCCCTTTCCTGATCTGTCGTAGCTAAATTTGACCCCATCAGGTAGTACGTGTAATTTGGGTTATTTTTTCCAACATGCATTACCTTACACTTACCCACATTAAATTTCATTTGCCATTTTGCTGCCCACTCACTCAGTTTGCTGAGATCTTTTTGTAGTTCTTCACAATCCCTTTTGCTTTTGACTGTCCTGAACAACTTGGTGTCATCTGCAAACTTTGCCACCTCACTGCTTACCTCATTTTCTAGATCATTGATGAACAAATTGAACAGGATCGGTCCCAGGACTGAGCCCTGGGGAACACCACTAGTTACCCCCCTCCATTGTGAAAATTTACCATTTATTCCCACCCTTTGTTTTCTGTCTTTTAACCAATTCCCGATCCATGAAAGGACCTTTCCTCCTATCCCATGACCACCTAATTTACATAAAAGCCTTTGGTGTGGGACCGTGTCAAAGGCTTTCTGGAAATCTAGGTATATTATGTCCACTGGGTGCCCCTTGTCCGCATGTTTATTAACCCCTTCAAAGAATTCTAATAGATTAGACAGACACGACTTCCCTCTGCAGAAACCATGCTGACTTTTGCCCAACAATTCGTGCTCTTCTATGTGCCTTGCAATTTTACTCTTTACTAGTGTTTCTACTAATTTACCTGGTACTGATGTTAAACTTATCGGTCTATAATTGCCAGGATCTCCTCTAGAGCCTTTTTTAAATATTGGTGTTATATTGGCCGTCTTCCAGTCATTTGGTACCAAAGTGGATTTAAAGGATAGGTTACAAACCACTGTTAATAACTCTGCAATTTCACATTTGAGTTCTTTCAGAACCCTTGGGTGAATGCCATCTGGTCCTGGAGACTTGTTACTATTCAGCTTATCAATTAATTCCAAAACCTCCTCTAATGTCACTTCAATCTGAGTGAGTTCCTCAGATTTGTCGCCTAAAAAGGCTGGCTCAGATTTAGGAACCTCTGTAACATCTTCAGCCGTGAAGACTGAAGCAAAGAAATCATTTAATCGCTCCGCAATGGCACTGTCTTCCTTGATCGCTCCTTTTATATCTTTATCATCCAAGGGCCCCACTGCTTTTTTAGCAGGCTTCCTGCTTCTAATGTATTTAAAAAACATTTTACTATTGTTTTTTGAATTTTTGGCTAGCTGTTCCTCAAACTCTTTTTTGGCTTTTCTTACTACATTATGACAGTTAATTTGGGAGTGTTTATGTTCCTTTCTATTTTCCTCACTAGGATTTGACTTCCACTTTTTAAAAGCTGCCCTTTTCTCTCTCACTGCCTTTTTAACATGGCTGTTTAGCCATGGTGGTTCTTTGTTAGGTCTCTTACTGTGTTTTTTTATTTGGGGTATACATTTAAGTTGGGCCTCTAGTATGGTGTCTTTAAACAGTTTCCATGCAGCTTCCAGGGATTTTAGTTTAATTACTCTACCTTTTAGTTTCTGTTTAACTAGCTTCCTCATTTTAGTGTAATTCCCCTTTTTGAAATTAAATGCCAGAGTGTTTGACCGCTGCGGTGTTCTTCCCAACACAGGAATATTAAAAGTTATTATATTGTGGTCACTATTTCCAAGCGGTCCAGTAACAGTTACCTCTTGGACCAGATCCTGCGTTCCAGTCAAGACTAGATCGAGAATCGACTCTCCCCTTGTGGGTTCCTGTACTAGCTGCTCCAAGAAGCAGTCATTTAAGGCATCAAGAAATTTAATCTCTGAATCCCGTCCTGAGGTGACATGCACCCAATCAATATGGGGATAATTGAAATCTCCTATTATTACTGTGTTTTTTATTTTGATAGCCTCTCTAATCTCCCTTAACATTTCAGCATCACTATCACTGTCCTGGTTAGGTGGTCGGTAATATATTCCTAATGCCATATTCATGTTAGAGGAATGAATTGTTATCCATAATGATTCTATGGAACATTTTGATTCCTTTAGGATTTTTACTTCATTTGATTCTATATTATCCTTCACATATAGTACCACTCCGCCACCCGCACGACCTGTTCTGTCTTTCCGATATAATTTATATCCCGGTATGATAGTGTCCCACTGATTGTCCTCATTCCACCATGTTTCTGAGATGCCTATTATGTCAACTTCCTCCTTTGATATGAGGTACTCCAGTTCACCCATCTTATTAGACAGACTCCTAGCATTAGTGTAAAAGCATGTTAGAAAACTACCACTATTTATATGTCCGCCTTTCACAGACGTGGTGGATTTTTTTATGCACGATTGTTTCACATCTGATCTTGCCCATATATTATTTCCCACGTTCCCTATCTGACTAACTTCTAGGGAATCCCTGTCTATGGAGCCTCGTGTAAGAGAAGTCTCCGTCCGATCCAGGTGCTCCCCCGCTTTTATAAGGTTACTGCTCCAGCAGTGGGTTGGTTCACATTGGTAGGGAAGCAAGAAGCTGCCACTTGCACACCTTCCCCCACTTTATTTGTTTGGTGGATGATGATAGGACTTCATTTATTAGAATAGTCAGGTTGGTCCTGAGACCACCTTGTCAATCTGCACAGGGGAACTTCATGGAGGATTAGAGAGGTTATTTCCAATTGGCTCTGCTCTGTCCTGTTCTGTGCCCAAAATTCAAGAAAGATGTTGAAAAAGAGGGGAGGGTTCAGCGAATATCCATGAGAACTATTAAAGCATGAGAAAATAAGACTTGTTGTGAAAGACTCAGTGAGTTTAATCCACTTAGTTTATCAAAGAGAAATGACTAAATTACTTTATAAGTCCTTGCATGAGAATCAGAAATTTGATAACTGAAGGCTCTTGTATATAGCAGGCAAAGATACAACACAGTCCAGCATTTGGAGCTTGAAGCTAGCCAAAATGAGACTTGAAATATTTAACAGTGAGGATAATTTACTATTGGAACAACCTACCAAGGGATGGAGTGTGCTCTCCATCACTGGAAATTTATGTAAATCAAGATAACATTGTTGGTTTTTTTCTAATAGGTATGCTCTAGTTAAAACAAAAAATAATTCAGGAACGCCCTATGGCTTGTGTTATGCAATCGGTCAGTCTAGATGATGACAAATTATCCCTTATGGCCTGGAAATTGATGACTCTGTGAAATACTTCCCGGCATTGACACCCATCAACCAGGACAAAGATGCTGAAAGGCAAGTGGATTCTGGTGGGTGCATGTGTTTTGTGATTAGACTTTTTTCCCAGTTCCTAGTTCACTGAGGCACCTGGGCAGAATTTCCATGGGTGGCATCCACTGCTTCCTTGGACTATGTTTAGGGAATGTGGGCATGTCTGTTTCCTTCATTTTGGCCCTTTGACCAACACTCCTGTCCCTGTGTTCTCATTCTTTGTCCCTCCTATTCAGGCTATGTCTACACTACAGCTTATGTTTGCAAAACTTATGTCACTCATCATCATCATCATCATCAACCATGGGCTCCGTTCCCATTGGTATCTGATGTCTCACTCACTATTTCCTTCCATCTCTCCCTGTCCAGTGTGGAGTGGCTTAGTTTCTGTAGACTAGCTCCGCACCAATCTACTACATCATCTACCATTTTCTTTGGGGTCTGCCTCTCCTATTCAAACAATCCATTATGCCAAATACCATGGTCTTGATTTTTCATTCATCATTCATTCTGCAGATATGCCTGTATCGCTGTAAGTTCTGTTGTATAACCTTCTGCTGTAGGTTCTCTTTTGGCTGCATCTTCGTATATAATTCCTTGTTTGTGACCTTCTGCATCCATCCTCTTCTCAGAATTTTTCTATAACAACTCCTCTCGAATAGAAATATCCTTCTCTTTGAATCTTTCATTGTCACCCATGTCTTACATCCATACAGTGTGCTACTGAATATACACATTTTCAAGATGCTCAATTTAGTTCCTAAGATAATTGCTTTGTTTTTCCAGATCTTATCCATTGCCTTCAAACTCTTGCTTTTGCTATTCCAGTCAATATTTCCTTCTTACAGTCTAGATTATATGTGATGTTGCTTCCCAGATACGTGAACTTCTTTACATTCTCTAGTTCGATCCCATCTACACTGATCTTCTTTCCTACTTCCTTATCTCCAAATACCATTATTTTTGTTTTATTGATGTTCATAATCAGTCCATTCCACTGCCCTTCCTCATATAGGAACTGCACCATTCTCACTAGTGTCTCTTCATATTCTTCAGTGATTATTGTATCATCCGCAAATCTCAAGTTGTTGATTCTCATCCCATGCACAGATATCCCTTCTGCCTCTTCCTTGATCTTGTCCATCGCTCTTTCTAGGTGCATGATGAAGATACTCAGTGATATCAGATCTCTTTGTCTTGTACGTCCACTCGTTCTAAGCCAACTTCCCAACTCTCCACAGGTTCTCACTGCTGCCTCCATATTGTTGTTGATATCTGTCAACAACCGTATCAGTCTGCTATCCACTCCATATGACTCCAACGTTGTCCAAGTTGCTTTCTGATCTGTACTGTCAAATACCTTCTAAAAATTGATGAAGCAACTGTAGATGTTCTTGTTCTTTCATCGAGCTTTCTCTGCTAGCAATCTTAGTGCCAATATCTAAAGGAGCAGTGTTGGTCAGATGAATGTTGATGCGCTGATCATGAAGCAACAATATGAATGAAATCTGCGGCCAGTAGGACTAACTGATAAAAGATGCCGGCTTGGATATCGCCTGGATAAACAAGGTCCACGGCACCAATTTAACGATGGGGTGGGGTCGATAAATTGGCTACCGAATGTCACTCATGGGTGAATAAATCAGCCCCCTGCATGACATCAGTTACAGTGACATAAGCACCAGTGTGGATAGTGCTGTGCCAGCAAAAGAGGTTCCCTCACAATTCACGGGGATGGCTTTATTATGATGATGGGAGAGCTCTCTCCTTTCAGCATAGAGTATCTTCACCAGACAGGCCAGGTTGGAGCTGGTGTGCTAGTACAGCATGCTTTGTGGAGATAAGCCCTTAATTAAATTCTGGGCAGTGTAGAAGCTCTATCAGTGCATCTGAAGGTCGTGCCTGTAGTTCTTCTGGTGAACTCTGCCCCCACCATAGATGTAGTCAGGTACCATTCTCACATGCTGAATTCTCACACAACAAAAACAAAACACACAACATGCCCCATCCCCCCACCCTGCCAAATCCTGTTAAACTAATTACCTACACATTAAGAGAGAGATTTAGCGTGCAATATGAAAACTTCAATTTTGGATCTCTGTCATTTGAGTTTGTACTGTTCGCTTTTTCAATAACTCCAGTCCACAGGAGTCTGTTTTGTGTTTCTATTGGCATTTCTATGGCACTCCTAACAATACTGCGAGTGCCTTGTATACATCGAGCATCTCATCTGTCTATCCCCTCTGTCAGCCAATGATCATTGCTCTCTTTTTCTTACATCTAGGCATATCTAATATGCACAGCACCATGGTTGCTGGCTGTCATGTATGGAGTAAAATAAGAGCAGAAATTTGCCCTGTACTCCCCAGGTCTGTTTATATTTAATGTTATTTCAGATTCTGGATTATTACTGATTGTTTAAATAATGTACTTGAATCATTGTAATATGTTTTGTCAGCTGCAACTGCTGTAATTCTTCGAGATATGAAAGGAACTACTACTTTTCATTTGTAAACAGAGCAAATAGACATTGCCTCAGACCCGCACAGTTACAGTGACACTGCATATGACTCTCAGAAGCAATTCACATTTATTAAGACCTATTTATGGCACTCTGTACAAATGAATAGTACCTCAACAGAGGTTTATTCCTTTGTACTTTATAGAAATACATGTTTACAGAAGGACGGGAACAATATAATTAAAAGTAAGCAACTACACTGAAACAAATTTTGATAACCTTTTTGTTGAATGCACATAGCCTGAGTTTGTTTAAACAAGGTTGTTTGTTTGTTTTTATGATGGAGGACAAATTCTGACCTATGCTGCATGTGTGCAAGTCCCCTTGATCTGAGAGGGAGTTGTGTGCTTGTTTTGGGTACCTGTTTGGTGTTTATCAGATAGCTGCAGATGGAGACCTGTGCAGGCCTCCACAAAGTCCTTGCCTGATGGCCCATGAGTAGCAGAGACTGAATCTGCAGATCAGAAGAGGCAGGGCCATCTGATCTAAATCCTGCTCCTTGCTTTCCTTCCATACAACACACGTTTCACCCAGGGAGTTTATGGAGGTTGCAAAGTGGTGGAGAAATAGGAGCTAATGGGTACAGTAAACTTGGTGGATCAGCTGAGATATCCCTGGTTTTCTTTTCTCTCTCACTCTTAACTGACTTCCACTCTATTTCGTTCAGTCCTGCACTACTGAAGGTGAACCTCTTGGGTCTCCAAGAATGAGTGATCAGCACTCTATGGGGGTGCAGAGAAATGTTGCCCATGTGTGCCATCCGATGCCTTATTTCTCTTTTTAGGATGAACAAGCTTACTTAGTCCTGAAGAGTATTTGTGGTTCTCTATCTGGGTGGAGGTGAGGATGTCAAGGAACTCCACTGTCCATTTGTAAGTCAGTGGGACCACTCCAGTGAGTACTCTGGATTGAGCCCCAATTAAATCATTTCAGAAATTAACAAGTTCCAAGAGTACCAGCAACGGAATTAAACATTTGCTGGTCTCAAGCATACCATTACTGCCCCCGCCTCCCTCCAGCCTCAGTGGAGAGGTGGAGCAACTAGCCAGTGAACATACAAGATTAATTCTTTGTTGCCCAGTGCCATGTGCGGTCATTTACACTAGTATGAAGTGAGTCAGCAATGCTACCATTGAGTGGTAACATTTTCTACCCACATTACTCTGGCGTCTTTGGTATAGAGGATCCGGCTCTTATCCATTAATAAAACCCTTACAGTAAGCAATGATGCTTTTAATTTTTGTATGTCCATCTGATCTTCTAGAGAAGGGGTTTTCACACTTCATTGCATTGCAGCCTCTTCTGACAACAAACCATTATTTTATGACCCAAGGAGGGGGGAACGAAGCCCGAGCCCGCCTGAGCTCTACTGCCATGGGCCGGGGAAATTCCAAAGCCTGGTGGGGCCAAAACTGAAGCCCCAGGCTTCTGGCCTCTGTGGGGAGGTTGATGGAGAGGACCTGTTACCTGTGCTTCACTAGGGCTCCATTTTTGCCAGACCCTGTACAAACATAACAGAGAGAATCCCAGCCCCAAAGACCTTATAAGCTACATGTATGCTGGCTAAGACAGTGGTTTAGAACAGAGGAATCTGTCTTCATTTTGATTCTGTATGATTTTTATTTATTCTTAAAGAATGTTTTGGAATTATAGAGCTATTTCTAGTTTGCAGCATCAGCAATCTCTCTAACTTCATTTTAAAAACGTTCTTTAGACCTATTTTATTAACAGATAACCCTGTTCTTTACTCCTACACAATCAGGACTCATAATGACAGCAGCTGTCGTGCCACCTTTGTAACCCTGTTGAAAATTGTCTAATGCCTGTCAAGGGAATTGTTTAGTTAGTTAGAACAATGACAGGATTCTTCCAATTACCACATGGTCAGTGTCTAATAGATCACTACATGTTGGGTACTTTACACATTTTTGCAAGTGCTTAATGTTATGTGTTTTCCTGTAATTTATATAGCACTGGTAGTGCACATTCCGCTTGACAGACTAATCAGAAGAAAGGTCAGAAACCTAAGGAGCTTATAATGAGAGATGAAGGGAAGAGTAGAGAACCAGGGAAGACAGGAAACTGCTTCTGGGAGAGTATTTTTTTAATGAAGAGTTCCATCAGGTGTTATCCAGCAGTTCTGTGTTTTTGTAATTTTAGTTTCTTTTGTTTTGCCATTGTGAAATCTTGAGAGCCCATTGACTTCAGTGGGGATTCTGGTATCACCTTTAATGAATTGGTATTTCATCCATAGACTTTAAGTCTGTGATCTATCACGTCTTCTTGCCATTGCACTTCTCCAATTAATTCTTGCATAAAGCCCATAACTTCTCATTAAATTATAGCCCTCTCATCCTTTTACTTGTCTGTTTAGATTTTAAAATCTTTGGGGCAGGGACTGTTTCTTGCTTTGCCTTAATGTATTAGTGCAGCCAATGGGGCCCTGATCTCAGTTCAGGGTTGTAGATAGGCATGGCTGCCTCATAGCACCTCTTGCTGCCTCAGTTTCCCACACCAAAGATTGGTCGCTTTAGCTGTCAGTGCTGGAGATGTGACTTAGTTCTATGTCCAACTCACAACACACTTCACCTCTTTTGGGCTAGCAAAAGTCCGAACTAAAAGTCCCAAAGAAAAAAAAGATTATTTTGCCTGTTGGGTCTTCCTTTCTAACCTTCTTCTGGGCTCTGTTCCCAGCATCCTTTGGTGGAGGCTAACTTTGAGAACCTATTTTACTGCTCTGGTGAGAGCACTCCCACACTGGTTCCCTGGGAGTACCCTTTGCTCTGCAGATTTAGCTCAGGGCACTCCATGGGATTGGTGCTCTGCCTATTTGCTATGCTTCTAACAACAGACTGACACTGTCAGTCTTTTTCTAAGGCCTTTAAGATATCACCTGATTCTCATTAGTCCCACCCCTGCAGGCTGTGGAATCAGCCAATTAATTATGCCCTAGGTGTGGCTGGCCTCATTTACCCATACAGGAGGTATTACCTTACATGGTAATACAGATACAGATGATAAATAATCATCATACTGCTACGGCCCCACACCCAGGCTATGTTGTGTCTTCCAGGAGAATCCCAATCCCACCTTTTCTGCTCATGAAAGCTCTAAGTGATATCCAGCTCTAAGTGATCTCTTCTCTACAGCCCCTTTTTGGCTAGAATTTGCATGATGGTGTCCCTCTCTCCATTATCCTACAAACAAAGCCACGAATATTGTCCATGCGCAAAACACTGTTCTGACCAGCATTTACTAGAAAAGGATAAAAGAGTATTTCCCAGGTGCTTGCAACTCACTCAGGGGCATAAAGCCAAAATCTGGAGCAAAGGTCATTAATGCAGAAAAACCGGAGATTGGAGGAAGAATGTTTTTTAAACTGACCTTTCCTGCACATTATTTTACTAGCAGAATCAGGCAGAAATGCACCATCATGCTGTGGGTTGGTGATTTTATTCCTGCCACAAAATGCAGGGTCAGTAGGAGCAAATGATAGGCTTGTTGGTCCACAAAGTATGTCTTTGTAGTGTCGGCCTGAAGTGCACATTTTGAGCAGTTCTGGTCTAAACTACCCTGATATGTATGGTTAACATTTTTACCTGGCAGTTTGCTATTGAAAACAATATGTCTACTTGAAAAGGAAATAAAAACTTTCACATCAAGATGCCTTCAGGATGTTTTGATTGAACTGTTTTTTTTTTCTTTCTCGAAAAATTCCAAGGCCCTTGCAAGGATACTGTGTCTGAGAGGTGACACGCAGCTGGATTTTATAACAGGATTTTAGTAGATATCAAACCCCTAAACTGAGAGGACTTTTTTATTTAGTTCAGTTACAGTCTTTTAACTGGAGACTTGTATATCGGAACAAACAGCTAGAGAGAAGACTTTCAAATGCTGGAGAACTCCTCGCCATAGCAACTTCTGCTTTATGGCTCTCTAGATACTATGATGATGGGCACATTAAAAACGCAAGAGTGAGGTCAAAAGTAAAGGCCTGATTGAGCATATTATAACTTGAACCCAGACAGATTCTTAGTGTATTTGGGTCAATTTCATGGTTGTGGATTCAAAATAGTAAATTTAATGATTTCAGGTATTTTAATCTGAAATTTCATGATATTATAACTGTAGGGGTCCTGTCCCAAGAGAGAGCTGTAGGGGGCCAGAAGGTTATTGTAGAGGGGGTTGCGGTCAATATTCCCTTCCCTCTTATCATTTCTGTCTGTGGTACAGGTTTTTTCCATCCATGTGCAGAATAAATTGTTTATGTGCACTCATGCATGTGCCAGTGTGCAGCACCAGTAGAAATAAAGCCTAGCTGTGAGTGCTCTGCTGATCAGCTGGGCAGCATCTGACTCTCTCCTGAGCAGCCACACAAGTGTTCAGCGTACAGGGAATACTGGTTGCAACGCTGCTATCCTTACTTCAGAAGTTTTACCTTCAGAACCAGGCAGATAGAGTGGCAGCTTCTATCAGCGACCCGAACTTTGAAGGCAGAGCTGCTGCCTGCAGAGAGGGGCCATCAGCCACCACTGTCTGGCTGCCCAGTTCTGAAGGCAGCAGTACACAAATGAGAATAACATGGCCACCCTTACTTCCGGTGTTGCCATCTGAGCTGGGCACCTGACCAAAAGCTACTTCTCTCTGGCTGCCCAGTTCTGAAGGGAATGCAAAAGTAAGAGTGGCAATACCATGAACCCCCTAATATTACCTTGCAACCTCCCTGCAACTCCAGATTGAGAAACACCAGTCTCCCCTTTGAAATCTGCATGGTATGGGGTAAAAAGGCACAAAAGACCAGATTTCATGGTCTGTGACTCATTTTGCATAGGTCATGAACTTGGTAGGGACCTGATTATAACCCTGCTTTTTGGGACCTTAAGCTTGGAAGGTTGTAGTGGTCAGCTCTGAGGAAAGGCCTTCAATATGACGAAAAACTGTGATGCTGCCCAGACTGAGTTGAAGGAGAGGGAAGAGCTTAGTTAGTCCAGTACTCATGCTCCTTGCAAAATAGTAAATATTTCAATGGGAAAATTTAAAAAGAAACAAACTTAAAAAAAGGTATTTTTCCCATGGAAAATGTTTTTTCATTGAAAAAACTAATATTGATTTCCCCTTCCAGTGATATTTGAAAATGGAATACCGATATATCTAAATCTAGACATGAAAAAGAAAACCTAGGGAAAAAAACCTGGAAAATTTACAACATTCTGAAGATTTTCTGTGAAACTTCATTTAAAAATTTAAATATTTTTCACAAAAAATATTTCAACCAGCTCTAGCCAGGACCTTCTTTTCCCCCCTGTATGTCCACATGGATCACATAGCAGGAAGATCACAGGGGACCAGAACCCTAAATTAAAACAGACCTGGGAGTAATATATCCCCTCATTTGCCCTAGTGTCAGACAAAAGTGTCATCCTTCTGCCACTGAACAGGGAGCTCCCACCACTGTGTCATTATACTGAGAAGCTCTTTCTCTTCCTCCCACTTCTGAGATTTTTTTTGAGGGGGAGGAGAAGGGCGTGTAGCTAATTTGAATAGTGCAAGGGGGCTGCAGTATAAATGAGAATCAAGTCCAAAATGCAATATTGCCAATCCTCAGAATATCATGATATTGGCATAAAAGTCATGAGATTTTTTTAAAAATAATAATTCTAGTATACTTTATAATTTTTTTCCGGATTTTGAGCCTTTAAGTTGCACTCAGGTTGTTTTTTCAAGCTGTTTCTCTTCAATCACAAAAGCTAGAAATTTACTCTCTTAGAAAATGATGAAAGCTGAGCTTTTCAGTTACTATTTCCAGTAGGTGACGCTTTGCAAAATCGCTAAATACCTGAAGACTCGTGGTAAAAGCATTAGAATTGTCCATATTGTAACCTTTTGCAACCTAACACTGAAGGATTATTGCAAGTGCATGAACAACTGAGTATGAAATTTGTCTGGAAAGGGATCATAAATAAAAACTAGTTCCATGTATGTTGTTGAAGGCTGAGGAATGCCAAAAAAATAGAGAGCATAAATGGCAAAAAGAAAATGAACGGTTTCCTTCATTTAAAGTAATGTAAGTTGTAGTGTATAATATAGGCAAGGGAATTTGATTTCATTTTTAAATAAATTCTTTCCAGCCCAACAGTGTCCTTCTAAATAATTCAGTGAGTGAGATGAATAAAGAAAGAACTCTTGTGAGTCAGCTCTGCAATGAGTGATTGTCGCTGCAGTCGAACCATATATGATAAAGGGAAGAAAGGAAAAGTGGTGAAGGGAGCCTGTTGATGTAGAAATGTGATGGAAAATTTGTTATTGCTGCTTCAATCTAGCAGAGATAAGATTAAGTTGAAAATTATCTGTTTCTGTACCTTTGTGTTAAGCAATTAGGCCTTGTAAATAGTTATAAAAATCACAACCAAATCCTAGACTCATAGAACACTAGGACTGGAAGGGACCTCGAGAGGCCATCGAGTCCAGCCCCCTGCCCCAATGGCAGGACCAAGTACTATCTAAACCATGTGTGTCCAACCTTTTGGCTTGCCTGGGCTGCATTGAGTGAAGAGGAATGGTCTTGGGCCACATATAAAATATATAATATAGTTAATGTATATAAATCACATAATAATGTTAAAAGTTTACGATCTTGTGGGGCTGCATTACTAGCTGTCCAGGGCCGCGGGCCGTGGGTTGGACACGCCTGATCTAAACAATCTCTGATAGACTTCTATCTAACCTGTTCTTAAATATCTCCAGCGATGGAGATTCCACAACCTCCCCTGGCAATTTATTCCACTGTTTGACCGCCCTGACAGTTAGGAACTTTTTCCTAATGTCCAACCTAAACCTCCCTTGCTGCAGTTTAAGCCCGTTACCTCTTGTTCTATCCTCAGAGGCCAAGAAGAACAAGTTTTCTCCTTCTTCCTTATGACTCCCTTTTAGATACCTGAAAACCGCTATCATGTCTCCCCTCAATCTTCTCTTTTCCAAACTAAACAAGCCCAATTCTTTCAACCTTTTTTCATGGGTCACATTCTCTAGACCTTTAATCATTCTTGTCGCTCTTTTCTGGACCCTGTCTATTTCTCCACATCTTTTTTGAACTGCGGTGTCCAGAACTGTATACAATAGTCCAGCTGAGGCCTAACCAGTGCAGAGTAGAGCGGAAGAATGACTTCTCGTGTCTTGTTCACAACACACCTGTTAATGCATCCCAGAATCATGTTTGCTTTTTTTGCAACAGCATCACACTGTTGACTCATATTTAGCTTGTGGTCCACTATAATCCCTAGATCCCTTTCTGCTGTAGTCGTTCCTAGACAGTCTCTCCCCATTGTGTATGTGTGAAACTGATGGTTCCTTCCCAAGTGGAGTACTTTGCATTTGTCCTTATTAAACTTCATTGTGCTATTGCATTTTGCCTTTCAGATCGTCTTTTTGTTTCTTTGCCGGTTTTCTTGTGTGAAATACAGGTGCAACTACCACACAACAATGTGTCAAAATTCACATGTGACCATCTATTTAGGACAGGAAAGCAGTGGGTTTAAATTGAAGCAAGGGAGAATTGGTTGGACATTTGGAAAAAAATTCCTATCAGGGTGGCTAAGCAGTGGAATAAATTGCCTAGGGAGGTTGTAGAATCTCCATCATTGGAGATATTTAAGAACAGGTGAAATAAATATCTAAAAGAGATGATATAGATGGTGCTTGATCCTGCCCTGAGGGCAGGGAGCTGGACTTGATCTCTTGAGGTCCTTTCCAGTTCTAGTATTTTATGATTTTTTTTTTCAGATTGCTGTTGTGATTTTATATTTACCCCATTTCTCTTGGGACAAGATTATAGGACAAAAAACCCTACTTTAGTCAATGGTATTTAATAAGAGAGAGTGAGAGATGGTCCAAATGAAGAATGCCCAGAAAACACAGATCTGGATCCAAACCTTGCATTTTAAGAGTATCTCTGGACAGAATATGTGGTATGGATTGGTTCTGAGTGCAGATTACACGACTCCCTTAGCTACACATATTGATTCGTTTTCATGAACGATGGTTGTGATCAGTGGAAATGGTATCATTCTGCATTGTGACGAGATTGGTTAAAATTAAAACCTGTTGTGTTGAGCCTTCACCCTAAAATGCCAGTGATTCAGAGAAAATAGATCCTGGATCTTAGCTGGCCCCAGTTCTTTGTGGTTTAAAAAAAATCAACATCTGACCAGTGTTCACTATGGACTGACTGCTTGGTGGCTGCCCAAGAGAGATTCAGGTGCCGCTCAGGTGATTAGCAGAGTGCCCACAGTGGGCGAAATGTGTTTCTATTGGTGGTGCACATCCACACATGCCTTGGTGTGCATAACAAAATTGATTTCACCCATGAATGGAAAAAGTTAGGGGGATCACTGCATCTGATGCAGTTTTGCTCATTGTGGAGATTGGAAAAAGCTCAAACCTGTGATCTGCACTTCAGTGGCTTGTCTGAAAATGGAAGATGTCTTTGAACCCTGCCAGTTTGTAAAACCAAATCCTGGTCTCCTTGGTCTGTTCGTAATTGTAATATGGGGAGAAAGTGGAAAAAAATAACAGGCTAGCTTCTCCAGTCTAGACATGCAAGATTAAGGCAGCAACTTGCATTTGGTATCTCTACTGCTGAGAGGAGCAGGACCTTTGCATCCATATCTCACTGACTGAGGGACCCTCCTGCTCTTATATTTGCAGCCATCTCTGGCAAGTAGGTTTATACCTCTTACTGGCAGGGACCTGGTAAGCCTCCTAAACCTTTCATGCAGATGGATAATTCTGCTTAACTTTACGTGAGTCTTTCACGCTAAGATATTTAATAGCTCTCCAGTTATAGTCGTGCATCTAATCCTAGGAAAGAATGTGGCTCAACAAGGGAAATGAAAACATAAATGAGAGAACTATTTTGGCTCAACAGATATGAACGCCTTTATACCTGTATTGTTTGCACTGGGACACATGCTTTCTGTAAGAACATCAGCAATGTCCGCACACAAACCAAACCTGCAAGTCTTTGAAATGACAAACACAACTAATGCAATGAGTTTGCTGTGCAAATGACTGCAGCTCTGAAATCCGATCCCATTTTATGGGCAGCTTAGAGATTGAATTTGGCAGAAGTCACCAATGTACCTGTCGTTGAACATTGGTACTAGGATGTGATAGGATGCACTCAGCTAATGGCAGATACAGCATTAACTTCCCATGCAAAGAGAAATCCTTTGTAATGCCTCATAGTAACATTCAAAGTCTCACACAACCTTTAAAACAGTGAGCTGTGAAGGATAAAAAAGGGTAACTGGAGAAGAGCAAACCATCACTAATACAGATGCAGAGTGGAGCTTTGCCCGCTTTCTTTGACTGCAATAGTGTGTGTGTGTTCTTCTTTTAAAGCAAATAAATGAAATGCAGCATTAGAAATGTCTAAATGATGGCTTATGTCACTCTTGATTTCAGCACTATAAACACCAGTTCTCGGCTTTAAAGAAGGAAAAGGGGAGATGGAAGCTAAGGGCTAACTTATTCCCTTGCATATATCATTGAGGACCAAGAGCTCAGCAGGGTTCTAAAAGGGGCTGGGCATTTGTGTGTACAATGAGAACATCCAGAGTTCCATTAGTAAGGATTAAAAATGCAAGGATTTGGAAGGGATACAAATACTTATACTTCAGGACATGAGCCAAAATTGAACTGCGGATGGGTAGGAAGAAGGTTTCACTGAGGGCAGGTTACTCTGTGTCACATGACTGGATTTTTATATTGGATATGGAAGCCATTTTATGTGTCCATTTTATTGGCACCAAATATTGTTCTGGGGGGCATGTGAGGTGTCTAATGAAAGGTGAGGGTGCCCTGTATCTGTACACGCTACTTATATGTCTGTGTCGTGTTTGTAGGTAGAGTTATAGATTTTAGCTCTGTAGCTGTATTAGAAAAGTTTTAGTGCTAAGATTCACAACAGGAGGTGTGGTCTCCACCCCAGCCAGGACAATGGACTGAACAAAGACTCAGACAGCCAATACACATCTCAGGAGTGGGACTTCTTTACTGGGATGCATTTGATGGTGATACCCACCTGGGTCAGGTGACTTTGGGCTAAGCAATGGTATGGAAATCAGATGCCCAGACATCCATTCCACATATTATGCATGTGGACTGGGGTGTACTGGCAAGCTCAACAACCAATGACAGAGTGCCACAGCAGACTACCTGAGTCAGGTGATCCTGACTGTTCATGGCCTGATGGGAAGGAGAAAGGACTTTTTCCCTCCACAAGAGAAAACTATAGAAGGGGCCTAGCAGCGCCCATCTTTGATCTTATTCCTGTTCCTGTTCTTGTTCCAAGGTTTCATGTTCCAGCATGCTGGTCCACTAACCAGATCTTCAGTTCTCTAGTAACTAAGACTGTGTCACCTGGAATCATACCCCCTATGGGGTGGACTTTCAAGAATCAGCATAGAACATTGTTGGCCTGCATCAATAACTGTAACTGATGTATGTAAAGCTTTAACAATTTTTCTTTCTCACCCTCCAATGTCTCTACCTCTCCCCCTAGCTTGTTGTCATCCACAGACTTGCTGAGGGTGCAATCCACTCCCTCATCCAGGTTACTAATAAAGACGTTGAACAACACTGGCCCCAGAACCGAGCCTGGGGGCATTCCACTTGAAACCGAGAACTATCCAGATATTGAGCCATTGACGACTATCCATTAGGCCTTATCATCAAGCCAGCTTTTTATCCATCTTATAGCCCATGTATCCAATCCATATTTTCTTAACTTATGGGCAAGAATGCTTTCTGAAGTCAAGGTATATTACATCCACTGACTTCCCCATGTCCACAGAGCCTGTTACCTCATCATAGAAGCAAATCAGATTGGTCAGGCAGGACTTGCCCTTGGTGAATCTATGTTGAATACTTTTGATCGCTTTCCCCTCTTCCAAGTGTTCCAAAACGGATTCCTTGAGGATCCCTTCCATTATTTTCCTAGGTGCTGAGGTAAGGCTGACTGGTCTTTAGTTCCCTTGTCCTTCTTTCCTTTTTTAAAGATGTGTACTACATTTGCCTTTTCCCAATCATCTGGAATCTCTCCCGATCTCCAAGAGTCTTCAAAGATAACAGCCAAAGGCTTGGCAATGACGTCTGCAAATTCCCTCAGTACCCGGGAGTACATTAAATCCAGACCCATGGATTTGTGTGCACCTAGTTTTTCTAAGTAGCTCTTACCTCATTCCTTCGCCACCGAGGTCTGCCCTCCACCTTCCCGTATCATATTGTCTAGCACTGTAGTGTGGGAGCTTGTCCTAAAAGAGTCTAAGAAAATAATGAGCAAACAAGCTCTTGTTCTTATTTACAGTTCCCATACTGGATGGTCAAAAGGGAAGAAATTATATTTAACTTTGTTTCTTTTTCTGAGCAGGATTTAAGTACTCTGGCTGAATGCTGGTGAGTATACATTCCTTGGCAAATAGAGATTTGGGCTAGTATCCACTATGGCTTTCAATTGCATGGACAAGAAAAAAAAAGTCTTGTCATGGGAGGGGGCACCCACCTTTTGTGAGCACGTGTTTGAAAGTGTAATTTTTTCAATTTTCAGCTTACTGTGCCCTTTATAAGCTGTTGTGAGAAGCTTCATTGACTCAGGCCTCTGGCTACGTCACCCCCAATGTGCAAAAAAACCATACCCCTTCTAGCGTGTGCTGTCCAGCCATGCCTATCTCAAAGCCCTCCGTTAATAGCTTGTATCCTTCTCCAGGCTCAGTTCCTTCACAGTCCAGCTGGCCTCTCCTAGTACCCCTCCATTGGTAACATCTATATAGGCCTCCCAGGGCTATGATCCACAGTCTCACCGATAGAGCCTATCTCGGTTACCCTAGTTGACCAGCTTATATGTAAGGATTCCAGCTGTGGGGTGGAGAAACATCTCCCAGGCCTTCCTCCCTGGAGGCTCTTTTCTTGCCCTTTAGTCCTTTGACCTCATCTATCCAGCTGCATCAGTCTCAGTTCAACCCTCTCCTGGAAGTAGTTCTATGTAAAGTCCCTTTCCTGGGCCTGGCTAAACTCCTTTCTCTCAGGGCACAGCCACTTCCCCAATGGTTTGTGGGGGGTTAGGGTGATGTGGGGGGACCCAAGCCCACTGAGAACTCCAGTCCCAGCTCATGGACCTTGTAAATAGTAGCCATGTGCCACATCTCTTCAACTACTTTTTCCCAGGACCATTTCCCCACAGCCCACCGTAACTGGGTCCTGACAGAGAGCCAGAAGCTGTTCCCTTGCTCCTCCAGTCCTTGCCAGCAACTACCCACCTTAATCCTTGTAGTCAGACATCAGCACTTCTTGCTGCCCTGGTATATGCTAGCAGACTGAGCTATCCTGCCCTTTTGTGCCTGCATCCAGCCAGGAGCACCTCTTGTTGCCTCAATCTCGGCAAGCAGACCATATTCATTTTGGCCTGGAGTTCTTTTTCTAGGAGAATGCTGCACCCTAATTGGCTGTTCCTTGCAGTTTCTCTGATTTGGCTACTTTCCCTGCAGCCACTGTAGCCAGGCATGGAGGACCTCTCCACTGCTCCTTTCCTGTCATGGGAGTGGCCATTCCATCACACTTGCTGACATGTTAGTCTATATTCTATCAAAACAAAAAAGCAGTCAGTCCAATACCACTTTAAAGACTAACAAAATAATTTATTAGGTGGTGAGCTTTCATGGGATAGACCCACTTCTTCAGACCAAAGCCATACCAGAACAGACTCAATATTTAAGGCACAGAGAACCAAAAATAGTTGCTTGCTGACATGTTAATTATGGCTGGTGTTTGAAGGTAATCTGCCTGCATACAAAGAAGAGGTCTGTAGCCTGTTGTGCTTTCTTATGTATAAAAAGGTTGGAAAATTTTGGGTTTTTATTGTTTTGTTTTGGTTTTTTTTGGAAGATTTCTAAGTGATTTAGATCAGAAAAATATTAGACAAGTATGTGGAGGTTTTCGGAGGCCATTCAGCTTCCATGTGTCCCAGTGCAAACAATGCATTGAAGTTAATGACTATGTCCCTTGATAAGTTGTTACTATTCAGTTGCTGTGTGTTAACTTTAACCTTCCTATTTTTGTTGGAGGAACTCCAAGGGTCTTGGTATCCTTCTCAACTTTAAACAAAGGGACAAAGCTTACGAATCCTTAAGGAGGAAAGTTTTCCTCCCAAGGGGCTTTCTCTGATGTCATAAACCTTCTAGTTCTCTGGTTGTCTTCTAAGATAGATAAGTGTAATTTTCTAATAGGAGACACAAGATAAGGAAAAATTATTATTTGGAGGAAAACTTTTGGTCTTTATTTATTATTAAGTAGCCCAAATCCACACCAAATCCTCTCCTCCATTCTAATTCCTGGGAAGTCATCTTCAAGGTTGTGGATAGGTGACCTGCAACTTCTGGTAAGAAACAGGCTCAGTTGAAGCTTCCATTCCAAGTACTTTCACATTTCAAAGTGTTCAGAACTGAGAGCTGAATTTTGTAGTACAAGCTTATTTTCCGCATTGAAGAGCCAGCTGGCTTTGTCATACAATTTTCTCTAAATTGAACAATTGCTATTTTCAAATAAAACATTGGGCTTGAGTCACTAGCCACTCAGTGGGTGATATTCAGACCTTTGCAGACAATCAGCACAAGGACAATTCTGTACTTAAATCCCACTGAAGTTATAAAGTATGAATAGTAACAGAGAGATAGCCCTGCTAGTCTATATACTATCAAAACAAAAAAAGCAGTCCAGTAGCACTTTAAAGACTGACAAAACAATTTATTAGGTGATGAGCTTTTGTGGGACAAACCCAGGATCTGAAGAAGTGGGTCTGTCCCACGAAAGCTCATAACCTAATACATTATTTTGCTAGTCTTTAAACTGCTACTGGACTGCTTTTCTGTAAAGTATGGTTTAAGTGGGATTTAAGTTAAGCACAAGCCTCAGGCTACTTCCTGACTGAAATTCACCTTTCTGCAAACTGAGACTTCACTGATTTGTTTTTTAAATTACACTGACCCTCATTCTGATGGCTTTTTGGTGTTTTCAGAATATGTGGACTGGAACTCCTTCCTTGTAGACCAGGGGTTCCCAAAATTTTCAGCATCATGCCCCCGCCTTTTGATTTTTGAGAAACCCTCATGCCGCCCCCACACCTCTTCTTTATCATCATCCAACCCACTCTTTTAACAAAAAATTAATTTGTAATTTAAAATAAACACACAAACGTGATATAAAAAATTTATTTAAAATTAAAAATAAGCACAGACAGTTTTTCTTGGTCCCTTGTGGGTTCCTGGTGCAGCCCCAGCTGGCCAGCTATCTGAGTCCTGTGCCAGCCTCCAGAGCTGCCTGCACCAGCT
The DNA here is from genome assembly GCF_033958435.1 of Carettochelys insculpta. Lineage (NCBI taxonomy): Eukaryota > Metazoa > Chordata > Testudines > Carettochelyidae > Carettochelys > Carettochelys insculpta. Next base: position 366,932,271 of record NC_134137.1, on the reverse strand, counting down.
GCCCACCCACCTGAGCCTTGCGCTGCCAGAGCTGCCCGCCCAAACATCCCGCCCACCAGCTGCCCAGGCCTAGCTGCCCACTCGAGCCCCACACTGTCCAGAGCCAGCCAGCCTCCTGAGCCCCTCCCCTCCCCAAAAGCCAGGCACGACCAGCCCCCCTGCTCTTGCCCCATCCCCATCCTCCTCCCTTGAGCCAGATGCCCCCAGCCTCCCATCTAACCCCACCCTCCTCCTCCCACCACAACCCACTCTCACTCACCTTTGCAAGAAGCAGCTAGCTCCATGTGGAACTTCGCCGGCTGCCTGCTTTTTATAGCGGCTGCATGAGGTCTCCCACATAAAATGGCGGGGGCTGAGAGCTGGAAGCAAAGGCTGTATCTTTCTGGGGTAGAGGGAATGATGTGGGGGGCTGGGTTGCCTTGCACCTCCCCTGGGAATTTCTTCACACCCCCCCGGGGGGGGCACGCCTCCAGTTTGGGAAACCACATTGTAGACTCTGGTAAAACAATTACAAACGAGACAATACAAAACTGATACATGCAGGGTGTATCTCTCTTTTTCAGGACTCTGTCATCCATAATTCAGCATGATTTTCCACTGTCCCATTAAGTTTTTTTTACAGCCACCAGTTCTGGGTTTCAGTGTTCTGTGCTGCTGTTTAGCTCAAATTGACCACTAAATGTCTTCTGAGAGCCCAGTAAGCAGTGGAAGTCTTGGTAATGCTACTAAACAATATTGACCTCCCATGGTTTAGCAAATTTTTTCATTCACCACCAGCCAGGTCTCAAGGGTGCCCCATTAGAGAGGTTCAACCTGTAGTAATTGAGGCTGCACCCTGCTGCTTCCTGCTCCTCCTCCCAGACCCTTCACCCCCGCCTTGACTCCTCCCTTCCAGACCCCATACTCCAGCTGTCTCCTACATTCCCCTCCTGCCCAGCCCCCCACCGCTGTAGTAATTAAGTGTTGGTGGCCAAATATCTCTCTCATAGGCCTATGCAGTCCCCATTTTCTTAATTGGGGTTGCACCAGCATAGCAGCTTGGAATTAGGGGCAAAAGTGAACTCATTCTTCCTTACCTGTGCTGGCTCAGTGGGGAGAACTCATATGTGTGAGTACATATTATCTCATGTACAGAGAAAGAACAGATTGACTAAGAAGGTATTGTTTTTACACAGTTCTTTTACAAAGTGTACTGTAAAATTGTATTTTAAAATAAGTAGTGTTAGTCTTACTGATGGAGACTTAAATATAAAATAGCATCCAGAATTGATTCATACCTTGCAATGTCTGTGCCAAAGACTAAGCTGACCCTGCGTTTACATGGCTAAGACTCCAACACATGAAATTTGAAAAGGCTGAATTAAGGGGTTGCATGCGGTCACTTATCCTCTGGCTTTGCTGTTTAGCATTCTATTTATTTTTATAATCTTCTTATCTGCTCATAAGTGGGAGCTGTGTTGTGTTTGATGTGGGTAATTTTTCTGTAAATTGTGCCTTCCTGTTGGCATTTATGAATTAAACAGCAGGACAACCTTCCAGCAAGAGAGCACCATTGTAGTACAATTAGCAGTTTAATCACACAGAGTCAATGATGAGGCAACTGGCTTGGGGAAAATATCACAGATGTTAGAGACAAGCACAACATAGATGCCACATTTGAGCATCGCATCAGGTGGTCCCAGAAATAATTCAGGGAATCCCAGTAGCATTTTATACTACACTGTGCTACAGGGAGGAAAGATGAAAGGCCAGTCCTGGTCCCAGTGACATCAGCTGGGATTTTCTCATTGGCTTCAGTGGAAACAGTATAGCTTTATTAGTTAGGAACTTCCTGAAGTGTGGTGGGTGGGGTACAGTACAAAAAAAATATTCTCCTCTCCTGTGTGCTAGTGTAACTCCATTGTCTTCATTGGAATTGATCCTGGTTTATGGATATATGCGAGTGCGTAGGCAGGGGTCTCCGTCTTTCACAATATTAGGCCTCTGTCTTGCCAGGGGCTATATGATAGTAGGTCCCTGTAGAAGACAATGCGCTTTGGAGAGTGACTACTGAACTGCTTCAGTAAAAGGCAAAACTCAGATTTGGGGGGAAGCGTAATGACATACAAGCAATGGGTCAAGCTGTGCAACCCCTACTCCCATAAGTGAGTGTTCATCCGAGACAGATGTGCTTTCTACCATCATTCACATTATTCGTATGTGGGAATGCTCCCCCATGAGGATGACCATCCTTTTATTATTACTACTATTGGGCAGGACGGTCCTGTATTTGGGATGCCAAAAAGGCGCCCTGACTTATTTTTTAAAAGGAATTAATTGTGCTATATTTGAGCCTTCCCATGCTGACCTTTTCCACCAGCAGCTGCACAGGTGCAGCTGCTGATGGGAGTCACTTTCCTGAGTCTCAGGGAAGCAGGGCAGCATGGGTGGTTGCTGTGTCCCTGCTGCTTCCCTGGGACTCCCAGGGAGCGCTGGTGCTGCCACTTCCCTGGGGCTTGGTGCAGCTGGGAGGAGCCATCCCTCCCCCCACCGTATCTTCCTGTCCCGTATTTGGGACAGGGAGATGTGGTCACCCTATCCCCCATGTAAAGGTTACATAAACTACTCACAAGGTGTCAGGATGCTGGAACTCACCTGATTAGTTCCAGAATATTTTAAGTAGAGTGTCCTTCTCTAGTGATTCTTATTTCCACTTAAAACCATGCAGCTACCCCCACACCTCCATTTTAGCATCCCAGGAGTCCCCAGCCTGCCCATTCTTCATTGCCTGGCTGACTGACCAGCCATTTAGGCTGAAATGTTGCATTTTAAACACGAGGCATTTTTCAGTTGGCTGCTCAGGGACCACAGGGGCTTTCTTCTTTGTTCAGTCTTCTCAGCATTTTCTTTTTACTTCAACAATTCACAGACCAAACATAATTTGGTCACACTCACTGACTTGCCATGTTCTCCGTAATGCAGGTTAGAAGGAAACCACTTGGAACTTTTTTTGGTAAGTGCCCCATAGTCTTACTAGAGAAGATGGCTGTACACAAGTTTTGCCCTATATCATGACTTTAAGACAGAGCCCTGAGCCAAGGATTGCTGTGTAAGCTGCGACACCTTAGAAGTCACTCTAAGAGGCATTGTGACTCAAGGCCTTATCTACCTACCATGGGCCGTTGACCTAAGTTATATAACTGAAGTTGACATACTCAGGTGTGCTTGCCATGATATCTTTCTATGGTAAGTCAACAGCTGATACTCTCCCATTGACTCTGCCTACTTTTCTCATTTTGGTGGCATACCAGAATCAACGTGAGAGCCCTTGGCGGTTGATATATCATATCTGTGCTAGACATGATAAATCAACCCCTGGCTGATCGATCTCTGCCCATCATTGCAATTGGTGGTGAAGATGCCCTCAGATACCCATTGGAATAATAGTTTTTCCTCTATATATCCTGGATATGAGGATTAGTAATTTACTTTTGGCCTCTATCATAACAGATTGCCTTCATTCTACGCTGGTCCATCTTCTGAGCCAGCGAGTAACAGAGGGTGGAGCTAAGGCTCCACTCCTTTTCTGTGCTTGACCTGGGATGTAATAAGTGAGCAAATAGTCTTGCTTCTTCCTACATGCCTAGAACTAAGATGGGATAACCCACTTAAGAGAGTGGTTCTCTCTTTCCTTGGCATAATTCAAAGGCATAGGCATAATGCAAAACTTCAATCTAGTCCTTTCTTAGAATGTAAATATTTAAGATAATATCAATTGTGGCTGCGTGTCTTGAAAAGATTCTCATCGAAAGAATGTGGCAGGGAGATACATATGTTTTATAAGTTCACAGGAATGGTTTCCTTATGCTTTTATTCCACATATTGGGGTGTAGTCTCCTTTCACGTGTGTTTATAACTGTGACTGGTGCTACTGGGGTTCCGCATGAATATCCACAGAAGAGTTGTTGTTTCATCCTCAAATCCAGAGCTTATAGAAAAAGATGATTTTGTTTTTTTATCTCATTTCACCAAGTCACAGTAATTTTCATCAAATCTTTTAGTGCTCGAGCATGTCTACTAGGAATCATGCCAGATCGTTTAGTTTTGTTCAGCCCTTGAGGCTGTAAATCCATATATCTTTTCATAAAAGTTGTTTCATTCCTTCTGAATCTGAAATAAAGTGCTTGTTAAAGGATTGATAATTCTGGATGAGTTAAGCCTCCTTATTCGTCCACAGAATGAAGACAGCACAGGAGCTGGTAGTGCAAGAATTTTCCTCAGAGCCTATGCTCACCCTGGAGGGGCAATCTCTTGGGTTTGTGACAGGGTAAGGCTGAGGGAGTGAGCACAAGAGGGAAAAGCAGGGCTGCACTGAACTGGCAAACAAAGAGTGGAAACAGCTGGGGAGGAGGCTGCCCTGAGTCAATTGGGGCCACTGGTCCCACTTAACACTGCCTTTAAAAAACCTTTTGCCCAGCGGGAGGGGAGGGTGATGGAGGAGAGCACAGGAGGTGAGTGGAGAGAAGCAAGGGGAGTTTTCTAGGAACAGCAGAAGAGGGGAGGAGTACTCAGCAGCAAGGGGCTAAGGCCCCTAGCCAGGTGGCCCTGAGATTTGGTGTGAGGCCAGAACAGACCGATCGCATGGGGGGAGTTGATCCAGGAGGGGGAACGTGCTGCTGCTATCACTACTTGGAGGAGGTACGGGGGATGGGAGTATCGTCTCGGGGAGTGGCCCAGGGAGAACAGCTACAGTGTCCATGGCGATGGGAGCCCTTCCCCACCACTAGCAGCCCCACAGGGTCCCTGGGCTAGAACCTGGAATAGCGGGTGGGACCCGAGTATCCCCAGACCACCATCCCCCCATCTCAAGAAGGGCAACGGCCTCCTGGCTATGAGGCTAATGGGCTGAACAGAGGCCCAGAGCCCAGGAACAAGGTTAGCTCTACCACAGGTTAATAAATGAGTTCATTCTCTATGACTTCTTGGCACTATTGCTGATACTGTCAGGACAGATGCAGTTTACTTGTGGTTTCTGTGCTGTGGACACATATCTGGATTGGGTCCACCCAACTTATTATACACTGAACAAGCACCACTTAGTGTAACAGCTTTTCTGGCACTATTGGTCTGTTGGCTTTAACTTGTGACCCAGTGTTGAAAAGGGACCTAGGAAGTTTTATTATTAATTCTTTAGCAGCATCTTTTTGATATTGCCAAGATGTTTCATTTCCTCCTCGGCAAACGTATTAACAGGGCATCATCTAAACCACTTTTTAAAAAAAAAAAAATAAGAAAGCATGTTGTGCGCACTGCCCACAATTCCTACGGCCACTCCCTCTCCATGAACCCTTGGTCGGATGGAAGGAAGGAATGGTGCCATGGAGACAGCTGAGCCCCCTCTGTTTGGGAGGAGGAGAACCATGTGAAGATTTTGGTGGCACAGTAGTGCCCAGGGTATTTTTCTGAAGTTAAATAAACAGGGACTGGCCAAACCTCTTGTTAATTTAGGTGCTTTGTGAGGCTTGTTTTATTCTTATGGGGTGATATTCAGCTTCAGATGGAAGGTTGGCTAAAGGACCATGCGCAATGTAAACTCCACTTAACTATCAAAATAGGCCTTCTGTGGCGCTCAAGTGATGGCTTGGCCTTGAGTTGGCCTTTGGCATAGACGTGAATGGACACACATTTTAATTATGTGTGATTAAAAGTATGGATAGATGTTTTAAAATAACACGGGCAGATCCTCAGCTGATGTAAATTGATCTAGCTCTGGAGCCAGGGCCATCTGGAGGTGGGGGCGGGGCCTGGAGACCCTCCCCCAAACCCCTTCCCTGGTACCTCAGGCCTCGCCCCTTTACCTCCTCTCCCAGCAATAGGGCAGGGGGATTAATGGGGCCGAGGGTTGTGCACGGCAGTGGATCACCTTCCCCCACCCCACTCACCATATGAGTGGCTGGAGAGGCAGCCTGCTCTGCTCTGCTGCCCTCCCGGCCTGCTGCAGAGATGCGACACACGGCTGCTACGGCAGCTGCTTCCACACACAACCCTGGGCCCCTGGTATTCCCCCAGCCCTGCCCCAGCTGCAGCCCTAGGTAATCCTCCCCTCTTCCCCTCCGTAGGGCAGCTGGGGCAGCCACCACAGGGCCCCCCAAAAGCGTGGGGTCTGGGGTATCTGGCCCACCTCATCCTATGGACAGGACAGCTCTGACTGGAGCTATGCTGATATGTACCTGCTGAGGATTCAGCTCAGAAATGATTTGTCAATAAATAATTTTAGAACCTAGGCTTAATATAAACAGACTTTCCTGGGTGAAAAGAGACCTGTGTTGCTTGTGCTAAGGGCTTCTAAATATGTATAAGAAAGATCAAATAACTTACCCACTATTACATGGAAATGAATGAACAGTAATTTTCAGTCACTCTGTTCATCTGAGGCTTTAACTCCCCCTGAAACAATTTAAATACCAGTACCTGCTAATGTCCTTGTAAAGTGAGTCCTCCTATGATGCTTTTGCCAACAGAGTGGAAAGATTTATTTCCTCATAAGGCCTTTGATGTCAGCTCAGCCAATACATATTTATACCGTTTACTTGAAGTTATGTAAATGAATCCACTGACAAATGGAGGAGCCGGGGAGATAAGTTAGCTTAACCACAGACTCCAGTGACAATGAAAAGTTGCTACTTGATATGCTGAAATACTGCCCTTTGCTTGAAATATTGCCCTTTTGCAATTTTGCAAAATAGGAAATGGTATAAGTTTGATAAAGGCTCATAAAACTTTAACGTGTGATCCTGCTCTAAGGAGTGAGTCTAAGAATGATACCATCTTACTCCCCCGATCTGTTTGCTGTGTATATTCACCAGATCTTCTGCTTTCTGTAGTGAAAAATTAAATTTTGCTACTTAGCAGCCTGGGGAGAATGAACTGAATTCTTTCCTGGGGTGTTCATCATCAGTTGAATTGTTAATGAAGTTCCATTGTCCTCAGATATTAACGTCAGTGACTCCTGCATGACCTCACTAAAGGTTACTTGTGCTGGCTGGAGTTTAGACTACAGTACCTTTTTTTTTTTTTCCTCCCTTGTGAAATGAACAAATTTGATATGGAACCATCGAGACAAGATCACTGTGGAATGATGCTATTTTCACAAAGTTACTTTTCAGAACAAAATTGAATTTCAGTACGTTTAATGTCTGATATGTATTTGGGGACCAATGAGGGTATGTTTTTATTACAGGGAAGATCAATCCTGCTGCAGTCGATATTCCAGAGATTTATTTAGTGCACCTTTGTAGGGACACATTAAATTGAACTTACAGGGCATCTACATTGGTATTTCTGCCCGTTGTTAGGAGTAAGGAAGTCGACAAGAGTGAATGCTTCCATTGGCATCTCTTAGTGGTAATGGCACGGAAGCCTTGATTAAGCTATGTTGACTCCAGCAACATAATTAACATCACTGGAATGGTGTACCTTAATTGGATTTTCTGTAGTATTGTACACCTGCCCTCAGACAGTAAGGCAGGAGGGAGATATGTGGAAACAGCTAGAATCAGTGGACAGCCATCTGGATATGAGATTGTAACACAGTTTGCCAAGGATGAAGGATGGCCACATGCTTAGGAAGCTAGGTTAGGGGATCTGACTTCAAGATGCTGCAGTATTAGTCTTTTTTTTTTTTTAAAGAGTCCCTTTGCCTCTTAGTGCTTTAGTTCCCATTCTGTCAAATGGATGTTTGAACACTTCGCAACCTCACTGAGGTGTTGTGAGAAAAAATACACTGAAGATTGTGAGATACTCAGCTACTGTAGTAATGGGAGCAGATAAGCACTCTGGGTAGATAGAACAAGCCTCAACCACAAAATACAAGCTCCTCTTTGACTTTGGTCTGCATTTGCAGCACTATCATATCTCAGACGTGAGAGGTGATATTTCCTTCTGTGCAGAACATTAGTGAACTTCCAGATGGAATGGACTCAGGTTTTCCAGTTGATAGCAAAATGCAAATACCTCTCAGGCTCAAAATACTAACTTACTGTGTCTTTTGTGTAACTATTACTCACCTCTGTCTGAGCTAAGTTAGGAAATCCATCTATCCGACTGTTCTTCTAGCTGTCATATATTTAAAAGACAAAGCTTATGTGTACATTGTGTCCCTTCTTTTTGATCAGAGAGGGGACATTGCTCCACTCTGGTATATTTCTAAAATGTTCTTAGGGAGTTCCATGTGTTCTGAGGTTGAAACTCTTTATGCCTTCCCACTACTCCCAAAGTCTTTTCAGTCAGAGTAATCAAGAACTCCTTATAGGGTTTTCAAGGAGGGGTTAGAGGGATGGAATGTCCCTCTGTTGTTCTGCTTCATTGCTGCTCAGCCTCTTTCTAGTGTCTGTTCCATCCTATGGGCTGGAATGCTAGCCAAAGCTCTCCACATCACTGCTTCAGGCAGGGATTCTCAGCATCTGTGTCAGCAGAAAGTTGGACTTACTGGTTTCTTCCCCTGCTTTCCTTCAGTGACCTGTTCTCTGTCAGAAAATTCCATTACCACCCGTGGTGCAGGGGGCATGCAAAGTCCCCCTCTTCCTTGCCACTGTTCTAATGTCCTCATTCCAAATTACTGTCTGGCTTCAATAGGTCTGCTTGGGAGAATTTCATCCTGGGAAGATACGTCACTTCCTTTTTATTCACATTTAAAATCATAGATAGCTCTAAAGAAACAAGCAAATTAGCTGCTTCAGGTTTTCAGAGCTATATCCTACCCCTCCCCCATCTATCTCATCAGTATTCATATTAAAGTATCTTCTCAAACATATTGCCCGAGATACATGCCAGATTGTTTTGAACTGTTTTACTGATGAGACACACAATGACAGCAGTGCCGGCCATTGTGTGTGCAGTGTGTACAAAACAGCATGAGATGGAAATGAGTTCTTAGAAGCTTTTAAAAATAGGTTGGATGCGTGGCAGCAATCTCCTAGGAAACTCAATATTCGTATTATGAGAATGTAATGTACGGTAATTATATATCAGATAGAATAGACTAGAAGTGGCTGTCAGATTTTTTCTGCTAATGTATTCCAACAGGGAAGGTCACAAGGATATAATCGGTATGGTTGGTTCTCTTGAAAGGGTTGCCATGCTGAGACTATTCGTCTTATGTGACTGTTCTGAGAAGAGTCAGTAAGGAGGATCTTATGGGGATTGTTAGCCGGTGGCCAGGTAATGTGCGGTGAGGTACTCCCCTGGGTCCTAAGCAACCCAGTTTTTTACTGTTAGAGCAGGCAGCTCCTAGCACACTCACCCACGGCCAGGGATTGAGAATGGCTTAACTCCAGTTTGGCTGTCCAAGGCAGTCATGACTGAGAGCTATTACTGTTGGTGGCTTCTGGGTGAAATGACTGGGCTCAAGTACGGCATATGTGGCCCACTGGTAAGAGTGTGTTAGAGACCCTGTAGGTGCCCATTTTGCAGATGGCATGAGTTTTTTACAGCCCTACCTAAGGAGTCTTGTTTCTCTATCTGAAGCTGTAATGGCTCTTGGGCCGTGTCTACACTAGCCCCAAACTTCGAAATGGCCATGTAAATGGCCATTTTGAAGTTTACTAATGAAGTGCTGAAATACATATTCAGCGCCTCATTAGCATGTGGGCGGCCGCAGCACTTCAAAATTGACGTGGCTCGCTGCCGCGTGGCTCGACTTGACGGGGCTCCTTTTTGAAAGGACCCCACTTACTTATAGGGGCCTTTGAAGCAGGCAGGGTCCTTTCGAAAAGGAGCCCTGTCGGGGTGAGCCGCGCGGCGGTGAGCCGCGTCAATTTCGAAGTGCCACATCTACCCACATGCTAATGAGGCGCTGAATATGTATTTCAGCGCTTCGTTAGTAAACTTCGAAATGGCCATTTACATGGCCATTTTGAAGTTTGGGGCTAGTGTAGACATAGCCTTGGTGTTCTTTTGGAGGTCTTTGATTGTATACCTGATGTGTTGGCCAGTATGGTGATCATCACCCCATGGTGTTACGCTGTTCTCTGTTGGGGGCTGACTATCACACCCAGTGAGCTGTGCTCTCAAAGTGAAATTCAGCTGCATGGAGAGATCCAGCTAAAAGGACTTTGCACCATTTCAGTCCTACTTAAACCCTCAAAACAGAATGTCAGTTGTGAGTAGGCCCTTTTGCTGGCCCTTTGCATGGGGCGAATTTCATCCTCTGTTCTGTTGTCAGCGGACTGATCTCCAGAGAATGTTAGGGGCCTGTATCTCAATTCACCCCTTTTCTTCATGCAGCTGAATTTCACTTTGAGAGCACAGCTCACTGGGTGTGATCGTGTCAGCAGAGAGGTCAAAGGCTGAATCTGCTGTGGAAACTGACTTGCCCAATATTAGATTGAAGTTTCTGGGGTCTTCAGGAAAGACAAATGAGAAGGAACTCCGAGGGTGATCTAGGCATCCCTGGCTAATGCAGTGTTTACCTACTGCCTTCCACTCTAAGGTCCTGGGGGCACTTATGGTCTTTCTTCCTGGTACTGAAAGCAGCTCCGTAACCACATCATGCTGTGAATCTCTGGTGGGTGTCCATGTCACAATGGCTGGTCTGCCATGTGAACTGGCTTCCTGCTCTTTGCTGCCTTTTGCCTTTGAGTTTAGCTTCATATATGCCTCCTCATGTCCTATAATAATGCACAGTACAGTTACTTGCTAACTTATGCACAAAGTGGCACTGGGTGGCCAGGGATTGGTCCTGACCTACACCAGTCACCACTTCTACCTTCTGGCCTCACACTTCTCCGTTGGTTGGGTCACACCAGGTCGGCTCTGTGTATCTAAGTTGTCTTGGGCCATGGGCTCCCTGCTACCAGGATTCAGAACCACTGATCTATACATTCTGTGCTTAATGTGCCATAGTCTGAATGGCATTTGAGGTGACTTCCAATTTTTGAGGTCTTCTGGAAAATTTCCCCATAGGCCACTATACTTTCTATGTAGATGGAATATATGGGCCCAAAGAGGCAAAGACTGTGGCTACATTAGCACCCCACTTTTGAAAGGGGGATGCTAATGAGCCACTTAGGCAGAAGCTAATGAGTCGCTGCCATGCATATACAGTGCCTCATTAGCACAATGGCAGCCATGTGCATTTCGAAAGTGCCACTTTCAAAACGCGTGCCGCTGGTGTAGATGGGGACCTTTCGAAAAGATGCCCCCAGATTTTGAAAGCCCCTTCTTGCCAACACCAAATGGGAAGAAGGGGCTTTCAAAATCTGGGGGGCCTTTCAAAAGGTTCCCATCTACACTCATGGCACGGATTTCAAAAGTGGCACTTTCAAAATGCACATGACTGCCATTATGCTAATGAGGTGCTGCATATGCATAGCAGCGCCTCATTAGCATCTGCCAAAGTGGCTCATTAGCATCCCCTTCTCGAAAGGGGAGTGCTAGTGTAGCAACGGCCAAAGATATTAACATGACATAGTCACTGTTCAACATTAAACCATATTAAATAAGGTTTGGGGTTTAGTACACACAGAACTCAGCCTGTTTTACTCTATAGCAAACACATCATTACAAAACTTTTAAGACATCTATGCATGAAAGAAACAAAAGAGAGTGGGGAATATTTGAAAATCGTCCACTTTAACAGCATTCTTTGTTCCCTTTCTCATTCGCTGTAGAGTCTTTGGAAGGAAAAAAACACTGAGTTTGACAGTGTCTTGGGTAATGTTCTAGTGATTACTGTACAATTTGGGAAAAAGAGAAGGTGGGAAGAAGTTTAGTTGAAATGGACTGGAGCTGTCATTGCTGTTCTTTTTACAGTCCAATTCTGTTTTCTAGAAGACAAAACAAGACAGAAGCAAGGGGGAAAGAAGAATAAAGAGAGAAAATGCAGTTTCTGTCTCAAGTGTTGACTTTAATTTGCAAACTGATTGCTGGGGAAAAAAAAAGAAACAGCATATGGTCTTGTCAGCCACTCCAAGACCTGGAAGGCTTGTATTGGCATGAGACTGTTTAGGGTCTTGAATTTAGCATCTTTTCTGGTTGCCGGCTTACAGCAGTGCTACAAAATGTTCAGTCTTTACCTCAGCTAAGCCAGATGCTTATCAGGCAAAAAGAAAAAAGGAGAGAGAAAAGAAATAAGGAAAGGAAAGAAAAGGATCGGTTGGGGTATAGGGTGCAGACACAGATACACTTCTCAAGTGATGTTTGAGCGGCAATGTCATCTGGGAAGGGTTGCCAATTTTGGTTTAATGCATTCCTACAGGTTTTATCACATGACATCTCTAATGGAAGATTAATGTCTAATTTCTGGAATCTCCAGGGGAATCATGGAGGGTTGGCAAACTGTACATCTGAGTCCCTCTCTTTGGGTGGGATGTCTGTTCAGGACATTTCTCAAGATTCGCATGAAGTAGGTCAAGAATCCCAGGAGATGGTGTCAGTGGCAGCCATGGTGGTGAAACTTACTCCTTCCCCTCCAGCTGTTATCTTTCAGTCAGCCTGCTGACCACCCCAGAATCTCTTTGAGGACCCCAAGGGGAGTGATGGTTTGAACAGACCATGCTCTCATTATTTTGTCCCCCAGATAGGCCTAATCTTTTTCAACATGCCATTGATTTCTTGTCCCACACTCCTCTTACTTACCAGCCATGATTTGAACACAGTCCTTGAGTTATATCAACAGGCCTTCTTGTTTGGACTAGTTTAGTCTTTGTCTCTCTTTTCCCACTTTCTCCGTCCCCATTTACTGTTGTAGGTTATTGTGACACTTGCCACATTTTCTTACAGTTGAGCTCACATTTAAGATAAATCTATAGATCCAATATATTACACCATCACAGCAAACTAGGAACTACCTCAGGAATGGTCATTTCAGAACAGCACTGCGGTACTCTGAGTGGTTAGTATGGGGAGGTTTATGTGGGTCTTGTATTTGTTCTGTGGATAACCCAGAGATATATCAATCGAATAAGTTACACGTGAACCAAGGACCAAATTCTGGTCCCATTAATATCAATAGCAAAAATCCCATAGCACTGGCTTGAGTGGGAAGAGGATTAAGCCATGAGTGCATTTTAAAAAGCAAGTAAAACTTGTTTGCAGAAGTTGATACATGTTCCAGCTTTGCTCCCTGTACAATTGCACCGAAGTAATCTTTTTTAGGGTGTTTATTCTTAAACTCAGCTGTTACTAGGCAGAGAAGTCCATTAGATTTCTTAACTTTCCTCAGCTTGGACACAAAACCACAGTTTGGATTCTTGAATCAGTGAGCTGGGGGCGGGGGTGGGAAAGCAAACACCTCTTTGTTCTTCTGTGAGAAGTCTGTTAGAATTCCAGCTGCAGCTTCATTTTTAATGGCTGAGATTGTTAATATAAATGGAATTAGATTCTGAATGATGAAAAATTTTGTCTTCTGCAGTGCTCACTCTCTCTTTGTCATGCTTGCTCTCAGTTATGATTAAGAATGGGCAAAGATACAATATACATGTCCTTCTGGGTCCAAATATTTAAAAGAGATGCTTATGCCTGGCTGGGTGGTTGAAAACAGAATAAAAATGAGCCAATTAATGTTTCATAGCTATGCAAAGGGGATAGTATATGATTGTTCAGCTGTGTGGTGCCACAGCCACCAAATGGCCTACATCTGCAGTCCTTACTTCAGCGATGGAGCCTCACATACAGGGGGGCTTCTTCTTGAGCACAGACTTTGGGATACAGGTCTAAAGAGTTAATTTGGAAAAGGCAGATCTCAGCTGTGGAGTGTTAGGCTTGGTCTATACTAGGAAAATGAGTTGATTTCACATATGCAATTCTACCTATGGCAGTTGTGTCACCAGAATCGACATACTGGAAAACAACTTATTTGACTGTCTTCACTAAGGAAGGTTGACAGGAGTGTTTCTCCCATTCACCTTACTTATTCCTTGCAATAGTGAAGAGTGTGGGGTTGACTGCCAACCCCAGAGAGATCGATTTCACATGTCTTTGCCAGATGCGCAAAATCAAACTCCGGAAGATCGATCCTAACCTGGTCAATCTTTGTGGAAGTGAAGACAAGCCCTTGGTCTCAGAATCTGAGTGACAAAGCTGAGTTTGTTCGTCTAACAGGATGGGACTTTGGTCTAGTGGATTAGCCATGGGTCTTGCTGGACTTAATGCTAGCTTTGACATTGATTTACTCTCCTTTCCCACAAATCACTTAAGACCTGGGCCTTTTCAACCAGAACAAACTCAGACCCTTAACCCCTATACCTCAGCTCACTCATCTATAAAATGGGGATATGTATCACAGAGAGGCCCATTGGTGTTTCACTACTGTGTCAGTAATTTGTGTCACACCTCACACACTAAGTTAAAAATCGCTTAGGAAAATTAGATGTCTGCAAGTCACCAGGGCCTGATGAAATGCACCCTAGAATACTCAAGGAGCTGATAGAGGAGGTATCTGAGCCTTTATCTATCATCTTTGGAAAATCATGGGAGACAGGAGAGATTCCAGAAGACTGGAAAAGGGCAAATATAGTGCCCATCTATAAAAAGGGGAATAAGAATAACCCAGGAAACTACAGGCCAGTCAGCTTAACTTCAGTGCCAGAAAGGTAATGGAGCACGTAATTAAAGAAATCATCTGCAAGCACTTGGAAGGTGGTAAGGTAATAGGAAACAGCCAGCATGGGTTTGTAAAGAATAAATCTTGTCAAACTAATCTGATAGCTTTCTTTGATAGGATAACGAGCCTTGTGGATAGGGGAGAAGCGGTAGATGTGGTATACCTAGATTTCAGTAAAGCATTTGATACGGTCTCTCATGATATTCTTATCAAAAAACTAGGCAAATACAATTTAGATGAGGCTACTATAAGCTGGGTGCATAACTGGCTGGATAACCGTACCCAGAGAGTAGTTCTTAATGGTTCTCAATCCTGCTGGAAAAGTATAAAAAGTGGGGTTCCGGAAGGGTCTGTGTTAGGACCGGTTCTGTTCAATGTCTTCATCAATGATTTAGATATTGGCATAGAAAGTACGCTTATTAAGTTTGCAGATGATACCAAGTTGGGAGGGGTTGCAACAGCTTTGGAGGATAGGGTCATAATTCAAAATGATCTGGATAAATTGGAGAAATGGTCTGAGGTAAACAGGATGAAGTTTAATAAGGGCAAATGCAAAGTGCTCCACTTAGGAAGGAACAATCAGTTTCACATATACAGAATAGGGAGAGACTGTCCAGGAATGACTACAGCAGAAAGGGATCTAGGGATTATAGTGGACCACAAGCTAAATATGAGTCAACAGTGTGATGCTGTTGCAAAAAAAGCAAACATGAGTTTGGGATGCATTAACAGGTGTGTTGTGAACAAGACATGAGAAGTCATTCTTCCGCTCTACTCTGTGCTGGTTAGGCCTCAGCTGCAGTATTGTGTCCAGTTCTGGGCACCGCAGTTCAAAAAAGATGTGGAGAAACTAGAGAGGGTCCAGAGAAGAGTGACAAGAATGATTAAAGGTCTAGAGAATGTGACCTATGAAAAAAGGTTGAAAGAATTGGGCTTGTTTAGTTTGGAAAAGAGAAGATTGAGGGGAGACATGATAGTGGTGTTCAGGTATCTAAAAGGGAGTCATAAGGAGGAAGGAGAAAACTTGTTCTTCTTGGCCTCTGAGGATAGAACAAGAGGCAATGGACTTAAACTGCAGCAAGGGAGGTTTAGGTTGGATATTAGGAAAAAGTTCCTAACTGTCAGGGCGGTCAAACAGTGGAATAAATTGCCAAGGGAGGCTGTGGAATCTCCATTGCTGGAGATATTTAAGAACAGGTTATATAGATGTCTGTCAGGGATGGTTTAGATAGTACTTGTTCCTGCCATTGGGGCAGGGGGCTGGACTCGATGGCCTCTCGAGGTCCCTTCTAGTCCTAGTGTTCTATGATTCTATGTCACATTTTGTATCTAAAAGGTGTCATATAAGGGATCATATACAAATTGGTAACATGCTAGGCCTGGAAATTACTGTGGAGTGTGTGATATTTAGAAAGGGTTATAAATATGTGCTAGAGTTCAGGTCTTAAAATGGCCTAATTCATTCCTGTTCCAGACAAAGGTCTGTGGTTCTGTCTGCAAAGGCAAAGAAAAGCACATTTATATACAAGGTAAACAAATCCATCAACCTACTGAAGGCGGAAGGAGACAGCCTAACAATTGTGAGCAGGAGTGTGGGGGTGGACAGTGTACTTTTCAGGAAAGCTTTCTTCTTCCTGAAGGAGAGTCAATGAATTTTGGACAAAAGCATGGCCTCTGTTCCCCAGAAGGAGAGAGAGAGAGAGAGAAAGAGAGAGAGAGAGAGATGCTTTATCTGGACTTCTTTGAAAGAATACATTTCAGAGGTTTACTGGACTATATAAAAAAGGCAAGAGAATTCTGCAGGGGTCCATGGCTTGGGGGATTTAAAGGGAAGAACTCTTGATATCACAGCAGTAGGGGTCCTTCAGCCAAAAGTCTCCCCACAAATTTGACTTATTGCTGCCATACACAAATTGCCAAACATTGTTGCAGTAGTGCATTGTGGAAACCTATCCCACAGTTCTCTCAGCCCCATAGCGTTATGGGTATTTTCACTGGTGCAGCATGGGGAACAAGTGCCCCGCAAGTGGTTGTGGGTATGTGATGTCATCTTCACACACTGCATTGCTCTCATAGAATCATAGAATACTAGGACTGGAAGGGACCTCAAGAGGTCATCAGGTCCAGCCTCCTGCCCTCTTGGCAGGACTAAGTACCATCTAGGCCCTCCCATGGAAGGCAAATGAGCATTTTTCCAGGCAGAAGGAAGGAAAAGTAATGCAGCAACAGAGTGCCAAATTAACTGAAATCTCTTGCTTCTATAAGTTATTTGCTTTTTGTAAATGGGGGTAGCACTGTGCTTAGCACATTGACTTGCCAAACCCCAGGGTTGTAACTTCAGCCCTTGAGAGGGCCACTTAAGCAGCTGGGGCAAATAGGTTTTAAAAAAAAATCTGTCCACAATTGTGATGAGACCTGCTGCAATTGCATGCAACTGGAGTCAATGACCTCTCAAAGTCCCCTCAAGTTCTGTGGCATAGGTATACCTCCATATTAAGCTGTAGTTGTGACTGAATTATCAAAGACTTCACAGAAAACAGCAGGTACCTGCAATGGGCAGCAAGGTGTCTGTAGTCTTCTCAACTGGCCCTCTACCCACTTTTTCCCTGTGCTTTAAGAAGGCCAAAGCATGAAGGAAAAGGATAGGAAAGACTAGAAAAAAGATTTTGGGCTTCCCAACCAACACATTTCCAAAATGTCATGGCACTAAAGTATCTCAGAAATATCATTCTCAACTGGCCCTCCACCCAAGAAAGACAATAGAAAAGGCAGAAAGACATATAACAAAGTTGAGGAAAGTGCAAACCGTAACAACTAAAGCCAACTTCTCCTCAGTGACAGCTCTCAGTGGCCAGGGGTTTGGGGTTTTTGGAGTTAAGAACCAGTTTAAGAGACGCCCCCCCAATGCCCACAAGCCAGCCCCCCACAATTCATAGCCACAATGGGAGACTTTCCCAGCAACAACTAGCCCTCAGCCACCAGAGGGCTTGGGGTTTTTGGAGTTGAGGGCTAGTTGAAGAGACCCCCCACAACACAATGATCAAAGATTTTACAAAAAGTAGCAGGTGTCTGACACGTGCAGCAAGCCCCCGGAAAGATTTTTGGTGTGGGATCTGTGGCTGCAGAGTCAGCTGAAATGTTCTCCTGCCACCAAAAATCTTAGCTGCTGGGATTTTGTGAAGGTGGGATTTTTGCAGGCAGGGCAAGGTAGATCGTGAAGAGAGAGAAGATAGTGCAGGTTTTGAAAGAGAGGTCTTCTGAGCCCAGGCAGGGACGAGGGAAAGCATGAATAGAGGGTAGATAGTGCAGTTTGTGAGAGAGAGGATTTTGGGCAAAGTTGAGGAAAGTGCAAAGTATAACAACTAAAGCAAACTTCCCCTGGAAACAGCCCTCAGTTACCAGGGAGACTTCCCCCTAGCAGCTGCCAGCCCCCGAATATCTTAGCCTCTGAGGGAGACTTCCCCTGGGTGGCTGCAAGGCCGCCAAATATCTTAGCTGCTGAGAGAGACTTTCCCTCAGCAGCTGCAAGCCCCCAACCACATGCAACCTCCCTGGCAGCATGGTCAGCACTGAATGACAGACAAGTCCTTTTATTGGCTTGGGGGCAAGCCAACTGATGTGGGAAAGTTCTAGACTGCGTAGCGCTTCTGGAGGAGGAAGGCAGGGTGGTCTGCATCAAATTTAAATGGCCAAAAAGAAATTTCTCAGCCTCTCATATGAACACAATCCCCCACCCACAGCCAAGCTGCTACGTGGTGCGGTGGGGCAATGGCAGGAGCCAGGCAGTGCAGAGAAAACCCCAGCTAGCAGAAGTAGATGCAGAACGATGAAATCCATGTTGGGGATAATTGTAATGGGTAGATGCGCTCACAGCGAAGAAAGATAGAAGTTTCACAGCCTTTCATAAAAGTGTGACCCCACAGCCACAGGCTTCCTGGTGCCAAATTGAAACGGACTTCCTGTTACCTAATTCCTGCGCACCTGGAGTGCAGTGGAGATGGAAGAGGCTGGAGCGGAGCACTGTGGGGCCTTGTGGGGCACATATGGCACACCTCTGGAGGCTAATGAATTCGATTTAAAGACATGGCGCTTCCACACTACCCTTCATTCAGACTTTTAGATTTGAACTGAACGCTGCACCCGTCAGAGTCCAGTGATATTATGGTATTGATATGATATCAATATTACTGCTCAGCAAATGGAGCTAATGGCATTTACAGTGAAGAGAGTCACTTGGTACAATCGAGCTAACTGCCTTAAATTTGAATTTATGTCATAGTGTAGATGCAGCCTCTCTTTGCACCCCATACTTGGCATCACTTAAACCTCCGATCCCTTGTGTAATAAACTCTGTACTGCCAGTTTCAAGAGATCAAAAATCATGAGTCAGAACCCCCAATCCATAAGATTTTTAAAAAGATGATACTGTGTTTCTTAATTTTTGAGCTCCCCCTGCCATCCCTAGGGTGGGTGCATGTGACAAAGAGTATTTCCTGCTCTCCGATATGTATTGGATAGTGTGATTTTGGCCTTTGCTCTCACCTCCACATCTGTCTGTCTCCTGACCCGCAATAAGTCCTGTTTTCCAGTGTGACATCAGTTCTGCCCCCCAGTTTCCATCATCACTGCCGTATCACCTCAGTCCCACAAATCCATCAACTCCCCCCCACTGCCTTCAATCACCCTCCAGCTCTCACCCCATCGGCTCAGAACCCACCATCAATACAGCCCCTTAATGCCATCAGTGCCTACCAGGGTTCTTTCTAATTTTTTCTGCCCATGGGTGGAATAAATTTTGTTATGTGCACCAAGCATGTGCAGATGTGTGCCACCAATAGAAAAACATGCTGCCAGGTGCGGGTGCTGTGTGCGTTCTGCTAATCAGCTGAGTAGCACTTGAATCTCTCCTGGGTAGCCCAAGCATTCAGTTTACAGAAACACTGGCCTCCACCCTCCTAACTTGAGCCCCTTGCTGCAGTGGTATTCCTCTTCCCACTTCTCAGAGGGCTGGCACAGCTGCCTGGGACTGACAGCTGGAGACCATGAACAGGGGCTCCCACTGTCCAGCCCAGTGGCTCTGAGTGTCAGCCCCATGAGGAGGTGACAAGGGATGCTGACATTTGTAGCCCAGCTGTCTGGGGTTGTCAGCAGGAGCCCCATTTCACAGAGCAGACAGTGATTTCAAAGTAAACTTAAGCCTCCCTCATGATTTCAGGATAGAAATCTCAACTGTCAGGATCTGCAAAAAGCCCTGACATTTCTGAGCTCTATCATGAGAACATGAGTGAAGCATAATATTATTCAGAAACCACATCTCTTGTGATAAATTTCCCTGCTGATACTGATCCGATTGTTTTGTAACTGACCCAACTGTTTTAGACAATGAATCACTGCCCACCAGACCATTTCTTACATGAAAAGTGTCATGTCAGGCCAAGGGAAAAGCACGATGTTTTTAATTGATGTAATCTGCTTTACACAGTCTGACAGGATCACCAGAAAAAAGATGTACTGTTATACTTGTCAGGTGTCTGAGTGTCTTAATTGGGAGCAAGCTTTGGAAAACAGTTATGCAGATCACTTATGCCTCCTTAAAGGTTTGACTTTAGCATTCAAAATAGAGAGGTTACTTCTTTGCTAGCACCAGATAAGCCCTAGAAAATGATGAGCTACTTTCGTCTTACAAGACGACAGAGGAAAGAACACTTTGTGTTCATTCTAGAGAGAAAATAAACTGCTTAAAAGTTCATTTGGAAAGAGTATAATGGAGAAAAAGCTCAAAGCTGAGAGCAATTTGTACAGCCTTTGATTCAGGATAATGCAGTTATGCCACAAGGAACATAAATGCATCAGGTCTTTGAAAGAACCGTTGGCATTTTTGTCAGAGGTAAAGATCAGTCATAAAGATGGACAATTCAGGAAGAAAGGCTAAAAGGAGAGAGGCATGGCAGTATCAGCTTTGTTTATCCTTTATATCAGGTGTCAGCTACCCCCACAGCACAGGTACCAAGAGTGGCATGCAAGCCAATTTTCATCGGCATGTGAAGTGGGAGTTCAGCCCACCCATCCTCCCCCATGCAACTAGGAGCTTGCTCAAAGCCAAGTTGCCTGTGAATTAGCAAAAGACCAGCTAATGCTAGCAACCAGCACCTAAACAGTGAAGCTCCGCATCTTAATTTATTTATTAGTAAAGCTATTGTAAGTAGGACTCTTAGTGACTTCAAAAAGTATCACCAGCACTCGGCCCAGGCATAGAGGTCAAAAGGTCAAATTTTGGCACTCCGCCTCAGAAAGGTTGCTGACCCCTGTTCTATATCATCTTTGAATGACATCCTATTCAAATTTGCACCTTACAGGAAATTGAAGATGATGAGTTGATACCAAGAAGGGAGGGGTACCTGTACAGCTTACTACAGACCTTTAGAGTGAGTGCATGGAAAGACAAACAGCTAACCTATTAAGGGATCTGTGGTGAGATTTGGGACCAGAAAGCAATGGAGCTATTTTGGATTTCTGCAGGAGTGTCAAATGTGCAGTTAACTGCGTAATGCGGATCTAACCAATTAAAGTGCAACGTGTTCCACTAGTCAATGATATCAGAATTTGGCCCATGACTGAATGTGTATGCAGGAAAAAAAGAGTGTGGTTTGGGGGTACGATGAAGGTTTATGTAGCTAAACATGAATGACAAGATAAACTCAAGTATCGGAGGGGTAGCCGTGTTAGTCTGGATCTGTAACAGCAACGAAGGGTCCTGTGGCACCTTATAGACTAACAGAAAAGTTTTGAGCATGAGCTTTCGTGAGCACAGACTCACTTCATCAGATGCTGGTCTTGGAAATCTGCAGGGCCAGGTATAAATAAGCCAGAGCAAGGGTGGGGATAACAAGGATAGCTCAGTCAGCAAGGGTGAGGCTTACTACCAGCAGTTGATCTGGAGGTGTGAACACCAAGGGAGGAGAAGCTGCTTCTGTATTTAGTCAGCCATTCACAGTCTTTGTTTAAGCCTGAGCTGAGGGCATCAAATTTGCAGATGAATTGTAGCTCAGAAATTTCTCTTTGGAGTCTGGTCATGAAATTTCTTTGCTGTAGGATAGCTGCTTTTAAGTCTGCTACTGTGTGGCCTGGGAGATTGAAGTGCTGTCCTATGGGTTTTTGTATATTGCCATTTCTGATACCTGATTTGTGTGCATTTATTTTTTTACATAGAGACTGTCCAGTTTGTCCGATGTATATAGCAGAGGGACATTGCTGGCACATGATGGCATAAATTATATTGGTAGATGTTCAGCTGAATGAACCCACGATGGTGTAGCTGATCTGGTTAGGTCCTGTAATGGTGTTGCTGGTGTAGATATGTGGGCAGAGCTGGCAACGAGGTTTGTTGCATGGATGGGTCCCTGAGTTAGAATGACTGTGGTGCGGTGTATAGTTGCTGGTTAGGATTTGCTTCAGGTTGGCAGGTTGTCTGTGGGCAAGGACTGGTCTGCCTCCCAAGGCCTGTGAAAGTGGGGGATCATTGTCCAGGATGGGTTGTAAATCCCTGATGATGAGCTGTCGAGGTTTTAGCTGAGGACTGTAGGTGATGGCTAGTGGTGTTCTGTTGGTTTCTCTCTTGGGCTTGTCCTGTAGTAAGAGGCTTCGGGGCACACGTCTGGCTCTGTTGACCTGTTTTTTCACTTCCTCAGGTGGGTATTGCAGTTTCAAGAATGCTTGGTAGAGATCCTGTAGGTGTTTGTCTCTGTCGGAGGGGTTGGAGCAAATGCGGTTATATCTTAGTGCTTGGCTGTAGACCATGGATTGTGTGGTGAGTCTGGGATGGAAGCTGGAGGCATGAAGGTAGGCGTAGTGGTCAGTGGGTTTATGGTACAGGGTGGTATTGATGTGTCCAGGAAGTGGATCGCCTGTGTGGACTGTTCCAGGCTGAGGTTGATGTTGGGGTGAAAGTTGTTGACGTCCCGGTGGAATTCCTCCAGAGTCTCCTTCCCATGGGTCCAGATGATGAAGATGTCATCAATGTAGCGTAAGTAGAGACAGGGTATTAGTGGATGAGAGCTAAGGAAGCACTGTTCCAGGTCAGCCATGAAAATATTGGCATATTGAGGGGCCAGGAGGGTACCTATAGCTGTGCCGCTGATTTGAAGGTATATATCATCGCCAAATCTGAAATAGTTGTGTGTGAGGATAAAGTTACAGAGCTCAGCCATCAGATGTGCTGTAGCATCATCAGGGATACTGTTCCAGACAGCATTTATTCCATCTTTGTGTGGGATGTTGGTATAGAGAGCCTCTACATCCATGGTGGCTAGGATAGTGTTTTCTGGTAGGTCATCAATGTCTTGCAGTTTTCTCAGGAAGTCAGTGGTGTCTCGGAGATAGCTGGGAGTGCTGGTGGCATAGGGTCTGAGGAGAGAGTCCACATAACCAGATGGTCCTTCAGCGAGAGTGCCAATGCCTGAGATGATGGGGTGTCCAGAATTTCCAGGTTTGTGGATCTTGGGTAGTAGGTAGAATAGCCCCGGACGGGGCTCTAGAGGTGTGTTTGTATAAATCTGTTCTTGTGCTTGTGTAGGGAGTGTCCTGAGTAGATGGTGTAGTTTCTTAGTGTATTCCTCAGTGGGATCTGAGGAAAGTAGCCTGTAAAATTTGGTATTGGAGAGTTGTCTGGAAGCCTTCTTCTGGTAGTCAGACCTGTTCATGATGACAGTAGCTCCTCCTTTATCTGCCTCTTTCATTGTAATGTCAGGGTTGTTTCTGAGGCTGTGGATGGTGTTGCGTTCCGCACGACTGAGGTTGTGAGGCAAACGATGCTGTCTCTCCACAATTTCTGCCTGTGTGCATCGGCGGAAGCATTCTATATATAGGTCCAGACTGTTATTTCTACCCTCAGGAGGAGTCCACATGGAGTTAAACTCAGATAAACTCAGATGCTCTTCCATTGAGGCCAATTTTCATGCGTTTATTATGAGTCTGACAGTATTTGGTGTTTTGCTTAAAGCCTTAGCTGCTGGAATCATGAGACTACATAAGAATCTTGTCATTAATTTTAAAATAGTAGGTATCCTCATGGCTATGGGAAATGGCTTGACCCAAGTGTGCCTTAAAGGCTCAGAAACAAGGCGGCAGAACAAGAAACACACACAGTTTTTCAGTCAGGTGATTGTAAACTCATCTCATGATTTTTGAGGGGGAGTGCGGGAGGGGCAGAGAAGGTCTTTTGAATATTTCAGGTTGGCAATATTAAGTTCCATCTCCACAATAGGGCTATCCAAAAGGTACCCTGGGACTCCGATCTGGCCTTCAGAGCTCTAAGATAGGGTTGTAATTGCTCTTTCCTGATAACTACATGATGAGCGCAAAGCTGATCAGCATGTTGTTCGGCAGAAACAATAGTCAATTATTAGTATGTCATGTAAGGTATAAGTACAGGACAATATTAGGTGCAGATTGGGTATATTTGTATTACTTGTTATTAAAGGTGCTAGTTGATGCGGATAGATTAAGCTAACCCTGCTCTAGACAAAGAGAGTATCAGTTTTAACTGGCTGGGGATCTGGACTCAGATCAGTATGTGGAACAGTTTCCCAAAAGGGAGAGAGATTGGATGAAATGGTTAGGTCAGAGGAGTGGGAGTACTAAAATCAGCAGTGAAGTAGACTGACACACAATATAGCAGTTTCTTAAAAAATGTGGAAAAATGTGAGCCAATGGGTCAGAGATTTCTGGAAGTGGTATTCTCCCAAGGAAAATGCTTGAGAAACACGAGAGGTTCTGCAAACTTTCCTGAAAACTCCCACTGTTCCCCAGTGAATGGCACTCAAAAAGTGATATTTGAAAAAGTGTTGGAAAAAATATTGAGACTTACAAATAATATTTGACACTTTCTAAAATGTGTCCTGGTATAGGGGTATTTGATCCTTGGGGAGGGGAGGAGAAATGCTGTGCTTGTCAGTGGACACAGCTATTCATTTGCATGATGAAATTTTGTAATAGCCAAAAATACTCTTGCATGTGGAAATCTTTTTTCCCTCAGACAAAGTATTTTATTAGGTGATGAGCTTTCATGGGACAGACCCACTTCTTCAGACCATAGCCATACCAGAACAGACACAATATTTAAGGCACAGAGAACCAAAAGTAGTAATCAAGGTTAACAAATCAGAAAAATATTATCAAGGTGAGCAAATCAGAGAGCAGAGGGGCATAAGAGCCCCTATAATGATCTTGAAAATTCCCATCCTGGTTCAAACCATGTGTTAATGCGTCAATTTTGAATATAAAAAAGAGTTCAGCAGCCTCTCTTTCCAAACTGTTGTGAAAATTCCTCTTCTGTAAGATGCAAACTTTCAGGTCATTAAAGTGCTGTCTGACAGGTTTGTGAATCAGGAGTGCTTTTATGTCATTTTATGCCCATTAATTCTTTGTCTAAGAGATGTTTGAAGTCTGTCCAATATACAAAGCATCTTGGCATTGTTGGCACATGATGGCATATATGATGTTAGTTGAGGAATATGAGAATGTGACCGTGAGTCTGTGGATAACCTGGTTAGGTCCAGTGATGGTATCTCCAGAACAGATATGTGGAATCGTTGTTCTAGGTCAGCCAAAAGTTCCTGACAACACCATCCTTGCCACACATGGTTTGAACCTGGATGGGAATTTTCTAGGTGATTATAGGGGCTCTTATGCATACTTGGCTTTATCTAATTCTTGACTCCCCCCACCCTTCTGCCCCTCTGCTCTCTGATTTGCTCACCTTGATAATATTTTTCTGATTTGTCAACCTTGATTACTATTTTTGGTTCTCTGCGCCTTAAATATTGAGTCTGTTCTGGTATGGCTATGGTCTGAAGAAGTGGGTCTGTCCCACGAAAGCTCATCACCTAGTAAATTATTTTGTTAGTCTTTAAAGTGCTACTGGACTCCTTTTTTTTTTGATAGTATATAGACTAGCACAGCTTTCTCTCTGTTACTATTCCCTCAGACAGGGTTTTCTTTTCATTTTCATAGTAAAACAGCATTCTTGTAGTCAGATGCAGGACTTTGTTCTTCTTTCATTTATTTTCTCATCAGTGAAAAATTGTGATCTATGTAAGGGTCTATTCTCCACGTTGTAAATTCTTTGTGGTTGGGTGCTTTTTGTTCTGTGTTTGCACAGCCCTAGCACAATGGGGTGAGGGTCTGTGACAGGTACTCCCAGGTGATATTCCAGTACAAATAATAAGTAACAACAAGAATAATTAATAGAAGTTTCCAGGTGAGTTTTTGCCCTCTGGGTATAACCAGTCAATGAAATCTTGTACTGACGATCTAAAGCTTGTTACTCAGTATATTCTCTGGTACGGATGTAGGAGGAGTTCTGGGAGAAGTGAGTTCTTCTGCTAAAAGAATTTCCCAGCTTTCTAGCCTCCCACAAAGCAGAATCTCAGTGCCGAACATTTGCTGAATCTAAGCCCCCTAGCTGTCCTTTATGAAAATCTTTCTGTGATTTGCATATTGTGGCTCCTCTCATGCCCGCACATTAAGAACCAGTTAGAGCCTCTCTCTCCCTAGTGCTTTGGCATTGGAGATAACCCTCGTGCTGTGGCCAGTGGCCCTTCAATGTCGTACATGGGGATACTAGCATTGCAGAGAATGCCGAACTCACCGTAGGGGTATACGTCTGGGTGGGTAGGGACTGTGACCCAAGAGCCCCTGGTGCTGCGTACTGGCATATGCCAGGAGATCAGGGCTCCCCTTTTCCCTAAAATGTAGCATGACAGACCTAAGGGTATGTTCTGCATGGAGTCTATGCTATATCTGCATTACAGTTAGACCCCAGTGGTTTGCCTGTGGCAGCTGCCTGGAGTTTACAGGGATTGAGCAAAGGGGCTATTTAATTGTAGTATAAGTGTTCGGGACTGTCTCTGTTGTAGGCAAACTCAGTGCCCCTAGCTACCACTGCTCAGGTGGCAAGCCTTGCCTGCCTGCCTTCTTCCTTCCTCCCCCCTCATCCCCCGCTCTGTCTCTAGGAGCGTTAATTGAGCCCTTTTCTCAAACAGCCACCAATTAACAACTTGGATTATCTGGCTAATCACTTTGACAATTTCCTGTGTTAAAATGAGGGCATCTCTGCCGGCGGTGTTTGCAGTTTCCTAAGTGTTGAGCACCAAGGCATATATTTGAACTGTCAATTCATTAGTTTCATTTCTGTCCAGCCAATTTGCATAACTCTGGGAATTTCCTTATCTGTGAGGAACAACGCTGGGTCTGCTGCTAAGCTTTGACAACTCGTGAAAAAAAGTCTTTTGTGCTGACCTATCCCATTTAATAGCTGCCTTCAAAGTCACAAACGTCTTTATATCCTGAGAAAAGAGGGAGGAGAATATTGCATGACTAGGATAATGCTCATTTATCTAAAATTTTGCACTTCTGAAAGAATCCCCTCGTTTGGGAGCTGGAAGATGCCCAAAGGGGATTGTTGGGCATGAGATATGGAGTCTTTCCTCTAGAAGAGCTACTGCAATGGTCTTTTCTCCATGGGTGACCAAAAGGGTGTGAACTGTGGATTTAAGCACTAGGGCACAAACTAAAGGTATGACTTCCTTAGCTACTAGAAGTAGGCAGATATCCTTTAGCAGACCAGCCAGTAGAGGGTGATAAGCAGAGACTTTGCTGTATGATACACTACTACATTAAAATATGCTTCCTTGGAGGGGAATGCAAGAAGAGACACCCAAGAATCCTGATGCGTTAACTGTGCAATGACCTGGGAAATTAAGTAGTACAAACTTGGTTGAGGCAGTGTTGGGGATGCATTTTTTTAAGACAGAATTTTCCAGGAAGTGTTAAAGTTTGGTTGTCTACAACAGTGTGAACTCATCTGTACCACATATCCATAGAATATTTTACTTGTCTCTTTTTCTTGCATAATATTTCCTGTAATACAATAATAGTGGTTTTTGGTATATTAGATTCTATATTGATTAGCAAGGAAGGATGATCAAGGGCTACATCTACACTAGAAGTATCTGTCTACAGAAGTTACTGTTCGAAGAGGTGTTCCGACAAAACTTCTGTTGACAGATTGCATCTACACATAAAAGCTGATGCATCTTTTGACCCGCTTTGTGAACAAAAGGGCCCCCTGGAGCACCTATGCAGCTTTTTTGTCAACAGTTTCTGTTGACAAAATGCATTTTGTGTGTAGATGCCCCACGAGTTTTGTTGACAAAACCTATAGTGTAGATGTAGCCAGGGAAATTATGAACAGAAATACATTAAGGATTGTGAGACACTCAGATACTGTAGTAGTATAATAGTACCTCAGATAGGAAGAAACATAAAGCTCAGATAGAAAACTGAGAACTTTAGTGTTAGTTTAAACCCTAAGAATATCCATTTTCACTTATGAATTTGTCAGTGAGTGGAGTGTTCCTGAATCTGGAGGACAGATTGCATTTTGAGTGCCAAGCATAATGCAGCAGTTGCTCTGCAAACAAACTGTCTGCATTGCACTTCAGTCATAACCCGCAACATCCTTGCTTTTCCAGTGCTTGATTGCTACCCAATAGCGACTTTCATTGCAGAATTGTGTCAAGTTGTGTGGTGACTTTGCATACAAGTTCAGTGTATTTGTTGAAGTCTCTTATAGGATGACTTGCAAGACTTGATATGTTCCTAAATCAGTGATTATTGCAGATTTCAGCCATAATAATGATAGCACTTAGTACTTTTCATTTGCAGAGCATTGTATAAACAACCTTTCAAGTGACGTATTATCATCACTTTCCCCTCAAAGATGGGGAAAAAAGAGCAGAGAGGTTAAGAGACGTTACAAACTACAGTGAGTCATTGGTAGAGCCAAGAGGAGAACAACAGAGTTGCTGATTCTTAACTCCATATTCTGCCCAATAAGTCATATTTCCTATTGGTAAAATAAGACATGAATATAGTTTTAGAACAGAAACCATCAAAGCCTCATTTCTTTTCCTGGCAAATCCTGAGTTCAGTATTTTGTGTTTGGACTGGAGCAGTTTGATGAAAGCAATGCAGGAAATAACCCCCTGCTTTATTTTTGCAGTGTTCAGTGTACCAGCTATTGCATGCTGGAAAATACAAAAGTTTAACCATACTAAGTTTCACATTATGCTTTACAATACATTTGTAACTAACGTCGTATATATTCTGTTGAGATTAATTTTAAACCAGAGCAAATGGCAAATTTTAAGTATAAATACTGTTGCTGCAGGTTCTTAGTGTAATAAAGATTTTTTGCCCATTAAAAAGGAGGTTTTTTCTTTGGTTTTAAATAATTGTGTGAAAGGTGAATTGGGGCAGAGTTAAGTATGTGAGTGTGAACTAACCTGTGCATTTGCATATTTTCATACATCTTTGTTATTGCTTACAACCTTAAATTTGAGTTTCCCGGCTTTCTAACAAAGATTCTATTCTTAAACTGCAGGCTTCTTCCCTGGAGTTTTCTTCCAACATGCGTTTTCCACCTTATCTGCAGCTGAATTAAGATTTTGTGGGTTTCTGTTTTTTTGGGGTCTGGAAACTTAAAATATTGAGGATTTGAAACAAAAAGAAAGCACAGACTAAAATAAACACTGGAATTCTTATATCTCATTTGTGGTAACAAACACTGTCAAAACACTAATCTGTAATTGTAGCTCATAGTACAACAAAATGGGAGATGGATCCAAGCAAATCCAAGCTCCTCTTAATGACTATTTAAGATTGCTTCATTTTGTTCCATGCTTAAGAACATAAGAACATAAGAATGGCCATACTGGGTCAGACCAAAGGTCCATCCAGCCCAGCATCCCATCTGCCGACGGTGGCCAATGCCAGGTGCCCCAGAGAAGGAGAACAGAAGACAATGATCAAGTGATTTATCTCCTGCCATCCATCTCCTGCCCTTGTTATGAAGGCTAGGGCACCATACTTTATCCCTGGCTAATAGCCATTTATGGACCTAACCTGCAAAAATTTATCAAGCTCTTTTTTAAACCCTAATAGAGTCCTGGCCTTCACAGCCTCCTCGGGCAAGGAGTTCCACAGGTTGACTGTGCGCTGTGTGAAGAAAAATTTCCTTTTATTAGTTTTGAACCTACTACCCATCAATTTCATTTGGTGTCCCCTAGTTCTTGTACTATGGGAAAAGGTAAATAATTTTTCTATATTCACTTTCTCCACACCATTCATGATTTTATATACCTCTATCATATCGCCCCTCAATCGCCTTTTTTCCAAACTGAAAAGTCCCAGTCTCTCTAGCCTCTCCCCATATGGGACCCTTTCCGAGCCCCTAATCATCTTAGTCGCCCTTTTCTGAACCTTTTCTAATGCCAATATATCTTTTTTGAGGTGAGGAGACCACATCTGCACGCAGTACTCGAGATGTGGGCGTACCATAGTTTTATATAGGGGAAGTATGATATCTTTTGTCTTATTATCGATCCCTTTTTTAATAATTCCTAACACCCTATTTGCCTTACTAACTGCCGCTGCACACTGCGTGGATGTCTTCAGAGAACTATCCACTATAACTCCAAGATCCCTTTCCTGATCTGTCGTAGCTAAATTTGACCCCATCATGTAGTACGTGTAATTTGGGTTATTTTTTCCAACATGCATTACCTTACACTTACCCACATTAAATTTCATTTGCCATTTTGCTGCCCAATCACTCAGTTTGCTGAGATATTTTTGTAGTTCTTCACAATCCCTTTTGCTTTTGACTGTCCTGAACAACTTGGTGTCATCTGCAAACTTTGCCACCTCACTGCTTACCTCATTTTCTAGATCATTGATGAACAAGTTGAACAGGATCGGTCCCAGGACTGACCCCTGGGGAACACCACTAGTTACCCTCCTCCATTGTGAAAATTTACCATTTATTCCTACCCTTTGTTTTCTGTCTTTTAACCAATTCCCGATCCATGAAAGGACCTTTCCTCCTATCCCATGACCACCTAATTTACATAAAAGCCTTTGGTGTGGGACCGTGTCAAAGGCTTTCTGGAAATCTAGGTATATTATGTCCACTGGGTGCCCCTTGTCCGCATGTTTATTAACCCCTTCAAAGAATTCTAATAGATTAGTTAGACACGACTTCCCTCTGCAGAAACCATGCTGACTTTTGCCCAACAATTCGTGCTCTTCTATGTGCCTTCCAATTTTACTCTTTACTTACAAAAAGCTTACAAAATGCTTACAGAAAGCCCTACACATACTGGATCAAGAAAACCAGGAGGCTTTTGTAAAGGGTATAAAATCTTGTGTTTCAGAACATCTAGCAACCTTTGTCTCTGTGCTATAGGGAACTAACCACGTTATTCTGAAAATATATTTATAGTTCAAGCCAAGTAGCCACACTCAACTGGCCAAATAGCCACATGTGGCTAGTGGCTAGCATTTTGGACAACACAGGTCTGTCTTATGGGAGATAGGAAGAAACTTGCTTTGGGAGCAAGTTATTTTTGATAGTATGGAAGAGGCAGTGCCCTAAATCATTTTATACAGTAGTGTTAAAATACAAGAGTGGAAGAGGAAAGAGATTCAAAGAGACTAGTGCATGATCACTCAGGAAGTCAGTGGCAGAGTTGTAGAACTCAGGTACCAATTTTCCTTTATCAGTGTCCTGTGCTGTAGGCCACCCTACCTTCCTGGTTAGCCCATAACCAGGCCCGCTGACAGGAATTTCAGGCCCCAGGGCAGCACAATCAATGGGCCTTTTGTCTCCCTTCCTCGGACAGTGCCACAAGCCCTCCCTTACCCAGGGAAACCCCAAGAACCACCCCTCAATCAGAGAACCCCTGGCTGGTCCCAACCCCATCCCACCCTGTTTCCTGGAGGTGTCCCTCCCACCCTCCTTCCATTCTCTGCCATCCTCATCACAGCTCTACCCCTCCCAGCAGTCCTATATGAAGGTTGGCTACTTCTCCCTCTGCCCCCCAGTCCAGCTCTGCCCCCCAGCTCTTTTGTGTCCAGCTTGGTCCCTTCCCCTTTCTGCCCCACAGCCACCTCCTGCACAGCTCTGACACCAACAGTCCTGTGGCCAGCTCACCCCCTTCCTCTCTCTGTCCCCCAGCCCACCTTTGCTGCCCCAGCTGTCCTGTGCCCCCTTGCTTGGCTCCTTTCTCCCACCTGTTGCCGCCTAGCTCTGCCTTGCCCCTCCACTCTTTTCCCTTCCCAGCCTGGTTTCTCCACCCCCCTCAGCCCTTGCTCCCCGCATTCCTGTGCCCAGCTCAGCTCTAGAGCTTGATCCCTCTTTTTTTTCCCAGCCTGCCCCCTCTGTTCCCAGCCTGGCTCTCCACTCCCTGCTCACTCACATGGTTACAACCTCCAGGCCCCCTCTCATCCTGCAGCTCCATTAGATCTGAGTTCCAGAGCTCCGACAGTCCTATCGTGCTGCTACAGCAGCGCTACTTACAAGAGCCTGGGCCCTGGACAGGACTACAGCAGCCGCTGTATAGTAACAGAGTAATATAGGAGCATCTGTTGCAGCGGAAGCCTCGGGCCCCCTTAAATCCACCAGGCTCCTATGCAATTGCCCCATTCTGTCGATGGGCCAGCCCATAACTGATTACTATAGAGTTTGGCACCTTCCTCAGAGGCATCTGATCGTGGTCTGTGGAGGTTACTGGAATGATTTAACTGAGTGTGGCAACTCACATGGTCCTGTGCTCTTTTAGGTGATGTGGGAAAGGAGCCTGGGTCTCAGCAGAGAAATTTAATCTACTTTATTGTTTACATAATTTTGTAACACTTGTTACCTTGAACAAAATGAGCCCTCTAAATTGTGGAGCACCATAGGAGACCTGGCTCAGTGCCAGGAGAGAGAAATGGTAGTGATGCAGGAAAGAACCACTTGCTTCATCAGCAGCGCAGCAGAGAATAACATTGACCCTTGCCCTTGTTGTTCAGTTGTCCACTAGGCAAACAGCAATAGCATTTTAAGCAAGCCTAACAATATTGTGCGTTGTCTAGAACATGTAATAACAGTGTGGTGGGTGAGAGGGTTTTTTTCATTTGTGATCGATAGTCTGCATGGGAAGACAAGCAGCGCAGCTGTGTTGTGCAATAGAAGTCAGGGAGAAAGGGAACATTGTGCATTATGTTACTAAAGCAACACTGAAGCAGATTTCTCCTGTGACATTAGAGAATCATACAACCTACTATGTATCAGGCAAAAATTTCAAACTTGGGCAGCTAACTTTAAGCACCAATATTGCAATTTTTGGTTTTAACTCCTAGGGTATGAGTCTGCAGTGCTTATTCAGGCAAAGTGCTCTTTGACTTCAATGGGAATATTGCTTGAGCACGGACTGCAGGACTAGGTCCTTTATGGATGATGAATGAGGACAGAAAAAAACACTTGCTTTATGATAGAATAGAGTATTGTGAATAGACCAAAAAATGTCAGTGTCACCTTTCCCACTTTTTCATATTGATCTGTTCTAGAATATGTAGATGATGTGAAATCTGCTGTATGACTACTGTTGCTTTAGTGTGACAGTGTACCTGCTAATACAATGAAAATTGTTCAATGTTTAAGTCTCAGTGAATGGAAAATTTAAGTTTTATTTCTTCATCAGCTGTTTGTTTGACAGGGCTCATATTTGTATTTTTTGTGGCGATGACGCACATTGAGATACTGTGACAAATGCATTCTGCCACAAGTGCATTTCATTCTTTTTATTTCAGAATTGGATTTTTATAATTTAGAAACAGTTTGGACAAACACTAGAGAAATGTGGAAGGGAAAGATCCTTTAATTTTAATTCACTTTTATTGGCACGATAGTTTAATATTGTAGCTGTTGTTTTCCACTGAAAAATGGGCAAGAATGAAATCCTTTGAATACGAATACAATGTGTTCTAACAAAGCTCTTGAAACACTAATCTGTCATTGTAAAGAGAGTAATTAGGATAGGAAATGATCCAAACAAATTCAAATGATAGAAGATGGACATCTTGTGGATCCTGCTTGTTTCCAATATTTTTAGATGGTGATAGGGTATGAGGACGCCTTGATTATCTCTCAAAGTTTGGTGTTTGGCTGGCTGTGTGATGCTGGGCACCTCACTTAGCCTCTCTGTGCTTCTGTTATACCATTTTTTGAAATGTGCATTAAAAACTAGATGACAGAAGTGTTTTGGGGCTTAATTAGAGGTTTGCAAAAATCCAGCCCCTACATTGAAAAACACCGTGGCCAAATCATCTAAAAATAAGAGCCCAAAATTTAACTCCTAAGTTTGTATTTAGGCACCTGCATAGGTAGTCTGATTTTGCAGAAGAGCTGGGTATCCACCAGCTCCCATTGATTTTCACTTCTGAAAATCAGGGTCCTTATACTATATTAACTATAGAGTAGGCTGGGATTTTCAAAGGTGCTTAAAGTTTTTGGAGGTTTAGGATGAGATTTTTCTGAAGTGCTAGTGGATTTAAGAGTATTAAATATGCTTCTAATTCCATTAGGCACTTTGAAACTCTCACATTTAGCTGTTTCTTGTTTAATGAGAATTGGGCATCCAAATCCACATAGTAGCTTTAAAATCTCAGCCATTAGATGCCTTACTTTAGTTTAATGTTTTTTAAATCTTGGAATATATGTTCAAAATACCATACATGTTTCCCCCTCATGTGAAAATAATTTATTGATCATATGGTGGAAGAGGGACAAAATCCTGAAAGACCTTTTCACAAGGTAGAAAATTCTCAATTTACTTGCTGTCTTCAAGACAATATACTTTTTGCACTGATGAAATTTCTGATAAAAATAAATTCACATTTCAACATCTTACCAATCAGTTTGTAACTAAAGGTTGAACCTCTCTAGTCCAGCACCCTCGGGACCTGACTGGTGCTTAACCAGAAAATTTTCCAAACCACGGGAAATCAATATTGTCTGGCAGCCCTAGCAACAGTTCCACAGCTTACTGGGATCTTAGAAGATATTTAGGGGTAACTTACAGCTAAATAACAGCACAGATCACAGAGCCAGGACTGGTGGCTGTAAACAAACTTTATGGGATTGCAGGAAACTTGGCCACACCCATAGTGGACATCCAACTAACTAAAATCATGCCAGACTGTGGCTGTTGCCAGACTAGAGAGGTTTAACTTGTACATTAATTTTTGTTCTTGATTCTGTCATCCCCAGCAAAGTCTTGCCTTCTACAATTTCTCACTTTGGAATTGTAGCTTCCATAAGGGTCCTCCTTGAGGGGAGTGAATCTGGCAAACACTTAAACATATTCATAACTTGATTAAATGCAATGGGGTCACTCACGTGCAAAAAGTTACTCACATATGTAAATATTAGCGGGACAGGGATATGCGAGAACTCTGTTGAGAGACAAGTTATGGGCATCACAGATTTAGGCCCTGATTCAGATAAGTGTTTACGCATGTGCTTGACTTTAGTAGTGTGCTTACATCCTGTTGACTTCAGTGAGGCATAATATGTGTGAGATTAAAGTTAAGCAAATGCAGAAGTGCTTTGTTGAATAGGGGATGGACTTAAGCCATGTTCTTAAGTGTTTTTCTAAATTGGAGACTTACTACTTTGGTTACCTTAGAATTAGGTGGGAACTGATCACTTTCCTCCCTTTCCCCCTGGTCTGAGTAATGGATCTATCAGTCTTAGCAGACTGCGTGCACCATTCTTCTAGCAACCGTGCCATCTAGGATGTCATTTGATAGATCTCATTAGCTAAGCAGCAGAGTGGATAGAGTCTGATCAATATGTGAAAGGGAAACTTCCAAAGCAATCTTCAGAGATATGGGAAGTATCAATGGAGATTCCCTGGTGACACTCTGTTATCAGTTGCAATCTGTTGTTCAGCTACTGCCATGGTATGCAGAAATATACTGTTTATATGAGATGCAAAGAGCTAATCTTGATCCTTTCTGGCCGTTAAAGATCACATGGCACTGTCTATGACAGACGGGAAGGTTGGTGTCTTGTAGAAATTCCAGGTATGCAGCTGCATTCTGCTTATCTAAAAAGTCACCCGGTTCTTTCTGTACTTCCTTCTTGTAATGCTGTGGAGAGCTGTTAAGCAGCTGCTGCCTTCTCCCCAGTCAGAGAAAGCTTTGGGATTGCTGGATGAAACATACTTTATAAATGTGATTCATTTACTGTAAATATTTAATTTATGGTCAACAAATAAGGATCAAAAAACCCAAAGGTAAAAGTGGGTGGCTGTAAGCTAACACAGTAGAATGATTGGCAAGTGTCTGCACCCTTCCCCCTCCCCAGCTAATGCTACATATAAAGTTGTCTGTCCAGAGAGTTTTATGGAATAGAGTTAAGAAAAGCATTAGTTATTTTCAGTGTACACTGTAACTCAATAAAAACAAAAAAGCAGTCCAGTAGCACTTTAAAGGCTAACAAAATAATTTATTAGGTGATGAGCTTTTGTGGGATAGACCCACTTCTTCAGACCATAGCCATACCAGAACAGACTCAATATTTAAGGCACAGAGAACCAAAAATAGTCATCAAGGTTGACAAATCAGAAAAACTGTTATTAAGGTGGGACATGTGGTTTGAACCGAGACGCCAATTACCTAGCCCATTATAAGGACTCTTTTACATACTTCGTTTTATCTGACTCTTGACCTCCCCCCGCACACATACCACCCCTCTTCTCTTCTGATTTGCCCACCTTGATTACAGTTTTTCCAATTTGTCAACTAAGAATTTTATTTTTTTAGGTAATAAGCTTTTGTGGGTAGAAAACCTGTGTCTTACCCGTGAACGCTCATTACCTAATAAATAAAATTGTTAGTCTTTCAAGTGCTACAGGTCTACTTGCTTTTTTCCTTGGGCTTTGCCCTTTTGACTAGTACAGCCTCCTTCTCTTTGGCTCCCAATATGCATCACCTCCCCCTTTTATTCTTGTCACTGTCTTTCGTTGCTTCCTGCTCACATCCTCTTTCTTTGGGTTTATGTGCTCCAAAGGAGGGATGGTTGTAGTTGCTGGAAGTTGTCACTCTCCTGGAATGCTTTTCACGACCAGGGCTGCTTGAATCTACCCCAATGTTTGTTTGACACTTGCAGAGTGAAGAGTGGGTATAAGTGCCAAAGACTTTCATTCAGCTGGTCCCATTTTGGCCTTTTAGTGAAAACAACTATTAAAGAAATACAGTGTTAAGCTTAATGAGATTGGGTACAAGTTATGTGCCCCAGGGCATTGCTAGTAAATGGACAAGGAAAGGCATTAAAATTTTTGTGGCAGCAGAAACCCAGGCTTTCCCTAGAGCAGTGCTTATTAAACAGCACCAGGGACTTCCTTTATTTAATTGTTTTAGGATGGCAATGAATTTGAGTTCAAAACAGAAACTTTCTTTAGTTTTACAGCACCATAAATGCACACAGTACTGTACAATAGGTAAGTCAAGCTGCATCCCTTCCTTGAAGCACTTGTAGGGTAAAGACGAGAGAGACTGCTGTGATGCACAGCCAGACACGTGCAGAGCACAGGGACGTCTGTATGAGCCAAAAGCATCTGAGAACAGGACCTGAGGCCCTCTATGGAAGAACAGGAGGACAGCTTGGGGCAGTCCTTTGAAAGGGGGGCTAAGCTTTCCCTTACCTAGAGCAGTCAATGGGAGTCGAAGGTTCTCAGCAGCTTGCTGGTTCAGGACATTTGTGGCCATTGGTAGCCATTGACTAGATAGTTCTAAACATTAGGGTTGACATGAAAGAATAAGTTCATTCATTAACTAATGACACATTTTTGTGGAGTGATTTCATTATACCTGGGTCTTTAAATATCCTGTTGTCCTGCTTGATTCTCTATTTCTCAAGCTGTTACATATAGCATATGTCAACTCTAGGATGCAGTGTGTTGGTTCCATAGCACACTGAAAAGCTATTATCTGACTACAGACACACCAATCAGAAGTCAGTGTGCTTATCTGGTTCATAAACACACACAAGTCAAATTGGAATCTGGGCCCACTGTCACGTTAGTGGAAGCTCTCTTCAACACCCTGCTGTCCTTTGCTTTAAAAGGTCACTTCTGCAGGTAGGCAAATTTTCACAACATACACTTCGCAGCAATTCTAGTAATCTATTCTGAACTTCCTGTTATAATTTCCTTATTACCATTAACTGCAAAGGCCTTTCTATGTAAACAGAAGCTTTCTCCTTCCTAATCATCATCTTTCTGCACTTCCTGGATTCGTTTATCCTTCATTGAGTGATTCATTCAGTTCTTTCACATCTAAGGGAGCAATTGGGAAGTCCCACATGCTTGACTGTGTCATTAGA
The DNA here is from genome assembly GCF_033958435.1 of Carettochelys insculpta. Lineage (NCBI taxonomy): Eukaryota > Metazoa > Chordata > Testudines > Carettochelyidae > Carettochelys > Carettochelys insculpta. Next base: position 366,894,418 of record NC_134137.1, on the reverse strand, counting down.
CCTATGAATCATGAAGGAAGAGCCTGGTCATGAAAAGGAAAACTTCTGTTTACTCACAGACCCCTAGATAACCAGCAATCCTGGGAAATGAAAATTCAGGGAAAGTTCATGACAGTTTAATAAAGTTATGATCAAATATTAAAATTTTAAGAGCTTACAGGAGCATGGCTGTGATTTGTTCATGCTGCTACTGACTTGTCTTTGTATAGACTGCCATGTGTCTGGCAGAATAATCTACAAATTGAAGGAAAACACATCCTGGTTCATTTTATTTTATATAAATATGATACTGTGGCTATCTGACCTTAGGCTGTGATCTTGTCAAATAAGCAATTGGCTGGAAGAGCTATAGGGTAAACCCAGGCATCTCACAAAGTGTTTTTTGGTTAGCCATAACACTGAATTGTTATTCTGAACCAGAACCAATACTCATGTAGTACAGTATCCTCTCCCTGATAAGTGCCAGGTACTTATAGGTGAGGGTTTTTTTCCCCCCACTATTGGAAAGTTAGTGGTTGGCTTGTACCCTTCAACATATACCTCCTTTTATATGATTCCTCTTATCTGATGTAACTGTAGCTTTCCGAATTATGCATGTATATGCCTGATCTTGTTTTGAGTCCTCTTTGCTTCAGTAGTCTTTTATGGCAGCTTGTTCCAAGGATTAGTTTACATCGCATAAAAAAATTCATTATTATCTGCCTGTCTCAGGATTAAAAAATTGTGCCAGGGCAAACTTGGATGGTAGATGTGCCATCTTTTGGTGGAGATTTACAACTCTGATCCTGACTTCTGGTGAATATGAAGGTTATTTCTAGTACAGTAAACTCTCATATCCAGCAGCCCTGGTACCAGGAGATTGCTGGATGTTCAAATATTCTGGGTTATAGAGAGGTGTACCTAACAATGCATAACACTAAAGAAAAACAAGATTAGATATTAAGAAACAAACAAAAATGTATGCAGAGTACTTTATTTACCAACAGTAGTGTTGTGCACTGTAAACTTATACTGTATTTATTTGTATTTACTTTCACTATACTGCACCTCTGGAAAAAGGTAACTAAAATTTACTTACAGTTAAAATGCCAGCTATTTGAGAATTCCAGATGATAGAATGCCAGGTAAGAAAGAGCTTACTGTATCTTGGCCAAGGATCTCTAAATGCTTTATGAGCATTTATGAGCAATGCCTCCTGAAGCTGCAGAGAGTAAAATACAGGTTGAACTTCTCTAGTCTGGGACCCTCAGGACCTGAATGATCCTGAACAAAAGGATTTGCTGAACCATAGGAGATCAATATTTTTTAACAGCATTACCATTGGTTCCACTGATTATTGGGCTCTTAGAAGACATTCACAAGTAAACTAGAGCTAAATAACAGGACAGAACACTGAGAGCCAGGACTGGTGACTGTAAACAAACTTTATGGGACCACGGGAAACTTGACTACACTCATGATAAGTGGACATCTGGCTAACAATATCATGCTGGACCACGGATGTTGCCAAATGAGAGAGTGCCAGATAAGAGAGGTTCAATCTCTATTACTATAGGTGGGAAATTTAGGCATTAGGTGCTAAGTGACTTACCTAAAGTCACATGTTGAATCAGTGGCCAAGCCAGGGAATAGAATTTTGGAGGTCCGAGGTTCTAGGCCTGTGCTTATTCTACTTAGATTGTAAAACGCTTGGGGAAGGACTTGTCTATTTGTTGTGTGTTCAGGGTCCCAGTCTATACCTAAGCTTTTAGGTGCTGTTTTAATACAAATACATAACAAAATAATAATAAATTAATAATAAACAAAGCATGGTTATCTATTAAAACTATTTGCTCAGTAAACCCTGGTGTCAGGAATATGCCATGAATGTTAACACGCACATAGTTTATAAAACAAGTGAAATGGCGCTCATGATAACAAAAATAGATATAGCAGCTTTCATAGATCTATGTCCACACTTGAAAGTACAGCTACAGAAAGGATACATTATTGAGACCAATCTTTTTCCTTCTTTCAGGGGTGCATTTTCTGAAGTAGTCTTGGCAGAAGAAAAGGCTACTGGAAAACTATTTGCAGTCAAGTGCATCCCCAAGAAAGCACTGAAGGGGAAGGAAAGCAGCATTGAGAATGAAATTGCTGTCCTGAGAAAGTAAGTATTGAATACATGCATCCTATTCAACGGTTTGAATTGGCACATTTGTCTGCTCTGTGGATCAGGAGGGCTGTGGCCAGTGAACAAGAACAGTGATCTGTAAATGTGTCTGAGTTGCTCAGCTTATTGCAGGTGGATGGGAACGTCTAGGCATACCCTTGTGGTGTAAATGGCTTCAGAAATTATCCGTTACCCTTGCGCATTAAAGCAGCTAAGATAATGCGTAGTGGGGGCAGTGCAAAAGTGGGACTGAGGACCTAAAGATTCCCTAAATGAGGCCTGATTGGCTTTCACTGAATTCAGGGGTGACTTGGCCATTTGCTTTAGTGGGAGCAGGATCAGGGTCATAGATTAACTGCTCTATGACAATACAAAGCCAACCCCCTGCCATGTGATGCAGAGTGTTTATTTTAGTTGGTGGAGGCACCCCGTATCCCTGTGATTAATTCTTTCTGTTTCTAGTATAGACTTCTCAATACAGTTCCATTGTCGCTCATTGGTGTTCCTCGTATAGGTCCCTTGCAGCATTTACTGTGACATTTGACTGGTATTTTCACATTTCTCATGATAAGGTGGGATTGCTGGGAAACTGATGTACCCATGTAAGGCCCAATCCTTGCATTTTTCACACACCCCGAAAACTCCTGCTGACTCTCATGGGGGGCTTGGGTGGGCAAAGACTGCAGGATCAGTCCCCAGGTCTCAGTCATTAATAAGGTATCAAGTGATAATCATTTCAGCAGCTTGCAAGGAAAACAATCCCAATTTTTTCAATCCAAACTGTCACAACTGCACCGAAGACACAGACTGCGAGAGCCAAAGGGCGAACTCAGTTGCTCTCAGGCAAACCATTGCAGTAGATGAATCCTGTAGAGTTCCTCTGGAGTGAAGTGGTCAGGGCTGCATGTAGGTCCGGCATCTGGCTCAGTTGTAAGATCGAGGCTTAAATTAGAATCCCTACTACAAAAACACATACGTTTCAGACACAAGAGGTGGAGGTGGCTGCCCCAAAGAGCAGATTGGCAAGGGAAGGTTGAGAGAAAAAAAGTGTGTTTTAAGAGGAAGAACAGGTTGTTGGCATAACCCACAGGCCTTGAACCTGGGCCCACAAGGCCATACTCCAGCCCTCTTCCCAGCAGCATGCTGACAATAGCTTACCTGGGACCCTGAACCCCAGCCACAGCACCAGGCTCTGTCCCAAGGTCTGGCTGGAAGGCTGATTGACTCACTTGCCCTACTTAAGCCAGCAGTAGGAGCAGCAAGCTGTCTGAACAATTGGGTTCTGTCCTGCTTTAGTGCCTTTTGACACCCGCTCCTGCTTTTCCTGCTTGATTTCGTGGTATCCTGACCCAGCTTGCCTGCTGGTTCTGCCATCCAGTTTGTCCCCTGCCACTTATTCCCTTGTGTACTGATCTGGTCTGATTCTGGTTCCTCCTTCGTGGTTCTGATCTCCAGTTTGTCTCCTGCTTCTGACCTGTATCCTGACCCAGCACACTCCTGTCTTGCGACTGTGGACTCTAGCTGGCCATGGCTGTCTTATGACTGTGGACTATGAGGTCTGGCTGCCCAGGACTGACTGTGACAGTTGTGTATTGTTGTTGGGCAGATTAAGCAAAGTTCACCAGCTATTTAGTGGCCATGTCCAGGCAACAGAGAAAATCAGCAGAATTCAGCAGCTTGGAGTAGATGTAGAGGCATTCATCTCTTGGTAGGAGATTGGCAGTTTGGCTACAGCAATGATGGCTTTGAATAAACCTTGATCACAGGGATGGAGAACAGCCAAAGCATTTTGGGTGATTTCTTGCTTCCATTTCTAAAGTATTTTTCCTATTTTCTGGCAAAGCAATTTGTGAGAGAAGAGGAGACAGCAGTACAAGCTGTACCATTTGAACTGCAATGGTAAAGTAGCTTGTGAGTGGAAAATGCCTTATTTTTCAAAGAGTCAAATCCACTTGGCCTGATGCCCACTGCATGTTAAACGTTTACTGCAATGAGTGAGACTTGTTTGTTCTTAATGTCTCCTACTTAGCTTTTCTGTACAACCTTAGGAGGGCTCTGTGTTTACTATGAAAATAAATTCACTTTGTTAATGATCCCAGTGTTATTTGTGTGTGGTATCAGGGAAACACTGAATTTAAAACAAACGAACAAACCAAAAAAGCTCTTCTGCCCACAGTTGAGGATGCGGCTGGAAAATCAGCCCATTTTGCTGTTCAAACAGACACTCCAAATGAATTCTCTGTTTGAAAAGCAGACATATCTGTAAATGTGTTTGGGTGGAGTTTGAGCTGTGGTTGCTAGGCTGCCAAGGTAACCAGTTGTCCTGTTTTGTTTCTGGTGAGCTTAATGCCCAGGGTAACCTTTAGTGTGGGTGCTGTCTAATTACTGGTTAGAGTGCTAGAGACCTGCACTGATTTACAAGACCATAAGGAGGGGTGGCAGCCCTTGCAGAGCTGTCTGCTCATAAGGATGGTGCACGGTTGTAGGAGATGATGGAGACTCCCCCCTATCCACAAGAGAAGTACTGTGCTCCTAGTAGGAGACGCAGAGATCACACTAATAGATTCTGTGGCCAGAAGGGACCACTGTGCTCATCTAAACTGACCCCCTGGCTGTGGAATTGGAACTGCCCCAAAATAATTCCTGTTTGAAGGAGAGCCTATATTTCAGGAAAAGCATCTCATGTGAGTATGCCGCCCCCCGCCCCCCTTGAATCCCAGCCCTCCCTCTGTGCCCAGGGAGGTTGCCAGTGCCATTAGCTCTCTCAAGACAAGAAAAAAGACCACTCCAGTTGTATCACAAACAGACTATTTGTGACTTCTTTGGGGAAGAGCCTCTGGCCAGGAATTCTGCCTTCTCTCTCCTACATTTGTGGATCCTCAGGGGGGCTTGTCTGCTGGCAGTGGTCATCCAGCAAAGAGTGCTGTCACACAATGTCCCCTCCTGGGGTTGCCTGTCAGTTGTGAGGAACCATCCCCTGATGGAGTCAGGGCAGTCCGAAGAATGTCCAGTATCATCTTCTAGCACTCAGGTAACCCCTCTGTGCTTTTGTCACTACAGGACTAAATATTTTGGGTGGTTTCCAGTGTTCCCTCTGTTTTTCCCCCACTGATGTAGGGAATAAATATTATGTGCACCAAGGCATGTATGAATGTGCACCACCTGTAGAGAGACATGCTTCTGGCTGTGGGGCTCTGCTAATCAGCTGGGCAACATCTGTATTTCTCCTGAGTGGCTGCTAAGAGGGGATACTGGTGGCTTCATGTGATTGATGCCACTCTTGGCCAAGACACCAGCAATTGTACCAGGGACTTCCTGAAACAAAACAATGGGCTGCCAGTGCTTGAGGTGTATATCTCTAGCTGGGGCTGTAACAGACCCTCGTGGTTTGCAGATCAGGCATAGAAGGGGACCTGTTACACTCACTAGTAGGTAACACTTACACCACTGATCCTGAAGAGGTTTTCCTGCTTCTTGCCTCCCTAAGCCCATGTAGGTCTCTGTAGCTGCTGTCTCACGAGATCATGCAGCTCTGGCAGACTACATACCACTAAAGTGCCAGAATTAGGGTTTGGATCCCAGTGCATACATCTATGTTAAAATGGAGCATAGTCTTGTCTTTCTACTTAGGATCAACTTCATATATCATAATTCCTACCATTAGAGTAGGAAACTTGGAACCAGGACTCCTGGATCCTATTCCTGGCATGCCATTGACTTTCCTTATAACCTTAAGTATCTCACATCTTATTTTATGCAGCTATAGTTTGTGAAGCAGTTTTTTCTATTAACTTTTTATTAAATTAATGTATATAAAATAGCAAACTGTGTGTAAACTTATCACAAAGTGTCAACCATTGGCTACCTAATCTTAATTATATTTAAAATGTTTGATTATACATAATAGAAACTGGTTAAATATAAATTAATTTTTGTGCTACACAGTTTAAAAATTTATTATACACAGCTTATTCAACTAGTTTTTTAAAATTTCTTCTGCCTTTCTCTTATTTTATGGAGAGAGAAATTAGAAAAAAAATTAGAATAAAATGGGGTGCGCAAAGTGGGGGGTGAACTTTCATAAGGGGGGCGCAGCACAATCCGTTACTGGGTCTTAGGCTCATCAATCTCATTAAAAATGTTGAAGTACGTTACTGTTTCTTTGTATGTGTATTCTCATTTATATACCAATTAATAAAGTTTTTACATTCTACATATTTATTTTTTTACACATGCCAAAAGGTTTTTTTTTTCCAGATGAACATAACCGAAATTTCCATTGGTTGGATTATTTTAGACAAGCTGGGGGGCTCTGCTAATTGCAGGGATGACAAGTGGAGCCTGACGTAAAAAGTTTGCTCACCCCTGGAATAAGATAAAGAAGACAAGCAAACTTCAGGGGAGGGGGAAAGAAAAGAGCAGTGAAAGAAGGGTTCAGAGAAGAGGTAAAAGTGATGGAAGCCTCTAGGCATTTGAGAGGATCATTCTGTTACTTCCAGGAGACCATTTCATATCTCTGAGATGTTGTGTATGTGTAGTTTTTTCCAGGGTGTCCAAACTTACAGTGTCTGTATTGTAATCTTCAATTGTGGGTTGCTTTTTGGATTTCCATTTTTGTAGCACTAGTCCTTTAGCAATTATTAGCAACAACATTTTTCATATTTATTCAGTATTAGGTTTAGGATTACCTGTTTAGCTTGTAACAATTGTATTTGTTAGATAAAAATAACTGCATTTAAGCTCTGTCCAAACATCCAGATTTAGAAGTGTTCCTGGAGCAGATGGGTGAAATTAGCACATTCTGAATCATAACCCCAGCATTTGTCTGACTGAGCAGCACCTGTTTTGAACAATCAGATTGTGGGCCTACACAGCCTCCTTATGAGTTTCCACTAGATTAAGTTTTACCTGAGGTCCAAGGATCAGTTCAAAGCACTGGCTAAAGCTTGTTTCCATTAGTTAGCACAGATAATTGGCCTATTTCCTTCTCTTGTTTCTTTTATAGGAAAGCCATGTTTAATTCAAATTTGCTGGTCAGCGATGCAGATAGTGTTGCCATAAGTCATGGTACTCTGGGTAATAGGTGAAGAAATGAAAGCAGTTCATCTGCGCCTAGGGTGGAGCAGACATTAGGGCCAAACTAAGGGGAGATGGCATGTTTAAATTGTATACATTATCATTCCTTGTTAGTTTCTAGATCAGGGTTGGTCAGTAGGCAAACTGTGGGGCAAATTTGAACAGATCCAAAAATCATGTTATTTATTTATTTATTTGGTTATTTATTTATTGCTATCATTATTATTTTATGTACAGCGGAACTGGGGAAAAATTATTAGTATAAGATTTGCTGGTCCACAGGAGTGAGAGTCTCTAAACCTGGTGCCAGTGATTTGGCTGAAATCAGGATCTCGGAGTGGGATGTTATCTTGGTGCACTGGAATCATGACAGATGGAGCGGTAGATACAAGCAAAGCAAGTACATCCATATTTTAACACTCCAGCTTGGTAACAGCTGCAGCTGGGGCCCATGCCTACTCCCTGAGTTTGGGTAGAGGGCCAGGAGTGTCAACATTCAATGACAGATGAGATCTTTCTTCCCAGCAACTTACTCCATAGCTTGCACTGCCTGCTGGTCACCCAAGGAATTTGAAAAAAAGGAAACTGAAGGAAAGGAAGAATTTCAAATTCTCTATTTGCTGTTTGTGGTTTGTTGCTAAAGAGAGAACTGAATTCTAGCTCTGCAGTGACTGATCTGGAAAAGCTGTTTTAATGCATCCCATCTGTATCTACTTTGGGGGTCTGTTGCTGGAATGAAATTTGATGCGTTTCAGCTTCCATTGTTGTTCTAAAAACAAAACACCTTGCTCTCTTAGCAGGCAAGGAACAAAGTGGTCTTAACCCCAACCCCTAGATCTATTGAATTTAGTCCTTTTTTCTACGATGGCCTTGGTGTAATCTGGGAATAATCCTTGGTCTGTGTTGCATGTTGGATTTTTAAGTTCACTTTTTTGTTTTTTAAAGAATGAGTCCCTTAATACTGTATGTAAGTGGTTCACCCGATGGCAGGGTGGCCTAATGGCTAGACCCCTTGGGGAGCCTAGAGGCCTGCAGTGTAGGTCTGCAGCCCAGCCCTAAAACCTGTAGCCTTAGTTTGGGGCATTGCCCTGAGACTCTAGCTTCCCCGCTGCAGGGGGTTGGTTTTCTGGGGTTTGCTAGTCTTCAAAGTGCTACTTGACTGCTTTTTGATTTGATAGTGCATAGACTAGCACGGCTTCCTCTCTGTTACTAGTGAAGTCAGTGGATTGTTCACATGCTTAAATTTATGCACATACCAAAACACCTTGCCTAAGCGGGGCCTACACTGGATACTTCAGACAAAGATGAAGGTCCCCTAGTGCACACAATACTATCCCATAAGAGCCACCTTCCAGACCAGATTATGCCCTGAAGCATGATGATTAATAGCCTTTGTCACTGCTACTCCAGCTGTAGGTAACTGCACACAGTACAGAAGGTTGGCCAAAGTTGTAAGCACCTTATATTTCACTGTGCACAAAATCTAGTTTCGAATCAGAATCTGTGCTTTATTCTTTTATGCTGCTAAATGATTTAATTGATGGAAAATTTTTGAGATCCTACGTGCCATACTTTGTTAGGAGAGGAAAGATGGTTTATCAAGGACTAGGGATTTGATCCTAAGCCCACAGTGGAAAGAGACACCTTGCTTTCAGTGGATTTTAGATTAGGCTGTAGGTGCCCCACCTAAGAAGGAACAGTGTGTTCTGCCCCTTTGCTGCAAGATTTTTCTGCTAGCCCAGGTGGAATGGAGGAGGAAGGGTCATGGTCAATTTCTGCTTTCCAACTTTGGAGGGCCAGCATGGCTTGTGCCACGGGCATTAACTAGAGGAGATCTTTCACTCGGGGGGTGCAAGGACTGTGACTTTGGACAGACCCCTGGACCCAGTCCTGTTCCAATAAAGTACGTGCGTGGTTACCAGTAACAGTGGCTTAGGATCAGACCCCAGGTGTTCCTTGCATCCTCCCCCTGCTTTCACATCTGTGCAAGGGCTTCTGTGAGAGCCACCATCTTGACTGTTTCATCAAGGAGTGACATGGGGACCTGCAGGTCTAAAATCATGAGCTGCTAGAATGGTAGCAGGGCTCAGGTGGCTGGTGGGTGGGCAGTTGGCCCTGTAGCATGGGGCTTGGGCAGGCAGCTGGCCCAGGTGGCTCGGGTGGCTGGCGGGTGGGCAGCTGGCCCTGGAGGCATGGGGCCCTGGCATCTGGTGGGCCGGTGGGTGGCTGGCCCCCTGTGGCTTGTGGGCAGCTGGCCCCGGCAGCCCAGGGTTTGGGCAGCTTGGGTGGGCCCCAGGAATTTCTTCATGCCCCCCAGGGGACACAGTCCTCAGTTTGGGAAACCATGGTCTAGATGGAGAAGTAACAGATACATACCCCTGTGGATGGGGCAGAATGGGGAATCTGTAAGTGTTACACAAGCACCCCACAACCCTAAATGGAAAACTCCAAGAAAAAAATACAGTATGGGAGGGGGGTGAGATATTCTGATTTATTTTCTGCTTTTTTAAGCAATAGCCCAGTGAATTCTTTTCAGTTTCTTTTGTAGAATAGTGCAAAACTGCCCTTCATGATTATTGTGCAGTGGTGAACGTGTCAAAAGATTAATTTACTTCTGAACAGGTTCTCATAAGATAAGTGATGTGAAAAGAAATGTTGGACTCCAAACAAACAACAGCTTGTGGCTCTGTTTAACTTTTTGAGAATGTCTGCTCTTTTTAAAATGCCGTGGAAAAAAAATCTGCTGGATTTTCTTCTCACTGGCACTGGTTTAAGTGAGACGGAACCACACTGGTCAGTGGAATTGCATCTGGAATTACCTCTGAAACCAGTATGCCAAAATGGAGATTCGGGCCCAATAGTTTCAATAGCCAACTAAAACGAAGGAATAAACTACTGTTAGGAACAGTGCCTATCCCTGTGCTTAGACATGTTTTTAATTTGACATCAGTGATTTGTGCAGCCTGTGTGTTGTGAAACAAATATCGTATGCTCCACAGTCTGCTTTAGCTAGTTTCCCTAAATATGCTAAACAGTATTTTTTCCCAATTCCCTGTAAATGAGCTGATTGTTTTCTCCCAACAATTTTAGAAAAGCTCTGAAACTCTCTACCGCAGAACATGTTCATGTCCAATTTCATATTTGAGCCACGTTTCTTTAAAAAGACAAACAACCCCTCTCCCCAAAACTATACCTACTTGCTGTTCAGAAAAGAGAGTCCTAAACCCTTCCCACCAGTGTTCCCTCTAATTTTTTACACCCATAGATGGAATGAATGTTGTTGCATGCACTAAGGCATGTTTGGATGTGCACCACCAGTAGAAACACATGCTGTCCACTGTGGTTAGCTGTGGACACCCTGCTAATCATCTGGATGGCACCTGAATCTCTTCTGGGTGGCTGCCCTAGCACTCAGCTTACAGAAAACACTGCTAACCTCAACGTCAAATGATAGCATTTTCTTAAAATTTGAGAAAGTTATAAATATGCAATTATTGCTCTCTCATAACTCAAAAGCAGCCAAAGGGGTGTCAATCCAAGAGGCTCCAGAAAGTTAAGAGCTTGTGAAAACAGGAGGTTAGAATGGAAACTGCTGTGGAACCTTAATAACATTATTAGCTGAATTATTGCAGTAATATTTGAAAGAGTGGTTCAGATTCCATTTTGTAGGGCACTCTAGATGTAGAATAAAAAGACTCCAGTGAGCTTGGAATTTAAAAAATAGAGAGATGAAGTCCCCAGCCAACAGACACATGGTAGCAAACTCTGTAAAAAAAATTTAACCCTCTACAGCAGTCACCAGTGAAACTTGGTCACTGGGTGTTAGGGTTATGCTGGTGCTCAAAACCCTGCAAGGTGGTAACTACTGACCCATTGGGGGGTAGCCATGACTCATTAGAGTCCTCCCTGAATATGAAGGAGATGGGAGCTTAGGACAGAGATCTCCCAAGGGAGTTGTTGTAGGAATGGGGAAGAAGAATTAGCTGATATTCTATTTTTAATTATAAAAATCTGATGTAGTAAGTGGAGTTGGAGGATGCCTACTGGATCAGTGCTCATTCAAAAGCAGCAGCTCCTGTCAGCTTGTAAGTTTTAGCCCAGTGGTTAAAGCACTCATCTTGGATGAGAGAGATCTGGGTTCCATTCCCATCTCTCCCTGCCAGAGGAGGAGTGAGAGGATTTGAACAGAGAGCCTCCAATATCAGCAGAGTAACCCAGTATCATGGATAGCCTCATGTGAAGCTCCCTCAGGCACTCCCATTACAGATGCTCCACTGTGGAAAGATAAAAAAAGAGTAATTGGAATGGGGGACTCAATACCGGGTTCCCTTTTCTAAGGCAGATGCCCTGCCTAGCCCCTAGACTGCAGAATCATTCTCTGTTTCTGGCTCAATAACCATTTAAGTATTTGTCCACAATCACTGGGCTGAAAAGAGAGAGGAAGATTGGCCACTACCTTAATCCATAATAATCAGCACTCTTCCTCTTTGGAAACGAATAGCATGACTGGGACCAATGGGTGTTGGGGGTGGGAGGGAGCCCTCTGGGCATCTGTTTGTCAGGTAGTATTATTTCTCTGAAGTGTACAGTATAGACAAGCTTATTTCAGTGAATAATAATGAGAAGATAGGTTGCCTCAGCAAAAATTGAAGAGACAGGTGGTTGTTATGTTAAGAAATCATTTTCAGAATAAACTTGTATGTAGTTTTTACTTGTTAAAACCTGGCTAGCTCATGCTGTTGCTATTTGATTGTAATGCCAGAAGTTTAAATCACCATTAAGCACAAATTAATACAATCATAGAATCCTAGGGCTGGAAGAGACCTTAACTGATCATTGAGTCTAGCCCTTTGCCCAAAGCAGGACCAACCCCAACTAAATCATCCCAGCCAGGACTTTGTCAAACTCGGACTTAAAAACCTCTAGGGATGGAAATTCTACACCTCTCTAGGTAACCCAACCCAGTGCCTCACCGCTCTCTTAATGAAATAGATTTTTCCTAATATCCAACCTACACCTCCCACTCTGTAACTTTAGACAATTGCTCCTTGTTCTGCCATCCTTCACTACTGGGAACAGCCTCTCTCCATCATCATTAGGACCTTCCCATCAGGAAGTTGAAGGCTGCTATAAAATCTCCCCTCACTCTTCTCTTCTGCAAACTAAGTAAGCTCAGCCTCTCCTCCCAGGTTATATACTCCAGCCCCCTAATCATTTTGGTTGCCCTCTGCTGGACCCTGTACAGTGCATCCACATCCTTTCTATACTTGCGGGTGGGGCAGAATTGAATACAATACTCCATCTGTGGCCTCACCATTGCTAAATAGAGGGGAATAATCATTTCTCTAGATTTGCTGGAACTGCTCCTCCAACTGCACCCAAATATGCCATTACCTTTCTTGGCTACAAGGGCACATTGTTGACTCATATCCAGTTTCTTGTCCACTGAAATCCTCAGGTCTTTTTTTGCCGCACTGCTACTTTGCCAGTTGTTCCCCAGCCTGTAACAATGCTTGGGATTCTTCCATCCCAGTGCAGAACTCTGCACTTGTCCTTGTTGAATCTCCTCAGATTTCTTTTGGCCAAATTCTCCAATTAGTCTAGGTTACTTTGGACTGTATCCCTACCTTCCAGTGTATCTACCTGTCCTCCTAGCTTGGTATCATCCACAAATTTTCTGAGAGTGCAATCCATCCCCTCATTCCAGTCATTAATAAAGATGTGGAACAGTACTGGTCCTAAAACCAAACCTTGGGGCACTCCACTTGAAACTGACAGCTAACCAGACATCGAGCCTTTGATCACTACCCAATGGATCTGACAGTCTAGCCTGCCTTTTATTCACCTTACAGTCCATTTATCCAATCCATAGATGATAATCAGATTGCTCAGGCACGTTTTGCCCTTGGTGAATCCATGTTGACTATTCCTGATCACTTTCCCCTCTTCCAAGTGCTTCCAAATGGATTCCTTGAGGATCCCCTCCATGGTTTTTCCGGGGACTGAGGTAAGACTGACTAGTGTATAGTTCCCTGGATTGTTCTTCCTTTTTTTTTTTTTTTTTTTTTTTTTTTAAAGATGAACACTGTATTTGCTTTTTTCCAGTCATCTGGGACCTCTCCCCATCTCCATGAGTTCTCAAAGATAATGGCCAAAGGTTGTGCAATGATGTTTGCTCATTCCCTCAGGACCCTTCGGTGCATTAAATCCTGCCCCTGGATTTGTGTATGTCTAGCTTTTCTAAATAGTTCTTAGCTTTTTCTTTCTCCATTGAAGGCTTCCTGATGACCAGATCCTGCTCTGCCCGCCTCCAAGGATACTGAAGATTAGTGTTTCTATGTAGGTGTGGAAGGCTGTGGGGGAGACCTGTAAATGACTCCAAATTCTCCTCTGTATCATGGAACTATGCTACTCTCATCAAACTACTACTACTTAACCCTTGTATTCTACATGGAGCACAGGTCATCTACAAGTCTCCTCCACTTCACTCTGTCTTGGGACAAAACTTCTAGCTGGCTACAGGAATACCCCAGTTGTTGTCTCTCATTCTCAGGAGACCTTCTCCAGATTCTCTGAGGTCTTCCTCTTTTGCATTTTCCTTGCGGGCTCCATGTGAGAGCTATGCGGGATGATGGACTTCTGAGAGTGTGGCCTCGCCATCCCCACTTTCTTCTTTTGATTTGAATGTCAATTGGTTCTTGTCCTGCTGTGTTCCAAAGCTCCTCATTTGTGACAAAGTCTTGCCATTTGATAGTAACAGAGAGGTAGCCGTGTTAGTCTGTACTCCAACAAAACAAACCAGCAGAAATACATTTCTGCTGGTTTGTGTTGCCATTTGATGTGAAGGATGTACCTCAAGCACCTGTTTATGAATGTCAGTAGCTTGTGATTTGAAGACTTTTTAGTACGCCAGGTCTCGCGTGCATACAAGAGCGCACTCTTCACATTTGTGTTGAAGATCTGCAGTTTCATCTTCACAGATATTATCTGTGAACTCCATATGGGATGGAGAGTCTTGAATGTGGCTGTTGGTTTCCCTGTCGTGGCACTGATATCCTTATCTGTTCCTCCATCTCTGCCCGTAATACTCCCCAGGTAGATGAACTGCTCCACATCATCCCCTCCCAATGTGATGGTGGTATTGTTGGACTGGTTGATCCTCATTGTCTTGGTCTTTAACTTGTTAATGCTCAGTCCATTCTCTCTTATAGCAGCGTGGAAAGGTGGCTTGTGACTGGTTTGTAGGCCATCAAGTCTGACCGAAGGATTCCTGACTATACTGTTGTTGTTCTTATTTATGAGTTACTAGAAGATTTACCCAGCATTTCTCGGGTCCTTAACTCAGTTAATTGTGGGGTTTTGGAAAATAAAATGAAAATGTCCATGCTTCATGTAAGTCATTTGTCTGGGGTAGGGCTGCGGAGGAGGGGTTCAGTATGCAGGCTGCCCCCTGGAAAGAGAATTCCACCCAACCCTCTCTCTGCAGCAGCTTGGGGCCAGGTGAGAAGTGCCTCTCCATGGCTGCTGCATCTCCAGTGGGCACAGCCGGGGCGGGGTGCCAGTCCCATGTCTGGGGCAGGTCCAGGTTAATCTGCCCCATATACTCCCCAGCTGGAGTGAGGAATGAAGCAAACTGTGCACTTTCCTCTCTCCCCCGATGAAGGGGAACAGCTGGCAACATTCCCATATGAACTGGCACCCTCAAAGGGCACCTGGGGGGGTGGGAGGCTTGGGTCTTGGAGGAGAGGCAAGTCCCAATCCAGACCCTTCAATGTACCTGGTGATTCTGTCTCTTTTCTGTATGGTTTGATGAGAAGCAATCCCATTTCAGGCACATCCCGTTTTCCAGGCGTAACCAAACCCTTGCTTTGCTTTAAGTTGTGAATGGAAACAGTATATGGAATTTGGTGGTCCTAGCTCTTACCATTTAGGCGGCGTTCTGGAACAAACAGACAGACAAACTCCCTCAAATATATAGTATATATTGCAGTGGCAATAGACATGGTTTTCTCTGTTAGGCAACTACGAGAAAAGTGCAGGGAGCAGAACAAACCTCTGTATATTGCCTTCATTGACCTGACCGAGGCATTTGAGTTCATCAGCAGAAAAGGTCTATTTGTGATTCTGGCTAAGATCGGCTGTCCCCCAACTCTGCTCAGCATTATTAGGACCTTCCATGAAGGCATGAAGGGGACCGTCGTATATGATGGATCCACATCCGAACCCTTTGAGATTCTCTGCGGAGTGAAGCAGGGGTGTGTGCTGGCTCCAACGCTGTTTGACATCTTCTTTGCAGTTTTGCTCAAATATGCCTTTGGAACTGCTACAGAGGGCATCTCTCTCTTCACGAGAACGGACGGCAACCTCTTCAAACTCTCGAGGCTCAGAGCGAAGACCAGGGTGCCTACAAAGAGTCTAAGGGAGTTCCTTTTTGCTGACGATGCAGCTGTTGCTGCTCACACTCAGCAGGAACTGCAGTCACTCATAACTTGCTTTGTGGATGCATGTATGGAATTTGGCCTCACAATCAGCTTAAAGAAGAACCAGGTGATGGGCGAAAACGTGGGTAACGAGCCATCTATCAACGTGCTAGACTACAAACTGGAAGTCGTCCATGAGTTCGTGTACCTAGGCTCGACGATCTCGGACAACTTGTCACTTGATAGCGAGATCAACAAGCGCATTGGAAAGCCTCCACGCGTTCTCCAGGCTGACGAAGAGAGTATGGGCTAACAATAAGCTCACTGTGCGCACCAAGGTGCAGGTCTACACAGCCTGTGTTTTGAGCACATTGCTGTACGCCAGTGAAACATGGACTTTGCGCTCAAAACAAGAGCAGCGGCTCAACACATTCCACATGCGCTGCTTTAGGCGCATACTTGGTATCTCATGGCAGGACAAGGTCCCCAATAGCGCAGTGCTTGAGAGGGCAGGCACCACCTCCATGTTCACCCTTCTCAAACAGAGGTGTATGCTCTGGCTGGGCCATGTCTCACGCATGACGGATGGCCGAATACCGAAGGACCTCCTCTTCGGCGAACTGGTGTCTGGAAAGAGGCCGAAAGGGCGACCTAAATTGCACTACAAAGACACGTTCAAGCGTGACCTCAGCGCTCTCTCTATCAGTGTGAACACCTGGCATTCGCTCACCTCAGACAGGCATGCCTGGAAACAGGGAGTGAAGGAAGCTCTTGTTATGTATGAAACTACCTTGGTGAAGGAAGCGGAAGACAGGAGACCCCTCAGGAAGATCCGTGCCCGTGATACCAGAGCGACATCTACCTACTGCTGCTCACAGTGTGGAACGGACTGCCACTCCCACATTGGATTGCACAGCCACAGAAGATGCTGCTCGAATCATTCCAACTGGGGCGCAAACCTATGATCCCTCGGGATCGAAGGATGCCTACTAATTGCAGTGGCAGCTAAGAGCTCCTGTCACAAACCAGACCTCCCCACCATGCCCTTCCCCATTCTACAGAACAAAAAGAGGGTCCAACTCATATATACCCACTTCTTCTCTGTGTCTCAGGTTCATAATAGAGCAATGATACAAACCTCCCCTGTAAAGCACGTGGTGACCTATGAATTGGAAAGGTCTATATACGATCTACATGTCATTATGACATGGTTCCACTAGCCAAACACACATGTGGGAGTGGGAGTCTGCAGAATGTGGTTTCTCCTACAGGCCAGCTCCATGTCCTGACTGGGCAGAGGCTGCCTGACACACACATGATGCTCTCATGGAGAAATACGAACATGGCTCTCAATTCCTCCTGAGCAAAATCTGTTTCCTGATCCTTCAGTATGGGCCAGTACCTCAGAGCAGATATTGGGACTTCAGGTGAAGTGCAGGTATTTCTTTGTTAGCCTGAGTGTATGTTTCTTTAACACCCAAGGCTCGCATTAGCTTCTAGGAAGTTTAGGGCACTTCTGGAGTAGAGGCTTGGCCAGGTCATCTTCTCAACCTCTGCAGAGTGGACACAAATCTAGAGATTTGTGCCAGGTAGTCAGCCTGCACATGAGGAGTGCTGCCACCTTGTCCATTTTCCTGATTCGGTAGGAGCTCCCACCAGGCCTGGAATCTGCTCTTGGGAGTCTTCTGGGGAGCCTCAGACATATCCTCTCTCCGGGAGACAATTTGAAGTTGAGTCCCTCAAACCGTTTTTGTGGGTTTGAGGAGGAGTCCACTTGGGGAGGAGTCCATTTGGGTGCACTGGATAGGCTCCTGCAAGATGTTGAGGTAGCTAACTGCGGAAAAAACCACTAAATACCTTTGAAACTCTGGACCTGAGTGCCTGATGTAAAGAAGAAAGGGACATGACAACAGGCAGGGTCAATAAGTGGAGAAGGAAAGAGAAACACAGCAGATGTGGAGGGAAGGATGGTGGCTAAGAGGCCCTAACCATGTATTAGACAATGTGTGTGATGATGGGCAGTACATGCTCTGAAGTGCCATTCCTTTTGGGATACCCCATAACTCATGAGTGACGGAGCAAAGTGGGTAATAGGAAGAGATATTCTATTTTATGCCATACTAGCTGAGAGGGACAGGCGGGGTATACTGCAGTTACTCCAGGGGAAATCTGAACATCAAACTGCGTAGCGTAAGCTGATTGGCTGTAGGACTTGACAAGGAATTCTTTTGTGATGCAGTATCAGCTAGGGCTGGAGAGAAAAGTACTAGAGGAGATGGAAAGTCTGATCTGACATCAGATATATGTGTGCATAAAATATGTTTGGTGTGTTCTATAATTTGCTCAGTTCTTTTGTTTGTTTTTCTTAAATTGGAGATTTTGAAAAAGCCTAGCAAATTATCAGGCCAGCGGGTGCTTTGTTTAGGCACACAGGGTTTACTTGCAGGGAGCTCAAGGCTGGATCAGGCCTCACGGAGGAGTTATGTTCCCCTCTGGGGACAATCCTGATGCAGGGCACATCTGTGCCCAGCTCCAGAGTTGGCTTCACCATCTTCACCATCTTTTCAGAACCCCAGGAGGACTCGTCAGGAGTAGAATGGGGCCAGCTCCTGTAAAGTTTCATTGGATAAGGGAGGACAAGTTAGAGCTGGTTCCCAGTGCCAGATCCTACAAACCCCTGAACAGAAGAATTGCAGACTGCAGGAACAGTGGGACTTTTGTCCCAGGTGACAGTGCAGGGATGAATCCCGACCTGCATATGGCACTCTGCATCTTTTGCAGTTGTATTATTTTAATGCTGCTTTAGCAACAGACTTTGCTGCTTATGTCCATGTCATGACCTACAGAAGAAAAGTACTTTGCTAAAGGTGGGGTCAGATAATTCCACAGTTTAAAAATTATCCCATTGCTGACCAACTGACGGACTTTGACACTTTGGAGAGGGAACCCTAAATACCCATGGTTGCTAAACATCACCTCTATGTTTCCTGGGAAATTAAACATAAGTAGACATGGGGAAGCAGATCAAGCTTTCTATAAAGTGCTAAAATACATTAAATGAGAAGAAGATTAAATCGTTTATATCCTCTCCAGTTCTATAGAGTTATAGCTAGTTTCATCTATACGCAACATATTCAATATTAGCTTTAGGAATGTTGGTCATAATGTTATATATACACCCAGATAATTTAAATGGCATGTAGCGTGATAAGTCAGTTGTACTGTAATTGTAAATTAGGGCTCTATTTTTTCTTCTTTGCTGATTTATTGAAGCTCAGTTATATAACTCTTCTTCGAGGTCAGCTTAAACCCTGATTCAACTGAACGTTGACATATCCTGAGAGAAAAGGGAGGTCAGAGGTGGTTAAAGGACATCACAGCTCAGAGACCTGGATGATATAATAATTCAGCATGTAATTGCAGAAGCAGCTGGTGCTGAAATATCCTTTTGAGGTGTTTGCAGATTCAGGGTCTGAGTTTTGCAG
Organism: Carettochelys insculpta; assembly: GCF_033958435.1. Lineage (NCBI taxonomy): Eukaryota > Metazoa > Chordata > Testudines > Carettochelyidae > Carettochelys > Carettochelys insculpta. The sequence continues at coordinate 366,875,285 of NC_134137.1, read as the reverse complement.
TCTAAGTAAGAACTTTTTAGTGCCAACTGATGTTTTTGTTTAAAGAGACAGGGATAGTGAGGCAATAGCTTTTTATTGGACCAGCTTGTATTGGTGAGAAAGACAAGCTTTCGAGCTACAGAGAGGTCCCAGTTGGTGCGATCAATGGCAAACTTCTGTTTGTTTCAGTGATAGCAGAATCAAGCTCTAGATCTCATTACATTTAATAGTTATAATTATCTTACATTTTACATATTAATTAATACAGAAAACTACTGCAAAAGAACATTAAGGATGCAAAATCAAGCACTCAAATGTTGATAAATATCAAAATAAGGTTGATTGGGCAATTTTAATTTAGCCCTCCTGTATTTATGCATTATAATAGTCTTTAAATGCAGAGCTCTATATATAAGTTTGAAAGCTCATCTCTTTCATCAATAGAAGTTGGTCAAATAAAAGAGATTATCTTGCCCACATTGTCTCGCTAATCATAATAGCTATTTTTTAAAGCTTAAGAAATCCCTTGGTTTTTAAGTGAAAATTAGAAAAAAAAAGTTTTCAAAATGGTTTGCAGTAATTTTTTTTCAAGTTTTGGTATAAACATTGTTTTCTTTTTGTTAAAAAGATGGACAATTTTTGACCAAAATGAAAATTTTCCACAAGAAGCCATGTTATGTTTAATAAAAAATGTAAATGAAAATAATTTTGTCTTGTTTTAATTAAAAATCTCAATGTTTGATTTTGCAAAAATAAAGGTGTTTTGGTCAAATTCCAAACGGCATATTAAATTCTTCCTGTTTATGCTGACTTCTCCCTGAAGCATATATTGAATGTAGTGCTTTTTGGTTGTTTGACTAAAACGGTGTGATGTGTTGTTGGGTGCTGATAACTTGCCACTGCTTTCTAGATGAAAGATGGCTGCATTTCAGAGATGTGGGAAATGACTTGTACATCCTTAATGTGTAGTCTTACAGCTTCGTAGCCTCATTCACTATTCCTTCCCATCCGTTTTATGCCACTGAAATCTATGTCATTACACTGGTGTACCAGAGCAAAGAATCAGGTCCACTGATTGCATGGTACTGTGGAAAAGTGAGAACAGAGGCGAACACGACTTCCAGTTGGGACAGGCTACTGCTAGGCCAGATTTTCCTCTTCGTGATACAGTAAATCCTGGATTTCACGGACTCCGACTTAGCGGACTTTGTGAACAATGGACCTCCCCCATAGTTCCAGAAGTCTGCTGGGTTCCCTAAAATCCTAAATTCCTTCCTCCCTCCCCCCCAAAGAAAAAAAGGGCTTACTGCTACTGTGGCCTGGAGAAACCTCTGCTGGAGCCACCACATGTTTCTCTCACCAGGGTGGGGGGCATACATGGGCAGGCAGCACTCACATGTGTGCCCCACTGGAGGTGGGAGAAGCGCATAGTGGCTTTGGCAGTGGCTCCTCCAGGCTGTGAGGTGGCCCCTCCAGTCATGCAGCGGCTAGGGATACTTCTAGCGGCACAAGGCATGGCAGCTCCAGGCACGCGCGGCGGTGGGGATCCAGCAGTGTAAGAGGAGAATTTGGTCCATTTGCTACTGTAGTTAGCATATCCATGCCTCAGACTGCTAAGAGTGAGGCTTAACCACATGCAGCACAAAGGCTGGAGGCTCCCTCCATGTTCCTCTCTGCGCTGTGCACTTGTTCATGTCCTGCTCCTGTCCCCAGGCCAATCATCATAGCTCGCAGGGGGAGCTGCCAGCTGTTTTGAACATCCTGGGGCTGCAACATGCAGAGAGCCTGCCCCAGGGTCCCGGTGGGCCAGGCCGCGGGCCAGATCATAAGGCTTGGCAGGCCGAATTCAGCTTATAGACCATATCATGCCTCCCCCTTTAATATAAGGTATTATAACTATAGCTATCATCTTGTAGAATTCTGTAGTAGGAATGGCATTTCCTATTAAACTTTAGGGAATAACTCAAACGTTCCATATGAGAGCACATGATTTTCTATAAGACTTGCAGAAAGGGAAGTTGCATAGTGCCATATTATATTATATATATTCATGTACTTGGGCCTAGATTCAAGGGTGGAGTCAGTGCATGTTTGATGGTGATACAGGACAAGGGTGACTGTGACAGAGTCCACCCGCTCTTGAGCATCCCTCTGCAGCCAACGGTACTGCGTAAGGCCATGTCTGTTGTCTTCAGGGTTCTGAGGGTGGATCGGACAAGCCCCGTCCAGGTTATGGTCAGTTCCTGTATTGGGCTTGTGGCCAGTCTTCAGCCACAGGGCCTGAGTCTGGCCCAGGTCTAAGTTCAGCCTGCACTCAAAGCTGTCCAAAGTGCTGCTGGTCTCCCAGGTAGTATAGAGATCTGCCTGGGTCAAGCTCCGGAAAGGAACTGCCCGGCCCTAGCCCAGCAGTTTCTTTTACATTGGCCTGCTGTGCCCTGATTGGCTGCAGCAGAGACCACTGCTCTATTCCCCCGGAGGAACTCTTGTCTGCTCCTTTTGCTGGGATGGAGTGTGGCAAGGCCCATGGTCTCCTGTGGGTGGCATTGGGGCTTAGTCCACACTGTCACAGTGACATTAACTCATTATTAGCCAGATCTGTAAACCTGGTCTGGCTCAGCTGCTAGTCAGATCTCCAGTGGCAGCTCTTCCTTGCACTGACAGCCAACAGCCTCTAAAGGCTGTATTGCCAAGACATAGAGATGTTCCAGTCGTGGTGCCTTTCATCCCTATATACTGGTGTAGGGTTGGCCAGATATACCCTTCTACAGTGGAGGAATCTTCAAAGGGTCAGATCCATCGGCTTTCCAGCTGCACTGTACTGCTTGAGTGGTACAAAGTAGGTGGAATGAGGATCCAGGTTCTGCCTCCTACAATACATTCTGTGTGTGAACTGGAATTCAGTTCTTTGGGAGGCTGGAGAACTGGTCTTTGTTTAATATGTTCTTATTTTTAGTATTTTAAATTGGCTTGGACTATTTTATCTATCTGGTAGTTTGGTAGTTTTTATTTGTAATAGCAACTTTATTGTTTTTATTAAATGTATTAACTTGACCCCATCTTATAATGGATAAAAACGAAGTGAAACTTAGAGGAACTATTTTCCTAAAGAGTTTGAGCAGAATTCCAAGCTCAGACTCGGACAAAGGCTGAATTTGCTTGTAACAGAATCGTGTATCTGGGAAAGACAATTGTTATATATTGAGAGACAGGCAATAAAAGCTTTACCCTGATTAAGAATTTATCCTGTTTGTAACCTGCTAATGCATTGTTTGTATAAAATAAAAGTGTACATCAATTTTAAGATTAAGGGCTTGATCAACAGCTCTTTGATATCAATAGAAGCTTGATTTCAGTAGACCATGGATCAAACCGTAAGTAGAAGGGGCAGTGTTTGCATGAAATTCTTTTTTCCATTACATAAGTGTAAATCCAAGAGCAGCCCCACTGCTATGTTTTGGAGCTATCCTGGAATTATGGCTGCATGAGTAAGACTGGTAGTTGACCCATTAAATTAAAAGGAGTCATCTGTATCATATATTGAACCCAGTCTTGTGATCTTTAGTCATGCAAAACTCCCCTTGACTTCAGTGAGAGTTTTGCATGAGAAAAAAATTAGGGTTGGACCATGTATAATGACTAGGAGACAGATATGAAGTATTTACTTATTCTTTGGGCTAGTTAACTGTTGGGCACGGAGTTCATTTCCGATTAAGAACAGTTTGTTTTGATTTTGTTTACACTGGTAAAGAATGAGTTTAATCAAAATGGAAATAGAACATTCTTAATCTGAAATAAGTGTCCGCACTTTGGAGTTGTGCTGATGTAGCTACACTGAAATCTCAGAGTTACAAACACCTCAGGAAAGAAGTTTGTCCTTAATTGAAATGTTCCAAACTCTGAACAAAACGTTATGGTAGTTCTTTCAAAAGTTTATAACTGAACATTGATTTAATGCAACTTTGAAACTTTACAGAAGAAAAATACAGGCCCCCCCCAACCTTTTTTTTTCAAGTAGTTTACATTTAACATAGTATATACTATATTTGCTTTTTGTTCCCCCCCTCCACTGATATGTGATTATGTTCTTCCGATTGCAAATGAGGTGTGTGATTGGCCGACCAGCTTGTAACTCCAGTTTCCTGAAGATAATTCTGAGGTTCTACTGTAAATTGGATTCTAAATCTTTTTGGTTGTCAGTGCTCAGTGCGTAGACAAGACCCTTTGCAAAATAAAGACTGATATTTCCTCTGAATTGCAGCTGCACTTATTTATTTCTGCAGGTGGTTAGCAGATATATTGTCACTTGGGTTTTAAATCTTCATAAGAGAGGCAGCACTCAAAGAGCTAGTTTTTGTTTTTAGTACTGACAGTTTGTGTGATTTAAATGGCCAATGGAATCGTTTCCCAAAGGAAATCTGGCAAGTAGCTTTTACTTTGCCAAACGTTTTATCAAATTAAAATTGTGGAGAGTTACATTAAACAGACACTGTTGCCTCTTCTAACTCACTTGTGCAATTTTTTTCCCCCCGAGGAAAGCAAACGTAGTAAGCCAACACAACCCTATTGAAAGGCAATCAGTTGCTTTTACATTTTTTTTTGTTTTTAACTAAATAGGTTTTTCTCTGAAAATACAATATCAACTAACTACAATGAAAGCCTTTAAAAGGAAATATTAACAAGCAACTTAAGAGTTTACATGAGAGCTGCAATGCTAAATCTAGGACAGATGAATTATGTTCAGAATGTGTACACAATCATGGAGACTCCTGTATGAACAAACAAGCGCTTAAGTAAAAATCTTGTACATTTTTTTCTGTTCTGTTTCCAAAATTGCCACAAGAGCTTGATTCAAAATTCATTGGAAGTCTCTGAGTGTGTTTTGGATAAGCTGCAAATCTACATCTCTGATCTTGCCCGCCAGCTTGATTGACATACTGGGGATTAAATTGGTGACTTAAAAGCATAAATATCTGCAGGTTCGTCTAAAGAACAAGTTGGGAGCTATAATAACTTCACAGAGGCCATGGATTAGACACTGAAAGTGATGTGTAACACACGCTGCAACATAATTGTGAAAAATAGACATCTACATGGAAGGTACTTCTTGCTTCAAGACACTTTGGATACCTCAAGAAATGTCAGCAAGTTAATCTTAGCACATGGCTGTCTGTGTAGGAACAATATACTAAGATGGATAAAATATGGCTGCCTAGGGGAGCTATCACAGCTACTTTTACATTTTTTTTCAGAACTGGAGCAACTTGATGGAAACTATAAAATTGTGGGTTTTGCTGTCCTTTTGGTTTGTTTGTTTCTTTGTGAGGGATGGAAGGAGGAAAGTGGAGATGAAAACTTTTTTTATGTGTGCTGCTGATGTGCTCAGCAAAGGCCACAACACTAAAGGCACCATCCCTGTCCTATTGTAATATGTACATCACTGGTTACAAAATACAGGGATTTACCCCGTATAAATAAGTTCTCCCTTTTCTCTGGATGCTACAGAAGTAAGGCAGGGCTTAACATTACTTCAGTTGAAGTCAATGGAAAAATTCAAATTTAATGGATCTCTGGGCTCTTATAAAAAATCCAAGCCTCAGCTCAGCCCAAATAGGAGAAAATTAAAATTAAAATTAAAGTTGACTCTAATGGCTACAGAGTTGGCCCCTCTTCACAGCTTCATATTCAGATACACGTGTCTGCCTAGTTTCATGGAGATCAGATGTACTTTACTGTGAGAAGGAAAATATGATGCTGAGCAAGAATATTTCTGCATTCTACCCATAGATTTGATTATGAATGATAGGGTGCTCTCTGCTCTGCATGTGGGCAATGTTTCCACATTCCCCACTACACTCACTGCTGATAGACCAAGAATGATCAATTGACATCTCCTCCTTCCATCGCACTGAGCCCATGGAACTCAGTAGCTGAATTTTGTTTAAACTCGCCTCTCTCCTTACAAGCAAGCACTTCTAATTTGCTTCTGTGTGCTGACATTTTCTTTGAGCTCTCACATGACAGCTGTTTTCATAATAGAGACCAGTATATTTGGGATCATACTGAATGTCTTTCGGAGTGGAAGGCTGCCCTCAGTGTTTCTGGGAGCTCTTCAGTGGTTTCTCTTTTACCTTATAGCTGTCTAAATGATTATTCAGGCTGGGAACAATTTTTGTTCCATGGCCTGTACATGTTGCTAACACAACTTGGTTAAACAGTCTGAGCAAAATGATTTATGGGGAAATGTACTAAAAAAAAACGTCAGTGTCAGGTGAACAAGCCAGGTTCATCTCTGTATCCTTCTACATACATGACACTCTTGTGAGAGTTAAAGGTCTGATCTTGTGGGCTGTGTCTACACTACCTCCCTACTTGGAAGGGAGGATGGTAAGTAGGGTGTTGGGAGCATCTTAAAGAAGTGCTGAGCTGCATATGGTAATCTTCTGAGCATGGGGTACTGTCTTTTCCAACCTGTTTTCATGAAAGTGGATGATTTGCACAGTGGGGCATGAAGGGTGAGGAAGGAGTTTTTTTTAGTTGTTAAACTACCTCATTTGAGCAGTGCACATTTTTTTCACCTTCGGGTAGCTTTAGCTATCCTAGGCAGCTCTGAGTCAGCAGGTGGCCATCAGTAAGTCGCTGATGTTCGCAGCATGACATAGTCACTTTAACACTGATGAACAATTTTTCTTGTGCACTGGATACCAACAGGAGGCCTTCAGTATAAGGTTTTCTGGTCTTCTCTTTAGTCTGCCTCTTCTCTTTCTTCCTCAGAGAGATTTTTCCTGTGGCTGCTGTAACGGAAAAACTCAATTCTCCATTAACAATTGGGCTTCTCCATACTCTGGCTCTCCATTCAGACTTGTTCTGTGCCTATATTGTTCAGGAAATCCCTTTAAAACTCCTTTGTTAAAGTGCTGTGTCTTAGTTCCGTTACTTATTGTAGTGCCTAATTTCTAGGCAGCTGGGGAAGCCATTGGGATTCACAAAACCTGGGCTGTGCATCTAAGCTCCTTACCAGGAGGCCGCATCTACACTAGCAAGTTCTTTCAAAATATTTTTTGAAAGAAGGGGCTCTTTCGAAATATCCAGCTGAGTGTCTACATACAAAAAAGTGCTCTTCTGAAATTAAATCAAAAGAACGTGGTGCTCCTTTTGAAAGCCTTCCTCCACTCCCATTTCAGAAGAGCACCTTCTTTTGAAAGCTTCTTTCGAAAGAAAATGTTTGTAGACACTCCGCAGGTCCCCCCCCCCCGCCCGTTTTTTTTTTTTTTGAAAGAGCAGTCCTCGTGGCGCCTGATTTTTCGATTCTGACCTGTTCTTTCAAAAGAGCAGGGACTGTGTGGACATTCTCTTTTGAAAGAACAGATCACTCATCTGATCCACTTTTTTGTATGCAGACACACTCTTTTGAAGGGAGCTTTTTTGGAAGAGATCTTCTGTTAAGGACTTCTTTCGAAAGATCACCCTAGTGTAGACACATCCAGAGAGAGTGAACATTTTATGTCAGGCCCCACTTTTTGCCCCTGCAATTAACAGAGCCCCCCCAGCCCATCTAATGTAATCCAGACCGACAGCAATTTTGTTTTTGTTCATATGAAAAAAACTCCTCTTTCAACATGTATCAGAAAATACGTGTGTAGAATGTACAATATTTATTAATCGGTATATAAATGTGAACATACATGCATAAAATAGTAACATATTTCAACATTTTAATGAAATGGATGAGCCCGAGACCCAGCAGCCAATTGTGCTGTCCCCCCTCACAAAATTTCATGCCTCCCCTGGAGAGCCCCTCCCACCCCCACTGCTTTGCACATTCCTGTCTTATACAGCGAATATGGAGAGCTGGGTGCCTGAGACTGTGATCTACAAGAGCCAGCATGTAGGAGCTGTATAAAAGTAGTCAAACAGACCAGATGAGAAAAGCAATATTCCCTCAGCCCTGCTTCTCAGGGAGTTTGTGCCCATGTATGGGCTGCAGGGTGGTGCCGGTCTCTGGTAGTGAACCACAGCCAGGAGCCCTGCACCTGGACTTAGGCCACTTAGATGCCCACCTAAGTGCACACAAGACAGCCGGGCAGAGAGAGGGTGGGAAAGGAGATAGTGGCAGCTTCCCTTATAACTAGGACGCTACCAAGTTAATGGTCATGAAAAACACATCAAGGGACTATGGTATCTGGTTTCCTGCCATGAAATATGGTCTTTTGTGAGACCTTATCAGCCATCTGAGGATCCACAATTCCCCGGAAGATGCTCGTACTCGGCAATGAGTGGATGGCATCATTTGTCTCATGACAAAGGAGAGTTTTAAGGAGGGATTGGAGGGAGGGTGGTGAGTTGGTTTTGTAGATGTTTACAGTGAGATTCTCCCAAGGCTGAGGGGAAGCATAGAGAAAGCACCAACATGCTTGTTTCAGTCTGTGAGTCTCTTTGCATGTCTTTTTCTCATCAGCTTGGCATGTACTTTTATTCTGAGACTCTCCTGCAGGACAAAGCTATGCACCAAAGCTCATCACATGGTTAGAAAGGGCCAAAGAAATCATTTTTCTGATGTAGAACTGTAAAAATCAGTACTTGGCACCATCACCTAGAACCAAAAGGATCATGGGGTAAAAACAAAAATTAATTAGAAGCTGCTTTATGGCACCCTGTTTTGTTTTGTGTTAAAAATAAAATGGAGCCTAATGAACAGTTGGTCTTACAGGTTTGTAAACAGTTTTCTTCACACATCATCCTTTTTAATTTTGATAATGTTGGAGAATTATGTTGCAGATGAAAGAGCACAGCTTAGAGCGAAAAGGATAAAGTAGTCAGGAGTCACACAAGCTTTTCTGCACAGCTTTGACCAGGGAACTTGATTCACTTAATCTGCAGTAAATAGCAAAAATGCTTCTTCCTGTAATTGGGTCTTTTTCGCCTTTCTCTAATACATATACCACAGACATTGCACACTACTTTTTATGAGTAGATCTCAAAGCAATTTCACTGAAAGAGCAAAGTGATCATCTGCATTTTAAAGCTGGGGAAACTGCGACATGGAGCAGTGATGTGACATGCCCGAGGTCACATAGCAAGCCAGTGGCGGAGCAGTGATGTGACATGCCAAAGTCACACAGCAAACCTGTGGCGGAATCCAGGTCTCTTGACCAGAGGTCTGTCTGCTAGTCCAGAATGCTTCCCTGTGGATGTGTTTGGATAGTGTTATTACTGAATCTCTTGGGGAGAGGGCAATGGGGAAGGGAATCTAAATCACAAGAAAATATTTTATAAACTTAAACTCAGAAAAGGTCTGAGATGTTCCCAAAGTGTCAATCCCTGCAAGGCTGATTGGTCCCCAATTTAGAATAGAAAACTCTCCTGGAAGAGGAGTGTGTGTGGGAACTCGTATGGCCTGTTACACAGGAGGTCAGAATAGATCAGGGGTCAGCAACCAAAATAACATGGACAGCCAATTTTCAAGTTCAGTTACAAGACCAGTATGTCAGGAGCTGTAATGCATGTGAATATGAGACAGTCCTTAATAAATAACATCAAACTGCACTTTTGTACCTCCTGTTTTAACAATGATTTATACCAGTCAGAAAGTTTGTTATTTTCACCCCTGGATTGGAAAACTAATGAGGACAAGGAAGACACTGCACCTGGGGTAGTCTCTTAAGCAGGAACGAGCAATGTTGGAGTCAGCCCTCCATGCCCCCCCTCCCCACGCCATTCTTAGGCTTTAACCCCTTTGGCTCCCCAACCCACCCCTGCACGTCCAGGCTTTACCCGCACCAGCCCTAAGCCCCCAAACCAGCCCCCCTGTGCCCAAGCTTTATCCCCTATCCCACAAGTCCAACCCACTTCCCCAGGACTAACCTGACTCAATCCCAGACCAGCCCCCATGACTAACCCATCTGTAGTGCTGGGTTTATTTATTGTCAGCAATAGGATACGGTGGTGTGGCCAGACAGCAGGCAGGACAGGTCAGGACAACAGAGTGCCCCGGGTAGTGAAAGCCTCTAACCTCAGGTCCTGCTGCAGTCAGCAGGGTGGGGAGGGCCCCCCTCTGGGTGGGATGGCGTCACAGTGCACAGGGGCAAGGAGTTGGCTTCCTGGGGCTGTGCTGAGAGCAGCGGGCAGAAGGAGCCTGTGCAGCCAGCCTGAAAACAGCCCCTTGCCCAAATTACAGGTGGGAAGGGGCACAATGCAAATGGCTCCAGCTCTCCCAGTACAGCCAAGGGGTGCAGGAGTGATCAGAAGGTGAGGAGCCTATGCTGGACGGCCACGTGTGCCCAGCGTAAGGAAGGCTGATGGAGGCGTTCCACTGGTGGGGGTGAGCAAAGCCACGCCCACTGGAGGGGTATGGCTGCTTGGGTAGTGTGGTGATTGAGGGGCTCTCTGCGGCTCCCTGCCCCACTGCCACTGAAATAATGGAACAAAATGTAATTGGATTAACAGCTGGATCCCTCCTGCAACTGTGCTGGATGTTAAAACAACTGAATTGAGTTTTACTATTTCAGCAGCAGCAGGGCAGGGAGCCGCAAGAGAAAGCGGCGGAGGCATCTGGAGCCGTAGATGGCTCCTAAAAGAGCTGCGAGCTGCTCCCCAGCCACAGGTTGCCCACCTCTGGACTAGGTGATCAGAATGGTTCCTTCTGGCCTTGAAATCTGTCAACAGGAATATAAACTAGAATTCTGAACCGCCCTCAAATGTTGGCAAGTTTGGATTTGCCTCTAGATCTGAATTTTACAGCTGGTCTCTTACCTCTAAAATGAGCCAAGCCAATGTTGAGTCAGATCATAACTGGACTTGGGAAATTATCTCCAAACTTCGTAGCTCAGGCCCATCAGTAAGACTGAAACCCAGGGACTGATTCTAGTTTTGATTATACCAGTACAAATCTGTCAACATATGTGGATTTGGTTCAGTTCTCTGCCAGTGTAATTGAAATCAGAATCTAACCCATGAGAGAAAAAGGGCTTCGATCTTCACCACCACTGTTTGAATCAGTAAATCACCAGGAACCCACATCTGTGTTGTGAAGGAGTGACTAGTGCAGGAACTCAGACAGTATGAGAGAAGATAACTCAGGATAAATAATTTTAATTTTTCATGTTGCATATATACAGACAGAACAATCTGCTGCTTGAAGCAATAGATCCATTTCTGTAAGTTTCTTGGTTAGATGGCCAAGATAATTTTATCAGTTTACAAACCTTTTTTCATATAAATTATCTAATGCAGAAGTTGTGCCTAAAGTTTTGCTCAATAGATTTGGCATAGCAGGAGGCTGGTAACAGCCAGCCTGGAATAAACACGCTCGGAAGCCCTAGTTTGCTGGAGAGCAGTCCATTTAACTTCTGTAGTTGGCATGTGTATTTCTGAGTTGGGAAAAGTCTAAAGAAGTGTAGTGCATTGGTGCATGGTTGGCATAACACCAGTGTCTACAGCCTTAAATTCATAAGGCCAGAGTTTGCTTTCAGTTACACTCATGCAAACCTAGATATTTGAGTGGTTCTGTGAGTCTCACTTAGGTTGCCCAAGAAAAATCTTCTGTTATTAGTAGTCTCTTTTATGACTGAAGTCAATGGGACTACTCATGTGAGATGCTCACTATTCTGAGTAAAGTGGTCATCACCTGGCCTGTAACTGTTACCATCTGTATTGCCATTTTTAAAGCCGTTGCAATGTTAGAGGTGTGGTGGGGGACGTGAAGACCTGTAGCTGGTGGTATTCTGCCTTTTGTGCACCCAGGCATGCAGCAGATCTCCAAGAGTGTAGAGCGAATGCACAGGTAGCTGTCTATGTGTAGCTTCAGATAACACCTTAGTCTTTTGGTGCTTTCTCAGTGTCATAGGCACCACAGAAGTACAGGCAGGTTGCCATATGTTTGAGCACACTGCTGAGGTTTTCTTCTGTTCTGTATCCGCAAGAACAACGAGAAGTCCTGTTGCACCTTATAGACTAACAGATATTTTGGAGCATAAGCTTTCGTGGGCAAAGACCCGCTTCATCAGATGCATGTAATAGAGATTCCAGAGGCAGGTCTAGTTATACAGGCTCATGAAAAGGAGGGCGTACGACTCAAGAGGAAGGCCAGAGTTGACAAGGTCAGTTCAGTCAGGGAGGATGTGGCCCCCTTCCAGCAGCTGATGTGGAGGTGTCTGTTCTGGTTCATTGGGAAGCACTTTGTTGAAGACCTGAGTGTGGCAGCATGATCTGAAGATAGAAAAGATATTGTTAGTAGTAGCATTTGTTACTTGCAATGTGGTGGCTGTACCTATGAGCCCCAGTCTTAGACCCATGGTCCCACTGTGCAATACCAGAAACTAGGAGTGAATGCAGTAGTGAGTGGGGAGCTAGTTCAAGTTGCAGCATGCTGGGATAGTAGGCTATGAGAATTGTTTAGACACACTTTAGAAACAAGTAGAAGTCTGTGTCTTTGGCTATGTCTTCACTAGGCAAAGTAAACTGCAAATTGGCAGTTCTAGCTACGGTAATTGTGTAGCTAGAATTGACGTAGCTGCACTTGGCTTACTTGGCTATCCCTACTGAAGGAGGTTGACGGGAGAGTTTCTCCTGTCGACTTCTCTTACTCGTTGTGTCTCGCGAGGAGTACAGCAGACCCCTGAGAGGTTGATTTCTCATGTCCCTACCAGATGCACAAAACCAAACCCTGGAAGATCAACCCTGAGCTGGTCAATCTTGTGAGCTAGTGTAGACAGAGCCTTTGTGAACACTTGGACCAGAGAGAAAGCTTGAGTGCCTCACAATAGTACAGAATGGTGGTCAGGAGGACTAGAGAGCAATAGGAGTTGAGAGAAGGTTATTTCAGTGACTGGTGTAGCTGAGTGCTCAGGACCAATCACTCACGAGACCACTGCAGCTCCAAGGTTTTACTTTGGTTGTACACATGTCCTCAAATGAGGACAAGGTGCTGAATTTGCCAGTTCTTTGGAGTCTCTCCTTCTTCCAACAAATCTATTATCCACTGAACTATGTCATGAAATCCAGTAAAGTGAATAGCTGTTGCATATTTGACTAGATTGTACTTGATTTGTTTATTTTATTTTGATGATTTTCTTCCAGTATCCAGGTGTAGCTCTATGCACCCTTGCTTTGTAACCAAGCTTCTAAGGAACACAGTTGTGTAATACCTGTAAATAAACACATCCTTTAATTATTATTTTACAGGTGACTTCACATGGAACTGTGCAACAGCACATAATTGAATAGGGTGTAATTGTCAAACTGACATGTAACCAAAAGAAAATGTTGTTTTGAATATGTAGCGTCTTGCCTTTTGTATTGAGCAAGTCTCTTTTTCATGCCCTAAGCTAGTAAGGCTTTGGGTGTGGTATCTGCAAGAGTGGGATTCTTATCTTAGCAATCACTTTTGTTTATTCAGTGTGTTTAAACAAAATGCAAATCCACCCCCCCCCCCAAGTAAAGACAAGTGTTTCTCTTCAGTAGATCCAGTGTTTGTCAGTACAGCGCATCATCAGGGATTTACAACCCATCCTGGATAATGATCCCCCACTTTCACAGGCCTTGGGAGGCAGACCAGTCCTTGCCCACAGACAACCTGCCAACCTCAAGCAAATCCTAACCAGCAGCTATACACCCCAACACAGTCACTCTAACTCAGGGACCTATCCATGCAACAAACCTCATTGCCAGCTCTGCCCACATATCTACACCAGCAACACCATTACAGGACCTAATCAGATCAGCCACACCATCGTGGGTTCATTCAGCTGCACATCTACCAATATAATTTATGCCATCATGTGCCAGCAATGCCCCTCTGCTATATACATTGGACAAACTGGACAGTCTCTACGTAAAAGAATAAATGCACACAAATCAGATATCAGAAATGGCAATATACAAAAACCCGTAGAAGAGCACTTCAATCTCCCGGGCCACACAGTAGCAGACTTAAAAGCAGCTATCCTACAGCAAAGAAATTTCAGGACCAGACTCCAAAGAGAAATTCCTGAGCTACAATTCATCTGCAAATTTGACGCCTTCAGCTCAGGCTTAAACAAAGACTGCGAATGGCTGGCTAAATACAAAAGCAGTTTCCCCTCCCTTGGTGTTCACACCTCCAGATCAACTGCTGGTAGTAAGCCTCACCCTTGCTGACTGAGCTATCCTTGTTATCCCCACCCTTGCTCTGGCTTATTTATACCTGGCCCTGCAGATTTCCAAGACCAGCATCTGAAGAAGTGAGTCTGTGCTCACGAAAGCTCATGCTCAAAACTTTTCTGTTAGTCTATAAGGTGCCACAGGACCCTTCGTTGCTGTTAGTGGTTTATCTGGCATGCCTGTACACGTTGAACCTCTCTCATTCGGGACTCTCTGGTCTGGTTTGGCAACATCTAGACCATGGCAGCTGCCACCCCTGCCAAGGAGCATTGGCAACATGGAGCTGCTGGCAGCCTTAGCTGGGAGCCCCAGTGACTGCGGGTGTGGAGCCACTGTCAGGCTGGGATGTGGAGCTGCTGGGGGCAAGGAGCCCAGCTGGCTGGAGTGGGGTAGTCTGGAGCAGCCTGACCTCAGCTGGTCTGGCATACTCCCTCCTGTGGGACAGCTCAGGTCCAAGAGCGCCAGACCAGGGCGGACCGACCTCTAATAGCATGTGCATGTGTGGAAGCTGCAGTCTTGGCCAGTACAGTAGGGATAGAAATGGGGACTACTGAGTTAAATACGTGAGCTGCTACAGCTTGAGCAATAGTGCTGTATTTGGGGCTATAACAAAGACATATCCTCTGTGGATTGAGCACAGAGGAGATCCTGTGACAGTCACTTTATAAGAGATGTGTGTCTACATTGCAAAATAGAAGTGTCTCTGTAGTTTAAGTTGCAACCAGCTTCCATTATAGTACTGTACTTTTGACATACACACACATACGACCTGTGATTATGGCCCAGAAAATAGCATATTTACCTTGGAATCAAAGGAGCATATTTCTGCAAAGAGTAAAGGAAGTTGTCAAACGGGGTGTTAGTTACAGGCTGTTAGAAAGGTTGGCTTATCTTGTCTCTCATTTCTGGATCTCCCTATAAATATATAATATGTTATTGATGTATAATCTAAAGATTTCTTAAAATACTTTTATACCTTGTTCTAACTTACAAAAATAATCCTAAAATCAGTTTAACAAAAGTATGTTTAGACAGAACAGTTACATAATTAAATGCGGATGTTTTTATCCCTCATCCCCAATTATTGTAGTTGGGAGTCAGCTTCCATGCTACTTGTGGTAAAGCTTCTGTATCTTTTAAGTACTACTTCACTTTTCAAATTCTCTAAACTTGCTTTCACCACTCTTAAAAAGAGCACAACATTCAGGAAGAAGACACTAATCAAAAGCCATCACAATGCACGTGAGTGCTGGCTCTGCGCTCCGACAGAGAATAAAGAAAATTTAAAACCCACAAAAGTTCATCCCATCTGGTTACTGTTCAGCAACAAAACATCTTTAGATACTTAGTGCTGACTGTGACCACAACCATAATTCTGTCATCAGACATTGTTTGTAGAGCAACCACTTGAGATAATATTCAGGCAGGACTCAGAAATTAATAGCAATAAATAAAGGAGAGTGTAAAAGAGGGAAAACGTCTCTCAGAATGTCTGTGAGTCTTTATAACAAACTACCAAACCCCATTTACATTCTAGAAGATTTGTTTAAATAATTTTGCCCCCCTCAAAATTCAGCCAGGGGATTGCTCATTCAGACTCTTCATCTTAGGATGTGGAGAAACAGATTGACAGAGCCAGACGGGTACCCAGAAAACCACCTGCTACCAGACAGGCCTCGCAAGGAAAACAAGAGAACACCACTGGCCATCACATACAGCCCCCCAGCTAAAGCCTCTCCAATGCATCATCAGGGATCTGCAACCCATCTTGGACAATGATCCTTCACTCTCACAGACCTTGGGAGGCAGGCCTGTCCTTGCCTTCAGGCAGTCTGCCAACCTTAAACAAATTCTCGCCAGCAACTACAGACCACAACACAGTAACTCTAAACCTGGAACCAATCCCTGCAACAAACCTCACTGCCAACTCTGCTCACATATTTACACCAGCAATATCATCACAGGACCTAACATCAACCATACCATCAGGGCTCCTTTACTTGCACATCTACTAATATAATATATGCCATCACGTGCCAGCAATGTCCCACTGCAATTTACATTGGCAAAACTGGACAGTCTCTATGTAAAAGAATAGACATAAATCAGACATCAGGAAGGGCAACATACACAAACCTGTAGGAGAACATTTCAATCTCCCTGGACACTCAGTAACAGATTTAAAAATAGCGGTCCTACAACAAAAAAAAATTAAAAATAAAATGGAGAGAGAACTCTCAGAGCTGTAATTCATTTGCAAATTTTACTCCATCAACCAAGGAATAAGCAGACTGGGAGTGGCTGGCCCCTTACAAAAACAGTTCCTCTGTGATGGAAGTTCACATCTCCACATTAGAATCTTACAATGGACCACACACCCCCGACTGATCTGACTTGTTTTTATTCCTCTCTTGATGTATACTACTGATAATGGGCCATTTCCACCCTGACTGAATAGACCTTGTCAGTTCTGGCCCTCCCTTTTACTGGGACCCCACTCTTTAAATACTCCTCTGAAATCCCCACCCCCCACACACTCATGCATCTGATGAAGTGGCTCGTTGCCCATGAAAGCTTATGCTCCAAAATATCTGTTAGTCTGTTATAATATCTGTTATAAGGTACCACAGGACTTCTTGTTGTTCTCAAAGATACAGACTAACACGGCTACCTCTCTGATACTATTCTTCTTAGGATGATGATGTTCTTGCATCCCAAAATCCCTTGGTTTTGTCAAAATTAAATAAATTTAATCCCAAAGTAACTTTTAAAGTTACACAGCGAGTCTCTTAGCTTCATCCTGGTAAACTGAGTGTTTAATGAACTTACATTCTTTTCTAAGTGGGATTGCTTGAGATGTGTCAAGAGCTATGTGGCGAATGAGGGAAATGTCTGTATAATTTTGATGACTATCATACGCATTTCAGTTACTTGACAGCAAGAAATTAAATCAAAGAAGGCTCTGAGAGGAAAACACACAAGAAATAAAACAATGGCAAAAATAAGGTAAGTCAGGTAGAATACCAAGGAGTCTTCTTGAGGATACAATGGGGGTGCTGTTAATTGGGGAGTTCATCTGCATGTCTGGTTCCCACCGGACTAGCAAGGTTTATAGGGTTGTCAGCTTTGTAATATTTTAAAAAAATGACCCTTCAGCTCAAATGCTGGAGCCTTCCCTGTCCCTTATCTTCCTCCTGGGGACCCGCTCTTGCCCCTTTTTTAACTTCCAAGGCTCCACCCCTGCCACTAAATCTCCAGACACTGTTCATTCCTCTTGTTCCTGTTGTGGACATCTCTTCCTTCTGCCTTCTCTGTGTGGCTTGGGCAGGATTTGACTGTGGAGCTGGGGCTGGGAACTAGAGCTTCCTGATGCAAGTAGGAGGTGATCTTGGCCAAGGAATGGGTGGTACAGGTCATGCCCGAACACCTCTCTGCCTCCCCTTGCACAGTAACACTAAGACCATGACAGGCCTCTTTTGCTTTCCTGAGCAAATGCTCACACATTGCATAAATGGAAGAACACCTTCCCATGCTATACCCAGCACACTATAATTACGCAGCAAAACTGGAACAAATAACAGCATTAGATTACCAGCATGCATTCTGAAGATTATGTCAGGCAACAGAAGAGAACTTGCTGTCTTAAAACAGATGGGACTTTTAGCAAAAGATTATCTTGCTAGAGAGAAGAAATTCAAAGTCAGAGGAAAAATAAGAAATGAAAACAAAAACTAAAAGGCATGCAAAAGAAAATGCACTGAGCAATAATTCGATTAATGAGGGATTTGCTTATTTAAAGGTATTCTAGCTGATTGTATTGAGAGGTTAAATGCTGTCAGATCTGAAGAATCTTATTATCTGCTTAGAAGTGTATTTATACATTTCAGAAGGATAAATGGCATCTGAGAACCAACCAGGCCCTTCTACTCCCAGCCTTCTGTATGTGGAGATGGGATTTGTAAATCGTAGTTCAGCAGGTTCAGTTTTAATAAAACTGTTAAAATGGAATGGTGCTTGTATGAAGCACATGTAGGATTGATGTAATATTAATTGGATGGCAGATTTAGAACAAGAGATTATGAAACCTATTTTGTCATATTCAGGGGGTTTCACTTGCAGCAATTTTGCACAAATGTAATCCCTTTGGACCTGATTAGCCACTGCTCAGACTTTATGTAGTCATCTGGATCTGTGTAAAGTGAATGTAAAACGTCACCAAATCAGAATGTACAAAAAGTATAAATGAAAACCCCATCGGCTTGAGTTAGTCACTTTCCTGATTTATATCTGTTTAGAGGGTACTCTGATTCACTATGTTTATGTATTTTCCCAAAACATTTCAGATACAGGTTGAATCGCTCTAATCCTAATCTAATCCCATTTTTGGTGGGACAGCCCCATATTTCTGGTACCAAAAAGGCGTCCCAATTTATTTTCACAAAGAGGCTAATTGCCCTGTATTTGGATCCCTGATGGCGTGCAGGTGCACCTGCTGGCTGGAGAGCAGGTACAGAGAGCAGGTACATGTGTGCTCTCTTCCCACACCAGAGGGAGCCAGCAGGGGGCCCTGCAGAGGGAGAGGTATGTTGGGGTGCAGGGGTGGCTGCTGCCTCCTTCCTAGCTCCCTGAGGCATGGGGAAGCTGGGAGTCCAGCCCTGTGGCTTCTACCTGGTTCTTGCCTCCTTCCTGGGTCCCTGAGACATGGGGCAGCTGGGGAGGTCCACCAACACAGCGGCCCTTGGCAGCCACAGCCAGGGAGGCCCCCCTCACCCCCAGCCCCAATAACTCCCTGTCCCGTATTTGGGATAGGGAGGTATGGTCATCCTATCTAATCCGGAACTCTCTTGTCTGGCAAACGCTGTAATCTGTCATGATTTTAGCTAGCTGGACCACCACTTATGGGTGTCGTCATGTTTCCCAGGGTCCCATAAAGTATGTTTTCAGCCACCAGTCCTGGCTCCCAGTGTTCTGTCCTGTTATATAGCTGTACTTTACCCCTAAATGTCTTTCTAAGAGCCCAGTAATCAGTGGATGTGTTGGTAAGGTGCTAGAAAATATTGACCGCCCGTGATCTGGCAAATTCTCTCATCCAGCACTGGTCGGGTCCTGAGGGTGCTAGATGAGAGGTTCAACCTGTACATTACAGGCAATTTAAGTTGCTTCTATGATTATTCCAGCTTCATTTAAAATCTATATGTACCTTCTTAACAAATTCCAGTTGCTTTGCAAATTTACTATTTGATCTTAACCTTATGGCAAACTTTTTCTTTAATGTGAGTACAGTATTTCCAGCCACATTTTAGAATTATGCCTGGGAGCAGGGTGGAGAATACACTTTTTCCTATGTGTTTGGTTTTAATTTTTTTACATAATCCAAAAAGCTTTGAAGTTAGGGACTTCAGAGTTAGGCCTGCAAATACTTACTCACCCAAGTAACATTGTGAATTTATAGTTCCACTGAGAACACTTAAGGATTGGAGTCGTAACTTGTAAGGACATTTTTTATGTCTTTACTTTTAAAGTTGAGAGATATGTACAATAACACAATAATATGCAGATTGAAATATTAGATAAGGCAGTTAAAGCAATTTAAAAAAGAAAGAAAAAAGTAGGACATGATTCTTAAATGGCAAAAGACACATCAAACTTTATAATAGTTTATAGTATTGTATTGGAATTAAATCCAAAGAGTCCTTGCTAGAGCTATGTGAAAGATCTACAACAATAAATCCAATTGGTATGAGTTTTTGCAGTGTCAAGTTTTGGCTTGTGTTTCTGATGAAGTTGAAACATTCTGCAAACCTTTGTTTTAGAACTCCAGACTGCAGATAAGATGCAAGAACTTTTGGATGATCATTCAGAAAGGGAACTGTAAATGTTTGAAGACTGTTCAGTGTTAATCATGGCATTAATTACTGTACAAGAGATTTTGTCGCATTCTCAAAAATTGGAGTTTGCGAAAACAATTATCTGGAATTGTGAGGTTAGATAGGCATTTTAAGTAGCACCATACAAACCTATAGTAATGATTGAAAGCTGTTATCCTCTGATGACTGTTTTGCTGTCTATATGGATTGATTGTCCCACTACAGCAGGCAGTGGACAGTGGTCAGTACCATGCAATCACCACCACAGTGACCAGAGATACTTGCTCCTGAGAAAGGCTGAACTGTTATATCACCTTCTTCCCCAAAGATACTTTGCTTCCAAGTCAATGTTCAGGTACGTTTGGTGAGGGAACACTTGTTGGGTCTTATCCTCCCCTTGCCTTGCCAAACCAGTGCATTTTTATTAATGGATGTAAGGTAGAATGAAAATGGGTTAATGTACGTAGCACAAGATTAATTTATGATGCACATCAGAGTCATTGGCACATCAAAGGCAAAAGTTACACAGAGCACCCTGTACCCATCAGCCCTGATGCAACATTTAGTGCCCTTTAATACAGACACTACTTAATAGCTACCTTTCATTCTAAAAATCTTGAATTAATTAGATACAATGTTTTGGAGAAAATGAGTCACTATGTGTGACTTGGATGTGTGATTTGGCTGAATAAAATTTTAGAAACTATCGCACTGCAGCGTATATCTCTGATTGGTTGGAAATGAGACTGTTAACTGCTAGGACACAACTCATTTTTCATCTTTCCTATTTTTCCAATTGTGCTGAACAAAACTCAGAACTGACAATGGCAAACATCCCTTCATTATCCCCTGTGCTAGTCTCTGAAATACACTGGTGGCCATTATTTTCTTAGAATTTGTGCTCCTGCCTCTCATTCACTAAGTCATAGAATCAGTGAATGGTCAGTCACATAATTTAGAATGATGAAAAAAATAACTGCAGTGTCATTTCAGTATTGTTTTCTGTCCCTGCTGCACCTACAGTAAAATATTACATTGATTTGTCATGTGAGGTCCATTGTCCCATGCTGTTAATTAATGTTTATAACATCACTAATCTGCTTGCAACCAATTGTTACTGTGAACAATGCTGCTTGATTTATTAGCATTCATTAGTAAAGGAATTATTACTATTGCTAACCTTCTGTGCTTTGGAGAATTAACACTTTCAAAAGTGACCAGGCATTTAGGAGCTAGATCCACAAAAGAACCTGAAGTTCACCATTACAATGAAGAATACGTGGCACACTGCTGCCTAGTGGAATCCATACGTAAGCATCCAGGCTGGCTATACAATGCGTGGCGAGCGAGAGGCACTTAAGAAGGGGATCCCCAAAGCTAGCCTCCTGGACTAAGTTAGCTGATGGAAGCGGCAAGCAGAGGAGTGTGCTCCACCTCAAAGGGACTAAATTTATGTCAGAGGTGTGACCATATGTCCTGTTTCAGCCAGGACAGTCTGCTTTTTAAGCCCCGTCCTTGATGTCCTGAATTTTATCAGGGCCTCAGGATGGGAGGGGTTGGGGGTAAGGGAGACTCTGTGCTCCTGGAAGGGGTGAGGCTTTAGGTAGAAGGGGTGGCGCTGTATGGCCTAGAGTGCACCAGCTCTGCCCAAGCAGCCCTCAGAGCTGCCCAGACTACATCACATCATGCTGCAGTGGCAATTTAAAGGGCCCGGGGTTCCGTCCACTGCCCCTCCTGCAGCAGTGGCAGCCACAGCCAGGAGCCTCCATCCCTTGTAATCACCAGGCCCTTGGCAGACCTAGCAGTGAATCAAGAGGCATGCAGGAATGGCCTCTCTCTCTCTCATTCTCTTCTGTTGAAGCCATGCCACAGTGTTATGTTAAATAGTTATCGAGGGAGAAAGTGTGAAAAGGGCTGTATTCAGCTGGCCTGTTGAGGAGCCAAATTTGAGTCAATGTGCTAGTGCCTGTACAAATATTTATAAAAAATGAAATAATTTCAGTGGGAGAGATGGGTGATGTGGCTTCAAGGATCTAAATATTTGGATGTAAACTCCTGAAGTGGCAATTAGGTACATAAATCCCTTTGTGGATCTAGCCCTATGAGCATACATTTCATTGAAAGTCAATAGGGCTTTAAAGCTGAAGTCCTATTTTCAAAACTGACTGAGGCACTTAGGTGCCCAAGTCACTTAGCAGTTTACTCCCAGTTATCAGACATGGTAAGAATAACTGAATGGTACACTCTTCTAAATTGGAAAGGCTTTTGTCCCATGTAAGCGGCTATCTTGACCAATTAAAAGAGTTTCTTTAAAGAAAGGCTTAAGGGACTGATTAAATAGTCTGATAAATTCATATCTGGATTTTATATGCCACCCAGGTTAGGGATGTTTGGTTTCAAAGTCAGAACTAGGTTTTCATTGCTCTTCCCTCCCTATTCAGACAAATTCTGGGGCTATGTGGTACCAGATTTCTTTCTGCTAAAATGAACAAGCATATACATATACCAACTGCACTTCAGCTGGGTCTACATGTGCCCTTCCTTTCGAAAGGGGCATGTTATTGAGCAGGTTTGAAAGATGCTAATGAGGCACTGCAATGAATATGCAGCACCTTATTAGCATAATGGCAGCCGCAGCGATTTGAAAGTGCGGCTTTTTGAATTGCACGCCGCCTATGGAGATGAGACATTCCGAAAGGAGCCCCCCCTCCAGTTTTCAAAAGTCCTTCTTCCGATCACAGACAGGAAGCATTGCAGCGCCCCATTAGCATCTTTCGAACCTGCTCATTAACATGCCCCTTTCGAAAGGAAGGGGCACATGTAGACCCAGCCTTCATGTTTTTCTTTAAAAAAAAATCTTTATTTGGCAACTTCTTTGTTGCAGAATCTCTGAAGCATAACAGTTTAGACCTATTCATCATCTGGTTAAATACCACCTAACTCCTCAGCATCAGCTAGATACACCATTATTAAGGAGGGCTTATGCTAATAATATTGTCCAGGTTAAGCAGCAGTCATTACCATTCACAGTGTCATGTTTTGCTTTCACTGAATGGAGTTATTCTAGACTCTGTGGCACTGAAACTGAAATCCTCCTAGTGTGCTTAAGTTTTTTCACTGAGTGTTTCTTCTCCTCCCATCTGCTCTGTTTTCCCCCCTCCATGCACCCTCCTAGGAACACAGGGAAACCAGTCACAAGTGAGATAGAATATGTGTTTGAACCCACAGCATTTATGTAAGTTCCAAGTTAAGCAAAACAAGTCTGCCCATCTCTAGCCTTTGCACATGATATTCAGGAACATTCCAGGTTCCGAGTCTCTCCTCACAATCCCTGGTGTAAATCAGTAACTCAGTTGAAATGGATAAAGTTAAGCTAGCTTCACAGGGGTTTGGATTGTGCTGCTGTCTCTCCACTGAGTCTACAGAAACTATGGGTGTGAGCACAGTCACATAACTAGTTTTAAAACTGGCACAAAATCAGAAGGGGCATTTCCCCAGAGAGCTGTTCCCCATTATTCCTCTCTTGGAAAATGTCCCTGTGTGCTTTGTTAAAATACACTGTATACATGGCTTGTGGTCAAAAGAACTTCACGTGGGCGACTGAGGAAAGGTCCTGATAATAGTGATGATGAAATAGGAGTAGCTACCTTGTCTTTTAATTTCACACTCTGCCTTCTCCAGAAAATGAATAAATACAATGGCTCCCTGACAGTGTTCCCTGTAAGCAGTGTGCTTGGACGGCGACCAAGGAGACATTCAGATGCTTCAGCTCAAAAGCAGAGTGCCCACAGCCAGCAGCATATCAGTCGTGGTTCAAAAGTGAGAAGGAAAAAAAAAAAGAAGGCCAGGATTATAGGGTCTGGGCAGGAGGGAGGGTGCAGGAGCAGGGTTTTTTTGAGGGGTCTGGGCAGGATCAGGCTGTGGTTGGGAGGACTAGGTGGGAGGGAGGGTGCAGGAGCAGGGTTTTTTTGAGGGGTCTGGGCAGGATCAGGCTGTGGTTGGGAGGACTGGGTGGGAGGGAGGGTGCAGGAACTGGCAGGAGAGGGATGTGAGGCCTGGGTGGAAAGGGTGTGGAGGGTTTAGGGTACAGAGTCTGGGGGGGAGAGTTCAGGAAGGGGGTGGCAGTGGGGTCTGGATGGGAGGGGCCACAGGAGCAGTCAAGGCACATGGTGTCTTGGCAATGGGGGTGCAGCTTACCTGTTCGCCCCTGAGGTGTACATGGCTCCGCTCCTACTCTCTGCTCCCAAGCAACACCCTCCACTGTTCTGATTAGCCAGAATTCCAGCCAATCATAGCAGTGGTATGAAGCCTCCAGAGAGGCTGCTGAGGCTGCTGCTGCTTCCCCCTCTTTGCTCCTGGATGCGGGAACGGCAGTGAGCAGCAGCAGGGCCTGGAGCCTCTTCTTGGCTCCCAGCAGAGCCTGCGGTCTGGATCCAGCCCCAGCTTGCCTGATCCAGCCTGCGAGGCTGAGGGCTCCAAACCCTCCACCTCATCATGGGCCAGATGCTATGGAGGGGAGCACCACGCTTCAGGGTCCGGGTCCAGACAAAGAGTGGTATCAACGCTGCCCTGTGCATTTTGTGAGGTGTGGCAGCCTACCCTGAAAATCTGAGCCATTCGTGAGGCAGGAGGGTGTATTTTGTATTGAATTCAAACTTGATTCCAAATATCGGGCAGGCTCAGTGTTAGTTGTGTGACTAACTATGTATGGGGTAAATATCATTTCCTGGCATATTCCTATTTGGATGTGACTCAACAGACCCAAGTACATACTGTGGGCCGTATTCTCTTGATTACATCAGTGCCCTTTAGGTACTTATATGGCTACCATGACTATAGTATCCTAGAGCCATTTGAATTGGCAGAAAAACTGATATCCCTCTTCTCTTCAGACACAGCCTAGGACTGAAGCCCGAGATCCGTCAGAATTTCAGGATATTGTCAGATCAGCTTTTCCCAAAGTTCTCTCCCTGACATTTTCTGCATCACAGCCCAACCTCTTCCCCGGCCCCCGGCAAAATCTTAGCCTGCTCCTTCCTCCCCTGGATGGAGTGGAGTCTTGTTTTCTTCCCCCTCCTGAGTCCTTGATCCTCCTGCTAATGGAGGCAGTGCAGCCCGACTGGTGGGGGCTGGCACTACTTTGGTTGAGTACTATAACGTTGTTGCCTGATGTTCTTCCTCTGACGCATTGTTGCATCCAGGACTCCTTTGGGTGTGGGGCCGAATGCCAAAGCTCTTGCCCTAATTGCTCCTCTTTCCCTTACTGTGGACAAAGAATATCTCTGGCTAACAGGTACCCTGGATGACTCATTGCAGTGTCCAGTTTTAAAGCAGGGACCTGCTCTGAGAAGGATCCAGAAAAAAAATGGGACCTTGTAACTCATCAGAACACCCCTCCCTCTCACCTCCTCTTCTTCCCCTTTCGAAGGCCCCCCCAAAGCCATCAATCAAAGCCCCAGCCCCTGCATTTGAAAATCCTTGATCTACAGAATTTTTTCCATTCAGGTTCTCCATCGGTTTTGGGTAGCACTGCTATTATCTCAGCCACCTGATTATAATGGCTTTTTTACGTAAGGCATCGGCCACGATAACCAGGTTTAACTTGATCCATAGCAGAACTATCCACTAAATACCAATTGGTGGTATTTGTACAAGCCCTGTTTCCTGTGGAGGGCTAAAGAAGGTGTTGCTTTGGTTGTGATATGAGGACAATGGGCTTTAACATGGGGAATTGCATGGAAGGAAACTTG
This sequence comes from Carettochelys insculpta, assembly GCF_033958435.1. NCBI lineage: Eukaryota > Metazoa > Chordata > Testudines > Carettochelyidae > Carettochelys > Carettochelys insculpta. The sequence continues at coordinate 366,849,553 of NC_134137.1, read as the reverse complement.
AAGGTCCTTGTGGGACAAGTGGAGAAGCACAGATGGTTCTGGCATCATTAGTAGAGGGGCTGAGAGAGGAAATAGGGAAGAGCAGAATTGTGAAGAGCCTTGAATTACAGAATCATATGTAGTACTCAGAGGCAGAGACCTCCTCTGGGGTGAGTGAACTCTTTGTTCTACTGCCTCAGCTGCGCACCAGCTGGCCTTTAGCTCATATGGTAGAGTGCAGGGCTTTAGACCCTCTGCTTGCAGGTTCTATCTCTGGGGCCAGCAACCCAGGTCTGTCAGCATTACACATAGAATAGTAGAACTGGAAGAGAGCTCAAGAAATCATCAAGTCCAGTCCCCTGTACGCAGGGCCAAGCACTGTATCATCCCTATTAGATACTTACCTAAACTGTTCTTAAATATCTCCAATTATGGAGAGATTCTACAACCACCCTAGGGAATTTATTCCAGTAATTAACTACTCTGATCGGAAGTTTTTCCTAATGTCTGAGGTGAAGACAAGAAAGCATATGGTGCCAAACTGATGGGTACCTAATTATACTATGTAGAGAATTTCCAGGGAGGCCCAGTTAACTAGTCTCCAACACAGGAGTCAAAAAGATAGGTTCTGTTCCCAGCTCTGCTACTGTTCTGCTGTGAGACCTTTGGCAAAGTCATGTCATCTGGCTTTGCCTCAGTTTCCTTACCTGTAAAAGGGAGCTTCAGGTACTTGTGCACTTTTGTAAAATGTCTGTACAGGCTGTGTGTGAGAAGAGGTGCATGAAAGAGCTAAGAATTATTAATCTTCTATATATTTTTAAAAGCTGGAGTCCTAGCACAGTTTAGATTAGCAGCTCTTAAATTTTAGAAACATTTCCTGGACACTACAGTACAAATCAAGGATGGCCTGATCGGTACCACATGGAAACCCACTGATGGCTATACTTACCCACACGCTTCTAGCTTCCATCCTGCACGCACAACTTGATCCATTGTTTACAGTCAAGCCCTTAGGTACAATCGCGTTTGCTCTGATCCTACTGACAGAGACCGAAAACTACAAGATCTTTACCAAATATTCATAAACCTTAATTACCCACCAGGAGAAATAAAAAACAAATTGTCAGGGCCAGACAAATGCCCAGAGATCAGCTATTCCAAGATACGCCCAAAAATGCCAAGAACAGAACACCACTGGTCATCACCTACAGCCCCCAACTCGAACCACTGCAACGCATTATTAAAGACCTACAGCCTATCCTTAATCAGGATGCCACACTCCAGGGCTATATCTACACTAGCCCCAAACTTCGAAATGGCCATGCAAATGGCCATTTCAAAGTTTACTAATGAAGCACTGAAATACATATTCAGCGCCTCATTAGCATGCGGGCGGCCGCGGCACTTCGAAATTGATGCGGCTCATCCCGACAGGGCTCCTTTTCAAAAGGACCCTGCCTACTTCAAAATCCCCTTATTCCTATGAGCAGATAGGAATAAGGGAACTTCGAAGTAGGTGGGGTCCTTTCGAAAAGGAGCCGCGCAGTGGCGAGCCACGTCAATTTTGAAGTGCCGTGGCTGCCCGAATGCTAATGAGGCGCTGAATATGTATTTCAATACTTCATTAGTAAACTTAGAAATGGCCATTTGCATGGCCATTTCGAAGTTTGGAGCTAGTGTAGACAAGGCCCAGAAGGCCCAAGGTGACAGACCTGTTCTCTACTACAGGCAACCGCCCAACCTTATGAGGATTCTCACCCACAACCACAGTTTATACCACAGGAACACCAGTCCTGGAACTTTTCCTTGCAACAAAGCCTGCTGCCAGCTTTGTCCACATATCTATTCTGGAGATACCATCACTGGACCTAACCAGGTTATCACAGAATCACGGTCACATTCTCATGTTCCTCAGCTCACGTCATATATGCCATCATGTGCCAACAGTGCCCAGATGCTTTGTATATTGGACAGCCTTCAAACTAGACAAAGAGTTAATGGGCACAAAACAGACATAAAAACACTCCTGATCCAAAAACCGGTCAGCCAGCATTTTAATGGAGTGGGCCATTCTGTTAATGACTTAAGAGTTTGCATCTTACTGAAGAGGAATTTTCACAACACTTTGAAAAGAGAGGCTGCTGAACTCTTTTATTTTCAAATTTGACCCATTAACATGATTTGAACCAGGATGGGAATTTTTTAGGTCATTATAGGGGCTCTTTTGTATACTTGGCTTAATCTAATTCTTTACTTCCCTCCCACCCGCCCTTCTGCCCCTCTACTCTCTGATTTCCTCACCTTGATAATATTTTTCTGATTTGTCAACCTTGATTACTATTTTTGGTTCTCTGTGCCTTAAATATTGAGCCTGTTCTGGTCTGGCTATGGTCTGAAGAAGTGGGTCTGTCCCACAAAAGCTCACCTAATATATTATTTTGTTAGTCTTTAAAGTGCTATTTTACTGCTTTTTTTTCATCTGATCATGGTGTATGGTGGCACTCACTGTGCACTTGGCTGTATTTAAACCAGTGCCAGAGATACAAGGAGACAACTAGAAAAATCCCTGTGTCAGTGTCAAATAAATATTTCAGCTCTGACTAACATCACTTTACATAAATTTACTGCTTGCAGAATGGTTTTAGATGTAACAGGATTTTCCTGAACATCACAGTCATGTACGATTAGTAAGGTTGGGAAAAGAGCACTGCAGCAATTACCAATGAAATCTTCATTCAGTGTGTCCCAGGAGTGTGTTCCCACACCATACTACAATGTGCCAGGTTAGACATCCCATCTGTGTTCAGACATTCCCCTTCAAATAAACCTCAACCCTCTTCTCTAGGGTCTTGAGGCCCATCTCCCTGATGACACAGCAAATATTTTTATTCACCTGAGTGGATTTTTTAATCGTGCTCTGGGCATAGAAGTCCCTCCTCAAGGCCTGCATGTTGAGGCTGCCAGTTAGTTCTGCAGTGACAGTGATTTTTGTAACCTAGGTACAGGTTGAACCCCTCTAAACCAGAACTCTCTCATCCAGCATCCTTTGTAATCTGGCATGATTTTAGTTAGCCAGATGACCGCTTATTATGGGTGTGGCCAGGTTTCCCATAGTCCCATAAAGTTTGTTTACAGACACAAGTTCTGGCTCTCAGTACCTCTCTGTAAGTGTTCTGTGCCGCTGTTTAACTGTAATTTACCCATAAATGTCTTCTAAGAGCCTAGCAAGCAGTGGAAGTGGAAAATATTGATTTCCCATTGTCTGGCAAATTCTCTTGTCTGGCACCGGTCAGGTCCCAAGGGTGCGTGACAAGAGAGGTTCAACCTACGCTTGGACAGGGACAGAGAACCTGGGATTGATTTTGCAACAGCCAGTAATCAGCTGGTCACGTTTGGTTACTCCAGACTGAGATGGATGTAAGCTAGTGAACAGCTTGGTGTCACATAACCAGTCAGACTGAAGACCTCAGGTTATCCCTAAGAATCCCTTTTAACACACACACTTGTACCTGCCTTTCATCCAGGGTTCTCTAAACACTTTACAGGTGGCTTAGTATTATCTTCAGTTACGTGACTTTCCTGTGATTAAGTTACACAGCAGGTCAGGGCCTAAGCAGCCAGTGAACCCAGGTCCCGGTGCAGTAACTAACAGAATTCTGCTTCCATTATTAGTGATATGGAGTAATATACCAGCGATTCTCACTGCATCTCTCTGTCTTTGTGACAGCAACAGCTGTAAGAGATGTACAAGCAGCTCCATCACACAGGGGTATACTTTCTTTTATTGCACATCATTATATGTTTATTTGCTGTGGAAAGCAATGCTATTGGGAAGGGTTATAGAGAGGGCTGAATTAATCCATGGTGTGCAGGGAGCTTGCGGGAGGGAATAAGGTTGGAAAGTGAGCCCACCCTGCACTCAGCTTACAGCAGCAGGGCTCTTGTCCTGCTGGGCTGGGCCTGTCTCCCCTCTGTGTCCTTAGCCTTTTTTCGTCAGAAGCTGGGAATGAGCAACGGGGTGGATCACTTGATGATTACTTTTTCTGTTCTCCTTGGGTTACCTGGCATTGGCCACTCTCAGAAGACAAGATACTGAGCTCCATGGACCTTTGGTCTGACCCATTATGTTCGTTCTTACGTTCTCCATGGATTGTGATCACTTGACACCACTCAGGTTTAGTTCTCAGGGCCCTCCTATGAATGAGGTTGCAGTGCTGGGGCAGAAGGTGGTACTATGCAGGGTTGGTGCCCCTCAGTGGCAAGGGAGGAGGCATTGTGGCCTAAAATTTTGGAGGTCTTCCATGCATTTGGATCTGAGGACCCTGCATAGTTTTTGTGTGCGTTACTCGTGCTCTGGATGTGTTGCTCTGGATGTGTGTGTGTATGTGTATATATATATATATATATATATATATATATATATATATATATATATGTGTATATATATATATATATATATATATATATATAAATGATGGGTCTGATCTACATACCTCATATCTAGAGCTGGATAACCCAAAACTAACAGGTGGTTATGTCCAGGAATTTGATTTGTCCCATTAGAGAGATCTGGGACAGCTACAAAGTTCACCTGCTACTGAATTTAGAGTGACTTGGAAGAATATGGCATTCAGGAGGATTACAGTATTCAGTGCTGTAAATGCAGTGTATCAAGGCTAGAGAATAAAAAATTAATCACAGGGATTATAGCTTCAGTGAGTATAATATATGGGAGGACACAGTGCAGGAATTATGGGGCAACTCTGGATTGCTTTGTCAGCGGTCAGACATCCATACAATCTTAGGTTTTTCAACCATGTAATTCTAAACATATGGAAAGTATGTGGTGTGTATTTGAATATTTTATGCCTCATTAATTACCAGGATTTAAGGCCAGCCTTTGAGAGGGAAAAGATTTGTATGCAGAGGAAAGCAATTAAAATAATTCGAGGCTTTAGCACCTGAAAGTCTTCCTGGATTTACCCTGTGGAGCTTAGAATAAGGGAGACTCAGGGGAAATCTTAGAGAGGATGGATAAGATTCTAAAGACAAGGAAACAGATTGATGCCAGTAACAAGCTGTGTGACAAAGAAGGTAGCTGCCCAAAATAGGTCATGCTTTGAGCTTAAGTAGGGAATTACCATATAGCGATTCCTGGGAAGTTTCCTGAATCAAATGTGTGTTAAATACAGAATACATGTTGCTATAGGTGAATGCAGAATTAACCACCAGGTGAGGTAATAACTTTTATCGGACCAACTTTTGTTAGAGAAAGAGACAATCTTTTGATCTACAAAGAGGTCTTCTCCAGGACTGGAAAAGGTACAAAGAGCATAACAGCTGAGTACAAGACAGCACATCGTTTAGCATAAGTAGTTAGCGCACACCCTGAGGGATCGTCTCATAGTTCCAAAACAGGGCTGGGGGAACTATGACAGTTCTAGCCAGCCTGCTCAGCTGACTGGCAGAGTGTGTCAGCAGCGTGTGTTAAACTTACCTAGCAGGAGCCAGTACACAAGGGGCGACACCTGGGGGATGTCCTGGGGTGTCACATCCACTCCCCTGTGTCTGGCTCCTGCCCCCGCCCCAGACTAACTGTCAGGGCACACCACTTCTGATGAGCGAGAGGGTGGTCCTGCCCCTCCCCCTGCCCCTTGCAAGCTTCCTAGCTCACACTGCTTTTGGGCCACAGTGCTCCAGGGGAGGGGCGGGACTGCCACTGCACTCACTGGGACAGAGCAGGGGAAGGGGCAGAGTGGGGGAGGGTTGGGGCCTGGACAGGAGCATGTAGCTGGTGACCCCCAGGAAAGCTCCATGACCAGTCACCACTGCCAGCACATACACACTCTGTCACACGCCCACACACACAGTCTGTACAACACACACTCTCCCAGACTCTGTCCCCCACCACCGCACAATCGGTGTCAGAAAGTCTCTGTCTCTCTCAGTACACACTCTCTCTCTAGTCCCCAGCCCTGCTCCTTCCAGCTGAGGTTCTGCCTCTTCTAGGGGCCCAGAGCCAGCCCCTACTGATGTATTAAAATTAATTCAGTTAACTCAGTTAATTAATTCCCCTCCACACACAAAAATTACACCCCCCCCCCCCGCCTCCTGTTCTAGAACAAACTGGGAAACTTTTTCAGAGGAAAAAAAGTCAAAATTGTAGAACACACAGACCGGTCCCTTTTGTTGCGTACCAGATGTTACATCCAGTGTTAACGGAATCGACTGGCAATATTGAGCTTAAAATCATCATCCAGAGTTAACAGGAATGGACCTTTGGGAGGCCATATGGTTTCATCCTGCGTCTTGGCTGTCCTGACTAAATTTGAATGCCTGCTGCGTATCTCTCCCAGCGTGCTGTACTGCAGTGGGAAGTGTCACAGTACTGCTTTCTGCAGCGACCTCTCAGGAAGGGCATAGTAGAAAAGTTCTAGCACTCATGTTGCTCTATATATCTTTCTTCCCCTCCCTTCTTTCCTCTCTGTTATTTCCTGTTTGATTCAACAAGAGAGTGTTTATTGAGTCTGGAAAGCCTCTTTCAGGTTTGTATTGCTCAATAATAAGAAACTTAAGAACATGTCTGTCTTAAAAGCAGTGAACCTACAATGACAGCAACAGAAAAGCAGATGTTTTAGCTTTGTAAATTACAGTGCCATTACACAGAGTGTTTTGTGTCACAGAGACACAGCATCTGCTTGTTTTTGTCCACATCTCTTTTCTCTGTATAGCTGAGGCTACTTACTCTGAGGGCTTCTCTGTTTCCTCATGGTATCCCTGTTTAGCATGTGTGAAGTACATGCATCTGACTTTTTACTGATGAAAACTGCTGGATTGAAAACACTAGTGTCCAAAGTCCACTGTCCAGAGAACCTGCTGTGCTCTGCCTCAGCCCATGTGCTTTCTACTGTTTCTGGAGGAACAGCGCTTTGGAGGCAAGATCGCAATCTAGTCTCAGGCTTGGTCTAAACAAGGACAGGAAGTCAATCCTAGATATCAGAGAGGTAGCCGTGTTAGTCTGGATCTGCAAAAGCAACGAGGGGTCCTGTGGCACCTTATAGACTAACAGAAATGTATGAGCATAAGCTTTCGTGGACAAAGACCCACTTCGTCAGATGCAGGTAGTGGAAATTTGCAGAGGCAGGTATAAATAGGCAGGCCAGAGCAAGGTTGGAGATAACAAGGTTTACTCAGTCAGGGAGGGTGAGGCCTCCTACCAGCAGTTGCTCTGGAGGTGTGAACACCAAGAGAGGAGAAACTGCTTTTGTATTTAGCCAGCCATTCACTGTCTTCCTTTAATCCTGAGCTGAGGGTGTCAAATTTGCAGATGAAATGCAGCTCAGCAGTTTCTATTTGGAGTCTGGTTTTAAATTTTTTTTGCTGTAGGATAGCTACTTTAAATCTGTTACTGTGTGTCCTGGGACATTGAAGTGCTCTCCTACAGGCTTTTGTACATTGCCATTTCTGATATCCAACTTGTGTGCATTTATTCTTTTCCATAGGGACTTTCCAGTTTGTCCAATGTATATAGCAGAGGGGCACTGCAGGCACATGATGGCATATATTATGTTGGTAGATGTGCAGCTGAATGAACCCATGATGGTGTGAGTGACCTGGTTAGGTCCTGTGATGGTGTTGCTGGTGTAGATATGTGGGCAGAGCTGGCACCGAGTTTTGTTGCATGGATAGGTTCCTGAGTTAGAGTTGCTGTGGTGTGGTGTAGAGTTGCTGGTGAGAATTTGCTTGAGGTTGGCAGGTTGTCTGTGGGCAAGGACTGGCCTGCCTCCGAAGGCCTGTGAAAGTTGGGGATCATTGTCCAGTATGGGTTGTAAATCAGTGATGATGCACTGGAGGGGTTTTAGCTGAGGTCAGAGGTAACCGTTACTGGACCGCTTGGAAATAGTGACCACAATATAATAACTTTTAATATTCCTGTGTTGGGAAGAACACCGCAGCGGTCAAACACTTTGGCATTTAATTTCAAAAAGGGGAATTACACTAAAATGAGGAAGCTAGTTAAACAGAAACTAAAAGGTAGAGTAACTAAACTAAAATCCCTGGAAGCTGCATGGAAACTGTTTAAAGACACCATACTAGAGGCCCAACTTAAATGTATACCCCAAATAAAAAAAACACAGTAAGAGACCTAACAAAGAACCACCATGGTTTAACAGCCATGTTAAAAAGGCAGTGAGAGAGAAAAGGGCAGCTTTTAAAAAGTGGAAGTCAAATCCTAGTGAGGAAAATAGAAAGGAACATAAACACTCCCAAATTAAGTGTCATAATGTAGTAAGAAAAGCCAAAAAAAATTTTGAGAAACAGCTAGCCAAAAATTCAAAAAATGATAGTAAAATGTTTTTTAAATACATTAGAAGCAGGAAGCCCCCTAAAAAAGCAGTGGGGCCCTTGGACGATAAAGATATAAAAGGAGCGATCAAGGAAGACAGTGCCATTGCGGAGCGATTAAATGATTTCTTTGCTTCAGTCTTCACGGCTGAGGATGTTACAGAGGTTCCTAAATCTGAGCCAGCCTTTTTAGGTGACAAATCTGAGGAACTCTCCCAGATGGAAGTGACATTAGAGGAGGTTTTGGAGTTAATTGATAAGCTGAATAGTAACAAGTCTCCAGGACCAGACGGTATTCACCCAAGGGTTCTGAAAGAACTCAAATGTGAAATTGTGGAGTTATTAACAGTGGTTTGTAACCTATCCTTTAAATCCACTTCGGTACCCAATGACTCGAAGGCGGCCAATATAATGCCAATATTTAAAAAAGGCTCCAGAGGAGACCCTGGCAATTATAAACCGATAAGTCTAACATCAGTACCAGGCAAATCAGTAGAAACAATAGTAAAGAATAAAATTGCAAGGCACGTAGAAGAGCACGAATTGTTGGGCAAAAGTCAACATGGTTTCTGCAGAGGGAAGTCGTGTCTAACTAATCTATTAGAATTCTTTGGAGGGGTTAATAAACATGCGGACAAGGGACACCCAGTGGACATAATATACCTAGATTTCCAGAAAGCCTTTGACACGGTCCCACACGAAAGGCTTTTATGTAAATTAGGCGGTCATGGGATAGGAGGAAAGATCCTTTCATGGATCGGGAATTGGTTAAAAGACAGAAAACAAAGGGTTGGAATAACTGGTAAATTTTCACAATGGAGGGGGGTAACTAGTGGTGTTCCCCAGGGGTCAGTCCTGGGACCGATCCTGTTCAACTTGTTCATCAATGATCTAGAAAATGAGGTAAGCAGTGAGGTGGCAAAGTTTGCAGATGACACCAAGTTGTTCAGGACAGTCAAAACCAAAAGGGATTGTGAAGAACTACAAAAAGATCTCCGCAAACGGAGTGATTGGGCAGCAAAATGGCAAATGAAATTTAATGTGGGTAAGTGTAAGGTAATGCATATTGGAAAAAATAACCCAAATTACACGTACAACATGATGGGGTCAAATTTAGCTACGACAGATCAGGAAAGGGATCTTGGAGTTATAGTGGATAGTTCTCTGAAGACATCCACGCAGTGTGCAGCGGCAGTTAGTAAAGCAAATAGGATGTTAGGAATTATTAAAAAAGGGATAGATAATAAGACAAAAGATATCATACTTCCCCTATATAAAACTGTGGTACGCCCACATCTTGAGTACTGTGTGCAGATGTGGTCTCCTCACCTCAAAAAAGATATATTGGCATTAGAAAAGGTTCAGAAAAGGGCGACCAAGATGATTAGGGGTTTGGAACGGGTCCCATATGGGGAGAGGCTAGAGAGACTGGGACTTTTCAGTCTGGAAAAGAGGCGATTGAGGGGCGATATGATAGAGGTATATAAAATCATGAATCATGGTGTGGAGAAAGTGAATATAGAAAAATTATTTACCTTTTCCCATAATACAAGAACTAGGGGACACCAAATGAAATTGATGGGTAGTAGGTTCAAAACTAATAAAAGGAAATTTTTCTTCACACAGCGCACAGTCAACCTGTGGAACTCCTTGCCAGAGGAGGCTGTGAAGGCCAGGACTCTATTAGGGTTTAAAAAAGAGCTCGATAAATTTTTGCAGGTTAGGGCCATAAATGGCTATTAGCCAGGGGTAAAGTATGGTGCCCTAGCCTTCAGTACAAGGGCAGGAGATGGATGGCAGGAGATAAATCACTTGATCATTGTCTTCTGTTCTCCTTCTCTGGGGCACCTGGCATTGGCCACTGTCGGCAGACGGGATACTGGGCTGGATGGACCTTTGGTCTGACCCAGTATGGCCATTCTTATGTTCTTATGACTGTAGGTGATGGCCGGTGGTGTTCTGTTGGTTTCTTTCTTGGGCTTGTCCTGTAGTAGGAGTCTTCTGGGTACATGTCTGGCTCTTTTGATCTGTTTCCTTACTTTGTCGGGCGGGTATTTTAGTTTCAAGAATGCTTGGTAAAGATCCTGTAGGTGTTTGTCTCTGTCAGAGGGGTTGGAGCAAATGCGGTTGTATCTTAGTGCTTGGCTGTAGACAATGGATCATGTGGTGTGTCTGGGATGGAAGCTGGAGACATGAAGGTAGGTGTAGAGGTCAGTGGGTTTATGGTATAGGGTGATGTTTATGCGGCCATCACATATTTGCAGCATGGTGTCCAGGAAGTGGATCTCCTGTGTAGACTGGTCCATGCTGAGGTTGATGGTGGGGTGGAAGTTGTTAAAATTCTGGTGGAATTCCTCCAGAGTCTCCTTCCCATGGGTCCAGATGATGAGGATGTCATCGATGCAGCGTAGGTAGAGACAGGGTGTAAGTGGAAGTTGAGGAAGTGCTGTTCCAGGTCAGCCATAAAAATGTTGGCATCCTGAGGGGCCATGCGGGTGCCCATAGCTCTGCCACTGATTTGGAGGTATATATTGTCACCAAATCTGAAATAGTTGTGTGTGAGGATAAAGTTACAGAGCTCAGCCACCAGTTGTGCTGTGGCATCATCAGGGATACTGTCCCAGACAGGGTTTATTCCTTCTACGCGTGGGATGTTGGTGTAGAGAGCCTCTAACAGATATCTGTAAGAATATGAGGTGCCACTTGACTTCTTATTCTTGAATCCCAGATATGCAATTCTAGCTGCACCATTAACATAACTAGAATTGATGTTTCAGGATCAGCTACCTGCCCCTGTGTAGATTGGGGCTCTTGTGGCTCATGCCAACATCCCCTGCTCCATGTGATAGCGTGGACTACCAGGGTCGACAGCCAAGCCTGGAGAAATTGATCGCAGCTCACCAACCCCTCCATAAGTATAGACATGCCCTCAGGAGCCCATTTGGCCCTCATCCTCTTTTGAAGGGCCACCCATACAGGAAGTTAGCGTGCAGCAAGCTCAGGCATGAATTTATAGCCCACTCTCTGTTCCACACTAAGGCCATGGCTACACTACAAAACTATGTCAATCTAGCTCACATTGGCATACAGCCTCCACAATTATTAAATTGTGGGTGTGCACGTTTGATTCCTTGTATCGGTGGTGTGTGTCGACCCCATTGTGGGGCAGTGTGGGGCAATGTGGGTGGCCCCTGAAAACCGGTGACAGCTGATGCAAACAGTGCCGTGTCTATACTGACACTGTGTTGACCTAATTACATTGACCACTTGGGGCGGTGGTGTTAAGATGTAGAGAGGCACTTACAGGAGCCACATTTAAGTGCAGACACTTCCACAGCTTGGTCAACACAAGGCAGCTTGTATCAACGTAGCTGTATAGTCAGGGCTATCCTGAGGGAGGGGTGGAGCCTGATCTGGGGCTTGGGACAAACCGTCGGCTCCCCCGTGCAAGAGGCCCCACCCCTTTTCCAGCCCTGCCATCTGCCCTGAGGAACGCTGGGGGCAGCTGGTCCAGATGCAGTGCAGAGTGGAGCAGGCTGCCGAGCTCCTGCCACCCACATTGTGAGGAGGGGGAACAGGAGGTGATCCCTACTGCAGGAGCACCAGGAAGGTAAGCGCCTGTCCCTCCTGTCCATAGGACAGTTGGGGCAGCTGGCAAGGAGCCCCCAAAAGTGTAATGTCAGACTAATTCCCTGTGACGATACTGGGTGGACAAATAATGCCCTTAAGCAGTTTAACTTAGTATATACTTTAAAGTCTATTAAGCTAAAGTGCACAGAGTCACTTTTAGTCAGAGTGTCCGCAGGAGGAGTTAGCTCAGAGGAGCTAGTGTGCTATAAATTCACAATCCATCTTATTGCCCACTAATTTCCTTTGCAGACAATCCTGAAATTGTCTGCAAGGTTGCCCATTGGTGGTAGCAGTGCTGGCACTGGGACACAAGTTGGACTGAGCACATTCACTGGACACAGTGCAGCTGCTGCAGAGCCCTCAGAGGATGATAATGTGTGTTTACTAATCCAGGCTTAGGTACTCATTCTTAAAAGCCTAGACTTCCAAGCAAGAGCTTCTGCTGTGGCCTGTCAATCAATAGACTATTTGAGGTACAACCATGAGGATGAGAGAGGCATCCCCATTGGGATGATGACTCAAATTCAGCAAAAAGAGATTAAGATCCCCACTGGAGTATGCAGTCCTAGAGGGTCGTCTAATTGGGCCTTCTCTTTGCTTTGAAAAGTTTTTAGATTAGGCTAAGGCTACATTCTAGCTATAACTCAAAATAACTTTTACAACTTGCGTTGTGCAAATTGTGTAATTTATTTTGAAATAAGCGGCTATTTCAGTTTCTGCTACCCATCGTACGACGAGGGTACTGGAACCAGAATGCTGCGCTCAAAATAGTGCTGCTATTTCGAGTGTGGTGGTCAGCTGCAAAGCTGCTGTTTTGGGATACATTTTGTATCCTGAAATAGGAACTATAATGTAGCCGTGGTCTTAGGATTTGGCTACACTACACACCTTTTAGAGTATGTCTACGCTACAGAGTTATTTTGGAATAGCTTATGCCAGAGTTGTTATTCTAAAATAAAGTGTTTTGGACTAATGCATCCACACTACAGGGAAGCCCGAAAATAAGCAAAACTTATTCCAAAATAGTGTCCACACAGAATTAGACCTTATTTTGAATTAGCGCCCCGAAAGCACATAAAAGACAGGCACTTTCAACCAGTGTTCTCTGTCTACACAGCCGCATTATTTCAGAATGAGCTGTTCCAGAATATCTTATTTCGAAGTATCCCATATTTCCCATCTACACGGCCCCTATTCCAAAATATCTATTTCAGAAGAGACACTATTCCTCACAGAATGAGGTTTACAGAATTCAAAATTAGCTGTCCGCTATTTTAAAATTATTTCGAAATAGCAGTTTCGTGGTATAGATGCTCACAAAGTTATTTTGGACTAGCGGCTGTTATTCCAAAATAACTTTGCTGTGTAGACCTGCCTTTAGTGACAAGGCTGGGTTGACAGAGCCTTGCCACTAAAAGTCAGCTTGTGTGAACTCTGTTTTTCAGTACTCCTCCGCCCGGCCTGGATAAAAATAAAAGTTGACTGTTCGGGAGATGTTAGTTCTGTCCTGTTAGTTTGTAAGGTGCCACAGGACTTCTTGTTGTTTTTGAAAATACAGACTAACTCTGCTACCTCTCTGATACTGTTCGGGAGATGTTTTCTACCTCCTTATCTCCAAAATATAGCACTAGCCTTAGGGCTTGATTTTCAGAGGCGCTGAGCTGTTGCCTTCAAGTGGCACTGTGGGTTCTCTTACTTCCAAAAATCAGTCCCTTCTGGCCTTAAGTAACCTGATGCAAATTGGGGATGTTGGGGAAAAAAGCCGACATGTGCTGCTTGGGGCAGCTGCCAGTTCTGCTGACCTGATGCAGCCATGGTGGCAAAGATGGCTCTGGTTTTCCTTACGGAATTTTACAAAGTTTTGATTCATACTGAGGGCTGATGTTGTGTATTTATTTAAACACAATCAAATCAGCTTAGAATGTAAATGACATCACTTCAGCAAGGGCTGGGGAAAAAAACATAGGCTATTTGATTGGCTCTTTTGTCACTTCCTTAGGAGTATCAGGCCCCAGGGAGTCACAGGGTTGAGTTGTGAGAAGGGATCAGGACAGTGGATTGGGAGCATGAGGAGGGGCTCAGGATGGGTGGTAAGATAAAGGACTCAAGGCTGTGGTTACAGGGGTATGAGGAGGGGTCAGGGATGGGGTTGGGGGTATGAGGAGGGGCTCAGGACAGGGGGCTGGGAGGGCTCACACCAGGGGGGATCTGAGGGGTGCAGAACTCATGGCAGGGGGTTTTAGGGCAGGGGGCTAGGTGAGTATGGGAAGTCAGGGCATCTTTTTTGGCGGGCTGCAGCTGTACATAACTGTCCCTGTGTGTTGCTTCCTATTTGCTGTGACTAGGGAGTGAGGGAAAAATGCAGACCCTGCTGTGTTTCTCTCCCTCCCAGCTTCCCAGGGGAGGGGCAAAGAGGAAACACAGCAGGGTCTGCCCTTTTCCCTGACTCGCTAATCACAGCAAACAGGAAACAAACAAGAGACAGGTGTGTGTGGCTGCAGCCTCCTTCCCCAAATGGCGGGAGCTTGGGGCTGAGGCTGTCCCTTTAGCCTACCTGGAGGCCTGCTGCTGAGCACACCATCTTATTTTTACTTCTGGGTTAATGTAAATTAAATGTGTGCTTTAGAAACTGTTTGGAATTTGAGCAATAATCCCCGAGAAATTTGCTTTGAGCTGTGAATGAGATTGTTGTCTGAGGAGGGGGTGCTCCTCTAAAAGTTAAAACCATGAACAAAGCGAGGGCCCAGATATACAGAGCGGCTGTGACTTATGCACTGATGCCAAATACTGAGCTGGCATTTTAAACAATAAGAATATTTCTATACAATGGTCTTGATAATGCCAAGGAGTTGTGGTTTAAGTATTTTATTAAGGTGTGCAACATCTTTGGTGGAAGGTGCCGTCAAAGCATAAAGTATATTGTTATGATTGACCGTGTTGTGAGGAAGTGCTCAGAAGATGTTGTATGTGGGGCATTGTGTTGAATGGAGCTACTTGGAGTATTGGAATTTTGAGCAGCTGCTCTGAGGTCAGCATGGCTGTTGGCATCTGTATATATGTATATCTCTGCACTGTTGGCTACTAACTGTATACTGGCTTCAGTAAATCCACAGTTTGCAAGTCCCTGTACTCTGGTGTGCTACTGCCGGGAGAACTCAACAACCAAATACCACTGGGGCTGTTCATTTTATTCATCTGGTAGGATTACAAATGCTTCTCATGCTTTAAGTATGTCATCATAAAACACTACTGCCAGCTACGTAATAACAGTATCCTGGGCTGCCAGGCACTAGTGACAGCTGATGTGGAATTGGTTTGGTTCTGACTGTGTAAATCAAAAGCATGAAGTACCATCTAACTAAACGTTGTTTTTCGTTAGACAGCTGCTTAAAATTCACCGTTTTACCTTGCACTTACCTTCTGTTATTGCTCTTTTTGCTTTTCAGAATTAAACATGAAAATATAGTTGCACTAGAAGACATATATGAGAGTCCAAATCACTTGTATCTGGTCATGCAACTGTAAGTACTGCCATGAATTAATCATCTTGCCAAAACTGGTATAGTTTTTGACCCTTTATTCTTTAACCAAGAGGGTGGGAACAGATCCAAAGTATTTATGTCGTTTGAGGAAGCCCCTGAGGATGAGTGAAGTGATGCTTAGAACTGAAGATTCTGAAATTTGGGTAATAGTGTTATTCTATGAATAGTTTCTTTCATAGCTTCAGGGTCACTGCACCTATGTCCCCTGACATCGTGGTTTACCAATGGCATCTACTTTAGTCTGCTGGCTCCTCAGCCGTCACTTCTCTTGGCTAGAAACCCCGGTCTCTCTCCTTGCTGACCAGGATGCTAAGGCTTCACTCTTCTGTGATAGACACTGACATCTCCAGCAAGCTAGACTGTCTAAAAGACACTTTGCTCTCTCTACAGAGGCTATGACCAGTGTATTGCTTGCAGTTATAAGTTTCCATACTTTCTAAGCAAGCACATTTATTCTCAAGGTAAAGGCATTACAGAGAAAACACATTAAAATATAAAAGGACATGCATGCACGCTAAAAATCTTAGTAGAAGGCACCCCCCAGCTTCAACTTTGGGGTCTAGTATATGTTAGTCCTTCAAAACCACAAATGGGGGGTTCCCTGGGTTTACAAGTTCATAACTTCATAGAATCAGAACCCCTGCTGAACAATTCAGCCATTACTTTATATAGCTCATGCCTTCAATCTGCAGTCTCAGGAACAGGAAATCCTCAGGGTGTAGCTTCAAGAGGCAGGGATGGGTAATTTGCATTCACTTTTCCATAAGTATTCCCCAGGAAATATACTTTACACTTACTGTGATCAAAGTCCATTCTTCTCTGGCATGTTTTCAATAGACCTTTGAAACTCCAAGGCTTCACATTAAATCTCTTCTTAAAGAGGTTACATATTATTCTGGCCTATGGCATAATACGTAAAATTTGCATTATCACAACGTATCCCTAAAGATATTTAACTTAGTAAGGTCTCCAAGGATATGGAAGAATTTGGCTTTACTGTCAGTGTTCATTCAAATCAGTGGTAAAGTAAAGTACTACCTGGCTAGTGTGAGAGATCAATATCTGGCCCCATACGTATAAAAATGCTACAGTTTAGTTGTTTAGGGACCAGTCCAGATAAGTTTTTTTCCCTTTTTTTCATTCTTCTGAAATAAAAGATTGTGAAAGCAACCATAAGAATGAAACCTAGCTGGTGTAGTCTTTACTAAGCGATAGCAGCTCAAAGATGATAAGCATATGTGTGTGTATTTGAATATAGAAATGAGAAGATTGTATCCATTAGCCAGTTATGAAAGGAAATTTATGCCTTGTCTAATCACAATGCTCAAATAATATCAGTGGAGCAGGTGAAGGATCTGCACTGAGCGCACTTGTCTAAATGTTGATCTCTCCGACAGTAAGAGAGTCAGAAGAAAATTGCTTATCACCATCAGTGGAAATAGGTATAAAAACAGGCTCACTTTGGCTACGTCTACACGTGCCCCAAACTTCGAAATGGCCATGCAAATGGCCATTTCGAAGTTTACTAATGAAGCGCTGAAATGCATATTCAGCACTTCATTAGCATGCGGGCGGCAGCGGCGCTTCGAAATTGACGAGCCTTGCCGCCGCGCGGCGCGTCCAGACGGGGCTCCTTTTCGAAAGGACGCCACCTTCTTCGAAGTCCCCTTATTCCCATGAGCTCACGGGAGTAAGGGGACTTCGAAGTAGGTGGCGTGCTTTCGAAAAGGAGCCCCGTCTGGACGCGGCGGCAAGGCGCGTTAATTTCGAAGCGCCGCTGCCGCCCGCATGCTGATGAAGCGCTGAATATGCATTTCAGCGCTTCATTAGTAAACTTCGAAATGGCCATTTGCATGGCCATTTCAAAGTTTGGGGCACGTGTAGACACAGCCTTTGATAGTAGCTCTCAGAATAATATTTCTCTCCCAAGTACACTGTCCCTCCATACCCCTATAATTAGGTGGCCAACCTGCGGCTCTTGAGCTGGCTGGGGCTCTTTGAGCAATGAAATTCAGCTCCTCTTCAGAGATGCACACTGGGAATGCCACACGCACCCCAGTGCTTGGTGGGAGAAGCACATGGTGGCAGCAGCTCTGGGGCGACAGCCTGGCTCTGGGGTAGGGATGGGAGATTGGGTTAGAAAGCGAGAGGGCAGAGGGTGCCTGGCACAGGGGGAGGACATTGAGCCATGTATTATATATTTATTTCTGCCTATCTGTATCCATGTTGAGACATGTACTATATATTTGTTTTTATCTATCTATATCTATATGCATATACAGACAGATAAAAATAAACAGATAATAAGTGGCTCTTTCCACGCTATCCATGGCTCTTCATCCCTAACTGCTTGGCCACCCCCACCCTATAACAACTTAAACTTGTTATGGGGGCTGCATTGACAGCATCTAGAATTATCTCTTGATTCTGGTGTGGCCAACTCATTACTTGAATAGATTGATGTTGGAAGTATCAGAGAGGGCAAAACTGGAGTTGGATGGACAAAAGAAAAAGAAATACACGGGAAAGGATTTGGGGTCAGTGAAAGATTCCAGTAAAGTTTTTGATAGTTTTGGGTAAGAAAATGATACAGTGCATAAATAAAAAGTTAAAATTCAATATTTTTGCAGTTTGTCTCATTTTTCAAAACAATGCATCCCTCACCACTTTTTGATTCCCTCCTCAACCCTTTTCATTAAAAAAATTTCGACCATCTGTAGCAAAGAGTACACTAAAAATAAAAGGAGGAATGACCTTTGCCCAAAAGGAAGCCCAGTTGTGTAGTTTAGAATAAATGACTAGATTTAAAAGCCATTATGATCTAGTCTGACTTGTATAGCATAGACTGCGTAATGCCACCCAGTAGTTTCTGCATCAATCTCTTATCTTGTGGTGAAGACAGAGCATAACAATTCTAATAGTATTCACTATGGGCCTGATCCAGTGCCTACTGCATTCACTAGGAGCTTGCTCAGATCTTAAATTGAGAGCCTAAATCTTCTTTCTGATGCTCACAGTCTCTCTCACTCTCTCATTGACAGTGCTGCTTTATCTTGCATACTCTCTCTGTACTCATTCAGGCTGGTGAAAACTTTCTCTGACATCACAGAGCAGAGACACTCCAAGTTTTGCACTATCAGAAGAGAATTCTTTTGTCACAACTATAAAATTTATTCTCCTTCTTTCTTCCCTTTTTGCCTTCCTTCAGTCCTGGTCAGAGAGCAAATGATTATACCATATTGCACAGGGAGCTCCTGCAGTTGTTACTTTATGAAGACTGCCTTCAGAATATTAAAAGGGAACGGATAGGGAGAAATGCAAGAGATGAGCAAATACATGCAGATTCAACATTTTGCTTTTCAAAATCTGGTTTCAAAACCTGGAGTTGAAAGTTAAATGTCATACGCAGCAATTTAAATGTTCCAATTCTCAGTCATCTGGATCATCCCAGTGTCTGATTTATTTAATATTATTTGTTATGATAACACCTCGGGATCTATCCAACAATTCTGGGGGGTTGGTGCTCAATAAAGATAACAGCCCCTGCCTAAAGCACTTCAGCCTTGTGTTATCAGAGTCCTCAAAATTCCATCAGACCAAGTGAATTTCTTGAAATATCAATTTCATGACCAATTGGCTAAGAATACTTGCTTTTGTTTTAACATCCTTAGGAAAATATCAATTATTAGTATTAACTTATTTAATTTCATGTAAACCCTGATGCTCCAAACTCCCTGTGTCTAAATCTGAATGTTACCTGAAATTTGTGTCTTGCCCTTGAATCCAAATGTTTATTTAATCCAAAGGGAAGAAGGATTCTTTCAAAGATGGGGTTTACTTTCGAAAGAGCAGTGTCTACACTAGTTTTCTTCTTTCGAAAGAAGCTATTTTGAAATAAGAATATGCAAATGAGGTGCCAGAAATGCAAATCTGCACCTCTTTGCATTTTCAATTTTCCTCATTTGCATGCCTCATTTGACAGAGGAGTATAAGTGTAGGCACAGCCACTATGATCTTTGTTCTTAAGTGCTGACTTACACTCGCCCTAGCTGGCTTTCTAAGGGTACGTCTCCAGTACGCAGAAGGTCATCACAGTCAGGGTCGATCTTCAGGGGTTTGATTTCATGAGCCTAGTAAGGACATGTGAAATTGAACTATCTGGGGTCGGCAGCTGACCCCTGTACCCTTCAGGAGAGTTCTTCCCATTGGCCACCCTCTGTGAAGACAGACAGGTAAATCAATTGTAGGATAAGTCAATTCTAGCTATGCAGCTGCTGTTGTGAGAATTGTGTGTCTACAGTCGACTTTAATGTCTAGTGTAGACCTGAACTAAGGTTGGGTAAAGTTGGAGAACTGCTGATACTGGAGCCAGTGATATTCTATTAATGCAGGAGCTTTAGGTGTGGTCTACACTAGGCAGGGAAGTTGATTCATCATCATCAACAGCCATGGGTTCAGTGCCCGTTGATGTCTGATGCCTCTCATGCTATTTCCTTCCATCTTTCCCTGTCCAGTGTGGAGTGGCTTAGTCTCTGTAGACTAGCTCTGTGCCAATCTACTATATGATCTACACATTCTCTGTGGGGTCTGCCTCTCCTATTCGAACCTTCCATGATGCCAAATACCAGGGTCTTGATTTTTTGTTTGTCTTTCATTGTGCAAATATTCTCGAATAGCTGTAACTTCTGTTGTATAACCATCTACTGTAGGGTCTCTTTCACCTGTATCTCTCTATATAATTCCTCGTTGGTGACCTTCTGCATCCATCCTATTCTCAGGATCTTTCTATAACAACTCCTCTCAAATGCCAATAGTCTTCTCTTCGAATCTTTCATTATCACCCATGTCTCATATCTGTACAACATGCTGCTGAATACACGTTTTCAAGATGCTCATCTTTGCTCCTAAGCTAATTGCTTTGCTTTTCCAGATCTTATCCAGCGCCTTCAAACTCGCTCTTGATTTTGCTATTCTAGTCGCTATTTCCTTCTCACAGTCTAAGTCATACATTATGTTGCTCCCCAGATACATGAACTTCTCTACATTCTCTAGTTTGAGCCCATCTACACTGATCTTCCTTCCTATTTCCTTATCTCCAAATACTATTGTTTTTGTTTTATCGATGTTCATAATTAGTTTGTACCACTTCCCTTCCTTGTTTAGTACCTGCACCATTTTCGCTACCTTCTCCTCATCTTCCTCAAAGATAACTATATCATTTGCAAACCCTAAGTTATTAATTCTTATCCCGTGCACAGATATCCCTTCTACCTCTTCCTTGATCTTGTGCATTGCTCTTCCTAGATGCGTGATGAAGATACTTGGTAATATCAGATCTCCTTGTTTTATACCTCTACTTGTTCTAAACCAACCTCCCAACTCCCTGCATGTTCTCACTGATGCCTCTGCACTGTCACTGATATCCTTCAACAATGATCAGTCTGCTATCCACTTCGTGCAACTCCAACACTGCCCAGCTCACTTTCTGATCTATACTATCAAATGCCTTCTGAAAATTGATGAAGCAATTTTATATGTTCTTGTTTTTTCATTGAGCTTTCTCCATTATCAATCTTAGTGCCAATATCTGCTGTGTGATACTTCCGTCTTTCCTGAACCCTGCTTGCTCCCGCACTAGATGTTCTTCTGTCTGTGATCTTAGTCTCTCCATCAATATCATCATCAGCACCTTGCCTAGATGACTCGTTAGATCAGTTGTTCTGTAGTTCTTGTGCTCCAATGTACTTCCTCTCTTGTGTACTGTCAATAGCATGGATTTTGTCCATTCCTTAGGTGCCTTCCCTTCTTTCCATGCTATATTCCATAGTCAGTGTATTTCCTGAATCATACTTTCTCCGCCATATATGATCATCTCTCCCATGATCTCATCATTTCCAGGGTTCTTCTTGTTCTTAAGTCGTTTCGCTACTCTTTCTGCTTCCTCCTTCAAAATACCAGTCTGGCTCTCGATGCTCAGTGGAGCTATCTCTTTCAGTTCTTCAGTCGGTCTCTCTGAGACACTCGAATCCAACTGTGCTTTGTATAGATCAGTGCAATATCTCATCCATTGCTGCACAATCTTCTCCTTGTTCATGGGCACCTCTTCATTCTCACCTTTGATTGTCATCTGATTTGGCTGCCACTTCCTATAATATTCATGATCATCTTGTACACCTCCCTGGTCTTACATGTGCCGTAATACGTCTCTGTATCTTCACATTGCTCCTCTAACCATTTCACCTTATCCTTTCTGGCTGCTTTCCTAATCTCATTGCATTTCACCCTATATTGCTGTTCTGCTTTCTCAGAAACATCCATTCTGATCTTCAGTGCTCTCTTCTCTGGGACCAGCTTCAGTGTCCCTTGTGTAATCCACTTCTTATTGCTCTTCTCTTCTTCTGGAACCATCTGCTCAATTGCCTCTTCTATCACCATGGCTATCCCTTCAACTCTCTTATCTAGGTCTTTCTCTGTGGCCACATTCCTAATCTTCTCTTTGAGTGCTGCTCTGCATGCATTCCCTATTTCTTCCTCACGTAGCCTTGCCACTTCTCTTCTCGTCTTAAACTCTGTCTTACATTTTCTCTTGTTTTATCTTGATGTTTGCAATCACTAGACTGTGGTCCATATCTATAACCGCTCCTTGGAAAGTTCAACACTGCTGTGCTCATGTTTCTCATCTTCTTCTTACCAAAATCATATTTATCATGTTCTTGGACTTCCCATCATTCGATCGCCATGCTCACTTCCTACAGTCCTTTTGTTGGAATCTCGTGTTGCAGATCACCGTCTCATGCTCTGTAGCAAACTCTAGTAGTTTCTCATCTCACTCATTTTGTTCTCCATATTCAAACCTTCCCATGACTCTCTCCTAAACTTCGTTATCTGTTCCAACCTTCATGTTCCCATCTCCTCCTATGATCAACACATCTCTCTTCAGTATCTCCTCCAGCGTTTTTGTCAAGTCTTTATAGAATAGCTCAATCTCTTCCTCCGTACTGTCCGATATAGGTGCATACACCTAAATGACTGAGATTTTGAAGAGTTTTGCTTCGAATGTCGCTACCATCATTCTTTCAGTCACCAGTTTGTAGCCTAATAATACTCCTCTAGCTGTTTTGCTAAGAAGGAATCAGACACCTGCTTCATGCTTTGTTTTATCTCCTGACCAAATGACTTCACAACCGCACGTCCTCCCAATGCCATCCAAGGCATCTCCGCCAATCCAAGTATATTGCATCAGTATCTCTCCATCTCCTTCTGAAGCAGCTCTTTTGCCCACAGTGTTCAGACGTTCCATATTCCAACTGATAGCATATGTGTAAGTTGTAATTTTCTTTCTGTAGCCAACTTATCGACCTAACCCTGATCGGTCCGTTGGTTTCGTGGACCTTCTTTATCCAGGCAACGTCTGAGCTGGCATCATTTATTTATCATTTATTTGAACTGACATCAGATTTCATTCATATTGCTGTTTCATGGTCAGCACATTGTCACTCATCTGACCAACCCTCCTCCTTTATCCAGGCTTGGGGCTGGCATGGAATCCCTAGAGGCTTCCTGACAGGGTTGGTAAGTAGATTGCAGATACACAATGCTAACTACAGCAATTGCGTAGCTTGAAGCAACTTATCTGCAATCGATTTACCTGGCTGTCCTTGTTGAGGAAGGTTGATGGGAGAATTCTTGATAGGTCGGTTTCACACGTCTTTAACAGGTGCATGAAATCGACCCCAGGAAGATCCACCCTGAGAAGGTCAGTCTTCCGTGTAATGGCCTTAGTTACAACAACTTGTCAGATACTAATACAATCACTCTGTTAATCCAATCCCTCTGCAAACCTCCAGTGTTGTTTGCAGTTTGGTCACCCTATCTAACTTGTGTGGACTATCTCATATACTAGCTCAGGCTAGCTGTTGCAGTGAAGAGACCTCTGAACTGTTTCTGTATTATAGCTATAATATGGCATGTTACAGCTATATTTATTGATGTGTTTTTCTTTAATAATAAATTTCCCTTTTTATTATTTAAAGATTTGTAAAACAGGTGGACTGGAAGTTGGATTTTAAGGCCCTCAACTGGGGAAATGCACACAGTTCCATTAAAATGCATTGAAGCTCCAGTGAAATCAATGGAGCTAATCTCATTTATATTAACTAAGAATGTAGCACAAAATATTTCCTTGAGGTAGAGTGAAGAGTTGCTGAAGGAGTTTTGATTGCTATACACTAGATTATGGTTAATCCTACATTTCCTGTCTTTTAAAATCTGAAGGAAAATTCTTACAGAAATTACTCAATTTTTTTTTTTTGCCCTTTTGTTCCAGCTACTTGCTGCAAGACGAAGAAAGCTAGACTAGTTCTGGCTCTGTGCAGGCTACAGACAGCAAGGAAATGCTTTTCTTCCTGCACTCCCTGGGAGAGGGTCAAATCACCCAAGTAGTTGGGGAGAAGTTGGCCTAAGATTAAGTCCTGCTGTCTCTCTGTCTGATAGACTGAGGTTTTGAAATGCCCTTGAAATCTGGCATTTCAGAGTGGAATGTCACTAAGTTCCTAAGAATTAAAATCAATTTAACATGCCCCATTTCCTGGATTCCATGTAGGAAGATTTACACATGGATAATTCCTTGTTTCCTAGGGAACAGCAAGTTGGTTCTATAATATCTCACATATATTTTGTGGAGGTAGGCACCTATTTGGTTGTACCTCTGCCTGATTTGCTTTTATATTTCTTTTGTTTCTTAGCTTGTAGTTTTCATTTACTTCTTGCCTTGAACAAGCTGGTCCTACAGTGTTTAGTTTCTTTGGAAGAGCAGCACATGACTCCAGCTGTATTCTTGGAAAGGGCATTTTGATTTAAAATAGAGAAAACAGGAGGGAATATTAGAACCATAAGTAGCTTACAGGCAGATAGTTCAGTTTCCTCTTTGTGAGAGATCCAGAAATCCCTCAACGTGGAGTAGGTCAGCATCTTAGTATGGATCTGAACTTGGTGTCTGTCTTTTATTTCTGATAGACTATAATTAATTCAAATCTGTGCACTTCCAAAGTTTGTGGTGGCTGAAATTTAGGTCCAAGTTTTGTAGCTTGGGTCCATCTGCGCTCTAAATATGTAAGTAACACTAAACGGTGTTAACAGAAGAGAACCCTCCCCTCTACACTGAGCAGGAAGTACACTTCAAAGTTCCATCTTTTCTATACAAGGCATAGGAAGTGTTGTATCCTGCACACTGTTAACACTGATTGCACATTAGATGTTTTAAAACTTGGGGAGTAAATAGTTAAGGCTTCAGGGCTAGTAGTGCCATGTTTGCAATTTTGACAGTGCATGAAAGCAAGTTTTTCCAGTAAATAAATTCATAAATTCAAACAACACCAAGTGATGCTTCCAAACCAACACAAGAGCAGTGTATAGCACTGCTCAGAGAAAAGTATTACTAATTTTCTCATGGGCTTTTCTGTAGTGCTCATTTCTATAGCATCACATTACTTGACAAATATTGGTGAAATATTTACATAACAACCCTGAAAGATATGGGGCTATTATTATCACCATTTACAAATGAGGAGGACAAAAGTATCCACTGATTCTGGGTGCTCTGCCTGAGATACCGAGGGCCTGATAGTTCAGAGTACTTGGTGTTGTGCAAATTTTCTGTGTTCTTTGTGTTTAAAGTGCACCTCCCATTGACTTTGGTTGCAAGAATAACGTCTTGCCACTGATAATGATCCCAGGAGGGCTGTATTATCTAGGCCAGTACATGCACTGTCCCACCTGAGTGGCTGAAGAAGCTAGCTTTTCTTAAGTTCAACAGTGACTCCCTGGGTGCTCAACACCTGTGGATTCTGCTGCCCTGCACCTGTCTTTCTTCTATTCTGCACCCAGCCTTGACTCTTCACAATAGAGCCTGCTTATGAAATGTTTGGTTTAAGCGACTAACCCAGTATCACATAGGACCTCTGTGGCAGGGAAGTAATATCAAAGTCCATGTCTCCAAGCTGACACTGCCCTGTCTTAACCTTGCAGTTCTCTGCCTCACTCAGTACCATCCAACTTCTGCAACAAATGAAGTTCTCAGCCCCTCTCAGTGATCCAGAGATGCTGGGATCACTTTCAGCTTTTGAGGCCTCTAGCCATAATAAAAATAAAAAATGTATAACATGTGAAAACAAAACAAGGCCTCTTTCTGTAGAAATTCACTGATTATTGAGGACATGCATAAAAATAAGTTGCAAAATTTATCAGAGGCCAAAAAATTAACGTGTCTGAATTTAAGGCTCTGTTTGAGCCTGAGGCCAAGGCCAAATGGCTCTGCTGCCCCAACCCACAATTGGCCCTGTGAGTCGAACAGACAGTCTCCTTCACTGGACAACACTGTTCCATCTCTGGAGCTCAATCCATTTTATGCGTTGAACAGGGTAGGGCTCCTTGGGGGAGGGCCGGGGTGGTGGACTTATGCAGAGGATAAAGGGGGCTATCCTGAGGGTTAAGAGGTGACCTTAATTTTGGAATTTTCTGGCTTCTGAGTGAATTTGTAACTGAATTGTTCTTTTAACATGTTTATTTTCCTGACATGTCTATGCTTTTTAAAAAAGCAACATGAAAAAGATGGAAATTCCATCATGTGGCATCATGTTGACAGCCACGTGGGTTATCCGCAGGGTTGAAAACTTTAGAGCCACTGCACAGATCACTACCACGATAGCTAATGGAGTGACTGCCAGCAGTAACAGCAACGAAGGGTCCTGTGGCACCTTATAGACTAACAGAAAAGTTTTGAGCATGAGCTTTCGTGAGCACAGACTCGCTTCATCAGATGCATCTGAAGAAGTGAGTCTGTGCTCACGAAAAAACTTTTCTGTTAGTCTATAAGGTGCCACAGGACCCTTCGTTGCTGTTACAGATCCAGACTAACATGGCTACCCCTCCGATACTTGACAGCGGTTGTACACTATGCAGTGATGGCGTAGTTGGGTCAGTCCCAGGATAGCAGGGAGACGAGGAGGGTACCTCACCTACCTAGTCTCAGCAATAATATGCTGTCATCCAATTTGTGTGCCAGAAATAGATGCCAGTGGATTTCAAAGTTATTTGATGACATCAGGGGAATGGAGAGACTCGGGAATCTTGGGTTCCACTCCAGAATATGGAGGCGGGGAGTGTGCGCTGCTGGGTACAGACTGTTTTGCCATGTCTCCTCATATGTGACACTTTTTGCTCCATCTCTGCCAGCCTCTCCTAGCCTTGTCTCTTCCTTACCTGTTGCCTTTCATCTCTGTCCCATTCGCCTCTCCTCAGTCCCAGTTTCCATTCAGCCTCTTCATTACAATCCCAGTCTCCTTGCCCAGCCAGTCTTACATGCCCCATCTTTGGTGAGTGAACCAGCTTGTCTGTCTGTCTTTATCTTGGCCTGCCGTAAACCGCTCTCTGTTTGCTCAGGTTCCCACTCCCTGTCTCCCTCCCGGGGCTCCTTGTAAAAAGTCAGTGTCCCATCCTCCCACTCTGTTTCCTTGACCCAGACTCTTTGCTCATCCAATGCCTGTTCTCACCCAACCCATTGCTTGCCAGTTTCAGGCTTCTTTCCTAGCAAGTCCATGTTCTCCTCATGAAGTATCAGTTTCACTGCTTTGCATTCCCAACTCTTTTTCTTTCCCTGATCTCAGTCTCTTTGACCAGCTTGTCCCCATCTTCATTGGCTTCTCTGTCCCAGTCTACTTCACACACCACTCCTTCAGGTCTGGTGTTTGTCCTCTTTGTATTTGAAACAGGCCACTTCCTCGTCCACTGTGCCTCTGCCCAGCAGGGAGGAGTGTCATTAAGAACATAGGTGATTAAGACTCTGTGCTCCCAGTTCAGGTCCCACACCATCAGCACAGGCACAACAAAAGGCACATTCCTGAGACAGAGGCCAGCTCCCTGCCAAATTTCATGTCCCTACTCCAAGGCATGGTAGGAGCTAGCACTTTACAAAGAAAAGATTGCTTGAATTTTGTATCTTGGACCAAACGAAGTATTTTTCTATAGCCTCGTTTTAAGACATGGCTAAACCATTTAGAAAGGAATTTTTCCAGAGGAATCCAATACAAAACAGACAGCCAACATACAGATTTCAACCCAAAGGGTGACAGTTTGATGAAGTTATAAGCAACTGAAAATAAGGTCTTAGAACGGGAAAAGTTGGGTGACCTTAATAATGTGTGGTGTGATAAGCCTCATGTATGGTATAAAAATAGGGATATGAGATGTTAGCTGTTATTGCCTTCCCATGAGAATTCTGCAAAGAAATTAGCAGTACAGCATAATGGAGACTTGCATAGAAAAGCACCTTCGAGCATTTGGGATTGATTTTTATCAGAATTATGGTAATTTTATGTTTCCTCTGTGAATTCAAAGCATGTGCTTTCAAATTAAGATACCCACTGTTCCATTCCTAATGTCCATGACATATAATAACATTAAGATCTGAGGAACTAGTAAACTGCTGAGCATAAAGACAAACAATAAGATACTGAAGGGTATTTTTCATTTGTTTGCTGAGTTCATTATTTCTCTCGAGGGTACTGGAGAGGACTGGGGAAGCTAAAGTATTTTGAGAAGTGAATGTTTGGTTGAACTTGTCTTGTTTTGGAGGTAAGCATTGTTTGAGATTAATTGTAGACTTTCTGGTCTCTTGAGACTAAAGGGTCATTAACCAACAGTAGCTTTACCATGTTTTCTGAGATTTAGCAGTTATGTCTTATTCTGTGCACAGGGATAAGCCACTGTATTTTAGATACATTGGTGTGGTTGTTATTCGGAAATAATATATTGACTTTTTAACTATATGTATTGTGTTCTCTGCTATACCTCGTTCATGTTAGAGGGTGGGTCTAAGCTGAATCTAACTTGGGTATACATGTATTTATTTGACATGTAGTAATGCCTTCACTAGTAGGAGCATTGCCAACAGACCTCGGGAAGTGGTTATTCCCCTCTGTTCAACACTGGTGAGGCCACATCTGTAATACTGTATCCAGTTCTGGGGCCCCCCATTACAAAAAGGATTTGGACACATTGGTGAAAGTTCAGCAGAGGGTAACAAAAATGATTAAGGGGCTGGAGCACATGACTTATAAGAAGGAGTTTAGGGATTTAGGTTTATTTAGTCAGCAGGAGAGAAGAGTGAGGGAGGATTTGATATCAGTCTTCAACTCCCTGAAGGGGGATTACAAAGGGAATGGAGAGAAGCTGTTTTCAGTGGTGATAGGTGACAGAACAAGGAGCAGTGGTCTCAAGCTGCAGTGGGAGAGGTCAAGGTTGGATGTTAGGAAAAACTGTTTCACCAGGAACGTGGTGAAGCACTGGAATGTGTTACCTAGAGAGGTGATGGAATCTCTATCCCTAGAGGTTTTTAAGTTCCATCTTAACAAAGTTCTGATTGGGGTGATTTAGTTGGGATTGGTCCTGCTTTGAGCAGGGGGTTGTCCTTTTTGACCTCCTGAGGTCTCTTCCAATCCTATGATTCTATGCTTCTAAGGGACAGTAAGATACCACTACGGGGGTGCCCACTATATGTTGCAGATATGTTCCAGGAAACTGGGATTTATAATGAAACAAAATAAAGTGTGGATTTTCCCCCACAGTAATTAAGGTAAATAGGGTGGGGGAATGCATTCCACAATGTCCTCTAAGTTGCCTATGAGACACAGAGTGGGGAACATTATCCCATAGGAAACAATGGCATACAGGAGTGTTAGGTTCCTGGAAGGGGCTGAAGGAGACACGTCAGAGCACTACTTTGATTTACTTTAGGTCCATGCTGGTGTGAAATATGAATTAGGCAGGTGTGAACACAGGGAAATGTAAGTTTGGGGAAGGTAAGGACGTAAAGTGGAACAGTTCTGCTTTTTGGCAGCAATGTAAATGTGTAACAGTACTAAGCAGGGAGATGCATAATGGATACTGGGACCTTCTGTACAATGTGATGCACCTCCCACAAGTGATCGTAATCAAGAATACTTGCAAATAGTAGCATGGAGCAGGATTTCAGTGTGTATTATGACTGGCTCAGTCTTGTTTCCATTGAAATCAACTGGGTTTCTGTCATTTACTGCAGGGGAACAGGATTGGATTGACTAGAAATTTAGGCCCCAAATTTGACCTACTTTTAAAATAATTTTAAATCCAATTATGAACTTCTTCCAGATGCCCAGATGCATATTTTCAAAAAGGCTCCGCTCTTGCCTGGAAATCTGGGAGCCAAATGGTTTATTTTGCACCTACATTTTTTCACATGTGGAACTCAGTTGTTGAGATACAGATTGTGGGCCTGATCCTGCCACTCTCTACAGTACTTGCACATTCTGGCTTTCCTCTTGTACAAGTGCTGTTGAAGACAATTATAATATTCAAATGAGAATTGGTTGCTAGAGCAGTCTCTGTGCTTGCTTCTATGAAGTACGTAGCTAGGCATCCAGTGAGCGAGTGTGAACACCCAAATCTGAGTTTGTGTGTAAAACTCGGGCTGTCCAAATAAGGCCTTCAGCTAGCAAAACTTGCTTTGACTTCAGTGGAACCACGTTTTTAATTCAATGAAGTGCTGAACTCATGTAACTCCCATTGGAGTCAATGGGATTGAGAATATGCAGGCCCTTGTAAAAGATGCTTCATGCTTCTAAGAATGGGGGCCTGTGTGCTTAAAAATGTGTGAGATGGAGGTTAGTTCTGAGAATTTGGGCCATTGGAGTGGTTTCCCTTAGGTTGCTAGGGCGATTTAAGATGTTGACCTTCTGGCAAAAGCAAATGTTCTTTTCTTTGGGAGTAAATAAAGTTCAAATAGCCAGAAAACAAAACAAAACAAAATCCTTCTGTCTTCCTTACAATAAAAAGTCCTCCTTGCCCTTTCACTAGCTCAACTTTGCTGGGTCTGTCTGATTAGCAACATCAAACAAAACAGCAGTCAAAAGCAAAACACTTATCTCAGGCAAGACATTTAACATCCCCCACCCCTCACCTCACCTCCGTCAGTTCCAAGTATTTGATTTGTCAGTTTTTGTTCCCATTTTTTTGGACTTCTATACTATATAATTGAGTCTGGACTGGAAATGCTATAGAACACAGTAATCCCTCTAAATATTAAGTAAATACAATTTAGAAACTGAAGACTATGGAATAACTAAGCACTGAATTTTGGTCTTTTAAAAACCAATGCATGAAGACACTCTGAGTTCAGTGGTGCATATACTGCATATGAAAGAGACATATAAATTAAAATATTCATCCTCAAAGAAAAACATCAAGCAGCTAAGGGAAAAACAATGTCTGCAGGTTTCCCTGAGAACCATAAAAATATATGCTATATTACAAAACACTGGGACAAATGCCACACAGATATCACAGGCTGCTAATTAAATCAACAAATAGAAGTGCAAGACAGGATGCCTGCTAGGGTTTTGTTCATACACATGTGCCTCTTGACTCATTACCCAGAACGAGAGTCAGAACTAAGTCTATGTCTGCCCTACTGCCTGTTTTGGCAAAATTTATGTCACTCCAGGATGTGCTAGGGAGCTCAGCACCGTGTAGGTGGGACAGTTCCTCCTGCTAACATAGCTTCTGCCACTTGCCATATGGCCTGAGTGTCAGTGGTACTTTTTAAAGTCGCTAATAATCCTGCTTACAACAGGTTCATTAATAAGTTAAGATGCAGAGCTTTACCATTTGGGTGGTGGCTGGTAGCATTAGCTGGTCTTTGTTAATCCATAGGTGGCACGGCTTTGAGCAAGCTCCTGGCTGCATCGGGGAGGAGGGGCAGGGCTGAGCTTGTGCCTTGCATGCCGATGAAAACCAGCTCATGTGCCACTCTTGGCACACATACTGGGGGTTGCTGACACTTGGTCTAGAGCATCTTCACCAGATGCACTGTAGCAGTGCAACCATGTCACAGCTGCACGGTATGTGTAGTTCATGATGATATTTCAGTGACTGTCCATTCAGCAGGTTGAGCGCTTTAAATGCGGAATATGCAGTTCTCCAGATACGCAGCTTAAGCAGGAGCTGTGCCGCTCCTGCTGACACTTACACATCTCAGTGAAAGACAGGCTGTGTCCACACTTGTCACTGCAGAGTGTGGCTGCCAGCCACAGTGAAAGGCACAGGCAGCAGAAAGACACTTCCAGAGATCTTGCAAGCTTCTGAGTGGGACATTGAGTGGGAAGTAAATTTGAGTGCTCAACTCCTACTGGCAGCCCCTTTGGCCAATTTGAAAGTGCCAACTGCTGTGCTACAAACACCCATTCTTGGTAATGAGGAATAGGACACATGATGCATTTTCATGCTGGAAAGAATACCAAATGGCCCCATTTTCAGAAGCTTTGAGCACCTGTAGTGCCAGAGAAGGTCAGTGGGATCTGTGATTGCTCCATACATTTTAAAATAGGTCCAACGATCCCTTGGTATGCTAGCAATGTTTTCTGTTGCACCAGGATCCATAAGTTTGGTTTGTCATTTTTTCTATTGTCCCTTCACCTCTTTCCAAATATATATGAAAGGAAATTCTGCTCTGATTTAGTGCATAAGGCTCCTGCGGGGGAAAGTTTGAACAACAATGTTGAATGGGGGATCTTTGCTCCACCCCAGTAAGTAGCCTTTAGAAGAAAGCAAAGGGATATAACAAGAAGAGAGGAGGTATGATACTGAGGGTGAATACTCTTGCTCTTCCAAGAGACAAGATGCGTCAACACCCTGGTGATGGGCGCAGTTTCAACAAGACTAGAGAAGTGGTTTACTTCTGTGTGTGGTACTTACGTGTTTCTCATCGCTGCAGTATCACAGTCTTCAATGTGTTTATCTTTCTTAGACCTCTATAAGGTAGGGAGGTGGTTTTACCACACTTTAAAAGATGAGGAGGTGAGGCACTGGGAGCCTAAGTGGCTTTACCAAGCTTCCTCAGAGAATCTATGGATGAGTAGGGAATTTAACCTAGGTCTCCTGCTTGCACCAGAGCCTGTGAACGATCCTTCTTTTTTAACTTTATGGGGAAAAACCCTAAAAATGGTAAGAGTTTTTCAGAACCAAGCTCTGACATTTAATAGAAATGGGCTCCAAGCTGCAAAATATGTGAGTTTGGATTCACAGAATCACAGAATCATAGGGCTGGAAGGGACCCCAGGAGGTCATCTCGTCCAGCCCCCTGCTTCAAGCAGGATCAACCCCCACTAAGTCATCCCAGCCAGGACCTTGTCAAGCCAGGACTTAAAAACCTCCAGGGATGGAGAATCCACCACCTCTCTAGGCAACGCATTCCAATGCTTCACCACCCGCCTGGTGAAGAAGTTTTTCCTAATATCTAACCTACACCTTTCCCTCTTCAACTTCTGACCATTACTCCTTGTTCTGCCATCTGACACCACTGAGAACAATTTCTCACCCTCCTCTTTAGAGCTCCCCTTCAGGAAGTTGAAGGCCGCTATTAAATCACCTCTAAGTCTTTTCTTCTGTAAACTAAACAAGCCCAAATCCCTCAGCCTAACCTCATAGGTCTTGTGCTCCAGACCCTTCATCATTTTTGTGGCCCTTCGCTGAACCTGCTCCAGCAAATCCACATCCTTTTTATACTGGGGGGGCCCAAAACTGAACACAATATTCCAGATGTGGCCTCACCAGTGATGAATAAAGAGGAATAACTGCTTCCCTAGATCTGCTTGAAGTGCTCCTCCTAATGCACCCCAGTATGCCGTTAGCCTTCTTGGCTACAAGGGTGCACTGTTTACTCATATCCAGCCTTTCATCCACCATAACCCCTGGGTCCCTTTCCATCGTACTGCTGCTGAGCCAGTCGGTCCCCAGCCTGTAACAATGTTTAGGATTCTTCTGCCCCAGGTGCAGGACTCTGCACTTCTCCTTATTGAAGCGCATCAGATTTCTTTTGACCCAGTCCTCCAATTTATCCAGGTCCCTCTGGATTCTCTCTCTACCCTCCAATGTATCTACTTCTCCCCCTAGTTTTGTGTCATCTGCAAACTTGCTGAGGGTGCAACCCAGTCCCTCATCCAGGTCATTAATAAAGATGTTGAATAACACCGGCCCCAGAACCGAGCCTTGCGGCACTCCGCTTGAAGCAGACTGCCATCCAGATATTGAGCCATTTACCACTATTCAAACCATTCCTACTATTTAATGGATTCAGAACATGTCCTTTTATTGGTTAATTGTGACACGTTGATTGTGTGCTACAAGCACATTGACAGAATGACACTCTACTGATATCATCTTTGAGAAAGCCATCTAATCTGCAGGGATTGATCACCCTACTGTCTAGTCGTATTTGTCATCAGGGCTGTGCAGGTTGCTAAACTAAAAGTAAACTGACTGGACCTGTACCTCTGGTTAGTCCTCCAGAAGCAGTTCCTGCGTATTTTTTTCTTTGAAAGAAAGATGATAGATTGGCCAAAGTCCACGCCAAAGGACTTGATTGGAAGCTGCTTCTCTTCCTTTCTGAGCCCCTGGCTGAGAGTCGGTGAGCAGGGCAGAAGAGATTCAACTCCAGCAAGTGATCAGGAATGGATGGGCAGGTGTTTTGTTATCAGATTAATGAGCAGCAGAGTGATACCCAAGATGAATTTTAGATGTTGCCAACTCTTATTGTTAACAGCTAAGCTACATAAAGATTGGACAAGTAAATAAAGATTTTAAATAAGATATCCAGATATAGCTATTGTATGGTGGTGCTGATGAATAGAGGAATTTCTGGAGGCTGCTATACATGGAGCTACATTGTCTCATGTCTGAACTCCATCCTGCACCTGGGCATGTGCCACTGCTGCTTAACTTGTAAAAATTAGCCACAGTACTAGGCAGGCATGTGGTATTGGTGAGTCAGTGATGTGTAACTGCCAATAGCTACAAATAATATTGCTGCCTCTCTGAGATCAGGAAAGAGCCTTTTCTCTTCAAACACTAGGCAGATTGCTATTTAGAGGCATAGCAATTTTCATCTCATTTTGATGGATTTAAACAACTGTTTCTTTCTTTCATACCTTGCCTGGCCCACAAGTTTCATTGCTGGTAGCTTATTGTTCACATAGTAGCTGAATTAGTCTTTTCAGATCTAGTTCCATATGTACCTGGCAATTTTAAATTGTATGGTGCCAGCACTGAAATTTTAATAAAGCATTTGGGGCAAAGCAGCATTACTAGAAGATGCATCGTAAGTATGAAGTCCATGTAAAAGCACAGTACGAGAGTCCATTCTGATAGCATAGAATGCTTTTAGGCAGTGCGCTGAGGTGTACTGATTATTACTGTGACTAAATAACTGCTCCAATTTAGAGAAATGAGGACTTTCATAAAAGCCCAGAAAGATGTAAAATGACATAACACGTTGTACCAAATGAACGTATAGGCTATAATTATCATTTGTTGAAGTTTTGATCTTTAGTTTAACACTTCTTTCTCTCCCTCACTTTGCTCATGGACAGTGTATGCACTTGTGTGACCACTCTGGAGAGATTCAAATGCTGCCCACAACTAGGTTGTTTCTCTTGGTGGTGCACATTCACATATGCCTTGGTGCAGGTTTTAAAAAAGATATTCTGCACATGAATGGAAAAAAATCCACTCATGGTTGGAAAAGATAAGCAAGAACATTGGAGCATAGTACTACATACATAATGTGAATAAAGGCGGTGAAGTCTGGTTCGTAAGGCTTATCGTCTGGTAGAAATTAGTAGGCCATACATGTCATGTGGCAACAGCCGCAAACTCAATTTTCTGAGCACTGTCACACCCCACTGAGCCCCAGACCCTGCTCTTGCTGGCATAGTCAGGAGGCTGTTGTGCTGAAGCTCCCTTCAGGGAATTCAAATCAATGTAATGCTGACTTGCAGTTTTCATTTTAATTACATTATCAAGAGGCCATGTGCAAAATGTAATGGGGAAGAGATCCCATTAGGCTGAAAGCCAAACATACAAAGCCTGATCATCAAATACAACAGCATCTTATATCTGTATTGATAGGCAAGCTTGCATTTTATCTTAGGTTTATCTAAAGCCTGATCCAAATCTGTTGAAGTCAGCAGGATTCATTGCATTCATTTTAATGTGTTTGGGATCAGGGCCCTAAAGAGGGAGCTTCTCAAAACTAGAACTTTTTAAGGCAGTTCAGATTCCTATTTACCTTCATTTTGTAGTGCTCTGGTTACCATTGCTTACAGAAAATATTTTTATAACAGCTGTAGGAATTCCTGTCATATGTTTGTGCTTTGGCCAGTCTCACTGGAAACTTAAATAACGGGTACAATTTTCTGGATTTTATTTTCCAGAATGATATTTAGTTTTAATATGTATTTTTTTTAAAAAGTGGAGTGACTTATAGAAAAGGGGAAATATCCTAGTGATGATACAGGTTTCTTTGATAATTCATCTGCAGACTAGGCACTCATCTTATTTGGATTAATACCATATGGGCACATCCTATCCATATTAAAGTTTATTTACCCTTCAATCTGGGAAGAAAATGTACCCAGAGGGCCAAATCCCACACTATTTATTCACTCCTTATTAAGACAAAACTTCCACTTAGGGCTGTGTGACCTTGAGTAAGTCTTTGGTACCTCTGTTTCCTAATCTGTAAAATGGAGGTAATGAAGCTTTCTTCCTCTGTAAAATCCTTTTAGATCTGTGGATGAAAAGTGCTCTGTATAAGAGCTAGGTATAATTTTTATTTAAACATTCAGTACTTCATTTTCTCCCCAGGTGTGCATTGATGATACCCTTCTTTGTATAGAACACTGACACCTGAAATATGATGTGGTTATTTCAGTTTCTGCAGGAAGGGAGAGTAATTTTTCAGGAAATGAGTGTCATTTCATGTCTTGCACCCTGAAATCAACTGGAGGAGAGATGGAATTGTAAGGCCTCTGTGGGAAGAAGCAGCAAAATTAAAGCTGAGGTTTGAGTTCTTGCAGTAAAAAGCTGGCTAGCCAAAGTACAACCACATCCAATGTCTTTGGGACGGGCTTGTCCTGCCCACAGGTTAAAGCTGTAAATGGTGCTTTCAATTCACATTTCCTGATGTTGGGCTCGCTGATATCAGTGGAGGTTTAAGAAGGGTGAGGGCTTCCTACTTAACAAATGCACCGTTAGGATGTAAACTTTGTACAGGAGCTTTTGAAGTGCTTCGTGGGATAAATATTGAACCTGCAAACAGCTCCCCATCTAAGGAAATGTGATGCATGAAATAATTTTCTTGAAGCCCTGAAAATATTTTGCTTATACGAAGTTGTGTCCATTTTACATACTTATAGGGCCCATTTCTATACTATCACCTCATAACTTCTCTGTGAGATAGGGAAGTATTGGTATCCCTGTTTCACAAAGGGGGTACTGTGGTCCAACTCTGCAAAGGGATGCAAGTGCCTAACTCGCAGGGTACATCTACACTTATCACAGCGTCGATGCTGTGGACATCATTCTTCCAGGGTTCGATTTAGCACATTTGGTAGGGACACACTAAATTGAATGCTCAGGCCGTCCCTGTCAATCCTGATACTCCTTGCAGAAATCTCGAAGACATTCTCCCGTTGACCTTCTGCTATGCTGTGGGGATGGTGGAGAAGTCGACCTAAGGTATGTCAATTCCACCTACACTAGTTTTGTAGTTGGAGTTGCATATCTTTGGTCAACTTTCTTCCTTTGTGTAAACCTGCCCTCCACCCCCTGACTGGCTCTAATGAAAACTAAGAACAGGTCTACACTAGACATTAAAGTCAATCACAGCTATACAGTTTCAGCTACAGCAATTGCTGGAATTGACGTATCTGTGATCAACTTCTCTCTGGGTATCTTCACTGAGGGAGGTTAATGGGAGAAACTTGCTCATCGACCTCCCTTACTCCAGGTAAGAATGAGGAGTAGAGGGGTTGACTGTCAACCCCTGATAGTTTGATTTTGCATGTCTTCACTAGGCATGTGAAATTGAACCCCAGAAAATCAACCCTGACCAGGTCGATATCGCAGCAAGTGTAGATGTACCCTAAGCATCTAAAGACCTGGGAAGATCTGTGCCTAGTAGAAAATGGAACTCCTGTCTTCTGAGTTATGGGCTGGTGTCCTGGCTATAGTGCCATTCTTCCACTGGTAAGTGTCTTTTTTTTACAAGGCCCTTAATGGTTTGGAGGTCTGAACATTTTATTGCATCGATTAGTAGAGGAGGGGGGACGCTACGCAGTGCTGGTGGACAGAGGCACATGCAAGGGCATCCTTTGCTATAATAGAGCCTCAGATTTTGTCATGGATGCATTTAGGAAAAATCACAGACAGGTCATGAATTTCCATGATTTTTATGTTTATTGCCTGTGACCTGTCTGTGATTTTTACTAAAAAAAAGTCCCTAACAACACGGGGGGGAGGCAGGAGGGTCCAGCGTCTCAATGGCTGGAGGCTTTCTGGTGCCTCCACGACCTGCAACAGCTGAATGGACACCTTGTCATCCTTGGCAGGTGAGCTGCTGTGGGGTCGCCTCTCTATCTGGTGTAGCTGGGAGCTCCAGGGCTTCCCCTCTGTCCTTGGCAGCTTGGCACTCCAGGATATCTCTCCTTTCTTGGTGGCTGGGACTGCTGGAGTGCCTTCAGCGCTCCATCCTGGGGCACAAAATGTCATCTCTGAACGTCACAGATTCTGTGACATAATTGTAACCTCAGCTATAGAGACAATTGCCTTCCTCGGCCTTGATTTACCCTGCCCTCCTCCACTATGTCTGCCACTCCCCTCTTCCCTGACTTTGTAGGACAGGATATAATTACACTTAGTATTTTATAAGCTGACACAATATTCACCTGGTTGCCACATGTTTTCTGAAATGCGGCTCCCAAGTGCATGTATGCCTCATGTCATCTAATGCAGTAATGGGTTAGTGTGTGTATCCCAATGTGTGGGTATGCAGAGACACACACTAACAAATAGACTATGCCACCAGCAGCTGCTGGAGAGAATTAGAATATTCATAAGTGCAGCAACAGCATGTGCTCTTCACTCCTAGTGGTCAGCTGTGGCTCTTCTACAGTGGGTAAGGTTCTGTGCCCCCGGAGCTGCCTTCAGTCTCTGATGTTGCTGTGAAGTTCTGAATAGCTAGTGTGCATCACAGAGTCAGCCATGAAGTTCCTAGATAGCTTTGATGCCTATGAAATGAATGATAATGTAAATCAAAAAACAAAATACAGGGAGGAAGAAACTAACTGGTTGAGTATCTGAGCCTTTAGAGAAGAGAGATTTCCAATACCATCTGGTTGAACATTTGTCACTGCAATCCAAGACATTTTGATTGATTAATGCTGTTCTTCATGTAAACACTAAACACAATCATTTTGACAAAGTACTTTGACATTTTACCTCCTGGGTTTTGAAATTCGCTGCCAGAGACTGTTAAATCTGCTCCTTACTCACTGGGTTTTACTGCTAGATTTGCAATTTTAAGGTGTTTGTTTCAGGTCTGTAGTTTGCTGTCTATGGCTACGTCTACACGTGCAGCCAACATCGAAATTGCTTATTTCGATGTTGCGACATCGAAATAGCCTATTTCGATGAATAACGTCTACACGTCCTCCAGGGCCGGCAACGTCGATGTTCAACTTCGACGTTGCTCAGCCCAACATCGAAATAGGCGCAGCGAGGGAACGTCTACACGTCAAAGTAGCACACATCGAAATAGGGATGCCAGGCACAGCTGCAGACAGGGTCACAGGGCGGACTCAACAGCCAGCCGCTCCCTTAAAGGGCCCCTCCCAGACACAGTTGCACTAAACAACACAAGATCCACAGAGCTGACAACTGGTTGCAGACCCTGTGCCTGCAGCATAGATCCCCAGCTGCCGCAGAAGCAGCCAGAAGCCCTGGGCTAAGGGCTGCTGCCCACGGTGACCATAGAGCCCCGCAGGGGCTGGAGAGAGAGCATCTCTCAACCCCCCAGCTGATGGCCGCCATGGAGGACCCAGCAATTTCGACATTGCGGGACGCGGATCGTCTACACGGTCCCTACTTCGACGTTGAACGTCGAAGTAGGGCGCTATTCCTATCTCCTCATGAGGTTAGCGACTTCGACGTCTCGCCGCCTAACGTCAAAGTTGGTGCCGCTACTTCGAAGTAGCGTGCACGTGTAGACGCAGCTTATATGTAATATATATATAGATATAAGTTTTTTTGTCTTTGAAGTTTTGGAAGCTCTTTAAGCTACACCAGGTGCTATGAATAATGCTTTAAAAATAAGGGGGTTATCTTGGGAATTATTATATTTGATCTTGAATTTATATAGCATATTTTAGCCCCCAAAACTCAACAAACTGTAAATTGGTATCAGTATCCTTTTGCTGGCCATTAAAAGCATTGATCTGTGAGGAGAAATACAACAGAAGCTGAAAACAGCACTCAAGAACAGGTTAGATCAGGAAGCAAATAGGGTAAGAAGAATGAAGTCTTTAATTGAAACTCCAGAAGTATTTAAAGTTGTCAGTATTACTTTAAATTGGTATATTACAAAAGTGTCAATCAAGTTCCAGTGGTGCAAGATACTGTACAAACATACATGAAGGCCTGGGCTTGGCTTCAAACAGCTGGCAGTATAAGAAATAAGGTAGTTTTTGATAGGCAATGATCAAAATGTTATGTCTCATGCAACCTTATGTCCTGTGCTGGGGCAGTAATTTACCACTCTGCTAGAGGGAAAAGTTCCACTTGTTAAATCACTGAGAAGCACAAGGTAATTCCTTTGCAGGGCAGTAATGCTTTTAGGTGACTTTGGTAGAGGCGTCTCTGAAAAGTCTCTCCTCTGAGGACTGACTGGGCCTCACGTTGCTATAATTTGAGAGATCAGTTAGCATATCTAAAAGGTACATATGCAGAGGCCAAAACAAGAGTTTCAATTAAACACTAGTTACGCTCCTGATCTCACACAAACCAAAAAATGACATTTATGAAATCAGTGGAGCCATTGCCTGAGGATCTTGAGCTATCCACACTACCCAGCAACATAGTTCCTGTCCTGCTGAGGTGCCATTGCTTAGACATCTCTGCACAAACGTCTGCTGCACAATCCCCTCTCTGCCGAGTTTCCTAGCCACACTAATGGAGTTGCTGCTCTTCAGAACAGGAGTAATTTATCATGCAAATTGCAGCCTACTTCACATTGTCCCAAGAGGGGAACATACTTGTCCCCTGTTCTGCAACAGGTCACATGAAGCACCTGTTACCCTAATTTTACTCGGGAGACCACCCCAGGATTACACTCATATGTTTTTATTAAATGCTACTGTTGGATTAAAGAAAAAGGGAAAACTAGCTTTCAAGCACATGCCGCCCCGCAACACTCATACCCTGACACAGATGAACTCACACAAGTGAATTGTTGCACAGGGGACAGAGGAGGAAGCCAAGGCATAGCAGGTCCATTGTGTCTGGCTGCAGTCAAGAAACCGGGGCGGGGAGCTGATTGTATGACTCCCTTATCCAGGAGCAGTCAGTGTCATCCATCCTGGGGAGACCAGGAGGGAACCAGGGCCCTGGGCCTTCTCCTGACTTCTCAACCAGCTGAGACTAACTCCTGCAGAGAGGCGATGGCAAAAAGCAGAAAGAGAACTCTCATAGCATGTTAGCCGGCGGCCAGGTAATGTGCGGTGAGGTACTCCCCTGGGTCCTAAGCAACCCAGTTTTTTTACTGTTAGAGCAGGCAGCTCCTAGCACACTCACCCACGGCCAGGCTGTAGTAACCAAACGGTTAAAGTTCTTTTGTTGTGCCGGCTGTGTTGCAGTGACAAAAGGGTTAACAAAATAGTTAGGCTTGGATCTTAACTAGTTACAAGTTTATTAAGCTACAGTTATAAGCGTGTGGTTACAAAAGGTTATTGTTTACTTCTTATATGCTAGCAAAGTACAGGTGTTAACAAGTTACATTACAATCCAATACAAAGATATCTGTTACCATCTAACACAATGATATCTTGATACTAGTTACAGAGCTCTAATTCTTTAGCTGTGCACAAAAAAAAGTCAGAGACCTAGCATGGGTGTATCTTACCCTCTCTGCGTCTCCTCGATACCAGCGTAGCCAAGCCGGATCGGTCACTCAATTCCGACGGAAAGACGAATACGAGGTTGGGCGTCCCCAGCTGTGGACCTCGGGAGGCAATCACCTGACCCGACCAGCAGGAAGTTGGTCGAATGCACTCAGTTAGAGTTCTGCTGGACCCATCTTTTATACCCCTTTTGGGTTACGTATTCTCTTTCTTATCTATGGTGCCAGATCATACTGGTTTGTCTTTGTGACTCCAGTTTGTTACAAGGGCATTTCTACTTAGTTTGCACTTGTAAGACAAGAGATAAGCAATTTAGGAGTACAGGACATTCTTTTGTGCGGGCGGGGCACGTCCCCTTCTGAGTGATTGTGTGTGTGCATCATATTGATCAATGCCAGCTGGGGTGATTTCTTGAGGGTTCACCCCCCCTCTCATGTTGACAGTCTGGCCTGTTAGCCTTCTAGCTGTACTTTCTGCTTCTCAGGGTCACGATAAGCCAGCATATCTGGGCCTCAATGAGGGCATCAAAGACTGTGCTGTCAGCAGCCATTTCCGTGCCCTGTGTGCTCCTCAGTGGGGGGGGGCAACGAGCAAGCTGGCTTGTAAGGGGGAGACTCTGTCTGGCTACATTCCACCCCCTGATGCACCACACTACATCCCAGAACGCAAGGTGGCGGTGATGCCAGCACCTTTTGCCCTCCTTGGGGGAAGTCTAAAAGTGCCCAATGATCCGATCAGTAGGTGGGCTATCGCGGAACTGGCTAGGATCACTTGTCAGCTCCATGTATCGGATTTGCGTGGAGGAGATAGCCACATCAATTAGTCTCCTAACGATGCACAGTGTTATGTAAAACACAACTACTATGATAAGAACAATCAAAATAGTGGTTACAATAGAATGCAGGAATGGAGTAAGAGAAAATTCTAATTGTTGAGCTAACCATTTTAACCATGAGATCTTTCCATTCTTAGTTACAGCATGTAAGATTTTAACTGCATCTTTGATGGCAGATACATCCTGTTTAATCTGTTCTGAGTGTTTACCTAAAAGCAGTAAGATTGGTTAATTACAGCACAAACGCTTCCTTGTTGGGCCAGGACTACATACTTTGAGACCCACCCATCGCTTGCTGACACTCAGACAGAGAACAATTACACAGGAAGGCAGATGGGAATTATGGTCTAATCCAGAGAGTTCAAACCAGTTACCTCTACCCACACCAGCGTGGGTGGGAGGACAGGACAAAAGGGCCCAGCTTAACCTTGGAGCTTCCTCGCACGCGATGGCTTCCACTCCGAGGAATTACAAGCAAGACACTCAGTTCCGCGAAAGTTCAAACTGGTTACCTCTACCCACACCAGCTTGGCTAGGAGGACGGGACAGAAGGGCCCAGCTTAACCTTGGAGCTTCCTCGCACGCGATGGCTTCCACTCCAAGGAATTACAAGCAAGACATTCAGTTCCACCCTTCCAGCACCCAGAACGACAAGGTTGTCAGGGACTCAAATCCCAGCAAGCCTCATCCCATTACAGGGTACAATAACAAAACCAGAACCAGAACTTCCCACCAATCATTCAGGTTCAGAGGGACAAACTTAATTCCCAATGTGGTAGAGGAGTTCAGCAGGGTACACATCCAGCAATCCGTGGCACCAGCGGTGGAGACGATGGACTGGATGGCATTCCTGAGGGGATGCTTAGGTGTAGCAGAGGTCAGCAAGGTTGTCAGGAAGATGACGAGGAGTTCAGGTGCCATGCTGTCATCTGGGTTGAAGGTAGCTACAACACAACTAGGCCTATAGCAATTACTAAGAGTCTATTAGTATTAATATGGCATCTAGCAGCATGCATATATTATGTACATTAAAGTTCTTTGGTGTGTACTGATGTTACAGGTGGCCATTGCCTTGCTTCCTCCCAGGGAGATGTGTATATTCCAGGTGGTTCCTTCTTTTCTGGAGAGAAAACACAAGGTCATCCGGTCTTGGATGTGATCCAAGCCTTGGTAATGGTTATTGGTTCCCTTTTAGGGTCTAAAGCAGTCTACACCCCCACCTTTGTATGAGTGCAGTACATGAGTCTGTGTTCCCAGGCTAGGGTGTTTAATTACAACAGTATCTCCAGGATTAGATTTGGAGTCCTTGAGTGGCGCAGCCGAAGTTGAGGAATTTTTCCCTGTAGGGAAGAATTCTCTGCTGATTGGAGTGCCCGTAGGGGTTTGCTCATTGTTTAGTTGCTGCACCACCTTATCCATCCTGTTTTCCCAAGTGTCAGCCGTGGGCTTCAAGTGGCTTTTTAACAGCCCATTCCAGCGCTCGACTATGCCGTTGGACGGGGGTCAGTATGGGCGGTGGTAAGTCCACTCAATTCCATGCTTAGTAGCCCACTCTTGTACTACTTTGTTTTTAAAGTGTGAGCTGTTGTTAGACTGGATTTCTCAAGGTGCTGGGACAATTGCTGTTAAGCGGTTTAGTCCCATAATTGTGAACAGTCCTGTTGCCAATGGGGCAGGGTATGCAAAACCAATTCCTGAAACAACTTCCATTCCAGTCAAGAGGTACTTACACCTTTGCCTGGTAGTAGGAAGTGGGCCAATGTAATCAACCTGCCAGGTTGCCCATAGTGTTTTCCCATCTCTTAGTCTGGCAAATCGCTGTCCTTCAGCTATGTGTTTTCAGGTTTTAGCACAGATAGTACAGGCTTGCAACAGGTCTCTGGCCTGTTGGTGAGTGATAGGCCACCCCCTGATATGTGCTTGCCGTACCAGCTCATCACTCCCTGTGTGCCCCAGAGTTCCATGCAGCCATAGATACAAATGTTCCCAATCTGCTTGGGTGGCAGAGATCTGGGCTGCTGCATCTGCCAGGTTATTTAGCTGTGCAGCTGGAGTGTTATTCTTTTGCTGGGCTGACGCATGTCCTATACTTAA
Source organism: Carettochelys insculpta (assembly GCF_033958435.1). NCBI lineage: Eukaryota > Metazoa > Chordata > Testudines > Carettochelyidae > Carettochelys > Carettochelys insculpta. The sequence continues at coordinate 366,805,085 of NC_134137.1, read as the reverse complement.
GGGTTGCTGGGTGGCATGGTGGTACTCACTAGGCATTCCCACCTTCCATAGGGATTCCTTAATTAAGGTGGAGTTCTGTGCGGTATTAGCTTTCCGGCATGGACATTCCTCTACCCATCCCGAGAACAAACAAACAATAACCAGCACATTTTAAAAGATTTACATTTGGGTAGCTGAATGAAGCTCATTTGTAACTGCAGGAACAGTCCTAAAGGCAGAGATCTAGTTGCCAGAACTGTCTTTACAGGTTTGCCCACGTCATGGGCTTGGCAGACAGGGCAAGCCAGACAGTAGTTTGGGCTACTTAGGAGAATTTGGAAGCAAACCAATTTGCTTGAACAGCAGTAATTATCCCCCTGCTTCGCTTACATGAATAATGCTATTAATAAGATAAGCACAAACATAAAATACAAAACCACATTCTTCATTTTAAAAGGAGATTCATGATGTTTAGGTTGTTCTTCAGTAACTACCAGCTTTCCTGTGTTTCTGAAAGACAAAAGAATACTTTTCTACCCCCTTTGGGGTGGCAGGTTACATATTGGAATATTCCATTTACAAATATGCTCAGTTCTTTCTAAACTCTGCAAGTTACTGACTCTGAATTTTCTCCAGACCCTTCAGAGTTAAGGACTTACTCACTTACTCTTAACCTCAAATCACATGCTTATTTTCCAAAGTGACATGTTATTGGATATTACCATTTTAAGTATTACTAAAGGGATTTAGATCCTTTTTACCTATATTGAAAGGTGTCCATATCGGAAGGCGTCCCCTTCTTATGGATACACCAGCAGGACAAACAGACAGACAACATTGAACAAAACTCCATGACATGACACAAACACGTGTTAGCAAAACAATTAATGTGACAAAACTCCATGACACATACACATACACCACAACATAAATGTTTACATAACTACACTTTGTACCACAAAGAGTTAAGAACTTGAACTAAAGCTTTCAGAGTTGGGCAGTTTCTTCAAGGTCTTATAATCTGGGCTTTTGTCCAAGGAGCTGTATCTCATAGCCAGATACAAAACTGCTCCAATATTCCTTTTTCCCTAGTTTACAAGCAGTTCTCTGCTTACAGAGCTGCAACCGTGATTCCTCTGATTGTCCCCAGTTCTTTTCCAACATTTCCTCGTCCCATTTAGGGTCACCCCATCCTTCCCGGGTGAATTCCTTCTCTATGTTGGGGAAATCCATGTTGTTTATCATGACTGGTTCCATTTTGTCACTGTGGTACAGCCTGTGTCACAACCCTGCTCGCTGCGCCAATTCTGTTAGCCGGCGGCCAGGTAATGTGCGGTGAGGTACTCCCCTGGGTCCTAAGCAACCCAGTTTTTTTACTGTTAGAGCAGGCAGCTCCTAGCACACTCACCCACGGCCAGGCTGTAGTAACCAAACGGTTAAAGTTCTTTTGTTGTGCCGGCTGTGTTGCAGTGACAAAAGGGTTAACAAAATAGTTAGGCTTGGATCTTAACTAGTTACAAGTTTATTAAGCTACAGTTATAAGCGTGTGGTTACAAAAGGTTATTGTTTACTTCTTATATGCTAGCAAAGTACAGGTGTTAACAAGTTACATTACAATCCAATACAAAGATATCTGTTACCATCTAACACAATGATATCTTGATACTAGTTACAGAGCTCTAATTCTTTAGCTGTGCACAAAAAAAAGTCAGAGACCTAGCATGGGTGTATCTTACCCTCTCTGCGTCTCCTCGATACCAGCGTAGCCAAGCCGGATCGGTCACTCAATTCCGACGGAAAGACGAATACGAGGTTGGGCGTCCCCAGCTGTGGACCTCGGGAGGCAATCACCTGACCCGACCAGCAGGAAGTTGGTCGAATGCACTCAGTTAGAGTTCTGCTGGACCCATCTTTTATACCCCTTTTGGGTTACGTATTCTCTTTCTTATCTATGGTGCCAGATCATACTGGTTTGTCTTTGTGACTCCAGTTTGTTACAAGGGCATTTCTACTTAGTTTGCACTTGTAAGACAAGAGATAAGCAATTTAGGAGTACAGGACATTCTTTTGTGCGGGCGGGGCACGTCCCCTTCTGAGTGATTGTGTGTGTGCATCATATTGATCAATGCCAGCTGGGGTGATTTCTTGAGGGTTCACCCCCCCTCTCATGTTGACAGTCTGGCCTGTTAGCCTTCTAGCTGTACTTTCTGCTTCTCAGGGTCACGATAAGCCAGCATATCTGGGCCTCAATGAGGGCATCAAAGACTGTGCTGTCAGCAGCCATTTCCGTGCCCTGTGTGCTCCTCAGTGGGGGGGGGCAACGAGCAAGCTGGCTTGTAAGGGGGAGACTCTGTCTGGCTACATAGCATTACATCCATTTTCATATGATTCAGTCCAGTCCCACTGCCCCAGGATGCTGTATGTCCATGAGTCATCGCCACTGTCCCAGGACTCCGTATGACTATTCGTCACCAGCTAACAGTAACTGGGACTTTAACCTTTACTTGATGGGGTTTCTTTCTCTTTCTCGGGTGGATTCTTTTGCAGGACTCAGCTCCTATTATTCTCTGACCATCAAGGTGCTGTGGCAGCTGGTTGTCCAGACAGTTTGGCTTCAGGGACTGCTTCCATTGTGCGCGCGCACATGCATGCACCCCCCCACCCCTTCACACTTTGCTCACTCATGCAAAGGAAAGCTCACTTCAGCGAAAGAAATAATCTCATAAAACAAAACACAACCGGAGCTACATCTACAAAACAAAGCTGCTGTTACATAGCTTACAGAAAGTTACAGGGCTTAAATCCAGCAATGAGTGAAAGTTACAGAACTTACATTTGAATTGTACTGGACTGAGCAGACGCTTTATACAACAGTACCCAAGTAGGCCAATCTGTGTCCACAAGCAGATCAGCAGAGGAGGCGAATTGCAGCCTGTAGCAGCCTTTCCCTTTTGCTGGGCACCGTATGACATATTTTTCATGGGTTTTCAGCAGTTTTGATCCCCAGCTGCACCAACACAAGTGACATTGTGTTCCAATTTATAACTTCATCGAAAGTCAGGCCAGATGTCCTTTCATTGTAATCTCATGAATTGTGAGGGAGTGTTTGGCTCTGAATTTGATTACACTACACTGGTCGTTTCACTTCAGTCTCCCTCCCTTACTGTTCAGTAAAGTAGAGCACTTACAGCTGCTTCTGTGTGAGCGACAGAGGGAGTGACGAACTTGTTGGGGATTAGGCAGAAGTCAAAACATATGGTACAAAAAGTGAAAGTGGATGCATGCGAGACAAAACATTTCTCAGTGGTAGGTGCCTGTGAGACTGTGATGCTCGTGTGTTTAGGAAGTCTGATAATATTCTACCACAGGAATTACAGCTTTCTACGATATGGAAGCAGCAGCACTGCAGGGTGGGCAAAAGGACACACCAGTTTACCTGTGGGAACAAACTCTAGCCCTTTACTTTCTAACTCCAAAGAGAGCCAGAGGCTAGTAGCAGGAAAACCTCCCAGTCCTTTCCGGAAGAATGGTCACGGCACAAGTCTAGAAGTCATGAGATCTTATTTCCATTCCCAGCTCTGCCTCTGATTTCCAGGGGGACCTCAACTCACTTTCTGCTGTAATTAGCTTTTCTGCAATGTGGGAATGGTGCAATACATTTTTAATAGGAATCTAGTTAGGATTAATTAGTTGTTGACGTCAATGGGACTCGTTGAATAAAGGTATTAGAATCTGGCCCTTAATATATGTGAAGTGCTTTCTGTTCATCAGCTTGAAGGGGCTGTAGAAGTGTTGAGAATTAGTCAGAGTATGTGCTGTTGGAGTGGTAGTTGCAACCACCATGAAAAACATTTCAATCCACATAATTATAGTAAAGTTTTATCCTCTCTCACCACGACATCCATTTAGTAACTTTATATATCCATATCTGTGGTCATTTCACATAACTTTATGTATCATAATGCAGACTACTCAAAAGATTGTATTCTGTAGCATTATCAACAAACAGGTACGCGTGTATTGATTTCTTTTTATGAGTTTGGTTTGTAACTGTATTAAACAGTGAAGTAATGTGATATCCAGAGTTAGAATAGGTGAAATCCTGGTCCACCAGAAGTCAATGGCAAAATTCCAATTGACTTCCTACGGGTCAGGGGTTCACCAAATACAGGCTGTCTAGAGGGATTTGCAGTTAGATGCATGCCAGGAATCACTAAAGGTGGAAATGAGGAACATTTGTGTTAGTATGAGGGTGTGGTTAAGGATTGAACAGTCTGAGCCCAGGCTTACTCCTAACTAATGGCTCTGTCCAGAATTTGAAAACCTGGACGATGAATTTGTGAGTAGGTGGAGATGATTATTGAAGACAGCAGGTTATTAGTAAATGCTTTCTTTCTGCCAGGGCATAGTCCTGCAGGCCTGGTAAGTGCCTTGATCACTTTCTTCCCCTTCCTGCCCCCTTCAGAAAAGTTCAATGCCAAACTGAAGGACCTTTTGGCACCCAGACCTTTCTCAGAAGCACAAGGAAGAGAAAAGGCTCCTTGTTACAGCTTTCTTACCTTGCATACAAAGCAGCATGCACCATCCAGCCCCAAATCTGCAAGATCTGTTACTTACATTGCACCTACATACTCAAGTACTACAACAATGTTGAGTGCTATAGATAAATAGTAAGATGAGTGCTTACGGCTCAATAGACAAAAAGACCCGTGAAGAATAGTGGTGTGGCAAATGTAATGAAAAGAAAATTAGGCCAGTGGTTAAGGCACTAGCCTAGGTCTTGCAAGACCAAGGCTCAGTTCACAGCTGTATCACAGATTTCCTGTGTGAGTGGGACTCTGCTGTAAATAGTAGCAGCCACTGACCTTACAAGGAAGGGTATGAATTGTTGTGATACTTGTTAGTTGAGGCATTCTTTGAATACGTAGAAAGGAATTCAACAGACACAAGCATAATAACTGAGGATAAGAATGCATACACAATAATGTATCCTAATGACTCATTTAGTTTGATTTAGTGTACTTCCTAAATAACTACACACTCATCCCTTGTTAAACGAGTACTTTACTGACGAGTACTCACTTAAACAAGGGACACGTTTACTTACCTTTGTTCACTCTGCAAGTGAACTCCCCCACTAATACGAGGCTAATCCTCTCCCCGGGCTCCAACCTGCCCTAGTCTGACCCCCTCAACCTGCAGCAGCCTGACCCACCCACCCCCCACTTGACGGCCCCGCAGCAGCCTGACCCATGTCCCTCCTTGTCAGCCTGATCACCTGCTTCCCGTACCTCTGCTGGCTCCACAGCACCCTGATCCCTCCCATTCTCCGCCGCCCCACAGCAGCCTGACCCCCTGCCCCCCACCACCCCATGGTAGCAGGATTCCCTCCCCCCCATACCTCTGCCGCATTGGATAAAACTCTTCTAGCTGCAGAAAAGCAAGTGTCATTGTGCCGCTCAAAGAGCCAGTCTTTGACAAGCGCCGATAGCTCAACTAGACCTAAAGGAGCGTCTCCAAAATATATTAAATTGTTATTCCGGTAGCCTCCCAGTATGTGTAGCTAAACTGCAGCATAGTATGTGCACACTTCTTGTGTGTTCCCTGTGATTTTAGCCTCTTAATCAGCTCTCCGTTTGTCCTGATAGACCTGGACTTAGATCTAAAAGAGAACAGCTGCATGCTGGGAGATGATATAAACCCACCCTGTTTACTTAAACACATCTTCTGTGGATGAATCACCAGAAAGACTGTTTTTTAAGGGCTAAGTTGCAGAAGTTGATTCACTTGTCTTGGTGAGCTGAAAATAGATGATTGTTCTCATAATCCTGTATAGAGCATCTTGAAACTTGATATAGTGTGAGGGTTTTTTTTTTTTTAACTTTTTGTACAGCAAGAAAATGAACATATTCAGTTGTGCCTAGAGATAGTGATACTAATTAGCTGTGGGTCTCTTTTTTGCTATTTCCTCAATATTTCATTATAATTTCAATCCCGTCCTTACAGTTCCAAACCTTATATACACTAATGTAGTTTTCACAATGAGCATTACAGAATCTCAGCACTATATGTAAAAAATAGAACCACGTATCTACGTTAAAACCCTGTAAGCTTATCAAGCAAAATGTCCTCGTTAATGTCTTTGCTGTGGAATTTCAAGTGGCAATAGCACAACAACTTGTTCCTAGATAGCTCTGACATTATTTAAAAAGTGATAAAGTTTAACAAGTGATAATGTGAACCACAGAAAAAGCAAAATTAGATGGGAAGTTATAGAACAGGAGGAAAAATTCAGATCTTTCCACCAAATTTAACAGCTGTGATTTAGCACGCTTTACATGTATTTGTGGCTGTGACACGGAGGACCACTGATGGTTCATTATATTGTGTCAGCAACTCTTATCAGGCGTGACATATACACTGCACAGAATCACAGAATCCCTGGGCTGGAAGGGACCTCAGGAGATCATCTAGTCCAGCCCCCTGCTTCAAGCAGGATCAACCCCCACTAAGTCATCCCAGCCAGGACCTTGTCCAGCCGGGACTGAAAAACCTCAAGGGATGGAGAATCCACCACCTCTCTAGGCAACACATTCCAATGCTTCACCACCCGCCTGGTGAAGTAGTTTTTCCTAAAATCTAACCTACACCTCTCCCTCTTCAACTTCAGACCATTGCTTCTTGTTCTGCCATCTGACACCACTGAGAACAGTTTCTCACCCTCCTTTTTAGAGCTCCCCTTCAGGAAGTTAGAGGCTGCTATTAAATCATCTCTAAGTCTTCTCTTCTGTAAACTAAACAAGCCCAAATCCCTCAGCCTATCCTCATAGGTCTTGTGCTCCAGACCCTTCATCACTTTTGTGGCCCTTCGCTGAACCTCCTCCAGCAAATCCACATCCTTTTTATACTGGGGGGCCCAAAACTGAACACAATATTCCAGATGTGGCCTCACCAGTGATGAATAAAGAGGAATAACTACTTCTCTAGATCTTCTCCAAATGCTCCTCCTAATGTACCCTAGTATGCCATTAGCCTTCCTGGCTACAAGGGCACACTGTTTACTCATATCCAGCCTTTCATCCACCATAACCCCTAGGTCTCTTTCCATCATACTGCTGCTGAGCAAGTCGGTCCCCAGCCTGTAACAATGCTTGGGATTCTTCCACCCCACATTCAGGACTCTACACTTTTCCTTATTGAATCACATCAGATTTCTTTTGGCCCTGTCCTCCAATTTATCCAGGTCCCTCTGGATTCTCTCTCTACGCTCCAAGGAATCTACCTCTCCCCCTAGTTTTGTGTCATCCGCAAACTTGCTGAGGGTGCAATCCAGTCCCTCATCCAGGTCATTAATAAAGATGTTGAATAACACCGGCCCCAGAACCGAGCCTTGCGGCACTCCGCTTGAAACAGACCGCCATCCAGATATTGAGCCATTCACCACTACCCATTGGGCCCGACCATCAAGCCAGTTTTCTATCCATCTTATAGTCCAAGGATCCAATCCATATTTCCTTAACTTATGGACAAGACTGTTGTGGCAGACCATATCAAAAGCCTTGCTGAAGTCAAGGTATGTCACATCCACTGACTTCCGCATGTCCACAGAGCTTGTTACCCCATCATAGAAGCTAATCAGATTGGTGAGGCAGGACTTGCCCCTGGTGAATCCATGTTGGCTACTTTTGATCACTTTCCCCTCTTCCAAGTGCTCCAAAACAAATTCCTTGAGGATTCCCTCCATTATTTTCCCAGGGATTGAGGTAAGGCTGACGGGTCTATAGTTCCCTGGATTGTCCTTCTTTCCTTTTTTAAAGATGGGCACTATGTTTGCCTTCTTACAGTCATCCAATAGCTGCCAATTCCCTCAGTACCCTGGGATGCATTAAATCCAGACCCATGGACTTGTACACATCTAGTTTTTCTAGATAGCTCAGAACTTGTTCCTTCCCCACAGATGGCTGCCCTCCACCTTGCCATACTGCATCATCTAGGACCGTCATGTGGAAGTTGACTTTGTCCATGAAGACAGACAAAAAAAGCATTGAGTACTTCAGCTTTTCCTGCATCATCTGTCACTAGGTCACCTCCCTCATCCAGTAATGGCCTCACACCTTCTCGGATAACCTGTTTATTGTTCACATGCCTGTAGAAACCCTTCTTGTTACTCTTCACATCCCTTGCCAGCTGCAGTTCCAATTGTGCTTTCGCTTTCCTGATTACTGCCCGGCATTCTCCAGCCATATGTTTATACTCCTCCTTGGTCAACTATCCACATTTACATTTCTTGTATGCATCCTTTTTGAATTTAAGCTGACTAAGGATTTCCCTGTTAAGCCAAGCTGGTTGCCTGCCATGTTTGCATTTCTTACTACACAGCGGGATTGTTTGTTGCTGTGCCTTCAGTAAGACTTCTTTAAAATACTGCCAGTTCTCTTCAACTCTTTTCCCCTTCATCTTCGTTTCCCAAGGGATCCTGCTCATCCGTTCTCTCAGGGAGTCAAAGTCTGCACCTAACACACTTGTCACAAGCTGTACATAGGACGGGGTGGCCAACACATGGCCTGTGGGCCAGAATCTAGCCTGTGAAGCCTTTTTATCCAGCCCACAAAGCCTTTTCCTATGGCAGCGGTGCCATTTTACCCATGTCAACCAAAGTGAGCAGGAGAGTGCTATGATTGAAATAACAGTGTTTGTCAAGTCCCAGCTAAATTGCTGAACTGTAGTGTTTTGTCACTTTAAAGAAGTAACAAGCTTAATAACTTCAGTGAGTGTTACAGGAGAGGGATGGATACTGCAAGACAGACAGATCTTGAGGAAACTGAGTAGTGGGAGGGTGTTGGGGTTACTCAGCAAAAAAGTAACCTGGTGGTGGAAACCCAAGGTCTGACCTGCCTGGTTGTAGGCAGGCTGTTGGTCTCAGGGCTGAGCTCACCCATAGTTTCAGGAAGGGCAGCAACATCATCCATACTGGCGTTGGTTGAATCAAAAGGTTATCATGATGGCCATACCAGGTACTAGCCAAGGCTGCAACCTGAGCATATGTTTGAATCCTGTTTGCCCTATCTGTGCCAGCCTCCTACAATCTGCTAATTTCCAGTTTGGTCATAGCAAATCTTTAACTAGATGCTTTAGTGTGATTGGTAAATTTGGGTAGAAAGGCCTGTGATGTTACAGTCTCTGGATCACTCCAACAATTATGTGGTTTCCTTTTCTTCAGGGCTGTAATATTTCATTAATGTTTTCTGTCAAATGACCAATACAGATGAAACAGAAGAAACCAGTATCAGTCCAGCTCCTCCTCCTGGCTGTCTCACTGGCATCAGTCTGTGGATAGCCTTCTTCTCCCATACAAATAACAGATGGAAGTTCTTTCAAAATCAAATGACGATCCAGTTGTTACGTGGGATTTGTCATTAGTAGCTCACAAAATGTTTTACCAAGGAGGTCTGTATCATTATCTCCATATTACAGATGGAGAAACTGAGGCACAGAGAGGTGAAGTGAGTTGCTCAGGACCACCGCCTACCACCCACATCTGGGGCTAGCAGCCAGGACAGTGCCCTATCCACTGGGTCACACAACAGCCCTATCAACAACTCATTCACCAAAACGAGTTTGTCACATTAAAGCACCATACTCACACAGAATCATAGGGCTGGAAGGGACCTCAGCAGGTCATCTAGTCCAGCCCCCTGCTTTAAGCAGGATCAACCCCTACTCCTCTCCACCCACATGCAGAAATAATTAGTGGAGGGGCAAATCCTCCTCTTCTCTATAACCTGAGTATCTGAGGAGGTAGTTTCACATGGCACCATTGGAAGGACTCTGGGCAGAGCTGCTTTCAGCAGCAAAGGGAGCCTAGAGGCTGCAGTAATTCCCCTGGCTTCTGTACCCTTCTCTTTAGGGACCAGCAAAGGTGAGCTGCTGCAGATCAACTGGTCTTTCCCTGCCCTGCTCCAAACATCTGGTCCAGCTCTGTGTGGGGTTCCATCTTCTGCACTCTCCAAGGGCTTCCCAAGTCCTGTTCACCCATTTCATGCACTGTGTGTCCAAGTGCATCTGTGCCTGCGCCCTGGGCCTTCTCCATTGCTGTCAACATCAGTAAGAGTCCTTCCTTTGACTATGGTGGGCACTGGATGGATCAGACCCGAGGGAGAAGTCAGGGCCCATTGAATGGAATTATAACAAACAAAAATTTTGAAAGTTACAGGGGTCAATATAGTAACCATGATAAGCCAAAGAAAAAGAGGCAGCTTTTGTAAAACAGAGACTGATATTCATGGAAAGAAAAGTGGGATCTAAGTGTCTTCCTCCTCCGCATGCTGAGACTACCAATCCTGTAAGTGGATCTCTGTGTACAAGCCGCCTTCTTCGAGTAGTGGCCCAGTGGATGCTCCACTCTGGGTGTCAGTGCATCCTCACAGTGGTGCTCAGAGATTCTTCATTGGCTGTAGTTCTCTGGACCGCGCATGCACAGTAGCACCTCCTCGTATTCTTTGGCACACGGGCCCCTCCATCATGTCTCTAGCCTAGCAAATAGAGCATGAGACTCCAAAGCAAGGCAAGGAGGGAGGGAAGGGGAGCACTCACGGGGACATACATCTCGAAGAACCATTGTTACTGCACAAGGTGAGAAACTTCCTCTTCCCATGCATTCAGAACCTTTTTGAAATCAGCAGAGCTCTTCACAGGTTAGAGTCTTCCTACACACACCCTGTTACAGGATCAGGACAAAAATAGCGCTGACTTCAAGTGCATCAGATCCTGGAGCTGACTGAGGCTGGGAAGGTTGTTAAATAACCAATCTTACCAATCTCAATCTAATTCTAGCAGCTGGTATGTAGGAGTTAATGCAAAGATGACGTACAGCACTTGGGAGTGTGAAGAGCAGCTCTGTGCTGAGTGAAAGGAGGAAATTTATCCGAGAAAACCTGTCATCTGAGCTGCTTCTCACTTTTGCTTGCAATCCTACATGGCAATGAGTCAGAGCCAGCAGGGTGTGTGAGAAACCCAGGTGCTTCTCTAGTGGGCTAAGGGGAAGCCCACGCTGCATATGCGTGGAGCCCTTCCACTGTTAAAAGTAGCTTATTAAAAAAAACAGTCCACTTCTGTAGTACCGCTGGAAGTGCTGTCCAGCTAAACAGAACGCTGCTTGTGAAGATCTGGCAGTTGCAAAGCAGGATGTCTAGAATGCAAACAGGGACAGGGAGCAGCCAAGAATGTGATCGCTTATCTGCCTACTCTTTAGAAAGGTGTATGGTTTCATAGTAATATGGAACTTTAATGTAGTCAGTTTTTGGGTGACTTGCAGAAGAAGTGATTTGGATATGGGTTTGGTTTTTTCTCCCCCCTCAAGGAAAATTTCAGTGGTGCACATACTTTCCATTTCCACCAACATTTTTAGACTTTTAGTTTTTTATTGGAAAACCTGAAAACTGATTTTTTTTTTTTTTTTTGGTGTTCATCCAAACATGATGAGCAGTCCTGTGGGACCTTATAGACAAACAGTTCTGTTCTCATTGTTTTTGTGGATACAGACTATCACGGCTACATCTCTGAGACTTGTCGTCCAAAAATGTTTGGTTGTCACATTTTCCATTTTAAAATGAAGAATTGAGACTTTTCAGGAGAACAAACACTTTATGCAAACATTTTCAGTTTGTTGAAAACTTAAATTTCCACTGAAAAAACATTTTTGCAAAATTTTCCATTAGTCCTTTAGGGTATGTCTACACAACAAAGTTATTTTGAAATAACTTACTGAGCCTCTACACCACCATTTAATAAATAATTTGAAATAAATTTAAAATAGTTGGTTTATTTCAAAATAGGTAAACCTCATTGCACAAGAAATAGCACCCATTTTGAAATAGGCTCTATTCTCTGTCTAAACAGCCCATATTTCAAAATAACTCTTTCAAAATAAGCCATACTGCATCCAGTGACTGTATTTTGAAATAGGCTCTACTGTGTGTTACTGTGTGCTAGTGCTATTTAAAAATGAATTTTGTGTGTAGCAGCATTATTTCAAAATAAACTATTCCAGAATACTTTATTTTTGGAATAATACTACTGTGTAGACATACGCGTAGAGATATTAGAACATGGTAAGTGAAATATATTCTAGTGAGTTTTAAAATACAGCTCCATGTGTATCTGTAAGAGCTCAAGATTTCCCAGTGATTTCCTGTAGTCTTTCCTTTTCTAAGCAGAGATTAGTGATTGTAGGTGCTTCGTAAATGATTGTTGAGTTTATTATGGACTTCACTGCATTTGAAAAAGCATTAGTACCGTGAGACTAGCCATGACAAGAGGTACAGAAATGATTAAGAAGCTGGTAGAACTGACTGAGGGTGGATTGAAAGTACACACATTTAGTCACTTGGCCGAATGAAGATTAAAAAAGGATATGTTAGCTGTGCACAAGTATCTGGTGGATGCAATCGCCAAGAAAAAAGAGAACTTCTCAGTTTCACACAAGGAAATTGGAAGGTGTCAGGGTTCTTCTTGTGACTCAGGCTGTGGCAGCACAAGCCCCCTCCTTTTGGAAGGGACATGGTAAAGAGGGATTTCAGCAGATGCTAATGAGGTGCTGTCATGAATATGCAGCGCTTCATTAGCATAATTGCATCCACGCGCGATTTGAAAGTGCCGCTTTCAACAAGCGTGCCACCGGTGTAGCCGGGGGCCTTTCGAAAGGCTCCCTTTGGTTTTGGGAAGAAGGGGCTTTTGAAATCAGGGTGTCCCATCAAAAGGCCCCCGGCTGCACAGGTGGCATGCATTTTGAAAGCGGCACTTTCGAATCGTGCACAGCCACTGTTATGCTAATAAGGTGCTGCATATTCATGGCAGTGCCTCATTACCATCTGCCAAAATCCCCCATTGCCATGCCCCTTCGAAAAGGAGGGGGCTAGTGTGGACACAGCCTCTCTCTGCTAGCTGCAGTTAGAATATGTCATGTATCTTTGCTAAAGTGCTTGTGAATCATTGTGGCAGGTGTTGCTCATTAAATGTATCTGTGACTTATGTGAGATGGCAGTGTCCCTTTGGGAAGTGGAAATTAAGACAGATCCTGACTCCTAGTGGAGCCCATGGGCAAGGAGGAAGTTTGGGCTGAGGACTGATGTTGTCTTATTGGAGTCTGATCCAAAGCCAACTGAAGTCAGTGGGAGTTTCGACTGACTTCAGTTAGCTGTGCTCCAGGCTTTTGTTGAGGACGGAGTAGAGAGTCAGGCCTTTCCCATTTTGGCATGACTAATAGGATTTCCAGACTCCCTCTACGTACGAAGTTGGAGGGTTTGAAGAATTCCTGAGACGACTAATGAAAGAGTGATAGAAACCCGGGAACAGGAAGACTAGCAACAATTCTAGGAGGAACGGGTTCAGAAAACACTACAAGAACACCCAGTCTCTCTGAGGAAGCTAAAGCTGAGGTTTCTACTGAGTTGTTGCTTTTTAGCTCTTTGTAATACCTAACCTCAGGGAGGACAGTATGGACAGAATATGAAGGTCTGAGTGGAGTATAGCATAGGTACTCACGCTCATTCATGGGGCTCCCAGTACAGGTATAAAAAATAAGTAAGTGACAGGATATTCATTCAAATGAATACATGTCTAATGGCCAGATGTACTCTGTGGAGAAATCACCCTGCAGATAAAATGGTGGGAGCTCTATTGCTGAAGATATGTAAGACAGAATAGGACACAGCACTGGGGAGCAATCCTATGCAGTTACAGGGAACAATCTTATACTGGCAGGAAGATGGATTAAAGGACCTGGTAGATTTTTTCTATTTCTGATTTCTACAGTTTCAAATATTCTTCAATACAATGAAAATCAGAACTAAAATTAGCTAATATTAGGAATATAAAATATATGGTACAATATAAGCAGCTATGTTTCTTATTTAATATATAAATTTTCTTCTTCAAGAAGCTTGGTATTTGACTAGTGATTCTGTGGTCTGATGATAACAGGGAGGGACTATGATTATTCTTTCACCAGCATAAATGACTAGATACAATTGATCTGGATGTCTCACAAGCTTTAAAGGTGGCTTAGCTGGAAAATTATTTAATTAGAAAAGTAATTGAAGGAGATTCTTTGGTCTGGTCTATCTTGAATAAATAAATTACGTTAGTGCCAATCAGTTTATTGGTTTAAGAAACAAAAGAGAGAATTTATGTAACTCCTAAAGTTAATCATAACATCAATCTAAGAGTTAAATTAATGTATACTATGTTTTAAACTACTTTTAATTATACTCCAGTTTCCAGGTTTTTAAATATATTAATAATTATACAGCTGCAAATGAAAAGATTTGTTCCTGCTAGTCCGTGGCTACACTACCCCACCTTTTTGGAAGGAGCATGTAAATGACGGGAATCAGAACTGTTTAACAAAGCACTGATATGAATATTCCGTGCCTCATTAGCGTAGAGGCAGCCAGTCACACATTGAAAGTGCTACTTTCACAACTCAACAGGCCATGTAGATGTGGGCACTTTGAAATAAATCCCAGATTTCAAAATTTCCTTATTCCCCAATTAAAAGGTAAATAACATTAGGGCCGAGGCTACATGACCCCTCCCTTTTGGATGGAGCATGTAAATTGCAGGGAGTGGAACTGTGAAGGGCTTCCAATTGGGAATAAAGGAATTTCGAAGTCTGGGGTTTATTTTGAAGCACCTGCATCAACATGGCCAGTATGCATTTTGAAAGCAGCACTTTCAAAGCACGACTGGCCACCATTATGCTAATGAGGCACTGAATAGTCATATCAGCACCTCATTAAACCATTCCAGTCCCTGTCATTTATGTGCCCCTTCTGAAAGGGAGGGGTAGTGTAGCCACAGCCCAAATGTTATTTACCTTCTAATAAGTATAAAAATTTATTTTAGCCATACTTAGAACACATGAAAATAAATTCCCTCCAGCAGCTGTTGATGCTACCAGCAAATTCTGCTTACAGGTATAAACTTTTATTATTATTAGGGCTGTCAAATGATTTAAAATTTCAGTTAATTACAAGATTAAAGAGTAGTCTGTATTAACCCCAGTTTTAATTGAACTGTTAAGCAATAAAATAACAATTTAAATTCAACATGGAAGCATTTCTTTTGGGATGGTAGAAAAAGTACAGAATGGTATATAAATGTTTAGCATAGCTGGCACATAAATATTAGTGTCAGCTACAACAGCGTCATGCGAACACTTGCTTTCACTTTTAGGTGACATTGTAAATAAGAAGTGGGCATCATCCTTCATAAAAGGAAACAAACTTGTTTGTTTGATGATTGGCTGAACGAGAAGTAGGACTAAGTGGACCTACAGAATATAAAGTTTTACCTTGTTTTGTTTATGAGTGCAGTTATGTAAACGTAATTCTCCATTTGTAAGTTGCACTTCCACAAATAAGAGATTGTACTATAGTACTTTTATGTGATGAATTGAAAAATACTAGTTTTTAATCTTTTTACAGTGCAGATATTTGCGGTAAAATACTAACATAATGTGAGCACAGTACACTTGTATTTTGTGTTGTAATGGAAATTTAATGTATTTGAAAATATAGAAAAATATCCACAAATATTTATAAGAATTTTAAATTGTTATTCTGTTATTGTATAAGGGTGCAATTAAAACCTAGATTGATTGTGGCTATTTTTAAATTCTTGTTAATTTGTTTTACGTTAATTGCTTGAGTTGACTGCAATCAATTAACATTTCTAATTATTGCTTGTTATTTGTATGGTGGTTGAGCCTATAGTGCCCCACCTAGAATGGGTCTTCATTATTCTAAACAATGAGCAGACAGGTGGAGAGCCTTGAAGAGTAAATAGATTAGACAATATAAAGAGGGGAAAGGGATAACCGAGGCACAGAGAGGTGAATTGCTCAAGATCACTCAACAAACAGCTCAGTGACCGAGTCAAGAATAGAAGTCAGGTCTTCTGAGATCTAGGGCAGATCTATTCTAGTCCTGAAAGTTGATCTTAGATATGCAGTTCCAGCTGCAACAATTGCAAAGCTGGAATCAACATATCTAAGATTGATTTATCAGGCCATCCACACAGAGGGAGGTTGATGAAAGAAACTCTCCTGTTGACCTTCCTTAATCCTCATGAGAATGAGGATTATCAGGGTAAACTGTCAAGCCCTGATGGGTCAATTTAGCGAGTCCCAACTAGGCACACTAAACTGAACACTGGAAGATCAACCCTGAGCAGGTTGGTCTTCTGATAAGTATAGATGACTCTTAGTCCTAGCCGTGTCCAAGACCCTTTAGCCTCCCTTGCCCTTTTGAGTTGAAGTAACTAGCATTCCCAGTTTTCCTGTGCACTGTGGTCAGGTAATTTGTAGAGGTAAATTTGTAGTCACTGTCCTGAAAAGCTTAGGCTGTGGCCACACTAGCCCCTCCTTTTGGAGGGGCTATGGTAACATGGCAGTTTGGAGTATGCTAATGAAGTGCTACCAGGAATATGCAGCACCTCATTAGCATAATGACAGCCGCACACACTTTAAAACTGCTGGTTTTGAAACATACGCCACCTGTGTAGCCAGGGACCTTTCGAAACGACCCCCCGATTTTGAAAACCCCTTCTTCTCAAAACCACACGAGGCCAGCAGTTTCAAAGCATGCGTGTCTGCCATTATGCTAATGAGGCACTGAGTATTCATGGTAGCACCTCATTAGCATATTCTGAAGTGCCACATTATGAGAGCCCTTCCAAAAGGAGGGCTTAGTGTGGCCACAGCCTTATTGATGTAACTTGACTCACATAAATAGTCCCATTCTATTTGGACTTTAGGATCAGGTCTTATACCTGCAAATGCAACAAATATACCTGCAAATGCAACAAAGTATCTGTGAATGAAAAGATCTCAACTTATGAAAACTATCCCAAAAAAGTCTTTTCACACTGGTAAATGGCCTCTTTCAGAGACAGGCTTACAAAGCTTGCATGCTGCCTAATCACTAAAGAAACAGTTGTGCACAAAAGGCAAAACTGCAAATATTATCCAATGATCTCAAATTCTGGCTGGTCTCAGGCATAACATCCAAACACAGTGGTGCAGAGGCTCCTCCTACGGGGATAGCAGAGAAATACAAAGGATTAAAATAATAAAAAGAAGTAAAAGGGTAGTCTATATACTATCAAAACAAAAAGCAGTCAAGTCGCACTTTATTATTATTATTATTTTGCTAGTCTTTAAAGTGCGACTTGACTGCTTTTTGTTTTGAAGTAAAAGGGTGACTGAGACACAGCATGAGGAATATTAGTTAAAGATCATAGTAAAATCCTAAAGAGCCACCTTGAGTGATAGACCCTGAGTGCCAAGAAACTTTAAAAAATGGTGTTTGAATTTCCTTTATTCTGCAGTTTCATAACTTACCACCTGCTTATAAGCAATTTTTGTTTGAGTGTTGTTCATTTTAGTGTCTTATATAAATAGTGACCTGGGAGTGAACTCTCTCAACTTATGACCAAGCCATATGTGCTAGAAGCCACCCTCAGCATCAGTGCCATGCAAAAAGGCAAGCTGCCATTCATCAAAATGGAAATGTACCCCCACGCGGATTCAGTCAGGTAATAACATCCTGAAAGGCCATCCACATTTGTCAGAAATCTGGGAACATCCATCAGGCCCTAACAACTCAATGAACTGGCTTCAGTCATTCAGTTTGTTTCAGAACATTGCAGAATATATCCTCCTCTTGAGATGTGTCCATAACTTCTCTTGTGTTTGTGTGTGCATAACTCCACTAGTCATAGAAGTAGTATACCTGTTCTTTTCCAGAAGTGAACATACCCTGTGTCAATGACTTCCTCAGCTCCCATTAACACCACAGCAAGATACCACTCATGTCAGATTGCAATTGTCAGTGCAACTCATAGGCTATGCCTACATTAGAAGCATCTGTCTACGGAAGTTACTGTCAGAAGAGATGTTCCAACAAACCTTCTGTTGACAGATCGCATCTACACATAAAAGTGGATTATCTTTTGACCTGCTCTGTTGACAAAAGGGCCCCCAGAGTGTCTACACAGCTTTTTTGTTGACAAAATGCATTTTGTGTGTAGATGCTCTGCGAATTTTGTCTACAAAACTCTCTAGTGTCGATGTACCATAGATTCAGGGTCTTCAGAATAGATTTTCATACATATCAAGTGCAACCCCAATATCTGCACTGTGTTGGACATGGATGAATTGAATGTTTTTCGATACATGCAAGGATTGGACATTTGTTGTATTTTAAATGTAATGAGGATGACGTTTAGTTATCTTAAATGAAAAGGAACTGATTTTTCACTGTTCATTGACTGAATGTCAAAAAGAGAATGCCTCTTCACAGTGGGAAAGAAGCAAGCCCTTTGATTTATGTGTGACTGATAAATCTAGTAATGACAGGAGTGGCCTTCATGATGTAGATTGTTACAAAGGTTTTCTTATGAGGGTGGAGAGAAAGTCCTTATGTATTCACAAAATGTCTAAGGCACCATTCTCCCCAGTGTGCATTCACAACTGACTTAAACTCAGACAGCAGTCACATTGTGACGGCAATAACAGTGTTTTGTGACAGACCTGGGTACTAAATGGAACACCAAATCTGACTCTCCTTAAGCTCTTGGAACATTGAAATCCAGGGGTAAAAATTTCAGAAACTTGGGAGCTTAAGTGTCTTTAGCAGTCAATAAGAGTTATGATCTTTAGTCTCAGAGCATGCCTTCACTATTGGCTGGGTTGATGGGCAGCATTTAATCCAGCAAGTTTGATTTATTACATCTAGCTTAGCATTCTAGGGCTACGTCTACACGTGAAGCCAACATCGAAATAGCTTATTTCGATATAGCAACATCGAAATAGGCTATTTCGATGAATAACGTCTACACGTCCTCCAGGACTGGCAACGTCGATGTTCAACTTCGACGTTGCGCGGCACCACATCGAAATAGGCGCTGCGAGGGTACGTCTACACGCCAAAGTAGCACACATCGAAATAAGGGTGCCAGGCACAGCTGCAGACAGGGTCACAGGGCGGACTCAACAGCCAGCCGCTCCCTTAAAGGGCCCCTCCCAGACACAGTTGCACTAAACAACACAAGAGCCACAGAGCCAACAACTGGTTGCAGACCCTGTGCATGCAGCATGGATCCCCAGCTGCCGCAGCAGCAGCCAGAAGCCCTGGGCTAAGGGCTGCTGCCCACGGTGACCATAGAGCCCCGCAGGGGCTGGAGAGAGAGCATCTCTCAACCCCCCAGCTGATGGCTGCCATGGAGGACCCGGCAATTTCGACGTTGCGGGATGCGGATCGTCTACACGGTCCCTACTTCGACGTTGAACATCGAAGTAGGGCGCTATTCCGATCCC
The DNA here is from genome assembly GCF_033958435.1 of Carettochelys insculpta. Classification (NCBI taxonomy): domain Eukaryota; kingdom Metazoa; phylum Chordata; order Testudines; family Carettochelyidae; genus Carettochelys; species Carettochelys insculpta. Next base: position 366,785,728 of record NC_134137.1, on the reverse strand, counting down.
CTCATGAGGTTAGCGACTTCGACGTCTCACCGCCTAACGTCGAAGTTAACTTCGAAATAGCGCCCAACACGTGTAGCCGCGATGGGTGCTATTTCAAAGTTAGTGCCGCTACTTCGAAGTAGCGTGCACGTGTAGACACAGCTTAGATGTGGTAAATCGACCATCGAGCTCTCTCTCTGATTCCAGTATTCCACCCAAACAAGAAGAGTAAGCAGAATTGACGAGAGAGTCAGCTGTCAGCATGCCATGGTGAAGATATCATGGTAAGCAGACCAAAGCATGTCAACTTCAGCTACATTATTCACATAGGTGAAGTTGCATAACTTAGGTCAATGGCCAGCAAAGGTGTAGAAAAGGCCTTATATTTAGTTAAGTTCCTAAATCAGTTAAGGGTTTCTGAAAGTGTTTGGGCTTCTTATCCTGGAAATAATTCTGCTAAGTGTAACCCACACATCTGTGTGTTGTGGTTCAGTGTCCCATGTTGTGGCACCTAGACCACTGGCAGTGAAAGAATGAGTCTCCTGTACAGCCTTCACTAAGAGCCAGATGGCTTATAGCTCAAACTGTAGAGGCTCATGAACTGAGGTCTCAGATTTGAGTCAGCTTGTTGGCAGTTACTTTCATCTGAGGACCTCTAAGCACTTTCATTAAAGCTTCACCATATACCTGTGGGGCACGTAAATATTATCCCAGATTTACTGATGGGTAAAATGAGGCACAGAGAGATTAAGTGATCTGCCTTAGATTATACAGGAGTTTTGTCACAGAGCCAGAAACAGACTCAAGGAGTTGACTTATCTATTGTATCCTAAAAGGCTTGGCTGTGTCCTTTAAGGTCTTCACAAAGCCTATGTCTACATTAGAAAGTTTTGCTAACAAAACAAGGGTTTTGTTGACAAAACTCATGGAGCATAAACACACATGTTCTTTCAAAATATATTTTGAAAGAAGGGACTCTTTTGAAATATTCAGTGTAGTGTCTATATACAAAAAGCGTTCTATAGAAATTAAATCAAAAGAACATGGCACTCCTTTCGAAAGCATTCTTCCACTCCTTTTTCAGGAAGAGAGCCTTCTTTTGAAAGCTTCTTTTGGAAGAAAACACATGTAGATGCACCGCGGACCCTTCTTTTCAAAAGAGTGGTCCTGATGGTGCCTGATTTTTTCTGATGGTGCCTGGCCCCTTCTTTTGAAAGAGTGGGGGCTGTGTGGACGCTCTTTTTCAGAAGAGCAGATCACTCTTTTGATCTGCTTTTTTGTGTGTGAGCACACTCTTTTGAAAGAAGTTCTTTCGGAAAAGATCTTCCGGAGGATTTCTTTCAAAAGATCACTGTAGTGTAGACATAGCCAAAATGCGTTATGTTGACAGTATGTCGACAAAATTCGGAACTTTCGTCGAAGCCTTCTGCCTCTCTCCCAAGAGGCAGACCGCCTTTCTTAACAAAATCTGGTGACAAAAAAGCCATGCAGACGCTCTGGGGGGCAGAGGGGCTGTCAACAGACAGGGCTTCTGGGTCATCAGACAGCCCTGTCTGCTGTGCTTTCAGTCGGCTGTTCTGTCAAGAGAGCAGCCAGGCAGTGCAGCCAGCGTCAACAGAGCAGATCTCTTTTTCGATCCACTTTAGTGTTTGGCCACGCTTTGTTGACAGACTGCTGTAGTGTAGACATAGCCAATATCCTTGGCAAGACTGAGCCTTCTGTTTATGTTACAACCCAAGATGCTGGTTCAGCAAAGCACTTTTAACACATGCTCAACTTTAAGCATGTACTTAAATCTCATGTAGTTGATACTAAGCCACGTGTAAAGTTAATCACATTTTTAACTTCTTTGATGATTCAGGACGATATAGAATTTAACAGAGATAAAACTAGGACATTAGCAGTGGCTTAAAAACAGTGCAACAGGCAAAAGAAGAAACAAACCCTGTTAGAAAGTAGATTTTTCTCTACTATCTTCAATAGGTTTTTAAAGTATCCTATAGAATTAGAGTGAGAGAGAGAGAGAAAGAGAGCAAGGATATAATTTTCTATCAAATTCTGTGGGATACTGAGGGAAAGGGTTTTTTTTTAAATTTTATTATGTAATTTTAGATCTTTCTTATAAGGGTAATTATTTTACTACTTACTTTAAAATGTTTTTGAGGGATGATTTTTTTTTGTTTGTGGGATTTTTTTATTCTGTGATCATAACTTTGTTCCCCATAAATGTTCTCCATAAAAGTCCTATGAAAAATAGAGCAGATTGCAGAAAAGAAAACATAAGGTAAATGTATTTAAATTTTAAATGCCTAATTTAAAAAAAATAAAAAATAATTTCACTGGCATAACTGAACACTCTGTGTGAACAGCTTTCCAGTTATATTTCCAAACTGGTGGCAAAAGAACAAACCTTGCCCCTTTTTTGAGACTATGCTACTGTTGATGGTTTCCAAATACTTATAATTTATTTTCATCAAACATAACAATATTTAATTCCTGTACATTTATGCTCTGCTCTGACCAGGGCAGTTCAATAATAGAGTGAGGATAGAGGAAGTGGAGAACCCAAGAGATGGATTTTAATTAGAAGGCAATCAAGCCACCAGATGGCTCCCTGATGTTTTAAATCTCCTCTTGGGTGTAATCAATTGACTTTTCTTGAGGAGAGTATCAGAGGACATTTTTAAACAAAGCCCCACAGCTGAAACATAAAGAAGCTCTATGTAGCTGTGGAAATAATTTGTGGACTGAGGTATAGGTTGAAGTATTTTGTTACATTCATTTAATACAAGACATTAATCATTACACAAGCTGTAATCGCCTTCATAACTTGCTCCTTCACTTCTCATGATTTTCATTTAAAAATCTACTTGCATTCTTAGGTTGAATTATTTTTACCAAATGGGAAAAGAAAACACAAAAATTAAAATCAAATAGATTTTCAGTGAAGCAAATTGATGCTTTTCTGAGCTCTCTGTGGCTCTCCATTACATTATACTTCCAATATTGATAGCAGTGGAATTTGCCACAAATGGTAACAATTCTCAGATTTTACAAAGCTGGTAGTCTCATTTAACATATGGGGAAGTGTAGGCATTGGGTGGACAAGAGATTTGCCCAAAGCCACACTGTGAACTAATGGAGAGTTGTGAATGGAGTGAGAGAAGAATATGATAGAAGAGATCTGTAGTGGGATTCTGATTGATAAGTGTTGCCCTAAGTTAGAGATGTGAAAATAGAGTCAGATTCTGGCTTCTGGCTAACACCTCCCTCATCCGGAGTCCACAGCAAAACTAATGAGCTTCCCAAAACACTGGAGGTACTTCGTATTAAAGAGACAAGAAAAGTTTCACATAGCAGCACAAATAAAACAGATGGTGCTTTAGTAAATAAAGCACCAAAATGCTCTGAAATCATTGGTTTACATCTTTGCTGGTTTGACTCAGTCCTTTTTTCTTCTGCTGTAGCTTGAGTTCCATGAAGATTGTTATTGTTGCAGGATGTTTAGAATGAGACTTTAACCATGTTTTCTCAATTTTTTGTGGTCATTAAGGGCCTGATCCAAAACCAGTGTGTAATTAATAGTACGAGTGATACTGGCTTCAGATCAAGTATTGCCTGTGTGATAGCACTTTTTGGTGAGAATGCAGTTCTGCTTCAGTGTCCCAACAAAAGTTGTCCCTTACTATTTTGATGTGTACCAGTTGTTTGCTGACCTCCAAGCTAGGCAGTACTGCTCTGTAGTGGTGTGAAATGGCACTTAGGAAGAAGAGAATCAAAAACACAATTGCCAGGTGGTCTAATTGCCCTTTGCAATTTTGGAAGTCTCCCTGTACATTTCCATGTACTTTGTATGGGTAAGTCTACATAGCAAAATTACTTTGGAATAACAGCCTCCAGGGTTTCCCAGACTTTATATAGTTGGAACCCAAGTTTTTTCAGTTCCTTTTTTTGTGGCCCAAAAATATAAACACATATAAAAATATGAATGAAAAATGAATAAATTTTCACTTTATTATTTATTCACAATAATAATAGTGCATCATAATAAAAATCTTGATATAAAATACTTAAGTGCCTAACCTATTGTTATTACCTTAATTACATGGGAAAATACAAACTGTACCAAATTAATAGGATCCTGCGCGATAATTTGTGTATTTTCTAAGAACTGGTATTTTTTTTTCCCCAAGAACCAGTACTGGGCCCTGGACCACATTTTAGGAAATGCTGATAGATGCTATTTCGAAATAGCTTTGCTAGTATCTACACAACACAGCTGGGCAATTTTGTTTTGAATTTGGTAAACCTCATTCGATGAGGAATAACCCCTATTCTGAAATAGATATTTCAGAGTAGGGACTGTGTAAACAGGGATAGGGGCTATTTCAAAATAAGCTATTCCAGAATGGTTTATTCCAAAATAACACTGCTGTGTAAGCCTACTCTTTTGCATGAGAACAGTGCTTCCAGGGGCTCTGATCCGAAATAGGCTCTGTTGTGTGTGTATACACTATTTTGGAATCAGTTTTGCTTGTTTTGGGGCTTCCCTGTAGTGTAGACACATTATTCTGAAATGTCTTATTTTGGAATAGTAAATCCAGAATAAATTATTCCAGAATAACTCTGTAGTATAGATACACCCTATTATGCCTGCAAGTGATAGTATGGGTAGAAATGGAAGCCATAGTTTAAAAATCTACCCTTGGATGACATAACAGAGCTAGGAATAGAGCTTAGATCCAATTCTCTAACCACTAGACAACTCTACCAGTTCTGTATCCAAGTACTCTGTCTCCAACTAAATTTGTTTTATGAAATGTTGTAAAAGTATTACTTTTATAACATAACATTGTCACTTGTTACACACTGGAGCCTGGAGAAGTCAGTAGTGCAATGCACTATCTCATGCTTATAGGACATTGCTTTTTTGCCCTCTGGTATTTTTACTGTGCAGCCACCATTCTTTTAAAGTACCTGAGTCCTTGAGAATGGAAATAATGCAGCTGTGTAGCCATTCAAAATGCAGTTGCAGTCAGTCCTGGAAGTAGAGTGCAGCTTGCTTTGACTCCGCTCTCAAAATACTGGAGTGTTCAGATCCCTCTTAACTGGTTCGCACCATCCTGGAATTGTATCTAGCATTAACATTTAGATCCAGAGTGAACAACCCCAGAATTCAAAGGGAGATTGATTCTGGCATGTGTGCATGCGCGCGCACGCACACGCACACAAGCCTTATCCAGTAAAAATATAGATATTTTTTCAAATCAGTACTTCATTTTAATGAGGTACCTTACCAAATTAAAGAGTAGTGTAAATATCTAAGCACACACGCACGTATATATACAATGTAGTGGCAGGGAGAGAGAATTTTCAGCCTAGTATTTTACATTTATTTAAGGACATATTTGGTATTTATGTGTTTCTGATCTCTTGAGAACAAACCTGTAAAGATCCTTCATAATTGAACCCTTAAACTTTTAATACAGTCTTTGGACTGATAAACATTTCCCATGTGTTTTACTTAGCTATTAAATGGTTGACTAAGGCTTTTACTTGGTCTGTAAAACTGAACTGATGACATCTTAATATGGTACAGGGAATAACACAGCGAAATAGAATCCAGATGTTTGTGGTGCTGCAACATTTGAATTGATCAATTCTTACTTTGGGGTAAAGGAGCAGGACTGGAGAGCTGAGGATAACCAGGACAACATAAATAATATGGCTAGAATGAAAGAGTTTTCTCATTGTGGGCTGCGAATGTTCATGCAATTTTATAACACAGTATTTAAAGGAGATCTGAAAGCACTTCATAAATTACCTGCCTGAAATCTGTTTTTTGTATTGTTTTATAATAAAAGGCTAAAGTGAACGGGCCTCTTCCATCCCATAAATACATCTGTCTCACTCTCTAGACAGAGAGACAGACTGACAGAAGTGCTATGTACTAAAAAGGGACATACTAATATATTTGTTACAGGAATTAGTTTAAGCACCCATAGAGATCAGTGGGATTGGCTTTAATGGGAGCCATTTCAGATCTTCGTTTATAACATTAACATAGACAGAGCAGAAGAAGAAGGATAAAAGGATGTTCTTCACACAATGTACAGTCAACCTGTGGAACTCCTTGCCAGAGGCAGCTGTGAAGGCTAGCGTAAATACATCTTTGTTTTAACTATTTTCGCACTGGAGTTTTTAAATATTGTGTCAAGTCATTTTTTGTATCATTGTATTAAGCCCTGTTATATAGAAATTTAGTTGTATTTTGTAGAACAGTTCCTAGAAGTAGGTAATGTAAAGAAAAACCTCTCTGTACCCTTTATTTTTGGATTGCTTAATTGATTGCCCTGTTGAGTGAATGAGGTGTAAATGAAAAGACATAGAAGACAAGCACCTCCAGGTACTTGCAAGGGTTGGAGAAGGTAGATCCAAGACCAGTGAGAAGAACAATGGAACCTGTGAAGTGGGCCCATTGAAAGAAGATTGGACATATGGACGCCTTGGGAGTCACCAGCAAGTACCTGCCTTTGGAAGCACCACCCGGAAGAAGGTGCTAAATGCATATTCATAAGTTTGCTCTTCCATATTATGCATATGCATGAGAGAGAGGACACTTAAATGTAAGATATCTTGCTCAGGGACCCCACGTTTATGTTGTCAGTACTGTAGCATTGATCCGTATCGGTAGAAGCCCGGTTCCACCCCTCTCCCATGTAACTCACCTGGCCAGTGCAGTTACAGGGAGCTACAGATGGATGGCAGGAGAGAGATTGCTTGATTGTTACCTTTTCGGTCCTCTCCTTCTAGGGAACATGGCATTGGCCACTGTTGGCAGACAGGGTACTGGGCTGGATGGACCTTTGGTCTGACCCAGTATGACCCATTCTTTGCAGTGGTCCTGGGGGCGCCGATGTGACATCCAAATGGCAACATCTGAGGGATACAGTTCACAACACGGCCTTGTCGGTGTTTGGAAGAAGAGCTAGAAACACAAACGACTGGTTCGAAGCTAACTCCGATGAGATGATTCCAGTCATTGAAAAGAAGCGTGCTGCACTCCTGGAGTACAAACGCTCACTGAGGCAGAGTACCCAGCAAGCACTTAGAGCGGCCAGAAGAACAGTACAGCAGACAGCCAGGCGCTGTGCCAACAACCACTAGCTCCAGCTATGCAGCAGCATCCAGACCTGTGCCGACTTTGGTAATCTCAGAGGAATGTACGAGGGTATGAGGAAGGCATTAGGACCCCCCAGAACAAGATGGCACCTCTGAAATCCAAATCTGGTGAAGTCATCACTGACAAAGCCAAACAGATGGAGCGCTGAGTTGAGCACTACTCCGAGCTGTACTCACGCGAGAACATTGTGGTTGACGCAGCCCTCGATGCCGTCGAGCTCCTACCAGTAATGGACAAACTGGATCAGGAACCGACTGTGGATGAACTGAAGAGAGCCATTGACAGCATTGCAGCAGGAAAGGCCCCTGGCCAGGATGGTACACCACCAGAGGTAATCAAGTGTGCCACGGACACACTCCTGGAACCCCTACATGAGCTACTGTGCCTGTGCTGGAAAGAGGGTGAGGTTCCACAGGATATGCGCGACGCTAACATTGTAACGTTGTATAAGAACAAAGGAGACAGAAGCGACTGCAACAACTACCGTGGAATCTCCCTCCTAAGCGTCACTGGTAAACTGTTTGCTCGCGTCATCCTTGGCAGACTCCAGAAGATTGCTGAGAGGGTGTACCCCGAATCACAGTGCGGATTCCGCGCAGAGAGGTCTACCGTTGACATGGTCTTCTCTCTAAGGCAGCTGCAGGAGAAATGCAGGGAGCAGAGGAAGCCACTCTACATAGCCTTCATCGACTTGACCAAGGCCTTTGACTTGGTCAGCAGGGATGGTCTGTTCAAACTGCTCCACAAGATAGGCTGTCCTCCACGGTTACTCAAGATGATCCAGTCGTTCCACGAAGACATGAGAGGAACCATCCAATATGACGGCGCATTATCGGATGCTTTCAGAATCAGGAGTGGTGTCAAACAAGGATGCGTGCTTGCTCCGACATTGTTCGGGATCTTCTTCGCACTCCTCCTGAAGCATGCCTTTGGATCTTCAACAGAGGGCATCTTGCTGCACACAAGATCTGATGGGAAACTGTTTAATCTTGCAAGGCTGAAAGCTAAGTCTAAGGTGCGGGAAGTCCTCATGAGAGACATGCTGTTCGCAGACGATGCTGCTGTAGTGTCTCACACAGAAGACCAGCTTCAAAAACTGCTGGATCAGTTCTCCAAAGCGTGCAAGGACTTTGGGGTTACCATCAGCCTAAAGAAGACAAACGTACTCGGTCAGGATGTTGCTGAATCCCCATCAATCAGCATTGACAACTATACGTTAGAGGTCGTCCACGAGTTCGTTTACCTCGGGTCCACCATCACTGACACCCTGTCGTTGGACACTGAGCTAAATAGGAGGATCGGAAAAGCGGCCACAACTCTGTCCAGACTCAGCAAGAGAGTGTGGAATAACAACAAGCTGTACACTCACACCAAAATGCAAGTCTACAGAGCCTGCATCCTCAGCACCCTCCTTTATGGCAGCGAGACTTGGACCCTGTATGCCCGCCAGGAAAAGAGGCTGAACTTCTTCCACTTGCGCTGCCTCAGGCGCATCCTTGGAATATCATGGAAGGACAGAGTGACCAACACCGCCGTCCTCGAACAAGCTGGAATCCCAACCATGCACACCCTCCTCAGGCAGCATCAGCTCCGCTGGCTTGGCCACGTCCACAGGATGAATGATGGAAGAATTCCAAAAGACAATCTGTATGGTGAGCTTGCCTCTGGCAAAAGACCTCCCGGACGCCCCCAGTTGCGCTACAAAGATGTCTGCAAGAGAGACCTCAGAGAGGTAGACATCGAGCTGGACAACTGGGAAGAACTAGCAGACGACCATGGCAGATGGAGGCAGGGGTTACACAAGGGCCTTCAGAAGGGCGAGATGAGGATCAGACAGCCAGCAGAGGAGAAGCGAGCGCACAGAAAGCACAATAAGGACTTGCCAGACACCCACCACATCTGCAAGAGATGCAGCAAGGACTGTCACTCTCGTGTGGGTCTTCATAGTCACAGTAGATGCTGTAAATGAAGCCCTCAATTGAAACTATAAAGGGCGCGATCCATAGTCTATGCAGACTGAAGGATGCCTACTACTACTATATTCTTATGAGCATGGGATACTTGGAAAACGTAAGAGCCTGATCTGCCTCAGTGGAGCTGGTGTTCACATCACTGGTTACTTGGCTATCCGAACAGCAACGAAGGGCCATGTGGCACCTTACAGACTAACAGAAAAGTTTTGAGCATGAGCTTTCATGAGCACAGACTCACTTCATCAGATGAAGTGTCTGTGCTCACAAAAGCTCATGCTGAAAACTTTTCTGTTAGTCTGTAAGGTGCCATATGACCCTTCGTTGCTGTTACAGATCCAGACTAACATGGCTATCCCTCCGATACTTGGCTATCCTAGGTGTTGTGGACCAATCATGGGCCTGTAGCTTCTCCACCCTGGATCCCAATCTGGTCACATTCCACACACCGGCACACTGATGTGGAGAGTCTGAGTGGTAACAGGTCTTTTTGGGTTGGTGACTAGTTTCAGCTTGGCCATCCAATCATGATCCCTTTCCCAGGGTGGAGACCATACTTGCACACAGACTGCTTTATGTGGTAATTGCTGCTGGGGATGATGTGAAGAGATGCCAAATAGAAGGATGAGGGACTCACCAGGAAGATAGAATGGGTCAGGAGGTCCACAATGGACAATGTCCTCTGCCAGGCTGTCCCATAGCTCAGGGGCTGGCACACTCTGTGTCCAGCTGAAAGACCCTTGTTGACATCCTTCTCCACCCTTTCATTAAGTAGGGTGAGCACTGAATCTAATCTCTTACATCCCACCTGAGGGCTCTGAACTCTGGGCTAAAAGTTGTTAAATGGGTAGAAATACCTCCTCCTTCTCTGGCTGATTTCTGTGGAATCAGGCCCCTACACAACTCAATCTCGCAAGAAGTGGCTTCGGCACCTGAGCTACCTGGCTACAGGAGATCAGCTGCCATTTGTGAATTGCTAGCAGAACTGAGAACTTCTCTGAAGCACAGACTCAGGAGAGAGTGGTGGCTTAGAGCACGCTCCTTTTGTTATCATCTCCCATTGGCTAGCGTAGGTGGCTCCTAGCCTAGCATTCTGGCTTTTGTCTCTCACACTACCCATACCACATGTTACCCATGAATTTAAAGATATCATCAAATTCTACCCCGTATAATTCCAAGAAAAATGAAAATGGCCCCAAGGCTGCCTGGGGGACTAGCAGAGTGCCTAGCCAGGGTTGTCCTTAGGCATTATCAGGGTCTATGCAGCATTATTAAACTGGTGCCCCACTGACCCCAGTGTGTGAAAGGGGCACAGCTCCTGCACGAAACCTGCTCAGAGGCCAAGTTGCTGTTCACTCATCCACCTGTTCACTCATCCACCCCACAAACAGCCACTCCTGTGAGCTGTCATGCCCTGAATTAAATATCTCTATAGATTTGGGGCTAATTTAAGGTGTTTAACAATTTTAAAAATAACGGATAGGAAAAATCTTTACTACATTTAATTTATTCACCCTCTGAAGTGGACCCAACCCACACACTTCCTAGACCATCATCATTGGTGGTGAGGAGTAGATGGAGCTGGGGGGAACTGGGGCTCACCCCAGCTGCTCTGCTGGTGGAAACAGGGCAGGGGGAATTGGGGCTCCCCAAGAGGTTCTGGTCAGGGGATGAGGCCAGGGGACCTGGGTCCCCAGTTGCTCCATGTGGCCTCTACATCAAGGGGGTGTGTACCCCGAGTACCCAGCATGGTCCAGGAACCCCCCATGCTCCCTGAGCTCTGCAGTTGAATAGGGGTGAGTTTGGGGGGTGTATGAGCTAGGGAGAGCTGCCTGTGCAACACCCACCACCACTGCTGAGGAGGCAGGAGCTGTGCCCCTGAGGAGCCCAGCTGTCTGCAGTACATGGCTGCCAGAAATGGCCAGTCTGGCTGCTGAGCCTTTCTCTTGCCCACCCCCACTCACACCACCAAGTGGCAAGTGTGACAGGGTGCAGTCACGGAAGACCCCTTGGGATGTTCCCTGGTGGGCAGATCATGCCATTGACCCCTTCCTTCTTGCTCTCTGGGGCTTCCCACCACCCAGTTCTGCTAGGCCAGATCCTCTCACCTCCCTCAGCCAAGGCACAGAGTTGGAGTTACCACCATGCTGCAGAGCAAAACAGACTCTGATTAACTTCAGCTCTGGGAGGATGCAGTTCTAGGGCACAGCACTTGGAAAATGAAACCCCAAAAGTAATCAACCCCCCCCCCCAATAAATCTGTCTCGGTGCAAAAATTTGCACAGGGAGGGCTCATTAGGTAAGCCTCCTTTATTAATAAAAGGGAGATATCCACAGTGGTAGTAACAGGTAATGACAGGTTGCACAGGTAATGACAGTTTGCACAGCTTGACTATAAACAAAAGAGTGTTATGAACCACACAGTAGGATTTAAGTGATTATAAGAAAATAAAAGAATATACACATCCACTAAAAATCAAGTAATGTGAATCCTGACCCTAAATAGCTGTTCCTGTATCATGTGAAAGTTTCAGTTCAGAAAAGATCTTGTCCTGACCTGGGCCTCCAGTACACTGTAAAGCACTTGTGTTTCTCTTGAAGGTGTGTCAGGCAACTTCTAAGAGAGGCTGAAGAGAAAGGAGCTGAAAGATCCCCATTGCTTAAATAGATTTTCCTCATGGATGGAAATCCTTTGTTTTAACATTCTTCCACTCCCTGCCCAGATGGAAAACACCTGAATTCCAAAATGAAGGCCTGTACCAGGTACCACCTCCCAGACCTTGAGGACAAAGAAAGCCGTTTACAAGCCATCTGGCTGATTGCCCAGTCATTAGGGTTGGGGCAGCAGTGATGGATCTCATTAGCACATTTAAAACTACAAATAGACAAGCATTGAAATCTTATGCTCCAAAATATCTGTTAGTCTATAAGGTGCCACAGGACTTCTTGTTGTTGTCTACAAATAGACATACAATCTATACAGCAAGGTCCCCACATTTGCAAACTTAACATTCACTAATTCAGTTCACGGGCTCCGGGGCAGGGAGCACAGGCAGCTGCTGCTTCCCTGGGGCTCCAGGCAGGAACGCCAGCAGCCACCACTTCCCCAGGGCCTCTGGGTAGGGAGCGCTGGCAGCTGCTGCTTCCCCAGGATGCTGAGGACCCACCCTCCCCCCATATTAGCAAAAATCAACATTCGTGAGGGTTCTGAACATGGAACCCTTGCCAATGTTGCAACCCTAGTGTATTTCATACACATTCACCTGCACATCTACTAATATCGTATATGCCATCATGTGCCAGCAATGCCCCTCTGCCGTATGCATTGGGCAAACTGGACAGTCTCTACATAAAAGAGTAAATAGACACAAATCAGGTATCAGGAATGGTACCATACAAAAACCTGTAGGAGAACACTTCAATCTCCCTGGACACTCAGTGGGAGATTTAAAAGTGGCCATCCTGCCACAAAAAAAACTTCAGAAACCGACTCCAAAGAGGAACCGCAGAGTTACAATTCATTGACAAATTTGACACTAGCAATAAAGGACCGAACAGAGACTGGGAGTGACTGGCCAACTACAAAAGCAGGTTCTCCTCTCTTGGTGTTCACACCTCCATATTAGCTGCTGGAAGGGGGCCACATCCTCCCTGGCTGAATTGACTTTTTCAACTCTGGCCTTCCTCTTGATTGAGACTCCTTCCTTTTCATGAGGCTGTATAATTAGACCTCTGAAACCTCCACTACATTGCATCAGAGGAAGTGGGTCTTTGCCCACAAAAGCTTATGCTCCACAATATCTTTAGTCTGCAAGGTGCCACAGGACTTCTCATGGTTTTTGCGGAGACAGACTAACATAGCTACCCCTCTGAGACACTGTGTTTCCAACATACAAGAATGATACATGTGCAAAAGCATGATTTACAGATCCAGCAGATTATCTCATTGAAAATGATAGCTTACAAGAGACATTTTTTCCAAAGTGTCTCTGAGTTATCCATTTTAACGTGTAACGCCAGCAAGCCTGGGTCATCAGCAGGAGAGATTGAATCTGTGAGCAGAGGGGCTAAAGCTCTGTGCTTTAATTCATGAGCCAAAGGCCAGCTGGATCTCAGCCAAGGCTGTAGAGCAGAGACTTCACTATCCTTAGTACATGGTCTCAGTGCCTCTGGAGTTACATATTCACAATGCATTTTCCATAAAGGGGATGGGGGAAGGGAGGAGGGGTCCAATACAGTGTAGTAAACTCTTTTGAATCTGACAGCCCCGGGACAGGGAGGTTGCCAGATATTCAAATGTTCTGGATAATGGAGAGGTATACATAGCAATGCAGAACACTAAAGAAAAACAAGATCGAATATTAAGAAATGAACAAAAATGTATGCAGAGTACTTTATTTACCAACAACAGTAGTACTGTAAACTTATACTGTACTTATACTTACACTGTTGGAAGACAGGCTACTGAGCTGGATGGACCTTTGGTCTGACCCAGTCTGGCCATTCTGATGTATTTGCTGTATTTATTTTTATTTAGTTTCACTGTACTGTACTTATGGAAAATGTAACTAACATCTACTTACGGCCAAAATGCCGGTTATTTGAGAGTTCCAGATGATAGAATGATGGATCTGAAAGAGTTTAGTTGGGGGGGAGGGGTGGGACCAGAGTGGAGCTGCCAAGACTAAGACTGCCTGAGCCTGCATGTCAGTCTCTTAATAATGTTCATTTTTTTGCAGGTAGAGCAAAAACAAAGTCCTACCACAACTGATTTCAGCTCTGATTGAGCACTTAACATAACGAAAAGGCTTCCAATGAAGCCTATTTAGCTCATTCTTTGAACAGGGTGGAAGAGAACAAGTTAAACCAGTCCAGGCAGCACCACCCCTCTTATTTTCACAGGGCTCTGGCATTTGATTTCCTAGCTTAACAGTGTCCTTTCTGGTAACAGCATTTCACTGCCCCTGCATTCAGTACTAACTAGGCTAGCCAAAGTTGATTACTTCAAACAAAACATCAGTCTACTTGCTGCATAACTAAGCAGAGCAGGAGCAAACTGCACTATGCTTTGTCTTAGCCAAAACACACCCAAAATCTCTCTCCTGCCTAGCTACATATCAGGGAAGGCCCTGCTTGCAGATGAGTGGGCTGTTCTAGCAAATCATGTGAACAGAAGTCGTATGGAAAAAGCCATATTAAAGCAAGATGGGGTGAATTGTGCCTCACTGCTTTAGAAAGCAGACTGTGTTCTCTCTCTGTCTTTTGTGCTTGCATGTTATCATGTTGAAGTCAAATAAATGAAGTTATGTAAAGTGGTAACCTTCCTGCAAGTACATTTTTATCTTTTTATCTAATTTCTCTGTGTTTATGATCTGAACATAAAAGCTTCAAGCTTGATCCTTTGAAACCCTGAAAATTAAGTAAATTTTGAGCCAGATCCTCTATTGATTTATGTTGGCATAGCTCCACTGAAGTCAGTGAAAGACGTGGCCCATAGGATTTAAGTGACAGTTCAATGTCAAATTCATCGTGCTCCTCATCATCTTAGGCTATATCTAGACTGTGGTTGCTATTTTGGGATATTTTCAGCACGGTATTCCGTTTCTGCTACCCCTTCTCGTGAGAAGTGTAGAGGAAACTTTGAAATAGGCACTTATTTCAAACTTCAGTGCTGTTTGGACAGCACCAAGTTACTAATAAGATAACTTGAAATAATTTGTGCAGTTAGTGTGGCACAAATTGCATAAATTATTTCGAGTTAGGGAGACGTTTTAGACATAGTCTTACCGTTTAAATTGTAAGGTCTTTGGTTCAAGTTCTTTGTCTTCATATTTGGAAGTGAATCTTGTAGCGTGCTGTGAGTACTATATGAGCAATGATCATATCGTAATTTTTAACCTTCGCTGCAAGACTTCTCGGAGTATGGAAGGTATACGCCATGCAGCACAGGAATGTAAACAGTGCTGGTTTGTCAATAAGTGAAGGTGACTGGTTGGGTTTGATTTCATCTGTTTGGTTGTTTTTGATTTTGGGTTGAAGAGAAGCTGATGGTTTTATTTTTTCTTCTTACTGTATTTTTAACATGTGATAAAGGCATCTACAAAGTGGGTCTGATCCCTAAAAATCATGATGAAAAGAAAAGAAAACTTGACTTATTGGCTATGTCTGCACTAGCCAAAAACTTCAAAATGGCCATGCAAATGGCCATTTCAAAGTTTACTAATGAAGTGCTGAAATACATATTCAGCACCTCATTAGCATGCGGGCAGCCGTGGCACTTCGACATTGACGCGGCTCCTTTTTGAAAGGACCCTGGCTACTTCAAAGTCCCCTTATTCCTATCTGCTCATAGGAATAAGGGGACTTCAAAGTAGCCGGGGTCCTTTTGAAAAGGAGCCCCGTCTGATGAGCCGCGCGGCGGTGAGCTGCATCAATTTCGAAGTGCCGTGGCTGCCCGCATGCTAATGAGGTGCTGAATATGTATTTTAGCGCTTCATTAGTAAACTCTGACATTTTCGAAGTTTTTGGCTAGTGTAGACACGGCCATTATATCTCTTTTCTCTTCTTAATGTAATAGCCGTATTTAGTATATATTAAAAGATTTGCAAGTTCTTGTCATGTAAATATAAGGAACAAATTAATCATTACAACAATTAGCTTTTTCAAAGAGATGTTATCCAGAAACATAGTCATCAGATTTTATTTCTAAACCATAGCTCAATCCCTTTATTTTATAAAACTTTGAAGGCATGTGGCCTTATCTACAGAAGCTTATCAGGTGCCATATAGGCCAAATTAAATGCACTATAAAGTAAACACTTACTCTCTAAAGTCACTAAAAATTTAAATGAGTTGTTAGAGTGACAGTTCAATCCAGCTCCAATAGCCAGCAATTTCCTTACAAAAACATGATGTGTGCTCCTGAAAGTTACATACTAGAGACACGATAACATTGTTTGCTGATTTTCATTTCTTCAGTGTCCAGAACTGCATTGGCACGCTGCACGCGTCAAGGCTCATCTACTTATTTGGGCTCTTTTCGTGGGAAATGTATGGTTGAGCAGGGAGGATTATTGAGGTGGCTATTACATGAAGCTTGTGTATTTCTGCAGCTTGTATTTTCCTTGTTGCCTTGGGAGGCAGCTATGGCTTAAGGATTGTCCTTTGTAATATTTTTGGAACACAAGACATTGAAAGGGTTTGACTGGGGCTTTAAGACACAGTGCCTGCCAGTGGGAGGAGAATTGCCATGTTGAACTGCTGCAGGAGGACTCTGGGAGGGATTGTGCACCGGCAAAATGCACACATTGCTTCATCTATTTGTTGAGTTCAGCATGCTTTCCCTGATGCACCAGCCCAGTTTTGTATGTTGTATTCGGCTGGGTAGGATATGGACAAATAGAAGAGAGTCCATCAGAGGGCAACGAAAATGATTAGGGGGTTGGGCATGTAGATGACTTATGAGGAGAGGTTGAAGAAACTGGTCTTATTTAGTCCGCAAAAGAGAATAATGAGGGGGAACTTGATAGCGACCTTCAACTACCAAAAAAAGCAGACATGATTCTGGGATACATTTACGGGAGTGTTGAAAGCAAGACATGAGAAGTCATTCTTCTGCTCTACTCAGCGCTCATTGGGCCTCATTTGAAATATTGTGTCCACTTCTGACCAGAGCATTTCAAGAAAGATGTGGAGAAATTAAAGAAGTCCAGAGAAGAGTAACAAGAATGATTAAAGGTCTAGAGAACATGACCTATGAGGGAGGACTGAAAGAACTGGGCGTGCTTAGTTTAGAAAAGAGAAGACTTAGAGGGAGCATTAGAGCGGTTTTCAGGTACCTCGAAGAGGGTTACAAGGAGGAGGGAGAAAAAATGTTCTCTTTGGCCTCTGAGGATTGGACAAGGAGCAATGGGCATAAACAGCAGCAAGAGAGGTTTAGATTAGACATTGGGAAAAACTTCCAAACTGTCAGGGTGGTTAAATGCTGGAAAAAGTTGCCTAAGGAGGTTGTGGAATCTCCATCACTGGAGATATGTAAGAGCAGGTTAAATAGACACCTATCGGGGATGGTCTAGATCAAGAGGGCAGGAAACTGGACTCGATGAGCTCTTGAGGTCCCTTCCAGTTCCAGTGTTATATGATTCTATACATGTAGCAGGGTTCCAAAGAGAATGGGGACAAGTTGTTCTCAGTGGTGGCAGATGATACAACAAGAAGCAATAATCTGATGATGCAGCAGGGGAGGCCTATGTGGGATATTAGGAAAAATTACTTCACTAGAAGGGTGGTGAAGCACTATAATGGGTTGTCTAGGTGATGAAATCTTCATCCTTAGAGATGTTTAAGGCCCAGCTTGACAAAGCCCTGGCTAGAGTGGTTTTATTAAGGTTGGTTCTGCTTTTGAGCAGGGGGTTGGACTGGATGACCTCTTGAGGTCTTTTTCAGCCCTAATCTTCTATGATTCTATGAGGAGGAGCTATCATCTTCCATCCTATGCTCTTTGGCATGGCTAAATCCAGAGGATAGTAGTGGGGGTCTGTCCTTGACAGGGATGCTGGAACAGTTTTTATAGTTGGAGTGCTGAGAGCCATTGAACCAAATGTTAAACCAGTAAGCAATAGAAACAACCTTATGCCGCAGTGTGTGGCAGCACCCCCAGCATGGCTACCTGTAGCACCTGTGGTCCTTTAAAGAGGGAACTGCATTTTGTCTAGCCCCTGTGTGGAAGGGACACTTCAAGCAAATATTTAGTGTATATTAGCTTCCCACCCTCACACCACTTGGAGACCCATGCATGAGGAAGGCACAATCTGGCCAGAACAGGTAATGGTCATGCTTCCCCTGAAACACAGGAGACGGTTTGCATTATGTTGACACCAGGGCCTTGTTGCAGAACTTAGGTATTTTGTGATAGTAAATCCATGAAAACCTGGCTGTAGCTTTAGTCTATCAGCCCTCTCCTGCATATATCTAGTTGTGCTGTTTTTGACATTTTCCCCAGCTTCAGCATTTATGGTGCAATAATTTGACTTGCTTATAAAGCAAACCTCTCATTATTCTGCCTCTTTAAGTGCATTAGGGAAAATTAATGTGATGTGTATTTTTCCTGTTGTTATGGTAACATGGCACTGCCCATTTATATCCCCAAAAACATAAGAAAGTAATCTAATTGTGTTAGTGGAACAGTAAGCTGTATGGCACCAGTTTGCTCCCCTCATTAAAAAAATTATTGCAGAATTACTTGCATTAACTGCCAGTGACTTAATCTGAAGTGTTTTCAGTTGTAGGGCATTTAAAACTTCTCTTTGTGATAATACATGGCAGCCCACAAGCAACAATAAATAAACAGACATTGGAAAACTCTCCTTGGGCCATGGAATGGTCCCAGTAAAAATACAACATCTGGCAGCAGCCCAGCCTAGATTCTTAAGACGTTTCTAAAAGTTGCAGTACCAAATTATGACCTTTTAAAAAATCTTCCTTATTATGCTGGAGTCTTCATTATTAACATCAGGGTCCTGTGTGAATAGGTTCCTGGAAAATAACTCTCAATGCTGAGTCAATAAGTTTCATTATAAACATCTCAATGGTCTGATTTAAATCTGCTAGCAGTAGGTCAATAATTGCAGAATTATTAAAATAAGCCTTGGGGCTTGTTTGTTTTATACAGGCACCCTGGAGATTTTTGTGTATTATGATCCTATTTATCCTTCAACAAATGACTTTCCTTGACATGTACTTTTTCTTTTCAAAACGCAGTAGGTTCTGTTATATACACTACCAGTATACACCAACAGTGCTGATTCTTTCAGTCAATCTTCCAGCTGTCTGATCTGGCTCAGGCATCTCAGTAACATCAAGCACTAAACAGAATTAATAGTCACGTTACAATGGAAGACCTCTCATTCTGCCCCACTGTGTTCCGATGCTTTTGGAGCATGTCTCTGCCTTTTTTCTCCCTTACTTTATTGCAGAAATATCTTTGTGCAAGGGAGAGTTTTGCATTGGGCTGCAAAAATGGTCAGCTATCAGTTCATTCTTATGTCATCCACTAAGGAATTCCATGATGAAGGATTCTTCCGCAAGAACTATCTATCAGAAACCATCAAACAGAGTTGAGTGTGGAGCAGCATTTCTTACCGAATGCAGCTGTCTTGGTGGTTCACATGGTTGACTTCTGGTTTTATTTGGAGAATATTAGAAATTAGGACCAGGTGCCTTTTTTTTTTTTTAATTTCTGTTTTGTGCATTATAAAACTTCCTCGAGGCCCTCAGAGCCTGACTGCAGTGCCTGCTCTCTGTCCAAACAAAAAATGAATTACCTGGCCCTTGTGGGCCCCTGCAGTGCATTATTAACACACAGTGCACAGCCTAGAAATCAGTCCTTGCTCATGGGGAAGCTGCCCGTTGTTTTCCAATGCAGAAAGTGCCAGGTGCTATCTAATCATGATGCTTTATCTGAGAATATTATTTCTAGCTTGTTATTGCTACTCAGGCAATAGAATGAAGAAAGGCCACTTTTCAGGGATAATTCAGTGTGAAGGTAGATGGGATTCTCCAGTTTTGCAGTAACTTATTATTGCTTGTTTATTATTTGCATTATGATCATACCAGAAAGTCCCTAAACAGAATCCAGGTCCCATTGTATGTGATGTAAAAAATAGTTCCTGCCCCACAGAGCTCAAAATTATTTATGAGTCATTGTTTGCATTTCACTGTTGCTTAGAGGCCTCAGTCACAGACCAGGCCTCTATTGTTGGTGCTGTACAAAATCTAAATAGACAAGACAGATGAGGTGGAGAACAGAGTAAACAGGAATTGATAAATTAATAGTAACATGGGAGTAGAAAGAAGGAAAAGATGCAGCGTGGAGGCGGGTGGAGGGGACTGTAGGAAGAGTTAGGGGTGACAGATGAGCATGTGGGGGAGCGAGATTGCAGGCAGCGTGGAGGGACTGTGAGGAATGGAGTAGAGCAGGAATTGACAACTGTGGTGCTGAGAGGAAGGGAAGGGTGAAGAGAAGCACAGGGGCAGGGAAGACAAAGGCCACGTCTACACATGTACACTACTTCGAAGTAGCGGCGCCAACTTCAAAATAGCGCCCGTCACGGCTACACGTATTGGGTGCTATTTCGAAGTTGAAATCGACGCTAGGTGGCGAGATTTCGAAGTCGCTAACCCCATGAGGGGATGGGAATAGCGCCCTACTTCGAAGTTGAACGTCGAAGTAGGGCACGTGTAGCCGATCCACGTCCCGCAACATCGAAATAGTGGGGTCCGCCATGGGGGCCATCAGCTGAGGGGTTGAGAGATGCTCTCTCTCCAGCCCCTGCAGGGCTCTATGGTCACCATGTGCAGCAGCCCTTAGCCCAGGGCTTCTGGCTGCTGCTGTGGCAGCTGGGGATCCATGCTGCATGCACAGGGTCTGCAACCAGTTGTCAGCTCTGTGGATCTTGTGTTGTTTAGTGCAACTGTGTCTGGGAGGGGCCCTTTAAGGGAGCGGCTTGCTGTTGAGTCCGCCCTGTGACCCTGTCTGCAGCTGTTCCTGGCACCCTTATTTCGATGTGTGCTACTTTGGCGTGTAGACATTCCTTCGCAGCGCCTATTTCGATGTGGTGCTGCCCAACGTCGAAGTTGAACGTCGACGTTGCCAGCCCTGGAGGACGTGTAGATGTTATTCATTGAAATAGCTTATTTTGATGTAGTGTGCACGTGTAGACGTAGCCAAAGTGAGCAGCAGAGGCAATGTGGGTAGAAGAGGTGGAAATGCCAATCAACAAAGAGGCAGTAAATGTCTCCAGTGCAGATGGAAGAATGCAGGATCTGCTAAGGTCACTGGAGTCCATGAGGTTGAGAAGCTGCCTCACTCTTCACCTCTGTTGCTCTGCTACCACTGTTACTGACTCCATCTCTAATCAAGGGAGAGCTTCTGACAACTACCCACTTTTCTAGTTCGGCTCACTCATGGGAGAAATGCATAGAGGCTTTGTCCAAAACCATGCAGCTCACGGTGTATTGAAGCCATCATCTGCATTAAAAGGGAGTCAGGTGTCCATGTGTACAGTAGACCCCTGACTTACGCGGGGGTTGTCTTCTTGCAAACCCTGCATAAGTCAAATTTCTTGCACAACTTGAGGGAGCCAGGAAACTGACCAGAGTGATACTTCAGTGATTGAAGGGCAGTTGGGGACCAGGTGGCAGCCTGGCTCCTGGCTCCCCTCTACCTACAGAGCTGGGAAACTAACCAGGGCAGTTGCCTTCATCAGTTTCCCCCCTCCTGTCAGGGGCAGCAGCTGAGAGCCTGACTCTTGGCTGCTGGCAGTGACAGGAGCAGCTGCCGTCCCTGATAGGAGCGGGGAAATCTCTCCTGTCAGGGGTGGCAGCGCAGTTGGTGCCACCGCTGTCAGGAGCTGGAAAACTGACCCGTGCAGTATTGTGGGTCAGTTTCCCTGCTTTTCTGAGTGGTGGGAAGCTGGCACCAGGCACCAGCTCCCCGCCACTCAGTCGTGGGAACCTGAAATACATGCAACTCAAGTGCATGTGTCTTGGGGTCTACTGTATAGAGAAAGTGGATTGCAGCTTTGGGGGATGGCAAAGTTAGTGCATGTAGGGAGAAGAGGAGGAACTGTGAGAAGATGATCCACTGAGCAGATCAGAGGAGAACAATTTGGATAAAATAAGATAATTAATCTGGGCAAGATTGCGGTCACGGGGCACAAGAAGACCCAATGATTGGAAAATGAAGTGAGACAAGTTCAGGTTGGAATAACACATTCCTACTGGAAGAGGGATGGGCAAACTCTTTGGCCTGAGGAGTATATCTGGGTTTGAAAATGTCTGGCAGGACAAGGTGGGGCAGAAGAATTCACGAGTTGTGGCAGGGGAGGGAGGAATCTGTAAGGGATGTTACTGAGTTGGCAGGAGGAGGGTGGGGGCTCTACAAATTCAGACTAGACTGTAATGTTGTTGTCAGAAGGTGCTCACAGTACAGTGAAGTTTGAGAACTCCTGTCACTGATTCTAGAAACACTTCTACATGCAAGCTCATTCACTGGAAACCTATATGGAAAAGAGGTGCAAAATTTTAACAGTAAATGTAATTGATCCTGGGGCAGAACTTAACCAGGATGTGTGATGGATTCTTAATCAGTTGAAATCCCTAAATCAAGACTGGATGCTTTGCTAACTGATATACTGCAATTCAGCCAGAGGTTATGGATTTAGTGCAGGAATTATATCATCCAACCGTACCCATGAGATCAGAATTGGTCTCATCTGACTTTACAATCTATGAATCTGTCATATTTGATCTTGAGAGAGTAAGTTGATATTTTTTAAATGTCTTTGTGGTACATTCAGGCCAGACCTGAGTGAATAATTGTAAGTGAATAATTTATTTGATGGATTTCATTTCTGTGTTCACCAGTTATCTGCAAAAAGCTTAAAGTTTCCTCAAATGTGTCCAAGCTTCTGAATAATTTCTATGAATAGTTTTCGTATATAGATTTTTTATAAATGTGTTTATATTATAACCCGATAAATAAATGACCTAATTAATATTTGATATATTGATAAATCTGAGTTGTGTTGACTTGGATTTGATATTTAGATTGCTTTTTATTGTTTCCATTCATTGTCTAGATGAGCTTAACTTTTAGAATAGATTTCTAGAAAATATAGTTCCATATTGCATTCAGAACTCGTGTTTTGGTTTAAATTTATATCTGCAGAGGACCAACTCAAAGCCTATGCACCACATGAGTCCTACAGAAGATCTCAGTAAAGGCTGGAGTGGGACTTCTGCTGGTCATCTGTCCAGGGAGTAATTTCACCTTCTGTGACGATTATCTAATGCAGAAGTTCTCAGACTGTGGGTTGGGATCCCAAAGTGGGTCACAGCCCCATTTTTAATGGGGTTGCCAGGCCTGGTATTAGACTGCTGAGGTCCGGGGTAAAGCCTGAGCCCCACCGCTTAGCGCCAAAGGTGAAGTCCAACAGCTTCAGCCCTGTATAGCAGGGCTCAGGTTACAGGCTCCCCACATGGGGCTTGAAGACCTTAGGCTTTGGCCTCTACACCTGGGGCAGTAGGGCCCAGGTGGTCTCAGGCTTGGGTCCCCTATCCTGGGTTTGTGTAGTATTTTTTGTTGTCAGAAAGGTTTGTCGGTTCAATAAACTTTGAGAACCACTGATTTCATATCATCTTAAAAATCGCTGATTCCATAAACGCTTCCTCCTGCAAACTAATTCACTGGAATCTGTGTGGAAATCAAACTCAAAAGGCAAATGAACATGGGAATGTGAACTTGCAATCTTTTATGTGAGCAAACTTAGCAGAAGATATCTTGAGGGCTCACATCTAATTTGAACATGCATTTTTGTTTTCTTTGTTCTTTTCAGCATCAGCACAATCATTACTGATACATTAGCAATGCTTTTACATTTCCACATCTAATAGCTTGTGTAATTTAAGGCCTCCATTTTCAGTTACTTCAATGATGAGTATTTTTAGAACCTTGTTTTTCTTAGTAAATGCTGGCAGGACATTGAGGTTGGTTTCCACTGGAAAACAAGTTAAAGGGAAAATGGAATTTGACCTACTAGTCCTGAAATCTGACCTACTTTTAAATTGCTGTCAGATGGTGAATCTTCTCCAGATTCTAAATATCAATTCCTTCTAGGTAGTACTGTAGAAATGGGACAATAGTTATGAAATATATGATTCCAGCTGGAATTGCCAGTCTTCCAGCATTGTCCTGGAGTCACCAGGAATTAAATATTAATTTTAAAATGATGTCATGTGATGAAACCTCTGGGAATTCATCCAACCAAAGTTGGTAACCCTAATTCCAGCCCTGAGAAATGTAAGCAAAATGCCTCTTTTTTTTTAAAATGTGTATTGTGGATATGCAGAGCTTTACTATTCTACTGTATGGCAGCAAACTGAGAACCATTCAGACTACAGAGTCGCATATATGTATATAATATATGTGTATGTGTTCATATTGCTGGAATTCCACATCAGAACATAAGTAAAGCAGAAGGTAAATTCTTCCTCAGAACTAACCTCATTAATGAGCTAGCATAGACCATGCATTTAAAAAAAATTATTTAATCTCAGTGTGAGACCCTTCAGGGCCTGAATTATGATGGATGTATTCCAGTGTTGGGAGATTGAGGACACTGTGTCTTTGGCATCCAGCCTCACAATACACTGGATGTGAATTAATCGTGCCATAATACATCCTGATTTTAATCTTTTTCTTTAAATAAAAGTTGTGGGGAAGAAACAAACACACAACTAATTAACACTGCCCTTTAAAAATAAATATGAGAATTTGCACCCTTTCAACCTGGCAATTTGCAGATTTTAATCTTTTTCTTGGCTACTGTAAAATTTAAAAGACTAGCCTGAGTAGCAACTGTTTAACCATCATCTGCCTTTCAGTTTGTGGGCTGCTGAGCAGAACTTGAGACCTAAAATTTATTATAGGATTTCTTACGGCCTAGCTACATTAGGAAATTTTTACCAGTGCAATTTTCTCTAAAGCAGAAAGATGCCTTACTAATAGTTGCTGAAGCTGCTTTTCTGTCATGGACTCCACAACTTTCTGTGACTTCTGTAGCAGCTGGTCAGATTAGGCAGCCCCTGGACCAGCCACTGTGGCTGCTGCTGTGTCAATTTGGGCATGGGGGAGGTTCAGGCTGGGGGCAGGGGGTTAGGGTGCAGGTTTGAGCTTACTTTGGGGGAGGCTCTCTGGCAGTGTTCCCTGTAGGTTGAGTGCTTGGGCAGCCAGCCAGGAGAGATTCAGGTACTGCCCAGCTAATTGGCAGAGCGCCCACAGGCAGCAGAATGTTTTTTCTATGGGTGGTGCACATCTGCATATGCCTTGATGCACATAATAAATTTTATTCTGTCAGGGATGGAAAAATTATAGGGAATACTCCTCCCTGGAAGTGGCTGGCATGTTTCTGCAGCTCTTAGGCAGGGAGAAGGCCTGAGGAGTTTGTCACATACTGTCTTTGCAATGAGCTTCAACACCTGCCTGAAACATGCCAGCTACTTGTACGGAGACTCCAGCACTATCCTACTTCAGCACCAGCAGGGGCTGCAGGCTGTATGCCCCTTCACCCAGCACCAGTGAGAGTCCCAGGTCACCATCCCTCAGCATCCACAGCAGACCCAGACCACCCCTTCCAGGGCACCTTTGCCCCTTTAGGTGGAGTTTGAATATCAGTCATGGGCAGGCCACAGGCCATGAATTTTTTATTTACTGCCTGTGCTTATCCATGACTTCTACTAAAAATATTCATGACTAAAATGTAGCCTTAATAGCTGCACCACTAGTCTCACTGCTGTAAATGGCAGGCACTAGTTTCACCGTAACTGATTTGTCTGAGGCGAGGCCTTGTCCTTGTGACATGTAAAGTTAAAATTCAGTTCAAGTCATATCTTGTCCAGGTGGTCTGAATTATTGTAGCCCTAAATTTACCATGGCTGCCATCACTGGTGGAGATCGCACAAACCACTGTTGTTTTTAAGCACCATCTCATAGGCTACACCAAGCTGGGTTTAATGATGCTGGTTGCAAAACACAGGGTCTTACCTGCAGCTATATCTACATTAGTACTCCCGCTAGTAGAGCTGAAGTAGTGCTAGCGCCAAGAGAATTTTGAACAAAATCTAGTGTGGACCCCACAAAGAGATACAGCTGGGGCGGGGTCCTGTGGAAACAGTAGTGTGTGATCATGTAGCCAAAGACTGTGTCATAAGGCACACACAGAGCATCCAAATTTTTGGTTACTTTACATTGCAACTTTAACCTTCTTTTAATATTTATTATGATTAATTTACTATTTCGTAATAATAAATATTTAGTATAACATTATGTTGTTGTTTATTATCTATAAAAAATATTTAGTAATAATAAATAAACTAAAACTTGGGCGAGAGGGCACACCGCTGCTCGGGGAGGGTTGGTCTGGGTGTATTGTCGATGCTGAGGGATGGTGGCATTGGTGCTGGGTTGGGAGAGGGCGAGGGGGGCATACAGCCTGTTACCCCTGCTGGGTGGGGATGCTCCCTATCCAGCTCTGCACAGCTATTACTTGCTATTTATTATTACTAAAAATCAAACTGAAAAAAAAATTAGAATATTCCGTCATGTGGAATTACAGTGATTCCTACATGGTTTATTGTCAGCACAAATCTCTGGCACTTCAGCTAAGAGAATAACTCACAGTCAGGAGGGCTGACAGCCAGTGTGGGCCTGGGGCAAGGTGTGGAGCCTCAGGTGGAAGGGACATGACCAAGGGCAGTCAGCCCTTAGCTTAGAGCACAGCACTACGCCTTTCCCCTTCCCCATCCTCCCAGCACTCAGAAGCTGCGCAAAGCAGTGGAGTGATGCTTCTCCGGTGTTTCAAAGGGAGCTCCAAGCCTCTTTGAAATGGCAGGCTCCTATGCAGCTGCCCCCTCCCCTTCCCATTGGCAGGCCTGCTCACAGCAGTAGAAGGTTGTTACCTTCTATGAGGACTCGCACTAGTGGCAGATAAGGCACGAATTTTACCAGTACTTTCATCACTATTTGCTGGCAGCTGAGAAATGTTGAGAGTCAGGAATCCTGGGTTCTAGTCTGGAAAGCGTACTTTAGAGGTTAGGGACATTTGTGGCCCAGCTGGTAGCATGTGCTTTGTTTTGTCCTGGTCTTCTTCCTGCTGCACCTTCACTCAGCTTTCCTTTAGCATCTCTTTCCAGTTTTGCTGCCCATTTTGCATCACTCAGCCCATACAAACACCTTGTTCTGAACCCTGTGTCCCAGTTTTCATTGGCTCCACTACCCAGTCTAGGTCTTACCTTCTCAGTTCCTTGTCCCAGTCTCCCACCTCTCCTCAGCTCCATGTCCCAGTCCCCATCCCTCCTCCCCAGCTCCATGTCCCTCACCCCCAGTCCTCACTGACTCTGTTTATCAAACCTACACGGCCCTAGCTCCTTATCCTAGCCAAACTTACCTGCTCAGCTCCTCTTGGCAACATGTTCCAGTCCCTGTTACTATCCCCTTCCAACATATTTGTCCCATTTGTTCTTATCATTTCCTCAGGCCCAGTTTCTCACCTCCAGCCGGGGGCTTCTTTCTCTGCACTGCCTGCATGCCACATAGAGAGCATAGGAGAGACAGTCTCCCTGAGGAACTGGAGAGAAAGTTCTACTCCTGCTGTGCCTCAGGGATAGAGTGGACCTGTTTATTCTTTAGGGGCAGGTCACCAGACATCCTAATATTAGGGGCTTTGTCTTATATAGACAACAATAGACAACTTCCGCATCCCCCACCCTCCCTAAAAAAATAGTGTCCCTGGTTTTCACTCTCCCTATCCAGTCACTCAATTTGGAGATAGCACATGTGCACTTAGGATGAGGGAAAGAAAGGTCAGTGAATTTAGTTGGCACACTGTCAAGAAACCGGTGGTGATTTTCAGAGGCAACTGAACAACCTTGGATAGATTTTCATGAGGGTGGCAAAATCCCAGTTCCAGAGTTCGAGGGCAGTAGAGAATATTTTTTTTAAAAAAATGCAGTTCTATAATTTTTAACATAGGCAAAACAATATGTTTTCACTTAATATTCTGAGAAGTTGCTGAAAAATTTGTTCTGAAATTTAAAACAAAAAACATCCTGACAGGTTGGCTAATTTCATCCCAAATGATTGAAATTTGGCAAAGTTATAAGCACCTAAAAACCGCATCCTTTAATGGAAAGTGTCAGTGACCTCAGCTAAAGGCATCACTACTTTTGCCTCCTATAATACATACACTTATAGCTTTATTTTTTAAACAGAGCATAATTAATTTCTGCTGATGGTCTATGAGCACATATTTGTGAAAGGGGCATATTTTAAAGTCCTGATTTACAGCTACAATAGCAAGGAAAGCTCTCGCCTCATTCAGTTTGAATATTTTATGAAGTGCAGTGGACGTGGCATCTGGTGCAGTTTTCTAAGGTGTATGTTGAATGATGCAGGGCTCAACAGGATTTATAATATTTTTTATAGTAACAAACATCCTTACCTGTTTATTAACACCTTAGGTTACTGGCACTGAGAAAATTTTAATTGCCTAATTGTATTTGCAGGAGTTCAGGCAAGATGATCATAATGATCCTTTCTGGACCTGAAATCTGAGTTTTACTGTTTTGGCTGTTTGTTCGTTATCTTTTTGCATTTCAATAACTTACGAGATGCAGACCCACAGAGAATGGATAGATCATATAGCAGATTGGTGCGGAGCTAATCCACAGAAACTAGGCCACTCTGCGCTGGACAGGGAAAGATGGAAGGAAATAGTGAGGGAGGCATCAGCACTAATGGGCCAATAGTTGATGATGATGATGATGATGATGATTTCACTAACTTGGAACAATGCAAATAGAGCAGCTAGTATGTCTTTCTTTGGAGATCATATTTTCTTTTGTTTCTCATGAACTTGCACAATGCAAAGAAAATTTAAAGGCAAACAAAAAGTTTCAATACATTTTTAAAAAATGAAAACATTAATAATAGTTCTTGTAAATCCTTCCATTTGGTAGAACTAATTTTTGGAGCCTGAACTTCCTGATAGAGCCCCATTACCTTTCTCAGGTCATTCTTATCCCATTATCTCTGCTCTGTACCTGATGGTCTGGGTTAAGTGCTTCTGTCCACTGATAAGAATCCAGCAATAAGCAAATCATGTTTAGAATGTGTGGCCCTATCCTGCTTCCACTGAAATCAGTGTATGTTTTGCTATTAACTTCGGTAGGAACAGGATGGGGTGAAATGTTTTACATCATGAGCAAAAGAGCATGAGCCTTCATGCACAGGCCTAGATTTATGCGTTAGAAAGCTTTCACTGGATGTTGTTTTCATCAGTGAGTTCTTTCATTGGTACTAGAGCCTTTGGACTTTTCTATGACTGTACTGCTTTTGTGCTGCAATTCCCTGTGATGTCAGCTCATTCCGACCAGCAAGACTGCACTGGAGAACTCAGAATGGCAAAGTGCCTTCCAAAGTGCAGGCTGCTTATGACCTGTAGTCTAACATGCTAAGTTGGTTGAGCAAAACACCATTCCAGGGCTGTACATTGTGGCATATTTACCACTGTATTCTACGGCAACATCAAAGGAACCTCAGTTTAAAAGATTGGCACCATGGCAAAGATGCTGACATGAAAGACTAGAAGAAAAGATACTGAGAATTGTCTCCTTAATCCATTTACCGCAGTAAATTGTTACTAGGAAATCCAAAAGCATCCAACTGTTGACAGTTAAATTCTAATCAGTTAAACTGTTAACTGATGATTAATAGAAGCCTCACATGTTGCTGGTCTGAAGTAGCCCTATAGTTACAGTTCATACTATTCCATATTTCTAGAATCATTCCGGTTTCAACTGGATGACCTGGCATATCTCATCAGTAGTAGTTGTAGTAGTAGTAGTAGGCATCCTTCAGTCTATATAGACTATGGATCGCGCCCTTCGTAGTTCCATTTGGAATCATCATTTGCAGCATCGACTGTGACTGTGAAGGCCCACATGAGAGTGACAGTCCTTGCTGAATCTGTTGCATGTGTAATGGGTGTCAGGCAGGTCCTTACTGTGCTTTCTGTGGGCTCGCTTCTCCTCTGCTAGCTGTCTGATCCTCATCTCACCCTTCTGAAGGCCCTTGTGTAGTTCCTGCCTCCATCTTCTGCAATCATCTGCCAGCTGCTCCCAGCTGTCTGGCTTAATGTCTACCTCCCTGAGGTCCCTCTTGCAAACATCTTTGTAGCGCAAATGGGGGCATCCGGGAGGTCTTTTGCCAGAATATCTCATCAGTGATGAGTGAATATTAAGTACCCATGAAAGCTCTATCACAGTTTGGATCTGATGCCACACTAAAACATGTCATTTTGTTAAAGATAGA
Source organism: Carettochelys insculpta (assembly GCF_033958435.1). Classification (NCBI taxonomy): domain Eukaryota; kingdom Metazoa; phylum Chordata; order Testudines; family Carettochelyidae; genus Carettochelys; species Carettochelys insculpta. Next base: position 366,755,667 of record NC_134137.1, on the reverse strand, counting down.
TCCCTCTGTTGCACTATGACTTGAAGATGTAGTCGTGACATCAAGCAAACTTACCCAGAGCAGTCCTTCATCAGGGATTGTTCTCCTGGTTCTCAATAGCTGTATTGTTTTTGTTTAAATGCACCATCAAGGATGTCATTGATAAGACTTTTGTAAAAAAATTAAATTGTTAAATTGTTAGCATTAAATAATTCATAACTGCTTTGGCCCAGGCTCTAGAAAGAAATAGATGGGAAAATATATCAATGGCATAGAAGCATGTGTATTTACAATTAATAGAAATGGGAAGTTGAAGGGATGTGTTAAGGGGAGGATTTATCCCTTAAAAATGGGAATTGCCAGCAAGGGAGAAGAATTAACCTCTACATTATCATTTAAGTGTAACTACCATCTATTATTCCAAGTTCCAACATACATATTATTTTATAAAGATGAACATTGTAACTTATGACATATACTCTGCAGTGCAGCCACAGTGAATCTATCCCACTCTGGTGGTAGACAAGTGGCTAGCATAAAAATAAATTGGAGACAGAGCTATGTGGTGTTATAAGCTGGTCCTGTTTTGAAAAGTAGAGATGGGTCCACATTAGAAAGGTCAGGTGCCAATTGGCTTTTGGACAGAGGGGATATGAAGCAGCTATGAAGATGAGTGATCTATTTGGAGGTGGGATTTTGTTTGGGAGTCCTTTTTTCCTCATAGTAAATTAAATTAAAATGTTTGAAAAGCCAAAAAGGCTTCTGAAGCAAAGTGGGAATGAAAACACAATTTGGCTGACTTTCTGTTGAAGCAAGGGAACTACCAGGATGGGAAGCTAGGTCGGGGAGCTCCACTACAGGGAGCCTGCTGGGGTTGGGGAGCCCCATTGTGGGGAGCCCAGCCCCAGTCAGAGCCCATCCCAGAGGCCTACTGGCAGGGGAAGGGATAGAAGCCAGACTATGGCACCCAGCCCAGCAGCTCCACACCTGCAGCCTTGCCATGGAGAACCCCTGGAGCCCCACAGCTGGGAGCCAACTGGGATGCAGAGCCCCATCAGCAGTTCCAGCCCTGGGGATCCAGCCAGGGCTGGGGGAATCCCAACAGCCATGAAACCATTTGAAAGAACAGTTAAGTGTAAAAAGCAAAGTTCAGTGTACAGCTCAGACATATGGCACACCACTTCCAGAAAATGGTTCTTTGTTCAAGTATTCTGCTAGACAGTATTCCATGGTATCTGCTTCTGAGAGAAGGCGCCTTTCTTAGGAAGGGTGGCATTGTGCTTGGGTAGGGAGTCGGGATCTGCTTCTATTCCTGCTGTCTCACAAACTGTGTGACCATGGGCCGGTAATTTAACATCTGTTTCTTGAGTTTCCTTATCTGAAAAATGGAGATAATGTTCATTCTGGCCTACCTCATATGGGTGAGTGATCAGTTACTGTTTCAACAGTGTTTGATAACCTCAGATGGAAGGTGCTATTCAAGTAGAAAGTACAGGTTGAACCTCTCTAATCTAGCATCCTCAGGACCTGACCAGTGCTGGATGAGAGAATTAGCCAGATCACAGGAGATCAATATTGTCTAGCAGCACTACTAACACTTCCTTTGCCTACTCCATTTCTTAGAAGACATTTAGGGGTAAGTTACACCTAAATAACAGCACAGAACACTCAGAGCCAGGACTGGTGCTTGTAAACAAAGTTTATGGGACCATGGGAATCTTGTCCACAAATATGGTAAATAGTCATCCAGCTAACTAAAATTATGCTGGATGACAGATTTGCTGGACAAGAGAGTTCCAGATTAGAGAGGTTCAACCTGTATTAACTTTTTTTTTATTTTAATCCAAATGCATCATTATTCATTTTATTCAGTTCAGTCCCACATCTACCCTGGAACCAAAGGCCCACCATCTGTCTACGCAGATATCTATACACATCCACTGACTATAATAGCAGAATAGTTCCTATCAGCCTGTGTGAATAAAGAAGTATTATTTATTATACATTTTACAGATGGTGAACCAAAGAGAGATCACATCTTACACAAAGTCACACAGGAAATCTGGGGCAGAACTGTCTGTTGAACCCTGTTTTCTGAGTTCTAGGTCAGTGGCTTAATCACAAGACTCTCCTTTGTCCCCTTTTAAAATAAATGGTCTGCAGTGACTCATCAGATTGTACAGTACATGGAACTGCAACAGGGCCAGACACAAGCCCCTTTTTGTTGAATGTGCATCGTGCAATCTACGGCACTTGTTGTGTTAATGTTACTCCAGATTCCCGTAACACCTGAGCCATTAACAGGGTAAAAGAGCCTTCAAGTAATCACGCTTGGTTGTGTCTGTCTTGCTCTTTTCTCTGCACATAGACAAAATCAAAATCAGTGAGAGTTAAAAATTGCTGCTGCTCTAAATCCTTGTTTTGCAGATGTTTGGTAAAGTACATTCAGTCAGATTAGATAGTGACAGCTGTAAGGCAGATATAGTCTATTCTTCAGAACGGAGATTGCCACAGTAATAAATGTCTCCTTCTATTGCTGTCTGGCCATCAGACTATATACCCTCCTCTAAGACAAGGATCTAATTACAAGAGCATCACCCCCAGCTTCAGCTACTGCTACTCTTGCTACTTGGAGCAGAATGTTACTGTCTTAGCAGGTCAGAAGTTTGTCCCATGCTGACCTGTAGCTCATTTCATAACTGACAAAGACCCAGGTGAACACTTTGCATTGGGACTTCATGAAAGTCTTGGGCTCCCTGGTTACTTTAAAATAGAATGAAAAGTCCTGGAGCTGATGTAATGGGCTGGGTTTCAGCTACTGAAGGGTCTGCTGCGCCTCCACACCTCTGCAAGACAGGATTGATGCGGCTAGAGAGATCACTGATTTGGACCACTGAGTGCTGTGGAGCAGAGTATTCTTGGGGCAGAATCACTCACTATGAAGCTTCCTGCTTGAAGAGACAAAGCTTTGTCCATCCCTCAGCTAGTTGCACCAGTATAGTTACAACAAAGTAGATACAGCATTGCAAACCAATAGTGAAGACAGGCTGCATCACTATGCAAAATGTTTTCTGTAAGTGAACATTACCTTGGACTTGCAGCTCAGATAACCCATCCAAGAGAGCACTTAATGCCATATGCGCCCTTAGAACTCTGCGTATGCATAGTTGAAATCACAATTATGCCCTTAATCTCAGGGAGTCTAGGGCTACACTACCGTTTCTATTTCTGGATGCATTTGTATAGTGAAATAGAAACCATGCGGCCAAACAGTGCACTTGAGAAAGCAAGGCTATTTTGAGCGCAATAGTTTGTTCCCATCTGCACCGGGTTTGACAGAAGGTAGCTTGGAATAATTTATGCAATTTGCACACCGCAAATTGCGTAAGTTATTTCGAGCTAGAGCAGTAGTGTAGCCCTAGCTTAAGAGGTAAACACCCATAGAATATCCATCTTGTGTGACTGCATTTCAGCTCTGTTGCACAATGCCCCATTCAGAAGGCTGAAAACATATTCCATGTGTTGAAAGCAAATTATAAACAGATTGAGCCTGGCTACAATAGATCAACTGAATTAAATTCAAGTTAGCAGAGCTTTTGATTAAGAGGTAAAGAACTTGTGGAGTGTATGTGGAGGAGTGGGAAATCTTGAGTGGTTCTGATTAAAAAATTGTAGGGAGTTATTCTTTCTGGAGAGGGGGAGGAGCGAGACCTTGTACATAAAAGCACATGCTATAAATCAGGGTTTAGTAAAGCAGCATATGTCAGAAATAAAAACCAAGGAACTGTGTGAAGTGCACAACAAAGCCCACAGAGGTTTCATAGAGGAGCATGTTGTATTCAATCACATTAATTATGGTGTGGACTAAATTTTCAGTACAGTGAATCCACAGAGTTCAAAGAGGGGCTTGGGGAAAATATGGAAAGACAGTCAGTTAATAGAAGCCAGATTCAACAAAACGGGATCTGCCTTTAGTGAATGGAGAAAGATTCTTTGCACATTGTTTAGGTGACTCTTCTAGGGTAAGGCAAATAGAGACTGGATGGATTTTACATTGAACGTGGACCTAAAAGTCAGGGATTCAGGGCAGCATTCTGGGTGGTATTGAATAGCCTCTGCCACTCCACCGTATCTGTTCATATTTCATTATAGCTCCTATAGTGACAACCAGATGATCCCACTGTTTTTGTACAGGAGGATTCCTAGAGGGTGAGCACTCTGGAATTATGCAAATGAAGTGCCCAGAATTGAGGATGGATGAAAGTCACTGCAACCTAGAGTGTGGAGCTGCATCACGTCTCCTCCTCCACAGCTGCAGCAGCCACAGGCTTCCGTGCTGCCTGAGCTGTATGTTGTATCCTCTGGAGCAGCAGTTCCCAACCTTTTCTCTAGTGAGGACCCCCAATCACACCTCCCCACCGAACTATTCAGGACCGACATCAAAGCCAAGTCTGTTTTCTCTGATCATTTTTATTTATCTTTTATTTTTTCACAGACCCCCCTGCAATATCCTCTCAGACCCCAGGGGTCTGCAGCCCCCCAGGTTGGGAGCCCCTGCTCTAGAGCTACATAATGGATCCAGGAGCCCCTTACCAGCTTGCTCCCGACTTGCCCCTATAGTGCCATTCTCTGCATTAGTCTGTTACTGTGGTCAGCACAGAGCCCACTCAGTGGGGCATAGGGAGTGTAGAGAACCTCTGCCTGACCACTCAAGCTCTGGGTTTCCAGCCCTGCTCTCCGTATTGAAGTACAAAGTTGGCCTCATTGGGATGGGTGGGAGCCTTTTTATTTACTTCAGTGTGCTTTGGATCAGGCCCTCAGTGAATTACACCTCAGTTGGATAATTTCATTTTAGTTTCAGTATTTCAATGGCTCATTCAGTATCCAAGCATCTTTCAGTCTGCATAGACTATGGATCGCGCCCTTCGTAACTCCATTTAAGATAGTCATTTGCAGCATTGACTGTGACTGTGGAGGCCCACACGAGAGTGACAGTCCTTGCTACATCTGCTGCATATGTAGTGGGTGTCTGGCAGGTCCTTGCTGTCCTTTCTACAGGCTCGCTTCTCCTCTGCCAGCTGTCTGATCTTCATCTCACCCTTCTGAAGGCCCTTGTGTACTTCCTGCTTCCAGCTGCTGTGGTCATCTGCCAGCTCTTCCCAACTATCTGAGTCGATGTCTACCTCCTTGAGGTCCCTCTTACAGATGTCTTTGTAGTGCAACTGGGGGCGTCCAGGAGGTCTTTTCCCAGAGGCTAGCTCACCGTACAGGATGTCTTTTGGGATCCTTCCATCATTCATCCTGTGGACGTGGCCAAGCCAGTGGAGCCGCTGCTGCCTGAGGAGGGTGTGCATGGTTGGAATTCCAGCTTGCTTGAGGACGGCATTGTTGGCCACTCTGTCCTTCCATGATATCCCAAGAATGCGCCTGAGGCAGCACAAGTGGAAGACGTTCAGCCTCTTTTCCTGGCGGGCATACAGGGTCCAAGTCTCGCTGCCATAAAGGAGGGTGCTGAGGATGCAGGCTCTGTAGGCTTGCATTTTGGTGTGAGTGTACAGCTTGTTGTTGTTCCACACTCTCTTGCTAAGTCTAAACAGAGTTGTGGTTGCTTTTCCAATCCTCCTGTTTAGCTCAGACTCCAGCGACAGTGTCGGTGATGATGGACCCAAGGTAGGTAAACGCGTGGACGACCTCTAGCGTGTAATTGTCAGTGCTGATTGATGGAGGTTCAGCAACGTCCTGACCAAGTACGTTTGTCTTCTCTAGGCTGATGGTAAGCCCGAAGTCCTTGCATGCTTTGGAGAACTGATCCAGCAGTTTTTGAAGCTGGCCTTCTGTGTGTGTCACTACAGCAGCATCGTCTGCAAACAGCATGTCTCTAATGAGCACTTCCCACACCTTAGACTTAGCCTTCAGCCTTGCAAGGTTAAACAGTTTCCCGTCAGATCTTGTGTGCAAAAAGATGCCCTCTGTTGAGGATCCAAAGGCATGCTTCAGGAGGAGTGCGAAGAAGATCCTGAACAATGTCAGAGCAAGGACGCATCCTTGTTCGATACTACTCCTGATGCTTAAGGCATCCGATGATGTGCCATTATATTGGATGGTTCCTCTCGTATCTTCGTGGAAAGACTGGATCATCTTGAGTAGCCGTGGTGGACAGCCTATCTTGTGGAGAAATTTAAATAGTCCATCCCTACTGACCGAGTCGAAAGCCTTGGTCAGGTCGATGAAAGTGACATAGAGTGGCTTCCTCTGCTCCCTGCATTTCTCCTGCAGCTGCCTCAGGGAGAAGATCATGTCAATGGTAGATCTCTCAGCATGGAATCCACACTGGGATTCAGGATACACCCTCTCAGCGAGCTTCTGGAGTCTGCCGAGGATGACACGAGCAAACAATTTACCAGTGATACTTAGGAGAGAGATTCCACGGTAATTGTTGCAGTCACTTCTGTCTCCTTTGTTCTTATACAAGATTACAATGTTGGCATCCCGCATATCCTGTGGAACCTCACTGTTCCTCCAGCACAGGTACAGCAGCTCATGTAGGGGTTCCAGGAGTGTGTCCAAGGCACACTTGATTACCTCTGGTGGTATACCATCCTGGCCTGGGGCCTTTCCTACTGCAGTGCTGTCAATGGCTTTCTTCAATTCGACCACAGTGGGTTCCTGGTCCAGCTCGTCCATGACTGACAGGAGCTCGACGGCGCTGAGGGCTGTATCAACCACAGTGTTCTCGCATGAGTACAACTTGGAGTAGTGCTCGACCCATCGCTCCATCTGTTTGGCTTTGTCAGTGATGACTTCACCAGATTTGGATTTCAGAGGTGCTGTCTTGTTCTGGATGGGTCCCATTGCCTTCTTTATGCCCTCATACATTCCCCTGAGATTACCAGAGTCAGCACAGGCCTGGATACTGCTGCATAGCTTAAGCCAGTAGTTGTTGGCACAGCACCTGGCTGTGTGCTGTACTATATTTCTGGCTACTCTGAGTGCTTGCTGGGTACTCTGACTGGGTGAGCGTTTATACTCCAGAAGTGCAGCGCGCTTCTTTTTGATGACTGAAATCATCTCATTGGAGTTAGCTTCAAACCAGTCGTTTGTATTTCCAACTCTTCTTCCAAACACTGACAAGGCCCCATTGTAGATTGTGTCCCTCAGATGCTGCCATCTGGATGTTGCATCAGCACCCCCAGGGCTGCTGCACAGATTCTCCTCAAGGGTCTCTGAACATTTCAGCTTTTTCTGAGTTTGCCATCTTTCTGGCATCAGTGTGGGGCCTTCCACTTGGTTTAGAATGGTGCAGCTTCTTGGGTCTCAGCTTCAGCTTGGAGTAGACTAGCGAATGATCTGTATCGCCGTTGGCACTATGGTAGCTGCGTGTCAGGAGGATGCTTTTGAGATTGTCTCATCTGGTGATGACCAAGTCTATTTGGTGCCAGTGTTTTGAGCGTGGGTGTCTCCATGACACTCTGTGCTGTGGCTTCGTTTGGAAAAATGTGTTTGTGATGCGCAGATTGTGGTACATGCAAAGTTTGAGGAGACGCTGTCCGTTGTCATTCATTTTTCCCACACCGAAGTGACCTAGGCAAGAGGGCCATGAGTCACGGTCGGCTCCAGCTCTTGCACTGAACTCACCCAAAAGGTACAATTGTTCACGAGCAGGTATTTGCACTATGGCAGCACTGAGCTCATCATAGCACTTGTCCTTTGCTTCTGGTGTGGTGTTCAGGGTTGGAGTGTAAGCACTGATCAGGTGGACATGACGGGCGCAGATTTGAAGTTTGACCTGAAGGAGTCTTTCTGATCCACCCGTGACTAGTTCCACCATTTGCAGAAGGGTGTTTCTGATGGCAAAGCCGACACCATGCTCCCTGGGTTCCTCTTGGGGTTTGTCCTGCCAGAAAAAGGTGTAGTCCTTTTCCTTTACGGATCCTGAAGCTGCGAGTTGTGTCTCCTGCAAAGTGGTGATGTCAGCTTGGAGCCTTTTCAGTTCCTCGTTGATGACAGCGGTCTTTCGGGAGTTGCTGATGTCCTGAAGATCTTCAGTCAAACTGGTCAACATAGTCCATACATTCCAACAAGCAAGCTTGAAACTTTGATGATTTCCTTTTCTTAATAATTTTCTTATTGATTTGTCTGGTGCTCATTTCAGTCACTTGTCAGGTTTGGGAACCTTAAGCCTCATGCACCCAGTGAGGCAAGTGAACTGTGGCGAGACAGTACCCTACTGGCTGGGGGCTGCCCAGGTTAAGGCAGGTGGTGACTGTCCAATGAGATGCGATGATGTCTCCCACCATTGGAAGCAACCCCTGGCACTCGTTCTCTACGTCAATCAAGCAAGAGCTTATAACTGGTATCTGTTGCCTCCCGTGTTGGTTCAACGCTGTTAAGCGATGCTGGAGTACCTCTCCAGGCACGAGCCTGGGCAATTTTTATGGAGACCCTGGGCTGGCCGGACACCAGGCCCCCCTCTCGGCTTTACTGATATAGTCCAAAGGAAAGGATAACCTCTACGTTTGGTACCAGCTCAGCAGCAGGAGTTGCCGGGACAGTGCCAGAAGTTGACACAAAACCGCCTTAGGATTCCCTCTGGATTTTCTGTCAGGGTTTACTCCCTTAGCCTTACTCCTTCCCAGGATAACCCACAAGGCAGTGGGGTGTCTTCCTCCACCTTCACGGGAGTTGTCGATTTGCAGCACCTCACCTCCTGGTCCGCCGTTGAGACTGTGCATTAGAAGGGAGAAGGAACAAGTCCCTCCATAAGGTCGATATGTGAGACAGACCAGACCCCCCTCACTGTGTTTCGCCTGCGAGCTGACGCAGTTGCCCGGGGGATGGCGTCACTGTAATGCACAACAGCTGCTAGGAGCCAACAGTGAGAGTTGAGTGGTGGGTGAGGACTAGTGCTTCCGTCCGCCTGAAAAGGCGCAGCTGCCGGAGAGTCAAAGGTACCACCTCTACCCCAGACACCCCATGTCCACCCTCATTCAGTATGGTTGCTTAGTAACTAATTGGTGGATTATTCAGGGTAAATAGCTGTTTTCTCCTAGGTTTCATTTCATTCTCAAAGTTGATTGTGTTAATTTCCAGGAGCGGTGTTCTCTTCTGTTTCAGCTCCAACCTCTCCTTAGGAAGTGACCTCATATCATTATTCAATAGGATTATTGCTTGGAGTGCCTGCAACTGACTTACCTAGTGTTTGTATAATATAAAGGTCCCATCCCAAGAGCATTTAATGACTCTGCTATTTTCCCTTTATTAGGCTTGTTTTTAAAGAAGGTTTCAGGAGGTTATTTATTCTATGTTAAGCAGTTCAGCTTGCAGAAAACATATTACATCAATTTTTTTTGTTTTAATTTGTTTGCCTGTTAAAATAGATATTTGTTATTTGTGCTGGTGGGGCAGTTAAAGGTTTTTGCTCACAATTTTAGGATTTCAATAGCTCTTTTTTCACAGAAAGTTCCATTAAAAGTTTAATATGTCCCATTCCTTATTTGAGATGGGTATAGGAGCATATTATTTCTCGGAGAGCAGAAAAGAAGCATAATGTAATCTAAGTATAATATTGGGAGGGTTAAATTTTATTTTCTCTTTGATTTAAGGACCCCTTTCCCAGTCTGTGTTACCTGGTGCAGAACTGATCTCATAATCTTTGTTTACTTGTTAATAAGTGTGCTTTGGCAGTGTCAGTTTGAGGCCAGACTCACAGAAGTGTCTTGTAACACAAACGTGTCTAGGTTGTGATATATGAACAAGTAGGAATGAGCAAAACAGAGAAGCTTCTGGAAGAGGCTGCCCCTCATCCCGCAGGAATCCCAAAGGACTGCAGTGAACAAATGTGCTGGAAGTCTCAGACCCAGTTACTGCATAAATTTCCCACAGACTAGGGAAGGAGAATAGAATCCTGTCTTCCAGTGCCGAACACGCAAGCCTTTCCCACTAAAGAATGAGTCTATTTGCTAAATGTATGGCCCTATGATCTTCCTGGGCCAGCCACTAGACAGTGGTGTCAGACTTTAACTTACACACACAAAGTTAATCACAGTAAGGCAAGATGAGAAACACTCTCTGTCCTTTCTTGTCTACTTATGGATCTTGCTGGCCTAGGAAAGTACAGGAAGGTCGCGACGTTCACAAGTGCAACATTCTCAAATTCAGTTATTCACAAACGCCACTTCCTGGGACGCAGGGAGGAAGCGCTGGCAGCCCCCACTTCCCAAGGGCTCCCGGGGAGCAGAGCTTCCCCAGGGTTCCAAGTCCCCTCCCTATTTGCGAAAAGCAACATTCTCAAGGGTTCTGAACATGGAACCCTCACAAATGTTGTGACCCTACTGCGTAATTATCCCATACTAACTCTACTGCAGTGATTTTCAATGAATATGCTGAGACACACTTGTGTGCCAAGTCTGCCATGATGTTTCTTCAATTTCCCCTTGCTGCAGCTCTTCGCAGAGCCACCCCCGGGGGTGGGAGGGAAAGGGAGAAGGGAAACTGACAGCACCACACCAGCTGAGGTTCGAGCAACAAGGTTGCCTGAGTCACGGCTGGTGTGAGGTTGGTCAGTTTCCCCCTGCAGTTCTTTGCAGAGCTTCTGCAAGGGGAAATTCCAACCCCACAGGAAACCACTCGCGCTGGGAGCAGGCTGTAAGAGTCCCCCCAGAACCTGGGATAATTAGTCATGTGCTTCTGCTACAGCTTCATTGCTCCAGTCTCTGAGCTATTGAGATTCAGGCTAGCTCTGCTGTGTCTATCCCAGATGCAATTGACTGTATCAGTTCCGTGTAGACATACCTTTTGAGAGTTCTAAGCTTATCTCCACACTTCCATATTCCATGTTTTTCAGAGTGTCTGGAGGTGAGCTCTTCGACCGCATAGTAGAGAAAGGATTTTACACCGAGAAGGATGCAAGCACTCTGATACGGCAGGTCCTAGATGCCGTCTACTACCTGCACAGAATGGGCATTGTGCATCGCGACCTCAAGGTAAAGGCGTTCACTTAGTTGTATCTCCAATAGTATTAATGAGTGTGGTCTCAGTTGCCACGAAGCCTAACTCATGTTGTTCATGTTGTTCAAGACTGCAGTACGGCTACCTGTTTGAGTAAAGATTCATCTTTTGAGTGAGGCTTCGTATAATCCATATCCTCACATATCTGAACAGCTGTCCTGTGTTTTGTCTAAAGTAGTGTGTCTACTTCTTGTCTCACAAAAATCCTGATCCTACCACCTTGACCAACATTAATTGTGAGTGGGATTGCACAAAATCTAGCCTGGGGAAAAATTACTTCTGTTACATCAAGAATGTGAGTTCTTCTGCACAGTGGCATATACTTTTATTGCTGAAAACTGCCTTGCAAATGTATTAAATACCTCATACTGCTAATAACGATGAGGAGTTTGGGATGGAATGCTTGGGCTACAACCTGGAATTTTGGGACTGCTGTGCCCCTTAATTCTCCAGCCTAAACTGTCTACCATAATTCTTTGCTAGTGACAATCAGCAAACTCTTCCAGGCACTGCTATCACTTCAGATAAATGCAGGCGGGGGCCCTACACCCAACTAGATTTCATGAATGCTCCCAGATCTATTCATGAAGCACAAGATAGACGCACAAATTCATTGTCCCCAGTGCCAGAGCCTTGCACCCCAAAGTTGTACTTCATGCCCTGTTTAGAAGCCTGAGCAGCATAAGTTTACTATCTGGTCCATTCCTCCCTCAATGTGGAGAGGATGTACAAATGTCTTTGTAAACTAAACTGAGATTTACGAAGCACTCCAATCAAAACACATTTTTTTAGGTAGAATACAAGATGTATTTCTTAACTACAGAAAGATTGTAATTGATATAAGCGGTAGTCATAAAAGGTCAGAGGTAATTATGAAAGAAAAAGGCAAGCACACAGTCTAAAGAGTAAACCTTATTATATTCAACAGTATTTAGATAAAGCAGTTTTCTCACCCCAATGCATGGTACCATTCTTAACACACAAGCTTCTTGCTCAACCCTGGGATCAGTCTCCTCAATTGAAGTCTTTGTCTTTCCAGTGTTCTTTGTACTTCCAGCATAGGCAGAGGAGGAGAGAGACTAGGAATGATGCCACTGTCTTTATTTTATACTCTCAGTCCACGTGCCTGGAAAATACTGGACTTCACATGCCCTGGTGGGCTTTGCTGTGTCACAGGGTTAAGTGATTCCCCTGGTATGGTCTTGTGCAACTGTCACTGAATTGTGAATCCCTTGATTATAACCCACTGGCTGATTAACGGTTGTTGAACATATTTTTGGAGAGGTTTGCTACCTATGTATGTCATTAGCAAATTTACCACATATTTTAGTACGGACCATGCAGCAAAATTCCATAATTTAATACATACTAATGAAATACACATTTGAACAAAACAATGTATTTCAGCAGATCATGACCTCTATGATATCTTACATTGCATGCTTTGTATCATAACAATGCTCCTCTAGCTCTTTTGCTAAGAAGGAATCCGACTCCTGCTTCATGCTTCGTTTCATTCCCTGGCCAAATGACTTCTCAACCGCACATCTCTCCTGATGCCGTCCAATGCATCTCTGCCAGCCCAAGTATATTGCATCAGTGTCTCGCCATCTCCTTCTGACACAGCTCTAATTTGCCACTCCCCACGGTATTCGGACGTTCCACATTCCAATTGATAGTATATGTGTTAGGAGATACCAAAGACAGATCTGTTGATCATCAGAGGAGATTGGAACGCAAAGGTCAGAACAGATAATTAAGGTTGGGAGAGAGTCATGAGAAGGTTTGGATACGGAGAAAGAAATGAACAAAGTGAGAAGCTACTAGAGTTTTCTATGGCATATGAGATGGAGATCTGCAACACGAGAGTCCACCAAAAGGACTGTAGGAAGTGGACGTGGTGATTGAATGACGGGAAGTCCAAGAACACGATAGACAAGATTTTGATAAGAAGAAGATGGGTAACATCGGTACAGCAGCGCTGAACTTTCCAAGGAGCAGATATAGAGTCGCACCACAGTCTAATGACCACAAACATCAAGATGAAACTCAAGAGAAAATGTAAGACACAGTTTAAGAAGAGACGTGGCAAAACTAGGCAAAGAAGAAATAAGGAATGTGTACAGCACAGTGCTCGAAGAGAAGATTAGGAATACGGACACAGAGAAAGACCTAGATAAGAGAGTCCAAGGGATAGCCACAGCGATAGAAGAGGCAATTGAGCAGACTGTTCTGAAAGAAGAGAAGGTCAATAAGAAGTGGGTTACACAGGAGACCCTGAAATTGGTCCAAGAGAAGAGAACGTTGAAGATCAGAATGTTTCTGAGAGGGTGGAACAGCAATATAGGATGAAATGCAATGAGGTAAGGAAAGCAGCCAGAAAGAATAAGGCAAAATGGTTAGAGGAGCAGTGTGAAGCTATAGAGAGGTATTACGATGCATGTAAGACCAGGGCGGTGTATAAGATGATCATGAATATTAATAGAAAGTGGCAGCCTAAGCAGATGGTGATCAAAGATGAGAACGAAGAGGTGCTCATTAGCAAAGAGAAGATTGTGCAGTAATGGACAAGATATTGCACCAACCTATACAAAGCATAGTTGGACCCTAGTATCTCAGAGAGCCTGATGGAAGAAATGAAAGAGTTGTCTCTGCCGAGCATCAAAAGTGAGACCGATATTTCAAAGGACAAAGTAGAAAGAGCAGTGAAATGTCTATAAAGAACAAGAGCCCTGGAAACGATAAGATCACAGGAGAGATGATTAAATATGGTGGAGAAAGTATGATTCAGGAAATACACTGACTGTAATATAGCATGGAAAGAAGGGAAGGCACTTAAGGAATGGACAAGGTACATGCTAATGACAAAACTCAAGAAAGGAAGTGCTTTGGAATGCGAGAACTACAGATTGCCCTAACAGGTCATCTAGGCCAGGTGCTGATGATGATACTGATGGAGAGACTAAGATCGCAGATAGAATAACATCTAGCAGACAAGCAAGTAGGGTTCAGGAAAGATAGAAGTACTATACAGCAGATTTTGGCACTAAGATTGATAGTGGAGAAAGCTCGACAAAAGAACAAGAACATTTACACTTGCTTCGTCAATTTTCAAAAGGCATTTGACAGTATAGATCAGAAAGTGACTTGGGTGGTGTTGGAGTGTTACAGCATGGGTAGCGGATTGATACGGTTGTTGAAGGGTATCAATGACAATGCGGAGGCAGCAGTGAGAACATTTAGAGAGATGGGAAACTGGTTTAGAATGAGTAGAGCTATGAGACAAGGAGATCCAATATCGTGGAGCATCTTCATCACGCATCTAGAGAAAGCGATGGACAACATCAAGGAAGAGGTACAAGGGATATCAACACACGGGATAAGAATTAACAGCTTGGGGTTTGTGGATGATATAGTTACCAATGAGGAAGATGAGGAGCAGCTAGCAAAAATGGTGCAGGTGCTAAATGAGGAAGGGAAGAGGTACGGACTGATTATGAACATTGATAAAACAAAAACAATATTATTTGGAGATAAGGAAATAGGAAGGAAGATCAAAGTAGATGGAATTGAACTAGAGAATGTAGAGATGTTCATGTATCTGGGGAGCAACATAACGTATGATCTAGACAGTAAGAAGGAAATAGCGACGAGAATAGCAAAAGCAAGAGCATGTTTTGAAGTTGATGAATAAGATCTGGAAAAGCAAAGCGATTAGCTTAGGAGTGAAGCTGAAGTTCCAGGTGCTTAGAGGTGCAGAGTACCACAATATTAAATGTTTGGAAAATGTTTACCATTTCGTTATCTGTCCCTCTTTATGGTCATTCTGTTTCAGCCGATGTTTTTGTAAATTCTTTCTGCACAAGCAGTTCTTTTCTGAAGAACATGGTGTAATTGTATGATTTTGAGATTATTCTTTGTTCCTTGCTGTGTACTTGTGTCATTACAGCAGAATGCTTTCTAGTCAGGTAATAGCATTATTTCTTCATGGTTTTCTGTTTCCATTTTGAATGCTGCCTTTGAGATGATAAGCAGTTATTTCTTTGTGGATTTAACAGTTTACAGAGATAGATAAAACTAGTACATTTTAGTGTTGGGTATGCTGAACAGTAGAGTAGCAGAAGTCATACTTTTAACAAACAATGGCTACGTCTACACGTGAAGCCAACATCGAAATAGGCTATTTCGATGAGTAACGTCTACATGTCCTCCAGGGCTGGCAACGTAGATGTTCAACTTCGACGTTGCGTGGCACCACATCGAAATAGGCGCTGCGAGGGAACGTCTACACGCCAAAGTAGCACACATCGAAATAAGGGTGCCAGGCACAGCTGCAGACAGGGTCACAGGGCGGACTCAACAGCAAGCCGCTCCCTTAAAGGGCCCCTCCTAGACACAGTTGCACTAAACAACACAAGATACACAGAGCCTACAACTGGTTGCAGACCCTGTGCCTGCAGCATGGATCCCCAGCCTCCGCAGCAGCAGCCAGAAGCCCTGGGCTAAGGGCTGCTGCCCACGGTGACCATAGAGCCCCGCAGGGGCTGGAGAGAGAGCATCTCTCAACCCCTCAGCTGATGGCCGCCATGGCGGACCCCGCAATTTCGAAGTTACGGGACGTGCAACGACTACACGGTCCCTACTTCGACGTTGAACGTCGAAGTAGGGCGCTATTCCTATCCCCTCATGGGGTTAGCGACTTCGACGTCTCGCCGCCTAACGTCGAAGTTAACTTCAAAATAGCACCCGGCGCGTGTAGCCGTGACGGGCGCTATTTCGAAGTTAGTGCTGCTACTTCGAAGTAGCATGCACGTGTAGACACGGCTAATGAGTGATAAACAATGAGTGATATATATATTCGGTATTGGGGGTCACACAAAATTATTACTTAATGAAGTGTAAAAGTTAAAGAACAAACTGATGCAGCTTGTAACAAAATACAAACTTAAAAAGAGAGAGGATGGTCTTGTGGTCAAAGCACTGAACTGCAATTTATGTTTAATTCTTGCCATTAGTTTAATTTACATGTATTAATTGCTTAGTTTTTCCCAGCCTTAGTTCCACATATTTAACATGGGGATAAGAATTTCTTGTCTTCCAGGATTGCTGTGAGGTGAAGTTTAATTAACACTGGAGGGGCCTAGTGTCTCTGGTGTAGGGCACTGCTTCCCACAACTCCCATTGGCCATGAATGGTGATGCTTGGCCAAAGGGAGCTGCAATTGCCTGTACCTTTGGAGATGTAGGTAAAGGCAGTGGCAGCAGCCCACCAGGGGCTAATCCTGGAGTACTGGATCTGGCCCAGGGACAGGTATTTTCCCACCCTTGGTGTAGGAATTGTACTCTTTTACAGAGGCTAATGGATTTGTTGGCTGTCAGAAGACTGAGGAAAAGTGTTCTCAGTCAAACTATCAGCTGTCAGTGACTTGGTGAGACTTTACAGCCTTCTCTTGTCTTCAGCTCTTGGTTCTTTGGCCTCTTTCCTTACATTGTTCTGCCAGGTCACAAAATGGGAAGCCAGTCTAAAGAGAAGCCAGGCAGAGTCACACTGGAGTGGTAAGAGAGTAATGAATGAAGCTTCATGTTTTCCATAGATGGTTTTATGTTTCACTTGGGTCTTATACAAGCAACTTGCTACTTCAGATCTTCGTTGCGCAGATCATAGGAACTGTACTGTGCCTATCATTGCTTTATCTTCACTTTGCATAAACATGGCAGTGCTGAGTGGTGGTGATGTTTATTTTTGCTGTCTTAATTTACAGCTGTGATTCCCAGCTAGGGCTGTGAACGTGAGCGCAGTTCCATTTGGGAATATGGGCCCAACAGCATGCTGGGAGTGCATTCTGTTGTGGCTGCTGCAACAGGCTGCCAGAGGACAAGCAGGCCCTGTGGTGCCCTAAGCTGGGGAAGATACTAGCTTTTACACTGATGGAAGCCAGAGAGCCCCAAAGTTAACAATGGGACTATTGCTTTGCATTATCAATAATTAACTATTATTATTATAGACTCATAGAATCGAATCATACAATCATAGAATCCTAGGGCTGGAAGGGACCTCAGGAGGTCCAGCTCCCTGCCCAAAGCAGGACTACTCCAACTAAATCATCCCAGCCAGGACTTTGTCAAGCCACAACT
This sequence comes from Carettochelys insculpta, assembly GCF_033958435.1. Lineage (NCBI taxonomy): Eukaryota > Metazoa > Chordata > Testudines > Carettochelyidae > Carettochelys > Carettochelys insculpta. The sequence goes on along the minus strand of NC_134137.1, from coordinate 366,738,547 downwards.
TAAAAACCTCTAGGGATGGAGATTCCACCACCTCTCTAGGTAACACATTCCAGTGCTTCATCACCCGCCTGGTGAAATAATTGTTCCTAATATCCAAACTAGACATCCTCCACTGTAACATAAAACCATTGCTCCTTGTTCTGCCATCCATCACTACTGAGAACAGCCTATTTCTAACCTCTTTAGAATCCCCCTTCAGGAAGTTGAAGGCTGCTGTCATATCATCCCTCAGTCTTCTCTTCTGTAAACTAAATGAGCCCAAAGGCCTCAGTTTCTCCATGTAGGTCATGTACTCCAACCCCTAATCATGTTGGTTGTAATTGTAAATGATTATAATTATTCTTAGCACACCACTTAACAGACAGGAAAGGCAGTCCTTTGGCCCAGAGAGATTTTGATCTAAATAAGGCCAAAAGGAATGACAATAAACAAAGGGTGCAGGACCACGATTAGAACAATGACATTCTGATGGGTACATATTCATCTTGACAGCACCCTTTGCAATTAATGAACTATCGACTGAATTCCCTACGCTGGTGTGCCTCTGATAAGTATGAGGCCTTGTCTTTGCTGAAGGGTAAGTCGATATATGTTAAGTCAGTGTAGTTTACATTAACTAACTCCTGTGTGTGAGCTGTCAGCAGGAGATGCTCTCCTGTCAATGTAGCTTCCACCTCTTGTTCAAGTGCAGTACTGAAGTTGATATGAAAGTGCTATCCCATCAATTTACTGTGTGTTCACCAGACCCACTAAACTGAGGCTGTTTCATCGATTACAGCAACACCAATTTAGCCCATAGTGAAGACAATCCCTGAGACTGGAACTCATTCACAAGTAAAACGAGTTGGGGAAAAAAAGTGAAAACATTTTCAGATTGTTCTGATTTGTTTTAAATTTAATTTTTTAGAAATTATAATGTGTGCAGTTCAGACTGCTGTATCCACTCTCATATGGGTTGAAAAGCAGTTGGAGAGAGGTAGGATTTCCTGGTTATTTGCTGAATTTTGAAATGTCAGCAATAAATTGAAATTCCAAACATTCCGTTTAGCTTCTAGTGTGGAAGGGGAGTGAAGGAACATGGACAGGCTCAAATATGATTTCCATTTCCAAAATTGTACTACAGAAAGCTTCCTGATGTAAAATACAGTGAAAACTGCTGAACTATTGGTTACAAAACAAAAAAGCAATCTTGTAGCACTTTAAAGACTAACAAAATGATTTATTAGGTGATGAGCTCTTGTGGGACAGACCCACTTCTTCAGATCTGGAAATTCTGTACCTTGGGTACGATGTCCATCTTTGTGCACTTGGAGAGAAGGATGACGTCTGTCTGGATCTGTGTAAGTTTTTTCATGTAGTTGATGGATTTCCATTCCAAATGACTCCATGTAGTGCCTTGCATGGTGAAGAGTCACAGAGACGTAGCCGTACTTAGCCTGTATCTTCACAAAACCAAAGAGCAGTCATGTAGCATTTTAGAGTGGGTCTGTCCCATGAAAGCTCATCACATAATAAATCATTTTGTTAGTCATTAAAGTGGTACATGACTGCTGTTTTGTTTTGTGAAGATGCAGACTAACACAGCTACCCCTCTGAAAATATTGCTTGTGTTTGATAGTTTGCATTTCGGTCTTCAGTTTTGTTGCAGCTCCAGCTTTCTTACCTGTCATTGAAAAATCTCTGTGTCCAGACTGATAGCTCTTTTCCCATTCCACATAAAATTTTTTCAGAGCTTCCAAGTTGATGAAGAGATAATTAGCTGCTGTTGTGTCCACAATTCTAGAAGCTCCTCTGCTATCCATATGTTCTCATCATCTCCATGAATGAGCAGTGCTAGCTGAGATACTATGCATCATTTCACATCTGTGCCTTCATCGACTGCAACTGAAAAAGCATCAAAGGACGTTGCTTTGTTCTGCAATTGACTCTTCGGATTCTTAGCTAATCATCCTCTCAGCAATTTTGTTTCTTGAGAGGCTATTTTGTAAAAGCTTCCCCTTTATCTGGACACACTACTTCTGAAGCTTTTAGCACAAAGTTCTTCAAAAATTCTCCCTCAGAAAATGGTTCTGATGACACAGCTATTTCATGGGCAATCACAGGGCTCGCCTTAACAGCAGGATGAATCACTTACATGACAAGCATTAGTAAATACTGATGGTTGCTTTTTCAACACCTGTGCTAATTTAGACTATTTATCCTCACATAATTTTCCTGTGTACTTATCATATTTCTCATCCTCATGTGCTTCACAGCATCTTTAAATGTTGTATTCTTTTACCACAGCTATCTGTTGCGTATGTATCAAACGTGTGCTTTCCATTCGTGTCCATGAAGAAATAGGAAATTCTACCATTTTTTTAATGCAGGACGTTTGTGTTCTACTTTTATCTTTATGGATAAAGAGATGATGAGCAAGTGTTGGTAGATTAATCAAAAAATGAAGGAAGGGAAGAGTGGAAAGAAAGGAATGGGCAAGAGGGGTATCTCCCCTTTTTCAAAAAATATTTAAAGGGCAGTCTGTCAGCTGCAGGACGCATTCAACCTTTGATTTACTTGAAGATTTCTTTTGTGTAATTTGCTAGGTGATTTTTCTAATCTCCAGCCAATGGGCAAGCGCTCTTCACTGTCATTTATCCAAGTCCAGGCATGTAACAGCTCTCCAATCAGACATGTGCTTCCCCAGCACCTCTTAAACATGACTGGGTGATTCTGAATCTGTATGCAAAGTTTTGCTAGATTGCTGCTCTACAGTCAGGATTACAGCAGTGTGATTTGCAGAGTACACCAATGTTTTGTGCTCTCATTCTCCCATGTGGAACTTGCTGACTTGCACTAAATGATCCTTAGTGTGCATTGATCCAGTCATGTTTGAAACAGGCCTACACCAATATTCACTAGCAGGGTCTGCTCAGGGAGTTAACATGTGACATATTGGCGCACACTGTGAGTTGCACATTTATAGTGTGTCATGCAGGTCATGTAGACAAGACCAACGAGTCATGGGAAATTCATGGGCCAGATGAAACAGTATCATGGGTTATACGTTAAACATCCCTGTGTGATGGCAGAATAAAGCCCAAGGGATTAGGCAGTGACAGAGCTGTGCAAGCCATTGAAGTTGAGGAACTCACAAGGTACCATGTGAACGTATAGAAAAGCAGTGCACAGAGCACAGCTAACTGTGTTTTGTTTTTTAAAATCCCAGTTTCCCTTTTTCTCTGTGCCCCTTTAGAAGATGCTTGGCAAAGTCCTATGTTTGCTTCCGCCTGTGTGTACATGTGCACGTGAAGACAAGTGACTAACATCATTGTCTTTCTACTGTGTATTGGTCTCACAAATGATGGCTCAGCTATGCTGGTTTGTGCTGCTCTCATGATGCACAGCAGCCAGAAAGCTGTCTTAATAACACCTCCACCCCTGCATTGTATAGAAGGAGAAAATCTGGATGATATAGAGAAGGTGCAATGGCTCCTTCATTGTTCCTCTTCCCAGTTAAAATAATCCAAGGAAGAGGGAACCTGGTCAGAGTATCCTTGTATCTGGGGATCCCAGCTGCCCTCTGAACTATTGTCAGTCCATACAATTTAAAGCAACCTCAGAACTGCTGTAATTAGTTAAATCTAAGGACCCTAAGGCCTCCTTGGCAATAATCTCCTTCTCTGCCATATCACCATGCCACACAGGGCACAGAAAACAGGTTGAGCAGTAATGATCTCATTCAATTTCTTCTCCTCTGGTATCCTGGGCTTTTGGCTCACTGAGTGCTGTTGAAATACTTTAAGTAAGAGTTCATAAGCATCTGAGTGCAAGATAAAAGTGTGCCTTGACTTCTTGGGTTCTGCAATAAGATATGATGCCAAATTCAGCCCTAGCCCATTGCATTTGACTTCAGCAAAGTTGCCCCCTCCAGCCCCAAGGCTGGGTTTGGCCCAACAAATATAATGATGTTGGATCGCCCCCATCATTTCCTGGAAATCCACATCTGGAGCACAGATTGGGGTAATAGAAGAAATGTGTGAAATGATGGTACGAATTTGTACTCACTCGTTGGCAGAAACTGTTTCAATACTTTCTTTAAAAGCTGTATAAAGGTAACAAGTTTAAGGCCTGCCCCAGCAAGATGTGGGTTGTTCACAGCTGCTCTGGTTTTACTGGGGGGTGGGGAAGCTCAGCATCTCACAGAGCACCCGAAGCAGCTCATAGGCTCAAGCCCTTAGCCATAGAATCACTCTGGGAAGTTAAACCTAACATTACACTGCCCAGAAGTGCACTGTATTTATTAAGAACTGTATTGTTTGTTAATAACATCATGAATTATTAAAAGCAGATGTGTTCTGTATTTTAGTGTAGCAACAGTGTAGGCCATTGGTGTCTGGGGCATGATTCTCCTCTCAAATTAAATTAACTTCATTGCAACTTCATGGAGCTCAGTGAAGAGACCTGATTTCTGCCAGCATAAACAGGCCCCTAATTCATTATTCTCAGTAGTGCAATCTTTTTTTCTGATCAACGGGTGACATATCAACGCCGGTGTAACTCTGTTAACTTTAATGGCATTTACTCATTTATCCTTGTTTATTTCCCACAGGATATATATATATATAACAATTCTCCAACACAAATGGGATCATTTAAAATTACAGTTTAACCCCCTACTGCATCTTTGCAACATGTTTTGAATGTTCTACATAGTGCTTCACATTTATATTTGCCTGTAAATCAACCCTTCTGTTTTATCACTATAGAGTGTACGGACTATGAGTGTGTGTGTTTGTATAAGTCACTTGCCTTATGTCTCTGGTCAGGAGAAACAAAGGAGCCATAGTGCCTCATTGGGTTGGCAAAACAAAGGAATGGCTTCAGAGAAGGTATATGCAACATCTGAAGGGGAGGGCCTTTGACTAATTGCACTGATTGCTTCCCCCTAGAATCCTTCTCAATCACAAGAATGACTTGGCTGGTGCTGCCTTTGAAGAATGATTTTTAGAGACATTCATTGATGGTTCAAGGGGATTCTTCCTGCCCCCCCCCTTCAAAATTTGAATATTATAAATGTAAAGTATCAAACAAAAAAAATTGGTTGCTGGACTCCTATATTCATAACTGTGTTCTCAAACTTCTCTTTTAGCCTGAGAACCTGCTGTACTACAGCCAGGATGAAGAATCCAAAATCATGATCAGTGACTTTGGCTTGTCCAAGATGGAGGGTAAAGGAGACGTCATGTCCACAGCATGTGGGACCCCAGGATATGTTGGTAAGTGGTTGGATCATAAGGACCAGCAGCTGTTCCAATGTAATTTACAGAAACCCAAGTGAAAATGGTGGTAATATAGGGGAATGCTCTTTGTTCTCCAGTGACTGCATATATCACTGAAAGATTTTGTAGATGATAGTTATAGAGTTTTCCGAAGCTTGTGCTACTTTTTCTGGTCCTTTCTATCTGTTGTGTTCTGACAATTCCATTTATTTACTTCTATGGCCAATATGGGTTGTGGATTAAGATCTAAAATTTTTATTCCTTCAGAGGTCAATACTTCCGGGAGAAGTATTGGTAAGTAACATGGATAAGCCACATTTATTCTGAGGTCTAGAAACCTCATGCCAATCCTCAGTGACTATCACCTTGTATTTCATCACAGAACTGCCAATGTACAACAATTCACAGTGGCTGTGACCGTGATAGACCATTTCACCAAGATGGCCAACTTCATTTCCTGCTCTTGTCTACCTTCCTCTGAGGAAACCACCCAGCTATTGAAAAGCCACATAGCCTGTCTCCATGGCTTTCTGAATTGTGTTACCTGCAGTCAAGGGAGATTGTTTGTTTTCCCGTTCAGATGTTAAGCCCTACACTCACTGGGGATATACACATACCTCTCTTACACCTATCAAGCCACTCAAATGCCCGCAATGCTACATCACTTGTCACCAGCATGATTGGTCCTGACTTTATCCTATGCAGAGTTCACTTATAATAAGAAAGACCACATACCTATGGGTCAAGGACACCTTTTTTGTCAGCTACAGGCTCTGCCCCTAATTGCATCCAAAACTACCCAGGACCTTCTAACCCAGCTGTCTCAGATCAGGTACAATGGACCTGTCAAAGCAATGAGGAGGTAAGAATGGTGAAGAAAGTGACAGCAAGCTAATGATGGTACACAGAGCACTGTCGTGAGCAGAGACCCACTCCTTCAGTGAAATAAAACATATGGATCTAGATGGAGCACTCTTGCATGGACAGATCCTGTTGTAAGGTTGCCCTGACCCCTTAGAACATACATAGGAGTTTTCTATCTCTCTCCTAAAACTGTGCTTTGAGAAAATATTCATGCCCCCCTGTGAGTCATCCATAAGGAACACTGATGCTTCTGACTGGTCCAGTCCCCCTACTGAAGTCAGAAGGGAAAACAGGAAATTATCTGTACAATTCTGCCCCACCCTAGTGCTTTGGACTGCTCCCACAGCACTATCTGCTCTTGCCTTCTGGTCCTGACCTCCTGGTTCCTGACTCACCCTGATTCCTGCTTTCTGACTCCTGGGCTGCGTCTACACGTGCACGCTACTTCGAAGTAGCGGCAGTAACTTCGAAATAGCGCCCGTCACGTCTACACGTGTTGGGTGCTATTTCGAAGTTGAAATCGACGTTAGGCGGCGAGACGTCGAAGTCGCTAACCCCATGAGGGGATGGGAATAGCGCCCTACTTCGACGTTCAACATCGAAGTAGGGACGTGTAGACGATCCGCGTCCCGCAACATCAAAATAGCGGGGTCCTCCATGGCGGCCATCAGCTGGGGGGTTGAGAGATACTCTCTCTCCAGCCCTTGCGGGGCTCTGTGGTCACCGTGGGCAGCAGCCCTTAGCCCAGGGCTTCTGGCTGCTGCTGCTGCAGCTGGGGGTCCGTGCTGCATATACAGGGTCTGCAACTAGTTGTTGGCTCTGTGTATCTTGCACTGCTTAATGAAAGTGTGTCTGGGAGGGGCCCTTTAAGGGAGCGACTTGCTGTTGAGTCCGCCCCGTGACCCTGTCTGCAGCTGTGCCTGGCTCCCTTATTTCGATGTGTGCTACTTTGCCGTGTAGACGTTCCCTCGCTGTGCCTATTTCGATGTTGGGCTGAGCAACGTCGAAGTTGAACATCGACGTTGCCAGCCCTGGAGGACGTGTAGACGTTATTCATCGAAATAGCCTATTTGGATGTCGCAACATCGAAATAAGCTATTTCGATGTTGGGTGCACGTGTAGACGTAGCCCTGATCTCATCCCCTGATCATCTGGTTCTGAACCCAGACTTGCACAGGGCACCAGCGCCATGCAATAGGTTAACCACTAGGCCATGCTATGTACTGACCTTCTCAAGAATTGCCTTTGCTTTGGTTCCTGGCTGAGGGAAGTTTTGTTGTATTTGTGTTTTTAAAGGGGCAGGGTATTCTTCATTTTATTTGTTGTGCAATGCAACTCACCCCCAATGTGTTTAAACTCAAACTCAATCCTTTTCTTCCTTCCGCAACTCTCTTTTTTCTGGATTAAAGAATAAGCACCAAATTCATGGGCTACGTCTACACGTGCACGCTACATCGAAATAGTCTGTTTCGATGAATAATGTCTACATGTCCTCCAGGGCTGGCAACATCGACGTTCAACGTCGACGTTGGGCAGCACCACCTCGAAATAGGCACTGCGAGGGAACATCTACACGCCAAAGTAGCACACATCGAAATAAGGTTGCCAGGCACAGCTGCAGACAGGGTCACAGGGCAGACTAGCACTTCCGGGGCAACAGCTAGCCGCTCCCTTAAAGGGCCCCTTCCAGACACACGCAGCCTGCACAGCACGCGGTCTGCAGAGCCATAGGCACGCACACCTCGAGCGACGCAGGCATGGACCCCCAGCAGCAGCAGCAGCAGCCAGAGGTCCACCCCACCACCCCTGCAGGAGCAGTGCTCGCCCTGCTCCATGCCATGCAGGAGGCAGCTGAGCACATCCTTGCCACAGAGGAGGAGCTGCCCGCAGGGGAGGAGGACGCAACCCCCAACCCTGCAGCACCCTGCCCCCACCTCCGCCGCACATGCCGCCGGCTGTGGAGCTACCCCACGAGCACCGACTGGTGGGAGCGGCTGGTGCTCGGAGAGTGGGATGATGACCGCTGGCTCCAGAACTTTCGCATGAGCCAGCAGACATTTCTGGAGCTATGCCAGTGGCTCACCCCCGCACTGAGGCACCAGGGCACCTTCATGCGGCGTGCCCTCAGCGTCGAGAAACGGGTCGGCATCGCTGTCTGGAAGCTGGCCACTCCAGACAGCTACCGATCCGTGGGCCAGCAGTTTGGCATCAGCAAGGCCACCGTTGGGGCTGTCCTCATGGAGGTAAGAGGACCCACGGGGGGAGGGGGAGGCAGCCCTGGCAGGGGAGGGGAGAGGAGGGGAAGGGAGGGGAGGGGGGCCCTGGCAGGGGAGGGCCACACACACCCTGCACACCCCTCATTGGTGCTCTCCCATGTGCTTCCCCTGCAGGTCGTCCGCGCCATCAACGCCCTGCTCCTCCACAGGCTCGTGAGGCTTGGGGACCCGGATGCCGCCATCACGGGCTTTGCCACCCTGAGCTTCCCCAATTGCTTCGGGGCTCTGGATGGGACTCATATCCCCATCCGTGCCCCGGAACACAGTGGAGGACGCTACTTAAACATGAAGGGCTACCACTCAGTGGTCCTCCAGGCCTTGGTGGACAGCCGGGGCCGTTTCCTGAACATTTATGTGGGCTGGCCTGGCAGCACCCACGACGCCTGGGTATTCCGGATCTCGGGCCTGTGCCGCCGGCTGGAGGCGGGGACCTACATCCCCCAGTGGGAGATCCCTGTGGGGGACACCACCATGCCCCTCTGCGTCATCGCAGACGCGGCATACCTCCTCCGGCCCTGGCTCATGCACCCTTACACGGGCCATCTGTCAGCCAGCCAGGAGCGCTTCAACCTGCGCCTGAACCATGTGCGCCAGGTGGTGGAGCACACATTTGGGCGCCTCAAAGGGCGCTGGAGGTGTCTCCTCACCCGCCTTGATGCAGGCCCCACCAACATCCCCCAGATTGTGGGTGTGTGCAGCGCCCTCCACAACCTGGTGGAGAGCAAGGGGGAGGCATTCTTTCACAACTGGGCTGTGGAGGCCGGCAGGGCCGATGTGCAGCCACCCGCTGCCCCCAGTCGCCAGGTGGACCCCGAAGGGACCCGGGTCCGGGAGGCCCTGCGGGCCCAGTTCGATGAGGCCGTGGGGTGAATGCTGGCAGGCCCCCCACTGCCCCCCCATCCTCCACAACACTCCCTGCCCCTACGCCCACACCACAGAGCACCCAAGAGCACACTCCCCCACTTTTCTTGTAAATAAAAGCAGACAGTTGTTCGTCAAATCAAATATCTGTAGAACACTTATTATTATCATCAAGACTAACTATTTACAGGCAAAATCGAACTTATATACATATGTAGTATAAATAAGGATAAGATGAAAGGGGAAGACAAGGAAGGGGAGAACTATGTACATGGGGGGACAAGGATCAGCATAGCCACAAGGGTCTAATATAAAAACTATTTACAAAATAACATTAAACTGGGGGGAATATATACAAAGGGGGAGGGGGGGTGCACATCCTGGGCCCCACACCCCCTAATGTCCAGCGCTGGGGGTGGGCGGCTGTGACCCACGCCTTGGCCTCAGCCCTGGCTGGGGCTGGCTGGGGGCCGGGCGGACCGGTAGATACGGCCGGCGGGTATCAGCTGGCCCCAGGTCCCCCTCAGTGGAAGGGCCCTCAGTGGCGGGTGGCGGTGCGATGGCGGACGGCTCAGCGGGTAGAGCAGCGGATGGAGCAGGCAGGGCGGGTGCAGTGGCGGCCGGCGCGGCATGGGGGCCCAGGTAGTCGACGATACGATCGAAGGTACGATCGAAGGACCCTCATGCCTCCTGGTGCCAGGCCAGCGCCCGCTCCTGCAGCTGGAGGCGGCGCTCCTCCACCCGCAGCCGCTGCTTGGCGACCTCCAGCTGCCAACGGTGGATGGCCAGCAGCTGGGGGTCTGTCACTGTCGGGTGGTGGTGCTGGGTCCGCTGTCTTCCCCGCCATGGGGCTGGTCGGTCCTCCGCTGAGGGGCTGGCCTGGAGTGATGGCCCCAGTGGGCTGTCCGGGACCACTGACACCTCGCCGGCGCTCTCCGGTCCTTCCGATGGTGCAGCTGTGGAACACAGGAGTGGGGGAAGAAGAGTGGAGACAGCTGTTAGTGTGGGCCCTGAGCCGTGGCCCTTGTCCCCCCACCCCTCTGCTGCAGGTTCCCCATCCCCGTCCCCGGGAGATGCTGCTGCTGCTGCTGCTGGGTGTCCCACCCCCTCCCACCGGGGACATGCCACTGCTGTCCTTGGGGCCATGGTTATCTGGGCATGTGGAGGGCCCTGGTCATATCTATTACCCCCACCCCTCAACCCCGAGGGTGTGCACCAGGGGGGTACATACCTGATGGTCCACTCCCACGGTCGGGGGACACCCGGTGGGCGGACGCCCGGCTGGAGCTCCTCGAGGGCAGCACGATCCTCAGGCCGGCATCGCTGGAGGAGGACTCCCCCTCCTCCTCCTCCGGTGCCCCGGGGGTGGGCTCCTGGGGGGGCCCCCGGGGTGCGTGGCTTGCCTCCGGGGCGGACTCCGCCTCCGGGGCCTGCTGGGGCTCGTCAGCAGATGTATCAAGCGTGGCCAGAGGGGAGGAGGTGTGCCAGGGGCCCAGGATGGCCCTGAGCTCCCTGTAAAAGGGGCAAGTGACGGGGGCGGCCCCAGATCGGCCGGCCGCATCCCGGGCCCGGGCATAACCCTGCCGCAGCTCCTTCACTTTATTCTGGACATGATCCAGAGTGCGGGCAGGGTGACCCCGGGCGGCCAGGCCCTCGGCCAGCCGAGCAAATGCATCCGCATTCCGCCTCTTGCTCCCCATTACCTGGAGCACCTCCTCCTCACTCCAGAGCTCCAGCAGGTCCCGAAGCTTGGCCTCCGTCCACGAGGGGCCCCGCTGCTGCTTCCTCACCTGGCTGCTGGGCTGGGAGCCCTGGCTCCCCTTGGGGAGGGTCCCCTTGGGGGGCTGGGGGGCAGCCATCGCGGCGGGTGTGGGTGTCTGTGGCTGTGGAGGAGCGTGCAGGCTAGCCGCGTGGCAATGCTGCTGCCTGCACGCGCTCTCAGCTTCCTGCACAGGAAGGCAGGGGGCGGGGAGCTTTCAGGGGCCACTGCACGCGGCTACCATCGAGCTCAGGGGCTGGAGAGAGCGTCTCTCAACCCCTCAGCTGATGGCCACCATGGAGGACTCCGCTATTTCGATGTTGCGGGACACGCAACAACTACACGTTCCCTACTTCGATGTTGAACATCAAAGTAGGGCACTATTCCCATCCCCTTATGGGGTTAGCGACTTCGCCGTCTCGCCGTCTAACGTCGATGTTAACTTCAAAATCGCGCCCAACATGTGTAGCTGTGACGGGCTCTATTTCGAAGGTGGCACCGCTACTTCGAAGTAGGCGGCACGTGTAGACGCAGCCACGATGTCTTATAATTGTGTTGCACAGGCTTATGCCAAATGTTCTTTTGTCTCTGAATCTTATGCATGGAGAGTAGCAAGAGACTTTTTTTCTCCATTTTAATCTGGCATCTTACAGTGTTAAAATGAATATAGATCAAGACACTGATCCTGAAATCAGGCCCAGATGAGTGTGCTGTTGTATCCCAGGCAAAGTTCTAGTGACATGAGTGGTGCTCTTTATGAGCACAGTAATGCACCTGCTCTGATATGATTGCAGAGCAAGGGCTCAGTCTGTACAAAAACTGCACTCTTTAGTGGTTCTCTCAGTTGAAGGGCTGATTTCCAGCACAAGAAGACTGCTGTTCCCTTTAAACTTGCAAGTTGCAATAACAGTGAAAGAATGGCCCAGCTCAGTTTCTAACAGTCTCTCCTGTGTGCATTGTTTCTAATTGTTGAAAAACCCACACAGGAAGTTTAATGACTTTGGGCACTGCCATTTTTGCTTAGTGACTGCCAAGTTACCTGAATTTACATAAATTTAGGAGGAAATAGAAACCATTCAGTTCCCATAGCGATAAACATAGTATAAAAACCTGACTATAGCAGAGACCATGACACAGAGACAGATTCATCCTTGGTGTAAGTCCATGGAATCACATTATGTCTATAGGCACAAAAAACACTTGATTTTATCTTGGTAACCTTGGAAAGTGAAACAGATTTTCTTTTGTCTTGATCACTCTGCAGCAATGTTAGTCTTATATCTCTTATTACTTTGTGAAACATAAGACAGCCTGCACTCTGTTACAGTCTGGACTCTACTTTATTTAATCAAGCTGAATCAGAGACCTTGTTTTTGAAGCTAGATAAAGGAATTGTGTAAGAACTAAAGCAGCACATTTGATAATTCTTCATGTAGGCTGCTCAGCTCTGTTAATTAAAATGTTTCAGTGGGTTCTGCATGGGCCACTGAGCAAAAAGAATAAGTCTGTAAGAAACATTGGTTTTAAGGTTCTGTTTATTGAGGAGTGGCTGAACATGAGAGAGTCTGGCAGAGAATACTCTCATGCTGCCTATTCATGTTGCCATTTACAAATGGGGACAAGAACTGATATTCTGGAAATAAAGCTCAGCTGATCACATGGGCAAAAGTTCTGCCACTTTAACCGGTACTTGGGAGGTTGTGATCAATCTTTTCCTGGATATTGAACCACCAACCCTAGAAGGAGGACTCCATAACCCTCATTATCTTACTGATAACAGAATTTTCTTACCACAGGGCTAGGTCTCCCTGGTAGATTAAGGCAGTTGATCATCACAGTGGTGGCTTGACTGTCTGACCTCTGTTAGGAGTGTGGTTGATGCTGCCTGTGGTGTAGCCGCATTCCTGATAGTAGAAGTCTTGGGTCTGCGAGGTCAAGTCACAGTCTTCCTGTATTGAACTATTTACCCCAATACCTCTGATCATTTTTTTGAAGTGTTCACCATAATCATGCATATTGGCACCTGCATCTTCCTGATTAAATAACAAATGGCTTCCTAGGTTACCTGAGCCCTCAGTGACCTGAAATACTTTCTTTACTTTACATTTGGATAAATATTGTGTGATTAAAACTCAGGATGGAGAGTCCAGAGACTTGGATTCTATTTGTGACTTCAACTCAGAATTCCTGTGCATCTTTGGGAGATGGCTCTGTTGTTCTGTCTATAAAATGGGGATAATAGCCAGCCAGCTTGGGAGAGGGATGGCATAAAGATTCATTCATTAATGTTGAAAAACTCTTAGAAATAATGGAAAGGGTTATATAGTTACTGATTTTGTTGATATAGTTTATTAAAATTCACATGTACTCCCAGCTCCAAACTTTTAGCTAGTCATTGGATGGTAGCACAGCCTGTATCTACCTTTATAAGCTCATGGGAATAATTCTTTCTTAAAAGTTATATTTTCACATCTGCCTCTCCAATTTTGTTTTGTTGCTTCACAGGAGCCATTACCCTTTCAGTATTTATTTTCCCCCTTTCTCTTGTCTTCTGTACAATACAAAACCAGTTGTGGAGCCCTCTGCGTCAGGACACTGGTTAGGCTGATATTGACTCAGATGGCATGAGCCAATGCAGCACACTTGCAGGACTAGATATATTTGCATTTGCAACACATTTAGAGTTTTCTTCTGGTTTTTTTTTCCTCTTTAGTAGAACCTAAGCTCCTTTTCATTACTGTCTCTTTCGTCATTGGTTGCCCAGACAACACTCTTCAAGCACGCTGAAATGTGCTGTCAGTCATGGCGATTTTGCCTGCCATGAGGCCACTACCAGGGCTACACCTGATTGCACATCTTCTGCATATTTTCTTTGCAATTTCTCTACATCAAACAGCTTTCCTGGGTGATAGTCTGACCAGAATGTTCAGCAGCAGTCCAATGGCCCTGCATAAACAAAGGATCAAAGGAAATGATGTGACCTGATGGATAGAATGTGGGACTGGAATTCAGGTGACCTGCGTTCTGTTTGTGGTTCTACTGCTGTGTGACCTTGGGCAAGTTGCTTCCTCTTTCATGCCTCTGTTTCTCTGTCTGTAAAATGGGAATAATGGTGCTGACCTCCTCTGTAAAGTGCTTTCAGATCTGATAGAAAGAGCTATACCAAAGAATGGGGCCATGGTTATAACAGCCAGCTTCAGATCTTTAAAGCTAAATTACACCAATGTACGTTGGAAGGCATGATGCTTAAGTCACTAACGAAAGATTAGCAGTTTTAGGGAGCAGTCTGCTTGAATCTGACACACTGAGCTGTGAAACAGCTTGCGTTTTAGCATGCTGAAAATGGGTAATTTATGCATACCCTCTGTTTCCCATCATTTCACCAGTTTCTGGTCTGTGCTGGTACTATTCTAATTAGCTCCTTATCCTGCACCCACTGCCCTGGTGTCTGCGTAGTAATAAGTTTCTTTAATAATCACTTGTGAAGAACTTTGCCAAAAGCCTTTTTAAATTTAAATACATTATATCTGATGGTTCTGTTTTATCTATTGTTGAGCTGACCCAATCAAAAGATTTTAGTATGGGGAAGGTGAGGTTTTCCTTCACAAAAGTCATGCCAGTGTAGACCCTATCTTATCATGTAGATATAGATATTAAATAACTTTCTCTTTTAAAAAACAAAAAAGCAATCCTGTAGCACTTTAAAGACTAACAAAATTATTTATTAGGTGATGAGCTTTCATGGGCAGACCCACTTTTCAGATCTGGAACTATTGCCAAAATGTAATTCCCATGTATTGGCACTTAGACCACTCATGGAGAGAAAGAATGAGTCTCCTATACAGCTTCAGCTGAGAGCCAGCTGCCTTTTAGCTCAAACTGTAGAGGCTCCAGCACTAAGCTCCAGACGTTCCAGGTTTGGTTCTGCCTGTCTGCGGTTACACATAGATGCCAACTTCCTGTCAAGCAGGAGAGTGCTGGACCTCCCCTCCTCTCCAGGCCCTACCCCGATCTAGGTCTTCCCGCCCATGCTCTACCCCTGCCCTGCTCCCATTCCATCCCTTCCCCAAAGGCCTTGCCCTGTTTCCTCCCGAGTGTGCTGTGTCCCCACTCATCCCTGGAGCTTCACGGTGCTCTGGAAGGACTGGGAAGGTGGAGGAGGTGTTGGTCAACAGAGCCACCAGTGGACAAGAGGCACAGGGATGGTGGGGTGGAGACAGAAGGGAAGCTTGGCTGCCGGATGGTGCTCAGCACTCACTAATCATTCCCTATAGATGCTCCAGTCCTGGAGCACCCAAAGAGTTGGTATCTTTGGGGAAGGTGTATTAATTAGTGACAGAAGAACTCCTCCCATCTCTGTAGTGAATGTCTACACTCAAGAACTACCACAGGACAACCTCAGTGCTGCAGCTGTGCTGCTGTAGTGTTTTAATTGTGGGCATAACCTCAGTTTCATTACAAAAGAGTGGTGGTAATTAATACACTGCACTGGAATCTATGTGGTTCAGTCACTAGCCAAGCAAATAAAATGTGCAGTTACAGTTATGATTCTTAATATATATCACTGGTTTCTTTCTAAAAAGTAAATCATTATCAAGTTAGAATGTACCTGAAGTGGACTGTGAGAGATTAGTGCCTGAAACCGGTAGTGCATTAGCACATTAACCAGGCTTTTAAATCCCAACTCTGAAGATTAAATCAATGTGAACAGTTCTGAGAAGCTTTAATTCTTTCAGGAGAGTTCTCAGAGATATTGGTTCTGCAGTAAAAAGGTGAGTATTAGGACAATTTAACCCAGTTTAACTCAGTTAAGGTTTTTGCTTTTTTCCCAAGAGATAATTTTACGTTTTTTCTTATGTAAGGAGGAGTCTCAAAATTCAATCTGTTCATATGACAATCGCACTATTTTGTCCCAAGCAAGCTACTGCCTTTCCTTCTCTGAGTGAATTTAGGCCTCGATCCTGCAATGTACTGAGCAGTCTTCCCTCAATCCAGAGAATGGTTCAAGCATATTCTTAATTTTAAACATGAAAATACAGGTTGAAATTCTCTGATCTGTCATTCTCTGATCCAGCAACATCTGTAATCTGGCATGATTTTAGTTAACTGGATATGCACTTATCATGGACGTGGCCAAGTTTTCTGTGATCCCATAAAGGGTGTTTACACCCATCAGTCCTGGCTCACAGTGTTCTGTGCTGTTACTTAGCTGTAATTTTGCCTCTAAATGTCTTCTAAGAGCCCAGTGAGCTTTGGGAGTGTTGGTGATGCTTCTAGGCAATATTGACTTTCCGTGGTCCAGCGAATTCTCTTGTTTTGCACTGGTCAGGTCCAGAGGGTGCCGGATTAGAGAGGTTCAATGTGTAGTCCTTTTGGCATTCTTAGTGCAGTTACAGAGGCATGAAATGCTGATAGCTAAGTAGCATTTCAAGTGGATATAGCTAAAATAATGTTTAAAAAGCCACATTTTTCTTCTAGTCCAGAGAAGGAGTAAAATTTTTAAAAGTCTCCAAGAGGATATCTAGTCTTGAGGTGACCTATGTTAGATTGATGTACAGCCAGTGCAGTAATTATTGTGGTGGGAGATGTCCTCACTACCCCTCTTTGATTGCTGGTGCATATCCTCCCCAGAAGCACTTCCACTTCCACTTCCAGAAGCTGCCCCCATTGCCACTTAAAGAGGCAATGGGGGCAGCTAACACCCAGGGCTTTCGTCCACGCAGCTCCATACCAGGAGCCCAGCTGAGAGCAAATGCGGTGTGGGGGTGGGGCACTTAGGGCTTCTCACCTCTGGCAGGCAGATCCACACCCGGAGTCTGGTTGTCTGCCATGTTTCCTGCAGGGAGAGGGGAACCAATAGGGGCAGCTGGGCGTTTAGGTGGGAGCCTCAGTGCATCTGGGCTCAGAGGGAAGCATGGAGCTAGAACCCTAGGGGAAGTAGGGTCAGCAGGGAGCCAGGTGACAGCCCAACCTGGGAGCCTGGTTGGTAGCCTGGCGTGGAGTACAGACCGGGCATCAGCCCAGCTGGGGAGTTGTGAGCCACCATTTTTATCAGCAGAGCCAGACATTGACAAGTCAACCAATGTAAAGAACATTGCATCAGACAGCTACACTGACATAAACCCTATGCCTCTCATGGAGGTGGTGTTATGTCAGTGTAGTAGGACACGTACATCAGTGTGAACAAAACTGTCGTGTAGACACTGGCAAAGTTAGGTTGACATACGCTGCCTTACCTTGACCTAATTCTGTAGTATAGACCAAGTCTAATTTACTTATGAAACAAAGGGTAAGAAGTTTAAAAGGGACTAGAAATTTTAGGCATCTTAATTTTTGGTTTGAGACAACTCAAACAGGCCGGATTTTTGAGAAGTGGGCTACTCCAGTCTTTCTGGAAATCACGCCTCATTAAGGCATCTCAGGTTGGGCACCCAACAGTTGGGGCATCCAAAATCACTAGCCCCTTTTGAAAACCTCAGCCAAACCAAAGACCTGTTTTCAAAAGTGACTTCAGAACCCAAATCCTGTTGACTTCCAATGAGATTTAAACACCTACCTGCCTAAATCACTTTTGAAAATGGAACTTAAGTACTTTCTCTAAGACACTTAAACACATTTGAATATTTTATTTAAGACCTTCCAGGCTGACCCAGGCAATATTTTTCAGTTATGCCTCATTATAGAGCCACAGCTCATAAGCCGTGTCTACATGGGCAGCGTCTGTTGACAGAACAGCCCTTTTGTCAACAAAACTTGCCGAGCGTCTACAGGGCTAAAGCAATCTATCGAGAGTTTGTTGACAAAACTCAGCTGTTCAGTTGGCAGAGTTATCCCTGTTCCCGAACAGAAATAGCGCCGCTGTCAACAGTGTTTTGTCGACAGTGTGCCCATGTAGAAAGTTCTGTCAACAGAGAGGGCTTCCAGTTCCCCAGGCAGCTCTGTTTGCAGAGCTTCCAGTCATCTGTTCTGTCAAGAGAGGGCAGGGCAGTCTGGTTGCTCTCTGTCAACAGAGTGGCTTGCTCTTTCGATCTGCTTTTATGTGTAGACGCAATCTGTTGACAGAGGTACTGATGAAGTTTCTCTGTCGACAGTGACTGCTGTCGACAAAGGCTGCCTGTTTAAGACATAGCCATAGAGACCTGGTGTTATCTCCTTTTATAGCTGGAAATTAGACACACCAGGAATGCTGCAGATGTAACTGAAGTTCCACACAATTCTCTCCAATACATTAATCCCACCTCAGTGTAACCTTCGTACTTTATGGTCCAACCCAGATCCTCCTGAAGTCCATGGAAAATTTCCTTTAGTGGGAGTTGGAGTGGACCCTTGGTATGTGGGTTTTTTTCCCCCTTCATTTTGGTCTTTATCTTGCATTCCTGAAAGGCCATTTCACCACATTTCTGCTTTGCCAGAAATCCAGCAAAGATCTCAGCTTATGTTGAAGTTGTAATTTTATTTTAGCCTTATATAGCACAACATGCCAAGGCACGAAAGTCAATAATAGATCACCATGTTTGCTTTTGAGGTATTTGGTATCACTTTGAGCCAAATGGTGGAAAATACAAGTAAGTCTCTTGGAATATCCTCATTAGTAAGTAAGAACACAAGGAAAGTTGTTTAGGCAGTAACGTAAGTAACAAAGTAAAAATCAAGTGAGATTCCCGCACTTGTCAGAGATTAATTGGGGACTGTAGCCAGTCTCAGGGTAATGTTTCATCATCCCTGTTGCATTAAAGTACATAAAATAGAGGTGGTTTCTATGTTGTCATGGCTGAAGTTGTGTAAATATCAGCTTGGCCACTTCAAGCTTTCTTTGTAAAGACAGATAGGAAGGAACCGCTCACTGGAAAGAACCATCCCTTAAATATGAATTACACCTCTCCTTGTGTACCACAGTAAATATTTCCTCTCCCTGCATGGAATTCACTCCTTTCCTATACTGTAGACTGATGTCATTCTTTATAAATACTGTTCTGTTCAGTAATCCACTCTAAGGGTCATCTTCCAGGTCAAGCAGATCACCTGAATGCTGGGAGGAATCTATAGTGGAAGAAGGAGGCCTCCTCCTCATGAATCTGTTGAGCCACTGCAGAGCTTCTCTGGAAATGCTGCTTGGTTGTTGTGGTTGAAGCAGTCTTGAATCCCTACCATGAAGGAGGATTCATGAACATGTTCTTGAACATGTTTTCCAGCCCTGACTCCCTAGGCAAACCAGTGCCCTCCTCCGCCCTGCCCTCCTCCCTTCATCATCGCTTGTAATCCAGATACCTTTCTTGTACCACATAATCATACTAGATCTGTTACACTGAGGCTCTTCATGGCTGCAGAGATAAGGGCTGTATTTACTTTAGTACACCCAGTGCATCTGTCTGCCAGTTGAGTTTCAGTGCTGGCAGTGCACTTTGTAGTGTTAGTGGCTTTAAAAATCCCAAGCAGTGGAGGTTATGCCAGTTCCCTTTGCTGAGGAAACTGATTTCACTGCCTACTGCATCCACCGCCAGGATGTATTTCTTGCTAGTCAGTGCAGGCTTTCCCTCTTATCCCATAAATCTTTGTTGTACCACTCCCTGTGTATCATGGTAAACATTTCCTCTCCCCACTAGGAGTTCACACCTCTCCTGTATTTGTAGACTGTTTAGAATTGTAGAAGAGTAGGATTGGAAGGGACCACAAGAGGACCTCTAGTCTACTCCTCTGCATTCAAGGCAGGACTAAGTATTACCTAGATCATGGGTGTCCAACCTTTTGGCTTGCCTGGGCCGCACTGAGTGAAGAGGAATTGTCTTGGGCCCCATATAAAATATATAATATAGTTAATGTATATAAATCACATAATAATGTTAAAAGTTTACGATCTTGTGGGGCCATGTTATTAGCTGTCCAGGGCCGCATGCAGCCCGCGGGTCGCGGGTTGGACACGCCTGACCTAGACCATCCGTAACAGGTGTTTGTCTAATCTTTTAAAAAATCTCCAATGATGGAAATTGTACAGCTTCCCAAGGCAATTTATTCCAATGCTTGACCACCTCGACATTTGGTAAGTTTTTCCTCATGTCCAACCTAAATTGCCCGTGGAGCAGTTTAAGTTCATTGCTACAGTCCTATCAATAGAGGTGAAGGAGAACAATTTTTCTCCCACTGCTTTGTAACAGCCTGTTCTGTATTTGAAAACCATCATTGTGTCCCCTCTTAGATTTCACTTTTCAGACTAAACAAACCCCTTTTTTCCCAGTCTTCCACCACAGGTCATATTTTCTAGTTCTTTAATAATTTTTGATGCTCATCTCTGGACTTTTTCCAATTTGTCCACTTGTTTCCTGAAATGAGGTGCCCAGAATTGAACACAGTACTCCACCTGAGGCCTAATCAATGTGAAGGAGAATGAAAGACTTGTCAAATCCTGTCCTTGCTAGTAAGTCCCATAACCATGTTTCTTCTTTTTCTTCTTCTTCTTCTCTTTCTTCTTCTTTTGTTTTGTGCTGTTGGGTAGACTGTTGACTCATATTTGGCTGG
The DNA here is from genome assembly GCF_033958435.1 of Carettochelys insculpta. Taxonomy (NCBI): domain Eukaryota; kingdom Metazoa; phylum Chordata; order Testudines; family Carettochelyidae; genus Carettochelys; species Carettochelys insculpta. Next base: position 366,718,013 of record NC_134137.1, on the reverse strand, counting down.
TGATCTACTATGACCCCAGATCTGTTTCTGTAATTATTTCAGACCATTTCTCTAGTTACTCCAGATCATTTTGAATTGTGGCCCTTACCTCCAAAACATTCACAGCCCCTCTCAAAGCTTAGTATTACCTGCATATTTCAGAAGTGTACTCTCTGTGCCATTATCTAAATCACTGATGAAGATATTGAACAGAATCAAAATTGATCCCTGAGGGACCCTGCTCAGTATGCTTTTCCAGCTTGACTGCAAACCCCTAATAACTACTTTCTTGGAATGGTTTTCCTACCAGTTATGTACCCACCTTATAGTAGCTCCATCTAAGTTTTATTTCCTTTGTTTCTTTGACACAATCATGTGGGGCAGTATCAAAAGCCTTACTAAAGTCAAGATATACCACATCTACCACTTCTCCTTATTCACAGGGCTCGCTACCTTGCCAAAGGAATCTGTGAGGTTGATTTGACATGATTTGTTCTTGACAAATCCATGCTGACTGTTACTTATCGCTTTATTATCTTCTAGGTGTTTGCAAATTGATTGCTTAATTATTTGCTCCATTATCTTTCTGGGTGCAGAAGTGTATCATAACACACCTTTGTTTTCCCTGCTTTAGGAAAACTGAGCTGGTGTAGCTATTCTGAAACAGCTAGAAGTTGAACTCCTAACCCTGACATGTACCGTACTTACGCTAGTCTAACTTACTGTGCAGTGTGCTCTAATGAAGGGAAATTGAAAGTCCTGGCTTCAGTTCCTTGCTCTGCCCCAGACTTAATGTGTGACCAGGGTGCATAATGAACCTATAAATATTTAGATTTTTTAATTTTTTTCCCTGTTTTTCACTCTTCTCTGGATATCAACACAACCTACCCCACATGTACAAATGTGTAATTTCCTGTCAGTTTACATGAAATTGTGTGGAACAAGAAAAACAACATTATACTTTGTTCTTGTGGGATGTAAAAAACTGCCAACAGGGTATACAGTTATGTGAGCAAATAGGGCCACGCTCATTCTTCATAGCAGCAAGAGGAGCTGGAAGTGTCCTGTCAACACACTCTGATAACTACCTTTGTACAGCATGCTCAGCCAGCCTGAAATCTCATGTGGTAAGCTCTTTGCAAGAACATGAACTGCTGCTATTCTTAAGCATTCAGTTACTGCATTGTGGGGAGCTTACTAGCATGTTCTTAGCTGTTGAGTGGCGAATATGACCGCTCCTTTTCATCTGATCTGGCCAAGGGAAGAAGGTTGGTCGAGTAGGTGAGGCACTAGCCTGGGCCTTGGAAGACCTGGATTTAATTCCTAGTCCTGGCATGGCCTTCCTGTGTGACTTGGTCTAGTCACTTAGTGTCTCTGTTCTTCAGTTCTTTGTTTATGGGGTGCTGTGAAGACAAACACATTTCAGACAGTGTAGGTGTGTAGGCCAAATAAGAGCCATAGACAAAATATGTGTCCTCCACTGTTGTTATCACAAATCCTGTCCTCAGATGCGTGTGTGGAAGTCCAGTTGATGTGTGTCAAACACAGACTGAGCTGCCCTTCTTGTTGTCTTCACATGCCTCCGCCTTATTTACCGAGTTATTGCCCTTTGAAACAAAAACATATTGCCACTCTGCTTAAGCACTGAGAAAACTTCCTGTTCTTCTACTTTACAAACCACCATCCTGCAAAAGATGCAGGCAGAGTATTGCTGTCATACTCACCTAGAGCATGATCTTGGGATGTGCTAAACATCTTGGTGCAGGAGGCTGTAGCCAGATTGGGTCCCCAGTCTGGAGAAGAGCCTAAAACAGGAAGTATTATACTTCACAAGCTTTTGTGAGGTGTGAGTAGTGCAAACTAAGATAAGGATTTTGGTCCCAGTCCTGCAAAGGAATGATATAGGTAAAAACCAGGCAGAGCCAATTGCAGGATTAGTGCCAGAAATGACTTTTGATATTATTATCAACATGATCCAGAGCCTGCTCCCATTAAAATCAATGGCTCCTTCTTAACCAACTTCAATAGCAGGAGGAGCAAGTCCATTGTTCATCTGTTCCACTCTCATAAAAATTGAGGCATATTTCTCAGTGCACAGGATGCTAATGTTAGCTCTGAAACTGCCTCTGACTTTAGCCATTGATCAAGTCCATTAACCTGTCTGGGCATAGTGTTCTCCTCTGTGAAATGAAATGCCCCTTAATCCCTCCTTGGGAACACTCCACCAAGCACTTCTCATTAATAGCTTTCAGTCCGCCAGAAATTTTTCCCTGGGCTCCTTTGCCTTGTCTTACTTGGATTGTTAGTACTCTGCAGCAGGAAACGTGTATCTGGGCACATAGTATACTGCATTGTGTACTGCAAGGGCCAGAGTGTGATATGCTTGCCCATATTAAGTGGCCTCTTTCTCCTGGAGTAGCCCCATTGTCTTCAGTAGGATTACCTGCAGCGTAAAGTACTACTCAACATGAATGGCTTTTGCAGAACCTGGCCCTTAAACTCCTAAGTACTCATGAAAAACCCTGTGCTTTTAAACCTGGCGCAGCAGGTCATCTTTATAAATATCATGAGCAATGATTTTTGCATTGCTATGGGCATTTTGCTTTGAAAATTCAAAAGCTTCTTTACATGAAAGAGATTAAGGTCATGGGGTTTAAAATTCAGTGTAAAGCATTTGCAAATGAAAGCTGTCAGCACAGACATAATGCTCCAGACTTTCTGGTAATAAATGTGTCTTTTTAAGTTTCAGTGATTTAAAAAAAAAGACACAAGCATTGGAATAAAAGTTCAAACTCCATCTTCCTCGGGAACGTGAGATACAGTAGCTAACAGTTATATATGCAAGTGAGGCTCCATTCTTTTGTGTGTGTGTGTGCACCCCTAGCTCTAATTCCTGGCTCTTTTAGTTTCTCTCAGTTATTGTGGTCTCTGCTCCATGAGACAGAAGGGCAAGTGGCTCCCTCTGACTCTGACAATTGCAATGCTTCATTAGTCAGGTTGTAGGAGGTACGGTGACAGCTGTCTAGCTCTCATCCCGCTCCTGGCGACTTAGCTTATCAGCTCAGTGACACATGGCCCTCAATTTCAGTTGCTTCCTGAAATCTTCCATTTGATAACACAATGCTGCAGAGCTGCCAACTTGTAAATGTTCATTTGAGTAATTGTGCAATACCGTCTTGTTTTTTCTTCACATTACCAATAGTTCTTTTGACAAGAAGCTGAAGGTCCTATGGCCTGACTGTCTTTTATACTTTTTCATGTACTTGTTTTCTTTTCAGTTCTCTTTTTCTCTGTTGGAAGATGATGAGCTAACTCAGCATTCGGATTCATGGTTTTCTTTCAATGAATGCTCTTTAAAACTTTCTGATTTGGCCTGTTGAGAGGAGGCCTGGGTGTGTGAAGTAGGGAACAGGTCAAGGTAGCCTCACCTCCAAATATAAATACTTGGCGTTGCATAGAATTGGGCCAAGGGGTGTTGTGAAGGCCAAAAAAAGGATTAAACAAGTTCATGGAGGATAGGTCCATCAATGGCTATTAGCCAGGAAGGGTGAGGATGCAACTCCATGCTTTGAGTGTCCCTATCCTCTGTTTGTCAGAAGCAGGAAGTGGATGCTCGATGATTTCCTCTTCTGATAATTTACCCTGGCATTGGCCACCATCCGAAGACAGGATGTTGGTCTAGATGAACCTCTGGTTGGACCCAGTTGAGCAGTTCTTAAATTCTTACATTGGCCAAGGGAGTCTAGGTACCGTGAATGACCGTGCATTTCTACAGGATGCCAACATGTACCTTTTTTAGTCTTGTTACATTTAACCGTATGGCTTTTATTTTCCCCCAGCTCCTGAAGTGCTGGCCCAAAAGCCTTACAGCAAAGCAGTGGATTGTTGGTCTATTGGAGTAATCGCGTACATTTTGTAAGTATCTATTAATTGTATAGCTCTAGGATCTGCAGCACTTACTCCTCACCTGTATATATTCACCCTCTGAACAAAAGAAGCTCATTCCAGCTGTCTGAGCCCAGAGCAGTTGGAATCCTGGCCACCCCCCATCTGATATGAAGGCTTCCCTGTTAACTCACACACCAGGAATTGAATCACAGGCCTCCATAGCGAAAAGCTAGAGAGCAGATACAGCTTAGCTGACAAACTAAGTCTCTCTAGGTGGTTCTGTAACTGCCTCCTATACTCTGCAGATCAGGCACAAGGTGACCTGTCACATACTCACCAGTCAGTGTTTCCTGTAAGCTGTGCACTTTTTCAGCCACTCAGTGAGATTCCAGTGCCACCCAGCTGATTAGCAGAGTGCCCACAGCTAGAATTTTGGTTTCTACTGTGGTGCACATTGACTCATGCCTCAGTGCACCTTAAAATAAATTTATTCCACACATGGATGGAAAAAATCCACACAGGGATGAAAAAGATTGCAGGGATGATTGGTTATGATACCTCATTTTCAAAGATGATTTGTGACATGGTCAGCTAAACTCATGCTGCTAAGAGCTGCAGGTAGTATTAACAGAATATGTTGTTACTATGATCATCATTCATATGTGTCAAAACAAAAAAGCGGTCAAGTAGCACTTTAAAGACTAACAAAATAAATTATTAGGTGAGCTTTCATGGGACAGACCCACTTCTTCAGACCATAGCCATACCAGAACAGACTCAATATTTAAAGCACACAGAACCAAAAACAGTAATCAAGGTGGACAAATCAGAAAAAAAATTACCAAGGTGAGCAAATCAGAGAGTAGAGGGGCAGAAGGGTCGGGGGGAGCCAAGAATTAAATTAAGCCAAGTATGCAAACAAGCCCCTATAGTGACCCAGAAAATTCCAATCTCGGTTCAAACCACATGTTAGTGTGTCGAATTTGAATATAAAATTGTGTTTGAGTTTTACTGCTGTGTAAAGGTGTAACACGCTCATGCACACTCACATCCACTTGCCCAGACATCCAGAACAGATAGTTGCATCAGTACCCTACCAGGGGATTCTCAGGAAGTCCTCCTGCCTCTGTTCACACTTCAAGGTGATGTATCCTTTTCTGCAGGCAGAGAGGGAGAAGAAGGGATCTCTGCTGACAGAGAAGGGAAAGGTATGGAAGTGGAGAGACCCATCTAGAATAAGTCCACAGGTATCAGTGCTCTTTTATCTCCCAGCTCACGAACAATTATATATCTTCCTCTAGAGCTGGCTTAACATTTTCTATCTAAACTATTTTTCCAATGGAAAAATACATTTTTACTAAACAGAAATTTCCATTTTGTTGAAAATCAATTATGTTTCCCACAACTGACATTTCAGTTTTTGGAGTTTTAGTGAATAATTTCAGGAACAATGAAAACCTTTTATTAGAATTTTCATGGGGCCCAGAGATAATTTGCCAACCAGCTCTAATTGTTCCCACATTCAGTTCCCCTTGATGCAGCTGAGCTAAAACTTGCATAATCTGGTTTTGTTGAATGTCATGTACTGTACATGCACCTAAATCCTGGCTCACATAAGTAGTCTTGTGGGCTCCAGTGGCACTCCACACTCGAGTAAGGTTTAGTTGTCCAGTGAGGATTGTAGGACTAGGCCTTTTGTGTGTTTTGCAAAGTGGAGGATAGTTTTTGCTGCCTTTCAGAACCCATTAATGATGCAACTTCATGGCACCATAGAGACTGTTGTTGAGCAATACAAACCGTTCCTATTGTACACAGGAGTTGAGTATACTGGGCCTGATCCTGCATCTGCTTATACCTTGTGTAAATCTACTAACCATAATGGTGTTACATAGGTGGTAAGCCCAATGAGAATTTAGCCCATCATATCTGTGATGCTGCACCTGCTTGGGTACTGTGATGGATACCCAGCATCTCCCCCAGCAAAGAAGGATGATTCCAGTACATGCAACACTTTATGCAGATTATATTGTGATGTCAATAACAAAGAGCTTTCCTGTGAAGAAGTGCAGAAGTGCCTAAAGGTTCTGCTGGCACCGTCAGCATTTGAAATGGAGAGAAGCGTGATAGAGAGTGATCACAGGTGACCCCTTGGGATGTTGCCCAATGTGAGGATCATGTCACTGACTTCCACCTTCTTGCTCTTTGGGACCTCCCACCAGCATGGCCTGCTGAGCCAGGTCCTCTGGGCTCCCCCAGCTAAAGCACAGAGTTGGAGTTACTGTAAAGCAAAGCAGACACTGATTAACCACAGCTCTAAGAAGCAAGGGCTACAGCACCCAGGAAATCAGCCTCCAGAAGGGATCAGACCCTCAAATAAGACTGTCTGTCCCTGTGCAAATGATTAGCACAGGGAGAGTTTATTAGGTAAGCCCCCTTTATCAATGAAAGGGAGATAGGCACAGTGGTAGCCCTCCCAGAGAATAAACATTTACTCTGTGCTTGATTATAAATAGAAGAGTTTTTATTAAGCAAAATAGTAGGATTTAAGTTGTTATTAGTAAAAATAGGCAGATCAAAGCGTGTTACCAAATTGAAAGAAAACACATAGCTAGTTCTGTTCCACTTAGAATCTAGTTACTTGCGAGTTCTTACCCTAAATAGCTGTTCTCATATCAGGTGGAAGCTTCAAGTCAGGAATGATCTTACCCTGAGTTGGGTCTTCTATTTACTGTAAAGTTTTCTCTCTCTCTCTCTCTCTCTGTTTCTCTCTCTCTCTCTCAGGGTGAACACAAAAGAGCTGAGAGATTCCAGCTGCTTAAATAGGCTTTCCCCCAGGTGGGACTCCTTTGTTTTAACATTCCCCCAGTGGAAAAAATCTGAATTCCAAAATGGAAGCCTGTACCAGGTGGTATAGTCACATGTCTTTCTAGACCAGGGGTGGGCAAAATGAGCACAGGGGCTAGATCTGGCCTGCCAAGCATTTCTCTCCGTCTTACCCAGCTGATTAGCCGAGCGTGTATACTTACAGCCAGCAGCATGTTTACAGATGCTCCTTCCCCACCTTGCTCTGTCTGCCGCCGAGCTGCTCTTAGGATTCTTCTGCTAACCATGCAGAGGAGGAGGGGGTGGAGGGGAGAGGGCAGTGCTGAAGTCAAGGTGTTCTCCTGCGCCCCATTTCTGAAGAGCAGGGACTGGGGAGAGGGAGGCACACTGTTCTGCTCCAGTCTGAAGCATGGATGGTAAGTGACTCAGGAGTGCAGAGCAGGGGAGGGAGGAGACAACAGGGAAGAGCAGATTTCTGTTAATGAGACAGAAGGTGGTTTCTCTTAGCAACTTGCCCAGCAACAGCCAGCGCATACACTATGTCTGTCACACATACCCGCTCTGTGCCACACATATATTCACTGTCACATATACATGGCAACACACACTCAATCTGCGTCACAGAGGCTGTCTCTCACACACAAAGTGTTTCTTCTTTCGTTTTCAGAACATCTCTTTATGTAGCCTTCAGCCCCAGCTCTTCGTCCCAAGGCCCTGCCCCATCTGGGGGCCCAGAGCCACCCCATGGTCTGTACCAAAATTCATGGAATGGCCCCTCTGCAAAAATTATTGCTCGCTCCTATTCTAGACCAACACTTTCCAAGACCTACAGGACAAATAAAGCCATTTACAAGTCGTTAAGCTAATTGCACAGTTATTAGGGCAGATAACCCAGTCATTTGGATTGTTCTCCGGCACACCAGAAATGTCTGTCATGACCACCTTTAAAATTATAAACAGACATACGTTCCATATTTCCAACTTCCTGTGTAAGAATGATACATGCACAAAAATATGATGTACAGATTCAGCAGGCTATGACATTAAAATGATAGGTTACAAAAGGCACTTTGATGAAAGCATCTCTGACTTATGCATATTTATATCACAACCCATTTTCCATAAAGCATGGGGCAGGATGGTCCATTACAAGGGGTTTGTCAGCTCAGTGGTCATCCTTTCTTTGTCGTCATCAGAAAGTGAAAGGATATGGGAGTCAATCTGAAAAGAGTCTGGGCACAGGGACATGGTGATGCAGTGGTACATTCCCACTGTCTCGGTAAATGTGCCTATAACAGTGCTTGGTAATCAATGGGTACCTGCTGAAACCTTCTGTGTGTGCATGGATTTATGAGATCAACCTCTAGCAATGGGTGTACAGCAGTGGTGGGCAACCTGTGGCCAATCAGGGTTCTGCCCAAACACAGGATTGCCAGATTCCGCAGGTTTCCATCCACATAGGTTTTTCCCCACCGATATTACTGAAGTGACACGCATATAAAGCAAGGACACATGCAGTATGTTGTGCACTGATTGCACACAACATTGAGTGTGAGAGCTGTGCACTCTCTCTGCGTCCAGTTAGAGCACTGCTATGGTTCAATCTGCATACCCAGTAAATTAAAGGTACACAAGCACAGTTTGCAAAACTATCCTATCCCAAGAGACTGTTTTGGTTGCAACAGTCCTGCAGTCCAGTGGATTGAAGGAGGGCCACTCATGTGGCCCACTTCTAGCCTGGTTGCCCATCACTGGTGTACAGGGAATCAAAGGGACCCGCTGCTTGTGTTTTCTATGGAACATTCCCTTCTGCTCAAGTGATCAATGCTGAATTATAAATGTCAGAATTCTGGGTGCAGCTCCCTGTAGGTGTATGTGAATTTGATGATAATTGTGTATGTTGTCTGCAGCATTAGAATCTTTATATCAATTAGAAATTGTACCATGTGTGGTTCCTCGAAATTTGTTTATGCTGTTGCAGTAGGCTGGCTCTGATAGTCCAGATAGAGCACAACTAATGAAACAAGCTTGTTCTCTTTATCCACTGAAGCAGGGAACAAATAATACCGTTGCTACAATGCGTAGCAGAAGCCAAAATCAACCTGATGATGCTTATATTTCCAGTGATATTTTTTTCATTTTAGTCAAATGTCACAGTCAAACAAGTCTGCAGCAAAAAGCATCTGGAATGCCAGAGCCTCAAATTGTTCCTACTTTGTTCCTTTTCCCTTTGTGGAAACATCTGATGGTTTGTCAACATGACTAACTTTTGGATAATGCAGCACAGCTATTTTTGTCTATACACCATTTAACTGCTGCATTATCCATTAAATTGCTGCATTATCCGTTGCTACATAGTGCATGTTGTTTGTCTATCAACTGCATTTTATTTTACTCCTGAATATAAATTTTATGATGTGATTTCCTCAGTGCCGCTCAAATGGTGGTTTACTTTTTTTTTTAAAAAAAAGTATATTGCATGTTTTTATCTTCAACAACAAGAAAGTCCTGAGTAATGTCAGATTTCTGACTCTTGCTGTTCTCCTTGAATGTCGGCAATGGTCTGATCTGAAAACATCACCAAGTGCTGGGTTTTCCTCCAAGCATTTTTTAACACTGCAAGGAGGCAAAAGAATTCTGTAGTGATAATCAAAACCATTGGCACTGCTCAATCTTTAAAGCCAAATCCTACCTTTTGCAGTCTCAGTAACACTGAAGGATCAGGGCTAGTCTGGGGCAGGATGGACATATATAAAATAATTGTGGGATCACAGGGGACCCCTTGGCTCATTAATATGCCTTCAGTGCCCTCAAAACCTGCCCTTTTACAGCTGCAAATATGGGGCTCATTGCTGAGTGAAGTATTCCTCCTCATGTGCTTTCCTGAAGCTTTGAGTCTTTGCCACTGGAGGGACAATCTAGCAAGGTTCAGCTGTCCATTTCTAAATCAGGTACTTGGTCCTGGCTATCCTAAGCATGCGTGGAAGGATAGGTCCTGCCTATCCTTCAGCCTGGCTCAGAAGCTAGATGGTAGAGAAAAGCCTTATTTTTCCCCCACCCTCAGGCTTGGCCATCATTAGTTTCTCTTTCCCAGTTACAATTCAGTGAGGGTTTTCACCATATAAATAGTTATGGTTTATACAGCTACACACAAGCAGAACTAGCTAGTGCTTCCAGGTTATGCAGAAATAAAATTAGTCCACATTCTATCCATGTCATCAGTTCCATTCAGGCATGGCACATGCAACCAAAGGCTCTTTTGCTGCTGACTTAGCCAATGGCATATGTTTATTGAAAAGGAAAATGGGATTCCCTCCCACACAACCCTTCAGGGTCTCTGATACCACATAGATGGGCACAGAATTCATGCCTCAGGGGGATGAAGAGAGAGGAATCAGTTTGGGATCTCCAGCTATGATGATAGTTACCTGAAATGAGTGACTACCTCTAACTTTGTACTTGCATTATGTGCTCATGGGTCCAAAATGACTCTGAACTAGGCAGAGACCACTACTCTATATGGACTGGCTGAAAGGTTCCAGCGGATGAAGCCAATACCTGCTTAACAAAGCAGGGTGTTCGTTCCATACGTGTTGAGGAGCGAGATTCAAAGTAATTTCTGTGCAGAACAGAAGACATTTCCCAGAGCTTACTTACCTCTGCTTAACATGCCACCGTTGCTGCATCTAAAAAGATGGGAATTATGGGGAACCCAAATTAGAAGTAAGGCATTAATGAAAAATGTTTTAAAATATCGTTACTATTAGTGATTTAACTACAAGAGAAGAGTGAGGTGGGATTTGATAGCAGCCTTCAATTACCTCAGGGGATTACTAGGAGAATGGAGAGAGGCTGTTTTTAGGGGTGACAGATGACAGAACAAGGAGCAATGGTCAAAGAGCTGCTGTGGGAGTGGTCTAAGGTGGATATTAGGAAAAACTGTTTCACCAGAGCTGCGTCTACACGTGCACGCTACTTCGAAGTAGCGGCAGTAACTTCGAAATAGCGCCCGTCACGTCTACACGTGTTGGGCGCTATTTCGAAGTTGAAATCGACGTTAGGCGGCGAGACGTCGAAGTCGCTAACCCCATGAGGGGATGGGAATAGCGCCCTACTTCGACGTTCAACATCGAAGTAGGGACGTGTAGACGATCCGCGTCCCGCAACATCGAAATAGCGGGGTCCTCCATGGCGGCCATCAGCTGGGGGGTTGAGAGATACTCTCTCTCCAGCCCTTGCGGGGCTCTGTGGTCACCGTGGGCAGCAGCCCTTAGCCCAGGGCTTCTGGCTGCTGCTGCTGCAGCTGGGGGTCCGTGCTTCATATACAGGGTCTGCAACTAGTTGTTGGCTCTGTGTATCTTGCACTGTTTAATGAAAGTGTGTCTGGGAGGGGCCCTTTAAGGGAGCGACTTGCTGTTGAGTCCGCCCCGTGACCCTGTCTGCAGCTGTGCCTGGCTCCCTTATTTCGATGTGTGCTACTTTGGCGTGTAGACGTTCCCTCGCTGTGCCTATTTCGATGTTGGGCTGAGCAACGTCGAAGTTGAACATCGACGTTGCCAGCCCTGGAGGACGTGTAGACGTTATTCATCGAAATAGCCTATTTCGATGTCGCAACATCGAAATAAGCTATTTCGAAGTTGGGTGCACGTGTAGACGTAGCCCAGGAGAGTGGTGAAGCACTGGACTAGGATATCACTAGAGGTTTTTAGGGTTCTGGTTTGACAGAGCCCTGATTGAGATGATTTAGTTGGAACTATTCCTGCTTTGAGCAAGTGCTTGGCCTTGATAACCTCCTGAGGTCTCTTCAACTCTATGATTCTATGATACATCTAAACAAACTCTCCCAAGATAGTCTTGAGCTTACGATATTGAGAAAATAAGCTATTTCTTGTGCATTGATATTTGGCTATATAATCATAGTGACACAGAAAAATGTAAACCTGATACATAAAGGCGTGTTAAATAATAATACTCTTCTTCTAATACCAGCCACTAATGCTTCTTTTTAATCACATCCAGATTCCAAGATCTGCAATAATGGTAGGGTCTTTTAGTTTAAAACTCAAAAATCCTTACTCTGAAGAACTAATTTCAGCAGCTTGAAACTTCCTGTTATTCCAGTTGTAACATTTTTCAGTTTGAAGTAGCTTCATTGTTGGGCTCTGTTTCCCATGGGTGACAAGGTAGTTTTGGTATGTGTTCTGTGTAATAGAAAAAAGAGTGGGAGACTTTATCACATTCCTATCACATGGGTTTAGACCTATATGGACGGGTTTATGAATGTCAGGTGGCTAAAACTCTGGTCTTTCAGCTCCTGGAAATGGTGAAGATTAAGTTAATGGAATCAAAAAACAGAAAATCACGTTATAAAATTGAGAAGAGCCCTGGGCTGCAGTATGTTCTGCTTGAATCTCTGATTACTTATATTTAATGAATCATTGATGAAGTAGCATCATTACATTGTTAGGATTTGTTAAGCAACAATGGTCAATAGAAGGTGGTCCCTTTCCCAAAGAGCATGCTATCCCTGTTGTTGGGTTGTTTTTTAGGAGAAGATAGACATTTATGAAATGATACTAACCACCTACATTATATAACACTTTATCCTGTAATTTTCCCAAAGTATCGTACAAAATGTAACAGCTTGAGATACTGGAAATAGTTTCCACTACCACTGAGACACAGCCGCTCACAGAGAGAACGGTGGCAGGTTTATCAGTACCCAACATCATTTCTGTAAAATTTAGAAAAAGACCTGAATAACAATGTGCAATTGACACTGCAGGGGGAATTAGTGACAGCAGAGTGTGGTTACCTATGTAGAGACATGCCACATTGCCAGAGTTAAACCCTGGGAAAATACAGTCCAAAATCAGCCTTCCCATAGTTTCTTTATCCTTGTTAATGAGCTGTGTTCTCCATGCTACAGTACCCTGGGGAGCCATACACTTCAATCAGAGGTGGTTGTGTCAGTAAAGCCGCGTCTACACGTGCCGGCTACTTCGAAGTAGCCGCGCCAACTTCAAAATAGCACCCGCCACGTCTACACCTGGCGAGCGCTATTTCAAAGTTGAAATCAACATAAGGCGGCGAGACATCGAAGTCGCTATCCTCATGAGGAGATGGGAATAGCGCCCTACTTCGACGTTGACCGTCGAAGTAGGGCACGTGTAGCCGATCCGCGTCCCGCAACATCGAAATAGCGGGGTCCGCCATGGCAGCCATCAGCTGAGGGGTTGAGAGACGCTCTCTCCAGCCCCTGCGGGGCTCTATGGTCACCGTGTGCAGCACCCCTTAGCCCAGGGCTTCTGGCTGCTGCTGCTGCAGCTGGGGATCCATGCTGCATGCACAGGGTCTGCAACCAGTTGTCGGCTCTGTGGATCTTGTGCTGTTTAGTGCAAGTGTGTCTGGGAGGGTCCCTTTAAGGGAGCGGCTGGCTGTTGAGTCCGCCCTGTGACCCTGTCTGCAGCTGTTCCTGGCACCCTTATTTCAATGTGGGCCGCTTTGGTGTGTAGACGCTCCCCTGCAGTGCCTACTTCGATGTAGTGCTGCCCAACGTCGACGTTGCCAGCCTGGAGGACGTGTAGACGTTATTCATCAAAATAGCTTATTTCATGTAGATATAGCTTTAGAGTGAGTGCCTCTGCTGCGAATGACAAAAAGATGTATATTCCAACAATAAATAACATATGGACTATTTACTGTACAAGTCGTTGCTCCAATATCAGACCTGTCTGTCCCAGGCCTTACCAACACCCATTCATCATCATCATCATCATCATCATCAATAACCGTGGGCTCAGCACCTGTTGGTGTCTGATGCCTTTCTTACTATTTCCTTCCATCTTTCCCTGTCCAGTGTGGAGTGGCTTAGTTTCTGTAGACTAGCTCTGCACCAATCTACTATATCAACTATCCATTTCCTGTGGGGTCTGCCTCTCCTGTTAGAACCATCCATTATGCCGAATACGAGGGTCTTGATTTTTCATTCATCGTTCATTCTGCAAATATGCCCAAATAGTTGTCGCTTCCATTTTATAACCTTCTGCAGCAGGTTCTCTTTAGGCTGTATCTTCCTATATAATTCCTGATTGGTGACCTTCTGCATCCATCCTATTCTCAGAATCTTTCTATAACAACTCCTTTTGAATGCCAAAATTCTTCTTTTTGAATCTTTCATTATCACCCATGTCTCACATGCTTACAACATGCTGCTGAATACACACGTTTTCAAGACACTCAGCTTCATTCTTAAGCTAATTGCGTTTCTTTTCCAGATCTTATCCATCGCCTTCAAACTCGCTCTTCCTTTTGCTATTCTAGTCCCTATTTCCTTCTTACAGTATAGATCATACATTATGATGCTCACCAGATATGTGAACTTCTCTACATTTTCTAGTTCAATACCAACGACTCTGATTTTCCTTCCTATTTCCTTATTTCCAAATACCATTGTTTTTGTTTTATCGATGTTCATAATCAGTCTGTACCGCTTCCCTTGTTCGTTTAACACCTGCACCGTTTTTGCTAGCTTCTCCTCATCTTCCTCAATGATAACTATATTATCCTCGAACCCCAAGTTGTTAATTCTTTTCCTGTGCACAGATACCCCTTCTACCTCTTCCTTGATCTTGTCCATCACTCTCTCCAGATGTGCGATGAAGATACTTGGTGATATTAGATCTCCTTGTCTCGTACCTCTACTTGTTTTAAACCAACTTCCTAACTCCCCACATGTTCTCACCGCTGCCTCCACATTGTCATTGTTATCCTTCAGCAACCATATCAGTCTGCTATCCACGCCGTATGACTCCAGCATGGCCCAAATACACAGCATTAAAGGGGAGCGCTCACCCCTCAGTGCTGCCTTGGAAGCAGTTGGGATGCAGCAGGCGGTGTCTTTGTTTCAGCCATAGCCTAGTCTTCAATTTCCCCAGGGGTTTCAGGGCTTTCACCTCAGTATGGGCACTTAGTGGGTCTGGGCCCTTGAACAGTCAGGGTCTTCTCTAGCTAGACTCTGCTGAAGTAAAAGCTTCTGCTGATACCCTGTCTTTTGGGAGTGGCTGTAGGAGGCCAGGTCCATCTTCTCTACTGGGTTCCAATCTGGAGCCCAATGGTGGGCATCTGTGTTCTACACTTTAGGAAGCTGTGTCTCTGCTCCCTGGACTACTTTCTACCCAAGTTGCTCTTCTGCTCACAGCATAAATTACAGAATCGCAAATAAAGTCTCTGACCTTCACCAGTCTCTCCTCTTCCTATCAGGTCTGTTTTTCCAAGTCTCAGGCCGATGCTCTTGGGAAGTACTTTGCCAGAGCTCTGAGCATAGGTCTGCTCCTGTCCACTGCCTATTCTCCTTTGAGCTGCTCAGCTTTCTCTTTTGAGCCCCATCTCCAGCTTGTGCAGGCTATTCAGGTGTGGCTTAGCAGGGCGCTTGGGCCCGAGAGCTACTTCTTAACCTTGCTAGTGTGGGTTTCGTACACCCCCTCACACAGAGATTTCAGTGTGTGCTCACGTAGCTGTACAGAGTGTGCATGACTCACCCTACTATGTCCTGCATTACTAGCCATATGCTGACAATCTGCAAGTGATGTGTAGAGCACCCCACGAAGTGGAATCACAACCATTATGCAGCAGGAGGTTGGGTGGCATTTTATTTTGTTTTGGGAAGAAAATATGTACATTATGCAGGCTCCTACAGTACTTTCCCCAGAACCTTAAACAGCATGGTCCTCTTTTGCATATCTGGCTAGTTTTCTTTTATTAGCAACCCACTTTATTTATTTGATTAGTGGGTGTGGGAGTACATGTGGGGAAGTCTGGAAATGGTAGGCACAGAGAAACCATAAAAAACAGCTGTTTGCTATTACTGATATGGAAAGACCCTGAAATAGTCCTTCAAGTGCTTATTTCTTTGGTGAAGATGCAAGAAAATGCTGTGCACTAACAGCTGATTGAAACTCTCCCTCGGCAAACTAGGACTTTCCCACTGGAGAGAGAGTGTGTATTTTATTTCTACTGTTTACATACCTAAAGAAACAGAGCAGAACCCCAGAGAGTGAAGTCATTTTTTTCACACAGGAACTTCACAATGCGCCAAATCTAAGTCAGAGGTATTTGGGATCAGTAGGTATCAAGTAAACACTGGGTAAGGACCTTGGACTTTAGCCCAGAAAGCAGAACTCCTTGAGAACTTACTGTCATCACAAATTTCATGTGGGACATCTTCAGAACTCTGAGCTGAGTCCTTTCTCATTTTGCCTTGCAAAGCCAGTCCATGCTCTGTGTAACATTCAAACATTCACTCTTCCTGGGCTCTTGCTCTATTAAACAAATTAGCAATGAGAGGACATAAAAGTCTGCTCACACCTTCGACCCTTGTTTGTTTTCTCCTCTCACAGGGCTGCGATGCCCACCCATCTTTCTCTAGGACAGGATTGAGCAAACTTTTTATGCCGGGCCCTACTTTTCATCCCTGCAAGTAACAAGGCCCCACAACCAGTCTAATATAATCCAAACTGATGGAAATTTTGGTTATGTTCATATTAAAAAAACCCAAAAACTTTTGGCATGGGTAAGAATAAAAAGTAGGTAGAATGTAATAATTATATTAATCCGACATAAAACAGTAACTTATTTTAACATTTTTAATGAGATGGATGAGCCTGAGACCCAGCAGCTGAGCCTGCTGCACCCCCCTTATGAAATTGCACACCCCTCCTCGATGGGGTCCACCCCCTACTTTGCATACCTCTGCTCTATGAGATTGCTGCTGTCTCCTATATATCTAAGTGGAAGTACTGAACCATCTGATTCAGTGTGTTGGCAGAACCACTTACTACTAGCAGGATGGGTGTTTCAGGTGAACACTGCCAGCTACACGGAGGCATTTCCCTATGTTCCACGCTAACAGAGTTTTACCCTACACCAGTTCACCTATGAGCAGATTCAGATGCACTGCACATGGTAGGAAACTTTACAAAAGTGTGTATATCGGGGATATTAACTAACTAGCTGGAGCAAGAGCTTGTTCATGGCACCTGTGATGAGAAGAACATGCAAATATCTGAATGGAGTAGGGAAAAGACACCCTTCTGGATCTGCCAGCAGAGCTGACCAATGCAGAGAGTGGAGCACCTTCCTCTAAAGCAGGGGTCTTCAAACTTCATTGCACTGTGACCCTTTTCTGACAACAAAAGTTACTACAGGACACCCCGTGGAGGCGGGGGAAGGGGCAGAAGCCTGAGGTCACGTGACTCCAGCTACCCTGGGGTCCAGAGTCCCAGGGCTTTAGCCACAGGCTGTAGGCCTGTAACCCTGAGCTCCACTCTCTGTCCTGAGAGGCATCAAAGATGATTAATGCAGTTTGCCTAACATCAGATCTGGTGACCCCATTAAAATTGGGTTGCAATCCAGTATGGGGTCCCCACCCACACTTTGAGAACCATTACTCTATAGAATGGTGCACAGGAGCAGTGAGAAGGACTGCTTATCCCAAGGGAACTCCCGCCCTGAGCTCTTGCTTGGGCATATGCTGCTGTATGGCTTCCTAGCACAGATCAGGGTTTAACTGCCACCATCTGTCCCTGCAATTACCTGAAGATGGAACATTTTTCAGCCATAAACTTCTGTAAACCTCACTTGTGTACCTCAGCCAAAGCAATCAGCATACTGTACACTTAGAATGAGTTATACCTCTCGCTAGAGCAGGCTGACAGGGCATGCACATGTCTGTTCACTGGAACAGGAAGGAGCGTGCAGACCGCAAGAGCTGGGGCTTGTAATTTCCTCAGGACTTACTTTGTTTGTTTTTAGAGGAGGACACTGGGAAATGCAGGAGATTGGCCAAGGGCTATGGAGCCTCTTATATCCAGATCACAGGATAAGAGCCCACCCAAGGAAAGAGTGGGATATTTTGTCCACCCTGTAGGTTGGTCGAAACAAAAAAGGACATAAATAAATACATAAATAAATAAGCATCAGGGGAATAATTCAATTGTTGAAATCTGTGCAACTAATTTTATGTAAATTTTATATATATTTTATTTAAATAAACAGCAGTTTTACTTGTACATGTAATTCAGAGGTCACAAGTTCATAAGTTTATATTTCCCTCCCACTCATTCCCTGCCCTTACAGATCTTCACACTACGTTCCCAATAGCCTAGTACAGGTAGGGGAACACCTTTTGGGGGTGAGCTGAGCAGGTGAGCCCCTTGGTTCCCAAGTGTCTTCAGTGCTTTCGAAAATGACACCATTAGAATGTGAAGGTGCATGGTGACATAACTGAAATTTCCATTGGTTTGGATTGCATTAAGTTTGCTCACCCCTGAGCCACAGCACACCTAGAAACATATTCAATCTTGATTTCAGTGTAAGTGCTTAGCTGGTGTGAGAACATCTTATTGTCCTTTCATGAGCGCACTTGCCCCAATGGGACACCTGGTAGGAAGGCCAGTCTGCGGCAGAGTGGTGAGAGAACAAATTTCAACTTCAGTTATACCACACTAATTCCAGAGTAACACTGCAAATTCCCACAGAGTTATTCAGATTTATTCTGATGTACCAGAGATCAAGATCTGGCCCAGTGCTCTCTATAAAATATTTGTAAGGCTAACTGAACTGGCAGTTAACACACAGAGTAAAATTATCAACATATTAAGTGGGTTCAAATAACCCCCAGGGCAAAAAGCTGGCTCTGCATTATAAATAACATGAGTATTTAATATCTTACAGATTTTTTCACTTACTCCTGTTGTTTACAATGCTAGCTTTCTTGAATTAAAAATTTTATTGAATTTGATCAACCTTGAGTTCAAGAAAACCTTAGGGGAGTATTATGCAAGTTCTGTATCAGGCAAGGGTGTGAAAGAACAATTCACATCAGAGCCAAGAGAAGTGTAAACTGGGATGATTAAATTCTCATGTCTTTTTGACGAGTTGCCACCCTGTTAAGAGGTGCTCTTTCATGGAATGGGCAGAAGTAGACCCAGCCTGTTGTGGTCTCTTTCTCCTTAAGCTATCATCAGCTTGGGCCAACAAGTCAGAAGGAAAACTTTATCTGGGAAGGATAAGAGTATTGCTGTGATAGCTGCAAGGGTCTGTTTTCTACCCTTGTTTCCAAAGTGGGAAAATAAAGTCTTTTTTCCCCCCCATTGGATGGACTGACTTTCTTCTCCAGGGGATATTGAACAATGTGTGTAGTCATTAAAAACTAGCTGATCTATCACTTTTTAACATTTCTGCAGGAATTCCACTGATTCCTGCCTCTTTATTTCCATCACACTTCCTTACAATTCAGTGGCTTTTGTCAATAGTGAATTTGCTCTGATCATTTTATGTGGAAGGGGTCAATTCATCACCGGGCTTAATGTCAGCATGCAAAGAAATTGGAGGTACATTTCATGTTCACTCAAGCATGCTGTGCACTCTGCTTCTGTACTGATTAGCTTGCCAGAACTGAAGCTAACTACTCTGGGTGCATTACCTTTCTCCTCCGTGAGATCACACAAGTGTTTATGTTAGAAGGCAACATTGTTTGTGGCAGAAGCTATGACAGTTAGTCCCAAACACCCACGTCCACCAGGGGGTCTGAACCAGGAAGAATAAGGATATGTTGACACTGCCTTTTGGTGATAAAACAGTCAGAGCGCACACACTTCAATGCAACTTTGGTCAGGAAAAACATCCAGTTTTGGTGACAAAAAACTTCCACCTGCATGAGAGACTTTTTCTTTTCCCTTCTCTTCACTCTTGACAAAGACCCAGTATAGAATCTGCTGCTTGTTTTGTTGACAGAACTGGCTGCTGCCAGTATTCCACAAGGCCTGCCCTGGTGGCTCTGCTTAGAGTTTGATATCTGCTGCTCTTCAGGCAGGGACCCGTTCCTTTTCATACCTCTGGGTCTGGGAAGTATCCATATGGGGAGCAAAGAAGGAGCAAATCTTGGACTGCTCCCCTTCTGCCCGGCAGTCTGCCCCTGCAGGAAGAGGGGGACAGGTTGCTGTGCTGCTTTGGCAGTCCTTAGGGCTGAGAGCTCACAGAGCTACTCATGAGCTGCTGCTCTGCTCCAAGCAGCTGAAGTTGCTGTGGAAGAAGTGGGAGGGAATCACAACATGTGCAGATATCAGCTTTGCCTTCCCACAACACTGCACCGTAGGATACATGCTCACCGCACATTGCTCAAACTGCCGATGGACACGATCTGTCGACAGAAGCAGCAAGTGTGCACACCCTCTTGTGATACTTGTTTTGTCACTTTTGGGTGTCGACATAAGTTTTGTCAACAAAAGCTGTTAGAGCAGACATACCCTAAAGCCAGTGTTTCCCAAACTGTGCTCTATGGAACACTGGTGTTCTCATTCTGTGAATAGGTGTTCCATGAAAAAAATAAACAAGAAGTCAAGTAGCACTTTAAAGACTAACAAAATAATGTATTAGGTGAGCTTTCGTGGGACAGACCCACTTCTTCAGCCCATAGCCAGACCAGAACAGACTCAATATTTAAGGCACACAGAACCAAAAACAGTAATCAAGGAGGACAAATCAGAAAAAAATGATCAAGGTGAGCAAATCAGAGAGTAGAGGGGTAGAAGTGCAGGGGAGGTCAAGAATTAGATTAAGCCAAGTATGCAAACGAGCACCTATAGCGACTCAGAAAATTCCCATTCCGGTTCAAACCACGTGTTAATGTGCCGAATTTGAATATAAAAGACAGCTTGGCTGTCTCCCTTTCAAGAGTGGTGTGAAATTTTTCTTCAGTAAGATGCAAACTCTTAAGTCATTAATAGAATGGCCCACTCCATTAAAATGTTGACTAACCGGTTTGTGGATCTGGAGTGTTTTTAGGTCTGTTTTGTGCCCATTAATTCTTTGTCTAAGGGAGTTAGAAGTTTGTCCAATGTACAGAGCATCTGGGCATTGTTGGCACATGATGGCATATATGATGTTAGTTGAGGAACATGAGAATGTGCCTGTGATTCTGTGAATAACCTGGTTAGGTCCAGTGGTATATATCTGGTTTTAAACCGGCATGAGCAATATATATTTGCTCATATATATATATATATAAACTATATATATAAAGACAGCGTGAAGGCCAACATTGCTTATGCCAGTTTAAAACCAGATCAGCTAGAGCAGCATGCAAAAGACTGAACAGGCTGGCGTGCTCTCGTACAACACGCATATGACAACTTTGAAGAGCAGCGACACGTACACCTCATTGATGCTCGTGAGAGGAAGAAAGCAATAGCAGCAGCCTCACCAACAGAACCAGAACAATTCCCTTGTCCCTACTGTGAACGCCCATGCTGTTCAAAGCTTGGTCTCTTCAGGCACATGCGAGTCCACAACCGATGAGCCTGTGCAAGCTCATGATGTCATCGTCGAACACGAAAGACTACCTACTGCTATTTGTAACACAATTATAATATAGTATAGTTTATTAGGTGGTGAGCTTTTCTGGGACAGACCCACTTCTTCAGGCCATAGCCATACCTGAACAGTAAGGCTTTGGTCTGAAGAAGTGGGTCTGTCCCACGAAAGCTCACCAGCTAATAAATTATTTTGTTAGTCTTTAAAGTGCTACTGGATTGCTTTTTTGTTTTAATAGTATATAGACTAACATGGCTATCTCTCTGTTACTATTCAATAGTATAGTTGTTATTATGCAACTAGTGCTGAAGTAGAGATGCAAAAGCTACTGATAGGAATAAGGGGATTTCGAAGTTGCCGGGGTCCTTTTGAAGAGGAGCCCCATCTGGATGAGCCACGCAGTGGTGAGCTGCAGCAATTTCAAAGTGCAGCAGCCACCTGCATGCTAATGAGGCGCTGAATATTTATTTCAGCGCTTCATTAGTAAACTTCAAAATGGCCATTTGCATGGCGTTTCAAAGTTTTGGGCTAGTATAGAAGTAGCCTTTTTTCCAGATTAGTCTGGGTGTTCAGGAGAGTTGCACTGCTAGTCCAGAAAATGTTTTTAGGCATGTGTCTTGATGATCAGAGCTTCTCCAATATAGATTTTGACAGCAACATAGCACTGCCGTAAATTCTTTCATATCTGGCAGCCCTGGGACCTAGCAAGGCATAACACTAAAAAAAAAGAAAAATCAACCAATATTAGATATGAAGAAACAAACAAAAATGTATGCAGAGTGCTTTATTTACCAACAACTGTGGTATTGTATGCTGTAAACGTATACTGTATTTACTGTATTTATTTGTATTTACTCTCACTATACAGTAATCCCTCGATTTACGCAGAGGTTGCGTCCTGGGCAACCTCCATGTAAATCAAATTTCACGTAAATTGGGGGAGGGGTGCGGAGATCCCTGGAGTTCCCCAGGCTGGGGGAAATGGGTGGCTGGAGCTTCTGCAGAGCTCTGCTGCTCCCTGGCTTCCCCCAGCTGGGTGAAGCCAAGGAGCAGTAGTACTCTGCCATTGTTCCAGCCTCCTGTTTCCCCTGGGTGGGAGAAGCTGCCAGCCACCAAGCCAGCTCCCGCTGGCTTCCCCCAGCTGGGGAGTGTGTTGGGGGCTACCACGCAGCCCAGCTTCTCACAGCTGCTTGCAGTGCCATTTTTCCCAGCTGAGAGAAACCACTCTGCAAGCCTCTGTCTGCACGCTGGGCTCCTGAAACCCTGCAGCAAGCTGCTGTGTGCAGGGGCGGGTTGGGGGATTTCAATTTGCATTTAAACTTGCATTAATGCGAGTTAAGCGCAAAGCGAAATCGCACTTCTCGAGGTTTTACTGTACCGTACGTATGGAAAACTTAACTAAAATTTACTTATGGTTAAAATGCCAGTTATTTGAGAGTTCCAGATGGTAGAATGCCAGATATAAAAGAGTTTACTGTATTTATCAAACTAGTGCACAACTGGAATACTGTACTGAAAGCTCAGTTGCAAAAGTCAGCTGAAAATGATTTGGGGGCAAAACAAAAATTCTTTCTGTCAGCCATTATGAATGTACTGCAGGCTCTAGCATTTTAACAGGCAAATTCTCTGCTGAGATTCTGGGTGATTTCACTTACCTCAGCTCTGTTGTTGCTAATACAGGCTGTAAATGCCTGTTCCTCATAGCTGTAACCTGCCAGCTTTGACACAGGACAGAACATTATGAAAGCATATGACCCCTGCACTGTTCAAGTGACAGCATGAGAACTAACCTAACCTAACCTAAAGATAACTCATGAAGATTATCAGAGAGGTAGCCGTGTTAGTCTGTAGTTTCGAAAACAAGAAGAAGTCTTGTGGCACTTTATAGACTAACATATTTTGGAGCATAAGCTTTCGTGGGCAAAGACCCGCTTCATCAGATGCATGAGTTATGTATCTGATGAGTTATGAGATACATGAGTTATGCATTTGATGAAGCGGGTCTTTGCCCACGAAAGCGTATGCTCCACAATACCTAATAGTCTATAAGGTGCCACAAGACTTGTTGTTGTTGTTGTTGATGATGAAGATTGGTGCAGATGAGTGTAGACATAGCAGATAGAAATGTCCTGTGCTACTATAAGCAAAAGCTCAATTTGCTTAAATGCTGTATCACTCTCTAAAGTAAATTTGTCATTTGACAATGGTGGTGTTCAGACTTGTATGTAAAACAAGACAGCTGGGGAAAATATTTGAATGCTTTAATTAAAATGCCACTGCTCATCTGATCTAACCAAACAGACAATGTTTTATGTATGCTAACATTTTAATTATCTTACTACTAAGCTTCCAAAATGTCTAGTCATAAATACATAGGCCCTGGAGATTTGCCTAAAGAAAGATAAAACAAGAACTCCAGGATTAGATCTTTTTTAATTTTATGGATGCAAAACATCAAGCATTAAAATATATGTAGTTCTTTGTCAAATACGCAATGTTAGCATCTAGATACTACGAGGGCTTGAGCTAAATAAATATGACAGGAATATAGAATGATAGACATGACACCTACAAGAAATTAGCCAAACAATAATGGATAGGTTGAGAAACAGCCAGGTACCGCTAGAACATATTTATTTAATTGTATTCATATATAATAAAATTATAATTCTACTATCTCCACTTTCCCTCACTATTTATCAATATATTTCTTTCCCCATTTTAATTGTAAACTCTTTGAGGCAGAGACTGTGTGGGTTTACAATACCGAGTACATTCTGGGTTACCTAAATTAAAATAATAATGATTGATAATTACAGCTTTTCCTTAGCAGTGATTCAGCAGTTTTATTTTCTGTGGAACATTAAGAGTAAGATGAATGGGAGTTTGGGGCAAGGAACCTTCTCACTGCCAGTGCTTCTGGCACAAGATGGACTGCAGCTGTGAATGGCAGCTCACATAGACATAGCCATGCTAGCTCACCTCTAGTTAGTTTGCTAAAAATATCAGTTAGGGCACAGGCTTGAGCACAGGCCGCACACTCAAGTATGTACCCAGTGCCCAGAGGACAAGGCTGTTTATACTTGTGTCTACACCCTGACCGCTGTTTTTAGTGAGCTAACAAAAGCACAGCTATTGTGAGGCTGTAGTGTGGATGTACCCAGAGAGTGCTCAGAACTTGCTACAGGTGCCATGCTTACTTCATGCATTCCAGTGTCCCAAGGGTCAGTGATACCTGCCAGCCTAGTGAGTCTCTGCACTGTCACCAGATTGGAGTTGTATTGACCCTAAACTACTGGAAAGAAGCTAAAGTTGATTGCTATGAGGGCAAGGAACTGGACTTGATGACCTCTTGAGGTCCCTTCCAGTTCTAGTGTTCTATTATTCTAAATTGTGGCCAGGTGGGGGGAGTTTGGGGGCCAGAGACTTGAGAAGAACAAAGGAAGACCATGGAGAAATGTCCTCACTGAGATAGGGGCCATGCAGGAAGTTCTGATCTTTCTCTGCAACGTGGAGCAGCACTCTGTGAAAGCTCACTCTGCTGCACCTCCTGGGCAGGGATGGATCGAGTGGGGAGAGTCATGGCTCTCATGTTTGATTGTGTGAGTCCACTGGCCAAGCACCCCCTGGAAAGAGAGCAAGAGCAAGGGGTGCAGGACACAGATGCCTCTGCACCTCAGAGGCTGTAGCAGCAGCTGTGCTCTGGGTTTCCTTGGAGAATACTTACATAAAACTCCTCCTCACACAGGAGTTGGGATTGGGCCTTCAGCGATCAGGACTTCGTAGGTGCAGCAAGGCACTTGCTTCTGAACAAAGAGAACATCTGTCAGAGGAGCATGTGACCCATTGGGGAAGCTTGAATGCGTCATGCTTTTCCGTCATGATTCGCACATATGAATTCCTCCTCCTTGTTTATTACTTTCTCCCTAGGTCAGACGTGATTAAAATGTTCCCTGATCTGTTTTGTCTGTTAGGCTCTGTGGATATCCTCCATTCTATGATGAAAATGACTCCAAGCTCTTTGAGCAGATTCTGAAGGCGGAATATGAATTTGATTCTCCATATTGGGATGACATCTCAGAGTCTGGTAAGGAGTTCATTTAATTTTAGTCACCATTCCTTGCACATTCCTATGTATTACTGTAGTCTACCATGTGCACTTTCCAAAGGTGAAATTTGAATCTCCACAGTATTCCTAATTCCTGCTAACTTGAGGTGAGAGGGAACTATATGTTCAACTGACAGCAGGATTGTTACCCAAATATTTTTAAGCCTCCTGGGAAATTATTTCTGTGAGACCCTCATATTTAATGAAACAACGAGAAGTCCTGTGACACCTTATTGACTAACAGATGTATCGGAGCATACGCTTCCATGGACAAAGACCCACTTTGTCAGATGCATCTGCTTTAGAGAGTGCAGATGCATTGGCATCTGGTGAAGCGGGTCTTTGCCCATGAAAGCTAATGCTTCAATATATCTGTTAGTCTATAAGGTGCCACAAGACTTCTCATCATTTTTGCAGATACAGACTAACACGGCTACCCCGCAGAGACTATTCATATTAAATAGTCTCCCTGCAGCATAAAACTTCAAAACTTGACTTGTAGCTATGACACCGAAATGAGAATTAGCATTCAGCCCCAAGAAAACAATATACTTTCATTTTTCCAGCACATCCAAATAAAATGCACACTTTTCATCTGTCTCTCATAACAGAAAACAGACTAATTCAGCACTTTTCCTGAACATCTATGGATGGTCTGATTGATGAATCTCTGGAGTATAAACAGAAAAGAAACAGCCCAGAAAATCAATGGCTTCCAAATGGAAATGGCTAAAACAACAAAGGAATTAAAAAAACCCATCAATCCCCTAGGGAAGGGAGGACATGCGATCTAGTAGTTTTAGCACTAGGGTGGGAATCTGGCATTCTGGATTCCATTTATGAATTTGCCACAGACTTGCTGTGTAACCAGCCATGTCATTAAGGTCTGTGTACATTGGAATTGGAGGTATAATTTCCATCTCAGACAGATGTACGTGTGCTATTTCTGGCAAATTAGCATGTTAAAAATACCAGTGTATCTGGTGCAGCACAGGAGACAGGATGGGCTAACCATGTACGTATTGGAGTCCAGGGCAGGATTGTGCTTGGGGCAGCTAAAAGCTACCTTGCACTAGAAAATTTCATACTGTGTGCATCTGGTGTCCAGATAACACTGTGATGGCAGAAATCCATGCCGAAGAACAGTTTGGGAATTTGGGAGCACAAAGGTGAAAGTCAGCGGGACTTTTCCTGAGAAATCCATAAAGTGCTTTTGGGAATTTCCCCTCAGATAGATAGGCTTAACATGACACCTAAATCAAGCCACTTAACTCCTCCTTCTCAGAAAGGCACGTAGGTCTTATTTTTCAGGCTGCCCATACACTTTTGATGTCCTCCCTTCAGTGGTCTTCTCTATATCATTTAAAAGTCTCCTGAAAACACACGGCCTTGAGCCCAAGTGAGCTGGTGGTTTTCACCATCATCTCCCTTTCTTATGTTTGATATTGTGGCAGGGTGGGGCCAGGAGAGGAGAGAGAGGAGTGAAAAGGGAGCAGAGACGAAGCTGACAATCAAAGTGGGAGCAGCTGAGGAGTAGGCTGCCCTAAATCAATTACGGTCAGCTGATCCTACTCAGGGATACCTTTATAAGCCCTTCTCCATGCAGGACACGGGGAGGGTGGATAAGGAAAGTTTGGGAGGCGAGTGAATAGAAGTAAGGAGACTTAGAGGAACACCAAAGACCACAAAAGAGGAGAGGAGCCTCAGCAACCCGGGAGGCTGGACTGCCCCACTCTGAGGGTTAGGGAGGGGGTTGAAGCTCCACCAGAGACTTTGAGGAACTGGTCAGCCGGAGGAGCCAAACAAAGGAGGGGGCTTGCTGCCACGGCTACTGCTAGTGGAAGGACGTACCAGAGGGAATCGTCTGGGGGAAGTGGCCTAGGGAGAGGAGCTGCAGGGGCAAGGCTGAAGGGAGTCAGCCCTCACTGGTAGCGGCCATCCAGGGTCCCTGGGCCGGAAACGTGAACGAATGGGTGGGGACCGGGTTCCCCCCCAGATCACCCCCTGCCGCAGGCAAGGGTAATGGGATTCATATGGTTGGGCCAGCCGACTAAACAGAGGACCTGGGGCGCAGGAGTGAGACTGACTCTGCCACAATATTTAAAAAACAGCAGCCAAAACTTTAAAAAAACAACCCAGTTGTGACAAGACTGAAATGAGTAAACACTGGCGCTGTAGCCCTCATCTTTCTTCACCTCATATCCTCCCTACTTTTTGTCACCATCACTCATGGGCTACATCTACACTAGCCCCCCTTTCGAAAGGGGGATGCTAATGAGAGACTTCAAGATATGCTAATGAGACAATGTGATGAATATGCATTGCCTCATTAGCATAATTGAGGCCATGGCACTTTGAAAGTGCCGCTTTTGATCGCGCACGGCTTGTCTACATGGTGTCCTTTTTGAAAGGACCCCACACACTTCAAAATCCCCTTATTCCTATTTGGTTATAGGAATAAGGGGAATTCAAAGCGTGTGAGGTCCTTTTGAAAAGGGACCCAAGTAGATGAGCCATGCAATCAAAAGTGGCACTTTCAAAGTGCCATGGCTGCCATTATGCTAATGAGGCAATGCATATTCATTGCAGCACCTCATTAGCATATCTTGAAGTGTCTCATTGGCATCTCCCTTTTGAAAGGGGGAGCTCGTGTAGACACAGCTATGTTGTCCCATTTTAATATGTAGCACACAAACCCCATGTCTTCTGTGAAGCTGCTAGCTTACTTCTAGGGATGCCTATTAAATCATGATTAAATGGTTAAAATAGGTATATGGAAACTTAAATATCTGTCTGACCACCCTAATATAGAGTTGGAATACTCAGTCTGTATGCTCAGATGTGGTGATTGACTTCTGTGTCTTTATTATTATTAATTATTATTATTATTATTATTGTTGATCTTGCCTATTGGGTTAGTCTTATGAATGGCACGCTTCATTTTGATGAAAGTCCTGTATGGGGGGTGGGGGAGACCATCATTGTGTCCTATGTCAGTGGCATGTGTCCTTGCTTCTCCAGAGGTCAGCCCAATTGTTTTTGCTTATTTTATTTTATTTCATTTTATTTTATTTTATTTTATTTTTAACAGCTAAAGATTTTATTCGGAACTTGATGGAGAAAGACCCTAACAAAAGATATACCTGTGAGCAAGCAGCCCGGCATCCATGGTAAGCAACTAACACATTACTTCTGTTGCAATGACCTCAAGCAATGAGACTTTAATTTGTGCATATAGGGGAAAAATCTTTGCTCGGACATGCTGTATACGAGCCTTTGCTGAGTGGCTTATTGCTGCAGCCCCTGTCTTTGGCCTCTACTCCTTCCTGCTTGTTCCATTGTGCCTGAGGCTTGATCTACACAAGACCTTATCGTTGACTGCAGATATGCAGTTCTAGCTATGGCAGTTGCGTAGCTAGAATCATCATATCTGCAGTCGACTGTAAGGTCTGTTTTCACTGAGAGAGGTCAGTGAGAGCATTTCTCCTGTTGACGTCCCTTACTTCTCGTGAGAGGAGGAGTACAGGGGGTCGACTGCCAACCCCAGAGAGATTGACCAGATGCACAGAATTGAACTCTGGAAGATTGACCTTGAATGGGTTGATCTCCTGGTAAGCATAGACAGTCCGTTAAATTAGGCCCTGAACTTGCAAAATTGTGATTAACTTTAACTTGCCAGTACTCTCATTGAAATCATTGAATAATTAGTTCATTGCTGCACTTGGTTAGTTATACTGCTGCAGTGGGGTTCCACCAGCACAAATCGATGCCGAATTTTGCTAAAACTCAGATTGGGGATGTCATTAACATTCACCATCTACTTACATATATGGCCTTCATCCTAGTAGCGTCTGAGCACCTAGCAACCCCTGAAGGACTTTACTTCACAACACCCTTGTGAGACAGAGATATCCCCATTTCACAGGTGAGGCATAAGGTAGTGATATTTCTACACTGCATTAAAAAAGGTATGTTCTTAACAGTGGCTAGCTAATCTATATTAGCTAATTCAGATAAAATAGCAGTATAGACATAATTCAGCTGGGAACTAGAGCGGAAGAATGACTTCTCGTGTCTTGCTCGCAACACACCTGTTAATGCATCCCAGAATCATGTTTGCTTTTTTTTGCAACAGCATCACATTGTTGACTCTTATGTAACTTGTGGTCCACTATAACCCCTAGATCCCTTTCTGCCATACTCCTTCCTAGACAGTCGCTTCCCATTCTGTATGTGTGAAACTGATTGCTCCTTCCTAAGTGGAGTACTTTGCATTTGTCCTTATTAAACTTCATCCTGTTTACTTCAGACCATTTTTCCAGTTTGTCCAGATCATTTTGAATTATGACCCTATCCTCCAAAGCAGTTGCAACCCCTCCCAGCTTGGTATCATCTGCAGACTCAATAAGCAAACTCTGCATGCCCATATCTAAATTGCGGATGAAGATTTTGAGTAGAACCGGTCCCAAAACATGCACAAGTCAGAAGCTGGAATTGAACCCACATCTCCTGAGTATCAGGCCAGTGTCTCGTTTCATAAAGCTGGTTGGATGGTACCCTGGATAATGTTTCCTCTGCACCTCAAGTTCTTCCTTCATGTTCCTTTAGCCATTCATATAGTTACCAAGCTTGAACACTAACTAATAAGTTCACTCGGTTAATTTACGACAGTACTTGTTCTTTGGCCAAGTGGGAGTGCAATATGCTATGTTCTGCATGCTGTTACATTAGACAACTCCACTGCAGCAGTATATTTGAATGGAGAGTGCAACCAAGGTACAGAACTGGTATAAAATGAATTTGCAGAGCTGTAAACATAACAGCCACTTGTTATATATCATGAACGTGGCAATTAAAAATATATTCTGATCTCTTGCAGACCAGTGAACTTTGTTTTGGTCAGATCTGCTCCTATTGCTGACTTGAACATAATTCTGTAGAACTGTTGTTTAGGTGGCTGGAACTAAAACTATATTAGGTATATAATGTGCTTGCAGCACAGTTTGCAAATTATGTAGCTTGGACTCATGCTACATTATCCAGTTGGAAAGCATGTTAAGTGATGGAATGGAACAGATTCCTAGATAAGGATTTAGGGTGTATGGCCTTTCACTGGTGTGCATTTGTTTGTCTGTGTTTCATTGTTACTCTAAAATCTGAGACAGAAGAAAAGGCTGAAACAGCAGAACACTGGAGCTAAAGCAGATTACGATGACTTGCTGATTGTCTGGTCACAATGAACCTTGTAATACCCTGTGTTTCTCAACGTGCTACTGAAGTTGCTTTAATTCACATACAGGAAAATTATCGCCCATTTCCTAGCAGTAGATTGTGTAATGATATGGGATGTAACTTGATGTTTATAAATCTGTGCAATGCAAAAATAGTCTTCTTGCTATGTTGGTTTCCTTGCTGATTGCATTATCCAAAAATTAAGGTCATGGTTTTCTCCCCTAGTTAACTAATGACTTGTGTTACAAGTTAGTGAATTGTGAATGGATATTGAGCAAGTGATACTCCTGGAATTCTTAGTATAAAGGCACAGAGTTATCATAACTGCAGTGCCACATCAGGCAACGATTGCTGGCTCTCAGAATAGCTGTGATTACAAACTAGACTGAGACTCAGCCTTTGCAGTCAAAGGGCAAAAAAAAAAAAGTGGAGGGAAGAGCAATATAGCTTTTTTCTCACAATAAAAAATAAAACATGGGAAACTGAGATTATTTTTCTTCATCTTCCCATCTCCAACTACCATAAATACACTGCAGACGTAAAATATCACAGCAAACTCTTTCATATCTGGCGTTCTATCATCCAGAACTCTCAAATAACCAGCATTTTAACCATGAGTAAATTTTGGTTACATTTTCCATAAGTACAGCAGTCCATGTAAGTACATATAAATACAGCAAATACAAGGGGTCTTCTTAAAAGTCTAGGTTACATTCCTAAGTAAGCAACTTATAAAGGGCAATTAATATCCAGAAGGAATAATGTAATTAGCTTGAGATACATTCCCAACATACACAGTTCACACACGTGTTGTAGATATAATGTACCTATAACCTACAAAAAATAATAAATAGAATAAATAAATAGGTAAACAAACAAATAAATAATAAGATAAATAAATTAAATAAATAGAAACTGATAAGCCAGCTCCCCTTCAGTCCCCATCGGCTCCCCACCAGCTCCCTGAAGCTGCCTGTCGGCTCCCTGCTGGCTCCTTGCAGCTCTCTGCCAGCTCCCTGCAGCTCTCTGCTGGCTCCCTGTGGCTCCCCGCCGACTTCCCGACAGCCCCCAGCAGCTTTCCGCCTGTCCCTGCAGCTCCCCACCAGCTCCCCACAGCTCCCCACCGGCTCTCCTAGCTACCTCCCAGCTCACTTCAGCTCCTCGCCAGATCCCCCTCTGCCCCGCCCCCATGACTTCATAGCTCACTTCCAGGGCCCCTGCACTGCAGTGCCGGCCACCGCAAGGCTCTGGTCTGTTCCCGCCTTTTGGTGCTTCAGCCCTAAACAATGTAAGTGTGGATCCACGCTACTTATAATGAATCTGCTTTCCTGAATTACTTAATGATGTATGCATGAAACAACTTACAGGGAAGCAACTTCTAATGAGGACCCTCTGTACAGTATAAGTTTACAGTGTACAATACTACTGTTGTTAGTAAAGAAAGTACTCTGCATAAATTTTGTTTATTTCTTAGTATCTAATCTTGTTTTTCTTTAGTGTTATGCATTGCTAGGTACACCTCTCTGCTGTCCAGAATATTTGAATATCTGGCAACATCCCAGTCCCGGGGCTGCCGGATCTGAAAGAGTTTACTGTAACAAGATCAATGGTCAGCCTCAATATGAACAAGAAATATGGAGTAGTCAAAATATAAATCATTGCAGTTCTTCCCTGTCCCATCTGTAACAGTACATATCGTCTTGGTAACAAAAAGGAAATTTTGGAAACTCGATAATTTTTGTGAAGGAAAAGAATTGCTTTCTTATGATGCAATTCTGAGCCTCAAGAAATGTGATAGATGTCAATATTCCAAATACAGAGTATAAGACCAGGAAGGCAACTCCCAGTGTTGATCTGGGTGATGTTTAATGTTTCTAAAGATCAAATTTTCCAAAAGGTTATTTCCAAGGTACAGAAAATGTACAAGTCCAAACTTTGCCCTGGTAACATCGCTTTTGGTTGCTGGACTAAAATAAAGAAACGAGGCAGGGCCAACACATGGCTGCTAAACCCTGTCAGTGGAGCAGAGAGGTTTTTAAATGTTGTTGTTCTGTTCTTTATTTTTTATTTTTTATTTCTTGAAAGTCATGGCCAGAGGCTAGTGGAAAACCATGGACTGCTGCATATGTTTTGCTGTTTTCTATAGACTCCAACCTTCCATATAAAATTAACAAAAAACGAACAAAAAACATTTTTCAGTCACTTTTCTATGAGAGATACTTTTCTTCAAGTATGGAACTATTGCCAGACAATGGTTTAATAGTTTATTCTTTAAGGCGCTTCCCAGCTTTGTAATCCAAGAATCTGCAGTTAGAAGAGTAAATGATGTGGTTGGTTATCTAGTCCAGTGAGTCTCCACCGGGGGTACATGTACTCCTGGGGATACACTGCTGTCTTCCAGGAGGTATATCATCTCATCTAGAGGTTTGCCTGGCTTTACAACAGGCTACATAAAAAACGCTAGCAAAGTCAGTACCAACCAGAATTTCATACACGGTTTATATTGTTCTATATAGTACACACTGAAATTTTTGTAATTTAATTATTGTACTTACATTTTTTTTTGTAATTATATGGTCAAAAATGAGAAAGTCAGCCATTTTTTTCAGAAACAGTGTGCTGTGACACTTTTGTATTTTTAACTCTGATTTTTAAACAATTAGTGAAGTGAGATGAAACTTGGGGTTACGCATGTCAAATTACCCTCCTACAAGGGGTATAGTAGTCTGGAAAGGTTGATGACCACTGATCTGTCCTTGCAGGAGGGAAGTTTAAAGTATTAGTTACATTCTCGCCTCATCCCATCAGACAGTTCCCTGATCAGTGAACCTTAAACCAAGTCTAGCTGGGAGTCTGAACACTTTCATGGTAAATGGTAAAAGTGAATGACTTCGGGCAGCAGATGTGTGCTCCAGACCTGCTTCTGACCTTGATTATGTGCTAAGTCATGTATCTCTCTGGTTTTGAGCTTAACTGTTCATAAATTGCGAGTAGTAGTTATGCACCTCACTGAAGTAAGTCTAAATCACAAAGTGAGTCTGATCTAACTTGTTTTTTCCTCTTTTGATAAGTACTATTGATACTGGGCCATTTCCACCTTGCTGAACAGACCTTGTCAGCTCTGGCCCTCCCTCTTACTGGGACCTCACTCTTTAAATACCCTTCTGATACCACCCCCCTACTCATGCATTTGATGAAGCGGGTCTTTGCCCACGAAAGCTTATGCTCCAAATATCTAACACAGAGTAAGATCCATCAGCTCCAAATATCTGTTAGTCTATAAGGTGCCACAAGACTTCTTGTTGTTCTCAAAGCTACAGACTAACACGGCTACCCCTCTGATACTAAATCACAAAAGGTTTTTGAAGCTCATGCTTTCTGCATGTCTTTGTGATGGGATTACTCTGTGCTCAGTCATTCATCAAAGACTTTTCATACCTCTTTGCTGATGCCCGAAAGTGATAGTGTTTTCACTGGTCCTTCAGTCATTCTACCCATTGTCTCCATCTGCTCTAGGCTGCCTTACCTTCAGTCTGAGGTAGGGGAGGTTGAGTGTCTTGGTTTCACCAGTCATCTGGCAGCCTGGGAGGGGCGTTCTTTGTAGTGACAAGGCACTCTGAGAATTCAGCTGTTGCCTTTGCAGAGCCTGATAGGCTCAGCAAATGGAAAGTTGAGTCCTCCCTTGAGATCTTGTCTCCCACCATGACACACAGTGTTGCAACGCTTTGAAATATGTCATAGGTTTTTAGCTTTAGAGAGACTACTGTGGCTTTATAAACAGTCCTAGGGGCCTCCAGCACCACCCTTCCATGCATATCCTTTTCAATACACACAAATACTCCTTTGCAAAACTTGCCTTCCACCTGTAGGATACACAGAGCTGTCACTGAAATCCATGAGAGGTCTGCAGTTCACAACCTGGCCCTAACTCAGCCTTCATCACTCAGGTTGGAGGGAAAGGAGGCAAATTCCTCCCTAGGAGCACAGGTGCTGGAACTGGAGATGTGCAGGGCGCTGCTGCTCATCCTGCTT
Organism: Carettochelys insculpta; assembly: GCF_033958435.1. Lineage (NCBI taxonomy): Eukaryota > Metazoa > Chordata > Testudines > Carettochelyidae > Carettochelys > Carettochelys insculpta. The sequence goes on along the minus strand of NC_134137.1, from coordinate 366,683,578 downwards.
GAGTGGTTTCTGTTGTGTAGAGGGTTTCCAGTGTGAGTCTGTGGTGCTCAGCACCCTCATTATAGGCATTGTTCCAGAACCTCTGTCTAGCAGAGGCAGGATTGTCCAGTGGTTGTGGGGCTAAACTGGGATCAGGAAATCTGCATTCAATTCCCTGCTCTGCCACAGATTTTCTTAGTGACCAGAAACTGCATTCCTCACCTCACTGTCTGTAAAATGATGTTAACTAGAATTCCCTCCTTTACAAGGGTGCTGTGAGGATAAATCCAGTCAAGTGTGTGAGACATTCAGACACTCTCATGATGGGGCTATATGAACACTAGAGGTGGCTTGATTTCTCCTTGTCCAGGCACAAGCTTGTCCCGTTGTTGCTTGGGCCCCTGCTAATTATAAAATCCCAATAAGCGTGTACAGGTTCAAACTCCCTTGTCCAGCACTCTCTCATCCAGCAACTTCCCTTGTCTGACGGGACAATGGATGTAGCTGGACCAGAGAGCACCTACGGGACCCAGCTGGGTGAATCCCAGCAGCCCTGTGGCTGGGGAGCCGGCTGTGGTGCAGAGCCCCAGTGGCAGACCTGCAGCTGAGGAAACCCTTGCCAGATGAGGGGAAGCCCAGTAGCCCTGCAGGGGAGCCCTGCAGGAGTGGGGGCCCTCCCATCCAGACAGCCGGGCTGACCACCACTCATCCAGCAAATCCCCTCATCTGGGCCCACATCGGTCCCGAGGGTGCTGGACAAGGGAGGTACAACCTGTATTTAAAAAAAAAAAAAAAGAGGAGTCCTGTGACATCCAAAAAACTAACAGATTTATTTGGATGTGTTTGGGGGCAAAAGCCCACTTTGTCAGATGCATGGCTACCTCTCTGGTGTGTGCTTGTTGTGCTAGTCATAAGGGAGGAAGATTGTCTGAGAACAGAGCTCTGTATACTGTGTCTTTTGAAGTGTGAAAAGGTTCCCTGATGTGAACCCAAGGATGCATACAACGCAGAATCCAACCCCTCTCTGGTTCATCCCTGCCCTTTGTTTATTTTGGACTATCTCCAATACTGTAGTCATGTATGTGTGTGTTTGTATATGCGTACAGCAAATCAGAATTATTCCGTTCCTTCAGCATTATCCATCACAGCTAACTCCATGTTTTCTGTCATCATACTCCTGAGTTATTTCCAGACAGTGTTTGGCCTGTATATAGTTTGAATTGGCTGCCTTCAGGAAGGTTGGGAAGATAATACTAGATGAAAGATTCTGGCTGCCATTATAGGCAGGAGGGGGCAGGCAGAAAGAAGCATGTGCTTGCAGTACATTGCTGAAGAATCATCCCAAAAGGGGTGTCCTTTTTTTTTTTGTCTGTCTTAGTGGTTCCTTTAAAGCACAATATGTCTAGCTAGATAATAAAGATAAAACTGAACCCAGATAGATGGGTAAAATTAATCAGGTTAGATTAAATAATATTTGATAAATACATTAATTTATTTTGTAAATTTAAGACCTTATTCTGTTACAGTTACTTGAGATAAATAGTCCCATAGCTTAAAGGCACAAAGCTCAAGTAGGAAACATAAAATGGTCCTGTCCATGCTATTAACTCTGTCATTCAGTGAGCACTGTTTTCCACTAGCTATGAAAACTAAAGCTATAATGGTCTCAGCTGTTACTTTGACAAGCAACTGTGCCATTACCAGTGAAATTCATGCATACGGTGTAATGTTACTGAAAGTTCTGAATGACTGCCAGTTTGTAGGACCCACTGTGTACTGCAGATCTTATTGTCTCTAGACCTGTCAAATTTATGAGCATAGAGGATTTCATCCTCTCTAGTTTCTCTGCAATGTCACTTGGCTTTCGAGAAGTTTTGGGAACACTGTTATGGCTCCTGCATTTTTTATTTTATTTTATTTGCAGTGTCCCTGCTAGTCTGAAGTTTGCAGGTGGCTTCCTCTGCTACAATTTTTCCAAAGATTGAATATACTTCTGAAACCATGTAAAGAACCACCCAGCATGCCAGCCTTTACTACCTAGTTTCAGCCTCAGGGCATGGGCCAGGCTTAAAATATGGCTCAGAAGGCTTGACTTTTGTGGCTGTTGTTACAGTTAGCCATCCTGGCTTAATAGGCCAGATTCACACCCTATGTAATTCCTCTGAAATAACTGGATTTACAGGAGGGATCAGTTTGTCTCTTGGTGCACTCATTGTTGATGCAAGAAGGGGGCATTTATAAGGCTGTGTGTTGTAGAGAATGAGCTATCTCAGGCAGTCCATGTTTTTTTGGTAAGACACTTCAGCTATGTCTACACTAGCCCAAAACTTCAAAATGGCCATGCAAATGGCCATTTTGAAGTTTACTAATGAAGCGCTGAAATACATATTCAGCACCTCATTAGAATGCTGGCAGCCCCTGCACTTTAAAATTGATGCGGCTCGCCGCCACATGGCTTGTCCAGACAGGGCTTCATTTCGAAAGGACCCCAGCAACTTCGAAATCCCCTTATTCCTATCTGCTGTTAGGAATAAGGGGATTTTGAAGTTTCCGGGGTCCTTTTGAAAAGGAGCCCTGTCTGGATGAGCCATGTCAATTTCAAAGTGCCGCGGCTGCCGGCATTCTGATGAGGCACTGAATATGTATTTCAGTACTTCATTAGTAAACTTCAAAATGGCCATGTGCGTGGCCATTTTGAAGTTTTGGGCTGGTGTAGACACAGCCTTCATGTATCTGCTGTACTGTATTCAGATTTACCTTCATTATGATGACCAACTACATAGGTGTGACAGGAAAATCCCCAGTGTAAACAGAATTCAAGCAGCCAGGAGTTGTTTTGGAAACTGCTCCATGTTTGGAGGATAAAATGCTGACGTGACAAGTTTGGTAATCAAGTAAAAGAAGAAAGTAGGATTTTACTCTGATCTGTATCGTACGAAAGAGCAGCTGCATGCCAAGGCTACGTCTATGTGGCAGCCAAAATGCAAAATAAGCTGCACAATTTATGCTAGCTTATTTGGAGTGTAGTTTGAAATAGGCTATTTTGGCATTTGATGCTGTCTAAACCGCATCAAATGTTGGAAATAATGCACTATTTCAAGGCATCCCTTATTCTTCCCGCAATTAGGAGTACAGGGATGTCTAAATAGTGCACCCGTTATTTCGAAAACTTTTCCAATGACAGATTTGTGTCAAAGACACGGAGTAGCTATTTCAAGATACCTCCAGTATCCCGAAATAGCTGTGCCATATAGACATAGCCCAACAAAACAAAATGGGAGTAATGTTGGGTGTGCTAGCAGGCACAGGATTGTAAGTGTTTTTTTAACCGCGGTGTTTTGTAATCCTGTTTTGATCGAGTCTACACTACACAGTAGTCAAAATGTCAGTGTCCATCCGTACTTTGTGTACACTTATACTACCATCTGTGCTACCCGCACTGGTGCTAAACCACGGCTAACAACACAGAAGTTAGACTCCAAAAATAAAACCAAACACCTAGAACAGATCATAACATAATTTCAGTTCATGAACTATCCTGCTTTACACTGACTACCTCCAGGCACAGTTGAGACATGATCAAAGGGTTGGAAAACATTCGTTATAGTGTTAGACTTAAGAAGCTTGATTTATTTAGCTTAACAAAAAGAAGGTTAAGAGGTGACTTGATGACAATTTGTAAGTACCTATGTGGGGGACAGAAATCTATTAATAGAGGGTTATTCTATCTAGCAGACAAAATGCAGTGGCTACAAGTAAAAGCTAGACATATTCAGATGGGAAATTGGATGCAAATATGAGCAATATGCCAAAGATTTTGGTGGATTCCCCATCACTGGTATGTTTTAAATCAAAAATAGGTATTTTCCCTCTTTCAAATGGGAATTATTTCAGAGTTCTGTGGTATGTATTATATAGGAGGTCAGAATAGACAATCAGAGTGAGTCCTTCTGGCCTTAGAATCTCTGAGGGTGTGTCTACACTTGCATTCCTCTTTTGAAAGAGGTATGCAAATGAGATAAATTGAAAATGCAAATGAGGTACATGTTTGCATATTTGGCACCTCATTTGAATATTCTAATTTCAAAAGAGCTTCTTTCAAAAGAAGAAAGCCAGTGTAGATTCTGCTCTTTCAAAATAAACCCATCTTCGAAAGAATACTTCTTCCCTTTATTTAATGGGAAGAAGGATTCTTTCGAAGATGGGGTTTACTTTCGAAAGAGCAGTGTCTACACTGGCTTTCTTCTTTCGAAGGAAGCTTTTTTGAAATTAGAATATGCAAATGAGGTACCAGATATGCAAATGTATGCCTCATTTGCATTTCAATTTGCCTCATTTGCGTACCTCTTTCCAAAGAGAAATGCAAGTGTAGATGCACCCTGAGTCTGTGAGTTATCAAGTGAGAGGTGTTACCATAAAAGAGATCTGGAAAAAAGGTAACTTGTTCTTCTGTTTCAGGATTGCAGGGGACACAGCCCTCAGCAAGAATATCCATGAGTCCGTCAGTGCTCAGATCCGAAAGAACTTTGCAAAAAGCAAATGGAGAGTAAGTGCACCATTCACGGGGGCTGTACTACAAGTCTTTAACACTTGTCTGATTTCTAAAGCAGATGCCACCTTCCTGTACACTGAATTGTATTACTGGCATTAAAAGGTAGAATTTTAGATAGAATAGCATCAGATGAGTAGCTGTGGTAGTCTGTATGTGCAAAAACAATGAGAAATCCTCTGGCATCTTATAGGCTGATAGATCTGCTAGTCTATAAGGTACCACAGGACTTCTCCTTGTTTTTGCAGATACAGACTAACATAGATACCCCTATGATAGAATAGTACTACTCGGATCAGTAAGCTACAGCTGCTGTACTGGGGATCAAACCAGGAACCTTCATACCCAAAAAGATGTTATTTGCTACAACAGGCCAACCTGCGGCTCTTTGAACAATTAAATACAGATCCTGCTCAGAGCCGTATGCTGGGAGAGCCGTCTTCTGCTCTGCGCGCATGCCCCAGCAATTTCTGGGAGAAACACATGACCGTGGCAACTCCAGTGAGTCGCCAGCATCGAGTTTGAGCGAGGGACTGGGGATGCCTGGATGTGGAGGAGGGCATTGAGTTAGAGCGGGGGCATCTGTGCCTGCCTCTGGGTGAGTGGGAGGGCATTGAATTAGAGCCAGGTGGGGATGGCTGGGGGTGCCTGGTTCTGCGGGAGAGATAGGGGATTGGTGTAGAACAGGAAGAAGCTGGTTCTGAAGGAGGGGAGGGGGATTTAGTTAGTGTGTGGGGCTGGGAGTGCCTGGCTCTGGGGGAGGGTGAGGGCATTGAGCCATGTGTTAATATATTTCTTTTTATCTATCTAGATATAAAAACAAAAATATATAATACATAGCTCTGTGCACGCTCTCTCCATGTGGCTCCATGCACTCTATCTGTGGCTCTTTGTCCCTGACTGGTTGGCAGTCCTGGTTGGCCAACTTAGCATGAAGGGTCAAGGTATGGTAGCTGCTGCTAGAACAGATTCCAGCCTTTTCCAAGTTGGGCACAGTGAGAGAGGCTGTGAAACACACAAGCAGTTACATGAACAAAACTCACTGGAGTTACAGAATCAGGGCTTGAGAAGGGCTGTTTTAATATCTTTTATTTTCTCTGTATCTACCTTACAAAAGAGCAACTCCTGAAAAAAAAATTTTTAACTCCACGTCTGACAGTTCAGAACGAAAAGAATAAATTCACAACCAAGTGTTTCTGTGGTTTTTTTTTTCTTTCCAGCAAGCGTTTAATGCCACAGCCGTTGTAAGGCATATGAGAAAGTTACATCTTGGCAGTAGCTTGGACAGTTCAAATGCAAGCGTGGCAAGCACCCTCAGCCTGGCCAATCCGCTTCCCGATGGAACAACCAGGAAAGATTGTAAGTAACATGACAACAAACCGATGCCGCTGCCAGCTTTTAGCAGGCTATCTGCGATCAATCAGCAATCACCCTTCGTTGCATTCTCCTGCAATGAACGTAAGCTTTGTCAGCAACCTGGATCAAAGCTTGTATCACGCCGTTCTCCTTCCATCAGTTCCGTGTCAGCCCCACAAACTGAGCCTATAAAATTTTCACTTTCCCTGGGTGAAAAACGAGACTATTTTCTGATTGGTTGTAATATTTAGATCTGGGTTGAGGTGCCAGAATCTGTGTAGCCAGTCAGCTCCAAGGTCAGCAGACACAAATTGCTTTTGTTTTAGCTGCAGTCAGACCTCTGGTAACAATCCCAGATTTGGCCCGGGGTCTTGATTGAAATGCATCATGGCTGATAGTTCAAGCTACCTAAGGGAGTTGAACGCCTTTGGTTCAACCTTCATAGGTTCTGAATGTCAGAGGTGGTAGCAGCAGGAATCATTTGGAAGAGCATGGGCTTTCCTTCACAGTGGCATTCATTTTATCCCTCCTCTTTGATCACTGATTTTTCTCTTCCCTGCTCTCAATCTTTTGCAGCATTTACATCACAGAAAGACAATTAAAATGAGGGTATAAAATAAAGTTAACTCTTAGATCAGGTCCTTTTATTTGGAGGTTTAGGACATGGAACTGAATAGGCCTGCTAATGGCTTATTAGACTGCAAGTTACAGCTCAGTTTCAGTGGAGGTTTAATTGGCTCTTTCCTCAGCAACATGTCACAAGGTGTAATTCATTGTGCTATGTGTGTATGGAACTGCATGTTTTGTCCTTAACCACCATACTCTGGGCCAGAGTTTGGCTGACCCTGCTTTCTCCCCCTTCTACCTTTGCTCACAACTGTGCACTCCTGTGCAAAGGCCTGCCACAGTCCCTTCCTCAGTGCAAGGAAGTTCGTTCACAAGGCCTCAGTTAAAAGACATGACAACCCCTGTTCTGGCATGCATGCCCTCCGGCACCTTGGAAGCACTCCTGCTCCATGCGCCAGAATGCCTCCAAGGACTGCAGCTGCTGCCAGCCTCCTTTACTTCCTTCCTACCCCCCAACTCATGCAATGTCTTCGCCAAAACATAGCCCGTTCCATTTGCATTTCAGGTATTGTAGCGATTAATGCAGATAATCTTCATTGGTAGAAATATATCACTGCAAAAACCCTTGTGCCTGGAATACATAACTGCAGCCCAGTTGCACATGCTTCAGTAGCTTTCTGGGGGAGCACTACTTTTTTGTTTCCTTAAATCACTCAACTGTCACCTACATATGAATAATATGATACCTTTTATCTACAAATCACTTCAACTATGAACCTAAAATATTGACACTAGGGTAGACAGTGCAGCAGAGAGCCTGTTGCACAAAGACCTGAGATTTCATGGTGAGTCTGGGGCCAGTTAGGCCCAGAGGATCTGATTGTGGGTTTCACTGCTAACTATAATGAAGGGAAGATTAAACTACCACTGCCTCTGATCTCACATACATTTTGCTTATTATAATAAGGAAATTGCTGTTTACAAGGGTTGGTGAATGGGATGATAAGACCAAGAACAAAACCCACTTTAAACTGTTGAGATGTTAAGATAGCCCAGGAGAATATCTGGCAGTGGAATAGTAACAGAGAGGTAACCATGTTAGTCAGTACTCCAACAAAACAAAGCAGCAGAAATGTAGCACTTTAAAGACTAACAAAATGATTTATTTGATGATGAGCTTTCGTGGGACAGACCCACTTCTTCAGTGGAATGTTGCAGAGTGATGTATTTTGCAACCAGGGCATTAAGAGTGGACCAGACATGCTGAGCTGGGTATATTTGTGTGTCCACTGGAATTCAGGGAAGGACAAGTATAGCAAGGTTCCCTAGCATGCCAAAATGAAGATGATGAGAGATCTTGCTAGTGAGTACACAATGAGTTAAATAAAACAGGTGCTGGGGTGGAACTCTCAGGCAACAGCAAATACAACTAGTGTAAAACAGGGACAGGGAAAGTTTATACATCCAATAGAATCTGCAGATCAGCTCGTTCCTAGGGGAAAAAGAATATTCCCTTAAGAGCTCTTTCCTGCCTCTTTCTTTTTCATTTGAGAGAGAATCTCTTACCTGGGGAAAGTAATATGCAGCTGCAAATAGATATGCAAATAGGTCAAGTAACTTGCCTATGGTCCCACACTGAGTGAGTGAGTGACTGACTAAAGAAAACCAAGGTTCTTCCTCCTTCACAGATACGTGGCTTCATTTGCCTTTCCTTTTCCCTCATGTGAATCAGGAATATGTCCATGCAAGTGAGTGACTTTTACTTCATATAACAACAAGAGAATCTGAGCTATTCCCTGCAGCTAACCTTCAGTTCATTGCCAGATAGTGTAACCCTCTCTTCAACCCCCTGACCACGGGTTTCAAACAATGCGTCCAAAGTGCCTCTCAAGCAGTGCCCCCAGAGTCAGCTCTCAGTTGGAGTTCAGAGGTCAAGCTATGCTAACTGTATGGGTTATGTCATCAGAACACAAGAACAGCCATACTGGATCAGAGAAAGGTCCACCAAGCCTCAATATCCTGTCTTCTGACAGAAGCCAATGCTAAGTGTCCCAGAGGGAATAAACAGAACAGTAAATTATCAAGAGGTCCAATCCCTGTCAGCCTCTCCCAGCTTCTGACAAACAGGCCTGGGACACTACTCCTGCCCATCCTAGCTAATAGCCATTGATGGACCTATCCTCTGTGAACTTATCTAGTTCTCTTTTGAACTCTGTTATAGTCTTGGCCTTCACAACATCCTCCAGCCAGGAGTTCTACAGGGTGGCTGTATGTTATGTGAAAATTGATCGTGCATTGTGTCACACCATGGCCATCACTTTTTTTTTTTCAGTTTTTTCAGACTTTATTATGTTTTAGAGCATGTCAGATAGAGGGCAGAAGAGACATAGGATGCAGAGTTATACAGATAGCAGTCATTCAGCATCAAGAGATGGTTATTAAGAGCAGTGAAAAGCAAATTACCCAATTCCTCTGTTGGAATGTGTCTTATTATTGAGATGGTGTTGCTCAAAGTAACCAATAGCTGTGACCGACTGGCAAGCTACATAAAGCAATTGCTACCAGCACAAATATTTTTAATAGTCTGATAGTAAATGTAATGCTGTCCCAAAATATATAGGCCCTATGTGCACTGATATTTATTTTTAACTGGTTCAAAACTCGTGAAAAGCAGCAGAGGCTACAATAATCTGAGATTAGAATTTTCCAGGGAGCATGGTAATTCTCCTCTCCTTGTGTGAGGGCCTGAAGCTAAATCAGCTGTGAGGTATTAGGGTAGTATAAATGACATGTCAGTAAAGGAGGTTTGAGTTGAAATAGGTAAACCAGGCCCTGACCAGGATTTGGGCCAGACTCTCAGTCCTGTCTGGCTGCTTCACACTAATCAAGCAGTGATGGATTGACCTCTGGGGATTCCCTCTTGTGTCAGGGGAAACATATGCGTTTCAGTGAGCAACCAGAATAGCAGGTCTCTGCAGGGCTGCAAAAGGGGATGTGTCTGGGATAGCTTTATACCCAAGCAACCTCTGGTTGCTGGAGTGTCCCTGTGGCCGGAGGCACCCAGGGAAGAGTTGTAGCAGGCTCTTCATGTGTCTCAGGAAGCGGGGAATATGAATGTGACTTTAAACCACTTCAATTGACCCACCCTCTGCTCATTGAGCAGACTAGAGAATTGGACCCTAATGCTGTAATTCTGTATCCAATTAGGGCCCAGTCACCTTAGCTGGTTACTGTTCAGCAGCCTTTCGCACATGCACTTGTTTGTGCAGATGTGTCTACCGTGCTGCCTGACTACACTTGTGCTGCTGTCCTCAAGTTAAATCTGGCCAAATATCTCAGTGCCTTAGCAGACATACACAGAAAATGACAATAGCAGCATGTGGCACAATGCATTGTGGGAGTTCCTGCCGCACAGAAAACAGGATGAAAAGCAGACTGACCTAACCAAGACCCAGACATAGTTAGGGGGTCATGTTTTTATTGTAAAAATCCTGTGGGCTGAACCAATGTCAGGAAAACTGATGTTTAGCAGCCTGGGCCTCTGGCACTCAGGATGCGCTGTTTGTTACCATCGTCCATGTATGGCCACAAACCACATATAGAGCCACCCAGGGCAGTTCCAGAGTATAACATGTGCTAGCAGTTGAAGTGCATGTTAGAGTTGGTCAGAAAATAGAGAGTTGTTTTTGTGGAAATTTTTCACAAAATTTGTCTTTTCTTCATGATAATTTTCTACAGAATTTTCTGATTTATTTTGGTTTTCAAGCAGAACATTTTGGCTTTTTGAGGGGTTGTACCTTCATTTTTTTGACTGGATGTTGAGGGTTTTTCTTTTGTGGAAAACAGACACTTTTCATGAAAAATTTCTCATGGTAGTCAAAAACAAATTTTCCATCAGAAAATAGAACGTTTTTGACCATCCCTAATATTTGACCATTCTCTGCCATGTTTACTTCAGATTTAAGTTAACATCACTCCATTCAAATCAACAACGTTACACCAGCATGAAACTGGAGTGATAAGGGGTTGACTCAGAATATGGCCAGTAATATACATCCACGGGGGGCAGGAGGAAGGGTTGAAACATAACAAAAGAGATTCTCTATAGGCTTACTTAAATTTTCCCCTGAATTTGTCCCAGGCTACTGTTTATAATTCAGCATGCAAAATGTTTATGGAAATTACTAGCCCAGGTCGCAATCTTTTCATCTAGCCCTTAGCTGGAGATGAAATCTGAAATATAAATACAGGTTTAACCTCTGTAATCTGGCATCCTTGGGACCTGACCAGTGCCAGACAAGAGAAAATGCCAGACCATGGAAAGTCAATATTGTCAAGCACATTACCAACACTTACATGGCTTAATGGGCACTTAGAAGATATTTAGAGCTAAATAACAGCACAGAACACTGAGAGCCAGGACTGGAGCCTGCAAACAAACTTTATGGGACCACAGAAAACTTGGTCGCACCCTGGATAAATGGTCATCCAGCTCACTAAAATCATGCCAGATTATCAATGTTGCTATACAAGAAAATTCTGGATTAGAGAGGTTCAACCTGTAGCTGTCTTTAACTCACCTATCAAAAAAAAACAATTATGCCAGATTAATACATTTCTGGAGGGCTTTTTAAAATCAGAGAACTTTTTACTGTAAAAATCTCCAATCAAAAAATATAGTATTATTCTAAATTAATGGGTACCATAGTAGGGAATATTCTCTTCATCATCCATGCATGAAACTCCTACTGACATTAATGGGAGGAAGAGCGAGGAGAATGTGTCCCACTTAATCCACAACTGCTACTTCATCACTGCAGGAGAAATGGAAAAAACATGCTGGTTTTCATTCCAGTGGCCCTGGCTCAGCTGGCTGGCTCAGCTAGTAAGAGTGTTAACAGTTTGCTCATCAGTTTTTCTGGCTTTCCTTTTAGGTATGTCCCCATCTGCTCTCTGCAGTTTTGTTTCATCAGCTTCGTCGGGTATTGCTGCAGTAGGAGGAGAACGGAGACCTAGGCCAACCACAGTAACAACAGTGCACACAGGGAGCAAGTGATCAGAAGTGGAGGATAGAGACGGGAAAGCCACTGGGTCAAGAGGACCTACTCCAAGTGATTTCATCCTGTGTTGTGCACTCGGCGAAGGACTAGAAGAGAGAAGATTTTTTATGGCCATATTTTATACTGCAATTCTGAAATGTTTCATTTACCACAAACTGCAATGACTCCCGGGGGAACGGATCTAACAGTCTCTGATGCTGTATATATGAGTCTAGCAATGCTCTAACAGACACTCATTCTTTTCCCCAGTGATTTACTCTCTTCTCAGTGTAGGTAATAGCATATGTCGTACTTTTTCCATTAACTAAAAAGGCCTCAGCTGGGTTATTTAAATAGAGATCATTTTTGTGAATTAGATTATTTTTCTTTTAGTCACATCCCTCCTTCCTGTTTTCTGAGGGATAAGTTACTTCTGTAGGTGGAGATTTGCATTAACCTTACAAAACAGGAGGATTTCAAAGGTCTGCCATTTTTAACTCATGAAATTGGATTGTAAACTTGTCTGGATCTAGCAGTGCTGTTACATTGAAACAATCTGCTTTCCCTCTCTTCCTTCTTCTCGGAAACAATGGTGAGCGTTGGTTGAAAATAATCAGTCGTGAGTTGCTGTGAATCAGCCATACTCATTGTCACTCCCTTCAAAATCAAAGTTCTATGCCAGGAGCAGCAAATAGGTGAGAAAGTATTATGCCTCATCCTGCAGTTCTTGTTCCCTTGCTAATCAGCTCGTGGTCCTTCGGTGAAGCCACCTAAGCAGGAGTGAGGGGAGCCTTGATCATCTTCCCATCTCTGCTGCTGACCCACTGCTTGTGCTTTGGGCAGATGTCTTAGGTCAGCATTTTCAAATGTGGCATCAGATGCTGAATACCACTTTGGAGCCTGCTAAGAGCTGGTGAGCGCTGCAATCCACTGGCTTCAGTTGTACTGGTGGCTCAGCACTAGGTTCCAGTGCTCCAAGCTGGGCAGCAAAAATCAGAAAGCATTTTTGAAAGTTTTGAATTTTTTTTAATAACAAAAATCTGTGCCTCAGTTTCCACAGCTGTAAAGCAGAGATAATGATACACTCTGCAGCCTTTACACCACCACAAGCATAGACAAGGCCATGAACAGGGGTACTGCCACTGCTCTATTATAAATCTTTTATATATCCTTGAAGAGAAGGTAATGTTCAGTGCTTACTGCACTTAAGAACATTGTGAGATACATCCTGATCTCTACAGTCATCCTCCGGGTTTGAGTTTTCTTCTAGGAGGAGAAAAGGTAGAAGGGGAGTTCATGGGAATCAGGCATATTTAATCTATTACTACCTCCCCACACCTTAAACTGATCCATCTTCACAGGGAGGCAGGAATCATTTTTCCTTAAACTATTCTGTTGCCACAGTTATGGTCAGTTATTGTGTAGAAAGAATTTGAAGACCCAGTCACAGGCACATCTGAATGTGTGAAGCCATCATGAACATGCTACAAAAAGCCATGCCATTTAGTTTTCACTGAGATTGCAAAGATGGAAGGTGAAATCCTGCCCCTCTTGAAATCAGTGGGAGTTGGGCCAGATGTGATTGTACTAGCTGCATATAAAGATACCACATATAGTAGATCACAATTAAGTCAGTAATTAATCTGTGTGCCATTTTCAGTCTGGAGATTTGGAGCTTCCTTCAGAAATTCCCAGGAACCCCATATCATATTGTGCCCAGTATTGACATTCAAACTATGATTTAATGTGAAGTCCATAAAGCACAAGTGAGCATGTGGCTTTCTATCATGGATATCTTACATTACAAGATATCACCCTGTAAAACCACACAGGTATTTCCAGTCTCTGACATAAGGGGCCTGATCCTCAGGTAGGGTAAAGTGGCTTTATTCCATTGAAATCGATCAAAGGAGTCTGATTTTCACCAGTTGAGGATCTGGCCAAACGTGTTAGTGACATGCCAGAATAGTGATAGGCCAAATCAGCTTTTAATAGTGATTCCTCTTGAAAGAGGTTGTTTGATCACATTTTCAAAGCAACATCAAAATCTACATCCACTCATTTTTAAGAAACACATTAAAATGCCTGATCCTGGTCTCACTGAAATCAGCAGGAAAACTTCCATTGGCATCCATGGAGCAGAATCCTGCCCTAGATTAGTAGACAGAAATAGCTGTCAACGCTGCAGGACCTTGCAGAGATGACATCCTTCTACCCAAAATTCCACATTAACTAAAATTGATTGTGTCCCCTGACATACAACGTTTTACATTGAAGCCTTCTTCGGATTCATGTTTAGGTTTCTTTACACCTCTCTGGCGGCGTAAAAGGAGGTTAAAGAGGCTGCAATGCAATTTGTGCCCACTATATGTCCCATTTATGCTGCCCGACTAATGAAAAGGGACCTTAATTTAAATACACATTGAACCTCTCTAGTCTGGCACCCTCAGGACCTGACTGGTGCTGAATGAGAGAACTTGCTGGACCACAGGAAGTCAGTATTGTTGAGCAGCATTACCAAAACATCTGCTGATTACTGGGCTCTTAGAAGACATTTCATTGTAAATTAGAGATACATAATAGCACAGAACACTGAGAGCCAGAACGGGTGGCTGTAAACAAAGTTAATGGGGCTACAGGAAACTTGAACCCATGATAAATGGCCATCCAGCTAACTAAAATTATGCCAGATTATGGATGTTGCTGGACGAGAGAGTGCCAGATTAGAGAGGTTCAACCCATAATAATAAGGCTTTAAAAGCCTTAAATTATCTCAAAACTTCTTCCTAATAATTCCAGATAAATGGCCAGATTATGATCTCAATTGCACCCCGTGCTTTTTTCCTAGAAAAAAGGTGCCAGAACTCAAGTCTGATGATCCCTCATATGGGTTAAGGTGTTCAATTTTAATGCCCTGGACCCTGCACAGCTGTGGGACTGGTGGGCACTTCTGCCCTTGTCTCCGTGCTGCTGCAGGACCAACAGGGGCTCCTGCCCCATCCCTGCACTGCTGTAGGGTGGTACAGGGGTTTCTGCCCAGTCCCTGCACTGCTGAGGGATGGTGGGGGCTCCTGTCCTGGTCTCCAAGCTGCTACAGGACCAATGGGGGCTCCTACCCAGTCCCTGCTCTGCTGTGGGGCTGTGGCAGTTTCTGCCTGGACCCTGCACTGCTGCAGGGTGGCAGGGAGCTCCTGCCTGGTCCCTGCGCTGCTGCGGGGTGGTGGTGGCTCCTGTCGAGTCCCCACGCTGCTGCAGATAGGTCAGGGAAAATTTTTCAGGTGTTCTAATGGGAAAAAAGTCCTGGAACTCGGTTCCAGTGTGTTCCACCAGAAACAAAGCCCTGGTTGCACCCATGTAAATATGCAGAAACTCAGTTTTGAGTCAATGGAGTTACCCCACATTCACACTGGTTTAACCAAGAACTTGGCTGCTGGTGCTTTCCTGTATATGCTGCAGACTACAGAATGCTCAAGTAGCCCTGCTTCGTGTTCTCTTTTAACATCATACTGAAGTTTCTGATTTCGAGTGAATTGTTTATATCAATAATCAGAATATGGCCTGGTCCAAATTTGTCTTGCAACAAGAACTGGACTTGATGACCTTTTGAGGTCGCTTCCAGCCCTAGGATTCTATGATTCTATGATACTAAGAATAAAACACTTCTCTTCTGCAAGAAAAAGAGGAGTGACATACATGCAGGCGAGCCCATTACAAGAGTTCACTTCATCAATTTGATTTGTCAGTTTTCTGCCACTGCCTAGCATGTCTACAATACATCCATGCTGGATTCTAATAGTATTACAGTTAGCTGTGGCTTCACAATAGTTTCCATTTCTTCTAGACTGGAAATTACAGTTGTCTTAATGTTGCTGGTATTCCAAAGAATGGGATTGTTTTATTGTTGATCCACTAAGACTAGTACTTTAAGAAAAGGAATGGAAAAACATAAAAGTGAACCATTTCTTTCTGCCAAGGGTTGAGGAGATGGAAAGCTCTTTCTCAGGAACTGTGGCTGGAGATCGGACAGGTGTTTATGGGGAGGAGAGAGCAGAGATTTTTACTGTCATCAAGTCACCAAAGATCTATCCTTCTTCAGAGCCAAATCTTCTCAATGTGCACCCACGTATGTCTAGCGACAGATATAAATCAGTCGACTACATCCCAGCATGGCCTGCCAGTTGCATTCTAAACTAGTGTTATTAATGAGTGCAAAAAACTAATTGTTTAATCAGTGTAGGTGGGTGTGAGGCCTGATAAGAAAGCACAGCTGGTTATTTTCTCATCAGACCATTAGTGATTCACTTGTCACATATGGTCTCCATCTCAGAGACTGGCCTGTGAGTTATGATTCTTTTAACGTTATTTGTTCAAATGGCTTCTCAGATTTTTTTTTTAACTTTTTCTTCTGGACTCCCCCTTCTTCTGGTCTTTGTTTGCAGCTTTGATTGTTGAACTGTTACCTCCAGAGCCACAGTTCTCATCTCTTAACACCAACACTGACGTTCTTGTCAGGAACACATAAATCTAAGCTAGCTAATGCAAGTTGCCTGCAAGAGAATGCTGATGGCAGGCTGCCTGGGAGCTTTTTTGAGACTGAATGTCAGTTCTTCAGTGTTTGTACCATACACGGCTGATTTGGCGTTTGACTTTCCCCACATCCTGCCCAAAGCAGCCTAGATTTCCCACTGAATCACCTCCTGAAAGACAAACTGGATAGTGATTGTGCAGAACAGCTAGTGAGGAGGTTGGTGAATGTGAAAATACTGACTGTGGCAAAATGAAAGTCACAGTCCCTAGTTATGCTTTAGTTATTACTAAGCAGGTAAAGTCTTTTGTGCATTGGTCTGTTTTTTCTGTTAGTACAGTGGACTGAAATTAAAAAAAAAATAGCAGACACTCGTTCGCCCCTGGTATGGATTAAATGGTAATGTAATGGGTGTTCTGTAGGGGGTTCTGAAACCAGAAATTAAAGGGGAGCTTTAACATTGAAGCCATCTTAAAAAGAATAGTTATATCCCTTGATCCATATATTTACTGGGTTTGCTTTGCTGTTGTTGACAACAGTTACATCTATAACAATTTTCTCTCCTTCACAGCCCTGTTTTTTTCCTCCCTGATCCTTCATTAACAGCAGAAACCCACTTTTATTACATCACAGTCAGTTGTCATGGTGGTAATTCTGATGTCACAAAGGAAGCATTAGGAGACAGATCTGGACATCACTATGAAAAGGGTCATATAGGTACCTTGACAGGAAAAATCATGGCACTCAAGTGACTGGGACTTGTCCTGGGAAGCTCAGTGCTGAAGTGAAACTCACGGAGAAAGAAATTTTGCTCCTTGCAAATTGACACTGCATCAATTTTGCCATTGGCATGCTGGCCTCCGACCCTCTAAGTGGTATATTCCTCCTCCATAGAATATTGTTGTACAATGTTTCCCAATTTTATTTGGCCACAGAACCCTTTTAAACTTGAAAGAATTTTGCAGAACCCCATTCCCAGGCTCACCCCCCTCAGGCCCCCGAATCCAGCCCCCTACCCCCAGATTTAAACCTTTTCAGCCCCAAACCCCCCGCCATCCCCAGGCTTAACCGCTCTAAGCCCCAGATTTAACAGCCAGATTCCTCCTGACCACTGCCTGCTATTAAACTAATTACATTTAGTTTCATTATTTCAGCAGCTGCAGGGCAGAGAGCCACAAGAGGAGTCAGCAGTGGCAGTGTCTGGAGCCACAAGTGACTCCTCAAAGAGCCGCAGGTTGCTAATTCCTAGCCATGGATCCCTTAATTTCACTCCACAGAACCCCGGGGTTCTGCAGAATGCCAACTGGGAAACACTGCTGTAGAAGCTGGTTACGGACCAGTGGCTTAACCTGTCTAGCTCACTGCCCCTCCTCTCCTGCCCATTCCTGCCTATCAAAGCGTTTTGCAGTCTCTGGTGCAGGGCTGTGTGATTCACAGGGGATAGGGCATCCCACAGAATCACACTGAATCAGGGTCTTCCGTGTCTTGGAGTTGTGGATGAAGGGTATCCTGTACTGTAGAAACAAGAAGGAAGGGAAGATGAGCTGTGAGTTAATAAGCCCCTGTTCAAGCCCAAATAGCTTTAGTCATTAGAGAGCAGTGAGAAAATTTTCAACAGAAGTGAATAGGGAAGTGGATCTGTATTCAGAAAAACATGTGCTAAGGTTTCCATCTCCACTAATCTACAACTTCTGTCTCCACTAGACTTGGGCAAATACTGCAAAACATTGGGTTGACTTTATAAACAAACACAATTTAGAATTTGTGTTTGCTTTCTGCAGATAGGCCAGAGATGCAATTTATTGGCTAGACTGTCAGCAAAGAGAAACCATGGTACCCTCAGCTCAGCAGGGCACATAAACACATGGCTAATATTGAGCACTTTTGACTTCCAATTTGACATTATGGGGACTCACCCTGTGCTTAAAGTTAGGTGTGTATTAACGTATCTTCTGAACCTGAGCTTCAAAGTGTTGTTTCTGCAGACATGTCACTCTTCAAATTGGGTACATGCTTAAGTACCTTGCTGAATTGGGCCTAAGTAAATGCCAGAGAATATTCATGGGAAGGGAATTTTGCATTCAATATGATGACCTTTCACATCTGAAACCACATGCTAAGAATTACGCTCATCCATCCAAAGAACAGTAACATATATTGTGACTTGTGCATTTTTTCAAAACAGTAGCAAAATCAAATGCAACAGAATGCTCACGAATGTGCAGTATTATCCAGTCAGTCATTTCAAGTAACAGATCTATGAGGGAATTGCAGCCTGCCTGTAGACATTCAATGAAGAATTGTTCATCTGGTAAATTTTTCAGTAGAAGATTTTTCGCCCAGCAGTATTTTATGTAATCCCTCTAAATTATCTCAAGTATCCAGTACGGTTGTATCATGCTCTGAGATTCATGTATACCAGACAATGTATTTTGTGTGTCCAATATTCCCTTGATGTGATCACTTATTTAAATTTCATTCACTGGTATTTAAGTTTGACCCAAGACATAAATTCTCCTCTTTTGGCTTCACTGAGGATTGTATCCATATAAATGACATTTGTAATTAAGCATATTAGCCTCTTAATCTGAGATGTAAGTTTTCAGGATCCCACCTAACAAAACGGCTGACTAGTGCATTGATCTTTGTTTGCTATTAGCAAATAGCATGGTCAGCCTCACAGTGCCTACATTTTTCCATAACAGAGAGTGAAAACAGGGCATGTGTGCTCTGAGTGTCATGAGCAACCACTGCTAAACTCACAATGACATGCAAACGTCCAATTAATGCATGATACTGCACTGCATGTATTAAACTGTACTATTTCTGCATTTCCCAGGCCTTTCCTTTAAACACATTGTGGACCCAATCCCCTGGGGTTTCTTTTTAAGTTTGGTTTAGAAAATACTATATGTATCTGAAACTCGAAATCCGTCATTATATAGTGCTAACTGCAAAAGCTTTTGTTTTGTGACCAAGATCCCTGCAAAGCCTGAGAATGTATTTTATCCTTTTACTAAATGCTGTGCAGTTTTTAAGGGAAGGGCTGTTATCTAGAGGGGCTTCGGTCTATGCACAAGTAAGTTACGCTTGTCTTGGTGCAGGGAAATCAAACTGGGTTTTTTGTTGTTGTTTTCATGTGTGCTTTAAAAAATTATCTACAATAAATCCCTTGGACTGGATCGACTCTGCAGTGAGGGCTGCCAAGCAGACATGTTAATGTATCTATGCCTCTATGCTTTAAGATAACATCAAATTTAGATTGGAATGTAGGCTCAGTCAATTCATATTTTCCCCCTTATCCCTAGAAGCTCTTGACATTTGAGTTTTGCAGATCTGTTGCAGCATACTTTGTTGGTGTGGACCAAACCAGTTGCTGCATATCTTAAAGTCATGCTGTTTCCAGCACACCAAGTGTCAACTTTTTTTAGTTGCATTTAACCCATTTTGCTCCATGCATTCAAGCTTATATTTGTCTACAAAAGAGTTCAACCCTATTTTCTTTGTGGAAACGATGCTTGTCTTCTCTTCTGCTGATTGGTCTCCACAAATCCTTTGACTTGTGATTTCTTTTTCTGGACAAGAGAGAGGAGGTCACACAGAACTCTCAGGAGCAATGCTGGAACCTCACTCAACTAATCATCTGTGAGTGCAAGCTTCCTGCATGCTAAGTGTTTGCTCATTATATTACAGAAGATTTGGATGTTACTGAAAGCTCAGTCCACAGTGTAAGGAAGCCAGCTGAGAACTGTGAAGTTGCTTTCCAGTAGGAAGATGGGTTCAGTCATTCCTTCACACTCATTTCCCTGGAAGCAGCATGCCCATCATGGAAATTTCAGCAAAAGCAAGACCACAGTGTTGTAGGGAGCGAGCTGAAAACTTTCTAGGTATTCTGAGAGTCCTAGGTGGGACTTACTCCTACCCTTGCAGCCCTGCACAGGGGCTGACTAGAATCCCACTAAAAAGCATCATTCCTCCACCATGCTTTTGTTGTTAGCCTCACAGGCATGAAGCAGGAGTTGCTTCCTGAAAGAGTGCAGGAGGAGCAAAAGGGAAGTTTTAAGTTATGGGACTCTGCATCAGCCTGCAAAGCTGTGGGCAGCATGCTGGACCTTCTGCAGAGTCTCCATTCAGCAGAGAACTCAAAGAACATGCAGAAGTCTCCCTGAAGTCAACGGAATGTGCGCGCTGTGTGCAATCAGGGTCCAAGAAGGACAGAGGAGCTGCTGTGCTGTGCATGAGATGAATGCCTCAGTCAGAATCCCTTTCCCATTACCCTCTATATGCACCAACCAGAGCCTGGAGTCACCAGGGCTGCATCTTGCCCAGGTTGATAAAACCAGATCAGTATTTCCCACCTCGTTATTCATGCCCCGATTCTGCAGCCCTGGCATCCCACATACTGGAGTAGAACAGCAAACCAGTTAATTAGAGCGAGTTACGAGAGGACTCGTGTTTCTGCTTGTCCAGGCCAGTGACGTTCTTCTGAGTCTTTTCTTCTGGCTGGGAAATGGCAGTTCTGCATTCTATTATTTAACATTTGGCTTGGGGGGGAAAAAAAGCCCAACCTGCCCAGAGGGAAATTGGAACAGATTCCTAAAATAGTACTTAACTGCAAAACATCTCTTGGTTTATTTTGACAAAGATGCAAGCATGTTACATTAACAAAAATGAAAAAAAAATGCTTACAGTTTTAATCCAGGAATGTCAGTGTGCCTAATACTACAGGTCTTGTGATTGATAAAATTGTATAACATCCTTGTCCAAATGAAGGGAAATAGTGTATTTACTCCATGCATGTACTAAGGCATTGCAAAAAGTTTAACTTGCATAATGGGTATGCAAACCTGCAAATTGTTAATGGGGCTATGTCGCAAATGATTCTCTGCCTTGACAATCACGTATACATATCAAGATTTCTATCATAATGATAAGTGAAAGCGATGATTAATTGTTTTCCTCCAATAAATCCAATTAAATCAACATGATCTGATGTGTCTTACTATTTTCAGATACACCAATCTTTCTGCTTGTTCAGGAGAGGAAGAGAATTGTATGGCTGAGATGGTTATAACCCCTTCCCTTAGCACAGCAGGTGTTACAGGAGAACAGCACCAGTGTTCCCATTTTACAGGTTGGAAATCTGAAAGGTGAAGTGACTTGAGCAAGGATACCCAGTAGGCAGGTAGCAGAGCTGGGGTTAAACCCTGAATTGCTTGAGTAGCATGCCAGTGGCTCTATCCACTAGGCAACACTGTCTCCAGTTATAACTAGTAACAAAATTTTAGTAAGAGATGTAATTTTGAGAACAATTTTTTTTTAAATTGTGTGATTTCTTCAGCTTGCTCTTTAAGTTGACTATAATGATTATAGGGAGCTAGAGCGTTAGTTTGTAAAAATCACCAGTGCTCTGATGACTTCAGTGGTCTTCTCCTGATTTACACCCATGAAGGATCTAGGACAGGGTTTAACATCACCTTTCTCTGGTGCACTGAACAGGTATTAATTATCAGGTTCACTCTGTCATGCAACTAATGCGTTGATTCTTCTCAGTACCTACCTCCCTCAAGTCCCACTGAATTAAAAGAGACCTATAAGCAGTGCGTAAAACAATTATTTTGTTTTGCATCTCCTTGTGAATATGGGATATGATACCCAAAGAGAGGATATCAAAACAAAAAGCAGTCAAGTAGCACTTTAAAGACTAGCAAAATAGTTTATTAGGTGAGCTTTTGTGGGACAGACCCACTTCTTCAGGCCATAGCCAGACCAGAACAGACTCAACATTTAAGACACAGAGAACCAAAAACAGTAAGCAAGGAGGACAAATCAGAAAAAGATAATCAAGGTGAGCAAATCAGAGAGTGGAGGGGTGGGGGGAAGATCAAGAATTAGATTGAGCCAAGTATGCAGACGAGCCCCTATAGTGACTCAGAAAATTCCCATCACGATTTAAACCATGTGTTAATGTGCCGAATTTGAATATAAAAGTCAGCTCGTCCACCTCTCTCTAAAACAGTGCGATAATGTCTCTTCAGTTACACACATACCTTGAGGTCATTGACAGAATGGGGCATTCGTCTGCATACTTGGCTCAATCTAATTCTTGATCTTCCCCCCCACCCCTCCACTCTCTGATTTGCTCACCTTGATTATCTTTTTCTGATTTGTCCTCCTTGCTTACTGTTTTTGGTTCTCTGTGTCTTAAATATTGAGTCTGTTCTGGTCTGGCTATGGTCTGAAGAAGTGGGTCTGTCCCACGAAAGCTCACCTAATAAACTATTTTGCTAGTCTTTAAAGTGCTACTTGATTGCCTTTTGTTTTGATAGTGTATAGACTAGCACAGCTTACTCTCTGTTACTATTCATTTATGATGTTAGTAGAGGAGCATGAGAAAGTGCCCGTGATTCTGTGAGTAACCTGGTTAGGTCCAGTGATGGTATATATGTTATTTATTTATTAAATGCTCTTCAACCATTATTGTTTTATTTGCTATTGAAATAGCACCAATTGTGTGCCTGGTACTGAAAGAGAAAATACATAAGAATTGAAGATCACAGCCCCTCAAAACGGGTCTTTCTAAATAAATCAGGTTCCAAATAAAGGCTGGGGAGATGAATGAGAGCAGAATTTCCATTAGATCTATGGCCTTTTCCACAGACTGTAGAGCCAGCTCACTAATTATGCAGCGATTTACAAAGTGATTTGGCCCTTTGGGATTTCCATGCCAGTCAGTTCTGTGCAGTTTCGGTTCTGCCCCTTGTTAGTGGGGCACGCACTATTTGGTCACATCTAAAGATGTTCAAAGTAACCCACAGTGGGAACCCGCACAGCATTATTTAAAAGGATCTGTGTTGTTTTGGAAAGAATTATAGGACACAGAGGACTGTGGCACTGCAAAGATGTATGTGTTTAAAGGCCCTGCTAGGCAGTTTTTTTTTAAACCTATTTGCCTCCACCCCTAAATAGTCTTCTCAAGTATTGAGCTCACAACCCCATGTTTAACAGGCTAATGCTCCAATAACTGAGCTACCCACAACTGCTTTCTCATTACAGTTTCCAGTACACAAAGCTACATGGGACATAGACCCTGCTGCTACAGGGTATAAACCAACCTACTCAGGCCAGGAGCCAGGAAGAAAAGTCCATAACAGTGAGTTCCTGCACTTTCCTCTGAGCCATCAGGTTCTGGCCACTAGTCCAGGACATGTAACTAGCGAGGGCACTGCACTGCCCTGAGCTAGCGCTGCTATTTTTCCAATCAAAGGCTATTTAGGGGTCTGGGGCAAATAGATTTAAAAAAAATCCATCTGGCATGGTGCTTGGTCCTGCCAAGAGGGCAGGGGACTGGACTCGATGACCTCCCAAGGTCCCTGCCAGCTCTGTGAGATGTGAATCACTTTAAAGACTTACACTTACACATTTAACTGTCCTCTATGGCTGTGAATTTGCCCCTTCAGTATCTCTTGAAGTGGCTGTGTGAACTGATGACCTCTGACAGAATGTCGCGTTAGAAGATATTAGAGAGAAACCCCAACGTCACTTTCCTGAGATCAGTGAAAATGAATCTTTGAACCATTATAGTAAAATCAGAAAATGATTCTGTGATGCCTCTAGTCCCTTTGGAAAGTGATTGTTTCAGCTTTCTGCCAATGAACTGCCTTCTTTCAGCAGGGACTGGAAAGGCTTTGCAGACAATGTGTTCAGCCCAGTGGGACTGACTTCAGCAAGGCTTTTGATACCATCTCCCACAACATTCTTGTCCATAAGTTAAGGTAATATGGATTGGATCCTTGGACTATAAGATGGATACAAAGCTGGCTTGATGGTCAGGCCCAACGGGTAGTGGTCAATGGCTCAATATCTGGATGGCGTTCTGTTTCAAGTGGAGTGCCTCAAGGCTCGGTTCTGGGGCCGGTGTTATTCAACATCTTTATTAATGACCTGGATGAGGGACTGGATTGCACCCTCAGCAAGTTTACAGATGACACAAAACTAGGGGGAGAGGTAGATTCCTTGGAGGGTAGAGAGAGAATCCAGAGGGACCTGTATAAATTGGAGGACTGGGCCAAAAGAAATCTGATGCGGTTCAATAAGGAGAAGTGTAGAGTCCTGCACCTGGGGTGGAAGAATCCCAAGCATTGTTACAGGCTGGGGACCGACTGGCTCAGCAGCAGTACGATGGAAAGGGACCTAGGGGTTATGGTGGATGAAAGGCTGGATATGAGTAAACAGTGTGCCCTTGTAGCCAAGAAGCCTAACGGCATACTGGGGTGCATTAGGAGGAGCATTTTGAGCAGATCTAGAGAAGTAGTTTTTCCTCTTTATTCAGCACTGGTGAGGTCACATCTGGTATATTGTGTCCAGTTTTGGGCCCCCCAGTATAAAAAGGATGTGGATTTGCTAGAGCAGATTCAGCGAAGGGCAACAAAAATGATGAAGGGTCTGGAGCACAAGACCTATGAGGATAGGCTGAGGAATTTGGGCTTGTTTAACTTACAGAAGAGGAGACTTAGAGGTGATTTCATATAGAATCATAGAATCATAGAACACTAGGACTGGAAGGGGCCTCGAGAGGCCATCGAGTCCAGTCCCCTGCCCCGACGGCAGGACCGACCACTATCTACACCATCCCTGATAGACATCTATCTAATCTGTTCTTAAATATCTCCAGCGAGGGAGATTCCACAACCTCCCTTGGCAACTTATTCCAGTACTTGACCACCCTGACAGTTAGGAACTTTTTCCTAATGTCCAACCTGAACTTCCCTTGCTGCAGTTTAAGTCCATTGCCTCTTGTTCTCTCCTCAGAGGCCAAGAAGAACAAGTTTTCTCCCTCCTCCTTATGACACCCTTTAAGATATCTGAAAACCGCTATCATGTCCCCCCTCAATCTTCTTTTTTCCAAGCTAAACAAGCCCAATTCTTTCAGCCTTTCTTCATAAGTCATGTTCTCCAGACCTTTTATCATTCTAGTTGCTCTTTTCTGGACCTTCTCTAATTTCTCCACATCTTTCTTGAATTGGGGTGCCCAGAACTGGACTATGATTCTATGATTCTACTCAAGAGGAGCCCTCCAGGAAAGAAAAGGACAGCAGAAACTGTACCACCCAGTGCCTCCTAAAGAAGAGAACAGTAACTGCATATGAAGAGCTTTGTGCTGATGGGTAGGAGAAAGGAAGAGGTAAACAAGGGAAACATGGCTCCTAATGACTGCAGCAGGAAACCAAGAATGTTCCTAGTTGGCCCATACTGGTAGTGCACAGGGTGAGGACCCAGAAGTTCCAAGTTATGTTCCTGACTCTGCACGTACTCTCTCTGGCTACATCTACACGAGCCCCAAACTTCAAAATGGCCACGCAAATGGCCATTTCGAAGTTTACTAAGGAAGCGCTGAAATGCATATTCAGCGCTTCATTAGCATGGGGGTGGCCGCGGCACTTCGAAATTGATGGGGCTTGCCGCCGCGCGTCTCGTCCAGACAGGGCTCCTTTTCGAAAGGACCCCACCTACTTCGAAGTCCCCTTATTCCCATGAGCTCATGAAATAAGGGGACTTTGAAGTAGGCGGGGTCCTTTCGAAAAGGAGCCCCGTCTGGATGAGACGCGCGGCGGCAAGCCCTGTCAATTTCGAAGTGCCGCGGCCGCCCGCATGCTAATGAAGTGCTGAATATGCATTTCAGCGCTTCCTTTAGTAAACTTCGAAATGGCCATTTGCATGGCCATTTCAAAGTTTGGGGCTCGTGTAGACATGGCTTCTGTGTCCTCAGTTTAGTCAGGACACAATCTTGTGTCAAGGTGTGAGATGTCCACAGAGATAAAAGTGATTTTCCCAAAGGCAAGTGCTCTGTTACTGGCTAGTTACAGATGGGACAGATAATCTGCACTGTTTCTTGGTTTTTTGAAACTGCGGTGTTAGGGTTGGCTGAAAAATGAGATGTGTTTTCCCTGGTGATATGTAGCTATGTCTCAGATTGTCAAAGCAAACAGTCCACGTCAAGAGCGAAGTGTCCTACTTTGTTTAGACATGTTGGTAGATTTCACTGTCTTTGATGGAAGCTGTGGATCCATAGCTTGTACATTTTATATAGAGATATGAAATTAATAGCCAAATTGATCTCTTTAAGTAGTTTAAGTAGTCTTCTAGTGGACCTGTTTTAGAAGCCATTAGTACTCTTCCAGAGTAGCCATGTATCTAGGTCTTCTGTGGTTGCATATAGTTATTAAACTCATTTATTAGAAATCCTGTTGTGCTTTTACCCTGTATCTTTAATATTGCATATAGACAAAGGACTCACCATTGTATATCATCCACTAGCATAAATGCTGCATGTATATATGAAAGTAGAATGTGTAAAGTCACAAAATGAGGATAAGGTGCCTAATGTCCACTGACTTTCAATGGAAGCTTGTGTAACTATCTGTCATTTGTGCCTTTGAAAATCTCCCCCATATGCCTTCCAAGCCAGACAAAATGAAAGATAAGTGACAAGGCCAAGACGCGGGGTTTCAAAAGGGAGTATTGAGAATAAAAATAAGTAACTGCTACAGTTATCATACAAGAGCTCATCAAGCTGTGCCCTATTGCTATGACAGCTGATAGGCCATTTAGAGTAGGGAGTAAAATGAAGTTAATGCTCAATAAATGTTACACTATCTCATGCTGACTGCCATAATGTTGGACAAATGGAGTGGGGCTAAGAGTTACATTACATAATCAACAAAATTTGGTAGTATCACTTGGTAGCTCCAGGTGCCTGGTGTGATGTACCCAGCACACAAACCAGGCTAATAAACATCTGTCTTAACCTGAGCTTCTAACCTGTGTGTCCTCAATGCTGCTTTGCTGCTGTGGTCTCCAGCCCGGACTGCTCACAGCTTCCAACCTGCAAGTCACTCCAAGTTGTGACTGCGTGGGTGCTGCTGACATCCCATTTCACCTTGGCTCTTACTAGCCTTAGTTATAGTGCAGGGTAATCCCCAATTCACCCCCCAGTCCTAGATTGTCTCCAGATATATAAGGCCTGGTCTACATTAGGGGACAATCTCAACCTAAGGTACCCACCCAGCTATGTGAATAGCATAGCTGATGTGAACGGACCTTAGGCCAGGTTGCTGCAGCATCTGCACTGTGGGGAGTTGATGGGAGAAACGCTCTCGTTGACACCCCCCCCCCGTCCCCCGTTTACTCTTCTTGACCTGGTGGAGTACTGAAGTCAACGGGAATGTGATCAGCGTACGATTTAGTGGGTTTTCACCAGACCCACTATATGGATCCCCAGTAGAGCTATCTCTGCAGCATCAGTCTCCCAGTAAGTGTAGTAGGCATCCTTCAGTCTGCAGAGACTATGGATCACGCCCTTTAAAGTTTCAATTGAGGACTTCATTTACAGAGTCTATAGTGACTATAAAGACCCACACGAGAGTGACAGTCCTTGCTGCATCTCTTGCAGATGTAGTGGGTGTCTGGCAAGTCCTTATTGTGCTTTCTGTGCGCTCGCTTCTCCTCTGCTAGCTGTCTGATCTTCAACTCGCCCTTCTGAAGGCCCTTGTGTAACCCCTGCCTCCATCTGCTGCGGTCGTCTGCTAGTTCTTCCCAGTTGTCCAGCTCGATGTCTACCTCTCTGAGGTCTCTCTTGCAGACATCTTTGTAACGCAACTGGGGGCATCCGGGAGGCCTTTTGCCAGAGGCTAGCTCACCATACAGGATGTCTTTTGGAATCCTTCCATCGTTCATCCTGTGGATGTGGCCAAGCCAGCGGAGTCGACGCTGCCTGAGGAGGGTGTGCACGGTTGGGATTCCAGCTTGCTCGAGGACGGCGGTGTTGGTCACTCTGTCCTTCCATGATATTCCAAGGATGCGCCTGAGGCAGCGCAAGTGGAAGACGTTCAGCCTCTTTTCCTGGCGGGCATACAGGGTCCAAGTCTCGCTGCCATAAAGGAGGGTGCTGAGGATGCAGGCTCTGTAGACTTGCATTTTGGTGTGAGTGTACAGCTTGTTGTTATTCCACACTCTCTTGCTGAGTCTGGACAGAGTTGTGGCCGCTTTTCCGATCCTCCTATTTAGCTTAGTGTCCAACGACAGAGTGTCAGTGATGGTGGACCCGAGGTAAACGAACTCGTGGACGACCTCTAACGTATAGTTGTCAATGCTGATTGATGGGGATTCAGCAACATCCTGACCGAGTACGTTTGTCTTCTTTAGGCTGATGGTAAGCCCAAAGTCCTTGCACACTTTGGAGAACCGATCCAGCAGTTTTTGAAGCTGGTCTTCTGTGTCGTCTGCGAACAGCATGTCTCTGATGAGGACTTCTCGCACCTTAGACTTAACTTTCAGCCTTGCAAGGTTAAACAGTTTCCCATCAGATCTTGTGTGCAGCAAGATGCCCTCTGTTGAAGATCCAAAGGCATGCTTCAGGAGGAGTGAGAAGAAGATCCCGAACAATGTCGGAGCAAGCACGCATCCTTGTTTGACGCCGCTCCTGATTCTGAAAGCATCCGATTATGCGCCGTCATATAGGATGGTTCCTCTCATGTCTTCGTGGAACGACTGGATCATCTTGAGTAACCGTGGAGGACAGCCTATCTTGTGGAGCAGTTTGAACAGACCATCCCTGCTGACCAAGTCAAAAGCCTTGGTCAAGTCGATGAAGGCTATGTAGAGTGGCTTTCTCTGCTCCCTGCACTTCTCCTGCAGCTGCCTTAGAGAGAAGACCATGTCAACTTTGCAGAGCCTGAGCTTGTGCTGTGCAGAGAAGAGCAGTTTGCAAGGTGTGAATTGGGGGAGTTCCCAGTAAGTGTAAACAAGGCTTAAGTCTTTTACTTCCAAGCCCTCTCCCAGACAACACAACTTCACAAATGGCCGGTATTGCTTTAAGAGAAATAACATGGACAGTGTGTTACCCCAAATGGCGTTTCCCAGACACTTCAAATCAAACACACTTAAACAGATAAAATCTCTCCCTTTGTAGTTACTGAAGTAGCTTTATTGTTTTATGTGTGTGCAAGAGACGAGGCATCAAAGTCAGAAATGGTTACAAGAAAAATAAAACTGCATCTGACACTTAACAAGCTATGTTCTATTCAAAGCAAAGCTTTTCGCATCACATGCTCTCAGCAGCCTGACCAAGCTTCTTAGGTCAGGACCTCTTCCTCAGTGCAATGGCTGCTTCCTTTGTTGCTTCTGGTGAAGTGAATGAATGGGGTGTGTGTGTGTGAGAGAGAGAGAGAGAGATGACGTGTTTATTCTCCTTTTTATTGTGTCAGTCCTCTTCTTGGAGAAGAAATTCTAGCTGAGATTCAGGAGACAGGACATTCCCTGCTGCTCTTCCTCATCTGTCGGAGCTTCCTTTGTTTCCCTTCCTGTCTTATCACAATATACTGTTTCAATGCAAAGTGAGCAGAGCACACAGTCCTTTGTTTGCAGCTGAGGCTGGTGACAGACTTCAATGGGCCCTGGGCAATTTGTGTGGTGTGGGGTGCTTGGTGCTGGGATCCCCGAAAGGGGCAGATCTTTGGGTGGAAGGGGCTCAGGGGAGCCAGCCCTCAGCATCGCCTGGAGCATGCAGTGCCTACAGCAGCCAGCCCTCAGCGCTGCCTGCGCCATGGTGTGTGAAGCTTCAGCAGCAATTTTTGAAGGGCCTGGAGCCCATGAGCCATTTAAATGGCTGGGCCGTGGGGCAACTGCCCCCTTTTCCGCTTCTTTCCCCCATCAGTGGCCCTGTTTGCAACTTAGCTGTTTGCCAACCTCAGTTTGGCACATGTGTGAAGATTACCATGTAGTGAAAACTTGTAACTTCCCATCCACTGTTACCCCACCTTTTGTCTTGGTGGTCACTCGATAACAAGTGGGACGTCTTCATGTCACCCTCTTATTTGTGAGTCCATTGATGGCTGATCGGCCTGATTCTGGAGCCACAGGTCTTATCACAGAAGGGGCAGGTGTTGGTAGCTGATGGAGGGATGAGGGGCAGGTTTTGATGCTCTTTTCTTCTCTTCCACCTGTCCTCATCTGCACTGTGGTGGGAGCGCTCAAATTGCACCACCCCCTCACAGATTACTGTTCTCCACTGGGGACAGTTTTAGGCAAGTTTCTCCCAAGTGTCAACACCAATGCTGCACTTCTACACATATCTCATCAAGTCACTGTGGACTGGCCAATGGTGAATTTTCAGATGATACCTCGCAAGGCATACTTTGCACAAAGGTTATTACAGCAATGTGTAAGGAATGGACGTTCTGTCACAGCCAACTCATCTGTAAACCAGGCCCCAGGTAAATCAGACTGAAGAGCCAGAAAGTTATGTACATGAAAGCATTGACTCCATGAGACTTGCAGAAAGTCACACAGCTAGTAATGGTCCCCAAAGCTTGTGACACCAAAGCCTGAAATTTAACCTCTTTTCATCACCTCACACCAGACCCTCAGGTGATGTAAGTTAGTACCCCCACAACTTTAAAGGAGTGGGGCTGATTTACCTTAGCAGAGGATCTGGCCCTTAAGTTCTGTGTAAAATTCCAGCTCTTGGTTGCAAGACTGTTGGCTGCTTTGTAGACTCAACAATTGCCTCGTGTGCTCTGAGCAGTGACTAGTTCCCTGTGAAACAGGAAGAGAAGATCAGCCCAGAACAATGGAAGACCTTTCACTACATGGTGTACTGCGTACATTGTGCCGGTGTTTACTTGACCCCACTGCTTTCATGTCATGGTCGCAGACTTGGCACCACATTCTTTGCCTCCCTTTTCTTTTTGTAAAATAAAACAGTGCAGTGAGTGCAAAGGGACAGGACAGAGACAAGGTTATTGAAAATATTGCTACTGTAGCCCTGCCAAGGAACACAGCCCATTGCACTCCTAAGGGGAAGGCCAGTGGTCTTATTTGAAAAGGCTTGGGGAGCATTGTGTGCAGAGAAGTTATGGCACAGGGAGTACCTTCAACACTTTACTCTGATGCTGCACAGTCGCTGGCCAAGTTATTTCCCTTTGCCTGTGGGAAGGGACTATGTGGAGCCCATTGCTGGGGAGTCCTGATCTGGCATTGTTCTTGTTATTTGAAATGAAAGTGAGTTTTGCATGAGGCCATTTCAGGACTGCAAACGCCGAAAGGGGAAGGAGAGCAATGGAAGGACTGAGCTAAAGGGTGACAGCCCCAGCCTGGGCCTCTACCATTGCTGGACAGCTTCCCATACTGGAGTAATGCCTTTTTGCTATTGATTCAAACTCGAATAGAGGCCCAGGCTCAGTTCTGGCTTCAAGTCCATCTCTTTGGCCCCCTCACACATCATTTCTTCTATCCTCACTACAGCCACATCTGAGCTGATGATATGGAGGATTTTAGGTCTAAAATAGTCATGCTGGAAGGTTTCACCAAAACACTATTTGGTTTCTTAGAATTCAGAAACCTAACACTAGAACCCAAAGCAGAGAGAGGAAAAACAGGCTGCTCCCTAAACAGAGGGCCACAATTCACTCCACTTAAGGCGCTCTGTTGACTGATTCTGACTGCATGTTTTGTTACAGAGCCTGCTACCTTGCAAGTAGGACCAGGCAGCTCTTACCCTGAAAGTAATGGTGTCTCCTTTTAACACAGTTTACAACTTTATGCCTGTGACATGGCAGATTTGTTCCCGCCTACTTTCTAGCCCACAAATGGCTCAAAGGCCTTCAGGTAAAACAACTGGGCTATGTCTATGAGCAGATGGGAATAAGGGGACTTCGAAGTAGGCGGGGTCCTTTCGAAGGGGAGCCCCGTCGGGACGAGCCGCACGGCGGCGAGCCACGTCAATTTCGAAGTGCCGCAGCCGCCCGCATGCTAATGAACCGCTGAATATGCATTTCAGCGCTTCATTAGTAAACTTCGAAATGGCCATTTGAATGGCCATTTCGAAGTTTTTGGCTAGTGTAGACACGGCCCTGGTGTTGTTACTTTACAGCATTCTTTTCCACCGCCTACCCAGACTGTGCAGCTCCTGTGGCCAGAAGAGGCACAATCTAAATACTGGCTTTGCCCTCTCTCCTGCTCCCATCTAAACTCTTCCTCCCTCTTCCACTTGCATCCTGTGGCTTTTCTACACCGTGGATTACTGAATTTATTAGCCTTTTAACTCACTGCAGCGTGCCCCAATGGACCAACAAGGCACAGTTCCAATTGTCCAGGGGCTCCCTGTCACAGTGATCCTGGGCTTGGTCTATCAAATGACGATCAAATGTTCACTTTGGTGCAGAGGCCTCTGATTTATTTTTAAGTGTCTTTCTCTGGCTCTTCCAATGAGTAAACCCAGGAGAGATCTCAGAAACATCTGATAAATACATGGGCCAGGGAAAAAACTTCTCATTTTTCAACATGTTTATTTTTTAGCACATTTGTTGTGCGCGTGCGTGTGTGTGTCTGTGTGAGACCGCGAGTGAGAGATACTGAGTTGCCCTAGGGGTTGTATTTTCCTACATGTGCATAGAAAGCTTAGACAATTCTAGCATGCTTGCCAACTCATTGTCTATGCATGTCTTCGAGGCTCCTTTGGGATCCTAAGGAAACACAGGGCTGAAAGCTGACCCCATATTCAAAGCCAGGAGAAGGTGGCCTGGTTCCAGTCATCTACAATGGCGCACATCAGGTCCCCACAGTGATAGCCGCCCCCAGGCTCAGTGAATTAGAATGTAGATCTGATAATGCCATATTTCACTTCCACACGCTGGGAGGAAGGAAGGTGACTCCCTTCCTCAAGCCACTGTTCACCCCTCCCATTTCCATCCCACCAACAAAAACACCTTCCCATCCCCCAGCAGGGCTCCCTCTAATTTTTTCCACCCATTGGTGGAATACATTTTGTTTGTGCACCAAGGCACATACAGATATGCACCTCCAATAGCCACCCATGCTGCCCACTGTGGGCACTCTGCTAATCAGCTCGGTAGCACACGCAGCTCACCTGACGAACTGGGTCTTTGCCCACGAAAGCTCATGCTCCAATACATCTGTTAGCCTATACGGTGCCACTGGACTTCTCGCTGTGTTTGTGAATACAGACTACTACATGCTACTGCTCTGATATTTATCTACTGGTGGTGCACATCCACACATGCCTCTGTGCACAAAACAACATTTATTCCACCCATGGATGGTGTTACCAGATTTGCCCTTTACTCTGGGGGATGCTCATTTATTTGGGGTTACAATGGGGGAGAGGTGACTAATGCTATCAGTGTGCTGCTTGTGACACTAGTGTTCCCACCGAGCTTTACTTTGCACTTCTGCTAATTCCTTCCCAGTGGAGCTGTTCTGCCCAACCCAAGGTCCTTATGTGCCCTTGGACTCAGTGGCTGAGTTAAACAGCGCCACAGCTGCCACCCTCATGTGCCAGCCTGGTCCAGCACCCAAGCCCCAAGCCCCACCTTCACAGCGCAATTGTTCTACTCGTAACCCACTTGATGGGCAAACCCCACAGGAGTTCTGGGATCTTTTAACTTAAGCACAAAAACCGTTGTTGCAGAGTGAATGTGGAAGCCAAAACAACACCCCTCAGGAAAGGTGAGCAAGAGAAAAAGAAAAAGAGAGAGAAGCAACCAGGTTAGCAATGAAAGTTATGTATTTTTGGGTAGTGACTGTATATTTAACTGTTACAATAGTAAATAAACTGATTACAGTTGTTAGGGCTAGCAAACCATAGACCTAATTACATAAGGCAGGGCTAGGAGGCTACGCTGAGAGACAGGGAGGGAGATCTCAGTAGGCCATGGAGCTTGCACTGATCAGAGGTCCCAGATGGTGGTAGCTGGAGGGTCTAGAGGGCAGGAATCAAGCAGAGCCCTCAGCACGATCAGGCAGGAGATGATGAATTCTCTGTGGAACTGATGTAGAGTTTGCATCCTGGTATCAGAACAGTTTCTTGTGCAAGGGTAGGTGTCTGTGTAGGGACAGGACAATGATTCAAGAAAACTGGATGTGATTATAGGTAAAGAGAGGCAAGACAATAGAAATAGATCGTGCCTGGCTATAGGTGATGTTCCTTGAAAGAGCTCACTATGCAAATAGGCAGCTTCAGTACTTTGGGTATCAATAGGATCCATTACTAGAATTGGTCTGCTAGTGATTAATTTGGGTGTGAGCAGGCTTGGTTTCATTAGCATCTGGAGAAGAGAGTTGCCATCAGGCAGTGCTTCTCTGCTTTCGGTATCCTATAGTTGAGTGCGGTTCCTGCTTTGGAAGAGCCATTCTCTCTTCAATAGTCTCATGGAGATGTTTCTCTGTTCTGTCCTCAGTGCAGATGAGGTGAGGGGTGTTTCCTTAATCCAGTCATCCTTGTTGGTGGGATTTAGGTGTGTCCACCCTTGCCAGTTTCAGTGCTTTGCCTTTGATTCAAGCAGAGGCCTGGGGGAAGGAGATTTGTTTTTCACGAATCTCACTCCCTGGTTCCCCAAGAGCACAGGGCTGACAGGTGGTCATGCTCTGGTTCCCCAAAAACACAGCGCTGGCAGGTAACAATGGAAAGAATGAGGGGCAATGTTGGCCCAAGGCAGCACATGGGAAGTCAGCCTCTGGTGAGCACATCATCCAGCTAAAGGGGACTCACGTCTGGTATTTGGTCTGCCAGAGTCACGCTGCAATTGTACCTGTCCCTAGCTGGGTGACGCCAAACCATTGGCGCAGCTGGACCTCCTGCAGCAGGGTGCAGGTTCTGCTGTCTTGCTTGCCTTACCTAGTGTCCCTGCCTTGCATTGGCCCATCTCATGAAGCTTTGCCCCTCTCCCTCACGCCAGTGCACTAACCTCTCTCCCTTCCCTGCCCTCAGCAGCGTTTGCAGCTCCTCCCAACTGAACAACAATGGCTACTTCCGGCAAAGTGCTGCTTACTCCCTCTCCCAGGTCATCCATGGAGATCTGTCACGGGATGGGCCTTGATGCCACTCTCTGGCTGTTGTTATTACCCACTGCCCCACCAGCTCAGACCAATCCTGCTTATCACCAGCCTGTTCCCCAGGCCTCTTTCTTTACTAAACAGAAAATGCTGCTGTGAAGATAAGGAGCAAGACATGTGAAACCAAAGAAAATCTGCAGTTAATTAACAATAATGGGGATTAAATACACAGCAGATGATGACTATAAAGTTCAGATCAGAGTGCTGCCCCGCCCCCACCCAGCCCGCATGAGAGGTCGGTTTGTTATACCTTTACTGAAAGTTCACATGCATGGAGATTTTTGCCTCCTGTTGGGACCCAGGGATTTAGATGGAGAAGTTCCAATGACGTTTCTAAAAGCAATTGGCATAGATTCTGCCCTCTCCCCATTTAGGCCCCAATTCAGCAAGATACTTACGCAGAATGGGCTTTCATTTCAAATGTGCGCTTGCGTGCTTTGATGAATTGTGGCCTCAGAGCCCTAGCACCAACTGCCTTTGATGTCCAGTGGAAAAACTCCCATTGACTTCAGTAAGCACAGGATTGTCAACTAATTGCTCCAGAATTTAAGGCCAGAAGGAAACATCACTTCTGCACTCCTGCCTAACACAAGCCATCCCATTTCACCTGTTACCTCTGTATTGAGTCTGATTTCTCGTGCCTGGCTAGATCATGTCTTCCAGAAAGGCTGCTGGGGAAGTGCCAGAAGAAAGCTGATGTGCCAATTTTTAAAAACACTAAACATGGTGGCCTGGGTAATTATAGGCCTATCACCCTGACATTGATCCTTGGAAAAATAATGAAGTAGCTGACATGGGATTTAATCAGTACACATTTAAAGGCGAGTAATGTAATTAATGCAAACTTACATGGTTTATGGACACTAGATCTTGTCACACTGACTTGGTATATCTTTGTTTGGGGTGCTTACAAGCTTGGTTAATAATGGCAATAGTATTGGCAGAACGTTCTCTAAGGTATTTGATCCCACGACATGTTGATTAAAAAACTAGAGCAGTATAAAACTAACACATTAGCTGGATTTAACACAGGCAGACTGAGAGCTCTCAAAATGCAGTTATAAAAAGCAACGTGTCATGAAGCAGGTCTAATTCTAGCGGTATCCTGCAGGGGTCAGTTCTCAGCCCTTAACACTGTTTAGCTACATCTACACATGAAGCCTACATCGAAGTAGCTTATTTCGATGTAGCGACATCGAAATAGGCTATTTCGATGAATAACATCTACACGTCCTCCAGGGCTGGCAACATTGACGTTCAACATCAACGTTGTGCAGCACGACATCGAAATAGGCGCTGCGAGGGAACGTCTACATGCCAAAGTAGCACACATCGAAATAAGGGTGCCAGGCACAGCTGCAGACAGGGTCACAGGGCAGACTCAACAGCAAGCCGCTCCCTTAAAGGGCCCTTCCCAGACACAGTTGCACTAAACAACACAAGATCCACAGAGCCGACAACTGGTTGCAGATCCTGTGCATGCAGCTGCAGCAGCAGCAGCCAGAAGCCCTGGGCTAAGGGGTGCTGCACATGGTGACCATAGAGCCCCGCAGGGGCTGGAGAGAGCGTCTCTCAACCCCTCAGCTGATGGCAGCCATGGCAGACCCCGCTATTTTGATGTTGCGGGATGCGGATCGGCTACACGTGCCCACGTTCAACTTCGAAGTAGGGCGCTATTCCCATCCCCTCATGGGGTTAGCGACTTCGACATCTCGCCGCCTAATGTTGATTTCAACTTCGAAATAGCGCCCAACACGTGTAGCCGTGACGGGCGCTATTTCGAAGGTAGTGCCGCTACTTCGAAGTAGTGTGCACGTGTAGACACGGCTTTTAAGATTTTTATCAGTATCCTTGAAGAAAACAAAATCGCCCTTGGAAGGTTTGAAGCTGACGCAAACATTTGGGAGCTGGTAAATAATGAACAGGAAAAGCTGCTGATTAGAGCAATTTAGATGACTTGGTAAACGAAGCCCAAGTGGACACAAGATGCACTTTAATACGGCTAAGTGTAAATGGACTCATCTGTGAACAAATAATGCCAGACACTTACATGCTTGGGAATCCTATCCTGGAAGCAGTGACGCTGAAAAAGATTGATGGGTCATGGTGGCTATGAGGTGAACATGAGCTTGCAGAGTGATGCTCTGACCAACAGAGCTAATGCAATCCTGGCTTGCCTAAATAGGTGTATCTCAAGCAGGAACAGAAGTTATTTTACTTCTATATTTGCCGCTGGTCTGACAGCTACTGGTTTACTGTGTCCACTTCTGGTGCCCACAGTCCAAGGTGGATGATGTTAAATTGGAGATCGTCCAAGGAGCCAGGAGGACAATTAAAGGATTATAAAACATGCCTTGTAGTGCTAGACTCACAGAGCTCAATCTATTGAGCTTATTAAATTGGAGGTTAATTGGAGGACTGGGCCAAAAGAAATCTGATGCGGTTCAATAAGGGGAAGTGTAGAGTCCTGCACCTGGGGCAGAAGAATCCCAAACATTGTTACAGGCTGGGGACCAACTGGCTCAGCAGCAGTACGATGGAAAGGGACCTAGGGGTTATGGTGGATGAAAGGCTGGATATGAGTAAACAGTGTGCCCTTGTAGCCAAGAAAGCTAATGGCATACTGGGGTGCATTAGGAGGAGCATTTCGAGCAGATCTAGGGAAGCAGTTATTCCTCTTTATTCAGCACTGGTGAGGCCACATCTGGAATATTGTGTTCAGTTTTGGGTCCCCTAGTATAAAAAGGATGTGGATTTGCTGGAGCAGGTTCAGCGAAGGGCAACAAAAATGATGAAGGGTCTGGAGCACAAGACCTATGAGGATAGGCTGAGGGATTTGGGCTTGTTTAGTTTACAGAAGAGAAGACTTAGAGGTGATTTAACAGCAGCCTTCAACTTCCTGAAGGGGAGCTCTGAAAAGGAGGGTGAGAAACTGTTCTCAGTGGTGTCAGATGGCAGAACAAGGAGCAATGGTCTGAAGTTGAAGAGGGAGAGGTGTAGGTTAGATATTAGGAAAAACTACTTCACCAGGCGGGTGGTGAAGCATTGGAATGCGTTTCCTAGAGAGGTGGTGGATTCTCCATCCCTTGAGGTTTTTAAGTCCTGGCTGGACAAGGTCCTGACTGGGATGACTTAGTGGGGGTTGATCCTGCTTGAAGCAGGGGGCTGGACTAGATGGCCTCCTGAGGTCCCTTCCAGCCCTGTGATTCTGTGATTCTGTGAGGTTAGGAAGTGACCTGATCACAGTCTTTAACCATCTACAGGGGGAACAAGTATTTAATATGGACTATAGTCTATCAGTGAAAAGTACAACATACGCTGAAAGTTGAAGCTGGACACATTCAGGTTGAAAGTAAGGCGCATATATATATAAAATCTAAAAAAAAAAGAGGATCCAGTATGCAGCCAACTCCCCACCCCCTCACCCCCACTCCCCACAGGTTTCCTGGGCCTGCCAGCAGGGCTCTGCACTCCAGCTGGCTCCCCACTGCAAGGGATACCCAGGATGCCTGCCCCCCCGCAGCTGGGTACTCGGGGCTAGAGCTGCTGGCAGGGCTCCACACCCCAGCTGGCTCCCAGTCCCAGGGCTTCCAGGGTTACCCCTGCCCCAACTGGGTTCCTGGGGCTGGAGCTGCTGGGGTTCCCCTGGCCCTGGCTGTCACCATGAGGCTGGAGCTGCTGGCAGGGCTGTACAGCCCAGCTGTGGGGCTGGCAGGGTCCCCTGCCACCCAGCTGGAGAGCACATCTGAGAGGTGCTGGTCTGAAAAAAAGGCACCGTGAGGAAAAAAAATGCACTGCATATTCTATAGTCAGAGCAGTTGGAAGAATGAACCCAGGGTCTTGGTCTCCATCACCAACAACATTTAAGTCTTGGTGTGAGCTGCATATGTGTCCAGGCTAGATGATCACAGTGGTCCCTTCCAACCCTGGAATCTATGAACCAGTCTTCATTTAAAGACACCAAGAGTTAGGGAATCTGCCATTTCTTTTGGTCATTTGCTCCAGTGTTTTAGGAGGTCCTCATTGAAAAGGCTGCAGCACTGGAAATCGCCCTCACGCTAAGTATGTTGGGGACCCATTCATAGGTGCTACATGGCCAAAAGGGAAATCTTTGTGAGAACAATTATGACCACAAACAATTATGACCACAAACCAGTCACCATTACAAACCTCAACTTCCCGTGTGGTTCACCTTTCAAGTTGGGCTCTGCCTGAGGGTGACCCTAGCAATTCTGGACACCACGTTCTGACCACAATAGTTACATTCCATTGGCATAAGTGTAGGAGAGAGAACTTCCACAGGAAACTATCAGCACATATTGAATAGCTTTGGCTGGGTTTTGTTCTTTGCTTTTTTGTTTACCTTATTTAAAATATAGCTAGAGCTTTATCAGCTACCACCAGCTTCTGGTCA
Source organism: Carettochelys insculpta (assembly GCF_033958435.1). Taxonomy (NCBI): domain Eukaryota; kingdom Metazoa; phylum Chordata; order Testudines; family Carettochelyidae; genus Carettochelys; species Carettochelys insculpta. Next base: position 366,644,237 of record NC_134137.1, on the reverse strand, counting down.
ACCTCACCGTCAAGATCTGGCTGATCCTTGCAGAGGTTTGCATCAGAAGTGGGTCTTGAAGAAGGATTGGAAAGAGAGGCCAGGGCTTGCAGTCTAGTTTGAGGAAGGATTTTTTTGTGCATCAGATGCTGCCCAGAAGAGGCCCTCCTGTCAGAACACCAGAGGTATATAAATGTGTGCACAGCGGTAGAGGCCATTCATTGCTACGAGTGCTAGGATATTATTTATTTGCATTGAGGTTTTGATTTATAATAATCAGATTCCCTTAACCAAGAATGCCTCCCCTTTGCACTTGTTGTCCTAGTCTTTCTGATCCGCCTCTAGGAAGGACAACTGTGTTTGTGTTTCATAGCTGGACATGCAATGTCTAGTGTAGCTGGGACCTAACTTTCTTTCATCCAGGCCATTTTAGCCTGGTTTCTCCTAGAACAACCCTAGTTCTGATCCAACGTCTCCTCTCTAGCTAATTCTCATCTCACTTTTCTGGGGATAGCTCTCTTCAGACAAGGCTTCCCTGCAGTAGTACTTCCCCGAGGTATGGGTAGAAGGAGTAGAGCCCAGAGCTTGCCTCCCCCAAGGGGCGGCTCTGCCCATGAACCCATTCCTGAGGCCTGCCTGAGCAATTTAAAAAGGGCCCAGCAGGGTTCCTGGCTGCTGCTACCCTGATAGTGGCTGGGGCCCATGGGCCTCTTTAGATCACCCAGGCCCTTGAACAATTGCTCCCATGAAATCCCGCCCCGCCTTGCTAGCAGGCCTGTGGTCACATATACAAGCCACTGCAGCTGAAACTTTCTACATTTTTTAAATAAATAGGCCAAATTTTGAACCCATTACTCATAATGGGTAGATGGAATTATTTGTATAATTGCTCACCAAAGCAAGAGGTTGGCAGTGTGTCCCTAGCTATTTATTAACCATCCCAGTTTCATAGGAGTGCTGTGAGGTTTATTGCTTAAGGCAGGGGGAACTCAGGCACTGAGAGGCTATGAGCTTTGCCTAAGGTCACACAGAACATCTGTGTCAGAGGCATGGCTACCACCCATGTGTCCTGACTCCCTGTACCAAAAATGCTGACATTGCCTTCAAGAAGTCAAATTGTTTTACCATCTTTATTTGTGGGGATCAGGAGTAAAATAAGATCCGCACTTACTATTAAATTTATGATCTCCAAAGTACCTAGAGTCTGACCCCTGGGTGAAAGTGGTCTTTATAAAAGATGATGTGTGAAGGCAAGTATGAAAACGCTATCATTTCCTGACAAGAGTGACCTGGCCGTAGCAAAGTGTGTTGGCTCGTACCATTTAAACATTGTTTCTTTTAAAAGCAGTACTTCCCAATTCAAAAGTGTTAGAAGTCAGCCACCAGTCTGCTGTATAATAAAGATTCCTTTGGAGCTTTCTACCTCACAAGCTGGAATCTCCCAGTCTGGGCCTCTGCATATCCACCCCAGGCTATAGCCTGGATCAGACCCTCCAAAAATAGCCAGTTTACGACTATTTGCCCTGAAAAGCTTACTACTGCTCCTCCAGGGCCTTCTGTGTCCAAACAGGCTAACAGGGTCATCTGTTGTGCTGTGGATGGTGCCACCCAAAGAGTTACCAAATTTCACCTTTAAAGAAGAGGACACCCCAGAGAAGGAGTGTAGCTGTATCAGTATCTACCCACTCATGGTGTATTGATGTACTGGATGTACTACAACGCATTAATACACCGTGAGTGGGTAAATACTGATACAGACACACTCCCTTGTCTCCTCTTTTTTATATGGTAACCCTACTTATCAGAAGGTTCGGTGTGGTGGCCTATATCCAGGATCTATGACGTCATTGGCCTCAGTGCTGGAGCCCCTGGGTGGTGATCCTGGCCTGAGGTAAGAAGCAGGTCAGACCCACTGTTGCCAACTCTCTTGAGATCATTGCAAGCAGCAGTGCTGATAGACTCTGCAGGCCTGGGGGCAAAGTGGGAGGGGGCTTGGCTCTCTGCCCCTGGAAAGGGTGGGGCCAAAGAGGAAGGGACAGGGCTTTGTGCTGTCCGCCCTGCCCCCCCGACGCTCCCCCAGAGCTGCCCATGGAGCTGCACACAGCACTCTGCAGAATTTCAAAGGGGCCCAGTGCTCTGGGGCCCTTTGAAATGCCAGGCCTGGGGGCAATTGCCCCCTTTCCCTCCTGCCCCTCCATCAGTGGGCCTGTTTGCAAGTCTCATGGGAGTTGGTGTGGGCTGTTTTTTTTTTTTTAAGACCACAGCTGCTGAAATCACAGCCCTGCCTGAGGCTCTCAGCTTTCATCTCTAACAAGAGTTTCCTCCTCTCACGGCTGCAGGGAAGAGCTTGAAAACGTGAAGCAAATGCACCTACAGTAGTGGTGGCCAAACTTTCCCTCTCATCTCCCCAGCCCTGACAGCAGTGGAATGGCCTGGAGCCCCAGGCCAGGGAGCGGAGTCATGACTGGGGCAGGGGCTGCAGCCAGGGCTGAGGGCCGGGAGTGGAGCCACGGCTGGACCTGTGACCAGGGGCTGTGGGGCAAGGTTGGAGTAGAGCTGGGGGCAGGGGCAGGATGGCACTTCCTGTCTACTCCCCATGGGGGCTGGCCCAGGCCTGCCATGCCACCCCAGATGTTCCTCCACGGCCCCTAGGCAGGCATGGGGGGAGGGGAGCTCAATGGTTAGAACATTGGCCTTGTAAACCCAGGGCTGTGAGCTCCACCCTTGAGGGGGCCTTGTAAGAGTCTGGGGCAGCCGTGAGGGGTGGTGATAGGTCCTGCTGTGAGTGTAGGAGGCTGGACTCTATGACTTCCCAAGGTCACCTCTATGAGATGTGTGTAACTCTGTATTCTACCAGCCTAAAGGCTAAGAAGGTCAATAACTCAAGCATTCTTATTACATTTTATCACCCCCACATCGTCCCACCCCCCCACATACACGCAATCGCTTATGGTTTTCAAGCTAATCTTGAGTTCGAACAGTTGGGCTTGGCAGGTCTGCAGCCCAGGTGACAATGATGAGCCTTGAGAGGGCCATTTAGAGATCCAGGGCAAACAGCTTTAAAAAAATGTGTCAGGGGTGGCGATAGGTTCTGCTGTGAGTGCAGGGGACTGGACTCGATGACCACCGAAGGTCCCTTCCAGTTCTATGAAACAAGTATATCTCCATTCTGGTCACTTGAGGCTGCCACTTTTGCACAGCAGACTACAATAAGTACTAGGGAAAATCAAAAGAAGAAAGTGGGGAGGGCGAGGCCACGCTCTCAGAAAACCACCATCCAGCTTAGTCCATCAACCTCTCCCATGGAACCCACAAGGAAAAGGCAAAAGAGGACGACCTCAGACAATGTGGGGAGGGTCTTCTGAGGTTGAAGGACAACAACTGGGTACTCCTGGAGCCAGCTAGAAGCTTTGTCCCAAGACAAACTGAAGTGGAGGAGACTTGTAGGTGACCTATGCTCCACACAGAGTACAAGGGCTTAAGTCAGGTCCAGTCCTGTGTGCTCTGTGTGGGGCAGAGTCCCAAAGCAGGTGCTGCACAGTGGGTCTAGCCTCTCCTCAAATCTGAAATAAGCAGTAGCTCTACTCCCCTGCCACAATACCAGAAGGGGAAGTTAATGCAGGTAAGAACTCAAGGGAAACCTCTGTCCCAAGGGGCAGGAAACAGGGGATAGTGGCTGGAGTTTGGCAAAGGTTGGGACTAAGGCAGTGAGATGGCTGAAGGGGCCTGCTAGGGCACAGGGGGATTCTGGGTATGCAGCTGCCAAGGGCTCTGGGTGTAACAGGAGAAAGGGGTTTCATTCTGTGTGTGCACATTTCATGTGTGTCTAAAGCTGATACACCTGTGGGAGCTGGGGAGGGGAAGGAGGAGGACTCCAAAGACAGACCCCCCCAAAATATTAAAAAAAAAAACCTCATGATTTCAGGATCAATCTCATGATTGTTGAACTCCTGGGGTTGGCAAGGTTGCTTTTTATGGGAGCCTGTTCCCTTTAAGTAGTTGGCCCTTTAAACTGGTCAGCGATGAGCAGCTGTGATCTTAATTTGGCCATTTTGAAACTTGGCTACAGTTGACTCTATCTACTGTCCTTCCTTCTGGTAAGTAGGTATTGTGTTGTCCATTTCTGAATGCTGGGCTAGTGGTGTGTGTATTTGAGTGGTCTCTCACTGCTATGCACAAGAAAGCAGCTGCTAGCATGGGGGTTCCACGTGGAGTTTGCTATGCTAGAAGAGCTCCTGGCATGGCCATGTTGTAGTGTTGAAGCTTATTGATTGCTTGTAACACGCCCAGATAAGACTTTCCCACAGAGGTGATATTTAAGTAGCTGATGTGCCTTTAAGTATATCTACACCCCAGTGTGGAGCCTCTGTCCTAACTCCCTTTGGTTTAGTGGGAGTTTTGTTGCTTCTGTAGTACCCAGAGGCACTGAGACCTCAGCTGGGGTGAGTGAACTCCCTGCTCTACAGCCTCAGCTGATGGGCAGCTGGCCTTCAGCTCACGTGGTTGCGTGCAGGGCTTTAGACCCTGAAATTGCAGGTTCTGTCCCTGGGGCTAGCAACCCAGCCTAGGTCTGTCAGTGTGACAACTGGTGCATTGGGTGGGAAGAACTGCTGGAAGGTGTCAGAAGCTGGGGATGTGCTTCCTCAGCCCACAGAAGCATGTAGTACCCAGATGTATGGAGATCTCATCTGGGGTGAGTGAGGTCTCTCTGTTCTACAGCTGTGGTTGAGCACCAGCAAGCCTTTAGCTCATGTGATAGAGTGCAGGGCTTTAGACCCTCAGATCAGAGGTTCTATTCCTGGGGCTGGTAACCTGGGTCTGTCAGCATCACACTTCTGTTCTTTTTCTGTGCAGTGACTGAAAGGAAACACGGGGCGGAGGGGAGGGCTCAGTGGTAGTTCTTCAGCCACAGGTCGCAGCAGGAGGGGCTGATGTGCCCTGTCACACCTGAAGTCTTGAGCGTCCTTCTGTTCTCTCAGTGCTGTGGGTTAGGCCAGGTCTATAGCAGTATAACCATGAGTGGTGGGTCATGCTGCTGTTTGGGGAGACAAGCTCCGCAGCCTGTGGCCTCACCCATACTCCACTCCAGGTCTTCCCAGGTCCCATCCTATCCTCTGTCCCCTGCTTCTCTTTCCCTCCTTCTCTCAACTCACTTCTTCAAGCCAAATCCTGAACCCAGATGTAGCAAACAATATTTGGAAACAATGCTCTTCTACAACTCTTCTAAAGCAAATGAAGCATGTGTTTCCACTCCACGCCAGACTCTGAACACTGGACATGCAGAAGGCCCCTAATTAAAAACACTAAATTTGATGATTTAAAAAATGCCAGTTACAGGGTTTTTGATGTACCCGAAAGTTCGTCAGCAATTTATTTGCAAAAACTTCTGTCCTGCTGACTTCAGTGTTACAGATCATGGAACACACGAGGTAGCATGTTTCACATTTTCTTAATCTATATTTCTAAAATGATTTTGTATTTTAAATGTACGCATAAGCCTTCACAAAGCAATCATTCCTGATTACTACATATTTAATGCACTGAAACAATGACATTATTTTACATCAATCAGAGTGGTTTAGGCTGTTCATAATGAAGTTTGTTGAAACATTAATTTATTCTGTGCGATCTCCATGACAGTAGACATGTTCGTGAAGTATCTCCATATGACTCTGTTAAAAATATGTTTCCTATCATTTTAAGTCTAACAAAAGATTTTTATCTTACTAAGGGCTGATTTTTTTGATGGAGGGTTCTCTTAAAACTAGTTCCTCAAATAGCCAGAAGAAAAGAAAGGCACGCTCATTTGTCCAGCTAGCTGAAAGAAGAGGGTTTAAAGGAGAAGGGTTACATCATGGAAAGACAGACAGGACAGGAAGATGTTGGAAGTTTTTGTACTACAGTAATTGAAAAATGTATTTTAAGTAAGGGGCGGGAGTCTTCTGAAGAATGTACTAAACTACAAGTATTTGAGGATACAAGCATTTAATGCTACAGCTGAAGACTCAGATTGTGCATCTCAAAATCCATGCAAGGAGTTTTTTAGAGATGAAATTTTTATAATCTTCAGCGACAAATGAATGAAACATTCAAAGCGGATTTTAAACTAAGGTCCTGTAGATGTAATACACAACTGCTTTTGTCAGTAAATTCAGAAACTGCAAGTATATACCTCTGCTTTGGCACATATCTGTTAAATGACTTCATTACCACTTAATGGCTCTTTCACAGTTTCAGTGTTATGCTCCGTAAGGCCAACTGCTGTGGCGGGCCTTGGAGAAAGGTGGGAGAGGGGATCAGTTCTGCAACCCAGAAGGGGCAGGGTCTAGGGCAGTCAGCCCTCAGGCCTCCTGGACTGCAGCTCTGTCCACCCCTAGCACTGCTTCTTTGCTGGGCCCCTGGGCAAATGTCCCCGTTTGTCCCTCTGTTTGGTGGGGCTGGTTATGCTAATAGGTTTGGCGACCTGTGAGTTGGAACGCTTTCCGCTTACTAGCTCCACTGGGGGTTGAGGGAATAGAAGACTCACTTGGCTGCATGAGCCTGCAGGCATGATGGGAAAGTGATAAGAAGAGGGGACTGGTTGAGCACTAAGACCCAGGGAAGCGCATGTGTAAGAGATTGGTCAGTATGTTAATGTGTCTGATCTACAAAGCAGGAGTCTGTTCCTCTCCCCCCCCTCCCCGGCCCATGGATCCTGCCTGGGTTCATTTGTGGCTCTCAGGCTGTGGTGCTGAGGTGCATTAAGCCGGGGGCTGGCAGCACAGGAGAAGTGGGAGACATGAAAGGGTTGTTCTTGCTGGGTAGCCGAGACTTCCCAGGAAGCGAAATCTCTCCTGCTCTCGGAAGGGCGATTTCATCTTTGCTCTTGAAATGAGGGCGCCGCACAGCTGCCAGCACAGCGCTGTCTTCTTTCCACTACCGGATGCTTGATTTATTGTCCGGCCCTGGCACTAACCACTCAGCTTACCAGTACACACGTGGCTTTCCCCTTTGCTGAGGCAGCAGTGTCTCTTGTCCCTGCATGACCAGCTGGAACGGACCAAGTGCAGTAATTGATCCCAGTGTTAAAGGCCCAACGGGTCACGCTTGGCCTGCTGTGCATTCTCCCTGTGTTCTCTTTGGCTGTGTAATTGTTCACAGCTTTGGGTTCCTCTGGTAGCAGCTCAAATGTTTAATTAGTGGAGCTGCAGCCTCAGGCTGTATCTCAACAAGCGGGTCTTGTTGCTTGGTCGAGACTGACTGACTCTGGAGCCCGGTGAAGGCATTTGTAGGTCTTGCATGGCAGCATAGATTGCCATGGCTCCAGTGATTAATGTCAGAGCGGCCCGTCACACAGGTACTCTGAGGGGGGGGCGGGGGCGGGAATAGTGCTGCTGTGTGACTGGACAATCCTCACTGCATTGCAAGGGAAGGACACGGCAGGGATTGGAGCACCGGGATGTGACTTGGGAGACTTGTGCTCTACCCTAGGCTTCCTGTGTGACCTTGGGCATGTCTCTTAGGGCTTTGGTCATAAGGCGGATTGGGCACCTAGCTGGCTCCCGAGGTGCCAAAGTGCAACATTTAGGTCCTGCTGGCATTCACAAAACCGCTGCCCAGCTCCCCCTTGCCCTGCAGGCAGCTGAAGTCCCGAAGTGCTGTAACTTCCGTGTTTGTGCTTCAGGGGCAGAAACTCCTGCCCGGTGGGGGCGAGGGGGGAGCGTACACACACAGAGCTGCCTAAGCCCAGACAAACTGCTCAGTGCCTAGTTCACGGAGGATTCGCAATGTTGGTAGTCCTGGGGCCTGACCCAGTAGGTGGGCTATGACTCTGCTTTACAGCATACTGGGCCTTGCAGAAATCCCTGCCGAGGAGCTGCCACCTCTACCTTCTTCTATGCTATAGGCCCATGGTCCGTGCATTTCCCCAGAAGTCCCCAATACCAATCCCCTCTTTGTCCGAGGGACTTGAATGGCCTTCCTGTTCCCAGGGGAGGGCCCTAACCACCAGGCTACGCAGTCATTCTCATGCCTTCTTTCCAGCCCCTAGTCAGATATGTTTACACAAAGCGAACAAGTTTCAACAAGAGAGAGTGAGAAAAATGCCTCACCAGGACAGCCTCCTCTTATAGCCCAATATTTGGGGTGAGGGTGACCAGGTATTCTGATTTCATAAGGACAATCAACATTTGAGGCTTTGTCTTGTAGGCCCCTGTTACCACCCAACTGTCCCTCTCTAGTCAGCCTATTTGGGGTACATGACCACCAAGAGTGAGGTGGGATTCAAGCCCTCATGACTGTGGAGGGGAACTCTTCTTCCCTGGCGTATGTGCCATACCACTGCCCCTGTACGCTAAGGGAACTGTCAGAGCCAGACTGCAGCCATGCATCAAGGCTCAGCACAAGGCTGAGCCTCATGCTTCTCCCTAAGGGATTGCCTAGACAACAGGTCACGAGCCCTTACAGTACCATTACGGGGCTGCCAGCTAGTCCTTGGGAATTGCTGTTTTAGGAGCTGCTGTGCTGCCAGAGATCCAGTGTGCAGGAAAAGATGTAAACCCTGACCTCTTCTGAACACTACAGCCTCCCTGGGCCTCGCAACAAGAGTCAGGGTGCCGGGCTTGGTGCCTTGGCCAAATGGCATCTGCCTGTATGAATCCTGCTGCAGTCTCCATTAGACACGATATCCTTCTTCACTTAACATTAGCCCACATCTGCGCTGATTAGTTTGTCACTGCCTTGCTCAATCGCAGAGGCGCCTGTCATTCGGTGACCAGTGGGAGGGATAGGTCAGTGGGTTGAGCATGAGCCTGCTAAACTCAGCTTTGTGAGCTCAGTCCTTGAGGGTTCATTTAGGAGCCTGGGGCAAATAGACTAAAAAACAAGTCAGGGATGGTGCTTGGCCTTGCCAAGAGGGCAGGGGACTGGACTCCTGAGGTCCCTTCCAGATCTATGGCTGTGTCTAGGCTAACCCCCAACCTCGAAGGGAGCATGGTAAGTAGGGAGTCGGGAGATTACTAATGAAGTGCTGTGGTGCATTTGCAGCACTTCATTAGGCTAAATCGCTCCTGCGGCAACTTCAAAGTATGAAACGTCGCAATGCCGGCTTGCGTGTAAAGGGACTTGGAATGAGTGTGGCTGACCTGCGGCTACACGCAAGCCGGCACTTTGAAGTTGCCATGTGGGAAATTTAGCCTAATGAAGTGCTGCATATGAAGCACTGCAGTGCATTAGTAATCTCCCGACACCCTAATTCCTGTGCCCCCTTCGAAGTTGGGGGGAGAACTAGTCAAACCAGTCTTACAGCTGTGTAGCCAAAAGGCTTCCAGCCAGCAGGTTCAACCACTATACCTCCCCACTTTCACCCTCAAAATGCCCTGAGGCAGGGCTGGTAGCGGGGGAGAGCCCTGTGCAATCCATATCTTACGTAGTAGTGATGACTGCCCTGTACCCCCACAAAACTTAAAGCATTGTTGAGACTCCACAATTCTTACACTGTTGATAGCATAAATTATGTCTTTACAACAACATGTTGTTTACAATAGACGAAAGCTCATTGCTTTCCCTGCTTCCATCAGGCTTTGTTTACAAGGCATTACATATGCACACCTTTGCATTTTCATGCAAATTATCTCTAAAGGACACATTCCCCAACTCCTTCAGCAGTACTGAGCTCCTGCTGGCACATTCCTCACACAAGAATTGCCTGTATGAGTGTCCCCCCTTCAGTCTTGAATGTTCTTTGGGATTCAGGATGTCCATGACCTTCTCCTGGAGGTCACACCTCTAACTTAGGCTTCCCTCCCAGGTTACAGAATCTCTTCTGCCTCCAGATCTCTTTGTGCTTCTGACCAGTCTCTGGCTTTTTAAAACCCAGCACTGACACCATGGTTCCTTGTTCTTACTCCTGGTTTTTTCCATTCAGTGGCTGAGATCTGGCTTTATGTAAGTTGCAAGACTTATTCAGTTGTTGGTGGTCCTTAACCACTATCCCATTAGTGGGCACAGAGAAGACAGGTGCAGAAATTCTAGGGCAGAAATTCTAGGACAAGTGCCCCTCCCCCTGCTCCACCTCCTCCCCACTCATGCCCACCATCTCCCTGCCCCTGCTGCCCCGCCACTTCCGGTAGGTGCAGCGGCAGCCACCCTCCCTCTGGAGTGGCAAGACCGAGGAGTAGCGCTTTCAGACTGCGCTGTTGCACAGGAGGGGCAGGACTGCCCCCAGACTTACTGGAAAGCTTTTGCAGTGCTCACACTCAGCGTGGGGGAGGGACACAGGGATGCATCTGGCCCCCTGTGCACCCACACACGTTGTTTATGCAGAAGCAGATATCTTGGTGCCAGTCTCCCTCTCCTTGTCATCAGAAGTGATACAACGGTGCAGTTACAGGGCCACTGCTGCAAGGGGATAAACGTACAGAGTTCACAACATCAGAAAGGACTTGCAGTGTGCACATAAGTCACTCCCAAATGATCCCAACAACACAGACCATTTCACTTATTGAACAATAACTGACTTGGCTGAGGTCCATGTCTGTCTCCTCAGTGAGTAAGGGCCCTTGCATGCAATGAAGTCATTGATTTGGGAAACTTTTTAACCATGTGGCTCATCCTTCTGCTGCCCTGCCCACCCATTTCCCCCAACATGGCTACAGCTGAATCCCCACACCAGGTATTAAATCTAACCTCTTTGACAAACCTGAGGGTGGCCAGCCAAGTGACAGATGCTGAAACCAAGTTCCTGAAAGTCCCATCTCTTAAAATTAGAACATAGGTCTCCGGTGGTGACAGGAGGAAAGAGACTTGGGAGTTCGGGAGAAGGGGACTGGGAGGATTAGTATGGTAAACCTCCATCTCCACAAAATTAACTATCTGTGAAGGAAATCAAAGGTGATAACCAGAATTTGGGCACCATGTGATGCGATGACACTAGTTTCCCGAGACAGTTCTTCCTTTGTTATCCAGTGGTTAACTTATGGGAAATGGCTCATCATCTGGAATGGTAGCCTAGGGAGACGTCTGCAGCAGGTCACCTCACCTCTGCGACTTGTGGGATATCTTGACTCGGGCCCCTTGTTCATTAACATCTACTTTCAGGACAATTTACAGCTTGTCACATGGCAAGTCTCTTATTTGATACCAGCGTTACCCAAGGTGTGCATCAAGATTTCTCTGAATCACTGGTCCTTCCTTCAGCATCAGGGAACCAGGTGGACCACATTACTCAAATCTGCCAGCCATCCACCAGGATGGTTTGGGCTTATTTAATCTTTCCAGGGGTGGGGATGAGGCAGATCAGATGAGTGGTAGGAAAACTTTCAGTGCCAGCTGGAATTCCCAAAGGCTGTGCTGATGAATGGCTTGCACAGTATCTGAGCAACGAGGGGAAGAGAACGGTAGGGGAAGCCTGAAGGATATAGACAAGAAACAGCTTCTGCTGTTATGCTCCACTGTGCTGGAGGGAGGCAAGTTAGGTGGGAGATGTCCACTTGTCATGGATGTAGCCAAGTTTCCCACCATCCCATAAAGTGGTGGGGTTTTTTTTTTCCCAAAAACAGCTCCCAGTCCTGGCTCTTAGTGCTCTTCTTCAAGTGATTGCTCATATCCATTCATCACAGGTGTATGCGCTCACCCCATGCACCAGTGCTGGAAAATTTTTCCCTCAGCAGGACCCATAGGGGAGCTGGCCTAAGAGCCCCCTGGAGTGACACATGAATGCCACTTTATATAAGCAGCAGAAGAATGAACCACCTGTCTAAAGAGTATACAAAATTTCCCAAATCAGTCCCACTCTCATTTCTTAGTTTCTTGTTCCTCTTGTCCCAAGCTACTCCCTTCCCTCCCACAACCAGCCCTTGTCCCCTCTGCATTCGAGTCAAATGGCTTCCTCCTCCATGTTCCTTCAGCTTGCAGTTAAGAGAGACGACAGCTACACTGTAGCTGTAACTTGAAGTAACTTACAAAACTGGCGCAATGCAAATTGCATAAGTTATTTCGAGTTACTTTATTTTGAACTCTGTGCCATCCAAACGGCACCAAAGCTCAAAATAAAGGGCTATTTTGGGGTTTGTTACCCCTCTCATGATGAGGGTAGTGGAAATGGAATACCATGCTAGAAATAGGGCTGTTATTTCAAGTGTAGTGTTTAGCCCCAGAGTTGCTGTTTTGGGATAGATTTGTGTCCTGAAACAGCAATGATGGCATAGCCATAGCCTGAGAGAACAGGAAAGACACGTTTGGTGTCTAGAAGAGGAGCGAATGATAGTCCTTCTGAACCCCTGTAATCCTGGTGTTTGTGTGCGCCACTGTGAAACGGGGATACTACATCTGTTGTCTGGTCAGTGCTGATGTCAGAGGCTTGAGCACGCTCTGTGAGGGTGGCGACTGTGGAGTTGGTAGCTGCTGAATTTGAAGAAATCTCTACTGAGCATGGACAAATTGAGACTTTTCCAAAGGTTTGCAATTTGATCAGATTCAGGCAGATTGAGACAGAAACAGCAAAAGTCCTTTATCGCACTTCCTTCAAGTCCCTGCTCCAGAGCATGGGAAAGCCAGAGCTTTTCAAAGAAAAGGTCACCAGTATATTTTTTTTAAACATTGCAAAACAATGTCTCTCCCCTACCCGCTTGGTAGGGGGTGAGCCTTGGTAGGGGCTAAGCCATTTGGGCTGAAACTTTCCAAAAATATTCAGCTTGAGGTAGAGCTTGAAGATGGAATATTACAGCCTCGTAGCCGTTTTGGGCTCCCAGAAGGGGCCCTCCACTTCCAGGTCAGTGGGAGGCCACTCCAGCCCACTCCCACAAGTACCAAACAACCCCAGTCGCTAGTCTGGGGGCTTCCCACCTTGCCTCAGGTGGGTGAGAGGCAACCATTCAAAGCCCCCTGCCTTACTTCAGGAAGGTGCTGGGAAAAATTCTCTCTCATCAGGGCCTAGCTCTAGGTCAGGGCAATAGCAAGCCCACTGTCTTAGGCAGCCCCTAGCTCAGGGCAGGGCAGCAAACACCAAATATCCATCAAAGAGCCTGAGTGCTCGTGCAAGGCGGGCAGGCTCAGGCCTTGGGGGAGGGCAGGGCAACAAACAAGCACAGTTATAAAGCCCAGGCGCTAACTCAAGGGGGGGGCAGCACACAACAGACACCCTGCCTGTGTTGGTGGCGGGGGTGGGAAGACTGCCACCCAGCAAGTGGATAGCAGTGGGGATGGGGGCCTGCCCACTCCACCGCATCCCAGCCCAGGGGCCCTGGTTGCAGCCTCATGGTCTGTTGCATGGGTCAGTGGGGAATCCAGACCACAACACACCAACCCAAGGTCCTTTAACAGTCCTCTCTACCCCTGGGCCGCTCCCAGTCTCCCGCTGGCACATAACCTGTGTCCTGCTGACGTCTCAGTGCTCAAGGGGTTCCAGGTATGGTTGGGGTCTGGGTGGCTGGATCCAGGCCTGTGTGACCCACGGGCTCCACTGGCCTTGGGTGCAGGTTCTCCCGCTGGCTTGGAGTGGTTCTCCCACTACCTCAGGCTGGCTTAGGGTACAGGCTGAGGTGGATACTCTGGTTGGTTCTCAGGGTCTGGCTGGTCTTCTTCAGGCAGCAGGTTCCGCTGGGGTCCCAAGAACATCAGGCTCTGCAAGGGCCCAGGTGACCCAACCCAGGCCTTGGCCTCACTTAACCAGTCCTCCACCTCCCAGGCAGGGAGCCCAGAGCTGTCCTCTGGAGGCTCAGCTCCAACTGAGTCCTTAGCCTGGGCTTTTGTAGTCCTGCCCCCTCCTCCTGATTTCCATTCAGGTGACAGGGAGGGCCAGGCTCCATACAAAATGGTTCCTCCCCTTCCAGGTAGTGGGGTGGCACTCCACCCCACTACAAGCCCAAACAGTGAGAACTTGACAGAGTTCTAAACAATTGAAAACGGAGTCTTCTCATGGGTTGTGTGGGACAATCTTTATAAGAAGTGATGTTACTTTCCCAGCCTATAATTTTTTACTTGTTTTGTCAGTTCCCCAGGGCAAGGCCTTTATTTTGATTGACTTTGTTTGTTCAGAGGCAGCACAGTAGGGCCCTGGTTTTTCTGGGGACAAGCGGGGAACAATATAGGATCATGTCATTAAAACCTGTTCACCGTGCCAGTGCACAAGTAGGGCGAATAACATTTGTACGAATCTCTTATAGAAAGTGTTAGACAACTTTAATAGAGGAGACACTACCAACACCCCAACAATGTATCTCATCTCTGTCTATAAACCAAATAATCTACAGCATAACCAAAAGCTTAGTTGAAGAAAACAGAATGCATCGTTTCTCTTTCTTTCTCCCTCCTTTTGGATTGGTCATTTTTAGTGGTATACAGAAAAAAAAATACATTGACAACAGACTGAGACACTTCCCTTTCCTTATTCTCAGAGTTGAACTCTGTAGGTGGCCTGGTATTTTAAAAATAGTTAAAAAATTAAACCCACCCCTCCCTTAAAAGAGTGCCCGGGAGTAGTTCAAACCAACGGAGCATTGGAGTAACGTCATGTCTTTGTCTTAATTTTACAGGGGTATGGTGCCTTTCATCTTTCCTCGTGCTCCTCTTTCCTTTTGGATCAGAAATGCTGTCAGGTGGTGTGTTTGATTCCAAAGTCCCTTTGCTTGAAGGATTATATGTTTCTGCCAGCCAGGGACCAATGCAGGTGCAACAAAAATGTATTTAGAGACTTAAATAAATGATGGAGGGACACTTACGGAACTGGTCTTCCTGCTGTCCCCACCCCTCCAGTTCAGCTTCTCCCATGTTCTCCTGCTTCCTATATACCAGGCCCTTAGGGAGTTGACCAATAGCAGCCTAATGGGTGACTTGGCCCATTGTATCTGCAGGTGTTTTCCAGCCATGTGGAGTTTGATGTAGTCAGATAAAGGGACTGACCCTTCAGGAGCTCTTGTTAACCAACAGAGCAGATGTGTGTGTATAACAAGCAACCCAGAGGTGCAGACCTGTTTCCTGCCAGGGGGTGCATGCAGTACGGGAGGCCATGAGAAAGAGAAAATCTTGATCCTATAGATTATGGCACATTGAATGAGTTTAGCATGAAAAGTCCTGGCACAGACTAACATTTCCCCAGGAGTTCTTGAAACATAAGCACAGGCAGGAGGAGCAGAGCAGATGATACCATAAAAACTTACCAGATTTCAGTCAGAGGATTTGATTGAGTCTTGTGAAAATTAGTGGTTGAATGATGGTGTCTCCTCTAGGATAAACAGAGCCAAATAGAAAAAGGAAATGATAAATCCTCTTCTCTGATCCAACACGCGTGTGCATAATCACAGGGGAAAACACCTGGACAAAGCCACTCTTTTCAACCCCCTGTTCTGCATTGCCAAGCTAGAAAAGATTAAAGGGTCAGACTCTCTGGGACAGCAATCAAGTGTCATGCGCACCCTTGCAAGTCCCTCATCTCTAGAAATGTCACTCATTTTAGTCCGGGCATTTTCTCTGTCTCATTCGCTCTCCATTGTATAAAATTATATGTGTCAGAAATGCAGAATCGTCCCTCTGATGTCAGTTCATCTCCTACATTAAAATTTATGAGACTCTGATACTATGATGAAAAGGGCCATATAAGCACCCTACCTAGTTAGATATTCCAAGAGTAAGTTACAATAAAGGTAGTGATCTCCCAGCATTCTCAGTTTCCTGGATGAGTAATTTTATTTTTTGTTTAAAATCTCCCCCGTTTTCAGTCTTATTCACACATCTTGTGTCTCCACTCTCCACCCCATTTGGGCACTGGAAGGTTCCAGAAATTAATGCCATGGACTGGGGAGGTCATGCTCTGTCATTTGACTTGCTGTGTGAACGTGGTGAGGTACCGATCTCTTGGTGTCTCTCCTGTCAACCTCCCTTACTCCTCGAATCTCGAGAATTACAGGGGTCGATGCTGACCCAATAGGTCAATTTTATGCGTTCCTACCAGATGTGAGATCAAACCCTGGGAGATTACACTAGCCCAGAGGGATCAGACATAGCCTCAGTCTATCAGCCCAGGCTGGGAGGCTCACTGTGGAAGAAAGATTCAGGCTGCGTGGAACAAGGCTAAATTCCAGAACTGGGGAAGGGCAGTAGAACCAGAGGAAGGGTTTGAACCCAGAGCATAGGTTGCTTGTTTGTTTGGACTATGCTTGGATACACTGGAAGGGGAGTGGGAAGAGGGCTGAGTGATGCAAAGCCAGATGGTTTACAGGGAGTGCTGGAGACACCAGGGAGTGCCCTTGAGATTAGGAACTGGGGTATAAAAGTGCCACAGGACAAAACTGTATAAGGTACGTTTTGAGAAGCAACTGGGTCTGTGCATCGCTGAAGATCGAGGCTGTGGCTGGGGAATGCTTGTTGGTGCTTCAGCAAACAGGGGAGCCAAGGAGCTACTTTGAGGACCTTTCTTCTCTGCCTACCTGCAATAGGACAGACCCTAGAAATGAAAAGGTCTTCCCATCGGATGGGCACCTTTCACTATAAACATGCTGTGCTGAGCTCTTTGAGCCTGGGCTGGCAGCCATTCCACAGACTGTTTGATTTGTGGGGTATCGGAGGGGTGGGATGCTGAGTGAATCTGACTTTCAGCCCCTCCAGTAAATAAGCAGCTTAGAGATTATCTACATAGGAACAGGTCTGGAATTTACAAAACCTCTTAGTAGGAAACTTTCCACTCAGTTTCCACTTAGTTTTGGATTTAGACAATTGAAAGCTTAACAGGAACTCTCAACAACCTTGTGTTTCCAAACAAGACCCTATTCTGACCCGCCAGAAACACAGGCTTAGGAGAACTTAGAAGGGTTTGAGGAGGGTGAGAATGAACTCTGGAAGAAAGCTGTAACAAACCGTGTGTGTGCTTGCGTACATTTGAATGCACACACGTTCCCTGCGCTGGATGGAATTGGAACTACTCTGCTTTAGTATTAGGCCATATTCTTCCCTGCGGGTGATACTTTTGGAACAAGAAGATCTGAGTTCTGTATTTGGTGAAGTTGCAAACTTATGAATGGTCATTCAAAGAAGCATTATTGAAATTACAAGAGTTGGAAATTTGTGACAATATTGTGTCTGGGCCCCTTCTGCAGCTAGAGGTTTCAGTTACCTGAGTTAAGTGCACTTTAAAAAGAGTCCAGCTTGGAGCTATCCCTCCCAGTTACAACCATTTGTCTATTATGGCAAGAAACTGATAAATAAAATAGAGTGATCTCCCCATTGTCCTATTTTCAGATGTCTGTTTTAGGAAACCAGTTCCTAGGACGCAGCTGAGTTTTTTGGAGCTGCCCCGCTCTGCTGTTTCTATAGGAATCAGGTAGATGTGTGTGCAGGAAGTAAAAATCCTCCTTCAGCAACAAAACTTTTGAATTTGGGGGAATAAGATGACTTGGGTGGTAATCCTCTATGGCTAGCCCCAGTGACTCTAAACATAATGGACCATTTTTATCCTGTGACCATGTAATGACATTTTTGTCAGTAGCTTTATCCCGTGGGCAAATTTTGCCTGTTTTATGACTCAACCTGATTGCTTAGAGCAGGGGTGCATAAAATGGGGAGCAGCCCCCTCAGGGGCGGGAGAGGTGTGAAATTTTGTAATGGAGGCACAGCACAATGGGCTGGGTGTCAGGCTCCTCCAGCTTATTAAAAATGTTGACCTACGCTACTGTTTTATGTCTGTGTATTCACTTTTATATACCAATTTTTAGTAAGGTTTTTGCATTTTACAGATTTATTCTCTTACACATGCCAAAAGGGTTTTTTCGTAGGGTTTGGATTACATCAGACAGGTTTGGGCAGGGGAGGCTGCTACTTGCAGAGTTAAAAGTGGGACCTGACATAAAAAATTTGCTCACCCCTGGCTAAGAGCATCGCTAACAATAAAGGAAAAGGGGTAATCTTATTCTTGGCAGTGGCTGAGGTTGGAAGGATATCCTCTCCCTGGGTCTCTGAGGGCTATGCTAGTTAATTTCAGTTAACATATGTAAAGTGCTTTGTGGATAAAAACCAAGTGCCAAGTATGATTTCCTTTAATTAACTCTGAGCTGATGCTGATGCATTAATGACTCCGTTCGCATTCCAAGCATCCAGGGGGACCAGAATAAGGCCACCAGACTCATTTCACTTATGACTCTTCTACCTGACTTGAAACCACATCTCTCTTTGATACCATCTCCGATCAATTAACAGTGCCCCTCCAGGCCTAGGAAAGCGTGGCTTTGAAAGCAATACATTAATGCACACTCAGGAAGCAGGCACAGCCTTCCCTCCACAGCATCGGAGAGAAAAGGACAGCTGCTGATCCAGGCTCATTGATCTGCATGAGGAGTTGAGCACAGGGGAGCCAACAGCCATGATGGGGCCCTGGGCAAGGATGTGAGGGGGACTGGCTCTGTGTCCCTGGAAGGGATGGGGCCTCAGGCAGGAGGGGCGAGGCTGAGGGCAACTGGCACTCAGCCAGTGCTGCTTGGAGTGTGCTGTCCCTACCTCTCCAGGCAGCTGTAAGACCGGCATGGAGTGCACCACACAGTGCTCTGGCAGCGACTGAAAGGGCTCTGGGCTCTGAGTGCACCAGTGGCCGGAGCTCCAGGCCCTGAGGCGGTTGCCCCCTTTGCCCCACACCCCTTTGGCAGGCCTGGGTGAGCAAAGAGAAGGAGCCACGTCACAGGTGCTGCATGGTCACTCCAACCCCAGCAGATGGGCTAATTTGGTGAAAGGGAACCCCTCAGGCTCGGTGCCAGGGATCAGGGACCCTCCCTCATTGCAAGATTCCACAGCTCAGACTCCAGCCAAATCTTGAAGGTGTGCACAGCCATTGCAGCCCCACGGGCCTGCATCCACTAACCCAGGCCAGCCGTGTCTGCTTCATTGCTGTCTATACCCTCAGTCTCCTCGCTGTGCCAGCTGCAGTCATACTAGGTCTAGCTGCTCTCCGTTAACGATGTCTGGTGGCAAAGAGGCAACAAATTGCTGCTGATGGAGCACGTTTTCCCTGGGCAGGACTCCAATTTTGCTGCCCTCTGGATCAGCATTTTTATTCTATGAGGAGAACGAGCCAACCAGCTGAGGGACAAAGAGCATTGGAACCGCTGATGGCCTTGGGATAGATCACCAGCCAAAAGATGGGGCACTTGTATAGCCCCTATGGCTCGTCGAAGATTCAACTGACAATGACTGTGGTGTTTTTGTACATGTGTGCCCCAGATGAAGTGTGAAAGCCTTCCAGGGCTTCTGGGGAGAGAAGTATATACAGCAGTCCCTCAAGTTACACGAGAGTTGTGTTACCACGCACCCTCACATGACTCAAATTTCATGTAAGTTGGGGGATGGCATTTTCCCCTGGCGGAATGCATGTTCTGCAGCTGGGGAAGCAGCAGGAGCACCTGGAGCTTCTCTTGAAAGATGAGTCCTAGGGCTGGCGGGGCAGCTGATGATGAGTAAGCCTGGTGGTGGGTTGAGGCTATGGGAAGGGGGCAGGGGGCTAAGCCTGGGGTGGGTAAGGGCCGCAGGAAGAGCAGGGGGTAGAGTTGAGCCAGAGTCGTGTGGTGGTGGGATTTGAACCAGGGTAGAGGGGTTGATCCGGAGTCACGCAGGGAGGCGGTTGAGCCAGAGCCCTGCACAAAGGCTGGTGAGTTGGAGCCAGATCTGACTGTTGGGTGTGGAGGTGAGCTGGAGCTTCACACAAGTGGTGAGCCAGCTTGTGGGGGGTTTGAATCAGGATGTGGGGGGGGGGGTGTTGAACCAGGGCCACATGGACTGGGGGGAGGGGTTGAGCCAGGGCCAGGGGGCAGAGAAGCAGGATTTTGAGTTGCATTTAGCTCACATTAACATGAGTTAAGCACAACTTGAAATTGCACATTTCAAGGGTTTGCTGTATTTTCCTGGGGCAGAGGGGTTCAGTGACTTAACCAGGTTCAAAGTGAATTAGTAGTGGCACAAGGTGAGATCCCAGGAGATGCATCTGTAACCATTAAGCCATGCTCATTTGGTTCCACGGCTGCCTTGTGTGGGACTGCAGTGTCTTGTATGGAAAGGAAGAGAACCACTTAGCTATTAAACCCAGACATTTGTTGGGAGACCAATACAGCAGCACACAGACAATCCAGGAAGTTTTTGGAGACTACTGGGGATAACTTCTTGGTACAAGTGCTGAAGAAACCGACCAGGGGCCATGCTCAACTTGACCTGTTGCTCACAAACAGGGAAGAACTAGTGGAAGAAATAGAAGTGGAGGAACCTGGGCTGCAGCGACCATGAGATCGTAGATTCCAGGATCCAGACGAAAGGAAGAAGGGTGAGCAGTAACATACAGACCCTTGATTTCAGAAGAGCAGACTTTGACTCCCTAAGACACCGGATGAGCAGGATCCCTTGGGAAACGAAGATGAAGGGGAAAAGAGTTGAAGAGAACTGGCAGTATTTTAAAGAAGTCTTAATGAAGGCACAGGAACAAACAATCCCGCTGCGTAGTAAGAAATGCAAACATGGTAGGCAACCAGCTTGGCTTAACAGGGAACTCCTTAGTCAGCTTAAATTCAAAAAGGATGCATACAAGAAATGCAAATGAGGACAGTTGACTAAGGAGGAGTATAAACATATGGCTGGAGAATGCCGGGCAGTAATCAGGAAAGCGAAAGCACAATTGGAACTGCAGCTGGCAAGGGATGTGAAGAGTAACAAGAAGGGTTTCTACAGGCATGTGAACAATAAACAGGTTATCGGAGAAGGTGTAGGGCCATTACTGGATGAGGGAGGTACCCTAGTGACAGATGATGCAGGAAAAGCTGAAGTACTCAATGCTTTTTTTGCCTCAGTCTTCACGGACAAAGTCAACTTCCCAATGATGGTCCTAGATGGTGCAGTACGGGAAGGTGGAGGGCAGCCATCTGTGGGGAAGGAACAAGTTCTGAGCTATCTAGAAAAACTAGATGTGCACAAGTCCATGGCTCTGGATTTAATGCACCCCAGGGACTGAGGGTAATTGGCAGAGGTCATTGCTGAACTTTTGGCCATTATCCTTGAAGACTCTTGGAGATCGGGGGAGACACCAGATGACTGGAAGAAGGCAAACATAGTGCCCATCTTTAGAAAAGGAAAGAAGGACAATCCAGGGAACTATAGACCCATCAGCCTTACCTCAATCCCTTGGAAAATAATGGAGGGAATCCTCAAGGAATCCATTTTGAAGCACTTGGAAGAGGGGAAAGTGATCAAAAGTAGCCAACATGGATTCACCAGGGGCAAGTCCTGCCTCACCAATCTGATCAGCTTCTATGACAACATAACAAGCTCTGTGGACATGAGGAAGTCAGTGGATGTGATATACCTTGACTTCAGCAAGGCTTTTGATACAGTCTCCCACAACATTCTTGTCCATAACTTTAAGGAAATATGGATTGGATCCTTGGACTATAAGATGGATAGAAAGCTGGCTTGATGGTCGGGCCCAACTGGTAGTGGTCAATGGCTCAATATCTGGATGGTGGTCTGTTTCAAGCGGAGTGCCGCAAGGCTCGGTTCTGGGGCCGGTGTTATTCAACATCTTTATTAATGACCTGGATGAGGGACTGGATTGCACCCTCAGCAAGTTTGCGGATGACACAACTAGGGGGAGAGGTAGATTCCTTGGAGGGTAGAGAGAGAATCCAGAGGGACCTGGATAAATTGGAGGATTGGGCCAAAAGAAATCTGATGCGCTTCAATAAGGAGACGTGAAGAGTCCTGCACCTGGGGCAGAAGAATCCCAAGCATTGTTACAGGGTGTGGACCGACTGGCTCAGCAGCAGTACTATGGAAAGGGACCTAGGGGTTATGGTGGATGAAAGGCTGGATATGAGTAAACAGTGTGCCCTTGTAGCCAAGAAAGCTAACGGCATACTGGGGTGCATTAGGAGGAGCATTTCGAGCAGATCTAGGGAAGTAGTTATTCTTCTTTATTCGGCTCTGGTGAGGCCACGTCTGGAATATTGTGTCCAGTTTTGGGCCCCCCAGTATAAAAAGGATGTGGATTTGCTAGAGCAGGTTCAGCGAAGGGCAACAAAAATGATGAAGGGTCTGGAGCACAAGACCTATGAGGATAGGTTGAGGGATTTGGGCTTGTTAAGTTTACAGAAGAGAAGACTTAGAGGTGATTTAATAGCAGCCTTCAACTTCCTGAAGGGGAGCTCTAAAGAGGAGGGTAAGAAATTGTTCTCAGTGTTGTCAGATGGCACAACAAGGAGTAATGGTCAGAAGTTGAAGAGGGAAAGGTGTAGGTTAGATATTAGGAAAAACTTCTTCACCAGGCGGGTGGTGAAGCATTGGAATGCGTTGCCTAGAGAGGTGGTGGATTCTCCATCCCTTGAGGTTTTTAAGTCCTGGCTGGACAAGGTCCTGGCTGGGATGACTTAGTAGGGGTTGATCCTGCTTGAAGCAGGGGGCTGGACTAGATGACCTTCTGAGGTCCCTTCCAGCCCTGTGATTCTGTGAAACTCTGGCCTCTACCTCATCTGTCTGTGGGAAAAATTCTGACTCTCAAACCCATCAAGAAAGAACTCATTTGACTCATGCTTGGGCTAGAACTGTTGCCTCTGGCTGAAGTCTAACAGGCCATAGGTAATTGTTTATGCCACAATGAAAACCAATGCTGATCTGTAGCCTAGTCACCGGGCCACCCTGCTGCTTTTTATGTTACCCGTTTAGCCACACAAATGTGCACAGACAAAAATTGATGTTGAAAATAGCGTTTTGTGTCGCATTTGTTCTGGACTTGGGTGAAATATCCAAGTTATTATGACCTTAAATTAAAACAATGGTGGATAAATGGGGGGAAAGTGGAATTTTATAGCCACTGCTTATACTTATCAGTGGAACCATTTGACAGGCTTTGTGAGTTTAATCTGCTATCCATGAGCAGCCACGTTCTTTCAGTGCAGCTTCTGGGTTTTGGGTTGGTTGTTTTATTTTTTTTTCACTTTTTTAGTGTGGAACAATTTTTCCTTTTGATGCTTTGATGGGAAAATCTCTGGCCCTGGAGACTTTCTATTTCTGTGTATAGGAGAAATTGGGGCTTTATTGGGATAAACCTTAAAATTCTAGGCAGGATTGGGATCTCCATTGCACTAACTCGAGAGGGATTACTTTGTGGTGTGCAAATTGCTATAAGAAGCTGCCCTAGTGTCTCTAAACACAATTGTTCTGCTCCCTGCTCCTGCCTGCCAGTAAAATAAGTACATAAACCAACACAAAACCAGAATGTGGCTGGTCCCATAAATAAATAGTCAGACGCATGGGAATCAGTATCTTGGTGACATTTCTTTGTTGATGAACCCTACAGAAAGCTGCCAATATTGTCGTCGTCTGCTGCATGGCTCAGACCTTGCTACCTGCATGGGGTTGTTAAATGGTGAGGCTGCTTGTGGTTTGAGCTCACTTGGTTCACTCTGCTCTGCCAATAGCCACGATTGCTGTATCTGTGTGAATTTTCAACTTGTACCATCTAGGGGCTGGGCTGTGCCTGTAAGTCCTAGGCCTGTGCTAGTGGCATCCTTCAATGCTGATGAGCAATACCAACCAGTGATATGACCAAAGCCTTCCCTGAGTAATAACTGGTTTGTCACGTGCCTTGCCATAGCTGGTAGAGCTCTTGTGTATTACAAACCATAAGCCCCTTAAGGATTTCCCCTCACCATGAGACTCAAACGAACTTGTTTGGTCAGTCTGTTACACAGGTGGGGAGAGGTTTCAGAGAGTCTCTGCCCTGGCTGTTCTCTGCCTGGGGTGGTGGGGTGGAAGGGTTTGCTCAGGTGATCCCCAAATCCAATGCACACTGTTCCATTTGTCTGCAGCTTCTGTGGTGGTGTGGGGAAGTTACCCGGTGCAACCATTTCAGCCTTCTGTGTTTGCAGTGTCTGGCACAGTGTGGGCTGGCTTATAACCGGGCAGCTACTGAAGTATAATTTCAGTGGACGTAGCCGGTAGTGGGGGAAATGTGGGATCCTCACATCCACCATACGGGGTGTGAAGTGTGCATTATGAACATTGGTCAGGAGCAAAGATGAGGCTGAGTTCATGGTTGCCTGGATCCTATTCCAGAGCATTCTCCTCTAGGCTGAGGGGTACTTTGAGGGCAGGTGCTTTCATTTGCAGATCACTTTCCAGAGAGGCAGGGGGCCTGACTCTCTGAAAGGTAGAGCATCCCACAGAAGCTGGAGGAGCCAATGGAGGCCGATTTCCCCCCTTATGAAATGTCATGCCTTCCCCCTTGCATACCCCTGCACTAGACATGAGGGCCATCACATAAGCAGGGCTCACACTGCAGCAAGTCTCCCAGGAGAGGCAGCACCCTGTCTAACTGAAGCGTAGGGTGAGCACCTACTCCTGCCTTGTGTAGGGAAGGGGCTGGCTGGGTACCTCACACACTCCCCCAGGCACAACTGAGGCTTACCCTCTGCCCACGCTGACTGAGCCTCTACCCATCCCTTCCATCTCCCCCTCATGACCAGCGCTTGCACCTGTCCCCTGGCATCTGCTTGCAGAGAAGCCAGAGTAACCCAGGCAAAGTTGGCTAAAACGTTCCAGGCTCCTTCCCCAGGCAGGGGGACCAGCAGCAGGGGTGGGGCAGGGCAGGAGTAGAGTAGTGCAGCTCACTTATACTGGGCTCACACTCCACCTTCACTGCCTCCAGTGCGGGTCCCGGGCTGCACAGCAGCAGCCTTCTGGTGCCCTGTGCCTGGCTTGTCCGGCTGCTAGTTCAGGCAGCGAGCTCAGGGTGTATGTGGGGCAGCAGCTGCAGCAGCTCCCACACAGCCAGCTCCAGCTCTGCTTGCTTGTGGCTGTGCTAGGGAGAGGAGGGAGGACCTGGGCAAGCAGGAGGGGCGGGAGCCAGCAGAGGCCAGGGAAGCCAGTGGAGGCCATGCAAGGAGGAAGGCTGATTGTAGTACATGCCCCTTAAACTTCACATTCCCCTGGGCAGCGTGCTCCCCACTTTGTGCCTCCCTGATCTAGTACATGCACATTTCACAAGTAATGCAAGTTGGGAAACTAGTGGGTATTCATGAAGCATGGTCTGCTAGTAATGCCTATCGCTTTGATAGAGTTAGCTAACACTGTAATTCTTACTATTTGGCCAGATAAGACAAGACAATCTAATGATCCCTTCTGATCTTAAACCCTATGAATCACATGTACTCCAGTTACACATCTAAACTGGTATATTAACTGCAGTAACCATGCAACAAGAAGGCATGAATTGTATGTGTGTGTCTGCACATGCAATACACACGCCAGTTTTCTGAAAACTGTTGTCTAAGTTATAAGATTCTGAAGGGAGTCTAGAGCAGAGCCAAGATCCGAACTGAAAAGTTTGTCTCCTAGGCCGTGGCTGCACTAGCCCTTCTGAACAGAGGGGCTATGATAATGTCGCACTTTAGAATATGCTAATGAGGCACTGCATGTCCATGTTAGTGGATGGATATGCAGTGCTTCATTAACATAATGGCAGCTATGCACACTTCAAAACTGCCAGTTTTGAAATGCACACTGCCCATCTAGCCAGGGGCCTTTCTAAACAGTCCCCTGATTTTGAAAGCCCCTTCTTCTCCTCTGGTTTTGGGAAGAAGGAGCTTTCAAAATCAGAGGGGGTCCTTTTGAAAGGCCCCCGGCTACACGGGCTGCGCACGATTCAAAAGCGGCACTTTTGAATCACGTGTGGCTGCCATTAGGCTAATGAGGTGCTGCATATTCATGACAGCACCTCATTAGCATCTTCCCAACTTGCTCTTTACCATGCCCCTTCTGAAAGGAGGGGGTTAGTGCAGATGTGGTCCTAGCGTCATGTTTGGGCTGCTAGACCTCTTATTACAGCTGGTCCAAAAAAAAAAAAAGTTTCAAAAGAAACAACATTTGCTCTTTTTGTCAACTTCAGTGAACTGATATGCAATGAACGTTTGAAATCCCTAGATGGAAATAAACTGTTGTGCTTTTTTGTACTTTTTCACCTCTGGAACTGGTATGAACAAAGCTTCAAAGTGAGAGTTCTAGCAGTAATGTCTTATTGGCCTTACTAACATAAGTGATTAATGCAGAATGGTTTTATTTAAAAAAATTAGCACAGCTCTCTAATACCAATACTGGGAAACCAGTTAATTTTATTCCAACAGCTTAAAAGGAGAAGCATACAACCTAGATAATTTTCTCTGGATTTTATGTTTGACTGAGTAAAAATCCACGGATGGTTTTTCAGATGCTAAGCGAACTTCTTGTCCATAGTAGTTCTCCAGGAATTGTACTATTTCAACCTGAATTATGCTGCTGCCACAGGCAGACACTTTGAAGGTGCTGCAGCTTATAGAGGAGTCGCACTTTTAAGACCTGCTAGTATTTCAGGAGAAAAATACGTGCATCTGTTTCCAAGTGGAGCAGAATTGAAAGATAATTTAAAGTTTCATCAGCTTCCTAGAAGTCAAAGCAACAGTTGTCTCAAGTTCAGCTCAGAGAGTTGTATAAAAGCTAGTATAGGCTCCTCTAGGTCCTAATGCAAGCATGGTCCCTGAGCCCAATGTGGCCGGTGGTTGCTCTCCTCTTCCGTACACAGGAGAAGCCTGTAGAGACAACATGTTCTGCACGCAATGTTCTGCCATAATCTGGGTGGTCTGGTACAGTTTGAGGGTTCTGATCAAGCATTGCATGCAGGCACCTGTACTTCCATGGCCCACATTTCTGGCACAAAAATAAGCAGCTACCTGGTCTATTTTTATGCAAGTCAGGTGTATCCCTAGCAAATTGTCAGTGGTGCCCTTGGTTGGGCAAAGTCTAGCTGCCCGTGTCCTATAGTTGAAAATATTAAGTGTATTTTTATTCAGGTCATGTAAATTGATTATAAAATAAATATTTGAAAAATCCTCCAACAGTGGATATGTACAGACTGTGTTCCTTTACCCTCTTTTCACTGTCCTTCCATAGTGTATTGATAGACGGTGATTTGGCTGATCAGTTCCAACTCATGAACTGAAATACATACACAAGGTTGTCAGCCTTGTCAACCAATGGGGTTGCTGCCTTAACCTAAGACATCTTAATAATTAAGTTTCTAATTTTTTTTTTTGCGGTGCCTAATGAAGAATGTTGGGAAATATATTTTAAGGGACGACAAGCGCCAAGAAACAGGACTTACTTCATACTTTAACAAATTAGCTATCAACTGTGTAATAAAAATATTTTTACAAGGGTTTTTTTTTAAAAATATATACACATATAAACGACCTTAGTTGTAATGCCCTGCTGGTATTGACGTGAATTCTGTGGTATCTAAATTTAGGTAAATGAGGTTGCACGGCAATCTCCATCATGTCTCAAAACAGCGATCACAAGATTGGTGACCTTGTCTACTTTGAAAATTGAAGTCTTCTTGAAAACTGGATCTGAAATCTATTTTTCTTTCTTTCTTCCCCCCCCGCCCCCGGTCCTCATTCAGCTCCATTGGAAGTTAGTACAAAGACTCCCGCTGACGACAAATGCTGGATCAGATCCCAGACACCATCCCAGATAACAATGGTTTCAAGCACTGCCAGGCTGGGCAGTGAAGATGGAGCTCAAGTGGATTAGTGCTGCTTTAACTTGAATGCTCCTTTGGAAACACTCTTCGGGCAATTTGGTCCAGTCTACATCATCCAGCCAAATCTGGTGTGAATGTTGCTTATCTAGAACTGTATCTAAAGAGTTCCAGTTGGTTTTTCATACAGGGTTCAAATGCTGGTGTAGACAACGTGAATGGGCCAGATCCTGCACTCTAATGCAGGCAACACTCCCCCTGGAGTATTTGGCTGTGTAACGAATGAGGGATCAGGTCCTAAGTCACTAGTGTCATTGACTTGTGTCTTAACCGTTGCATTATACTTTAAGGTAGTTAGCGTGGGAGCTGTCTTGCTTCAAAGAGTTAATATGTGGGATTTGGCCTCCTGTGGAGGAGAGCTTCTCGTTGAGCTTCCGGTTTATCTGCTCCATGTGTTTGTTGTTCTTTCTGGCTTGCCGGAGGGACCTCTTGACTTTCTTCACCCGGTCTCGCAGCTCTTTGTTGCGTTTCTCCAAGGTTGCCACCTTCTGCTGCAGTTTCTTCACTTGATCTTCTTCCTCAAATAGGGCTTTCTGGACCGAAGAGCACATGAGCTGAGGGAACAGAAGAAAGGATAGAGGACACATGAGTTCGAAAGCAAAGCCAGGAAGCAACTTATACTATTAAGACACATGTAAATTCCCTAAATATTTTATTGATGGAACGCTCCACAGTAGTAGCTCCTATTCCCCACAACTGGACAATTGCTCTCAAAAGGTCCTTTCCGTTTTGCAGCTTTCTTCTAAAGTCCTCTCTCTCTCTCTGTGCTTATCTGAATATAAGAACCAATTAGTTCAGCTCTAAAGAACATGAGCTGTCAACATCACTTTAATGAGCTCCATAAGAGGCTAGTTTAGATCAGTGGTCTCCAATCTCTTTTCACTTGCAGATCAAAAATGTTTGAACAGAGGAGCAGATCCCTTTGGAAATCTTAGGTATAATCTACAGAGCTCCAGGGCAATGGCACCAAGAGCTGCCGTGGGCCCGGGGTCAAGGTGGAAGAGCGGCCAGGCTCCCTGCCCCTGGAGGGAGTGTGGCCATGACCAGAGGGGCGGGGCTTAGGGCAGTGAGCCCTGCTCCCCACCATGCCTGGAGCAGTGCCACAGTGCTCTGTATCCTCTTAAAGGGGCTGGAGCTCCTGCCACTGCCGCTGCTACTGCGACGGCAGCTGGAGCTCCTGGCTCCTTTGAAATGCCGGACCTTGGGGCATGAGGACAGGCTGAGGGATTTGGGCTTGTTTAGTTTACAGAAGAGAAGACTTAGAGGTGATTTATTAGCAGCCTTCAACTTCCTGAAGGGGAGCTCTAAAGAGGAGGGTGAGAAACTGTTCTCAGTGGTGCCAGATGGCACAACAAGGAGTAGTGGTCTGAAGTTAAAGAGGGAGAGGTGCAGGTTAGATATGAGAAAAAACTACTTCACCAGGTGGGTGGTGAAGCACTGGAATGCGTTGCCTAGAGAGGTGGTGGATTCTCCATCCCTTGAGGTTTTTAAGTCCCGGCTGGACAAGGTCCTGGCTGGGATGACTTAGTGGGGGTTGATCCTGCTTGAAGCAGGGGGCTGGACTAGATGACCTCCTGAGGTCCCTTCCAGCCTTGTGATTCTGTGAACTGCCCCTTTGCCCTGCCACCCCTCCCTCAATAGGCCTACCCTGGGCTATTGGGCCATATGCCAAAAACAACTGGTTTAGATCAATGTGGCATTCAGTTGAACCTAAGAGGGCGACCTGGCTTGTTTCGACTGTTTCATATTTGGGATTTAAATTGAGCCCATTGGGTTTGACCTTTTGCAAAATACATAATTGGACACAGATTTATTTTTTAACCATTCTGGAGTTCCAGGCTAGAGAGGAAGGGGCTGGCACAATGATCTAAATCTCACACTTGATGTGCCCCCATTGCCTGGAACCACAAGGTCAGCTCCTGGCAAGTGTGGAGTCTGCCCTTCGAAATTCTAAAACAACCCCAGATGTTATGCGGTTCCATCCGTATAAGTCTCTTAGATAAGACCTTAAAAAGCAAAATCAGGTCATCTTGGGGTGGACATTAAAGCACCCATGGCCTTATTCTTGAGAGTAGAAGTCTGTCCTTGTTCAAAAATCCTCTGCCCCAATCCAACCCCTCTGTTGCACAGTGTACAATGCACCAGCGGATTGCTGCATTTTAGTGTTCCTAAATACATCCATCTTCTCCTCACTCTTCTGCCCTCTAATTACTCAGGAAAAATTCCCCTGACTTCAGCAAGAGTCATGCCTGCATGACAACTACAGGAATGCCCTCAGAGTTTGCAAAGCATTTTGGAATTCTCCCAGATGAATGAGCCCAAGTAGAAATGGAAAGCTAAGGAGTAGCCTGATAAATAATTTCTCAACAATGGTATCAAATATTTAGGCTTGTTACATTACAAACAAGTTACTTATCACCTCCAGCTAACCCAACGTAAGCCTACAAAAGACTAAAGAGGATCAAGTTAAATGGATGCCCCAAATTTAAAAACCACAGTAGGAGAACCAAAAAAGTGTCACCCATGGTTTATGGCTCATCACGTGGTTTTTCTCTTTTTCCAGCCTTTGTTTTATGTTTCACTTCCCAGCTATGTGGCTGTCTGAAGAGTGTTATAAAATCTATTTTAAAAAATGAAAACTTGTGCTAATAAAAAATTGAAGTGAGGCACTGCTTGGGACAAAATTTTAGGGAACCAAAGGTTTTAAATTCCTAATGCATCATGTTAGTAAATCTGTGCATCGTGCCAATAAACATGGAAGTACAGTAGCAACTGGAGGAAGTGAAGTCATTTCTAGAGCCTTTGTTTCCTCCTATTCTATCTAGGAAAATATTCCTCAAATTTTAATAGTGTGATTGGAATTTTAAGCTGCATTTGTCACAACAGGCCATCAAATGTTGGGGCAGGGGGGCTTAAGAGGAAGGAGTGCTGTTTCTTTGATTACATTTTCCTTTGTATTTCCTATCTTCTTGTGTTTTTTTAAATAGGCATTGAGGGCTTTGGATAGGCTTCCTTTGGGATAGAGTACACATAAAACTGAAATCTAATAAATAAGCGAATCCTTGAAGAGATAGTGTATATAACTGCATGTACTTATTCATTATGTTTTCCATCTTGTTTTGTAATGTTTTTTAGCAAACGGCAGGTGGTAGGTAGATGGGTAATGTTTCATTTGCTTTGGAAACCTTCCAGACGTAAAAAACCTCCGTGGGATAACATTGCAGCAGCTTCCTGTTGCAGCCAGCTACTTTGCTTCAGTACATTTTACATACAAGACCCAAAACTTTGCTGGAGACAGAGCCATCTGCAGGCACCACAGTCCCTTCCACCCCCACCCCCACCCTGGGAAGCTTTATAAATGCATACCAAGCAGAATGCCTAAAACAAAGGAGCAAATGCTTTTCAGAGAAGGAATTTTTTTAACGCATATTGCAAGTGAAATCCATGAGCTATTTGAAATCAGCCAGGAATTCTTCGCTTCCATGTTCCCCTGTCCCACGTGTAAGGAATGTGCCAGCAGCAACTCAATGCAGCTGAAGGCTGGGAGGATTGTGTCTCCCAGAGATCATTTGCATGAGAATGCAAAGGTGTGTATATGTGATACCTTGCAAACAAAGCCTGATGGATAGCAAGGAAGCAATGAAATTTTGTCTATTGTAAACACATGGTTGTAAAATCACAGTTTATGCTAACACTCAGTATTAGAACTGTGAAATCTCACCAATGCTCCAAGTCATTGTGGGGGACAGGGCGGTCATCGTGACTGCATGGGACATGGATTACATGGGGCTCCCCTGGTTTAAAGCATTGTAAAGCAAAAGGAGAGGGATGCGGTTGAACCAGCTAACTGAGTGCCTTGGCCCTACAGCTATAAGCCTGGTTTGACTAGTGCTCCCAACCTGCTAAAAGATAGAGCTGGATACTAGTGTTTGTATCTTGCATGAAACTCTACTTTGGTAGATGCTGTGAGCTGAAATCACTGGGTGGCAGCCAAGGCCACTAAGAGCTGAAATCGCAGGGTTTTGCCTGAGGCTAAACCCACAGCAGACAGTGCAACCGGCGGATGGCTGGTAGGAGCAGCAGCCAATGGACGGAGCAGATGGCGGCTGGCTGGTAGGAGCGGCAGTGGGCAGCCGATGCGACCAGCAGATGGCCAGTGTGGCAGCTGGCAAGGAGCAAGCAGACCACCGGACCAGTGCAAAAGTGGCATTGCCTCAGGTTCCATGAGGGAATGCCTCAGTGTGAGGTGTCAGTGCCCGCACAGACTGGGCCGAGTTGTAAGTTGGCATTTGAAGTGGGGGTATGGAGAAAGTTGGGTGTGTGGATTAGCTGTTTACAGTATTGGACTGGTGAGCCTGAGAAGCCCAGGACACTGCTCAATCTATTTCAGCTGGGACAGTTACTTGAGGACTGGTTATGACCTCTGGGTGTGGTATTTTCCCAAGTTTATGCTAACTGACCTTTCTGCCTCTTTCATTGAAGTTCTTTTCTAGACTCAGACTCTCTGCTTGCGAGTGGGGAAGCGTTGCGTCTCCAAGGTGCCTGGGGGTGTGTGAATTTCCCAGGCTACTGGGTGGGGGCTTGAGCCAGTTCTGTCTTAGAGGGATGAAAAGGAACCCCTAAATGTTGAACCCGGCCATGGTTGCTGCTGACTCCTTCCGGCAGAATGGTTACACAGGCAAGGCTTCAATGCAAACATTTAATCTTAAATCAAGCTTACAGCTGTCACTTGCAGTTTCTTAAATCTGTCTCTACTGGGGATGAAAACATAATTTTCATGGGTCATCAATATCATTCAATATCTAGCTATTGTGAGATTTCCTGCATCTTTCTTGGAAGCATCTTTTGGTGGCCTCTGCCAGAGAAAAGGTACTGCACTAGATCAACTTTGGGTCTGACTCAGGCTGGCAGTTCCTATGCAGAGATATGACTCCAATCTGAGAAATAGCTATGTAAGAATAACATCTTGTTACATAGTGCACAACTCTTGGATGTATCAGAATCCCTAGCTGCTGACGTTAGTGACAAAAATCAGCTTTGACTACTGTTGATCTCTCCATCTAGGCTATCTTTTTGTGGGGCGTGACTCATATCAGAGCATCTCTTAACTATTATTGAGCTGTCCAGGGCCAAAATACCTATTTTGTATGATCTGCATTTTATTCCTCATTGTGCCTCATCGTCAGGATTGTCTACTAAATTCCAGCTAACCCAGTGCAAGTCTACTAATGACAACACGGTTGCCCTGTATGCTAGGGTAGCATTGGTCCCAAAGAACTTTTATTTCAGCTGATAACCTATGTAATAGACAGCCAGAAGCCCTCCTGACATTCTGCTTCCCTGTTGTGTTTTACAGGACTAGGAAACCTCCCCCCACATCCTTTTAATTGTGCAACAGTCAAATGATGGAGTCCTAATCAATCACATAACGTAATGGCAGACAAGTAAATCATGACGAGTTTTTAAAGTGCTTCTATACGAACACTAGAAGTCTAAATAAAAAGATGGAGAATTAGAATGCTTTGTATTGAATGAGGATATGGATATAATACGCATCACAGAAACTAGGATCATCAATGGGACACAGTAATACCAAGGCACAAAATTTATCAGAAGGACAGAACAGGTCATGCTGGTGCAGGGAGTGGCACTATATGTGAAAGACAGCATAGATTCAAATGAATATAATAAATGTTAAATGAATCAAACTGTTCCATAGAATCCTTATGGATAGTAATTCCATGCTCTAATAATATGAATGTAGCAGTAAGAATATATTACTGACCACCTGACCAGGATGGTGACTGTCCCTGTAAAATGCTAAGGGAGACTACAGAGGTGATTAAAAATAAAAAACTCTGTAACAAGTGGGAATTTCAGCTATCCCCATATTGACTGGATACATGTGACCTCAGGATGGGATGCAGAGATAAAGTTTCTTGACACCATAAATGATCGTTTCTTGAGGCATCTAGTTCTAGATCCCACAAAAGGAGAGAACATTCTTGGTTTACTTCTAAGTGGAGTGCAGGATCTAGTCAATGTGGCAAATATAGCTGGACCACTTGGAAAGAGTGACCATAATATAATTAAAGTTAACATCCCTCTAGTGGGGAAAAAAGCTAGCAGCCCAACATTAAATGCCATAATGTCAGAAAGGGGAACTACCCAAAAATGAAACTAGTTAAACAGAAATTAAAAGGTAGAGTGCAAAAATAAGATCCCTGCAAGTGGCATGGAAATGTCTCAAAGACTCCACAACAGAGGCCCAAGTTAAATGGATACCCCACATTTGAAAAACACTGTAGGAGTCCCAAAAAAGTGCCACCCATGGCTTACCAACTAAATAAAAGTGAGAGATAAAAAAATACATCAATGAAAAAGGGGGAGGTAAATCCTAGTGGGGAAAATAGAAAGAAGCACAAACTCTATCAAATGAAGTGTAAAAAATATAATTAGGAAGGTCAAATATAATTTAAAGAAGGGCTAGTGAAAAGCAAGAGCAAAAAAACTGGAATCATTAAGTACATCAGAAGCAGGTCACTGGACAATCAAGATTAAAAGAAGCACTCCAGGATGATGTCATTGCAGGGCAACTAAGTGAATGTTTTGCAGTGGTATTCACGTCTGAGGATGTGGATGTGAGGGAGATTACCAATCCTGAGCCATTCTTTTTAGGTGACAAATCTGAGGAATGGCCTAGATTCAGGTGTCATTACAAAAGGTTTTGGAATAAATTGATAAACTGAACAGTAATAAATCACTAGGATCAGATGGGCGTTTACCCAAAAGTTTGAAAGAACTTAAGTGTAAAATTGTGAACTACTAACTACAGCTGATAGGAATAAGGGCATTTCAAAGTTGGCGAGGTCCTTTTGAAAAGGAGCCCTGCCTGGATGAGCCAAGGGGCAGCGAAAAGTGGCAATTTTGAAGCACCATGGCTGGTGCCATGCTAATGAGGTGCTGAGGGTTCCGCTTTTATAGACAAGATTAGAGCCACATTTTGCCCACTTTCAGTCTTGTATAAATGTACAGTGACTCCACTTAGGTCCTACAGAACAGTGTTTCTTAAACTTCTTGAGGCTACAGAACACCAAACAATAATAATTTTTATGCGGAACACCTATGAAAATTTTCTTCCAAAAAATTGTCGTCTGACCAAAAATCCCAAATTGCAACATATAGAGCAAAACCAAAATGAAGTAATTTAATCAGGCATCATAACAATGGAGTAATATTGTATTTGCTTTTAATAACAGGAATTATATACCCTGTGTATTTTTTCAAATGTTCGTTGTCCGCAGAACACCAGCGTTCCACAGAATATAGTTTCAGAAGCAGTGCTCTAGAGTTACACCAGTGTAAATTATCAGAGAGGTAGCTGAGTTAGTCCGTATCTTCGAGAACAACAGGAAGTCCTGTGGTACCTTATAGACTAACAGATATTTTGGAGCATAAGCTTTGATGGGCAAAGACCCGTTTCATCAGATGCATCTGATGCATCAAAGCTTATGCACCAAAGTATCAGTTACTCTATAAGGTGCCACAGGACTAGTGTAAATGGGATCACTTGTTATCACTCACACCTCAGAAGGCCACAAGGAACTGGATTTTGCTTGTGTGTAGATTCTGTGCTGTCAGTCTACATCTTCTGCCAGCAGGCTCCATTTCCTGCTGCACACAAAATGACTGTTGGTGTAAAACACGAAACACCTGTGACCATGTAGTGTCAGTGAAAGCCAGCTGAGTAAATTGCTCTGGCGTGCCCATCAGATTCAGATAGCAGGCCACTGAAGTCTCCTCCATAGTGCCCCTGGAAATCGCACTACTATTACCCTTACCATGAGCAATCCAACTACCATGCCCACTATACACACTATCATGAACACTGACCCTCTTACTCCTCCTAACTCTAGGCCTAATTTATGAATGAATTCAAGGGGGCCTAGAATGAGCAGAATAAACATAAAGGATAACTAGTCTAATCCATAAGACAACTAATTTCGACTTACTTAATCATGAATAAACCCATGGTTATCTTCATGACCCCACTGCATTTCATCTACTCCTCCACCTTCATCATTAGCATTATGGGACTTTCATTCAACCGGGCCCATATAATTTCAACTCTACTCTGCCTGGAAAGCATAATACTATCTCTATTTATCATAATATCGATATGATTTACCCAATTACAAATTTCATCATTCACACTTGCCCCTATACTTCTACTAGCCTTCTCAGCTTGCGAAGCAGAAATAGGATTATCACTTCTAGTTGCATCCTCACGAACTCATGGCTCAAACCAGCTAAAAAACCTCAACCTACTACAATGCTAACAATCCTAACACCTACAATCATATTAATCCCCACGACTATCCTATGCAAACCAAATCAACTGTGAACAGCCACAACAGCCCACAGCCTCTGAATTGCGACACTAAAGCTGCGTCTACACGTGCACGCTACTTCGAAGTAGCGGCAGTAACTTCGAAATAGCGCCCGTCACGTCTACACGTGTTGGGCGCTATTTCGAAGTTGAAATCGACGTTAGGCGGCGAGACGTCGAAGTCGCTAACCCCATGAGGGGATGGGAATAGCGCCCTACTTCGACGTTCAACATCGAAGTAGGGACGTGTAGACGATCCGCGTCCCGCAACATCGAAATAGCGGGGTCCTCCATGGCGGCCATCAGCTGGGGGGTTGAGAGATACTCTCTCTCCAGCCCTTGCGGGGCTCTGTGGTCACCGTGGGCAGCAGCCCTTAGCCCAGGGCTTCTGGCTGCTGCTGCTGCAGCTGGGGGTCCGTGCTGCATATACAGGGTCTGCAACTAGTTGTTGGCTCTGTGTATCTTGCACTGTTTAATGAAAGTGTGTCTGGGAGGGGCCCTTTAAGGGAGCGACTTGCTGTTGAGTCCGCCCCGTGACCCTGTCTGCAGCTGTGCCTGGCTCCCTTATTTCGATGTGTGCTACTTTGGCGTGTAGACGTTCCCTCGCTGTGCCTATTCCGATGTTGGGCTGAGCAATGTCGAAGTTGAACATCGACGTTGCCAGCCCTGGAGGACGTGTAGACGTTATTCATCGAAATAGCCTATTTCGATGTCGCAACATCGAAATAAGCTATTTCGAAGTTGGGTGCACGTGTAGACGTAGCCTAAGCCTACAATGACTCAAACCATCTCCATGACAAACCATAACCTTCTCAAATCTTTACATAGCTGTAGACCAAATCTCAGCCCCCCTACTCGTCCTATCATGCTGGCTAACCCCATTAATAATCATAGCTAGCCAAAACCACCTAATCACAGAACCAATTCAATGAAAATGAATATTTATCTCCACCCTAGCCTTTCTACAAATTTCACTTATCCTAGCCTTCTCGGCTACAGACCTAATCCTATTCTTCATTGCATTTGAAACCACATTAATCCCAACAGTTATTTATTATTACACGATGAGGTAATCAAATAGAACGCTTAAATGCTGGAACTTACTTCCTATTCTATACTCCCATTGGCTCCATCCCACTACTAATCGCCCTAATATACCTATACACATACTCAGGCACCCTATACACCCTAAACATACAATTAACCCCCCAGACGACATCAAACACATGAGCTAACACAATATGAGCTTCAGCCCTACTTATTGCCTTCATAGTTAAAGCCCCATTATACGGCCTACACCTGCGGCTCCCAAAAGCACACATCAAAGCCCCAATCGCAGAATCAATAATCCTGGCAGCCATCCTTCTAAAACTTGGAGGTTACGGAACTATTCGCATCTTGATAGCCACTAACCTATCAACAAACAACCTCTACTACCCATTTATTATCCAGGCCCTATGAGGAATAATCATAACGGGCTCAATTTGCCTATGACAAACCAACCTAAAATCTCTAATCGCCTATTCATCAGTAAGCCACATAGGACTCGTCATTGCCGCAGCACTCACCCAAACAGAATGGGGATACAATGGAGCAATCGCCCTAATAATTGCTCATGGATTCACATGTTCTATACTATTCTCCCTAGCCAACATAAACTAAGAACGAATCCACAGCCGAACCCTACTAATAGCCCAAAGCATACAACTACTAGCCCCCCTTCTCAGTTTATGATGACTTATCACCTGCATGAACAACATAGCCCTACCCCCCACTATTAACCCTCTATCAGAACTCACTTCCATAATCTCTCTCTTCAACTGATCAAACACAACAATCATCTTAACAGGACTGAGCACTCTAATCACAGCAACATACACCCTTTACATATTCATCACAACACAATGAGGTCAACTACCCTCACACATCAAAAATCTCGCCCCAACCCAAACACGAGAACACCTCCTCACCATCCTTCACATCACACCCCCAATACTACTAATTTTAAAGCCAGAACTAATCTGAGGCACTTCATTCTGTTAATATAGTTTAAAACAAACATTAGACTGTGGCTCTAAAAATAGGAGTTCAAACCTCCTTATAAACCAAGAATGACGACGGTTGAGCTGCTAACTCTACCAACTAAGAGTAACATCTTAGCCTTCTCACTTTTAAAGGATAACAGCCATCTGTTGGTTTTAGGCACCATATAACTCTTGGTGCAACTCCAAGTAAAAGTAATGTCAACCATTCTCAACTCAACTATTCTACTCACTTTACTACTACTAACCCTCCCCCTACTACCAATACCATTAATATCCCCAAAAACAGCAGTAAAAACTGCCTTCCTCATATCAACAATCCCACTAATCATATTCACCCACATAAACATTGAATCTATCATCACCAACTGATACTGACTTCACACATCTTCATTTACCCTCAACATTAGTTTCAAACTAGATCAATATTCCATCACATTCCTACCTATCGCCCTCTATGTTACATGATCCATCCTAGAATTTACCAAATGATACATAGCCACAGACCCGCACATCAAAAAATTCTTCAAGTACCTCCTAATCTTCCTAATTGCTATAATAATATTAGTTACTGCCAACAACATATTTCAACTCTTCATCGGATGAGAAGGAGTCGGAATCATATCATTCCTCCTAATCAGTTGATGATATGGATGAGCCGAAGCAAACCTATCCGCACTACACGCCATCATCTACAACCGAATCGGAGACATTGGACTAATCATCAGCATATCATGATTAGTAACAAACCTAAACTCATGAGAACTTCAACATATCTTCTCAGCAACCCACCAAACCCCATTACTTCCCCTCCTTGGCCTAATCCTAGCAGCAACAGGAAAATCGGCCCAATTCGGATTACACCCATGACTGCCAGCCGCAATAGAAGGCCCAACCCCCGTCTCTGCCCTACTTCATTCAAGCACAATAGTGGTTGCCGGCATCTTCTTACTAATCCGAATCCACCCACTTTTAGCCACAAACAACACTGCACTATCAACATGCCTATGTCTTAGGGCAATCACCACACTATTTACCGCCCTGTGTGCACTCACCTAAAACGACATAAAAAAAATCATCGCTTTCTCCACATCAAGCCAACTCAGCCTAATAATAGTAACAATTGGCCTAAATCAACCACAACTTGGTTTCCTACCCATTTCACTGCACGCATTCTTCAAAGCAATGCTATTCTTATGCTCCGGATCCATCATTCACAACCTAAATAATGAACAAGATATTTGAAAAATAGGCGGACTACACAAATCT
The DNA here is from genome assembly GCF_033958435.1 of Carettochelys insculpta. NCBI lineage: Eukaryota > Metazoa > Chordata > Testudines > Carettochelyidae > Carettochelys > Carettochelys insculpta. Next base: position 366,604,996 of record NC_134137.1, on the reverse strand, counting down.
CTACCATTTACATCATCATGCCTAACCATCCGAAACACAGCATTAACAGGAACCCCATTCCTAACCGGATTCTTCTCAAAAGACACAAACATTGAAACAATAAATACCTCATACCTAAACGCCTGAGCCCTACTACTAACACCTACCGCAACCTCATTCACCGCAATCTACAGCGTACGAATAGTAATCCTAGTACAAACAAGACACCCATGACACCACCCTTCCCTCCTACTTAATGAAAACAGCACCCTTATTACAAACCCAATCGCCCGACTGGCTATAGGAAGCATTATCGCCGGGCTATTAATCTCATCAAGCTTCCTCCCAACAAAAATCCCACCAATAACCATACCCATATACATCAAAACATCGGCACTAACCATCTCCCTATTAGGCCTCCTCATAGCCATCAAACTAACAACTTTCACTAACAAAATAACACACCCTACTGCACCACACAACTTTTCAAACTCACTAGCCTACTTTAATACTTTAACTCACCGCTCAATACCAAAAACCACACTAAAACTCAGCCAAACCATAGCAACGCACCTAACCGACCTCTCCTGATACGAAAACATCGGATCAAAAGGACTAACAAAATCACAGACAACCATAATCACACTCATATCCTCACAAAAAGGCCTCATCAAAATCTACACAACCTCATTCATCCTATCCCTCGCCATTCTACTCTACCTAACCTGATAGTCCGCAAACTAAATCCAACACAACAAATGTCAAAAACAAGCCCCAACCAACCACTAACAATAACAACGCCCCCCATCAATAGAACCATGAAACTCCACTAAAATCTATTCAAACAACAAACATTTCACTAACCTCAGTAACAACCAGACCTAGCCCACTAACACTCCATTCTCCACATAAAACAACAACTGCCAACAACAAAAAAACAACATACCCAAGACACCACATAACCTCATCACGACCAGACCAAGCCAACGGATATACATCTGCCGCCAAAGCAGCAGAGTAAGCAAACACCACTAACATTCCCCCCAAATAAATCAAGAACAACACCAAACCTATAAAACTACCACCAACCCCAACCAACATCGAACACCCAAAAACAGCCCCAAAAATTAAACCAACAACCCCATAATAAGGAGAAGGTCCACATGCCAAACCAACAATTCACAAAATATAACATGCCCCCAAAAAATAAACACAATACATTATGCATTCCCACTTGGACTTTAACCAAGACCTATGGCTTGAAAAACCACCGTTGTAATCAACTACAGAAACCTAATGACCACCAACCTGCGAAAAACCCACCCCCTACTAAAAACAATCAACAACTCATTTATTGACCTCCCAACACCATCCAACATTTCTGCCTGATGAAACTTCAGCTCACTCCTAGGAGCCTGCCTAATCCTTCAAATCACCACAGGCCTCTTCCTCGCAATACATTAATCATCAGACATTTCATTAGCCTTTTCCTCAGTAGCCCACATCACTCAAGACGTACAATACAGATGACTGATTCGCAACATACACGCCAACGGAGCCTCATTATTCTTCATCTGCATCTACCTACACGTCGGACGAGGAATCTACTACGGCTCATACCTATTCAAAGAAACATGAAACATTGGAGTTATACTACTCTTCACAGTAATAGCAACCGCATTCGTAGGATACGTCCTGCCCTGAGGACAAATATCATTCTGAGGGGCAACCGTAATCACAAACCTACTTTCAGCAATCCCGTATGTAGGAAATACCCTCATACAATGAGTATGAGGAGGTTTCTCAGCAGACAACGCAACCCTAACCCGATTCTTCACCTTTCATTTTCTCCTGCCCTTCTCCATCGTAGGCCTAACAATCGTCCATCTCCTGTTTCTACACGAAACAGGATCAAACAACCCAACAGGCCTAAACTCAAACATCGACAAAATCCCATTCCACCCCTACTTTTCCTATAAAGACGCCTTTGGATTGATCCTAATACTAGCCATCCTCCTCACCCTAACCCTATTCTTCCCATACCTCTTAGGAGACCCAGAAAACTTTACACCAGCCAACCCACTCTCAACACCCTCCCCACATCAAACCAGAATGATACTTTGTGTTCGCTTACGCCATCCTACGATCAATCCCAAACAAACTTGGCGGAGTGCTTGCTCTACTCTTTTTTCCATTCTAATCTCATTCCTACTCCCAATTCTACACACATCAAAACAACGCACAATAATATTCCGACCAATCTCCCAAACACTATTCTGATCCCTAGTAGCCGACCTACTCATTCTTACATGAATCGGAGCTCAGCCAGTCGAAAACCCATTCATCACAATCGTACAACTAGCATCAATCATCTACTTCACGATTCTACTCATCCTACTCCCAACCATAAGCATTATCGAAAACAAAATACTAGGATGAAACTACCCTAGTAGTTTAGTTTCCCCCCCCCTTTTTTTAAAGCACTGGTCTTGTAAACCAGAGAACAGAGAAGGAACCCTCTCCCTAGAGTAACTCAAAAGAGAAGGCCTCAAACCTTCATCCCCGGCCCCCAAAGCCGAAATTTTAACTAAACTATCCTTTGACTTAGGGTAGTTTATAACCCTAAACCTATATTACCAAATTTTTAGCCGACTTCTCCCTGCCTCAGCACTAAAGAGCACCACTGTCATGCTTCCAGCACAGGAGGATGAGTTCTGAGGAGGGCTACCGGGAAAGTGGTGGATGGGCCAAAGTGGAGGCGTCTGCAGCTTTGGCACTGCTTTGTTCTCTTCAAGCACTGGCAGACACACTCCAGTGTCTCTGTATGAGCTGGCATTGTCCCCTCCACTGCTCCCTAAGAGTGAGAAGGGTGGCTGTAGGAACGACTGCCAGCCAGCCGCTCAACCCGTCCTGAAGTATGCCGGCTCAGAGGCCGACCACCTTTGTACACTGAAAGCATCATAAGTGGCTGATGGAAGGACAGTGGATCAAAGGAAGAGTGAGGAAGGGACTACAAAGGAAAAAAAATTCCTGTACTGCATGCTATTAATGAATGGTGAGTGTAGTGTCACTTAGTGAGAGGACAGTGCTAGCAAACAATGGATAGCTTACCGATCCCACCGAGCTCTAAGGGACCGCTCTTGGAACAAGTACTTACAAGGCATTCTAGTTGAATTGAGCGATGCAGCCACAGGACCCCTGAGAGATACTCTAACACTACACGTGGCTTAGAACAGCTTCTGAATTGCCCTTCTGGGCTCTGGTGGTATTGTGCTTACCTTCTCTAACCATTTGTTCTTCCTGAGGTGACTTCTGCTAGGACTGTCTCTCTGCTCTATAGCAGCTTTAGCTTGCAAACTTGGAGGGTGGCCTGAGGTCAAATCAACTGCAGGACCCAGTTAAGAACAGGTGCCATGGACATGGGAAATTCCTTGGAGTGGTAGGTTTCTAGCATCTCTCAGGATTCAGCCAGGGTGTCTATTTTTCTAGAATAATAAATTCATTTGTCCAAGTTTGACATATTTGGTCTTCAAAATGTGTCCTATGCCTTAAGCCTCACTCCATCCACAGACTTAAAAAAACATGTATTCAAACCCATAAAAATTGGCATTAGGTCAAATACTTGTTTTGCTAATTAAATTGCAGCAATCAGTACTGTTATGGCATGTGCACACACTTTATGGCTACGTCTACACGTGCCCCAAACTTCGAAATGGCCATGCAAATGGCCATTTCGAAGTTTACTAATGAAGCGCTGACATGCATATTCAGCGCTTCATTAGCATGCGGGCGGCAGCGGCGCTTCGAAATTGACGAGCCTTGCTGCCGCGCGGCGCGTCTAGACGGGGCTCCTTTTCGAAAGGACGCCACCTACTTCGAAGTCCCCTTATTCCCGTGAGCTCATGGGAATAAGGGGACTTCGAAGAAGGTGGCGTCCTTTCGAAAAGGAGCCCCGTCTGGACGCACCGCACGGCGGCAAGGCTCGTCAATTTCGAAGCGCCGCTGCCGCCCGCATGCTAATGAAGCGCTGAATATGCATGTCAGCGCTTCATTAGTAAACTTCGAAATGGCCATTTGCATGGCCATTTCGAAGTTTGGGGCACGTGTAGACACAGCCTATATGTTGTATAAAATCTGTATTTCATACATAAGATGATTTCAGACTGGCTGGAGCACTGGCCTCTCTTCTATAGCTGTTTCAAAGAAGCTTTGTAGTAACAGCATAATGAACAGCAATTGCTCTGCCGTCAAAGGCACAAGGACATAATGGTAGCATTTATATATTATGAATGGTATACAAATGATTAAGTTGGCATTGAACAGATCAAGTAGGTTAGCAGCAAGGTCAAACCTCAGCAGTGCCAACTCAGCCATTCATCTACTTGAGGGAGATACCTTAAGCTTCAGATAGACTCGCACAATGAATTTATTTATAGGAGTTTCAAATGTGGTGGATTCTGCATCACTTTGTCTGTAATTTTAGACTGGATGTCTTTCTAGAAGATACACTTCTCTTCAGCCAGAAGTTTTGGTCTGTGTTATGCACCAGGTCAGATTAGGGGCAGGTCTACACTTACCAGGAAATCAGTGTTGTGGCATTTGATCCCCCAGGGATCAATTTAGCAGGTCTACTAAAGACACACTAAATCAACTGCCGATCACTTTCTCGTTGACACCCCCCCCGCCAAGTGTCCACACAGCTTTTTTGTCAAAGGTGCTGTTCCTCATCTGGGAGAGGCAGAAGGTTGTCGGTGACATGCATTTTGTGTGTGGACGCTCCACCAGTTTTGTCGACAAAACTCTTGAGTGTCACTGTAGCCTTAGATTTAAAATAGCCTTCCAGTTCTTTAGCAGCTGTAGCTTGAGAACCATTTGCATGAAGGATTTTAATATATGGGGTTGGGTGGGGAACTAGCATGAACACTCCCAAAGGTTTAGCCCTGAGCATAGGTGAGGTCTTGCATACCTCTTTGTTGAGACCTGCATTTCCAATGTTGTCTTCACTAGTAATTGACAGTAAAATAACACTTTCTGTGATGTTTTTATTAACCTCTGAGCTCAGGTAATGATGATATTTAGCACCCAGTCAGCAGTTTTTCACGCAGCTGTACTACAGTACAAGTGCCATATAAGTGCCAAATTCCTGTCTCTCTTGCCTCCGTATAAGGCCCACTTTGGGGCTGCATTTCTGGGTTCTCTTCCAGTGTTGCTGGTTACCCATGTAAAGTCGGGGTCCTGGCCTGAATGGGGCAATACAGCCTTTTGCATGGATTCCCATCAGAGGTATGGCAGGAATGGTGTACCAGGAACCTCCCAGTCCCCAGGGCAATGAAAGAAGGTGTAGCACAGCGCAGTGGTGCATGTGTTAAGCTGACTGTGTCTGTCTGAACTACACTTAAAGGGGTGTTGTTGAGATAAAAATTATATTTTGAGTAAGCATAAAAACTTTCCCTCTGTTACTGAAAACAGCTTTAATGATGCAGAAAAGGATTTTTACAATCTAGGTTAGGCTACATGCTGTTTCTTGACTATTAGCACTTCACTCGGTATGGATACAGAAATTAGACTGCAAATATTTCCTTCTTTTAAATAGTTATTCTGATTTCAGACTTATGCACTAGCACAATTATAACTCTGACTCGAGGCTCCATATAATATGTACTCTACATAAAATACATAATAAAACCTCTTCATTCATTTTATTCTTAATTCATATAAACCTTTCTAACTTATTTGTCCTTATACTCTGTTGTTATTGGTACTATTATTAATATTTCTTGTATTGCAATGCCCAGTTAGGCCCTATTGTACCTAAAACTACAGGTTAAACCTCTCTCATCTGTCGCCCTTGGGACCTGACTGGTGCCAAACAAGAGAATTTTCCAGATGATGGGAGGTCAATATTGTCTAGCACATTACCAACACTTCCATGGCTTACTGGGCTCTTAAAAGACATTTGGGGTAAATGACAACTAAATAACAGCAAAGAACACTGAGAGTTAGAACTGGCGCTTGTAAACAAACTTTATGGGACTCTGGGAAACTTGGACACACCTATGATAAGTAGTTGTCCAGCTAACTAAAATCATGCCAGATTATGGTGTTTTCTGGATGAGAGTGTTCTGTATTAGAAAGGATCAACCTGTACTTGCCAGTGTCCTTTGGTCTACGTGTATCTTCTGAGACGGGCCAAGGTTAGGTTGACATAAGCTGCCTTGTATTTACCTAGCCGTCGAAGTATCTCCACTTAAATCTGGTTCCTGCTGATGTAAGTGCCTCTTGGCACTGATTTGGTAACACCACCTCGCAACGTGGTGCAGGTCAATGTAAATTGCTCAACGCAGTGTCAGTGTAGACACTGTTGCTTATGTTGACTGCTACTGGCTTTCAGGAGCTATCCCGCAATGCCCCACACTGGCAATATTATCAATACAAGTGCTCCTGGTGAAGATGCACACCACTGACAGAAGGAGCCAAATGTGCACACAAGCAATATAACTGTGGTGGCTCTATGCTGATATAAGTTAGGTTAACCTAATTGTAGTGCAGACAGGACCTGAGACTGAAAGAGATGCTGTATGAACTTTACACCACTGAAGTTTGTTTTACTTGGCTAATCACAGAATCATAGAATACTAGGACTGGAAGGGACCTCAAGAGGTCATTGAGACCAGCCCTCTGTCCTCATGGCAAGACCAATACTGTCTAGACCATCCCTGATAGATATTTATTAATCCTGCTCTTACATATCTCCAGAGATGGAGATTCCACAACCTCCCTGGGCAATTTATTCCAGTGTTTGACCACCCTGACAGTTAGGAACTTTTTCCTAATGTCCAACCTAAACCTCCCTTGCTGCAGTTTAACCCCATTACTTCTTGTTCTATCCTCAGAGGACAAGAAGAACAAGTTTTCTCCCTCCTCCTTATGACACCCTTTTAGATACCTGAAAACTGCTATCATGTTCCCCCCTCAATCTTCTCTTTTCCAAGCTAAACAAGCCCAATTCTTCAAGCCTTCCTTCATAGGTCATGTTCTCTACACCTTTGATCATTCTTGTTGTTCTTTTCTGGACCCTCTCTCAATTTTTCCACATCTTTCTTGAAATGCGGTGCCCAGAACTGGACACAATACTCCAACTGAGGCCTAACCAGCAGAGTAGAGCAGAAGAATGACTTCTCCTGTCTTGCTCACAACACATCTGTTAACGCATCCCAGAATCATGTTTGCTTTTTTGCAACAGCATCACACTGTTGACTCATGTTTAGCTTGTGGTCCACTATAACCCCTAGATCCCTTTCTGCCATACTCCTTCCTAGACAGTCACTTCCCATTCTGTATGTGAGAAATTGATTGTCCCTTCCTAAGTGGGGCACTTTGCATTTGTCTTTATTAAACTTCATCCTGTTTACCTCAGACCATTTCTCCAATTTGTCCAGAACATTTTGAATTATGACCCTATCCTCCAAAGCAGTTGCAACCGCTCCTAGCTTGGTATCATCTGCAAACTTAATAAGCGTACTTTCTATGCCAATATCTAAATCATTGATGAAGATACTGAACAGAACCGGTCCCAATACAGACCCCTGTGGAACCCCACTTGTTATACCTTTCCACCAGGGTTGAGAACCATTAATAACTACTCTCTGATTACAGTTATCCAGCCAGTTTTGTGCCCACCTTACAGTAGACCCATCTAAGTTTTATTTGCCTAGTTTATTGATAAGAATATCACGTGAGACAGTATCAAATGCCTTACTAAAGTCTAGGTATACCACATCCACCGCTTCTCCCTGATCCACAAGGCTCGTTATCCTATCAAAGAAAGCTATCAGATTGGTTTGACATGATTTGTTCTTTACAAATCCATGCTGGCTGTTCCCTATCACCTTACCACCTTCTCAGTGTTTGCAGATGATTTCCTTAATTACTTGCTCCATTATCTCACCTGGCACAGAAGTTAAACTGACTGGTCTGTAGTAACAGAGAGAGAGCCATGTTAGTCTATATTCTATCAAAACAAAAAAGCAGTCCATTAGCACTTTAAAGACGAACAAAATAATTTATTAGGTGGTGAGCTTTCGTTGGATAGTCTGAAGAAATGGGTCTATCCCAGGAAAGCTCACCACCTAATAAATTATTTTGTTAGTCTTTAAGGTGCTATTGGACTGCTTTTTTGTTTTGACTGGTCTGTAGTTTCCTGCATTGTTCTTATTCCCCTTTTTATAGATGGGCACTATATTTGCTTTTTTCCAGTCTTCTGGAATCTCTCCTGTCTCCCATGATTTTCCAAAGATGATAGCTAAAGCCTCAGATATCTCCTCTATCAGCTCCTTGAGTATTCTATGATGCAATTCATCAGGCCCTGGTGACTTGCGGACATCTAATTTTTCTAAGTGATTTTTATCTTGTTCTTTTATCTTGTAAACCTACCCCTTTCCCACTAGCATTCCCTATGTTAGGCATTCCTTCTTCTCTCCTTCTTCGGTGAAGACCGAAACAAAGAAGTCATTAAGTATCTCTGTCATTTCCAAGTTTCCTGTTGCTGTTTCTCCCTCCTCACTGAGCAAAGGGCCAATCCTGTCCTTGGTCTTCCTCTTGCTTCTAATGTATTTATAAAAAAAGTCTTCTTGTTTCTCTCTAAGCCTGTAGCTAATTTGAGCTCATTTTGTGTTTTTTGCCTTTCTTATCTTGCCCCTGCATTCCTGTGTTTGCCTATATTCATCTTTTGTAGTTTGGCCTAGTTTCCATTTTTATATGAATCTTAGAGATACTCCCCCTCGCCCCAGCCTCCCTGCTTGTCACTGCCATAATTAGCAAAATTTCAAGGAAGGAATAAACCCAGAATGCCCAAGAAATGGAAGTGTTTTTTGTTCTTCATCACTGACTGAAACTGAGGCCAAGTCTACAAGAAGTTTTGCCATCTTAGCTCTGTTGGTGCTGGTATGAAAAAATCACATCCCATAGTTGATATAGCCAGCAACCCCCTGTCCCAACATAGATGTGACTATACCAGCAGAAGAGTTTTTCTGACAGCAGAACTAATGTTATTTGGGGACATGTGGTTGCTATACCAGGAAAACTCCTTCTTGCTGCAAAGCTATACTGCTGTCACGGGATTGGCAAAGCCTGTGTAGTGTAGACAAGGCCTGAAAGTGCTGGCTGCATGGAAATTAAAAAGTGCTGGTATAGAAAGCCAATCATCTTGCAACTAAAAGACAAGAAACTTGCATCCTTGTCTGATGAACTCATGACTATCTTACTGCATGAACAGAGACGTCAACTACCTCACGCATAATAAGGACTGCTTCCCTTCCTTTGATGCTCATAATTACCTCAGACAGGACAATTAACATCCCCCCATCTCCTTCCTTCAATCCTATGTGATTTGTCAGTTTTCACTGCAGTTTTTTTTCTGTCTGATCTTCTGTACTTGTAAATGTCCGTCTCTATTGGAAATGAAATTGATCTGAAGAAGTGGGTCTGTCCCACAAAAGCTCATTACTGAATAAAACATTTTGCTAGTCTTTAAAGTGCTACATTTCTGCTGCTTTGTTTTGTTGCAGTGTGGACTAACAAGGCTACCTCTCTGTTACTATCTTACTGCAAGTTTAAAACAGCTCCTAGAAGCTAAGTTATCTCTTAGTTCTTTTAATGTCACCAACATTAAATACAGAAAAGACTGAGGGTTGAATTCAACTCGGGTAAAAAAAAAACCTCATCTCCATCAGCATCAGTGAAATACTTATCTCCATTGGCATAGTATCAGTGGAACTGTACCAGATTACACCACTGTTGGACTTAGCTCACATAATTTTTTTCATTCATTGTTGTCTTCTTATAGCATTTAAATGCCTCAACCAGGACAGGGTTGTGTACACTTAGTAAGAAAGCACAGGTCTATATGTAGGAATATCGATGTGTGTGCGGATGCTTTTTTGTAAAATGTGGAACACGATATTTTTAAATATAAAGAATTCAAAATAGTCATGCAATGAGTGTGCATAAAAGAGGCTAATGAAAAATTTGAGTGAAAACAGTGATTGGTAAGATGATTTTGTTATAAAATACTAAAAATGTATACAGTAGTAAGGGTTTTATAGAAATTACCTTCTGGGATCTCAGGGGGCAGTGAATTGAGGCCACCAGCACCCCTAAATCCAGTGTGGGGAAAGCTGCTGAGGATGAGTTCTGAACCAAAGCTGCCTACCTCCTGTGCACCCACGTTCTCCATTCACAATGCCACCCGCAGCAGCAGCCCTCTCCATGCACAATAAATGCTTTGCAGGGGTCTCACAGCTTTCCCCTTGTTCCCTCCGCCTTTCCTGTTTCTAGCAACAAACGGCATTCTGGAAGATGTAGTCCCTTCCCTGCTCCAGGACCAGCTCTCGGGGCAGGGTGTTGGCCAAAGGACTACAGCTTCCAGGATGCCTTGGGTTTCCCCATCATGCCCTGTATGCTCCCTCTGCACACCACAGCAGGGAGGAAGGGGGGGAGAGAGCGCACATGGGGTGGTGGGGCAGGGGTGTTCACATCCTTTGCATAACCTCTGCTTATGGGCAGGAAGCATGCCCCACAGTTTGCTCTCTTAGATGAAGGGGAGATGTAGACATGGACAAAGCAAGCAAACAAGCTCTGAGGAGGGCGGGATGGTAAATATTAGGAAGTTTTTGCACAGACTGCACAATTTGAAACTGTTGAGTTGTTTTGTTAGTGGAGGCTATTAAGTAGATAAGTAAAACATAAGGTGCCACAGGACCCTTCGTTGCTAACACATCTCTATTTGTTACCTGCCTAGCTATTGCTGGCAGGCATGATTCTGGAGGTATTATAAAAATCTTATGCAGTTCCTTTAGTCCAGGGTTTCCCAATCTATAGGCTGGGACCCAAACATGGGTCATCATAACATTTCAAAAGGGTCACCAGCTGGGCTGGGCAGCCCAGCTCTACAGGTGGTTATTAAGAAGCCATTCACACTTCTGAAGTGGTTCTCAACTTCTTAATTGGATTAACAGCTGTCAGGCAGTTCAGACAATCAATTAAACAGAGAACCATTTCAGCTACAGAGCAGAGAACTGCATACCTGAGGAGCAGTGCCCCGCTCAGGTAAGGTGGAGGCCTGAGTCCGAGACTGGGAGGGAAGGCAGAGCTGATCAACTCCCTGGCTTCCAGCCTCTGCAAGAGATGGGGTCCACCCCCAACACCAGCTGGGCTCCCACAGCTGGTACTGCTGGCCAGAGCTCTGCCCCAGCCAGCTTCCAAGCTTGGGGATCAGCGGTGTTCCTCCGCATCCCTGGCCAGGGTTCCTGCAGATGGTACAGCCAGCCAGGGCTCTGCCTCAGCTGGCTTCCAGCCATGCAGTTTGGGAGGTCTACCCTGGCCCCAGCCAGCTTCCAGCTGCTGGGATGGGGTCCTCCCAGCCCCCGTACCAGCCAAGGCTCTGCATCCCAGCCATGGGGGTCAGAGTTCCCCCTGCACCCAGGTGGCTGGTGCTGCCGGCTGGAGTTCCATGCCCAACCAACTTCCAGCCATGGGGGTCCCTGTGCCTCCCCAGCTCCCCCTAGCCAGTGCAACTCTTAGCCCCTAAGTGTGACTCCTCTAGCCCGCAACTCCTGAGTGTGACTCCCCTAGCCCCTGAGTGACACACCCTTAGCCCCCTTCAGCCCCTGAGTGACCCCTAGCCCCTCATGCGCAGAGACCCGCTTGAGTCTGCAGTAGGGGTGGGGAAGTCACAGAAGCACAATGCACACGATCAAGAGCATGGGAAAGCATTCTTTGAAGAGCTAGAGGGGAAAGACTGAGACTATGTTAGAAAGCTGATGACTAAGTGGGGACATCATAATAGCACATAAAATAATGCATGGCATAGGGAAGGTGGAGGGTGGGGTTTGTGTCACAACACAAGAGCCAGGGGGCATTAAATTAAAAGCTGGGCAGTTTTGCACAGATTACCCCACCCCGACTTCAGGTGTAGGGTATGGTCAGAGACTGAGTACTGGGCGAGATGTACTTTGGGTCTGAGCCACTCAGGTAACTTCTACATCCTAAGAATCTCCTGCAACCCCAAAGTCAGACAAAAAGCTCTTAATTTTTGTGAATTTCTACTTCCAACTGGTGCAAGACAAAGCAACATCCCCCTCCTCGCCCCGCCGTCACTGCTGAGTTAAGCTAAATGCATGATGTTTGCTTTGACAAAGCAAAAGTGCTCCCTTCCCACCTCAGCCCCTTTCTATCAGCCTTGGGACTTATTACTTGTGGAGAGCAACATGAGAACACATGGAATTTTCTGTCGCCTGTACACTTAAACCAGGGAGGATGAAGCACAGCAAATTACCATAGGTTCTTTTGGCCAGAAGGTGGAAGAGTGTGCGCAACAGAATGAACTGCTGACTGTCTCTTCCAAGAATCCATATTGGTGTTATTCTACTGTAAGTGGAATCTGATATTTTCTCCCCACCATACATGTCAGGAAGTGTCACAGCGAGATATTTCTTTTCCAAACTGCTTGGTAAAAATTGCATCCCTCCATTCCCCAAGACAGGCAATCCATCTTTGGAGAGTCATAGCCCTCAGATACGGACGGGAACCATTAGGTCACCAGTGGTAGGCCATCTCCATGACAGTTCAGGACTCTGCCCCCTTCCATAATGTTCTCCAGAGCTTTCCCCAGTCTAGCTGTAAGTGACTCAAGCAATGGGGCTTTCACCAGTAGGGAGAATGAGTCGTGTCTCAGTGGTAGGAAGGCTCCTCTAATATTTAGGGTACACTTTCTTCTATTTAACTTCCCGTTAAACCACCTTGTCCTCTATAAACACCTCATCTCCTGCCTTACTGCTTACAAATACAAAGCATGGATAGCACAATGACTCCCACCTTAGGGAGGGATCCTCTCTGACCTTGGAGGTGAGGCATGCACCAAGGAGCCTCTTCTCCACCCCTTTATTTCCCTGGACATAGGTCAGCAGCAACACCATGAGGGAGTGCAAGGGCTGCGTGTCTAGAGCTGCCTGTGGTTCCAGATTCCAGGAGAGGCCTGAGCATGGCAAGGGTCCCTGGTAGGCCAGTGGCAGCGTACGCTTTACCCTGGGAGGCATGTCCCCTTACAGCCCTGGAAGGAACACTTACTAAGACGAACAGAAAGACTAGCACTCTCCTAACTCATGAGCTTAGTTAGTGCTAAATGCTTTGAGATCCTTAGTTGGACAATACAATGGAGTTGCTAAAACCCTTTCAAAAGAAAGGCCCGGGTAAGAGGAGAACGCAGCAGTGAGTTTTGAGCCTTCCTTAACCATGGTAGAATTTCAGTAGGCATCCAGCCAATAAGTTTTGGGGGATAGTTTTTTGCAAGATAATGAAGTTAAGAACAATAGCTGCTCCACAAGCTGCCTGTTTACTGACAGGGAGACTTAATTAGGCAAGGGCTGAAGTCAAGGTGGGCATCAGTTTAAAGTTAAAACATGGTTAATAAATATCTTATTTCTTTCTAAATGCTCCATGACTTAACCTCTTGACTTTGCACCTCATATAAGCCTATGTAGCTCAGGTGCCTTTAAAGAAAATATTTCCTTAGTTGTATTCTCAGCTCAGAACACTGTACATGTGCTGCTGCTGTTCACATTCAGATTTTGAAAGAGAAATGCATCTATGCTCCAAACACGCTCCTGCTTGTTGGCTGTAATTAGGAAATGCAGAATACTTGTGTCACTTACTTGAGTCAGGTGTAATGTTGAATTTGCTGTCTCCATTTTGCTCTATTCGTGAAATCAGATTTAGGCTAGAAAGGGGTGGGGGGTCTGATGCACAGGGCATGGGACTGGGATGCAAAAGACCCCATTCACGCTTAGTCCCAGATCTTGTTTGCAACCATGGTCAAATCACTGAATTTATCCTGTGGTGACCCAGCTTCTCATCCACAACACCCAGGGCTGTAACTCTGTCAAAGGGCACTGTCAATTAAAGGAGAACAGAAGGAAGAGCTCAAAAGGACAAAGGGGCTGAAGGGACTGATATAAAAGGAAAAGATTAAACGCGTAGGGCTCTCTTAAAAAAAATGGCTAAGTAGCGTGGTCAGCAGCAATACCGTTTTAAGGAGAGCAAGGGCTGAATGCCTAGAGCTGCCTGTGGCAACAATATACAGATAAATGGTGAAAATACACAGGTTGCCTTGCATATTATATAGAGATCTGTATATCGGAGCAATTTGGCCATTTTATACTTTGCACTAGTGTAAATGAGTACAAAGATGGAGAGAGCAATCGTGCGCTGGGCTGCACGAAGGAGAAGACTATTTAGGGTGATGCAAGGGGTGTAACTGGGAATTGGACAATAGTTGTTTTAATAATGGTGTAACCCCAGAATCCCTGAAACCAAGTGGCCTTTAACTCATGTGGTAGGGCAGACGGTTTTAGCCCCTCCAGTCGCAGCTTCCATCCTGTATGCTTGTGGTCTGGGTTTGTCGGTGTTACAATAGGAAGAAACTGCCTGAGATCTATTAAACTGTAGAATAGCTGCTGCAGAGAGAGGGTGGTAGTAGCAACGTTTGAGCAATATGAAAATAGACAGGACAATCATTTACTACTTTAGGGAGCAATCTGAAAATGGATGCACGAGATGATCCAATAAATAGCCTCCTGCATGGATACAAAATTGGTAACATCCATGGATGCATATAGCCATGGATATTAAGGGGATACCTATGGATTTGCAGAGTTCTACCAATAGGCCTTTTCATTGTATACATCTAGGGATGTACGAAACCCCCAGAGAAAATACCGAAACCCCACTAATACAAGACTGGACGATCTAAATGTGGTTCAGTGAATATGTGGATTTTCTTGCAGAGAGAGAGAGGCCACATTTTGCATAGCACCCTACCTACTTATGGCTTGTACAGGTGTTTCTGAGTGGTTTTGCTCCCCTACTCATAGAGGAGTAAGGAAAAGCACAGAAACCCTTGTATTTTGGTTACTAGGAGGCTCAATAAACTATCAGCAATCAGGCAATCTGAGCCACAGCCTACAGATTTTCAGAATCACAGTGTCAGGCACTGAAGGCTTTAATTCGTAACCTGGTGGTGCCAAAACTAGAGAAAGTAGTATCCTGTTAGATGTGATACACAATCCAATAATGAGGAAAGTTTCAGTGAGGTAGCAAAAGTATACAAAGATATAGAAAATTACAGGACTGCAGTTAGCACAATGCCTGTGGCACAAGCATCCTGGTGAGTGGGCCGTAAATCTTGAATCAGATGATCCTATGTGTGATAATGAGAGAACACGCCGCGCTTGGGAATGGGGAGAATGCTGAAATAGTTTAGTCTCCGGGGCTCAGGAATGGTGGTAGGGATATGGGTTCCTGGATCACCATCCTTTTTTGGTTTGGAAAGCACTTACGATTATTTAAGCGTAGCAGAAGGACATAGGCCTGATTTATGGTGTCAGGTTGAAGGCTCATGATGGAGGTTGGTCTCGTCTCTCTCTCTCTTCCTAGGTTCTACTATGTTTCTGGTTTAAGTAGAAGACAAAGTGTCCAGTGTGCACAAGAAACAACTTCCAACACTACCAAACACAAAACATACCACATGACGACAGATTTAATTTATTCTTACTCCCTAGGGGACAGTTTCTGCCTCCCTGCAAGAAGGAATATGTTTATATGCTTGAAATAATAATACGTATGATGCTGATTAGTAAACAACTCTTGAAAAAGCAAGATTTATCCTTCGTTTCCCAAGCCAGAAAATATATTGTTATTTTTCTATCCTAAATTTGGAGGACAAGTTTGAGTCAAAAGTTAGAGCAACTCTGCTGTGTTGCTTCATAGAACTGATCAGTGGGCCATATCTGACTTCATGCTCAATTAGCAGAAATGTACCCTTGGGTGAACTTATCTAGGCAACTGTGTAAATTGTGAGACTCATAATATCCCATAACTGCTCTTTAATATTACTGCGGTAACTCTTGACCATTTAATTGCAGGATAAGTGTCATGACAAGATAATTGTAGAGCAAATGCCGGCTCATTACAAGATAAATACATGGTTATTGATGTCTTTGGAACCGCAGTGCACAGGTCACATGGTAATTACTCATGGGTTCTTTTAAGTAAGATTACATAGTAATCTGTAGGAACTTGTAAATACTGTTGTTGTGGTACATGTACTAGGAAAATCTAATGTTGCTAGTGACCTGGTAATTTGAGAGAAGTTTGAGAATATCTGACCCATGTCACTTGGTCTTACCCCTTTTTGTGTCTTGTAAATTGGACTATAGTCATGTTTCTCCTTCTAGTACAGATTATTGTATACAGGTATATTTTGCTCTTCCTTGCATTTCATGGTTACTGTACTATTTGAACCTTACAAAGAGTATATGAGGGAGTCATTGTAAGAGAGCATTACTATAGAATTTGCCTTTTCATTGTTGACCACATGGATGCAAACACTGGCAAGATATTCATCAGAAGTCTTGTGATAATCAGTGGTTCTGTTAAGGCCCCAGCTGCTGGGCTCAGCATAGCATGAGAATCTCCACTTTCATTTTAAAAGAAAACAAATTTCTAGCCCTCGCAGTTACAGAGGAAAGCTTAGAAACATGAAAAAATACACCCCAAAGGATCAAAAGAGACCAAGATTAATTTCTTTGCTTTTAAACCTCATGCTTTTGAGACACTTGGAGTCATGCTTTTGAGCCTATGGGACTGGTGTGCCAGTTTTGTTTTTTATAATCTCCTGTGTCTTCAGTTGATTAACGGGTTTGTGGTAGAAGGTGTGTTCTGAGGAGAGATCTGAAAGGGGAGGGAAAGCTATTTGGCACAAAAGGCAAAGAGGGCCGTTTCAGGTTCAGGGAGGCAGCAGAACAGGTAAGTTGATGAGAAACTGAATGTTGAAGTGAACTACGCATCTGCTAACAGAAACATCTGATTCCATTTACATTGCTTCTGAATTTGGCCTTCTCATGATGCTGGTCCTATAGGGCTTTCAATGAATTCTACTTACCAATGTGATATTATGTAACCGCATAAGTGGCAGATCAATTTTTATTAATGGGATTTTATAGATGAAAGTGTTAAGCCCTTTGGGATGAACCTGTTAGCAGCCTGGTAAGAACTACCTTTGAAGAATTGATTATTGTAACTCCTTTTTAATACACGGTAACTAAAGTGACTCCATATTGTAATTAGAACCCCATTTTAAACTTTATACTGCCTTAATTCTGTTTAAAAGTAGGGGTATGTGCAATCTCATGTAAATGTGTGAATATATGTGTGCGTAATGGAATCAGTCCCCCATGCCAGCCCATCTGGGTGACCAGCTGCCATTACGACTTGGATGGCCAAAGAACAATGACAGGGGGCCCTGCAAAAACAAACACCACCCATGAAAGAAAGAGGCAAAAAAATCTAAGTTGTATCTGCTGTTAACTGATGACTCCTAATCATACAGTATTCTGGGGCAGTGGGACAGGACAGGATCTATGGACTAAAACATAAAAAGATGGACACAGAACCACATGGGTTGAGTCTTTTGGTTCTACGCTCATCCTCCAGGATTTAGTGTACACCAACATGACCTAGCTCCCCTCTTCATCCCTAGCCCACCTGGCCAGTGGACTAGGATGAGCAACTGAGGTTGGTAATTATATCCCACCTGTAGAACTGTGTATCTGAATGTGTGTATGTGTGGTGGATAATTTTAGTAGCTACAGACAGTGACCAGGTAATTAGAGAGAAGTCTGAGAATCTTTGTCCCATGTCATTTGGTGTTGCCCTTTTTGCACCTTTTAAATTGGACCATGGACATGTCCTTTAAAATTTGGCATTCACAATAAACGTGGTACATTGCCTTACTCCCCAAACAAGATTCCATTAGTTCTCTTTCTCCACAGTGTAACAGTCCTACATTTCCTCAGGGGAGGACTCTACAGAAAAGTCTGAACAATAATTTTCATGCAATGCTGCTGGCTGAGATGAGATTCTGAAGTGACTCTTGTTCCAGCAATACCTGTTCCCTGTCTTGCACAGTGTAATTTACTTTTGCCAGTTCAATAAATTACATACATTCTATCTGGCTGTAGAACTACACATATTAGAGATAGTGAGAGTGGTACAGACAACATTTCACAATTTAAAAACAAATAAATAAAACTTTCTTCCAAATTCTGAAATGTCAAAACTCAGTAATTTTAGCCCTTTAGCTAATTAAAATTTCTGGTTTAAAATCATGCAAGTATCCAGGGTGTGGTTTCCTTTTGACAGGTGGAGAAACTGAGGCACAAATAATAAAGGATGTGGGAAAGGTCCCCAAGAGGACATCATGTCCAGTTTTAGAACTTGGGTATTCTTTGTTCCCAGCCTTGGTCTCAGACGTCTTTCTTGTTTTAGAGCAGGTGTGGGGAATCCCCCACCTGCAGTCTGGATCTGGACCGTGGCTTGTCTGGATCCATACCCTGAGATTTGGGGCACCCCTCCATGGTATCTGACCCATGGCAGGGTGGAAGGTGCACACCCCCAAGCCTTGTGGGCTGGATCAGGCAAGCCATGGTCCAGATGCAGACTACGAGCTCTGCTGGGACTGGAGGGGCCATAGGGCAGGAAGTGACTCCAGGCTCCACTGCCAGCTGCTTCTGCTCTTCCAGCCAGGGGACATAGCAAAGAGCTGTACCTGGGAGTAGAGGGGAACAGAGGCAGAGCCACGTGTGTCTGGGGGTGCTGCAAAAGTGCACCCATCACCCAGACCCCACACCCCCAGACACTTCCTGTGCCCCTTCCCATCCAGACCACCCAGTCCCACCCGCTTCCTTCATCCTCCCACCCAGACCCCTCACCTCCACCCTGACCCCTCCCTTCCAGATCCCACACCCTAAACCCTCCTGCACCCTTCCTCTCACTTGGATGTACACCCCCATCCTGCTCCTGCACCCTCTCCTGCCCAGACCCCCAACCCCCATACGCGCCCTCCAGTCCAGATTCCCCACCGACAGCCCACTCCTGCACCCTCTCTCCTACCCCGACACCAGAACCCTGGCTCCCATATAGTTAGGGACCACATCAGTGAGATATTTTTTTTTCTCTCACTTGTGTGGCCCCCTGGCTCATTTGTCTATGGGTCAGTGGCCCACAACCCTAATAAGGTTCCCCACCCCTATTTTAGAAGGACTCTGGCACCCACACACAGTTTTGTTGACTTTATTGACTGCGTAAGAGGCCTGAGTGTCATTCCCTCACTCCCTAATCTCTCATAGATATACTATCTGCTCAACTATAAAATCAGTAATGACTAGCTAAGTGGTAGTACTGCTGAAAAAGATTTGAGGACACTGGATCACAAATGGGATAGGAGCCAACAATATGGTGCATGTGCAAAAAGGGTTAACGTGTATTTATGTTTTATGCTGCTTTAGTTACTGATGCTATTGAAATACACATAATTAGGAGTTTTTGCATCTGCATCACATTGTTGTCTCATACTCCATTTGTGATCCACTACAACCCCTACATAAACATAAACACACACTCATTTTTATTTTCTCCGGTTTGCTGCCCTAGAAATTGTCCCCCTCCATAGTAATATCCATTATTAAAGCAACCTAAAATATTTGGAACATATGCTGCTGGGGCTATTTCAAAGTTTGGCTCGAGTGGGCGTTGATCCTGCCTGAAGCAGGGCGCTGGACTAGATGACCTCCTGAGGTCCCTTCCAGCCCTGTGATTCTGTGATAGAGCTTTTATGGAATAAATACCATAAATCACGGCACAGCTCATTGGCTGTTAGATGCTCTGTCACTTCCTTCTCTTCTAGAATACTCCTGCTGTTCAATTTCTTCAAGACAAGTACATGCTGCAGCGTCCCTCTATCTATGTGCACGCAGCTGGTGGTGTAAGTAGTAGGAAGTAAATGCAGAGGCAGCTCTGGGTTCGGAGTTTAGTTAGGGACAACTGTAATATGATTTGGTGCCATTAGCGCAGATTAATCACAGACACTTAGAGCGCGTCCCTCAGTAGTCTGCTGTATCTAAGATGTTCAATGAAGTCTTGCTGCTCCAGAGTCTCTTTAGTTGTGGTTGCAGAGTCACGTTCCAGCACTGAGGCATTTAAGCTACAAATCTCCATAACCTGAAAGCTGCGTCTTTGACTTTCCCACTCTTCGGTTTAAGGCATCTAAGTGCACCATGAGAGAGAAACAGGTTCCTGCTCTTTGGACACGTGGACTGAAAGGTTTCAAAGCTGTCCAGGGTGTTTACACGTGCTTCATTAATTTAATGACAGGTAGGCAGGATTTTCCAAAGCAGCTATGGGCGTTAGGAACAGAGATTCCATTGAAAGTCACTGGGCCCTGCGCTCTTGAATGATTTAGAGGGGATTTTTTAGGTGTGTCTAGGTCTAAATCCCCAGACAGCCTTGAGAATCGTCAGAATGGCATGGTATTTTGCCTCCCAGTTCTCTTGGAAGCCAGTGGTTATGTGGTTAAATCCTATCTTAATCTTTGTGCTGCCAGGTGACACAGAAGTAAGGGGGAGATGAACAATAACTTATGTAGAAAAGTGTCCACGTATTCTACTTCAAAAGCTTAAGACGCCTGAAAACAGAAGGATCAAATAATTATCTTCTATTTGCTGAATTTCCGGTTGTAAAATGGATTTCCTAAAAGACCAGACACCCATTCCTTTTCTCGTGAGGGCAAATGAGAGGGTGACAATGAATTTTCTCCACCTGTCTTCATCTTGCTGAGACAAAAGGGATAGGAAATAGGGGACAGTCATTTTGCCACCTGCAATAAGATTCTTTCCTTTACCAGCTGTCTCAACAGCTGAGCAATGTGCCATTTATTAATAGGTTAAACACAATCTGACCATTGTTCTGTGACCAACCCATGACCTCCCTGTCCTCTGCTGAGTATGTGGTCATTGACCCCAGGACCAGGCATTTGAGAGTATATGAGCAATTTCAACCAGCCAGTGAAAAGAACTATTTGCCTTCCGACCTACCTGTCCAAGGATGAAATATGGCTGTGTTATGACCCCTGAAACATGATGCTGAAGTAGCATTAAGAGCTATATTGTGCAGCCTGAATACTGGCAAAGCTGAGAGGCATGACACTGTCAGAAGAACCTGTCACTGGTAGGCAAGGGGCTTGTGGGGAAAGTGGCGGTGATATTTTATTAGTGACCACCCCCTTTTATTTTTTTCTACATATATTTTTAAGGTCCGTAAATAGATGCTACTGAGACAAACCACATTAGAATTCTGCCGTCAGTCACTAAGAGGAAAGGGCATTTTCTCTGCACTACACACCTTGTCCCAGGCCCATAGAGGGAGTCTTTTCTACTGGCTTCTGTGGGCACTGAATTGGGCTGGGTGCTAAAAATTGGGGTGAAATGTTGGCCTCACTGGCTCAAGGGGAATTTGGCCATTGATTTCAATGGGGCCTGGATTTGCCTCCATGAGTTCACACCATTGGCTGAGCTGTAGTTAACTATAAAGTGACTTACTCTAATGCCCAGTCCTGAACAGTGCTGGGTACTTTCAACCCCTCTTCACTGGGTGATAAGGGTGCCTAACACTGTCTGTGCTCGAGGTGCTCAGAACCACCTGAAGGAGTTCATGGGTGGTGAGAAGGTGGCTGTCCTTGATGAGTCCAGGGTGGTCATTTTAGAAAAGGGTTGGGCTTGCTTGCTTGCCTCTTTTTAAAACAGTACTGGCTTTGCAAGGAACACAAATGAACACGCCCACCGACAGGGGAGGGCAAGGCCTGGTGTTTCAAAACGACTCTCAGAGCTCCAGTGCTACAGCTGCTACTTGGGCAGCAGTGGTGGCTGGAGCTCTGGGCTCCTCGTGGCTGTGAGGAAGCAGAGAGAGGAGGCCAGTGCTGCAAGTCTGGGCAGCAATGAGGGCCCAATGCCCTTGGCCCTGCCCCTTCTGCTCTTGGCCCTACCCCTTCTGGGTGCAGAGCCAAGCCCCCCTTCCACCTTGTCCTGGGGCCCACGGCGGCTGTCGGCACTGCTGCAAATGAAACATTTTATTTTCTCCTTGTATTAACAACTATCTACAAATACATAAAAGGCTATTGAAGGGCAGACGGAGCCATTTATTCTCATTTACCCATCTACATGAGAGCTAATGGGGGTGGGAACTTGGCAGAAACACTTCAAAACCTTGGGCAAAGCAACATGGTGCCACAGGTGGTAGTGAATGGCTGATGCCAGAAGCTAGACCTGCCTTTCAATCTATCAGGGATGGTTTAGGGTTAAAATGCAATCATGCCACAATTGAAAAGTCTCCAATGAGTAGCTGTGTTAGTTTGTACAAGTAAAAACAATGAGGAGTCCTGTAGCACATTAGAGGCTAACTGATTTATTAGCATATAAGCTTTTGTTGGTAAAACCAACTTCATCAGATGGAATGGAATGATTGCGGGTGAAAGGCCTCGGTGACAAATTTCGTCAAGGACTGATTCCAGTCCAAATGAACCTCTCAGATCTGCGCTGATCTGCTTAACTCCTTTAATAACTGCATTAGTGTATTCACTGATAATGTCTGTTTTTTTTGTTCAGCTACTCATGGCCTGACCAGAAAACCCAAACCAATCTACACTCTTATCTACAAGGCAACACAGCTGCTCAAAACATTTCATAGACTATCTTCAGTTCAAGGCACACAAAGAAAGCATGTGATATTACAGCATTTTATGTTTCTTGCCCTTCACCTCCAGTTCTTTATTTACTGCTTTAAATCCCTCCTCAAACATTCCTCATTCATGGAGGCCATCAAGGTTATTCCAACATCCAAAAGAACAAATGTTTATAGAAAGAAATATGTGGGGATTTTATAAGACATAAACTTGGCATCCAGCCACTGGGTGGGCTCTGATATTTTCATGCTATTTTTGTTTGGTTTACAAGGGGCATTGACAATGTTGTGCTCAATTTTTATTGTACATTACCAACCAGGCCCTTCACAAATACCACATTTTTGCACACATTTAACTGGACAAAACAGCACGTGTTTTTGTCTCAATCTGTGTGAAGAGGGGGCAGTTAAATTACTTCCTGACTGAGATTTATTTGTCACGTTTAATCTGGGAGTTGGTTTTTACAGCCAAGCTGTGACTCCATAAGATAACGGACCTGAATTGCCTCTCCTCTTGTACAGAGTCACTCCTGACTTATGCAAGAGGCAGAGGAGAAGCTAGCCCTGGGTGACTTTATTGTACAAATTCAGACAGTTTTATGTGAACACAGGAAAACGGCAGGGTATAAGCAGGCCCAGGCAAAGCCTTCATTCAGAGGTGAGAGCCAGGACCGGTGGCTATAAACAAACTTTATGGGACCATAGGAAACTTGGCCACACCCATTATAAGTGGTTGTCCGGCTAACTCAAATCATGCCAGACTACGGATGACTCCAAACAAGAGGGTGCTGGTTTAGAGAGGTTCAACCTGTACCCATAATGGCAAATTGCACTGGTATAAAAGATTCCTCAAAGTAACAGCGCCCTAAGTAGCTTACACTGCGCACCCGCGTTGAGTGAAGGTTGAGAAATTTAGGCTTTACCCCATCTGTACCTTCTTCACTGATCAGTAAAATGAGGATGATTCTACCAGTCTTCCCTAGATTGGGTCAAAACAGAATGAGCTGCTTGTAGAATGCTCGGAGATCCATCGAGCGCCTCATAAGACTAGAGTCCTTTATAAAGATGATTAGGAATTAGGATTACAGACACAGTCAGAGATGTGCCCAAACAAATTCAACATCAGATCTGAATTCCCATGTCCAGACGCCTCCTTTGGGGCATGCTTGGGTCTGAACATTACATCTAATGGACCCCAAAGCTATGCCCCAGCTCTGAGCACTCACGCAGTTTGGCTGATGGTCAGACCCAGGTCCAACACTTCTATCTCCGGCCCATTCCTAACAATACCATGAGATACCGTATGTATATAGCAACTTTCACCTAAAAGGTTCCTCACATGTTTAACGAATGTGGACAGCTTACTTTCCCCAGACTTTCACTGTAAATACTTCACCTATCACTACAGCAAAAGCACCACAAATGTAAAACGGCATCTGGAATACCAGGCGTCAGTGTTCCTGCCATTAATCTGATCCAGTCACATTGAGACTCCAAATAGTGACACAGCTGAATGCAGTTTAGTGTCCTGGTCTTTAAATGATCCATTTCAAGGGAAAAAAAATGAAGTTTACAAATGTAAAGGCTGTGGGATCTTAGGACATGAGGAAGTGTGCCTTGATCTTCCAAAAATTTATGCATGGACTTGACTTTACACACTATGATGCCAATGGTAACAGAGAGGGAGCTGTGCTAGTCTATATAGTATCAAAACAAAAAAGCAGTCAAGTAGCACTTTAAAGACTAGCAAAATAATTTATTAGGTGATGAGCTTTCGTGGGACAGACCCACTCTTCAGACCATAGCCATACCAGAACAGCCACAATATTTAAGACACAGAGAACCAAAAACAGTAATCAAAGTTGGTGAATCAGAAAAAAATTAACAAGGTGAGCAAATCAGAGAGGCGGGGGCAGGGGGAAATCAAGAATTAGATTAAGCCAAGTATGCCAAAGAGCCCCTATAATGTCCCAGAAAATTTGCATCCTGGTTCAAACCACGTGTTAATGTGTTGAATTTGAATATGAAAGAGCGTTCAGCAGCTTCTCTTTCTAAAGCAGAATGAAAATTCTTCTTCAATAAGATGCAAACTCTTGAACAAAGTCTGAGAGATGAGTCTTTCCAGGATTGGGGCCCTATACAGTGTTTCTTGTAAGCTGAACATGAGGGTGGCTGCTCAGGAGAGAGAGTCACGTGCTGCCCAGCAGGATACCAGAGTGCCCACAGCTGGCAGCATGTGCACCACTATAGAAACACATCTGCACGTGTCTAGGTGCACATAGGAAAATTTATTCTGCCAGTGGATAGAAAATATTAGAGGGAACACTGCCCAAGAGCTGAAAGTAAGGTGGGTCGGGCTTGGGCTTGCAAGGCTTGAACTATGAAGGGTCAGGAGAAAGGAGAGAAGTACCACAGCCTGAGAACCCAAAAGTGGCTCAGAGGCTCTTCACGTCTCAGAAGCCAACCTTGTAGCATTCAAGCACATCCTCTGTCATCTGCGTCGTCCCCATCAGTGGTTCCCTGAAGCTCCTCTCATAAAAGCCCTTGTCGTTGTTCCATCAGCAAGCTGAAAAATCTAGTACCAGAGTGTGTTTTATTTAAACCCTCACTTTGAGCAGCTGCTGGAGGAGAACACAAAGCGTCTTCCAGCTCATGGTGCAGATCAGAATGCTGATCAGTACTGTCTTACTTCCATGGGAAAGTCATTGTATTCTGTATTCCTCACTCTCCCTAGCTAGGGTTTCTGTTTTTAGCTTCACGATGTTTGCCAAGCTGAACTTCAGCAAACAGCCCAAAGCATACAAAACCGCACCATACATGGTTTTAAATGGACTGAGGTCCAACTAACCTTTCTTGGATGTTATTGTTGTGAAGGAATATATCCTGGCCCACTGTTTTTCCTATTTTTAAAGCGGTTCTTTAAAGGGTTTTGGCAAAGAATATAAAAGGCTTCTGCTTTAATAATGCATTTTTCACAGCTCAGGGCTTTTTCCTGCCCTGGTTTACAGCTCTTGGCACGTTTTTCAATGCCCTGAACAAGTTCTTGGGACATTGTTTTGCAGAATTCTTGTTCACTTTTAATCAATGGCATTGGCTCCTGTGATATTCTTGCTGTTCAAAGTATTTTGTAAAACCACAAGAAGTCCTGTGGCACCTTACAGACTAACAGATATTTTGGAGCATAAGCTGTTGTGGGCAAAGACCCGCTTAGTCTGATGTATGAGTGGGAGTGTTCCAAAGGAGGGTTTAAACAGGGAGTTTCAGTCAAGGGAGGGAGCAGAGTTGACAAGGTCTGTTCAGTCGCAGAGGATGTGACCGATTGTCAGCAGTTAATGTGGAGTTGTGAACGTCAAGAAAGGAGAAATCAGGTCAGTTCAGTCAGGGAGCATGTGGCCCATTATCAGTAGCTAATGTGGAGGTGTGAACATCAAAAGCAGAGAAACTGTTTTTGTAATTGGCCAACCACTCCCAGTCTCTGTTCAATCCTTGGGTTGATGGTGTCAAATTTGCAAATGAATTGCAGCTCTGTAGTGTCTCTTTGAAGTATTTTTGTTGCAAGACTGCTATTTTTAAATCTGTTACTCAGTGTCCAGGGAGACTATTCAGTTTGGCCAATGTAAATTGCAGTGGGGCATTGCTGGCACATGATGGCATATATTTTGTGTGAGTTCTCCCCGAAGCAGTAAAGGACTATTGGTCAAAGCATGGCCTACCAAGTAATTGCAGTGCACGAAGGGCAGTCTACACTAGACCTGAAAGTCAATCCTAGAGACGTGATTCCAGCTATAGCAATAGTGTAACAGTAACTGGCATATCTACGATTGACTTTTGCGGCCATCCTCACAGAGGGAGGTCAATGGGAGAAACTTTCCTGTCCACCTCCCTTACTCCTCACAATAATGAGGAGTACTGGGGTCAACTGTCAAGCCCTGACCGTTTGATTTCATGCATCCCCACTAGGAGCATGAAATCGAACCCCAGGAGATCAATCCGGGCCAAGCAAGTGTAGATGTACCCTAAGTCTTTGCCTGTGGCCCCAGCATGCAGTACTCCATCTTAGCTAAGGCAGATCAAGATGGGATATCCCATGCCAGGGCTTGTTTTCTGTATCTTTGTATCTTCGTATCAACACGAAGGCAATGGGAGACTGAGGCAAACTGGCAAGGCCTTTGGAGTCCTGGAAATTCTTGCTCTGAGATGAATAAGGCTTGGGTGTGTCAGCTGTCATGTCCCTCTCGTTGTCCATCCTCCTTCTGGAAAGCAGCATGCTGAGTTTAACCTTTCCATGGTATCTAAACTGCTTTGAATGTCACCCTCTGCTCGCTTCATGCGCTGTTTTGATATCCTGCTCTGCTCTTCGTTTGCTCTTGGAGGTTGCTGGCACTGCCCACTGCCATCTCTAGTTAATCTTCCCAGGTTAAACCTACACACATGTATTTGATTGCCATTTTCGTCCATCTAAGTAAAAATCTGAAACTTCCCTGGAGCATTAAGGGTGGGAGCTCTCAGATGACAGAGGAAGGTGCCATGTTCCTCCTGGGATGACATTTAACACCCTTGTGGTAGTTCAGCTCCCATAGAAAGGGTCAGAGTCATCCTCCCCTGAGGTTTTCATCCTATCTATCACCCTGGTCCTTCAATCTGATCCATGTAGGCAGATCCTGACACCCCACTGGGGTCCCATGAACTCAGTGGGGCTCTGCACGGGTGCAGGCATCCACTTGAGTGGATCAGATGCAGGGTTGGGGCCTGTGTCCTGAAGTTGCTCCCCAAAACAGGTCTCTGGCACTAAGGTGCACAAAGCAACACTGTTGGGAGATGCCGACCATCCAGCTCTTCAAGAGTTTGGGGATGCAACTAAATCCATTTGCTGGGAAGCCTGTGCCTGTTTCCCTTTGACAGTGGCATGAGAAGGAAAATTTCAGGATAGTTTCTATCCTGTGTAGAGAACTATTTTTAAAACAAATCTGTAAGTGCCACATAGCACAATACAAAATCCGCATGGACAAGGTGAGCGGCTGTGCCACGCAATACTTGAAGAGTCCTGTTTCTGCACCCTGATGACCTGAAGTAGCTTTAATACCCCATTGACAAAGCGCTCACTATACACACCAATCATATCTTTGAACTTCACCATCCCCCCCAGCTATGGTAGGGTTTTGCCTGAAGTTTGAATACAACAGATGTATGGACTGTGCTAGTTCAGATTCTTTATTGACCCTCCTTCCCCTGCAGGAGTACCTCCCTCACTCTTCAGCTGCCTCCCCAGCTGCTAAGACAGATTTGTTTTCAATTTTTCTCTTTAGCCTTCAGCTAGAGTGAGGAAAAAAATCTTAATAAAGATCTTGTTGGTGTTGTACTGAAGCGAAAACAAAGTGTCCGTCAGCTGTTGGAAGCTGAGAAGGGAAACAACCATGTTCCTTCTATTACCTGCTGGAATCTGTAGGTCCAGCAGGTGGCTAAGGCTGTGTCTACACGGAGCCCTATTACCGACAGTTTGAGGCAAAGAATCAATCTTGAAAATGCAAAATGGTGGCTCATTTACATGCATGTGCTGCTAACATGAGTGTTGATGAGGCTAATTGCATACCACAACAGAAATCCAAAAATGTAGATGGGGATTCTGCCAGCAAACATCCCCTTTGTTGGAAGCCCCTTATGTCTGGAAAAAATCAGGCTTAAAGGGCGGTCAACAAAGGGTTTTTTTTGTTTTCTGTTGTTTTGTTTTTTGTTTTTGTCACCAGAACCCATCCACAATGCTTGAGTTCTACTGTAATATGCTAATGAACCACATGAATATGCTCATTAGTATATGAATATGCAAATGTGACACAATTTTGCATTTCTCAGACTGCTTATTTGCCTCGAACTAGGGCTCAGTGTGGACACCGCCTTAGAGAACCTCATTCAGCACACGCAAGAAAACTAAGGGAAATGCTCTAGCGATGTACTCTCTTCTTACATCAGTTTTGCAATTTTGTAACTCCATTCACTTCAGTGCAGTCATCTTCCATTTTCAATGGGTGAAGGAGAAACATGCCCCTTTGCCCTTACTAAAATTGCCACCCACTTTGTTACTCATCTCGTGTGCCATGGGCCAGTCAAACTCAGGCTTTGGCTCTGGGTTTTCAGCAGTGACCAACTGCTACAACCAACGTGTTGTATGGGTTCATTAACATAAAGGCAGCTTATTAGCTTTGTACAGCTGACCTTGTCATCTGGTGACCCAGCAAACCCGTAGATGGCAGCAAGAGCAGAGTTTTCTGCTTAATCATTTAGGGCTATGGTTACACTACAGCACTCTGTCGACAGAAGTCATTGTTGGAAGAGATTTCCCAACAAAACTTCTGTAGACAGAGTGCAGCCACACACAAAAGCCAATCAGGAGAGCACTCAGGTCTGTCGACAAAGCAGCTGGACTGCCCGGCTGCTCTCTTGACAAAACAGACACCAGGAAGCACAGCAGACGGGGCTGCTCACTGTTCTGGATGCCCTGTCTGTCGAGAGAAGCCCATGCTCGAGCGGCCACACAGCTTTTTGGCCGACAGAATCTGTCAACAACAGTGTTATGACTCAAAGCTTTGAGGCAGAACGCTGCCAGCAAAAGTTCTGTGTGTTGTTGAGATACTGTTGACACAATGCGTTTTTGTGTGTGCACGCTCCATCAGTTTTGTTGACAAAACCAAGGTTCTGCTGGCAAAACGTGATAGTATAACCATAGCCTAGCACATTGGGCCAGTTTCTGCCTGGAAACTGGATCTGATTGAATATGTGAAGCAACCAGATTTGGCAGACTGGCTAGAGAAAGAATTGTGGCTTGATTACTGGGAACTGCTCTGTCCAAATCTCTGCTCCAACACTGTCGTCTTCTGTGGCCTCAGTAAGGGAGGCGAGTGCTGTGATTCACCCAGTTTACTGGTTTGTAAAATGGGGATAACAGTACAGTGAGTATTGTCTAGTGCTTAATTAAAAGCACTAAGCACTATCCAGTAACAATGATGGGAGTGACTTCACCTGGAGATGAAGAACACCAGCACTTGCACTTAGGAGGTCCTGAGCTATCCAAACCTTGTGGCTTCCTGCCAGATTGGGCAAGAGCAATGATGCATGTTATTGGTGGAGAGGCAAGCAGGTGAGTAGATGGCTAAACAGCTATGCACCATATAAAGAAATGAAAAATGAGGAGCTATGAACTGGTGGATAGAATGGCAAGGTGGGTAGAATAATTTGGATAAAACAGGCAACAGAGAGAGACAAACGTCTATTAATTGGAAATGCTTCAGGAAATTACTGTTGAGGGCCTCTTGCCCTCATTTTTCTGCAGGCAAATGATGGCTTGTGCCCACAAAAGGGATGCAAAAAGAATTGCTTTCTGTTAAGTGAATTTGTTTTCTGTGGGTCTGGCTGAGGGCATATTTAGTTTAAATAACCGAACAAACAAAACCATGGATGTTGGGAACAATTTTAAGTGTAACTCAACATAAAGGCAACAAAGGGTCCTGTGGCACCTTATAGACTAACAGAAAAGTTCTGAGCATGAGCTTTCGTGAGCACAGACTCACTTCATCAGATGCTGGTCTTGGAAATCCCTTGGAAAGCATCTGATGAAGTGAGTCTGTGCTCACGAAAGCTCATGCTCAAAACTTTTCTGTTAGTCTATAAGGTGCCACAGGACCCTTCGTTGCTGTTACAGATCCAGACTAACACGGCTACCCCTCTAATACACAACATAAAAGAACTCCAAAATTTTCATGGACTCCCATTACAGTTTCCCTGGTAACAGAAGTGCTGGGAGTGAGCCTCTGAAAAGGACTTTAGAGTAGTCCTGGATTTTGAAGACTGTTTTCTTAACGGGGCCTTTGAACAGTTGTGGGACAGACTATAGTATAGCACCTCATCAACACTTGGCAGTGGCTTGGCAGCTTCTCAGAACGATGATGAGTTCCTTTACCAACCACTTTAAAGTCAGTCACTTCATAGTTTTACTTAGTGACATTTTTGAAGATTAAAGTCATTTCTTGATGGGAAATTATATTATTTAAGCTGACAATCTGCTTTCAGCACAGCTCGTTAAGAGTCCAAGTTGCAAATTCACTTTCATCAGGAACCCATTTAAACTCGCTCAAAACTAACTTGTTTTTCAGACAATTTTAGGTCATCGATTCTCTGGTTTGGTCTCTAACCAAATGCACTTTTCTGTTTTAATAGAATGGTCAAGGAAAATCCCACAGAAACATTATTGAGATAGCCAAGGAAGAAAAGAAGTACTGTATTTCTTCTTTCCCCACTCTTGGTCAAAGCTGGGGACTGAATGAGGAATAGGCAGAGTTGATATAAGTCTCTCTGGTTTGAGCTAGATGGTTGGGCTTTGTAGCTTGTGCTGTACGAGACTGACATGGTCAATGGTTGGGGCACACATAACATTGACCAATTGATTGCACAGTTCATCTGGACAAAAGGAGCTCATTCCATAGCAGCCAAACCATGGACAAGCCCCTGTGATTGTCACCATCTTGACTAATACACGATCATGTCTGAACAGGGGCTCTGCACAGCTAAAAGCATGATTCTGTAAGTGCGCCTAGTTTGGTACATGGGTTTTCCGTCCTGTCCAAATACTGTCCATGCCAGAAGCTGCCTTGCTTGGGAGATTTTATAAGATCATATGCCAAAGTGATACAGCTACATGGAAATTATATATAAAATAGTACAGTAAACTCTTTCGTATCTGGCAGCCCCGAGACTGGACAGTTGGTGGGTATTCAAGTATTCTGGATAATGGAGAGGTGTACCTAGCAATGCATAACGCTAAAGAAAAACAGATTAGATATGAAGAAACAAACAAAAATGTATGCAGAGTAATTTATTTACCAAGAACAGTGGTATTGTACACAGCAAACTTATACTGTATTTGCTGTATTTATTTGCATTTACTTTCACTATACTGTGCTTATGGAAAATGTAACTAAAATTTACTGTAAGCCCCTCTGCACGCGGGAGCCTCTATCTGCTGCTGTGTGTGGCAATCTGGCCCTACAGACTACCACTCCCAGGAGGCTTTGGGAAGGAGGGGCGGGGGGCCTCTTCAGCTCAGCTGAAAAAGAAGATGATGGTCTGCTGTTGCTGGAGAGTTAAGGTATATGCAACAGACTGCTCCAAGAGCCACACAGACAGCTGCAGCTGTAGTAGGCATGAACAAAAGTGCTAAGAAGAGGCTGCTAAATCAAGTCCCTAAAGGAGTCTCAAGAGACGGTTGGTTACTAACATTGATGCTTTGGGGGATTGCCATGTCACAGGTTTAGCGCTCAGTTTCTTCTCACGAGGCGTTTTGCTTAAGTGAAGACTGCGCAATCAGTTCTGTAAAATGCTTCTCTGGTTCTACCTTTCAGTATAATTGCTACAAAGCACCGGCACATGAGTGCCATTCCAGGTTTCACTTTGAGGGGTGCATGACTGTAGCATAAAGGTATTTAAGAAGCAATATTGTACCCTTGAGCCTTTCCTGCTTCACTGTAGATCATCCAAACATAATTCAGTAACAGCCACACTTTATTGCACTAGTCTCAAAAAGCTGCTTAAATACTGACATGAAAAGGCCCAATGCTTCCAATTTAGCGTTGTTCGGTAGCCACTGGAATGCGTCCCACCCATTATAAATGATCTCGGCTCCAAAAACATTTTACAGATGTTACGGCACAAGCTCCATCCTCCACAGTGTTGAGGTAATCAAGGGCATAACCAACACTCCCCTCCCCCCCGCCACTGTCAAATGCAAGATCATTATGGCCATGGTAATTTTCATCGCTTTGCACCCTTCAAAATCAACCTCAGCTTTTATTTCTACTCAACCTCATAAAAGTTAGAGATGGAAAAAACTTTCAGTGGGCACCTCTAAAAAGCAACATTTCCTACACCTGGGTAATTACACTTGTCATGGTATTTCCTATACGTTGGAAAGGAAGTACCACAAGAAGGATAAACACTAAAGGTTTTTTGGGTCTTCTCCTTTCTTCCCTTCCTCTCTCCTACCCCAACCCTGTATTTGGTCATCCATCTTTGCTTATTTTCTGTAAAATTATGTATGACGGGCAAAAATCAGCTGTCAGAGGCACACCAGATCTTTGCATTCTGGAAGCTAGCCTTAACTTCTCTGAGCACATATTCAGGTACTTAATTCTGAGCATATGGAGAACTACTGACGAAAGGTATTATATAAAAGCTGGAAATTATTGTTATTTTGAAGTGTGGGCACCATAGTCAGATGCAGGGTTTAAGTAATATTTCACCAGTGCCACGTATAGAAGTAATATTAGCTTTCCACATGTCATCTCCCTGTTTGTGTTCAAGGATCCAGTTAAAATTTGTGGTGAGCTGGTGTCAGCTCGCCTGATCTATGGATAAATAGAGGAGTTCAGTGGAGAAAAACTTTATATTCACATTTTGAAGAGAATAAAATGGGGTTCCTCTTCCAACTGGATAGGAATCTTTTTGGTCTTGCAGTACAAGAACTTCTATTCATCTTCTCAGTCCATCAGGATAGCGCCTGTGCCATCATCTCAATGGTTCCCTTTTAAACCTCTTGTGAGATGTTGTCCAGTTATGCTATTAAACTCCTCCCCACCACCACAATAAACATATAATTAAAAAAAATCCTGGCAAAAGTAGTTGTGCTCAGGTCCTATGAAGTTTAAAAGAAACCCAGCAAACTAACATGATTGGAAAGAGGGGGTCACAGAAAAGAGAAACAAAAGCCACATCTTAATTAAAATCTATGGCTCGGTACAGCGGCTGTCCATCACACTCCCCTCCTTGAAGTGAGCTGAAATTCATGCAACTGTTGGCTGAGCTTCAAAACCTTCAGTTTGAATAAACAACCAAAAATCTGGCTGCCTGTAGGAAGTTTCCTTACATCAGGAAGCAGAGCTGGAATTCTCATGTGAACAGGGTTGGCTTCTGAGCCTGCTAGAGACATGGTATAGTAGTTACAGCACATGATGTATAGCCAGCCAGGAACTCTTCAGTTGTAACTCAATTTTTGACATCCTTTATGGCCCTGGATAAGTCAAACAGAGGCAAATTCTGGTCCCCATGAAATCAAATGGAAATTAGCATTGTTCATAGGGGAACCGGGATATGGGTCATAATTTTCCTTCTGCAGTTTCTCCATCTGTAAAATGGGCACAATTATACCTCCCTGCTAAAGCAGAGTACTATGAGAATTTCTTAGTTTAGTACTTGGAATGTGCTTTGAAGATGAATCTATGTAAGTGCAAGTTTATTCTTTCTTCCTAATTTTAGCTGGGATGGAAATACTGTAATAACAATTCTTCTTGCTATCATTAAGACAAATCAAGGAAAAGGAAGCATTCCAAAAACAGATATCAACTGAATTGTTTCAGTCCTCAAAGGAAAACAGTCACATTTAATTTGGGCTGAGTTTTATGAGCCTAGATTCTGACCTGGATTTTTATTTTATAGGTATTGTTTCCTCTTGATTTTAAATAGCTGAATCTCGGAGACTTGAATCTATTTTGGTATGCACATTCCTTCTCTCATTCATTTTACAGATGATCGGACTGTTGTACTAGTCATAATCTCCACAAAAACAAAATCAGCACAAGGGAGGGGAACAGAGCTAGTAATCTCCTCAGATGTGAAAAGCACCTGGAACAACAGGAACAAAACACACAAACTTATACTCACAACTCCCAAAAATCTGCTGCTTTTGCTTGTCATTTCTCATTATTCACTGCATCCTTGCAATGCACTCTGCATATCCCAATGCCTTTAAAGAAGCCAAACCTCTGATATTGTTGCTGCTTCTCCAAAGCCCAGTAAGGAAATTACATAGAGTGAATTTGGAAAAATTGCTCACTTGTGGAGAGGGGCCAGGCATTAAAAGGCTCAGTCTGTCGCTTCTATTAGGGATATTGTTCCGCCTCAGCCAAGCTGGCTTGTGATTTGTGAAAATAAATGCCAAAATACTGAGAACAGGATACATTTATGTCTCGGGCTGAAAGAGCTCATCTCCCTTCAGCCACAATGGCTGATTAGGTTACAGGCGCTGGTACAGGTGTCCCCATGGACAGCTGCCATCCTGGATGTTGGAGGGGGTTGTTTGTAATAAATAGCCTGTTCCATAGTTTCTGTACTGACATGAGATGGAGAAGGGGAAAGGGAGAAAGAGCGAGAACAGGCAGCAGAAGACTCTCTTCACTAGGCTCTCTGCTACAAATAGCAAATTACTCACCAAAAAAGCTGCATTCCCCCTGAAAAGGGTGGTGGTCCTGATCACTGGGATAGAGGCTGTGGGCATGTACTGCAGAGAAGGAATTGGCTTAGATAAGTCTGTTTTGTGCCGTGTGAGTCATCCTTCCCCATTCTTCTTCATGCTAGAATACTTCCTTTGGTTGCAGAGTTTTAGGACCTAGCAGGACCATGTAGAATCTGAGTGGCTTCAGTTGCCAGGTTTAGGTACAGAAGAACCTGGGAGCCGTTGAAAAATCATTGAATTCACTGGCCCTATCCCAGCAACCGTGCCCAGGATTCACTTTGGCCGTGCAACCTCCGACACGACGTCAGCTATGGGCGCAGAATGGAAGGCTCATGGTGCACAGCTCTATAGACCTGAAGAGCAGACACACACACAGGCTTGCTGATCTCACTTTTCCTCTCTGTAGAATGCTTCACTTCCCAGTTTCTGCGAGGGCTAGAGAGAGGCTGTTTTCCTCCCGACATTGCCCCTCCGGCCAGGTGTGATACAAACATGAGGGACCTACACCCCACCCACTTGGAACAAAGACATTAGCTGTTCTAGCCTTCGTGCTCCGAAGGTGGAAGGAGGTGTTGCTGAATCAGACCCTACAGGTTAGTCTGGGGAATACTGGGGGTAGGAGGACAGAGGGTTCATCCAGTTCATCTTCCTGCCAATGGAAGGAAACTGATCACTGCAGCATCACACACCCTTGGCTGAGAGCAGTAGATCAGGCAGTGGTCAGAAAGATGTGAGATCAATCCTGCCTAGGCCACCTGAGGCAATGCTGCTGTAGCACTGCTGTTGTGACCACTGTGCTCCAGCTTAGGGATGTGAACTAGTTAACTGGTGAGCATTAGTTTTACTGGTTAACCTGCCATAATGGCTAAGACCTGGACCAGCCCCAGCCGCCCCAGGCCGGCCCGCTCGCTAGAACAGTGCAGCCTTGGACAGATCAGTCCCAGCCACATCAGCCGTGGCCACACTGGCCAGCTGGAGTGGTCCCAGCCCGTCCACTTTTAATCAGTTCACCATTTAAATGAAGTATTTTGAATTATTTAAATGGTTAACTTTCAGAGGTGGAAAAGATACCCCAAAAGCTACTTGAGTAACAGGCAAGCTGCTTTCACTCCTAGATACTTGAGTACAATAAAGATGTGGTGAGGGGTGGGTGTATGTGTGCATTTTTACTCAAGTAGTTTTCCAGAAAATCACTAGTGACTTAAGTACACCCCCCCCCAGGTGTACTTTTACTCAAGTAACTTTTGGGGTATTTTTCCACCTCTGTCAACTCTTCAAATGCTACTTACACCCCTACTCCAGCTGGCTTCATCCTTCCTGGGACCTGTGCAGCATCAGCACAGAACGCAACTTGGACATATTCCGGAGGGAGAGAGGTCCCTTAAGGCCCTGTTGAGTCCCAGCCTGTCTCTGACTCTCTAAACACATGGAACTGAGCCCCGTAGCAATCAAGGTCCCCACTGCCATCTGCAATTTCCCACCCACTGTGGTGGTGAAAGGACACAATCTGTACGCCTGAGTGCTGTATTCCAGCTGTGCTAGGTTCCCCAGCCTGCCTGCCTCCTGCGAGGATCTGAGACAGCAGCTATTACCATGCCACAAACCACAAAGTGATTCTGTGAAGTTGGCAGAACTTGTTTAGCATGTGGCTCTGAATAATTAAAAGCAGCCCTAAGCAATGACTGTCTTCCTGCATCACTGGCTTGGGAAAGGATTTCCATTTAACCCTTTGGAGACTGGCAACAGTACATACAGACACCTCTTGTTCCATCTGTTGGGCTGGCAGGCTGGAAATTGCCAGCCTTCTAAGGATTATAGGCAGATTAGGCATAATGTGAGAGAGCCTGAGGTTTTAGTCCCCCAAGATCCACTGATGGCTCCCAATACATTCTGCACCTGCTTGCTTACATAGTTATATACATACCCACTACCTACCCTGGGTCCTCCTTGACAACCAGCTACATTCCCCTACCACCTATTCAAAAGGTGGCTGCTAAAAGGATTCTCAGTTGATCTGTGCCCATCTCCTGTTCTCTAAATCCTAGCCTGTCTACACAACATCAAGTTTAATCTCCATGTCCTTCTCCTCTGAGTGTCTGCATACTGCATTACTGCACCTTGACCTGCCCATCCATCCTAGCTGCTTATTGCTTCCTCTCCTCTCCACCAGTGAGGTCTGCTGTGTGTGCCTCTTGGAGTCACCTGAGTGCCTCGTCCCTGGCCGCCTATGTGCATGAAATATCCCACCCCCACCCAACCATGCTGGGCTAAGCCCCTTCCATCTTTTCAGTAAAATCATCACTGAAGATTCATGTCTTCCGAGATGCCCCCAGAAGTAGGTTGACCATAAAAATATTTTTAGTTTGGAAAAAAAAAAAAAAAAAAAGCACTTGTAACAGATGAGCCAGACGTTGCACATGCCTGAGATGAGCAACTCACATGCTCTTATGTCCGTAAACCTTACTCCTTTCCTAGTTCTCTCCCTACTATTTCTAACCCTCGCGTGTCCACAATATTCAAACTGTAAGGGGATGCTCATGAGTTGCCAAGATCCTAGGTAAAGTTTCCATATATGTCTAAAGTTAATGGGACTTGTGCTGCTAAGTCACGCAGGCCTAACTTCTCAAAGGAAAGTGAACCCCATTGTCTATTAGTATTGTAAGTGCCCAGAACTGTAAACACAATTAAAAACTGTAAGGAATGGCCATTTTTCCATGGAGAGATTATTTTTGTGCCCTTAATATGCTGTTTTCCTTTTACAAGGTTTCTCTGTCCACAGTGTGTGCGCCTGTGTGAGGAGAATAAGACCCTAATCAGCTACCAAACAACCCTGAACAAGTGGATTACCTCAAGCTGTAGAAGAAGAGTGAGACATTAATCACGTCACTTCCTGTGATGTCACCCAAATAGGTTAACTGCCTCTCATCTCAGCTCATCCCAGATGCTTGACAGCAGTGGCCCATTTGTCGTAATCTCGCCTGCTTGTATTTAAATTCAGCACAGATTGTAGGAATGGGTAGAATGTCTTTGTGACAGATTATTAGCAAGAAAAAACAAGCTGAGCAATTTATTCACGCGGCTATTCAAACTACAAAAGTTCTGTGCACAGTTGCATTTCATGCTGCTCGGTTAATGTTGTGATGACTGCTTTATCAAATGGAAGCAGGGTGGGGCCTGTTCCCACTTGCCCTTTTAAAAAAAAAAAAGATGCTTTTGAGTTACTGGGCCTGATTCTAATTTACAACCAAAGGTAGATCTATACAGCAAAATTATTTTGAAATAACTATCCTAGCCTCTGCACAATGCAACTGCTATTTCAAAATAATTTTGAAATTGCAGTTGGCTTATTTCAAAATTGGCAAGCCTCATTCTGGCTGTGTCTACACTAGCCCCCGCCTTTTGAAAGGGGGATGCTAATAAGACACCTCAGCAGATTTTCACGAGGTGCTGCTATGAATATGCAGTGCCTCATTAGCATAATACCGGCCGCAGTGATTCATAAGTGCTGCTTTCGCACCGCATGGCACCTGTGTAGATGGGGCCTTTCGAAAGGGCCCTCCAGTCTGTGAAAGGCCCTTATTCCTAAAGCCAAATAGGAATAAAGGGCTTTCAAACACTGGGGGGTCCTTTTGAAAGGCCCCCTTCTACATAGGCAGCGTGACTGAAAGCAGCACTTTCAAATAGCCACAGATGGTATTATGCTAATGAGGCACTCATATTCATGGCAGTGCCTCATTAGCGTCTGCTGAAATGTCTCATTAGTATCCCCCTTTCAAAGGGGGGGAGCTAGTGCAGACATAGCCTTTCAGAGGAACAGCGCCTATTTCGAAATATGCTCATCCGTTGCTCTACGAGCACAACTGGTTCCCAACTTTGTGCTCGTAGGCGAAAACTCGTAAGAGGGACACTGAATTCTCATTGAAATACACGTAAAAGTCTCTGGTTCCCAGAGCTCAGGGAAGGAGTGGCAGTCAGCAGGTGGCACTGCTTTTGGAAGGTAAGTGAACCCTGGGTTTGGGGAGCTGGCAAAGGTTAAAGGCTGGGGCAGTTTAGGGCCATGAGGGGGAAGGAGGGTTAAAACCTGGTGGCTGGTTGGGTCGAGGGGGGTGGGTGGGGGGTTCACGCTGCTGAAGGTTGGGTGTGTGGTCTGGCTGCAGCAGGTTAGGTCTACCGGGCTGGCGGGGAGGGGAGGCGGGGGTCAGACTGCCGTGGGGCCAGTCTGCAGGGCCGGCCGGGGAGAGGGGGGGAGTTCAGACTGCCATGGTCATGGGGCCAGCACAGGGGTCAGACGGCCGCGGGGCCGGTCTGCGGGGCCAGCAGCTGGGGTAGGGGTCAGGCTGCCACGGGGATGGAGGAGGGTGGGGGTCAGGCTGCCGCGGGTATGGGCTGCGGGGCCAAGAGAGGGGAGGTCAGACTAGGGCAGGTTGGAGCCAGGGGAGGGGATTAGCCTCATATTAGCGGGGCAAGTTCACTCGTAGAGTGAACAAAGGTAAGTAAATGTGTCTCTCATTTAAGTGAGTACTCGTAAATGAAAAACTTGTTTAAGGAGGGATTGAAGTAGGTGCTGTTAAGACAGGAAATAGCGCCTATTTTGAAATAAGCCATAGCGCATCCAAGGACTTGATTTTGAAATAGGCTCTACACGTGTAGCTCAGTGCTAAGGTGAAATGCATTTTATGTGTAGCAGCATTATTTTGAAATAAGCTATTCCAGAATAGCTCTTCCAGAATAGCTTGTTTTGAAATAAGACTGCCTTGTAGACGTATCCCAAGTCTGCTCTGCACTGCTGTGCACTTTAAAGAGAGAGGAAGTTATATTTATTTACTCCCACTTTTGGGGGCTCCTTTTTACAACCAGGGAAATGCAAAGGGGCTTTAACATACTTGAGAATCAGGCCAATTGACCTTTAGCCAGCAAACTGGACATCAGTGGAAGGCCAGCTTCAATTTGCCTCTTGAGTGTGTACAGATGCATGGGAAGAGACAGTCTTCACCCTGTTTCACGCAGCATTCCTTCCATTCCAAACGCTGCCAGGCAAGGCAGTTTTTTAAGCATCAGGGTGAGGATTGTAAATACAGCTATAAAACAAGCTCCTTATGTAAACTGAATTTCCTTCTCTCTTGATTGCATCCCACTGGATATTTTGAATCTTTAAATGGAAAGCTACTGCCATTACAAAGCCAATTTTTCTAGTGCACAGGACTGCCAGTGATTAATGTAGATATATTCCTTGATGATATAATGCAGCAATTCTCAAACTGCATCACACCGTGACCCCGTCTGAAAACAAAAATTACCCCACGACCCCAGGAGATGGGGCTGAAGCCTGAACCCATCTAAGCTCCATCACTCCCACTGGGGAGGAGGGTGGATTGGACAAAGCTAAGAGCTTCAGCCCTGGGCAAGAGGCTTTGGCTTTGACCCCCAGTGGTGGGGCTCTGTCTGGGCTTCAGCCTCTGGCCACAGCAAGTCTAACACCCACCCTGGCAACACCACTATGTGACCTACTTTGAGGTCCTGACTGACCCCCCAGTTTGAGAACCCCTGATCTAATGTGAAGATGAACTAGCCTAAAGACAAGCTCTATGTAGCTTGAAAGCTTGTCTTTTTCACCAACAGAACTTCGTCCAATAGCAGATGTTACCTCAGCCATTTTGTTCAATGAGCCTAATGACGGTCTTTGTTTTGGCAGCCATGACGAAGTGGTTTCCCATGCAGAAGACACAGCAGAACAATTCTGTTTTCAACAGTTTAAATGTTCAAGGTCAGCCAGTTTGTTCAACTACAGTTAAGTCTCAGACCAAGCAGAACAAGCCAGTTTAGAGGCAAATGAGGAGCCCTTCACAGAACAACCATTCCTGTGAGCCAACATTGCTCCCATCCACCAACAGAGAGGTAGGGG
Organism: Carettochelys insculpta; assembly: GCF_033958435.1. Lineage (NCBI taxonomy): Eukaryota > Metazoa > Chordata > Testudines > Carettochelyidae > Carettochelys > Carettochelys insculpta. The sequence continues at coordinate 366,564,215 of NC_134137.1, read as the reverse complement.
ACAATGGCGCTGTTGAAAGTGCCATCAGATGAAATGTAAAAACCTTGTGGTAATAAAAGACCCCATTGTTTTTGCCTTGTTGAGAGTTTTAAAATTACACCATTGTGTGAGGTCAGCTCCCATTCGCCTTCCCATTAGCAGTTCGCAATCCTGTCCTGCCTATCGAACTTTCCCCTGCAGTTTCAGTTTGCATGGGTATTCTTCATTCATGTCCTAAACTGCAGCAGCCATCAGATGTGAGCTGGAGGGAGTAGGGTGGGGGCTGGGCAGCATGTTCTGGACAGCGTGGTGTGTTCTGCATGACAGGGAAGACCACCTGCCTTGGCTCCGCCCCTTCTGTCAGAGGCCCTGCCCCTTCTGGGAGCATGCAGCCACACCCAGGAGCCCAGGGATGCTGGAACAATGCTGATAGTGGGGGGTGCTGACAGCCATTGAATCAAACTGTAAATCCTGTATATAATGGAAATCACTTCATGCCAGGGTGTGCTGCGGCACCACCCCCGCCCTTGCACCCTGAGTTCCAGCACCTAGAGGTCAGTCTGTTGGCTCCCCTGCATATGCGGTGGTGCATGAAGTGACCACACACATATTTCAGAAGGATATTTAATGTGGCTCAGTTAAACTGCCCATTACAAATGGAAATGTTGCTTCTTTCCCAGGCAGTACAACAGTGGTTCTCAGGTAGGGCTACCTGTACCTTTGGGATACATGAAGGTCGCTGGTGGGGGTTACATCAACTCATCTAGCTATTTACCTACTGGTACAAGAGGCTACAGCGACAGCACTAGCAAAGTCAGCACAAACAAAAAAAAAAAGTCATACCGGCAACTTGTTCAAACTGCTCTAGATGCTATATACGGTAATGTAAGTACAGGCTGAACCTCTGTCATTGGGGAACTCTCATCTGGCAACATCTGTAATCCAGCATGAGTTTAATTAGCTGGATGACCATTTATCACGGGTGCAGCCAAGTTTCTCCTGGTCCCATTAAGTTTGTTTCCAGCCACGAGTCTTGACTCTCAGTGTTCTGTGCTGTTATTTAACTCTTATTTACCCTACATATCTTCTAAGAGCCCAGTCGGCAGTAGATGTGTCGATACAGTTGACCTTCACTTCCTGCGGATTCGCCTTATGTGTTTTTATATTAACACGAGTTGAGTCCAGCGGGACCCTACTTTCTTGTACCCCACCTCGCTGCTTACCCCCATGCTGCTGGCTGGCTCAGGGACTCCTTAGGAGGCAGCTCCTGCCTTGCAGCTGCCCAGCATTGCAATGCCAGGGGCTCTGGGGGCAAGAACAGCTGGAGCTGCCCAGGGCCAAGCCCAGACGTGGCTGCAGCTGCCCAGGGCTCCAGCACCATGGCTGGAGCTGCTACCACCCGAGCAGCCACATGGCTGAGCCACGCCATGGCTGAGGGGGTGGCACGGTTGCCATGGCTGCTCCGCATGGATGGCGGCTGGAGCAGGAGGTGTCCCACCCCACCCTGCCATACCCCTAACCTAGCCCCTGCCCACCCACAGGGGGAGCCAGAGCTGCCAGCTGTAGCAGAGGCTCCAGCCACCTGCTCCCCCCAGCCAGAGGAATTCCACGGATCTATCTCCCCTCCCAGTTTACGTGAAATTTCATTTATGCGGAGGTTGCCCAGGACACAACCTCCACGTAAATCGAGGGCTTACAGAACGTGCTAGACAAATATTGACCTCCTGGGGTTTGGCAAATGCTCTTGTCCAGCACCAGTCAGGTCCCGAGGGTGCCGGACATGAGAGGTTCAACCTATACGGCCCCCCTGCCTGCCTTGTGAATGAAGAGGGTGACCCAGCAGCCGTACCAAGTGCCTGTTGTGCCCGTGTCATGGCGCTATGCCCGGTCTCCCCAGGAACAGCCCAGCTGTTGGAGTGCCGCACAGGCTCATCTTCCTCTGCCAAGCTGCAATCGTGCTCCTCATGGGGCGGGGGTGGGAGAGGTTGCGCTGCCGTGGCCTTTGGTGCTGTACCTTTTGGGTTTGCTTTACCAAGGAGACAAAGGAACAGAGGGCAGCCTATTGCATGCAATGACGTGGGTGTGGCTCTCAAAAGGCCTGTTACTAAAAGCCCCCAAAACTGACTTCCCCAAGACTGACCTTTGAATGTGACAGAGGCAGGGTTAATGTGCTTGGCTGACAGCACATTGCCCAGGCACGTGGAAAGGTCAGGTCCAACTTGAGGCTGATTTGTGGAATTGGCGATAGCAGGGCCCATCCTGTCATCTGAGCTGTAAGCCAGAACTACAAGAGAGCTGACCCCCTTCCACAGCTTCTACAGACAAGACTGAGGACTGAAGACACCACCCTGCCTTCGTTCAGTCCTCTCCCCATGTAAAATGTTTGGCCTATACGTGTTATCAAAAGGCCTGGCAAATGATTGTACATTGCCACGTAGCCCTAGCCTGCTGCCCCTGCTGCCACAGGAAGCCATTGCAGAAATGTGAGCCACACTATAACGCTACAAGCCAAACCAGTGCTCAGTCGGCTCGCTCCAATCGCTTCATGCTTTCATCCTCTCAGGGGGGAAATAAATTCCCATAGCCGCAAGTTTGGAGCGTCACAACCCTTCAGAAAGCCAGAGCTCCAGGTTACACAGATGGGTGCTGCAATATTCAGCCACGGTTCTGCCACAAGTTGAAGAAGGATTTCGTCGGGGCGGGGGGGGAAAGAAAGTGGAACCCCCAAGACCCTCACACAGACAACTCCTAAATGATCACATCTCGCTCTTAGACTTCGTTTGCCCTCATTAGTGACCCAGTGGATACCAATTAAGAGAAGTAGTAAAAGAGATTCTGTAGTCTCTATTCTTGGCCAGAAGTTGCATTGAGTGGTTCTCTGGCGTGTAATCTGCAAGGACTCCTCTGGTGTCACAATCAGCTTCTTTTTAAGCTTTCTGTTTTATAAATAGTAAACGTCTGGTCCTTATGGTTGTGAAGAAACCCTTCCAGCCCTGAACTGCTGCCCTGCTATCTATGGAGTCTGCAAACAGCCCACTAGAAACACAGAAACCAGGGTCAAATCCGTCTGTGGTACAACACCCTTGGACGTTAAAGGCTTATTCCAGGGATGAATTTGGCTCAATGATTCAGACAGAAGTGTGGGTGGGTGGGTGTGTAGGCATGCTGCCTTGTTTCATAATATGAAATAATTCTCAGACTATTCATTTGTTCATCAATAAGTACTGAATGAATATGTCTCTAAACAATTAAAATCTTCATCATGAAATAAGATTTTTGTCTTATGTGACTCCCTGATAGGACATCCTGCTCAGATCATCACAATATTACAACAGTCTTGGGTACCACTAGAGAACTTGAATCAGGCACTGTGACACTGAGGTCTCTAAGAAGAAATACAAGTGGAGACATATTGAGACTAACTTACAGGCTTTCTTTATTTGGGGCACTGATCACATAAATACAGGATTAACTTATCACCCAATTAAATCTTGGAAGGCTGCTTTGAAGGTAATCCTCTCTCACTCCTAGGCCTTGTTGGGAAGCTCAGTGAAGCCACTGGACAGATGCCCATTGACGTCAGTGGGTTCTGGACCAGGCTCCTGCTACTGGAATAGCTCGTTCAAGAAGTTAACGTATCAGTATTGACCCCCATTAAGGATACATGTTGGGTCATTTCTCTGATCTCCCAGGTTAAAAACTGGGAAAACCTGGCTTGGAAAGAAAGCACCATCTTCCCTCAGGCCCTGTTCAGCAGGCTCCCAAGCAAAGCAGGACAGCTGAAAGCCGCAGCTCTTCTTGCCCTCTTGTTAATAACTCAGGGAGGTAAAATCTTTGCATAATAATAATTCAAAGACCTATTAAACACACACAGCATTCTTTTAATCCCTAGTTCTCAAATCACTTTACAAGCTTGGCTTAGAGCTGCTATGCACTGTGCAGCACACAAAGGTTAAGTGACTCACCCAAGGCTGCACAAGAAAGTGGCACAGCTGGGAACATAAAAACAGGAGTGAAATCCTGAGTTCTCTAGAAATCAACAGCACACCTCTCGTTGGCTTCAGCAGAGCCAAGATTTCACCTCACGGCTCCCAACATCCATCCCAGGGTCCTCTCCACAGGTTTGGCTGTGTGCACTGCCAGAGAGTGAAAATCCAGGGACAAATTCTAGCTACCGTTTGCATGCACAACTCAAATTAAAGTCAATGACTGTGGGCACTCAGGCTAAGTAGATCAAAGCTAGGTCTGGTATGGCTACATGTGCAGCAGTCCCACCTCCAACTGCAGGGTAGCAATAGATATCAGAACTTCAGTAGTGAGACACAAGCATTTGTATGGGTAGAAAATTTCTATTGCGACATAATGGTGTGCAGTTACTATGATCACACCAGGAGTTGCTCCTCTACAGGGTGGGGAAACTTACAGAATTTTCTAGGAGTCATATTCTCTGTTAAGAAGAGGGGAGTCTGAATAAAAATCCTGAGAATAGAGTAAGGGTCAAAGACTGCAAACCCTGACTCATATGTGGGGAGTCCCACTGAAGTCACTGGGTTTACTGTGTTGAGTCTAACTAGCGGCACATAGTAGCAGTAATAGTGACTGCTACTGACAGCACGGGCCTGGGCTGCACAGATCTCCGGGAATACATGACTGTAGTAGTGGTAATAAGCCTCTTCTATTCCTACATCTTGAAGCACAGGCCATTGACGACCATTCGCCAACATCCCTTGTCCTGGGTGATCAATTCCAGTTCTGACCAGGTGTGTCCCATCTTTTTAGTGTCTGCCTTCAGATCTCTACGCCGGGTGTTTCTTGGGCGCCTTCTTTTCCTTTTTCCTTGTTGGCTCTAACTTAAGGCTTATCTTGTGATGTTGCTGGTTGGTTTTGTAAGGGTATGTCCAATCCATCGCCATCTTCTCTTCTTGATTTCTTCTTCAGCAGGAAGTTGGTGAGTCAGTTCCCATAGATTCTGGTTGTTGATGGTGTATGGCCAATGGACGCAGAAGATTTTACGGAGCCGTTATTGATATGTCTGGATTTTTCTGACAGTCATCTGGGTGACATACAAAGTTACAGGAGCTTTTTGTGGGCTTTTGTTAAATGAAAAGTGCCCTCTGAGACAGTTTTAGAGCCAGAAGTCATCCACTGGTCTACACATTGGGTTGTCATGTTTCACCAACTGTTTGACACATCTGTGGCTCTCCCGAGGGGACTCACAGGAGAGCACAGTAAAAATGTGCATCTTTAAAGAATTCATTGTGAGTTTTATTACTTCTCAATTTTTTGCAGGCTAGTGTCCTGTTAAAATAGAAAGAAACTGCTGAGCCTGCTAGATTCCATTTCCTAAGCCAATATTCCAAACTTGTAGGGGGAAGGCAAAAAGACGGAGTCTAATGATCTCTTCTTAAAATGGTAACTAAAAGGAAAGGCAGCTGTTCTTCTACATATATTACCGCCACCTATATCACTTCTGGAGTTACAATAGGGAAATATGATCGCAGGGCAAAGTGGAGGAAACTAGAAAAACTTCTTACAAACTCAGCCTGAGAAGCTGAAGTTCTGGCCACAAGCCCTTACTGGAGTTAGGAGCCTGAGGAGCAACTTTGAGGAAATTTGGCAGGACAGCAAGCAGAAGCATACTTTGGCTATGTCTACACTACCCTGGAAGATCAACCCACTAAGGGTCGATCTTCTGGGGCGTGACTTTGTGCGTCTAGTACGGGTGTGCAAAATTGACTTCTCAGCGGTCCAATCAACCACTATACTCCTCGTGAGATGCGGGGAGTAAGGGAGGTCGATGGGAAGAACTCTCCCATCGACCTTCCCCTATATGGACAGACAAGTTAGCCGAGCATCAATTTTTTAGCTACACAATGGGCATAGAATTGCTTATCTGCAGTTGATTTTTCTTAGTCTAGTGTAGACATAGCCTTTGCAGAAACTCTACAAACATCACTAAGGGGTGTGGCCTTTGTGGGGGTTGGGAAACAAAGCCCAATTTACTCACCAAAGAAACCTGGAAACACAAGACAACTTGCTATAGAAAATACATCCTGCCTGACTGCAGCTCTTCCGAATGCTGAGCATAGGCACGCGAGTGAAGTTCTGAAAGTACAAGTACTGTTTGAAGCCCCTGGATAACATACAACCTTCAGTCGTCCCAAACCACACTGCTTCCAACAATGGGAGGGAGGGAGGTCTGTGCCTCATCCAACCAGATACACCCAAATGTGGACTCTCTACAGTGAGTTTTCTCTAGTACATGCTCAAGAGGTCTCTAAGAAAAACATTTTCACATAATGCCTATGGCAGGCTATGCTTCCGTTTTCTTCGCCTCTTTTCAGAGGTCCCCTCCCCCACGCATTTTGCCTCCCATGTCCCTCTACAACCCCATATGTGACACTGTCCCCTGAGTTCCAGTTGTGGCCTGCAGCGCAAGCCTGGCACTGACTTCCATAATATTAATATGTTAACCTACCAGTGTGTGATCAGGCAAATTGCAAAGTTCAGTTGGTCAGTTTCACAGAATAACTTGCATGGTGCAGGTGAGTAACTTCCAGTTACAGAAACCCATTTTTGGTTTAAAATTCTGCACAAGAAAGGGAAAACCAGCAATGTCTTCCTAAAAGTTTAATTAGCAGTCTGTACTGAGTACGTAGGGTTATGAAGGTTTTCTGTGCAAGGATGCAGTGTACCACCCCCTTCACAACTACACAGTGACACAGAAGACATATAGCAACAATAATGCACAATGCAAGCTCAGATCCTCAATCAAGTGCCCCACTGGAATATACTCAGGTGAAGGCATCCCTTGAGTCATTAAGAGTGATCTTACATTATGTGACACTCAAAAAGGGTCAGATTTTCCAAAGATGTGCATGCATATTTGCCATCTAGCAACTGGGTACTTGCAAACACTAGCAAATTGGTTAAATAGTCACATAAATATGCTGTGCAACTACACACCGGCAGCCTTGAACCTGGGATCTCTAGAGTGCAGTGCAGGTGTCTCTTACAACTTGAGCTAAAGGCTAGCTGGCCCTCAGCTTAGGCTGCAGAGGACACCTGTTCTTTCTCTGTGAAGTGGTCTAGGTACCACTACATGGGACAGTTAACCACACATTGGTGTGCGGGTTACATACTTCCCCTAGCTGAGGAAGTACATCCCGAGCTTCAGAGACCCTATTGGGGATGGTCTATATGGTATTTGTTCCTGCCAAGAAGGCAGGGAACTGGACTTGATGACCTCTTGAGGTCCCTTCCAGTTCTAGTGTCCTATGATTCTATGACCCAGCTGAAATCCTGAACACACCCCCACTTGTAACTGGCTCGCAGCTTAGGCTGTAGAAGACACTTATTCCGTCTCTGGGAAGTGGTCTAGGTACCACTACATGGGAGAGTTAACCACACATAGGTGTGTGGGTTACACATGTGTTGCCACAACTTTTGAAGTCAGCCTCAGTGTTCGCTCCCGAGACCTACCAAGAGGAGGACTAAGGGACAAAGGCAAATTTAGGATTTCAGAAGGCCACCTAGAAGGAATGAATCTGAGACTAGTAACAGTTCCCTCACATGCCCCATTCCCATCACACACACACACACACACACAGTTCTTGTCCAGACTCACCCTACGTGTGACATTTCATCTCAGAGACTTGAGAAGCAGTGCCCCAGGGCAGGATGTTCAGACCATCTATACTATCGGACAATGACTCCTCAACATCTTGGGCGTTCGCTTGTGGCTGAACAGCCCACTCTGCTAGGAGCAGGATTGTGAACAGATGTCACAAAGGCAATTTAAATCTGTGTGTCAGGACATGCCTACTTCAGGTGATACAGCAAAACTGATGAGAAAAAAGTCCGTCTGTTACAGCTGGTGCAAGTGTCACTTACCCAACCCCACTCCTTGAGCCTGCAGGGATCAGGTGTCAGCAGTCCAATGACCGCAGACCTGCTATCACAGCCTGCTTCTACTCTCACCAGCCTGGAGTTGATGGGCTGACCTCACGCAGGAGCTGTTCATCAGCGAGGTGGCCTCCCATGAAACTTTGGGCTTGTCTTCCTCCTTACAGCCCTGGATGGCAGGGGTGGTTCTGCTCCAGGGGGCCAGGAATGCAACTTCTCCCATGCTTTGTACCCTTCATCACACAGAGAGCTGCTTGCAGCCTCACTGCCAGCCCTTCACTAATCCAACCCCAACTCTACCGTTTTAATTTCCGACAACTGTAAAAATAAAAATAATTAAATAGAAAAAATAAAAATACAAAGTTATAATAATCATTTAAATTGCAAACAAATAAATGCAAATCAGCTTCTGCCAAGCCTACGCCTAGAATGGGCAGGGTGCCCCTGAAGTTTTGGCACGATGATTGGACTTTCTTTGTTCACTGTTTTTTCATCTCTGCCTTTTTCAAAGGCTGCATCTACACTGGAGAGTTTTGTTGACAAAACCAGGAGTGTCTACACACACACAATGTGTTTTGGCGACAGTCTGTCAACAAAACTCAGTACTTCTGCCGACAGCACTCTGCCTCTCCCTGATGAGGAATAATGCCTTGGTCAACAGTTTCTGTCAACACAAAAAAGCCGTGTGGACACTCCGGGGGCCCATCTGTCGAGAGACAGGGCTTCCAGTTCACCAGGCAGCCCTGTTTGCTGAGCTTCCAGTTGGCCGTTCTGTTGAGAGAGTGGCTGGGCAGTCTGACCACTCTCTGTCGACAGAGCAGATTGCTCTTTTGATCTGCTTTTGTGTGTGGATGTGATCTGTCAACAGAAGTTTTGCTGGAAGATCTCTTCCCACAGTAATTTCTGTCAAGAGATTGCTGTAGCGTAGACTTAGCCTAAATGTTTACAACATTTATTGAGGGTTGCTCTCCATTCAGCACTGCCCTTGGCTATGTCCATGTCTTCAAAGCTATCAATATGTATGCAGCATAAATGGGGATTCTGCTCATGGGTGTCTCGGAAACGTTTACATTGAGCGATGCTCTAGAACTTTCAGGTGACCACAGAGAACTATTTTCAGGAAAGCATCATTGTCCATTCTGACAACACGACCTCTCCACGTCAGCTGGCTTTTGATATGAATTGGCTCAATGCTGGTTGTTTTGGCTTTTTCCAAGATGTTAATGTTTGACACTTGATCTTGCTGGCACACCTTCAGAACAGAGTGAAGACAGTGTATGTGACATGTTTTAAGTTGCTTAATGCGTCTGTGGGAAATGGTCAGTATTACACATCCATGTGAAAAACGATGCCATCTTTGCGGCAATGGACATTGTGTTTTGACAGTAGGATGGCATGCCAGTTGAGCATCCTATGGTGAAAAGTTCCAAAATCCTGGCTTTGAATTGATACATGATAACAAATTTTGAGGGGCAGCCAAAATGTTCATGCATTTTCATCCATTTTAAAGCCTACAAATTCTTTACATCAATGCAGACAGCATAGCATGCTGTGTTTTGTTCAATGCATTGCTCCTGAATCTCTCGTGCAAGGAAGATCACGTTTGTGGTGCTTCAAACTGATCTAAATCCACATAGGTCTCTCATAGAAACTTTTCTGATACTGTCTCAACCAGCCAGCTGCACAAAGTATAACTGAGGATTCTGCCACTTACAGGCTGCAGGGAAATACCCAGGTAGTTGCCACAGTCAGATTTTTGTACAGCATAATTATAAAATCATTTGATTGATTTTTGAAATTTTGATGAATTTTCTCAGTTTCCCAAATATCTTTAATAATTTTGCATAGATGACAGTTTTGCGGCCTGCAAGTTTAAAGATTTCAGCTGGTGTGTCATCTTTGCCTGGTGATTTATTTGACTTTGTTTGTTTGATAGCTTTTGGCATTTCCCAAATGGTAGGTTTGCATTTGCCTGCTTTCCTAAACCTAGTGCTAATAATAATGACCTCATGCTCAGCACAATTGCTGAGTAGCAGAGCACCACTGATGTTCATTTTTCGGACTCAACTGTTCTTTATTAAACCACTTCAAGCCTCACTCTCTTTTCTGACTCTGGCATTAAAGTCTCCCAGTGGTAGGCGTTTGTCTGGCTTTGATGTGGAATGATATAATCAACTCAGAATAGGATTGTTCTTTTATTTCTTCGGCACTGTTCATGGTTGGAATATAAGCACTGAGAAAAGCAGTGCGGCATAAATTTCCAGTGGGAAACCACAGAATCACTAAGCATTCAGTTTTGCCCATGTCTCCTTTAATAGTTTATTTATTTACTTACTTATTAATTACCTTTTTAACAGCTTGGAGGAATAGCCAGTGAAAACTCACTATTTACGGTGATGGAAACTTAGTATAGGTTGAACCTTTGTAGTCTGACACCCTCAGGACCTGACCAATGCTGAATGAGAGAATGTGACAGAATATGGGAGGTCAATAATCATGTTGGATTACAGAGGCTGCCAGATGAGAGAGTGCCAGATTAGAGAGGTTCAACCTCTACATATATTACCTTTCAATTTAAAAGAGAGCAAGGAGCTGGTCAGCTGGATTTGGAAATTGAAATAGATTTTGTGGGGACGAGTACAACTGAGAGAAGTGGGAGAGAATAATGAGGACATTGCAGGTACTGCACTTGTATCATACGGGGAAGAAAGACACTAAGGGCTTTTGGTGCTGCTGCAATTGATGCAGGGGGTATTGATTCAGCTTGTCTGCTGAAGACACTATGTCAGTGGGAGTGTGCTCTCCCATCAACGTAATGAATCCTCTTCAACAGGAGGAAGAAGTATGTCACCCACGGACAGTGCAGTGTGGACACTGCATTAAGTCAATGCAAGTTACATGACTCAGGAGGTGGGTTTGCTCTCACCCCAGAGTAACATAACTTGCATCATGGATGCTTCACCCTCACAAGTTATGGAATATGGATATGCATCATTCGAATATGTTTTATGCAAAGCATGGAAAGTAATATAGAATTCAAGAGCCTATAGTCCCCTGAATGCGTATATTATATTTGTGTGCAGGTATCATTCTTGTACAAAAAGGGAGAAATATGAAGTGTAAAATTGTTCTTTAATTGTCGGTATTCTAGTGAAAACCATTATGGTATTTAAGGAACTTAATGGCCCAGTGCTCAAGGAAATCGTCTGTAAATGATTTTATTTTTCCTGTACGCCCAATCAGTGACTGGTCATATGCAGACATGTGACCATGCCACCTGTTGCTGAAATCCATCTTGAATTCTGTATTCTTCCAGAGACCAAGGAGACTTGAACAAATGTCTCCTGCATGGGGGAAATTCCATTTAAGGGATGGGAAGCAAAGAATTAGGGTTCTTGATCAAGGCTTTGTAACCGTATAAAAGAAAACACATGAAGAGATCTGAAAGCAAAGAACACTAATGAAGCAAGAAGCTGTTAGACCAGGACAGAGAAAAGATCAGCTCCAACATAGAGGATTTTACCTTAAATAAGGACTAGGGTAAGGAGTTATGTTTAATAACAATATCCCTTAGTGTATTAGACTTAGCTGGCATGTTTTGTTTTAGTTTCACTTAGTAACTTATTTTGATCTGTCTGTTTTCACTTGTAATCATTTAAATCCTACCTTTTTATACTAAAAAAACGCCACTTCTGTTTATTATCAACCCCTGTGTAAATAATTGTTGGGGGGTGGAATCAAGAGCAGCGCATCTCTCTCTTTTACTGATAAAGAGCAAACTCTGTAAGCTTTCTCTGTGTAAACTGTTAACAAAGAATAAGACGGATTTATTTGTGCTTTAGTCCTTTTTGATGGCTGTGCTCCTGGGCGCGGTCAAGTTCCTGTAGCTGAGTTCTCCCACAGCTGTTATCAGCATGTGTGTTACTCTGCTCGGAGGCTGTTATCCCAACTCTGTGCCTTTGCTGGGGAGACACGAGCATCTGGCTCACCGGAACAGGGTGGTGGGGTGCCCCTGAGGGCAGGCCAGTAGGCTAAGTGGTAAGATCAGCACACCAGGTGGCAATTTCAAGGCAACCTCTCTGATCCACCCCATCACAGCATCATCTTCAGCCAGTGGTGGGCAATCTGCAGCCCATCAGGGTTCTATGTGTGGCCTGCCAGACATTTTGTTTCCCATTGCTCACGTGCAAGGTTGCCAAATACCAATGGATTCTATCCTTGTTGATCTTCTCCTACCGGTATACTTCGAGTGACAAGCATGGAAAGCAAGGGCATCTGATTGCACACAACACTGACTGTGCGAGCCATATGCTCCCTCTGCATCCAGTCCGAGCACTGCTATGGTTCAATCTTCACACTCCAGTACACAAGCTAAACTACCCTAACCTGGGAGACCGTCTTGGCTACAACAGTTGCGTGACCCACTGAGGAGAAGGAGGGGGCCGCTCATGTGGCCCACTCTCTAGCCCAGGTTGCCTGTTACTGTCTTAAGCAGTAGCGTAAACAAGGCCTAAAGATACAGTCAGAGGAGATGAGGCACAGGGTTTGGAAGGAGATGCTGCTGTTGAATCTTTTTCATGAAGGAGCGAAGGTGAGTCCCTGACATCTCCACATCACTGCTGCCCCAACAGGATTTGCCCTTTTCAAGGTTGGGAAACGCCAGCCTGAATGGACAGATCAAAGGGAAACAAGTACAGAGAACTGAGATATTAGAGGCTAGCCTGGATGATGCTTACACTGTGCAGAGGAAGATTTTACTTTTTTATTGCAAAGGGAGGTGGAGAGAAGAAAGTGCCTGTTAACTGGACAGAATTTAGCCACGCAGTGTGAATAAAAATCTTAGTCCAATCTTGTGGCGCGAGCAGTTATCATGCCACCCTGGTAGCTGCTCACAGCTGCAAAGGGTCAAAGAGCACAACAGCTGAAAGCTCCTTTTGATACACTTGTTCCTACATTGCCCCAAGTGGCCCTTGGGGATTTTTGCCTTGTGAAGTCCCTGAAAGTGAACGGGCCAGATTCTCTGCTGGCATTGCCAGGTGCTACCTCGCCAAAAATTAAGTCGTTTTGGAGCCATTCTTCTGCGGCATGTGGAAAATTGTGGGGCACGAGAGGATCATGTGAAAAGAAGGATTCTAAAGCCATGCTGTGCAGCCAAGAAGTTTTTCTGACCACATTGATTTGGGCCCACTATAGCTGAGGCAGTGACTGCACAGCGGCCAGAGGAGGACATGATAGAACTGACCTCTTCTCTGTTACACTTCATTCCGTACACTGTCTTGGTATGCCACCTGCCTCCCTGGAGCAACACTGGGGTGACTAGAACAGGAACAAGATTTATGCCAGCAGTGTTCTCCTGCATGCCAACAAGGGCTGGAGAACATAACTCTCAGTGTCTCTCCCCCCACCCCGACGTCTCTCCCCAGTGGCACTTATTCTATGCATTAATAGGGAGGGTTGACACTATTTGAACAAATAACCCTTCACCTCCTTCCTTGTGCTCAAACATTCACCCCAAGCAGCCTCTGGAGGACTGGAAATTCTGTCAGACCTCCCTCCTCATTCGTTGGCCAAACCACGACCATGTCTACAAAAATCTCAGACTCTGAGGAGATTCTAGCTTCAGTCGGAAAACAGAAACTATGCCCTACCTGCTCAAATTCAGATCCCTGATCTGGAACAGAGAACCAGCCAGGCTTTCCCGGTGTGGGTGGATTTACACTCTTACATAGCACCTCTCATTACATAGCACCTCCCAACGTGTTTTATGACCTGTACATATTCTCGCCTCCTACAGATGGGAAAACTGAGACTGTTTCTCAGCCCTCTGCCTTGACTATAAGCCTCTCCTATCTGCTATCCTATTCCCTATAACTATGAGATCTGTTTGTAGGAAAAACCTTCCACACCCTAGTAAAAACCATCTTTTTTCCATGGCCCACTTCAAACAACTGAAAAATTAGGGATACCCCATAAACCTCTTCAACTGGTCTATAGAAGTCCTACCTGATGGTGACTGCTCTCTTACCTGAGCTGTATTCTGATTATTTTGCACCACTAGCTGGAAAACCAGGAGCTAAAATGACCTATGCTAGCTGTGACCCAGCTTGTAAATTGGCCTTCTACCGTCACTCTCCGGAACGTGACAATAGAGCGCCTTCTCCTCCACGTAAATGTTGTTTTGTAGATCCGGCATGGATCAACTTGACAGAAGTTGCAATCAATGACAAATGTCCAGTCATTCCTAAGCTAGAGAGACACTTAAAATTCTCATAGCTCCTTGGAGAAAACCACCAACTTCATAAAACTATCAGCACTGGCATTAAAAAGATAATCCAGAACTCTGTAAATAAGCATGAATCATTCCCACCAAAACAGCGGACAAAATTATTTCACCTGTTTATTTTTAAATCTGAAAGTATTACACATCCTCCACTCTGCACAGAAGCCAAAACAAAAGCTCCATTGTAGACAAAGCCACCAGTGGTATCTCCACGTGAGATTCTGCTTACTAAAAACATGTGCTTTTAGAGTGCAAGATGGACCTATTAAAGTCATACTTTGGTGCCACGAAGAGTGATCAAGGAAGCTTCCTAACACAGAAAACATTGGCTCAAATGATATCCAGCTTAGAAAATTCAAGCTCATGCTCCTAAGCATTTCAGATACAGCCGGAGCAGAGCTGGCTTGTGACAATACCATATTATGTTAAAACGTTACACGACCATCCAGAAGAAAGAAAATTGCAACTTCTGTACGTTCCGACATACACTTGTGTTTGTAAACAATGTGGGGATAGACCTACCCACAGGGGCTTACCCTGTTGTCCTCTTGAATATCCCAGTCACTGGAGAAAGTTATGACATGTTGCGCCTGAGAACAGTTGGAAAACTGGAAGAGACTGGAAAACATCCTTCTGTTCTCCTGTGTGTCCGGAAATATCGCATCCTGGAAATTAACTCCATGAGGAAGGAGGTTATAATTCTCATCCATTCTGAAACAAAAATCAGATCATACTTACGTAATGTCAGTCCAGGTGGTATTTTCCCCCATCTATGTTGTATTTCTCATCCATAGCAAGATTGTTGCCTGAGTGGGCTGCACTGGGTGATGGGACACATCTCGGCATATATTCATAGAGGTGTAAATAGCCAGTGGTGCACGACACCAGCTAGCATGACAGCAATGCACCCTAGCTGTACTATAGCCCAATAGCCTCCAGTCCTGTAATGAGTTGCACACAGTCAGGCCCCTGCAACCACACAGATGTTATTGTGGCTTTACATAGGCACAGGCGTCCATCCACCAAGGACTCATAGTAGGTCTGGGAGCATAACTGGGATGGTCCCACATTTTGGGTGTTTGATTTTTCTATGCTTTAGTCCTTTGCTTCTTTCTAAGCACCCACAGATCTGAACGAGCACAACTTAAAATAACCCATTAATAGCTCATATAAAAGTAGCTTTTAGAGATATTAGCAGACACCATGAAGACATGTTTTGTTATGCTTCTCTGTCAACATTCCCCTGGTGTGAGAATCATTTAAGTGTTTTTAAACAAGCTACTGAGTGAATTTCACCAATATTCTAGATTTAAAGAGTCACTGTGCTTTATTCCCACACTGCAGTGTCTTATTCTTCTGACCTACTTAAAATGAGGGTTTGGTTGGCCTGGTATCCAGAAGAGCAAAGAGAAATCTTCTGAGTAAACAGAGGGATCAGTGCTAAACCCATATGCCAAACTTCTAAGAGAACAGACACTGGCAACCACCCAGCCTGTAAAACTCTCCAGAATCCAGTGTACCTGCTTTGGTCTCTTAAAAATAAAGAGAAGCTGAACTGTATACAGCAGTCATTAAATAGCAGCTCAAAATAAGTCTGTTGCACAGGACAGCCAAATTATTGTTTGACATGGTGCATCATTTTGGTCACGAAAGACATTACCATGGTTTATAATAAACAAGATCACTGTAAGAAGTTACAAACCACAAACCACTGAGCACAGTTGAGCAACAAGATGGGAACAAATGCCATCTGCTGGGGTGTTTATTTTTCTTTAGTAAGTGGTGCTTCATGATTTCATACTTTATTGGCCAGTTTCTAAAACAGATATTGGAAAAAAGTCACTTTTACTGAGTTTAGTTTTCAAATAAGAACTTGATTTCCATTGTAGTCATTTCCCAAAATTCTTCAAGAACTTCACTTCCCCTATCTCAAGTTGGAAAAAAACAACAACATGCTCAGGTGTACACCTGAACACAAGATTGGCTGAACTAGGTCAGACCAATACTTCGTTTAGCCCAGAGTTCTATTTTCCAACAATGGCCAATTCTAGATGCTTCAGAGAGAATGACCAGAACAGGGCAACTTTTTGAGTGAACTACCCTATCAACAAGTCCTACCTTCTGGGAGTCAGAGGACTAGACACACTCAGAGGATGGGGTTGTGTCCATGACCATCTTGGCTAACAGCGACTTACGGACCTACCCTCCATGAAAACATCCTAAAGGACAACTTTTCAAATGGCCTGTATAGATCCTAGTGCACTTACTGTCTTCAGACTTCAGCAAGCTAGTTATCCAGCACTTCAGATCAATGAAACTGATACTGGTTAACATTTCTAGAAAAATGAAGATATCCAACACTGAAAATCTCAGATCCAACAATTATGAACATGCAATCCTTTGCAGCAGCAACACAATAGTAAAATGCCTAGTTTTATTTCTGTTGAGGAGGTCATAAAATCATTTGTGTTACACATCCTAGATTTCAGATAAGCTCAACATATTTGTTTCTATTTTCTGTAGTCTAGGAAAGCACTAATTAAACACCACCTCTTCCAAGAAAAGCCATAATAGAAAGTATTCTCTTTGAAATGTCACATTCACATCTTCCCTGCTAGGTGAATCGGTACCTGCCTGAAGAACAATGAGTAATCCATCAACTACATAAAAAACTCACACAGATACAGACAGATATCATCTTTCTCTAGTTTTTAAGGTGCTATAAGACTGTTTGCTTTGTTTCACTAAACAAAGTAACTTGCTCCCCGGCACCCTGGGCAGCTGGATAATAGTATGGCTGTGAGAAATTTACCAGGCTCATCCCACGAGAGAACATTTGCTTTGATTCACTCACTGTACAACACTAAGTAACTTCTGGCGGCTCCTTCTATGCTTCAGACACAGAAAAGTGTTCAAAGTAACTTTCGCTTGGCTCTGAAAAGCCCTAAAAGAGTCACTACAAGTGCTCTGAGAGGCGGGGGTGAAAGTGTTAGCTAAGGGCAGAGCGTTTAGGGGAGAGAACATGTTCCCTCTGTCGGGTGCAAGCAGGGACTGGCTCACCTCTCTACTCACCGGAGAAAGAAGAAGTAAGCGTAATCCTGCAGGACGGTGTGGGAGTGACAGGAGAAGTAGCCCAGGCCAGTGAGGTTAAGCCTAGAGCCTGCGGGAACTTCCAGCATGCTGCCCCACGCCTGGTCACACAGCATCTCTATCTCAGCCGAGTAGAAGAGCCCCCCGTCACTGGCTTCGTACTGCCAGGGCAGGTAGTTGTACATGCTGTACATCTCCTGGTGCAGCGCCAGCACCTTGGCGTACACGATGATCTCCGCCAGCTCAGCCCGGCAGCTTTCACTCAAGGGTCTCCAGTCGGAGGGCAGCTGACAGCCCCGGCCCGGGCCGAGGTGCCTGGCCAGGTTGAGCAGGGCGAGCAGCCGCAGCGCGCGCAGCATGATGGATGGAGGCACGCACAACACACGCCGGCCACTTGGGCTTCCCCAGGCTAAAGCTGCTGCGCCGCGTGAAACAGGATCCCGGCGCGCTGAACCCGTTGATTGGTCAGGGGCTGGGGCGGGGGGGGCAGAGCCCTACCAATCAAGCAGGCGGCGTCCCGGCCGGAGCCCCCGGGGAGGCGGAGCGGGGCAGGGGATTCTCTCCCCTGGTGGTGAGAGCTGGGCAGAGAAAAGGGCTTCTCAGCCTTCTCCTTGTCTGTGATGACCAAAGTGTAGAGATACCGGCTGCAGCGCACCTTGAATTTGACATTGTCTTTGTTCTTCTTGATCTTTACAGCTGCAGTAAAAAGAAGCTGGAATCAGCATAGCATCATTAGCGCTTTATGCGCACAGTAAATGGGACAGTCAAGGGGAAAAAAGCAGTCCTCCCAGCACAAGAGCCTTATACGCCCCCTATCCTGACTCAAATATTTAAGTGCAGAGCAGAATTTAAAATGATTTAACCCTGCACTCCCTTCCAAAAGGGGTCACAAAAATGCAGCTCCAACTCCTCAGTGTGTTCGTGACAGCTGCAGGTGAAGAGTTTTCACCGGATTTAACTTATTCTGCCCCGCAAAGAGGTTAGACCACAGGAGTATTTCACAAACAGGTTTATAGTTCACGTTATTTTCCTGCAATACAGAAACCTAATTAGCACTGAAATTTACAGTGCCACAAAAGTTGGAGAGTTTATTATGGCAGACTGTATTTACCACTGCGATCTTTTTGCAGATAAATAACCTTTAAAAACACCCACACCATGTTTTACATACAGGTCAAGCTATCCAAGGCTGCAGAAGATGCTTTTCATTTTTATCTTCTAGGACCAATTTAACTGGACAGTTCTTTCAGGCACACAAGGTACTGCATGCCTTCTCAGCATCCTATCTTGAAGCAGAGAATGCAAAAACCCCCAAGAGTTCCGATTACAGAAGCTACTGGAGATTTATAAGCCCCAGAACTGGTGAAAATACTTTTTTAAAAACCAATACAAACACCCACAATATTTCAAGCAATACACTATGCCTTCAGCCTTGCCCACATAATGGAATTTTTTAAAGCCCATTTGCAGATTTTCCCTCCTCTTTATTGCAATGTAAGACCAATAAAAGCAATGGAACAGAGTAAATGGGGCTCAAACTGGGTTGTGATATTATGTGGGGCTCATGAGTCATCAGCCTTTAGTCCCCAAAACCCACCGTGTCTCCAACATTATTAAATCCATAAAAAAGTGGCTTGATTTGCATTCAGAGGCTTGCTGTGTGCACTAGTCACCCTCTACAGAAGTTTGAGAACCATTTGGAAACTACAAACAAACTGCAGTCAAATGCAAAGAGCAAACCCAAGAGACTTTTTCACTAAGGTGAAAATCATCTTAGATGCCACCTGAAACGGCATGTAAGATAATTACAGGTAGACAAGTGATTTAATGGTGCCCCTTTCAAAGCAATACACCAAGTTTATTTAATATTAAACCTAAGGCTGAAAGGCTAGATTAAAATTGACAAGAAACAGGATCATTCTACCACCACTTAATTGCCAAAACATAAGTTCAGAGTTGCGTTCTCCTATTCACTACCTTCCCAGCAGGGGAAGGAGCAGCATTCCTTAAGCTAAGGGAAGTGCCCCAATAGCATCAATTATTGCAGAAATAAAAGGTAGTCCTTAACTTAGGTCATGACAAAATAAAAACAGTTTATTAATAAAACTGATTAGAACTGTACAGTCAGGTTCTCTAACCGGCATTTTAAAGGGCCTCAAAGTGCTTAATTTAAGCTCAGCTACTGCTTAAAGTACTTAGTGATTGCTAATGCCTAGATGATTTTTATAGCATTCAACACAAGACAAGAGATTGTTTCTGGGATTACAGAAGCCACGAGAAGTCCCGGGGCAGTCCACAGACCAAAAGATCTTTTGGGGCATAAGCTTTCACGCGAAAAGACCCACTTAGTCACAAAAGCTTATGTTCCAAAAAATCCGCCGGTCCGTAAGGTGCCACAGCACTTCTCCTGTTTTTGTGGATACAGACTAACATGGCTACCTCTCAAATACTTGTAATCCCAGAATTTGCTCTGTGTTCCACATCTCACACCCATTAATCAGAAGTCACCCTGTTAAGTACCAATCCACTACTTTGAAACAGAACTCTTTAGGTCAACAAGTGTATCTTAACTTGATGCACATACTAACACTATTATATATTAACCTTAATTGACCAAGTCATTAATGTATTCATTTGTGTTGGGCTGGTGGGGAAGAACAGTCCCCACCACGTTACAGATGGAAGTGCAAGAGTCTAGACCAGAGTCAGGTTTATGTCCCCGGCTGGGACCAGGATTTACCCATTTGCAGCAGACAGCATAGATAAAAGTTAAGATTTTGTCCATTATTTTTAGCATTAAAAAAAATCAAATCAGCTGAAGGCAATAAATTAAGATTCATAGAAGCCCATGACCTGTCCCTGTCTTTTACTAAAAATAAATGGGTATTGGGACAAAAGAGCATGACTTGCAACTGGCCCCAGGTCCACACCTGCTGAAGATGACTTACAGGGCCAGTCACCTGCCCCAGGAACTGATATCAGCTGTGCCCCAGGAGCCCTGGAGCTGGGGTGGCACCATAGCTTTGGCAATAGCAAATAGGATCTGCAACGAGCAGTTGCTCGTGGTCATCTATTTGCCCCAATCCCTACATAGCCCCCTCAAGGATTGCGCTCACAACCCTAGGTATAGCAGGCCAATACCCAAACCACTGACCTACCCCCTCTCCCACCCCCCTGCTTAAACACCTAAATGTTTAAGTAAGCAGACATGTTCCGAGGCCCACATATTGTTTGCGTTACAATAAAAAGATTCCCACTCCCCACCTTTTACTGACAACCCTGTCTGCCACTTGAAGGCGAGATCTTTCACAAGACAGACAGAAGCCAAACAACTGCCATACAAAACACCACCCAGCACCTGGGCAGCCACCGCTACTCACATTTGGCATCCTTCCTCCTGGCCGTAAGCAAGAAGTCTTTGATCTCTTCAATTTTGCGAGGCTGGAAATTCATAACAACAAGCCCCCCTCATTTCGGTCGCTTGGGCGCCGCTCAGCTTGGCGAACAGGAGACCAGCCTCCCCAGCCCAGCCAGAAGCCCATTTAACCCCACTGCCGAGGCGCTCCAGCCTGGGGGTGCTCGCACAGCTGGGACACCCTCTGCCAGTCCCTGCCCCCCGGTGCTGGGGAGGGGGGAGCAGTGGGTAGTCCCCCCAGACCCCAGAGCCGATGGGGAGAGACTCCCCCAGGGCGAAGGGCGCGTGGCCGGCGCGATGCCTTGTGGCTGGGAGGCGGAGCTCTGGCCCTGCCTCTCTCTGTGACCTTGGCCCAGTCACTTAATCTGCCCGGCCCGGGGCCTTAGAGATCGTTGGGTGCTTTCCCGGCCCCGCGGCAGGATTCCGCGGGGCGGGGCGGGGGGAGCGCGTGGCCTTTTTCTGTGAGCGGGGGCTGCACCGCTTTTAACAATGAAACAATTTAAAAGAGCGGTGCAATGCATGTGCCCAAGGGAGGCCACTGGAAGCGTGGAGATTTTGTTGCAACGGGCTAAGCAAGTGTGCAGGAATGAAGGTTGTAGAGCAACTAGTTTCGGGGATTTTGCTGAAATATTGGAAGCGAAGAAAAAAACCCAATATTCCAAAATTCCCTCCCTTTCCAATTGCTGGTGGCCAAGGGCATGCTGGGAAATGTGGTTCTTTACCTGCTCCAGGGGTAGCTTTCTAGCAGGGAGTTGGGCAAGGAACTAAAACTCCCACAGTGCCTTGTGTTCTCCCATCATGCCCTGCAGGCTTTCCCCCCTCCCTCCCCCCCCCCGCACAGCACAGCAGGGAGGAAGAGATCAAAATCAGGCATGGAAGGGGGCTGAGTTCACACCCATCACGCACACAGTGCATGTGGGCCTGTTTACCCCCACTGGTAAAGTGACCATCTGTCCCATTTTCGGTGGGACAGTTCCATATTTGGGACACCAAAAAGGTGTCCCAACTTGTTTTATAAAGGGGACTAATTGTCCCGTATTTGCTGTGGAGGTGCAGCTGCCTGCTGGAGAACACATACTAGAGGTCTCCTGACATAAGTCTGCTGCTTTAGGAGTGTTCTGTTGACATCCCAGTCATCCTCGTTCCATGAGGAAGAAAGTATGCCTTGGCAGAGCAGGAGTTTGCTGACATTGGTCCCGTGTAGCCAGGCCAAATGTCAGGAAAGCTTCTCCCAACAGAAATGTTGGCAGGAGATATGCATGTATTGCAAGGCTTCCCCTATGCTGATTAACCTCACACTAGGCTAATGAACAGGAGGGGTTACATGCACATGCTTTGCGTAATTTGCATATCTTTTGCTGACGGTTCTCAGCGCTCTGGACATAGCCTAAAAGCTGACTCAGATATGGAAAGAGGGTCATGTAGGCAGGGATGAGAATAGGTTGGTGAGTTTGTTATGGAGCAAGGAAACAAAGAAGCCTGAAAACAACTGAGGCATGGAAAAGACAGTGATCTATAGAAGGGTGTGGACAACAGATTCAAAGAGGAAATAAGGCTATGAGATGGAATGTGGGTGACACCGAGGGTCTGCCAAGGAGTGTACATATCAACATCAGTAGCTGACTATGTGAACACATTGATACACAAATGAGAATTTCTGCTACAAAAATACTTTATGTTAAGATTGTTAATGTACATGTCCCAGCAATGTAAACTGTGAAGTGCAAGGAAATGAGCAGTTGATTCTCTGTTTCTCCCAGTGCCTGCAGCCCATATAGTTTCATCCAATCAAGGTGCACCCTTAACTCAAATGTAAGTGTAATATGCTGCATGCACATTTATGTTCTGTAATTCCTGCATAAAAACTACTAATTCACAACCCCAAGAAAGCATTCATGACCCAGTCATGTAACGCTTCCTAACTATTATAGAAAACCATGTGTCACAGGTACCATTTGCAAGCTGACATCATACCATACTTATGCACACCAATGCAAAACCATGAACAGAATGATGCAGCATGTTTTCATCAGTTCCACACCCATTCCATTAATAATCCAACCACATGAACAACTAGGCGGGAGTCAAGTCTGTTGTGTCAGCTGTCCTGGACAAGGGTGGAGGTATGTATTCTGAAGTGGTGGAAGGGAGGCATTTGACACTGAGAAAGAGAATGGATGGGTGGATTGTTGAATTATTCCCTTGCTGCATATGGTTTATGTTCATGGGAAATGGAATCTACCAAGTTTAACTCAAAGTTAACTTTTATTTATTTATTTATTTATTGTGGAGGAATATATATATGTATATATATTTGGTGCAATGGATGCTTTCAGAATCAGGAGCAGCATCAAACAAGGATGCGTGCTTGCTCCGACATTGTTCGGGATCTTCTTCGCACTCCTCCTGAAGCATGCCTTTGGATCTTCAACAGAAGGCATCTTGCTACACACAAGATCTGATGGGAAACTGTTTAATCTTGCAAGGCTGAAAGCTAAGTCTAAGGTGTGGGAAGTCCTCATCAGAGACATGCTGTTTGCAGACGATGCTGCTGTAGTGTCTCATACAGAAGACCAGCTTCAAAAACTGCTGGATCAGTTCTCCAAAGCGTGCAAGGACTTTGGGCTTACCATCAGCCTAAACAAGACAAACGTACTCGGTCAGGATGTTGCTGAATCCCCATCAATCAGCATTGACAACTATACATTAGAGGTCGTCCACGAGTTCGTTTACCTCGGGTCCACCATCACTGACACCCTGTCGTTGGACACTGAGCTAAATAGGAGGATCGGAAAAGCGGCCACAACTCTGTCCAGACTCAGCAAGAGAGTGTGGAATAACAACAAGCTGTACACTCACACCAAAATGCAAGTCTACAGAGCCTGCATCCTCAGCACCCTCCTTTATGGCAGCGAGACTTGGACCCTGTATGCCCTCCAGGAAAAGAGGCTGAACGTCGTCCACTTGCGCTGCCTCAGGCGCATCCTTGGAATATCATGGAAGGACAGAGTGACCAACACCGCCATCCTTGAGCAAGCTGGAATCCCAACCATGCACACCCTCCTCAGGCAGCGTCGGCTCCGCTGGCTTGGCCACGTCCACAGGATGAATGATGGAAGGATTCCAAAAGGCATCCTGTATGGTGAGCTAACCTCTGGCAAAAGACCTCCCGGACGCTCCCAGTTGCGCTACAAAGATGTCTGCAAGAGAGACCTCAGAGAGGCAGACATCAAGCTGGACAACTGGGAAGAACTAGCAGACGACCGCAGCAGATGGAGGCAGGGGTTACACAAGGGCCTTCAGAAGTGCAAGATGAGGATCAGACAGCTAGCAGAGGAGAAGCAAGCGCACAGAAAGCACACTAAGGACTTGCCAGACACCCGCCACATCTGCAAGAGATGCAGCAAGGACTGTCACTCTCGTGTGGGTCTTCATAGTCACAGTAGACACTGTAAATGAAGTCCTCAACTGCAACTATAACGAGCGTGATCCATAGTCTATGCAGACTGAAGGATGCCTACTACTACTACTACTAATTCTTCAATTGTTCATATGTGGATATTTGTGTGCACCATTGTTATAGGACACAAGTAGCTGATGAAGAATGTTTATACCTAGATAGATAAATGTATATTCAGAGCGGTGTTTTTATACTTGAATATATATGTAGGTATGACAGGTTAAGCCTCTGTAGTCCAGCACCTAGACTAGAGGGAATTTGCCAAACCACGGGAGGTCAATATTATCTAGCGCATTACTAACACTTCCATGGCTTACTGGGCTCTTAGAAGACATTTAAGGCTAAATTAGAGCTAAATAGCAGCACAGAACACTGAGAGCCAGGACCGGTGGCTGTAAATTAACTTGATGGGACCACGGGAAACTTGGCCACACCCACGATAAGAGGTCATCCAGCTAATTAAAATCATGCCGGATTATTGATGTTATCAGCTGAGAGAATGCCAGTTTACAGAGATTCAACCTGTATTTATTCATCATCTGAAGATGAAATTGGTGGCTTGCTAGATAGAGGAGAGCAGTTTCAGGGCAAGGTTCATTGTTCTTTGTTTTGTTTACTGTGTGTTGCAAATAGCTAATTGACTAAGATTCAACAATCCTCAGATCAGCTGGGGGGAATAGTTTCATGTGAGCTGTGACTGAGTCTATAGCTGCTATACCCTTTCTTTCCTTTAGCCACAATATTACCATTGGGTTGTGGGTTTTTTCGTTTCTTTTTGGAGCCTCACTGTAGTGCCATGGTTCTTTATGTTCCATTAATAAAATGAATAAACATGTGTGATCAGAATAGCTGAAATGCCAGGTAATCCCAGAGAGCACGTGTGTGCTGACATCGTAGCCTGCATCCTTTGGCTCAGGTTAGAGCTGTCTGATTTCCTTTTCACTGCTGATTACTGGCATGTAGAAGCAAGAAATTACTCTTTAGCAGTTGCTCCAAGATCTAGCCATGATGATGACATGCACTTATTGGAGACACACAGGCCCACCAACAGGGGGTTAAAGGAACAGTTGCCGCCAGGCCTGGCATTTCAAAGGAACCTAGAGTTCCACCTGCTGCCTCTGCTATTGTAGCAGCTGTAGCTATAGGACCCTCGGTAACGCTGCAGAGTGCTGTCCTACTGCTCCACACGTGGTAAGGGGAGCCAAGACTGACTGCCCTAAGCCCTTGCTATCCTTGGTCCTGCTCCTACTGGGGGGGAGCTGGACGCCCCCTCCCACTTTGTCCACAGGCCTGGTGCAGCTGTCAGCACTGCTGAAGACACAGTGAGTAAAATCCTGGCCCCACAGAAGTCAACAGCAAAACTCCCATGGGCATAAATGGAGCCAGGATTTCACTCATCGAGCTCAAATGTTGTCTTACCCTTGGTTTATGAATAACAATACCTTTTATTTTAAAGACTCATATCTCCTGTTTCTCTTCCATATATATTTGCTAGTGCCTTAACCGGTCTAGTTCTAACTGTATGACGCAATGAGGCTTCCGCCACTACCTTTTGGGAGACATTCCACATTTTGATAGCTCCCATTGTTAGAATATTTTCCTGCTAATCGGCCATTTGTGACCCTTCATCCCAGAGCCATCACAAGCAAACTGGCTGTTTTCTGTTTCAGTTAGGGATTTTATAAACCACTTTTAGATCAATATTTTAACAGAGATGTTTAGCTCTCTGGACTCAGGATGAGATGTAATGTTGCTTCTGATTTTTTCACATTATAGAAAATCGTGTGTCACAGGTACCATTCGCAAGCTGTTCTTTGTTTTTTAAGCAGCTGATACATTGAAAAGTAGCGAGACCTGTTAAAGTCGCAGCAGGGTTCCTCTTCTATCTCCAGATGACAAAGTTTTTGTGACATAAAGCAAAGATTAAGAAATCCACCTCAAAAGACTTGAAGATCTGTATTTGCGGTTTCTCCTCCTGGATCACAAGGCTGATCTGAGATATTCTGCATGTAATTCCTAATGTAGTATGATTTCTTTTTCTGTGAGCTCAGAATGGATCTGAGGAGCACTGTAGCCAGAACTAACTAATCAGAATAGCATCAATAGAGGCAATTATAGCTGGGTCCGTGCTTTTAGCCTCTCACGTATGTGCCATGGATTATTCGTTCCCTTCCTTCTCTTAGACACATGTGTGGTTTTCCCAGGCAGGAACTTGCTTTCCCTTTCACACATTTTAATGAACATTTAAACCCAGGATTTCTCCCTCAGGGCTTTGTCATTTGACTTCCTGTTTCTATGGTAATACAGGTGATTTAAGAATTTTACTATAAACATAGCTCTGCTCTGGCTGTCTTTGCCTCTGAAGTACTGACTGAGCTGAGCGTTAGTCCAGGTACCAGACAAAAGAGCACAGTATCAGACTCTGGCTGTTTTACAGATGGGTGTAGGTGACCTGAAATCTCATCTTAGCTGTCTTTTATTTATACCTCCTCAGTGATTCCTGTGTAGTCTAGGACACAAAATACCAAACCCAGATTTTTTCCCCTCTTTAAATTTGACAACCTAGAAAGATGAATATTTGGCTCTTATTTCTCAAAAGGATGTGTTGTTCTTTCCTTATCTTTGTAGTTCTGTGTTTCTATAATTTAGTTCATATTCCTTTTACATTTTAAAATGTGCTCCATTCCATTTCATGACTTTTCTACCAACAGCTGGGTTTTTTTCCCCCGCCTATCAATCAAAACATTCTGCAGTCCTGATTTTTCTGTTAACTTTTTTGTTTCTTTTGGACAATATTTATGACTGGGTGAAATAAGAGCTGCCTTTGGGGATCATCTGTAATACACTGTTACAATGAACAGCACTGCAAGAAGCTAAGACTGATTTTATAAATTACAATAAAAAGACTTTCTCCTAAAACAATTTAGAATGTAATGTAAAAGTGCTCAGGTTGGATCAGGGAATTGGCAGTAAATTACAGAATGTTCAGTTCCACCTATACTTTCCCAGACTGAATCCAGCTCAGGTCAACAGAGACAGAAGACTTTTGCAATCAGGTTTGTCTGATCACTTAGCAATGTGAACCAAGTTGGTGTCTCAGCCTAGATGCTAGTGGACAGATATCTACATAACAAAAACCACTTCCACTATTGGCAGCCTCAGCAAGGGAAAACATATCTGAATGTACCATGCATAGAGCTGTGGAGGAATGAAGAGTGGTGAAGATCCCAGACTGTCTAAATCACATCCTCCCTGTAATCTGAGTGACTTGAGAGAGAAAATAGCATTTGCTCTGGACTCTTGTGATTCATAAATATTAAGACCAAAAGAATTCTTCTTCAGTGCTTGCTCATGTCCCCACTCCACGTAGGTGCGCACAATTTCCAATTTTTCCCTTAGCTGTACCCATTGGGCCAACAGGGGAGCCCGCTGGAGTGGCACTGGTATATCGGCCAATATATACCCCTGCTGGCCCTCCATCCCCTTGGGTCCTTCTTAACATATTACTCTGAAGAAGGGGAGGCTGGCGGGATTTGGACTGAACATGAGCAACACATCTTGAAGAACAACATTTATGAGGTAAATAACCTTTCTTTCCTCTTTGAGTGCTTGCTCATGTCCATTCCATGGAGGTGACTCCAAAGCAGAAATCCCTACAGGCAGGATCTGAGGTCTACCCTTCCACCCAGTGGAGAACAACTTTACTCAGGGCAGTATCCTCCCTGGCTTGATGTGTCAACGCGTAGTGACTGGCAAAGGTGTGCATAGAGGACCGTGTGGTGGCCCTGCAGATGTCCAGGATTGGTACCTGAGCCACAAACACTGCTGAGGAGGACTGCACTCTTGCAGAGTGGACCATGAGGGGAGGAGCTGGGATCCCTGCCAGCCTGTAGCATTCCCTAATGCATACCACGATCCAGGATGAAATCCACTGCGTGGAAGCTGAGTGACATTTCAGCCATTCTGCCACAGCAATAAAGAGCTGGGGAGACTGGTAGAAGGGCCTTGTTCTGTCCAAAGAAAAGGGTAAGGCCCTCCTAACATGCAGAGGTACGTTGTCTGTTCTTGGCCTCACACATTGGGCTTGGAGTAAAACACTGGCAGGAAAATGTCCTGAGACACATAAAAGTTCAAAACCACCTTAGGCAAGAAGGCAGGGTGGGAGCGTAACATGACTTTGTCTTTAAAGAAAACTGTATAAGGGTGTCCAAAGTGAGAGCCTTTAGTTCAGAAATATGCCTGGCCAACATGAGGGCCACCAGCAGGGACACCTTGTAGGATCGGTGTAACGAGCACATCGCCAAGGGTTCAACTGCAGGTCCCATGAGTTTGGACAGGACATGTGGATAAAGCCTGTGTCAGCCCTTCAAAAATCTTTTCACCGTAGGATCTGCAAAAGGGCCTTACACCGGCCCGTGGGCAGAAAGCAGAGATAGCTACTAGGTGGACCTTAATCGAGGAGGAGGATAACCCTTGAAGCCTAAGGTAATCCAGGAGCATGGGATCGGGGGCATCTGTAAGGAGCACCCCCTTCTGGGTAGACAGGTATAAAACCGCTTTCACTTGACCAGATAAGTAGCCCTAGTGGAAGGTTTCCTGCTCCTCAGCAGGGCCTCCTGCATGTGGGCCGAACACTGGAGTTCTGCTGCTGTCAGCCACAGAGCTTCTATGCTGTCAGGTGCAGAGACATCAGGTCTGGATGGCAAAGCCTGCCAGAGTCCTGCGTGATCAGGTCAGGGACTAACGGGGGCATGATCAGCCTGTCACACACTAGACTCAGAAGAGTGAGAACCAGCACTGCCTGGGCCATGCAGGTGCAATGAGAATCAGGGACATCCTGAATTCCCAAACCCGCAGGAGCACCCGGTACATCAGCAGTAATGGCAAGAACATGTCCAATAGGCCCTTGGGCCAGGAAGCTAGCAACACATCCCCTAGAGAGCCCCTTCCTAGACCCATGAGGGAACAGACCCACCATACACATGCTGCCTAGGTGTTCAGCATGCTGGAGCTGCTTTGCTCAAATGATTGCTTTCATCTGATGCCGGATTGCAGGTGACTTTGTTATTGAGTCCAGGGATGTGTTCCCAGCAACCTGTGTGCTTATAAAGATGCACGGGTGAGATTCCATGCCACCCAGATGATGAGCAGAGCACCTCCAGCTAGTTTTTTGTTTCTATGGGTGGTGCATGTTCACACATGTCATGGTGCATATAAAATTTATTCTGCACATGGATAGCAAAAATCTGCACATAGATGGAACAGATTAGAGAGAACATTGGTGCACTGGTAATAAAGTGTCATCCTTGCCGTGTGAATAAAGAGCAGCAGAACAGTAGTTGGCATGCCCTGATTGAGGGGTTCTCAATTACTCTCAACTGAACTGCTCGAGCTGAGCAAGAGATAGGAGCATCAGTGCGCCATGGAGATGAGAAAGGATGTGGATAGGTGTTTTTGCCTGGTGGGTTAGGCACCTGCCTGGGGTACTAGATTTTATTTGAATTTCCTTCTCTCCACTGTTTAAGGACACTGCTGATTAAGACTCAGTCAAGTGTGTCTTGTTGTGGATCAGCAGAGCTGAAAACACTGAGAACCAGGTTAAGTGCTAAGCCTTAGACCTGCTTATGGGGCAGTGTCTCTGGTGAAAGAGGCTGCCTAGCCTGCACAAGCAGTGAGACTCCCTCACTCATGGCTGTGTTTGTGGTGGGACCTCAAAACATCCTAGAGGCTGCAGTAGGCAGAGGCAGAGTGAACAACAATGGAGCAGGCGGCAGCATGAGTGAGACCAGTGCAAATTTTGGAAGCAAAAGTAGTTAAGGACATAGAGGGGAATGGTAACTGGGATAAAATGCATCACGGTTTTACAAAAAGTAAATCATGCCAGACTAACCTTCTTTGAGACTGACTTTTTTGAGACAAAGGAAATGCAGGAGATCTAATCTAATGCATTTGATATGGTTCCATATGACAAATCATTAGTTAAATTTTAGAAGGGACTAATATGAGAACTGAAAGGTAGGTAAAAAACTGCTTGAAGAGGAGCTAAAAAGGGTCATACTAGAAGGTGGGAAATCAGGCTGGAGGGAGGTTTCTAGAGGCATTCCTCAGGAATTGGTTTTAGGACCAGTCTTATTTAGCATTTTTATTATTGATGTTGGCACAAAAGTGGATGTATGCTAATAAAATTTGCAGCTGACAAAGCTGGGAGGAACTGCTAATACAGAGGAGGACTGGAATAACATATGAGAAGATCTGAATGGCTTAACTGGAGTAATAGAAATAGGATGAAATATAATAATGCAAACTGCAAAGTCACGCATTAATGGACTAACAACAGGAATTTTTTTGCTCTAAGCTGTGGATTTATCAGTTGGGAGTGACAGTGGAGGAGAAAGACCTGGGTATATTGGTTAATTACAAGATGACTATGAACTGTCAGGGCGATGCAGCCATGAAAAAGGACAATGCAGGTCTAGTCTACATTAAGTGAGGTATTTCTAATAGAGACAGGGAAATGTTAGTACCATTATATAAGGCACTGGTGAGGCCTCATCTGGAATACTGTGTGCAATTCTGATCTCTGATGTTTAAGAAAGATGACAGCAAGCAGGAAGAGCTATGGGAAGAGAGCACTAGGGTAATCCAAGGATGGAAAACTACCAACTCAAAGAGCCTGGCTTGCTCAGCCTGACCAAAAGAAGGCTAAGTGGTAAATACCTGGGAGGAGAGATGTTATTTGAGTGCTCGTGTGGCCGCAGGCACACAGGAATGTAAACTGGATATTAACAAAGTTAGGCTGAAAATTAGGCAAAGGTTTCTCACCATCTGGGGAGTGAAGTTCTAGAGGAGCCTTCCAAGGGGAGTGAGGAGGGGCTGGTGGAAAGAGATTGCCTACAAGGGCATGTGACCCACTGATGAATTCAGTTGCAAAACTGCTGCAGGTGGGACATGAGATGGCAGAAGATGCTGAGTTACTACAGAGAATTTGTTCCCCGGTACCTGCCTGATGGATCTTGCCAACATGCTCAGGATCCTGCATCATATTTGGGGCTCAGGAAAGAATCTCCTGCCTCCTCCATCTCAGACTGGCAGAGACACTGGGTTTTTTTTTTTCCGCCTTCCTCAGCAGCGTGGGCCACAGAGCACTTGCAGGTTTAAACTACTGTAAATGGTGAGTTCTCTGTAACTTGAAGTCTTTAATCCATGGTCTGAGGACTTCAGTAACTCAGACGGAGGTTAGGGCTCTATTTCAGGTTTGGGTGGGTGACCTTAAGTCTATGAAGTGGTGGAGCAGCTGACAGCAGAGCGGTTGACAGTGGCGTGGCCAGCGGTGGAGTGGCTGCCAGCCAGTCAACTGACAGGGGGAAGGTGGGGCACCGGGGGCAGTTGTCCCGGTGCCCAGAGATTCAAAAGGGCCCAGAGCTCCTAGCCACTGCTGCTGTGGCAACAAGGGCAGCCAGAGCCCCAGCCCCTTAAAATCACTGCCAGAGCACCATGTGGCACACTCCGAGCTGCACTGCGGGCTGCTAGGTTGGGGACACTGGATGGTCTTGAGAGCTGGCTGCTCCAGTTCCACCTCTCTGTCCAAGGCCCCGCCCCCTCTAGGGTATGAAGCAACCCTTCCCCCGCCCCCCCAGGTCCTGCTTTGTCTAATGGTCTGGCTCAGCTGTTGGCCCCGCGGCTGACAGAGGAGTGGCTGAGGTCAGAGGCAGTGATACGAAGTGAACAGCAGAGCTGAGGTATTGCTCAGCACGTTCCAGCCCCCGACCTCCCCAGTCAGGGTGTGAAGTGAGCTCATGAGAAGACACCTCTGAACTCTGGGGTCATCGCTGACCAAGGACAGCAGCTGTGAGTGGGGTGCAGTGGAGGGAGCGGGGAATGGTGTGTTAAAGAGACATTTGTTTATTGGACTTTCATACCACAAGGTGAGCAACTGAGGAAGTGGACACCTCCCATTGTACTCAGGGAGTTTTGTTCATGGTCATATTTTTTCGAATCACGCTGGTGGTGATTTTGCAGATTAATACCAGGGTCCTTTCCCAACTCAAACTCAGTGCTTCCAAGACGGGAAGTATTGCCTCTTGGAGGCACCCAGGAGTTTTGCCAGATTGTTGAGTTCTATTGATAAGGTGTGTTGTACACTTCGACCTAAATACACTCAGGCTAGGGCCGTTTTATCCCGTTCTAGCAAAGAGCTCCACAGCTGTAGCCTCAGGATTGGAGAGTTCATATTGGTTCGCTCCAGCCATATCATTTCTGTGGAACATAATTGTCTTGGAGGACAAAACAGTATTTGAAGTACTTGGCTTGCAATCCATCAATAGCATTGTCAACTGAGTCCATGACCCTGAGTTCTGTTCTGAAATGAATGGAGTTCATAAAGCATAGCTGGGTCATGTTTGCACTTGTCTTCATGGCTCAAGCTTTTTGTATTTATATCCCATGTCATTATCCCATTTTCAAAGAGCTGAATCTCAATCAGATTGGAGGTACCTGCTTGACACTGCTTGTTTTTGAAGTGAATTTAGTGTTTATGTATTCTACGAGATTGATGGTCTTAATTTCTATATCTTTCCACAGAAAAGGAATAGCAAGAGCAGTACAGATTGTCTCCCACATTGGAGTTGGATGGAGGAAACAAGACAGTACATTCTCTGTGCCCCTTCCATCTTTGCCTTTGCTCCAAGACTGGTAGTAGAATGAGGTTCTGGAAAGGAAAGATGTTTTGCTGTCATTCTGTGGGGAGGCGAACTGGCTACGTATGGTAGCTTTCATAGGCCAGCTTATCAATTTACAGGCTAACTAATGGTGTTTCTGTGAGAAACCACTCACTTGCCTCTTCCTCCCTCACCAAGAGCCAAATTCTGTTCTTGGGGGTCCTTGTGTTGGCCCCTGCACTGACATTAATTTCCTCTGCAGATATTCATAGATTTCAATGCAAGAAGGGACCAGAGTGATTCACAGGCCAGAGAACTTGCCAAAATAATTCCTTTTGAAAGCCGTGGTGTCCAACAGGCTAGCCACTAGCCACATGGGGCTGTTTGGCTGGCTGAGTGTGGCTAGTTGGCTTTTCAGAATAACGAGGCTAGTTCCCCATGCTATGGTTTCAGAACTGTTTCGACACCACAGTACTAGAGCGTATCTTTAAGCAAATCCAATCCTGATTTTAAAATTGCCAATCATGGAGAATCTACCACAGCCTTTGGTAATTGGAATATGTATGTTCAGGCTTCCCCCTGAGTTCAACATAGGTTTGTGTGTGCCCTAACCTGAAGACAATCTGAGCCCATGCAAACCTGTACTGTCTCTTATTCTCAGATGGATAAGACTAAAAACAAGAAGAGGCATTGCTAATGTATGATCTTGGCACAACATAATGAAAGTGAATTCAAACTGTGCTCAGTTTTCAAAACTAGGTTCTTATGTTGGTGAGCTAATTTCCTTCAATGTCCCTTGCATTGTTGCCCTAATCTTTGAGGAGACTCAGTTAACCTAAGCGTCCATCTTGCTTATGGAATTACTGAGCAGAAAATACACTTTCATCAGGATTCTGGGTTAAATCTCTTTTGTTTACATTAAATTTAAAAAATTTTAATTCCCTCACTGCTAGAGTGCAAATTAATCCCCTTAACTCTTAATCCCTCATTACAGTTGTTTTTTCCAATAAAGTTGTCCCACAGCATATTATAGTCTACTTATAAAGTTGCACATTGAATTTGAAAACACCTTGGCATTAGGAAGCATTTTAATAAAAACATTATGCTTAAAGGTTTTTATTAAAACGTTTTTAAATTCCTAGACAGCCTCTGTTTCCTACCCAGCAGCAGTGACAGTTCTATGAAGTTCTTAACAGGTTCTTATGACAACCTCATCGCTACATGAGCTGACCACCTTCCAGCAGCAATGTACCATCATGCGCCATGTGTCACTCAACACACAAAAGACACTATCCATTTCCTGTGAAGTGAGTAGAACTGCAACAGTTGACTGGACTTGGTTCCAGGGAGAAGGCCCATGTGCATCTGGTGTGTAGATCTGTCAGCTGTAGATGGCTAAAGAGGGTCAAAACCATGCAGAATGAGGAGCATCTCTGTTGGAGGGAGGGCAGAGGTTATAGTAAAGAGACACTGGCAGGCATGATGGAAGGAGATGACGCAGAATGGCGAGTGGGGCAAATAGAGGAAAGCAAAGTCAAAAACAAGAGGTGAAAGATGGGGCAGTGGGGAGCAGACATGGGTGGTGGGAATGCAGGCAGGAAAGGACTAAGTGAACAGTTTGGGTCAAAGAGAGGAAGAGTTGGAGAGAAATAAAGGATTAGAAATTAGAAGCAATTAATCTGAGGAAAAACCAGACTCTCCAAAGAGCAAAGGAAAGCAAAAATACATACATAGGTTGGGAGAAGGAAATGGGGGGACTGAGACAAATTTTAAAAGATATTCAGTGATTCTGGGTGCCCAACTAGAGATAGCTTAGTGGGACCTACTTCCAGAGGGAAGATGCACAACCCTTTCTGAAAACTAGGTTCCTCTGAATAGTGTCCAGCTTGACAGCCAAAATCACAATTAGTCTCCTCTGAAAATCTGCAGGTATATATGGCCCCAGAACCCAAAGAGCATTAGCTCCTTCATTTGTCATGCTGCTCCTGAAATGTTAGTGACTGGCAGGTCCACTTCTCACTGTCCATTTCCCCCACAAATCCTCAACATGGCCCTGCCAGGTCCCACTCTTCCCATATTCTGTTGTCTCGTAGGCCTCTCAAGCCTTAGATTTACTCCTATTGCCACTGTTCTATGCAGTCTATGCTTAATAAAAATCGAACAGGATGGGGGGACTTTCACCACTTTTACAGCCTGATAGACCTGATTGTCAGAAAGCTCCTCTCTATTGGCTTTGACAACATTTGATTTTTCTTGGCACTCATTTTATTCTGCTCGCCTCCCTCCCCCAACTACGCCCCTGGCATCACCACCTTCTTTTCCACCACCTGTGCAGTTACTCAGCCATTTTTAGTTCTTTTAATCATTCCTCATAACATCCCTCCAGACTTCGCATCATTGCCACTTCTCAAGACTTCCTCCAGTCTGTCAATATCTCTTGCATGAAGAAATGCACCAAACTAAACAATGCAAGGCGTAGGACCTTAATATCTCTAAAATGATATAAAACCACTGGGTGAAAAGTTCTATGTAGCAGAGCTGGGTATTATTATTATTTTGTGTGCAAAGTGTACGTGCCACTGTTTTGTAGAGCACCTTTAAAAAAGGCTCACCAGCTTCATTACAAAGAAAACAGTTAAAAAACAAAGGGCGATACAATATCCATGCACTCGTTTTATCAATACTCTCACCTTGGCGTTACATGTAGCGGGGTTACTCGTAGTTGTGTCACTATGCTGCTCTGTGGAATAGTCAATGAACTGTGGCTAGCAGGCTGGGTTGAGAATCAGAACTGAAAATGTGGCACTCTTGTAGTGCTGCAGCACAAATCTGAGCAGAGGAAATGGAATGTGGTAGACACTATGTGCGATGTACCAGAACCAAACATTGCAAACCAGGGCCACTGCTGGTCCACATATGAATTCGTGCATCTGATGAAGCGGGTCTTTGCCCACGAAAGCTTATGCTCAAAATATCTGTTAGTCTATAAGGTGCCACAGGACTTCTTGTTGTTCTCATATGAATTCTTGGTCCTTTGTTTTGAAATCTCCAGGCTAATGCGCTGGGCACCACTGCCCTCTGCTGGATGGAATGTCAAACTCTCTAAAGACATACCTGTCTTTATACCTGGCCCTGCAGATTTCCATGACCAGCATCTGATGAAGTGAGTCTGTGCTCACAACAGCTCATGCTCAAAACTTCTCTGTTAGTCTGTAAGGTGCCACAGGACCCTTCGTTGCTGTTACAGATCCAGACTAACACGGCTACCCCTCCGATACTTGAAACCCTCTGAAGGTACATCTACACTTCACAGGAGATCAGGGTTGATCTTCTGGTGCTCGATTTTGTGTGCCTAGTGGGGACGCATGAAATTAAACTCTCAGGAGTGGACAGTCAACCCCTGTGCTTCTCATTCTTGCAAGGAGAAAGGGAGGGGCAATGGGAGAAACTCTCCTGTTAACCTCCCTTAGTGAGGACAGCCAGATAAGTCGATCATAGATACACTGATTCCAGCTACTCAATTGCTGTAGCTGGAATTGCATATCTAGGATTGCCTTTAAGGTCTAGTGTAGACTTGCCCCAAATGTATGATAATTTCTTTGTTAGTGGCCTGTGTGGATACAAAATTGAGCTGCAGATATTTGCATTGACATCTGTGGATGCTGATACCTGTAGATATCTACAAATTTGCATGGTTCTAGATACAAAATTTTTATCTGTATCCACAAAAATGAACTCTGGCTATCCACATCCATATCCATGGATACAGATATAAATCACATATCTACGGATTTGCAGAGCTGAAGCTGGAGGCAAAGAGTATGTGCCCTCATGCTACTGCTCCCTAACAAAGATTCTCCTTTGGCTCAAGCAGTGGGTGGCTGGGTGGTTGAATCAGATGATCCATCATTCTTTCTCTCTTGCTGGTCATGTGTCCTCACTGGCCATCACTCATGGATTTGTTACCCAAGATTCCTGAAATTCACCTTTCCTCTTTTAGCCAATACCTGCGATGTCCACTTGTGAAGCATATCTCATCCCTCGCTCTCAACACCATCCACACAGAGGATGGCAGCCTGCTATTGTTGTCAATTGCTTCATTAGCTCAAGTGGAAAAGGTCTGGGTGGTAGATCTAGAGGTTTCTGTCCTAGGATACAGCTACGCTACCCAGGAGTTCAACCTGGTCAGGTTGATTTTTTGAGGTTTGATTTTGCGCGCCTTGTGGAGATGTGCAAAATTGAACTATCAGGGGTCAACAGTCAACCCCTGTACTCCTCTTTCTCATGAGGAGTCTGGGAGGTCGACAGGAGAGTTTCCTTTACTAAGGATGTCCAAATAAGGTGTAAGGGAGGTCCACGTCCCTCGCTGAGGATGTCCAGATAGGTCAATCATAGATCCTACAATTCCAGCTAGGAGAATTATGTAGCTAAGATTGACTTTAAGGTTTAATGTAGACCTGCCCCTACTGTTGATCCACATGGGTACCAATATAAAGGTATCTCATGGAATTTCAGGATTTTTGAGGGTTTTTTAAGGATGGAAATAACACACACACACACAAATTATTTTAGCAAAAATGCAGTCCAGTAGTGCTTTAAAGACTAACAGAATAATTTATTAGGTGATGAGCTTTCATGGGACAGACCCCCTTCTTCACACCATAGCCATACCAGAACAGACTCAATATTTAAGGCACAGAGAACCAAAAATAGTAATCAAGGTTGACAAATCAAAAAATATTATCAAGGTGAGCAAATCAGAGAGTACACGGGCAGAAAGTGGGGGGGAGTCAAGAATTAGATTAAGCCAAATATGCAAAAGAGCCCCGATAGTGATCTAAAAAATTCCCATCTCGGTTCAAACCATGTGTTAATGTGTCAAATTTGAATATAAAAGAGAGTTCAGCAGCCTCTCTTTCCAAAGTGTTGTGAAAATTCTTCAGTAAGACACAAACTTTCAGGTCATTAACAGAATGGCCCACTCCATTAAAGTGGTGACTGACCAGTTTGTGAATAAGGAGTGTTTTTATGTCTGTTTTATGCCCATTAATTCTTTGTCTAAGAGAGTTTGAAGTCTGTACAATATGCAAAGCATCTGGGCATTGTTGGTACATGATGGCATATATGATGCTGGTTGAGGAACATGAGAATATGCCCGTGATTCTGTGAATAACCTGGTTAGGTCCAGTGATGGTATCTCCAGAATAGACAAGTGAACCAAATTGGCAATGGGCTTTCTTGCAAGGAAAAGTTCCAGGACTGGTGTTCCTGCGGTATTAACTGTGACTGTAGGTGAGAATCCTCATAAGGTTGGGAGGTTGTCTGTAGGAGAGAACAGGCCTGTCACCTAGGGCCTTCTGGAGTGTGGCATCCTGATTAAATCCTGATTAGATCCTGATTGACATCCACAACCTATCCTTAATCAGGATTACACACTCCGGAAGGCCCTAAGTGACAAGCCTGTTCTCTCCTATAGACAACTGCCCAACCTTGTGAGGATTCTCACCTACAGTCACAGTTTATACTGCAGGAACACCAGTCCTGGAACTTTTCCTTGCAAGAAAGCCCGTTGCCGACTTTGTCCACATACCTATTCTGGAGATACCATCACTGGACCTAACCAGGTTATTCACAGAATCACGGGCAGATTCTCATGTTCCTCAACCAACATCATATATGCCATCATGTGCCAACAATGCCCAGATGCTTTGTATGTTGGACAGACTTCAAACTCTCTTAGGCTACATCTACACGTGAACGCTACAACGAAATAGCTTATTTCGATGTCGCTACATCGAAATAAGCTATTTCGATGAATAGCGTCTACATGTCCTCCAGGGCTGGTGCCGTCGATGTTCAATGTTGAAGTTGGGCAGCACCACATCGAAGTAGGCGCTGCAGGGGAACGTCTACACGCCAAAGTAGCACACATTGAAATAAGGGTGCCAGGAACAGCTGCAGACAGGGTCACAGGGCGGACTAGCACTTCCAGGGTAACAGCTACCCGCTCCCTTAAAGGGCCCCTCCCAGACACACTCAGCCTGCACAGCACGCGGTCTGCAGAGCCACAGGCACGCACACCTCGAGCGACGCAGGCATGGACCCCCAGCAGCAGCAGCAGCAGCCAGAGGTCCACCCAGCTGCCCCTGTAGGAGCAGTGCTTGCCCTGCTCGATGCCATGCAGGAAGCAGCTGATCACATCCTAGCCACAGAGGAGGAGCTGCCCGCAGGGGAGGAGGAAGCAACCCCAAACCCTGCAGCCCCCCGCCCCCGCCCGCCGCACATGCTGCTGGCTGTGGAGCTACCCCATGAGCACCAACTGGTGGGAGCGGCTGGTGCTCGGCGAGTGGGATGATGACCGCTGGCTCCAGAACTTTCGCATGAGCCAGCAGACATTTCTGGAGCTATGCCAGTGGCTCACCCCCGCACTGAGGCACCAGGGCACCGCCATGTGGCGTGCCCTCAGCGTGGAGAAATGGGTCGGCATCGCTGTCTGGAAGCTGGCCACTCCAGACAGCTACCGATCCATGGGCCAGCAGTTTGGCGTTGGCAAGGCCACCGTCGGGGCTGTCCTCATGGAGGTAAGAGGACCCATGGGGGGAGGGGGAGGCAGCCCTGGCGGGGTGGGGAGGGGAGCCCTGGCAGGAGAAGGCCACACACACCCTGCACACCCCTCATTGGTGGTCTCCCATGTGCTTCCCCTGCAGGTCATCCGCACCATCAACGCCCTGCTCCTCCACAGGCTCGTGCGGCTTGGGGACCCGGATGCTGCCATCGCGGGGTTTGCCACCGTGGGCTTCCCCAATTGCTTCAGGGCTCTGGATGGGACCCACATCCCCATCCGTGCCCCGGCGCACAGTGGAGGACGCTACTTAAACAGGAAGGGCTACCACTCAGTGGTCCTCCAGGGCTTGGTGGACAGCCGGGGCTGCTTCCTGGACATATATGTGGGCTGCCTGGCAGCACCCACGACGCCCAGGTATTCCAGAATTCGGGCCTGTGCCATCGGCTGGAGGCGGGGACCTACATCCCCCAGCAGGAGATCCCTGTGGGGAACACCACCATGCCCCTCTGCGTCATCGCAGACGCGGCATACCCCCTCCGGCCCTGGCTCATGCACCCTTACATGGGCCACCTGTCAGCCAGCCAGGAGCGCTTCAACCTGCGCCTGAACCACGCGCACCAGGTGGTGGAACGCACATTTGGCCGCCTCAAAGGGCGCTGGAGGTGTCTCCTCACCCGCCTTGATGCGGGCCCCACCAATATGCCCCAGATTGTGGGCGTGTGCAGCGCCCTCCACAACCTTGTCGAGAGCAAGGGGGAGGCATTCTTTCAGGGCTGGGCTGTGGAGGCCGGCAGGGCCGATGTGCAGCCACCCGCTGTCCCCAGTCGCCAGGTGGACCCCGAAGGGACCTGGGTCCGGGAGGCCCTGCGGGCCCAGTTCGATGAGGCCGCGGGGTGAATGCTGGCAGGTCCCCCACTGCACCCCCCATCCTCCACAACACTCCCTGCCCCTACGCCCACACCACAGAGCACCCAAGAGCACACCCCTCCACTTTTCTTGTAAATAAAAACAGACATGTTGTTCGTCAAACCAGAATATATGTTGAACTCTTATTATTATTATCATAACTATTTACAGGCAAAATAAATATTATATATATATGTATTATAAGAACATAAGAACATAAGAACATAAGAATGGCCATACTGGGTCAGACCAAAGGTCCATCAAGCCCAGCATCCCATCTGCCGACGGTGGCCAATGCCAGGTGCCCCAGAGAAGGAGAACAGAAGACAAGTGATTTATCTCCTGCCATCCATCTCCTGCCCTTGTTATGAAGGCTAGGGCACCATACTTTATCCCTGGCTAATAGCCATTTATGGACCTGACCTGCAAAAATTTATCAAGCTCTTTTTTAAACCCTAATAGAGTCCTGGCCTTCACAGCCTCCTCGGGCAAGGAGTTCCACAGGTTGACTGTGCGCTGTGTGAAGAAAAATTTCCTTTTATTAGTTTTGAACCTACTACCCATCAATTTCATTTGGTGTCCCCTAGTTCTTGTATTATGGGAAAAGGTAAATAATTTTTCTATATTCACTTTCTCCACACCATTCATGATTTTATATACCTCTATCATATCGCCCCTCAATCGCCTCTTTTCCAAACTGAAAAGTCCCAGTCTCTCTAGCCTCTCCCCATATGGGACCCTTTCCAAGCCCCTAATCATCTTAGTCGCCCTTTTCTGAACCTTTTCTAATGCCAATATATCTTTTTTGAGGTGAGGAGACCACATCTGCACGCAGTACTCGAGATGTGGGCGTACCATAGTTTTATATAGGGGAAGTATGATATCTTTTGTCTTATTATCGATCCCTTTTTTAATAATTCCTAACATCCTATTTGCCTTACTAACTGCCGCTGCACACTGCGTGGATGTCTTCAGAGAACTATCCACTATAACTCCAAGATCCCTTTCCTGATCTGTCGTAGCTAAATTTGACCCCATCATGTAGTACGTGTAATTTGGGTTATTTTTTCCAACATGCATTACCTTACACTTACCCACATTAAATTTCATTTGCCATTTTGCTGCCCAATCACTCAGTTTGCTGAGATCTTTTTGTAGTTCTTCACAATCCCTTTTGCTTTTGACTGTCCTGAACAACTTGGTGTCATCTGCAAACTTTGCCACCTCACTGCTTACCTCATTTTCTAGATCATTGATGAACAAGTTGAACAGGATCGGTCCCAGGACTGAGCCCTGGGGAACACCACTAGTTACCCCCCTCCATTGTGAAAATTTACCATTTATTCCAACCCTTTGTTTTCTGTCTTTTAACCAATTTCCGATCCATGAAAGGACCTTTCCTCCTATCCCATGACCACCTAATTTACATAAAAGCCTTTGGTGTGGGACCGTGTCAAAGGCTTTCTGGAAATCTAGGTATATTATGTCCACTGGGTGCCCCTTGTCCGCATGTTTATTAACCCCTTCAAAGAATTCTAATAGATTAGACAGACACGACTTCCCTCTGCAGAAACCATGCTGACTTTTGCCCAACAATTCGTGCTCTTCTATGTGCCTTGCAATTTTACTCTTTACTAGTGTTTCTACTAATTTACCTGGTACTGATGTTAAACTTATCGGTCTATAATTGCCAGGATCTCCTCTAGAGCCTTTTTTAAATATTGGTGTTATATTGGCCGTCTTCCAGTCATTTGGTACCAAAGTGGATTTAAAGGATAGGTTACAAACCACTGTTAATAACTCCGCAATTTCACATTTGAGTTCTTTCAGAACCCTTGGGTGAATGCCATCTGGTCCTGGAGACTTGTTACTATTCAGCTTATCAATTAATTCCAAAACCTCCTCTAATGTCACTTCAATCTGAGTGAGTTCCTCAGATTTGTCGCCTAAAAAGGCTGGCTCAGATTTAGGAACCTCTGTAACATCTTCAGCCGTGAAGACTGAAGCAAAGAAATCATTTAATCGCTCCGCAATGGCACTGTCTTCCTTGATCGCTCCTTTTATATCTTTATCATCCAAGGGCCCCACTGCTTTTTTAGCAGGCTTCCTGCTTCTAATGTATTTAAAAAACATTTTACTATTGTTTTTTGAATTTTTGGCTAGCTGTTCCTCAAACTCTTTTTTGGCTTTTCTTACTACATTATGACAGTTAATTTGGGAGTGTTTATGTTCCTTTCTATTTTCCTCACTAGGATTTGACTTCCACTTTTTAAAAGCTGCCCTTTTCTCTCTCACTGCCTTTTTAACATGGCTGTTTAGCCATGGTGGTTCTTTGTTAGGTCTCTTACTGTGTTTTTTTATTTGGGGTATACATTTAAGTTGGGCCTCTAGTATGGTGTCTTTAAACAGTTTCCATGCAGCTTCCAGGGATTTTAGTTTAATTACTCTACCTTTTAGTTTCTGTTTAACTAGCTTCCTCATTTTAGTGTAATTCCCCTTTTTGAAATTAAATGCCAGAGTGTTTGACCGCTGCGGTGTTCTTCCCAACACAGGAATATTAAAAGTTATTATATTGTGGTCACTATTTCCAAGCGGTCCAGTAACAGTTACCTCTTGGACCAGATCCCGCGTTCCAGTCAAGACTAGATCGAGAACCGACTCTCCCCTTGTGGGTTCCTGTACTAGCTGCTCCAAGAAGCAGTCATTTAAGGCATCAAGAAATTTAATCTCTGAATCCCGTCCTGAGGTGACATGCACCCAATCAATATGGGGATAATTGAAATCTCCTATTATTACTGTGTTTTTTATTTTGATAGCCTCTCTAATCTCCCTTAACATTTCAGCATCACTATCACTGTCCTGGTTAGGTGGTCGGTAATATATTCCTAATGCCATATTCATATTAGAGAAATGAATTGTTATCCATAATGATTCTATGGAACATTTTGATTCCTTTAGGATTTTTACTTCATTTGATTCTATATTATCCTTCACATATAGTACCACTCCGCCACCCGCACGACCTGTTCTGTCTTTCCGATATAATTTATATCCCGGTATGATAGTGTCCCACTGATTGTCCTCATTCCACCATGTTTCTGAGATGCCTATTATGTCAACTTCCTCCTTTGATATGAGGTACTCCAGTTCACCCATCTTATTAGACAGACTCCTAGCATTAGTAGCATAAGATAAGATGACAGGAAAAAAAAGGGGAAGACAAGGAAGGGGAGAACTATTTACATGGGGGGGCAGGTATCATCATAACAACATAACAGGGGTCTAATACAAATTATTTACAAAAGATAAGTGAAGGGGATATATACAAAGGGGGGGGCCATGTCCTGGGCCCCACACCCCCTAATGTCCAGCGCTGGAGGTGGGCGGCCGCGACCCGCGCCTTCTGGCCGGGGCTGGCTGGGGGCCGGGCAGACCGGTAGATATGGCCGGCGGGTGTCAGCTGACCCCAGGTCCCCCTCGGCGGAAGGGCCCTCTGTGGCGGATGGCGGTGCGACAGCGGGTGGAGCAGCGGGTGGAGCAGGCAGGGCGGGCACAGCGGCAGCCAGCGCGGCATGGGGGGGCCAGGTAGTCCGTGACACGCTCGAACATGCGCATAAAGGCCCCCTATGCCTCCTGGTGCCAGTACAGCGCCCGCTCCTGAAGGTCGAGGCACCGCTCCTCCACCTGCAGGCGCTGCTCAGAGACCTCCAGCTGCCGACGGAGGATCGCCAGCAGCTGGGGGTCCATCGCCATCCTGGAGTGCTGGCTCCGCCATCGTCCCCGCCCTGGGGCCGGTCAGTGCTCC
The DNA here is from genome assembly GCF_033958435.1 of Carettochelys insculpta. Lineage (NCBI taxonomy): Eukaryota > Metazoa > Chordata > Testudines > Carettochelyidae > Carettochelys > Carettochelys insculpta. The sequence goes on along the minus strand of NC_134137.1, from coordinate 366,520,153 downwards.
ACTGAGGGGCTGGCCTGGACTGATGGCCCTGGTGGGCTCTCCGGGACCACTGACACCTCGCCGGCGCTCTCTGGTCCTTCTGATGGTGCAGCTGCGGAACACGGGGGGGAAAAGGAGTGGAGAGAGCCGTAGCCCTTGTCCCCCCACCCCTCTGCTGCTGGTTCCCCATCCCCATCCCCGGTAGATACTGCTGATGATGATGGGTGTCCCACCCCCTCCCCCCGGGGGACCCTAGGTTCCGCTCCCCCCATCCCCAGGGATGGGGCATGGCACTGTCGTGCTGGGGGGGCAGGGGCTGATGCACTCCTGTGAGGGACATGCCACTGCTGTCCTTGGGGCCATGGTCATCTGGGCATGTGGAGGGCCCTGGTCATGTCTGTTACCCCCGCCCCTCAACCCAGGGGGTGTGCACCAGGGGGGTACATACCTGATGGTCCGCTCTCATGGTCGGGGGACACCCGGTGGGCGGACGCCCTGCTGGAGCTCCGGGACGGGATGTCTATCCGGAGTCCCCCATCGCTGGAAGAGGATCCCCCCTCTTCCTCCTCCTCCTCTGGTGCCCCAGGGGTGGGCTCCTGGGGGGGCCCCTGGGGTGCGGGGCTTACCTCCGGGGCGGACTCCACCTCTGGGACCTGCTGGGGCTAGTTGGCCAAGGTATCAAGAGTGGCCGGAGGGGAGGAGGTGTGCCGGGGGCCCAGGATGGCCCTGAGCTCCCTGTAAAAGGGGCAAGTGATGGGGGCGGCCCCAGATCGGCCGGCCGCATCCCGGGCCCGGGCGTAACCCTGCTGCAGCTCCTTCACCTTACTCCTGACGTGGTCAGGAGTGCGGGCAGGGTGACCCCGGGCAGTCAGGCCCTCTGCCAGCTGAGCGAACGCATCCGCGTTCCACCTCTTGCTCCCCTTTACCTGGAGCACCTCCTCCTCACTCCAGAGCCCCAGCAGGTCCCGAAGCTTGGCCTCCATCCAGGAGGGGCCCCGCTGCCGCTTTCCAGCGTGGCTGCTGGTCTGGGAGCCCTGGCTCCCCTGGGGGGGGGTGCCCTGGGGGCGCTTGGGGGGCTGGCGGGCGGCCATTGCAGCGGGGGAGGGGGGATTGGCTGCAGAGGGGCGTGCAGGCTGGCCGCGTGGCTGGGCTGCCACCTGCACTCTCTCTCAGCTTCCTGCACAGGAAGGCAGGGGGCAGGGACCTTTAAGGGGCTGCTGCACGCGGCGACCATCGAGCTCAGGGGCTGGAGAGAGCATCTCTCAACCTCGCCGCTGATGGCTGCCATGGCGGACCCCCGCTATTTCGATGTTGCGGGACATGCAACAGCTACACATGCCCTACTTAGACATTCAATGTCGAAGTAGGGCGCTATTCCCATCTCCTGATGGGGACAGTGACTTCAACGTCTCGCCGCCTTACGTCGATGTCAACTTCGAAATAGCGCCCGCCACGTGTAGCCGCGACGGGCGCTATTTTGAAGTTGACGTGGCTACTTTGACGTAGCCGGCACATGTAGACGCGGCTTTAGACAAAGAATTAATGGGCATAAAACAGACATAAAAACACTCATTCACAAACTGGTCAGTCACAACTTTAATGGAGTGGGCCATTCTGTTAATGACTTAAGAGTTTGCGTCTTACTGAGGAAGAATTTTCACACTACTTTGGAAAGAGAGGCTGCTGAACTCTCTTTTATATTCAAATTTGACACATTAACATGTGGTTTAAATAAATTTTAAGGTATATATCTCTTAGAACTGGATGGGACCTTGGGAGGTCATCTAGTTCAGTCCCCTGCCCTCTTAGCAGGGCCAAGCACCATTCCTGGCATCTATTTGCCCTAATTGGTCTTCTCAAGGATTGAGCTCACAACCCCAGGTTTAGCAGACCAATACTCAAACCACTGAGCTACCCCTCCCCTGCTATAATTTGAACTGAGATGGGATTTTTTTAGGTTATTATTGGGGCTCTTTTGCATACCTGGCTTTATCTAATTCTTGACCCTCCCCTCAACCCTTCTGCCCCTCTGCTCTCTGATTTACTCACCTTGATAATATTTTTCTGATTTGTCAACCTTGATTACTATTTTTGGTTCTCTGTGCCTTAAATATTGAGTCTGTTCTGGTATGGCTATGGTCTGAAGAAGTGGGTCTGCCCCATGAAAGCTCATCACCTAATAAATTATTTTGTTAGTCTTTAAAGTGCTACTGGACTGCTTTTTTGTTTTGATAGTATATAGACTAGAACAGCTTTCTGTTTGCTGCAAATTATTTAAAAGACCATTATTATGGTTGCAAAGTCAAACTCTCAAAAGTTTGGTAAGCTAGGTAGAAGGGCCAGAACAGCATTGTGAAGCTCTAAAAATCTTGCATATTGTCATGAACCTGCCTTTCAAGGGTCTCTTTGTAAGACCTGGCATGAGGGCGTGTCAGAGGTACAGCTGAAGCAAAAGTACACAGTCTTACTATGGAGCATGAAAGGGGCTTTGAACCTCCTGCCACTCAGGTGAGGCTACCATAATTTAGACAGCCCTGAAACATTGTCCAGGTCACACTGGGAGCCACTCTAGTCCCTGGAAGAACCTGATAGCTGGATGAGGTAAAGGTGACTTAATGCCACCTCAAACAACCCCACCACCAGACCTTCAAGTTTTGTGCTGCACAGAATCTCACCTCACTGTATGTGTGATAACATTACTACAGAGAGAAAAGAGAAGACTCTCTTGCTGGCTGTGATGTGTGTTAATTTCCAATTCAGATTGAATTTTTGCCAGTTGCTAGGAACAGCTGTGCATAATTGTTTTTTCATTGCCTTTCTCGGCTCTGATATATTTTTCGTCTGCATCATCTTAAAAAATTTACTAATGGTGGGAAAAAAAAAGACCAGATAAAAGTGTTGCTCAAGGGCACAAAGAGATGCAACCTAAGCAACTGGCATAAATCTGTCACTTTGATTCCCAGGAGAACAAAGGCAAACTTGAAAAATGACATGTTGAGCCAGGCACAGGTGTTAACTTCTTTTTTAAAAGGTTTCTGTGAATGACTGTAGAGTCACAATTTCCTTCAATCTACTTTAAGCTTCATTAGCTTTTCTCTGACTATCACTGTGCTGATAAAAGTCTTATTTATACACAAGAGAGGAAAGTGTAACAGATAAATTGTGCAGTCTTGATACCTGCTATGTGATCCATAGTAGCCACCCTTTACCCTTTCCCATGTTTCATACCCTCGTCAGAGAGATATGCAAGAGTATCCTTAAAAAAGGCATCAAAAATTTAGTGTGGGTTTCTAATAAAATGGGGTTCGTTGGACCTTTGATCCTTGGGGTCAGCTTTGTATTCTCTTTTACTACTGGTTCCTTTGCAATGAAACAAAGACACATTTGACTGAAGCATGTTCCTTGTGACTATAGACACTTTCACCTCAAAGTGCTTTGGAAACAACGGGCCAGATTTTCAAATGTGCCCACCTCCCAGGAACTGGGGCTGCTGGGGAGCTGAGCACATTTGAAAATCTTGCTGAGAGGCTCCATTCACACTGGGCGATACAGCCTTTCCAATGGCCATTCACACCCCTTTGAGACCCCAGGGATTGCTACCCTCCAGGGTGGGATCTACTCCTTGGAGAAAGGCCAGTAGTTTTGCCCGGCCTGCTCTCCACAACGAAGCCTGGCTCAGACAGCAGTGAAGTCCAGCAGGCAGGGACTTTGTGGTGATTCACTGACCTGGCTCACCCATACCAAGCCCCCATAACAGCTAGCATCACCCACCTAGTCACTGTGGTTTTCCAACTGCAGCAGGCTCTGGGTGCCACTACAGTCTTCCCATGCTGACTTCATGCTGCTGAGCTGGGTCATGCCAGTAGAAGGCAGCAAAAGCTGGGGATAATGCAAGATCATTTGCATGAGAACAAGAAGTCCTGTGGCACCTTATAGACTAACAGATATTTTGGAGCTTAAGGTTTGGTGGGTAAAGAACTGCTTTGTCAGATCATTTACACATAACTTAAACGCAGCCACTTCTGGGGTGGAGGGCGAAAATCAACCAGCATACTCAGCCCATTACACAGGAGGGGATGGGAGTGGCCCGAGTAAACCTTTACCGTTAGGCAGTGGGCTCTTTAAACAGATGGCCCTTTGCTTTAAAATCTCCATCATGAAGGCAGATGTTACGTTTTGCTGCTACAATATCTAACATCCTGCACCTGTTAATGTCATTATATCTGTTAGGCTTTAAGATACTGAAATAACTGTGTGCTAATTGAGACACATGCTGACTCACACCTGTGGGTCAAGTGACATAAGGTAAAGTAATTTTTAGAAGGTTCAGGCTAAAAGCAGGCATGAGCTAGTATTTGTTTGGTAACAAAGGAAACTAAATTCTTAGAGAGATGTGGTTGTTTTATTGTTGTTTGTAGTGACATCTTAGTTGTATATATTCAAAGCTTTATGAGGAACAAGCTGAGTGAGGTAATATATTTTATTTGACCAACTTTTATTGATGAAAAGGACAAGCTTTTCCAGGTTCTTGTCTAGTAACAGAGAGGTAGCTTCGTTAGTCAGTTAGTAAAAACAATTACATAGAGAAATTTGTGAATTGGTGTTCATAATCAAATCTGACACATTAACACTTGCATGAGGTAATTGTTGTTTTTGTTCATACCATTACAAGGACTGGTTCCCTTCCCTTTGATGCTTGTAATTATCTCCAGCAAGACAGTCATCCCCCATCTTCACCCTTCTCCTTCAGTCCTACATACTTGATTTGTCAGTTTTTATTACAATTATTTTTTGGACCTCTGTACTTATAAATGTCAGTCTGTATTGGAAATGAGATTGATCTGATGAAGGGGGTCTGTCCCACGAAAGCTCATCAGTGAATAAATCATTTTGTTAGTCTTTGAAGTGCTACATTACAGCTGTTTTGTTTTGTCAGCTTCTCTGTAAACTCAAGTTAATATGAAAACAAAAAGCAGTCAAGTAGCACTTTAAAGACTAGCAAAATAGTTGATTAGGTGATGAGCTTTTGTGGGACAGACCCACTTCTTCAGACCATAGCCAGACCAGAACAGACTCAATATTTAAGGCACAGAGAACCAAAAACAGTAAGCAAGGAGGACAAATCAGTTAATATGAGTTGCCTATGTGATTCGGTGGCATAATCTGACTCTCAGTATCTAGAGACTGCTTTGTTCACCTTGTAAGTTTGTTTTCAAAAACTGCACATCAGTTTTTGTTAAATCAAAATTAGTAACAGGATCTTGGTCAAGTTTTTCATAGGTTGAAACTGATTATATATGACCAAATGCCAGTCTTTTAAAAATGAGATTTTTTTTCCCCTTTTTATTGTGTTTTTCTGGTCCCACTTCAGTTAACAATCAGTACTTCAGTTTCATTTAATTTAATTTTGCCTACCGATAGTCTTCTCTCTGGTTTTTTTGGCTTGTGATATTACAGGTAGAATGGAATGGGATTCATTTATAATATTTAAAATGTCATTATTAAAGAGATGTTATTGCAGTCTAACTAAGAAATTCGTTTATAGCAACAGAAATAGCAGGAATGCATTACAGTAGTAGAATTAGATGGGCCTACCACTCAGAAGTTAAAGCTAATGCAGAAGTCTGTCCTCTGTTTGATTACTAATGCAATACACAGGATGTATTCAGTATTTGGCAAGTTGTACTGTCTTTTGAATGGAGTTTATAATCTGAATAATCTGCCAGAGCTTCATTCCTCAAGACTCCCATGACTTAACAGTGCGTTGGATCACCTCTCTGGGCCATACAACCACAAATGAGGTCAGAAAAGGCACTTTGTACAAGAGACCCTGTGTGAATAATGGAGGGAACTGCTGGCTGACCATTCTCTCTGACAGGTACTTGATGATTAAATTTGCTTCCCTTCAGCACCTCTTTCTTGGCAGGTGCCTGAGAAGTTTGGAAATTCATCATATAGGGGCTGGATATTATGGCTGAGGTGTTTGCCTGGGACTTAGGGCACATGGGTCTGATTTCCAGCTCTGCCACAAGCATGCTGTATGGCCTTGGAGAAGTCACTTAGTCCCTCTGTGCCTTTATTACCCTTCTGTAAAATGGGAATGGTAGCATTCCCTACCTCACAGGAGCGTTGTGAAGATAAATATGTTAAAGCCTGTGAAATGCTCAGTTACTATGATAATGGAGGGCCATAGAAATAACGCAGGGTACCTCTACCTTGCAAAATACTCATGACTGGTCTATGTCAGCTGGCACAGGCTGTAGGGTTATAAAATCAGAGTGTATTTGTTCAGGCTGAAGCCCAGGTTGTGGCACACTGCCCATTCACGAGAGCCTGGGCTGCAGTCTGAGGCTGAAAAGCTACACTGTCATTTTATAGCCCTGCAGGCCAAGCCCCCCCAGCTGGAGTCAGAGGACAAGGGCCAGCAACTGTGTTTTATTAAAGAGTAGACTAGTGGTTTTCAACCAATGTGCCATGACCCACTGGTGTGCCATGAAAACTGTCCAAGTATGCCATGAGATGTTGTCAATTGCCCCTCACCAAGGCTCTTTGCATGGGGGATGGAGAAGGAAATTGATGACCCGAGGCCAGGGCTCAAACAGCAAGGCTGCCTGAGTCCCAGCTGGTGCAGGGTTGGTCAATTTCCCCCAATGGTAGCTCTTTGCAGAGCCAGCATGAAGGGAAATGCCAACCTGGCAGGGGCTCGTTCACACTGGGAGGCAGTTAAAATACTGCTTCCAAGCCCAAAAGTGCTGGCTGGGAGCCCACCTCCACTCTCTGCTGGGGCAAAGTAGGAAGGAGGACGGGTAGGAGCCTGTTGGAGCTGGGAAGTGGTATAAATGCCGTGTCCCATCTCCAGTGGAATGGAGGGGAGGGGAGCTTGCTTTCTGAAGCCACTCCCCCTCTTCCCTGACTTGCCCACATTTTTGTACACCAGTGAGCCCAGATTACCCACTAACCCAGTAAGCTGCTATTTACTCTACCTTGTATCTTGCTCTGATCCATTGAATTTCAATTATCTATCGGTTCAATTATATAATGACAATTTTAAAAATATTGTTACGAATATGAAATTCATAATGCGAAAAAGTGAAATTCAGACTTCTGAACTGGATGCTGCATGTGGAACAGATTTAGGGCTATGAATAGTTAGAAATGGTTGAGTTGAGCAGATTTTGAAAATGTATGTGTTCTGTGGCACATTTGAAACATTAATGCATTTGCTACTTGTCTAGCTTGTTGTATGGACTGCTGTGCTGCAAACCTCTCTAGCAAGACCGCAGTAAATGTGATGCTTATGAGCAATCGATTCAGCTGAAAAAAGTGGGTGTGCCGTGGAATTGTTTGTGGAATTGTTACCTGAAAAAGTTGGGAACTGCTGGACAATAGGTTACAGGCAGTTTAACTGGGCTTGTACACACTGCCATCTGCTGTCTGGCTATGGTCTGAAGAAGTGGGTCTGTCCCACGAAAGCTCACCTACTAAACTATTTTGCTAGTCTTTAAAGTACTACTTGACTGCTTTTTGTGTTGCCATCTGCTGTGTGAGGGGGGAAAAAAAGATCTAAGAGAATGCTCTGTGACAGGAGGGGCTGCGGGGTTGTGTCTAACGAGATTTTTGTTTCTTTAAAATCACAGTACTTCAAGATATTCTTGTCTCTTTGCAGACAGCAAATAAAGATGATAAAAAAGAAAATTTATAGATTCAGATCTGATTCTGTTGTTTTAAACAGGAGGATGTGATCTTCACCCAACAGGAGGGCTGCACTGATAATTTGCATAGACCCCATGAAACTCACTCAAATTGTACCTATTGGCTTCACATATTGTAAACTGCATTTACTTCATTCAGTTTTAGACGCTCAGGCAATGGAAAATCTGCACACTGAAATGCAAAAAGCTTTCTCCTTTTTCTTCCTTATCTAAATGACATGTGACTCTATAGACTACATTGACTGCATTCCAGTTGAACTCACAGAACAGGGCAACTGTACATCACATAACTTACCCCAAAATGCTTGCTTCACTAACATCTCTCACAATCAAGGCCTTAGTTTTGCTCTAGCATGCCTGATGATTCTGTTCATTCTTCCGTGAGCATCCCATCTCTCTTGGGCACCTCTATTTTCCTGGTCCCTAGTGGTGCAAATGAGGCTATGTGCCTTGCACGCTAATCACCATCTGTGGAGCTCAGTAACCATCTATTTGCTGTTCATTAGTTCTGCTGTCCCTGTCAACTGGTGCCATAATGGACTTTTGGGTCTCTCAGCCACTTCTTCCCCTGGTGCTGTTACCCCTTCAACAACACTACTTAGCATTCTAAGCACTGCACCTAAGCTGTGCAGACATCCTCCTTGGAGTCCTGCAGAAGAAAGAAAATCGATATACTGTAGTACGTCTTGTCCTTTGATTCTGCTTCATACATATCGCAGCCATCTTGGCATTAACTCCAACTGGATTTCTTTTCATATAATTCCTGGAAGCTTTCAATAATATTAACTGCTTTGCTGGCAGCTGTCTCAATGGAGAAAAATCCATATTTTCATATAAATACTTCATTAAAAAAGCAGTTCATTGAATCCCCTGTCTGCAACATTTATTTAAACTTAGTATTAGTTTAAATAATGAAATTTTTTTCTCTCTAATGCAAAACCCCCAACCCCTCGGCTGCCCCAGCCATGGATTTGGTGGTGGAATGGAAGCTGGCTGAGTACTGGCTCTTTTTTTCACAAAAAAGGCACGGCATAAACTTTCAGGTTTAGCATCTCCACACACGCAAAAGCCAAATGTAGAGTATCTAGAGTTAAGTTGCAAAGGCTCTCATGATTAAAATTACCTAACACTCCCTCCTCACTGCACGCCCATTCCTTGGTTTCTTTTGGAGAGGGATAGCCTGTTCTCAGACTGTTTTTGCAGCTTTACAGAGAGGTATTAAAGGGTTGCTGCATTTCATTCTAGAGCTGGCTGCCTTTCAGTGTGTGAAGTGACTCCCCCACAACATATTTTCAGGTTGTTAAACTCCACTGATTAAGTGTTGAGCTTTCGTGGGACAGACCAGAAGAAGTGGGTCTGTCCCACAAAAGCTCATCACTTAACTAATTATTTTTTTAGTCTTTAAAGTGCTACATGACTGCCAGTTTGTTTTGTTAGAATTCAGACTAACACGACTACCTCTCTGTTACTATACTGATCATGGCCCCAGAAGTGACTTATTAAGCAATGTGACTTTTTCTTCTTTTCCCCATTTCTCTCCCAGTCAAAAATTATGCAAGGGTTGGGTTTTTTTTTAATTTATGATATATAAGCTCTGCTAACTAGATTTGTTCTTAAGAAGCGATCAAAAGAAGAGTTCGTGGCACATGATACAGAACATGTTGATGTTTGAGGTGGTTCTTATAGCTAGTAACAGAAAGATAGCCATGCTAGTCTATATACTATCAAAACAAAAAAGCAGTCCAGTAGCACTTTAACAAAATAATTTACCACAAAAGCTCATCACCTAATAAATTATTTTGTTAGTCTTTAAACTGCTACTGGACTGCTTTTCTGTTTTTCTTAAATCTAGTGGGAATTTTTTTCCCGCAGCTTAAAATTCCATGGGATCATTTTAAAAGAAAGGAGCTATATAGATGATTGATTGAATTCTGCAGCTTTTTTTGTGAGAGACACAACACCCAGCATGCTCTGACTGCTTTGCAGGGCTTCTGGAGAGGTTAGTTTGCTTTACTAAACCTTAAACCTAGGCCGCTCACTACATTTATTTTTCTGATATGTTAGCTCAAACAGTGACACTGATGCATCTGATTCTGAATTAGAGTTCTGTATTCATTTGGTGTGCTGCTACTATCAATAATAAATGCAAGAGTCTATTGATTTCTGTTCTCTGTGCCTGGTAATGAAAAACTGAACAGCTATGCAAAGGAGAAGTAATGTGTGGTATCAGTGATTCATTTTACAGTCAAAGCTGACACTGAATTACTTTACCTTATTAATCTATAAAATTGTATTCACTCTACATACATCAGTTCAACTTCCTGTGTTTCTCTAATGATACATTATTCTTCTTTGCTTCCTGTCCCGTAAATATGTAGGGTTACAGTGCCCTGTGATTATGGCTGAAGGGTTAAGAGAAGGCTTTATGTGTAAAGTCTGTAATTCTATAAAGCTACAGCACTCAGATGTCCCCTGATCAGCCCTCTGGGTAAAAATTTTAAAAGCAGATGTGTGACTTAGCAGCCTAAGTCACATTGTCAAAAGTGATTTTTTTAACCCTACAAGTACCATAACTTTGACGGTGTCATAAAAGGCACTTGTATATCAGTCAGTTAGTCTTATAACATGCTTATAAAAGAAAAGAAATCCATAAATCCAAACCCCCGCTCTGAACAGTGCCAGCCATTGGTCAAGTTCCAATCTGGGTGTGGATTTGAACTGCACCACTGAGGCCCCTTTGTATAATCTGTCAAATCACAATAGCAGACCCAAACCTCCCCTGGTGCTTGGGAAGTTCATACCTGGTTTGGAACTTTGATTTGAGCCCTGTCTCTAGAATGAAAAGTTCTAATCATGGACACCAGGGAGGCCAGCCTTGCCCAGTTCTAGCTCTTCCACCTCAGGCCCCACCCACCAGAGCTTCCTCCCTGGAGCTTCAGGTGTCCCTTTCCCACAGCTAGAGAAGCCCTGGCTCAGCCCAAACCACTTCTGCAACTAGCCAGGAGCCCCCAAATGGGAAACGCTATGTGATGTGCCTCCCCATCTGAGACCTCAAGCTGCTTGGCAGGGAAAAGTAGAAGATTTTTTTCCAAAGAACACGGAATTTTTTAGACCAAAAAGCAGTCAAGTAGCCCTTTAAAGACTAGCAAAATAGTTGATTAGGTGAGCTTTCATGGGACAGACCCACTTCTTCAGACCATAGCCAGACCAGAACAGACTCACTATTTAAGACACAGAGAACCAAAAACAGTAAGCAAGGAGGACAAATCAGAAAAAGATAATCAAGGTGAGCAAATCAGAGAGTGGAGGCGTGGGGGGGAAGATCAAGAATTAGATTGAGCCAAGTATGCAGACGAGCCCCTATAGTGACTCAGAAAGTTCCCATCACTATTTAAACCATGTGTTAATGTGCCGAATTTGAATATAAAAGTCAGCTCGTCCACTTCTCTCTCTAAAATGGAGCGATAATTTCTCTTCAGTAACAATTTTTTAGATGGCTGAGGAGGTCCAGAGAGATGGCTGGTGATCCCGCGAAGCTGAGAAGCAGATAACACCTCCTCTGCCACCTTGGGACCTGCATGATGCGTAATAATTAGCAAAAACTTCCTCCTACAGAAGCAAAGCTCACTCCCAGCCCTCTCAAACAGCAAACCCCCACAACCCAGCATCCAGCAGTGGTGCTACAGCAGGGGAGCTAAGCCTCCCCTGGCCTGTTATACTCACCACCTCTGGTTCTAATAAATACCTCATATAAACAGAAACTCAACATTTCTCAACTTGTTTTTCAGCCCTGTAGCAAGACAGTATTTCACAATGTAATATAATTACATAATACCTACATCACCCTGTGAAGCCTGTTCTCTCCCTGATAGGTTTGAGTGACTTCCATTGAAGCCACTTATCTCCTCCCCTTTTTATCTTCTGCTCCTGGACTTCAAAGGACATGTCATGCTTCCTGTGGTGGGAGATTTAAGTACCCAGGGGGAGAGGAAAAAGGATAGAAAGAGAAGGTGATAAAGAGAATTGTGAGCAGAATATGAATGATGGGAAAGCAGGTTAAACAGAGATTGAATCCACTGGTGCTGTTCTTGGGCACTTCTGTGCAGCTCCTCTACCTGCAGAAGGGTTTCATAGGAAGAATGACTACAGGATCGGGGCCCCTGTATAATATCCCCCAATAAGCTGCATAAAGCAAAGGAGTCAGAAGCAGAGAACAAGGGAGTGGGGAAATGAAAAGGAGGAACTAGCAAATTGTGTCTAAAGCTAATGGTTACTCTTTATATTAAGTCAGTGGTTCCCAACCTGTTCACTAGTGAGGACCTCTAGTCACCCCCCACATATTGTTTGCAGACCCCCATTAAAGCCCATTCTATTTTCTATGATCATTTTTATCTATCTTTTATTTTTTCATAGTGCCCCTGCAATACCCTTGTGGACCCAGGTTGGGAACCACTGTATTTAGGTTTCTGTCCCAGGGCGGTGGACCCTTCCAAATGGGGAGAGGTCTCTCAGCCTAAGATCCTTCCAAGCCATGCAGCAGCACAGCCCTGGTCATATGTGGGGGGCACAAAGGGTCATATGCTCTCAGAGCGTGCCACACACACACACACACACACACACACACCCCTTGGGGACTGCCATGCTGCTGCTCTTTCCCGGGAAGCCTCCAGTCACACTGCCTGGGAGAGAGGGAGACACTGCCCAAGACAGAGCCCCCCCATCCCCTGCCAGGCAAAGGGATGGGAAGGGAGAGTCCTTAAAATATATGGTGTCCTCTGGGGAGAGAAATAGGAGCAGCTGCTTCAGGGGGTGGGAGGCTGCTTGTGTTTAGGGTTGCAGGGGTAGGAGCAAGACATGGCCCTGCTCCTGGCCCCAGCAAGGTAGAATGGTTGAGCTGCAGGGACTCTGGTAGGAGACTGAGGACACACACACGAGAAGAAAAAAAAAAGCAGACGTTAACTGAGAAGCATGTACACACTCAAAAAAGGTCACAAAACACATTTTTACCTTTTAGCTTTTAATGGGAGCCATATTGATTTTATATCATTCTAACCTGAATCAAAATTTCATATGATACCAAATTAAATGCCTTACTGAAGTCTAAGTATATTACATTAACTCTATTACATTTATCAACCAAGCATGTAATCTCATAAAAAAAATCAAGTTAGTTTGCCAGGATCTATTGGACATAACTCATGTTGATTGGCATTACTGTCCTTTAATTCTTTATTAAACAGGGCCCATAATAGTCACTCCATTATACTGATCAGGATCGATGTCAGACAACAGAACAATATTTGTCCAGGTCATCCAGTTTATCTTGTTAAAATATTAGCATAACTTTAGCTTTTTACCTTTCTTCTAGTTTCCTGGAACTTCTCCAGTGCTTCAGCATATTGAAAATCAACATCAACAGTCCAGCAAGTTCTTCCTACAGCTTTTTTAAAACTCTTAGATGCAAGTTATCTGGACCTCCTGTTTAAAAACGCCTGTCTTTAGTGATTACAGTTGAATACCCTCCTAAGATACTGTTGGAATGGAAAAAGTTTCATCATCATCAATCACAGAATGATTACATCAACTTTTCCAAATCACAGAATGGATCTATTTATTGAACACTTCTGCCTTTTCCATATTATTATTGATAGTTCTACTATTTCATCTAGTATCGGAGGGGTAACCGTGTTAGTCTGGATCTGTAACAGCAACAAAGGGTCCTGTGGAACCTTATAGACTAACAGAAAAGTTTTGAGCAGGAGCTTTCGTGAGCACAGACTCACTTCATCAGATGCTGGAGCATCTGTATTGAGTCAGCCATGGCTAAATACAAAAGCAGCTTCCCCTCCAGATCAACTGCTGGTAGTAAGCCTCATCCTTCCTGACTGAGCTAACCTTGTTATCCCCAGCCCTGCTCTGTCTTATTTATATCTGGCCCTGAAAATTTCCATGACCAGCATCTGATGAAGTGAATCTTTGCTCATGAAAGCTCATGCTCAAAACTTTTCTGTTAGTCTATAAGGTGCCACAGGACCCTTCGTTGCTGTTACAGATCCAGACTAACACGGTTACTCCTCTGATATATATGTGTGTGTATTTTATACCTACATTATTTTTATATTTGCCTTCTCTTCCCCTCTAAATCAGTTTTTAATCCAATACAGCCTCCTTCCCTGATTGTGGAATTGTGGCGTTTTGGGTAACTAGTAAAGCCTACTTAAACAATTTACAAGTATTATTCACATTTTTAAAATTAAATTTATCCTTCCAGATGATTTGACTCATAAATGTTTTTGGCTTTGTGAAACTGACCCCTTTAGAGCACTATGTTTACATATTACTTGTTTGGCTTTTAGCATGCTTCCTCATTATATATATGATTGAGTCATGGTCACTTGTAAGTAATTTAATTATGTGCCCTATATAAAGAGGACAAAAGATCCTACAATGTTTGTCATGGTCCCTAATATACCCACTGAAACCCCAAGTCATTAAAAACTGTTAAACCTTTTTGTCTTAAATTAATGCACAGTAATGCTGGGTAATTAATGCAATGAAATGTAATGATTAAGGGCCCTGAAGGCTAAATTTCTCTAAGCATATAATGCCCAGGAGTGTTCCATTCTGTGTATATGTAAATTGTTAGGTAAAGTGCCAAGCGATTTTTGCTTGAGAAAATGTAACATAGTTCCTGGGTTTTGTAGACCTAATAAAATTTTTTGTTGTTGTGCGCTATGAATGGCTTCATATATGCTGCTCTTTACATGCAGCTTTTAACAACTTCCAGACAGAAATGACTTTCAGAGCCCAGTTTTCAAACTTCACCCCTAAATTAAGGTGGTTGGTTCTGCATTAGGGCACTCAAATTGGTACACAAGTCCCTAAAAGAGATAAATGAATGCCTATGTGATCATCTGAATTCCAAATAGGAACTAGACAGTGTTGGAAAATTAAGCCCACTGTCCCAATTGAGCCAGCCTATATTAGAAACAGAAACTTAATAACAATGAATGGCTCCACCATCCTGTTACTTTACCTTCTAAGCTAAGCTGCCTCTGGGTGATGAAACAAGAAATCATTTCCATTACAATTAAATTAGAAATCATTTCCATTACAATTAAATTAATTCTTCTTCCTGAGGACACAGGAAGAAATGCCCAGCTAGGTAGATCTTTTAAAAGTGTAATGGTTTTGCCATAGTTGAAAAGAAATAAATATAATTTAACTTTGTTGCTTATATGGGAACTGGTGGCAATTGTACAAAGATAAGTAAGATTGTTAATAGCTTGCATCTCTATAGCATTATCTGAGGACCCCAAAGTGCTTTACAAGTATTAATGAACTGAACATTTGCCAAAGAATATCAATGAACGAAAAAAGATCAGATGTTCCGTAAAGCTCAAAAATTACCTATATCTCTTAATGACCTGAAAGTCTATGTTTTACTGAAAAGGAATTTTCACAGCCGTTTGGAAAGAGAGGCTGCTGAACTCTCTTTTATATTCAAATTTGACACATTAACACATGATTTGAACCAGGATGACAATTTTCTAGCTCATTATAGGGGCTCTTTCACATACTTTGATTTACCTAATTCTTGACTTCCCTCCCTCCTTCCTTCCCTTCCCTCCTTCCTTCCCTCCCTCCTTCTGCACCTCTGCTCTCTGATTTGCTCACCTTGATGATGATTTTTCTCATTTGTCAACCTTGATTACTACTTTTTGTTCTCTGTGCCTTAAATATTGAGTCTGTTCTGGTATGGCTATGATCTGAAGAAGTGGGTTTGGCCCATGAAAGCTCATCACCTAATAAATTATTTTGTTAGTCTTTAAAGTGCTACTATAGACTAGCACAGCTATCTCTCTGTTACAGTTCTGTGGTCAGTGTCACCCACTGCTTAATAGAGCTAGCTTGAATAGTGGTCTAGCTCCCACTTGTGGCTGTGTGGGAATCTGTGACAGGCAGCTCGCTTTGGAATTTTGTGTGCCCACGAGATAGCTAGTCAGAGTGTGATGTCCTGGAGATGCAACAGTGCCAATGTCCCTTTGCAAACGTTGGCTGGATCTTTCCACCAATCCAAAGAAATTTTAAACCTGGTGGATATTGACAGGAGTTTATCCAGTGCACTGGTTCCCAGACTCAGAACGGGGACATGACGTGACATTCAGGATGGCAGGGCAGGGCCAGGACAGCCCCCCTGAGGAGTAGGGAGTGGATGTCACCCAACCCTGCTCTGCCACAGCCTCGGCCCTCAAGCAAAGGCAAACCACCCTCTGATATAAACAGGTGGAATATTAGATTGATGATCAAAATGTATGCTGATCTTGAGAGTGGACATAACACCAGATCAACACACAGACCACAAATCCAACTTTCCCACTTGTGCTACTTAGTGGTTCTGCTGCAGATGGTGATGCCAAATCATGACCCACTACTTCTTATTCCATATTTTACTAGCAGGCAAAGGTAGCAGTTAGTTGTTATTTGAAATGAGCGAATTTCATTCTTTCTTCACTGCAGATTATAATGGTGTTCATCACATAATACTGCTGACTATAATAGTAGGAAGCTTTTCATAAAAGTGCCCCAAATGAATCTTCCAAAAGTCTGAAAGAAACACATCTTTTAGCCTTTTAAAATTACCTGTCACTTGAAAATTAAATTTAAATCAGCAAATATAAAGGAAGCCATGGCAAACTTGCATTTTATCTTGACACGAGACCTGGGTATTACTCAAGGCTACAGGATATCTTATGGAATTGAAAGCAAATATATATATAGGGAATAGGCAGCCAGGCAGGGAGCAAGGCAGAGATGCTTCCACAAGAGATCACTTGTCTGAGAGACTGGTGGCCACTTCTATGCCTGGGTGCAGCCACTGGGCACAGGGGCAAAGCAAGCTGGAAACATGCTGAGTCACAAGCTGCAGCTCACTTCACCCTTGTCCACAGCAGCAGGGGTAGCAGTGGCTGTCCCTCCGCCTAGACCTTGCTGCTAGACATAAGGGTCAAGTGAGCTGGAACTCTCCTCTTCACCACAGCATGCTTTGCCCTTGTGCCTGGCAGCGAAGCCTGGGCAGAGCTCACCACCACTGTCCCCTACTCAGGCCCTCTCAGGAAGAAGTGGCTGTCCCCTGCTGCCTGCCTGGCTTCCAGGGAGAGAAGCAGAATGTGTAGGGAGCAGGTGCAGGGAGAAAAGGGGCAATTACGTTTCCTCCCTTTTAGATTGCCCTTTCCTCCTAGTATGGGGATGTATCAATCACCTCTGTTGGGGGGAGGAATGCAGATTAATCCTGCAGGCTCTTGTGAAAGGAATCAGAGATGCTTCCCTGAGCGTGGTTAGGGCAATGGTGTGATTTCTTTTTATATAATCTTTCTCCTTACGTGGGACTGGACGTGGAGAGAGTAGTCATTACATCAGAGAGAGGGGAATGTGAGAATGACTCTGGATCTCTATGTAGCAACTAGAAACCTGTAGCTGGCCTGTGGCAGCTGATGCAGACTCAGGCTGTGAGGCTGGTTCATTGTTGTGTTACTCCTGGGGCAATTTTGTGCCAAAAAACTAAAAACTCTGCACACAATATTTGAAAATTCTGCATATTTTATTTATCCAAATAACACTATTAGATCAAGCCAGTTTCAATTATCTTTACAATTTTATTTCAAAATACCAGTCAGCAAATATGTCTATAGCAATAGACACACAAAATAATTCCCCCAGAAGTCGAGTTAAAGAAAACTCTGTATTACAGCCACGCAGTTGGTGCTTCTCTGCCCTCTGCTTTCTCAGAGCCCACACAACCACAGACCCCTCTTCAGTCCAGACACCCACACTCTCTCCCCACCCCAGAGCCCAGCTCTTGGTCCAGGCACCTGTCCCTCTCCCACCACAGTTGCAGACCCCTTGCCCAGACTCTCACACTCCCTACTCCTGAGAGCTCAAGGGTCCAGAGGGAGAAGCAGCCTGATGCCGACTCTGGTGTGGCGGAACAATTTCTGCATGCTGCCTCCTTCCTCCAGGGTATATTGAGAACTCTCCTCTCACCTTCCTTCTTCTGGGCAGTGTCTTCTGTTTGTAACCTGGCCAGAAGCTCTGCAGCCCATTTCAGGTTGTGTGGATGGGTGAAGGATATTCTGCGCACACATTAAGTTCTGTCCAATTCTATAGGCGTAGTGGTGCAGAATTCCCCCAGGAATACTGTGCAGACTTGATCTGTGGAACCTTCCCACCTCACAGAGTCCAGGAAGAGCCAGTAGGTCTAAACTTGGGCTATGTCTACACTACAGAGATCTTTCAGACCAAGTCCTTCAGGAAGATCTCTTCTGAAAGAACTTCTTTTGAAAGAGTGCGGCCACACACAAAAAAGCAGATCAAAAGAGTGATCTGCTCTTTCAAAAGACAGTGTCCGCACAGCCCCTGCTCTTCTGAAAGAATGGGCCAGGGATCGAAAACTCAGGCACCTGGAGGACTGCTCGTTCGAAAAAAAGGGCCTGGGGAGCATCTACACAATTTTTCTTTCAAAAAAAGCTTTTGAAAGAAGGTGCTCTTCCTGAAACGGGAGTGGAAGAGCACTTTCAAAAGGAGTGCTGCGTTCTTATTTAATTTCGAAAGAATGCTTTTGGTGTGTAGACGCTCTGCTGGGTATTTCAAAAGAGCTCCTTTTGAAAAATATTTCAAAAGAACTCGCTAATGTAGACTCAGCCTCAGGCTGAAAGTAATTGCCAGGATTTACCAGTGTGCCAGGGTCCTTGGCAAGATGGCTATGGGGTGGCTCTGGGCCCAGGAAGGGGCAGGGCCTTGAGCAAAACTTGTATGTGGTGGGAGGGGCCAGAATCCCCCAGCCAGCCCTTCATGGCTACTGTCAGGGCATCAGCCAGGAGTCTCAGGGCTTTATGGGTGCCAGCCCCATGCTCTGGTGGTCATATAAGAGGACTGGGGCTCCCAGCAGCGGCTGTAGTAGCTGGGAACTTGGGCCCTTTTAAGTCACCAGGCCCTGGGACAGCGGCCCCTCTGGCCACCCTCCCCATAGGTGGCCCTGCAAGTAGGGTCTGCAGTATTTTAGTGTCCACTGCGTACCACCAGCTGGTTCTTACCAATTTCACCTCTTGGCCACACAGCAGTGAGACAGCCCTGCAGTCAAGTCAGCGAGAATGGGAAGGATGTGGGTGCTCCTAGGTGCTGTGCAGACCCACCTGCCAAGTCAGCTGGTACAGGCGGGCTGTGGGTGCCCCTGGGTGCAGTAAACATACCGGTTGAGTCGGTGGGAACAGGTG
Source organism: Carettochelys insculpta (assembly GCF_033958435.1). Classification (NCBI taxonomy): domain Eukaryota; kingdom Metazoa; phylum Chordata; order Testudines; family Carettochelyidae; genus Carettochelys; species Carettochelys insculpta. The sequence continues at coordinate 366,501,189 of NC_134137.1, read as the reverse complement.
GGATGTGGGTGCCTCTAGGTGCGGTGCAGATAGACCTGCTGCGTCAGTGGGAATGGCTGGGCAATGGGTGCCTCTAGGTGCTGTGCAGACATAAGCACCAAGTAAGCGGGTACAGGCAGGGGCCGGGGGGCCCTAGGCGCAGTACAGGCATAGCTGTCCAGTCAGTGGGAGCGGGCGGGCTGCGGGTACATCTAGGTGCTAGGCAGACAGACCCGCCGAGTCAGGGGGAACGGGGAGGCTGTTGGTGCCCCGTGCTGTGCCGACAGAACCGCTGCAGCCTGGTGGTGAGGGGAAGGCGGGGCCCCTCCTGCCCCCATGCCAATGACGATGTAAGTTGGTATCCCAGGGGGCGGGGAGGGGGCAGAGCGGGACCCACACCAAGAGGTTGGGCGGGGGTGGGGCGGGGAGGTTTGAAAAGGGCGAAGCCGGGAGACGAATCCCAGCTCGAGCCCCGTCCCGCCCCGCACTGTGTTCTACGCGCCCTGCGGGGCAGGCCGCGGGCGGGAAGAGCCGCCCCTAACCGTGAGGGGGGGCCGTTTTCCCGCAGGGCCCGAGGCCAGAGGCGGGGCCGGGGAAAGTCCCTCGGAGGCGGCGTCACAGGAGTCAGCTAAGCGGGCGGAGGCCTGGCTAACGAACACCCACAGCAGCCGGGGCGCGGCAGAAGCTGAGGGCCGCGGCGGGTGGCCGGTCGGCCGGACGCGGGCCCGAGTCCGAGCCCGAGCCTGAGCCTGAGCCTAGGTGAGCGTCGCCCTCCAAGGCGCCGCGGTGGGGCCGGGCCGGGGAAAGTGAAAGGAAACGGCGCAGCGGAAAGGGCTGGCGCTGGTGCAGCTTCCACCCGTTTCCCCCGGGGGGCAATGCGGGGAGGCGGCCCTCTGCGCTGGGGAGCCCGGCTCTGCCCTCCCTGCCCGGGGGCCTGCCGCCAGGCGGGGGAGATGCTCCCAGGCCGGGGCAGCCTCAGCCTCCGCGCTCTCCCCGGCCCAGAAGCGCTCGTCGCCTCCCCCCCACCACCCTTGGGTAGCACAGGCCAGAGGCCCAGCGAGGAGTCCGTCCCTGGCACCGAGAAGACCGACCCAGTTATTTGGGCCCAGGTTTCCATGGGCCAAAGGCGCTTATGCCAGGCTTGAAGGTGACACTGGACTCCTCCGTGTCTGTGGGGCTATAGACTCACGGGGCTGCCCAGGCATTCCGGCCCGGAGAACTCCCCCAGGATCATTCGTATGTGAACTGACTGTGGTGGGTGGCTGTGTTCTGGGTAAACCACAACCGCTGTTGTGCCTGCCCTGCGGTTCCCCTGTGCCTAGCTTGCCTCAGAATAGCCCTTCTTGAAAGCGTTAGAACAGTGCAGAGTCACAGCCCAGAGCCCCTCAGATCTGGAGATTAAGCGGTGCTGGATTTTGCATGGTTTTGATGGAGGCTGCTGGAGAATGACTGGAGTGTTCCGTGGGTTGCTCTGTACCCCCTGTAAAGAGGAGCTGGTCGTGGCAAGAGTTGGGAGGGGAGATGTGAGGGTGGAAGGCTAAATCAAGGAACCCTGCAGTATTCCCTGGAATGCTGCTAAGACTCCTTTTTCTTTGTCTTGACGCGTCAGGTAACAGGAGTTGTGAAATAAAAGTTTTATTTTACGGTAGGAGTCAGTGTCTGGTGATTACTTACATCCACCTTCATGTATTTAAAAAATACATGATTTTTACCAAACAAAGGAGCATGAACTATTGCATTGCTAAATATGCACCTCTTTATGATCAAGCCTTCCCCTTCATGTGCTCTCAAGGTTTTGGTTTCATGGCTACCTTTCCCCTGGATAAGAAGGAATCTGTGAGATTTCCACTGGAACCTCTTGATAGAGCTGTTCATGTTACCTGTTGAACTCACCATTACAGACCATTGACAAGAAACTGGAGACCTGATTCCCTTCTCCTTCCCTTTTTAACTTTTGACAGTGTGATAAAATGGAGAGTCAAGCCGTATAACTCAAACCTGGACTGTAACTCTGCAGAGCAGAACCAAATTTTCTAGGTGGCTTTTGCGGAGCTGCTTGCAACTATTTCGGTTGTGGGTGTTTTCGTGTAAACTTCTGAAAAATTTGGTGTTATTTGATTGATTATTCGTTTACTAGGAGACTTACTGGGCATTGTTTGGGTCCTTAATCAGTTTTTGTTTTTCTTCATGGAAATCATTGGGCTCAGGAGGTACTGGGCATGACAGATTCTGTATGCAGGCTGCCCCAGGGACAGAGGACGATTCCCCAGCCTTCTCTCACGACAGCCTCTTAGGCCAGGTGAGAAGTGCCTCTCTGTGGCTGCTATAGCTCCAGCAGGCACAGTTGGGGGAGGGGTGCGTATCCCCTGATGGGGCAGATTTGGATTCATCTGTCCTCCTATGCTTCCTAGCCAGACTGAGGAATGCAGTAAACTGTGCGATATCCCCTCACTCCTTGATGCAGGGGAACATTCAGCAATGTTCCCATATGAATTGGAGAAAAAGGAGATTCTGCCCCCTTCCAGACTTCCCTAAATGGTATCTGGGGGGCTGAGAGGCCCAAGGCTGGGGCAGCCTTGGAATAGGGGTTGCTCCCAGCCAGCCAACCTCTTTTATCTGCCTCGTGAGTCTGTTTCTTTTCTTTATGGTTTTGTAAGATGCACATCCCATTTTGCTGGCACAACCAAACCCTTACCTTGCTTTAAGTTATGATCAGAGGAAGCCATGTACCAAATTTGGTGGTCGAAGCCATAAAGCACCTTCCAAAGAGTTACCAAAACCGTGACATTGATTTAGTATTATATGGGGAATTGGTGTAGGGAACCAAGGCTAGGTTTGAAATGTTTATGTGTAGATGTGCTTCAGAGTTCTGTATGAAGGCCCACAGTTGGAGATGTCCCTTGAGCGAAATGTGGATGAAAAAACCAAGTGCTGCCTAGATTCAAGTCAAAGCCATAGATAACTTGTAGGAGTGTGCTCCAGGTAGTGATACAAGCCCATGTTTGCTCAGGGGTTAATGAGTCTGGGCTGAGTTTTTTGTGAATAAACTAAATGTCTATCGGCTTACACAGATCTCTGGGACATTTTCAGGGGTATCATGTTGTGGTGAGGCAAATATGGCAGAATGATTCTGTGTTGTATCCATATATGCCTAGCTGGGTGACCTAGCTATTGATTTTTTTGGTGTATGCAACCTTTCATCAGAAAATTAAATTTCTCTCTCATGTTAATCTTATTATAGTCACTGCAGTGATGTCCAACAAACCATTAAGCTGTCCTGCTGAAAATGGGGAATGTCACAAGAGTGAAATGGGAAATGGACTCCACAGTCTGGCTTCTCCTTCACTTGGCACATGTACCCCAGAAGAGATGCTGCAGCAAATGAAAGAGCTGATTACAGAGAACAATGAATTAAAAGGTGAATGAGAACCTGCCTTGAAATGTAGTGGCTAGATTCTCCATTATCCTGTACTTTGTGTTATCATTTATACTTATGCTAAGAACACTTACCAGTACAAATTCCCTACTCACTCACAGGGGTGTGGTAACATTTTACATCTGAACAGCTTGCATTATACATAAGTGTAAATGACTACATTAGATGTAAAGCAGTGCAGAATCTGCCCCATGGTATGTGGTAATATTTAAAGTGATCTTATTATATCGAATCTGTAATGGAAGAATAAAGGGAAACAACCAGACTTTACTGTAACTTGGTTTCTTGAGAATTATAGAAGTAATTAGTACAACTTTACAAAATTAGTATGAAAACTTACCAAAGGAGGTACAAAATCCATCTTGCTATGGCGTTTGATACAAAAACATACGACATTTGCTCATCAAGGAAAATGTGTTTTCCCTTCCCGCCTCAAGACTGGATTAGCGTGACCCATGGTTAGAGAGTTCCATGAGCCATTCGGTTTTTAAAGTTTATTTTTCTAAAGAACATCTGTATTTAAAATTTAGATGATTAATAATTCTTTTAGCACTAATCCATGTACTACTAATTACATGGGTTACATCGAGGGATACCTTAAGATCAGGCTTGACAAAACCCTGTCTGAGATGATTTTGCTAGGGCTGGTCTTGCTATAAGCAAGGGGTTAGACTTAATAACCGCCCTGAGGTCTCTTCTGTCCCTAATTTTCTATGACTCTGTGATTTCAAAGACTTAAATCAACCCTATACATGGAAAATATGTTAAAATTAAAAAGCTCTTTTGGGCAGACCTTAGCACAAAAGAAAAGCTATAGCAATGTATATAATTCATCAGACCTTTAAAATGTAGAGCGGATATCTGTACATACATACCACTTGTCTAGTAACTTGTAAGATGTTGTTTCTGTGAAAGCAACATCACTAAGATTTATGTGTTCTTGTTAATAATTGAAACATACATTCATCTATCCCAATTTGAGTACCACCTTTTTAAGTATAAGCTTTCATGCATCTGACGAAGCAGGTCTTTGCCCATGAAAACTTATGCTCCAAAATATCTGTTAGACTATAAGGTGCCACAGGACTTGTTGTTTTGGAAGATACAGACTAACACAGCTACCTCTATGATACCTTTTTAAGTGTAAGAACTTTTTTTTTTTTTTAAACAGCTGTTAGAGATTTCCAGAGTCATTAAGTCTTCTAGGATGGAAAGCCATGGATGTCTTGGTGGTTTGGGAAACAATGGGCAGAACAACTTCATTAGCATTTTTCCTATACCATGCTGGCCAGTCCTATACCATATGTACTAAAGTTTCAGGACCACACTGTCAGCTCTCGTAAACTGCTATAACTCCATTGTCTTCAGTGGAGTATACCAGAAGAAGAAATAATCTTCTGTGTATTGTATATTTCCAGCATATATTACTTTTGGAAGCTAAATAAAAGAATAGTGTGTTCCAAATCCAGTGATCCTGAAAGAAGTGAGTCTTTATAGTGGCTCTGACATGAAATATTTTATCTGTCAGAGGCCTTCGGACTTGTACATCCTCACAAATTCCTGATGTTTAAAAAAGCCTTTTCACTAAGGGAAGTACTTAAAATCTACAGGGCAGCAAAAGGACTGTTTACTTTTTGTGTTTTAGCTGTACTTTGTTCCTAATCAAACAGGAAAATAATATAACTGCTTTCTGCTGTAGTAAGCATAGGTGTAACTTGTAACCCTTTAGATAGAGATGTGACTTTCAAATTAACAGGTGTCTTTTAAATTCAGTGACGTTTTAATGGACGTTAGAATGTGTGATCCCTGAATAAAACTGACATTGTGTTATGGCCTCACAGCTCTTCAGTTCCCTTTGGCTAGAACTCTTTTTATTTAAATAAGAATCAGCATTGGTCTCCATGTTACTCTGAGTGAAGTCAACAGAAATTGCATGAGTATCTGGACAGGTAACTTATTTTTATGACAATTCTGTTTTTAAAGGGTCCCCAACAAGATCAATAACCCATTGTGATTGAAACCTATAGTAAAAGAGTCATTATCCCAGATAGCTGATCATCTAAATAAAACATTCTGCTCTTGTGTGCAGAATGTTGTCACTGGGCTGTCTCTCATTCCTATATCTGTGTCAAGGTTCATATGTTGTTTCCGAACCTTCTTTAGAAGCCATGAAGGTACATAACCAAGCTATGAAGGATCGGTATGAGGAGCTTTCTGTATGGCGAGAGAAACAGAAGGAGGAGCGGGAGTTCTATGAGTCCAAGTTCAAAGAAGCTAAACATTGCTTGCAATCCAAGTGCCTTGAAAACGAAGAGCTGCAGAAACAACTTAAAAGCTTAAAAGACAAACAGGTAGCATCTAAAATGGTTGGTAACACATGATTAAGCAATTTTTTATTTTTTAATGAGGGGAGTGTTCATATCACTTTATTACACTGTCTTTTTTAATGGTTTTCAATTTCTTTTATTTTTACTTTAAAGTAGTGTTTCCCAAATAGCGTTGCATGGAATCCCATGTTCCACAAAGTGAAAATGAGGATTCTGTGAGAAAATTTCATTACAATATATGTCTCTTCTGTGGCTACCTGCGCTGCCACCCCTGAAACAGTAGAACTACATTTAATTTGTTCAATGCCCAGCAGGGTGGTGGGAGGGATACAGCTGTTAAACCAATTAAATTAGTTCCATTGTTTCTGTGGCAGCAGAGCAAGAAGCCTCAGAGAGCCCCTTGCTTGCTTTGCTACCTGAGTGGCCACAGCCCTCCCAGGGGCATGGCTCAGCTCACCCTGCCACCAGAACATCTCCATGTCAGCCTTCCTTCCGCTGGGCATATGTGGCCATCCAGCATAGGCTCCCCAGCCAGCACCAAGGATGGGTTAGTCCTGGGAGGCTAGTTTGGGGCTGAGGCAGATTAAGCCTGCAGGTATGCGGGGTGGGTTTGCAGGATTGGGGGGTAAATCTTGGGGATAAGTGGGTGGATTAGGGGGCCAAGTCAGGTAGAGCCTAGAGATGGGTGGGCAGGTTTGGGAGCTGAGGGGAGTAAAGCCTGGGAATGGGTTCCACAATTTTTTTTTGAGTTTAAAAGGGTTCCGTGCCAAATAAAATGGGGAAACACAATCCCTTTAAAGCACTATCATAAGGAAATCATTGGGATGTTTTTTTTTTTAAAGGTAGCTTGGTTTCTAATAGATCTTGAGAAATCAGGACACAGCTGAGAGAATTAAAACTGAACTTCAGATATACCATTCACTTTTCATTCCTTGTCCTGTTTAGTCCTGTGTTTTTGGTTTCACTTTTATTTCCTAGAGTTTTTTTTCTTCTCATGCACACTAGGTTTAGTGTTCTTGCAAGTCAAAAAACTAACAAACAAGCAAACAAAGTACAGAAACTCTCCGTACTATTTCCATATAACTTTTCTTTAAAGCCATAAAAATACTTGTATTCTTAGTGGGTAAATGTAGTACCTATATTTTGAGTGAATACAAACTGCCTGTCTGCATTCTTCAAGCAATAGGAGAAGTTGCTTTGTAACTGGATGGTTGGAAACCAGTTGGGAGGTGGTTGCTAGCACATTGGGGAGGAATATTTTTGCCTTGTACTGGCTCACAGGTATTCTGCTGTGCGTGTGTGTGCTCCCTGTATGCTGTCCCAACTCTGCAGAGAGTTGGCACAGCAGACTTTGAGCAAAGAACACAGTGAGCACAAGATCCATTAAGGTATAAAGGCACCCGCTCAGGTTTATTGTCAACAAAGCACAGCATTAATATCCCATAGACTCTCTGAGAACACTCATACGTATATGCCAGTAACAATGGACACAGCTCAGTCAATGATTGGACTTCCCACTGTTCCCTAGGCCGTTACCAAAGAGTTTCTCTGAGAGTCCCATTTTGTACCTCCGTACGAACAAGTTACATATTGCCCTTTTGATGTAGTTAGTTAACACCCTCTGACATAATCAGTTGCTGTATTGAAGGAGCCAATTAAAACACATTTGTCTCTCTGACATGGTTCACTTAAAACACAGTGTTTTCTTACACCATATATATGGGAGAACTGGGTGTAATGAGCTCAAATCTTTGCTTGCTTACAACATTGTGGCTCTGCTGACTTGAGCGGAGTTGCTTCTGGTTTATAGTGGTGTTGCTGAGAGGGGAATCTAGTGCATGTTTCTAAACTGGGCTGCAGCCTAGCAGGAGGTGGTTGCACTGTTTAATAACTTAATTTACTTCAGTTTAATCAAAACAAATTTTAATAGTTTATTCATTTTTTTCTATGCCGTTGTGTTGTTTTTGCCTCAGCACTTCTGCTTGGGTAGCTTTCTATTTCTGTTTGGTTGGCTAATAGGGTGTGTTTTACATCTTTTGCAGGAGAACTGCACAATTTCTAGGGAGGAAATGACCCAGGAAATTAAGCAGCTGAAGACCCAGGTGGTGCGGCTCCGGGCCGAGAAAGCAGATCTGCTTGCCATCATATCAGAGCTGCAGCTCAAACTCAATGTCCCTTTGACAGAAGACTCCTTTGTGGAGATCAGAATGAGTGTAAGTTATTGGGAACAAACCATTAACAGCACCAGGAAACTCTTTAGTGCAGGGCAGGCAGCGTATTTGTTTGAAAACGTATCAGTTGGCCTATTGCAGGAAGAGTACCGAAAGCATAAGCTGAAAGGCCTTTGCGGTTAAGACAGGGTATTGTCAAAGGCAAATTTCTGTATGGTCCATGAGGGATTTGACGTGTCAGGTCCTGTAATAGTAATGGAAAATGAACAGCTCATCCCTGTGCACTGTGTTGAAAAGAGTGAATGCTGCCTTGAGAGGGAGACTAGCTACCCCAGACCTAATAGCAGCATCACAGTTTGCTCAGCAGATCTACCCTAGGGTGAGTGAATAATACTGTTTTTTTAATAGTTGAATTTGTGACAAATTCACTATGAACGGGGCCCTACTAAATTCATAGTCAGTATTGGTCAAGTTTACAGTTGTAGGATTTTTAAAATATTAACTTTCATGATTTCAGCTATTTAAATCTGGAATTTCACGATGTGGTAGTTATAGCAGTCCTGACCCAAAAAGCAGTTGTGAAGCAGGTTGCAAAGGTATTGTATGGGGTGCTGCAGTACTGCGACCCTTTCTTCCAGGGCTTATGCCTCCAGAACTGGGCCCTCAGTCAGCAGCTGCTACTCTCTGAAGGCACTAGTGCAGAAGTAAGGATGGCATGGTTTAAAATTGCATCCCTGACTTTTGTGCTGCTGCTGCTGGGGTGCTGCCTTCAGCGTTGTGTGCCCTGCCAACACTTGCCACCCTGTTGCAGCCAAGCACTGAAGGCCGTGCAGAAGTAAGGATGGCATACCCACCCTTGAAATAATCTTGTGACTCTCCTGCAACTCCCTTTTGGACATGATTCCCCCAACTGAAGAAGCACTGGTCTTCCCACTCTTCACTGGTGAAATCTGTAGCCCATGCAATAAGTAATGTGTGGTTAGTGCTATAAGAATTATTAATAATCTAAATTGTAAATATCAAATGTTGTTTTTGTGCTGTATTCGTCTTAGGGGAAACTTGTATGTTGTTTGTCTCTTGGTGGCAGGGAAAGGGTTCCATTTTCTGTTGACAGTAATTAGAGGCATCAAGCTAAACTAGCTTCAAATATAAGATATTGAAAAGTTCTGTGTAATTGTGGTAGAGACAGAGAGCTATTTCTACTATCATAATTGAACCTGTACTGTCGTCTTCCTAGGCAAAATCAGTCATTGCTAGAGTTGCTGGTAAAACTTCAAGCTGTGAGCTAAACTTATGTCCCATTATAACTACAAAATTCAATCAGGAAAGGAATGGGCAATATATTGGCAGAGAGAAATTGTTCCCCGGGGCAAGTTGTTGGCTTCCCACAAATGAGTGATTGTTCGGCCTGTGCTAGAAGTCATCTCTGATATTGATAAGCATGTCAATTGCCTGATCTTTAATCTTCTTTTTAGGGGAAAGATTAGTGGCAGAAGGTTTTAGAGGGAAGGACTGGCTTCTCCGTTGTCTTCCTTATTTGATCCATGTTAACAAGGTGGCAGGAGTATGTGTTAAATATTAACCTTTAAAATTTCCAAACGTGAGATTTATTCCCTGGAATCTTGTATAGTTTTATTGTCATGGTGTGATTCTTCCTCAGCTTTCTCTTACTTATAAAGTAAATGAAATAAAAACAAAGATGTTCGCTAGCGACGACTTGGAAATACCGAAGTTATTACTTGTTTTTATCTCCGCTAGGAAGGAGAACCAAATGTATCTGTAAAAGAAAATCAGGATACTGTTAATGACCAAAGGACGAGTAATACAGCTGCTTACAGGTATGTGAAATCTGGTGCTGTCCCAATCTTGATATTTTCTTATTTAAAACCAAAAGCACAGAATTATTGCTTAAGGCTCCTCTCATAGTTCCCTCTTTGCTTGAATTCTTTTTTTTTGCTTGCCACACTTTTACTTCTTCATAGACTTAGCTGATACTATTGAAGTATCCATTTTGGATGCTCCCAGTTTAGTACAAGTTAAGCCTCTAAGTCTAGCACTCTCTGGTTTGGCAACACACACAGCCCAGCGTAATTTTATTTAGCCAGATGTCTGTTTATCATGGGTGTGGCCAAGTTTCCCATGCTCGTGTAAAGTTGTTTAGAGCCACCAGGCTAAGCTCTCAGTGTTCTGTGCTACTGTTTAGCTCTAATTTACCCCTAAATGTTTTCTAAGAGCTCAGTAAACCATAGCAGTGTTGGTAATGTGCTAGACAATATTGACCTCCCGTGGTTTGGCGAATTCTCTTGTTTGGCACCAGTCAGGTCCTGAGGGTGCTACACTATAGAGGTTCAACCTATAGCAAGGACTGATTTAGATAGTCCCATGTGATCTGACTCTCTCTTTTTTTTTTTTTTTATTTGGTTTTCCTTTCTCCAAGGGAAGACGTGGCCATGACACAAACTAAAATAACTGCACTTTGCACCATGTGCTGGAGTTTGTTGGAATTTTGGGGTGGAAGGAATTGTTATGTAGAAAGGAGTGAAAATTTGTATGTTAATTGAAAACAGCCATTTTATGAAGACGTCCATCTTGGAAATCTCCTCTCTTGGCTCCACAAAATGATCCATAATATATTTGGGGATATTTGAACTATCAGATTTCTGTTTTGCATAGATGTTTCCAGTGAACTGGTTAAACACTTGCTCACTTAGTTTGGGAGCTCTTTCTAGAGTGATACCCAAAGCGGGAACAACACTCATGGTCACAGAGCCAGTTCGTGGGCTGCCACTATTTTAGCAAGACTCGTTTTCAGGTGTCCAATGAGAGAGACCCCCCTATGGGCACAACTTTCAGGGGGCTGGTTCTGAACAGTTTCTGAAAATGTTACCTTATGGGGACCACAAGTTGGGCATCCAGAATCACTAGTCACTTCTGAAAATCTTCAGAGAGGTAGCCATGTTAGTCTGTGTCTATGAGAACAGGAAGAAGTCCTGTGGCACCTTTTAGACTAACAGATGTTTTGGAGCATAAGCTTTTGTGGGCAAAGACCCGCTTCATCAGATGCATGAGTGGGCGTGGGGGGTTCAGAGGAGTATTTCAAGAGGGGGGTCCCAGTAAAAGGGAGGGCCAGAGCTGGCAAGATCTGAAATACTCCTCTGAACCCTGCCCTCATGCATCTGATGAAGCGGGTCTTTGCCGATGAAAGCTTATGCTCCAAAGTATCTGTTAGTGTATATGGTGCCACAGGACTTCTTGTTCTGAAAATCTTGGCATTCAACTAAGCAAATCATCATCCACAACAGCCCTGGGCTCAGCGCCCCTTGGTGATAGATGCCTCTTTCACCATTTCCTTCCATCTTCCCCTGTCCAATATGCAGTGGCTTAGTTTTTGTAGACTAGCTCTGCACCAATCTGCTATATCATCTACTCATTCTCTGTGTGGTCTGCCCCTCCTGTTGGAACTGCACATTATGCCAAATACCAGGATCTTGATTTTTTCATTTGTCGTTCATTATGCAAATGTTCCCGAATAGCTGTAACTTGCACTGTATAACCTCCTGCAGTAGGTTCTCTTTTGGCTGTATCTTCCTATATAACTTCTTGTTGGTGACCTTCTGCATCCATCCTATTCTTCAGATCTTTCTGTAACAACTCCCCTTGAATACCAATATCCTTCTGTTTGAATCTTTTGTTATTACCCATGTCTCATATCTGTACAACATGCTGCTGAATACATAGTTTTCAAGCCACTCAGCTTCATTCTTAAGCTGATTACTTACCTTTCCCAGATCTTATCCATTGCTTTCAAATTCACTCTTGCTTTCACTATTCTGTTTCCTTCTTACAGTCTACATCATACATTTTGTTGCTCCCCAGATGTGTGAACTTCTCTGTGTTCTCTAGTTTGATCCCATCTACAGTGATCTTCCTTTCTATTTCCTTATCTCCAAACTAAGCTAATGGCAGACTTTAAAATTAATTTGTAGTCACCTGTACTAATAGCATGTTTTATCAAAGCAGGAGTGGATCTGTGGATGAACCAAAGAATTCAGAATCTGAAGAGCTAACTGTCAGCCAACTGCTTTGTAGCCTTAGAAATGAGACTCAAATGAGGGAGAGGCTTGAAAAGGAACTTCAAGAACACAAGGAGAGGTACATAATAAATGGTCAGAACTATTCTGAATTTAAACCATTCTCTGTCAGACCATTTCAGCCAAAACTACCAATCATGTGGGTAGATGAGAACAAACTCAAATGTCAATATGATGTTGACAGTAATATAGGAGCTGTGTACCTTAATATAGTACCTGAAGCTGTGTGGTGGTCAACATTTCTCTCATAACTCCTTTATTTTAGCTGTGGGACAGATAAAGCACAAGTGCTCTTGTTCTCCCAGGACTCTGTATTTCAGGATCCTTTCCCCATTTCCCGACTCTGAGCTTACAATTTCCTAAAAATGAAGTGAAATGCTGTGATGGACATTTGAGAACATTTTAGCCCATGAATTGCTTACATTCCATTCTCTACAATTTTCCAATGATTGTCCTGCTGTGATGTCTTTTCTATAGGACCTGGGGAAAATTGAATTGTATAAAGTGGGAATAATATTTCTTTAATGTTTGAGACTCTTAGATACATAATTTTCAAAAGCTCCTTAGAAATGCTTAAGATAAATTTAAATTTAATTCTAGCTACCTAAAGTGAATGTCCCAGCGGAGACCTGCATAAGGACAGGCACATTGATATAAATGGGGAATATTAGTAGTAGTAGTAGTAGGAGGAGGCATCCTTCAGTCTGCATAGACTAGGGATCGCGCCCTTTAAAGTTTCAATTGAGGACTTCATTTACAGCGTCTATTGTGACTATGAAGACCCACACGAGAGTGACAGTCCTTGCTGCATCTCTTGCAGATGTGGTGGGTGTCTGGCAAGTCCTTATTGTGCTTTCTGTGCGCTCGCTTCTCCTCTGCTAGCTGTCTGATCTTCATCTCGCCTTCTGAAGGCCCTTGTGTAACCCCTGCCTCCATCTGCTGCGGTCATCTACTAGTTCTTCCCAGTTGTCCAGCTCAATGTCTACCTCTCTGAGGTCTCTCTTGCAGACATCTTTGTAGCGCAGCTGGGGGCGTCTGGGAGGTCTTTTGCCAGAGGCTAGCTCACCGTACAGGATGTCTTTTGGAATCCTTCCATCATTCATCCTGTGGATGTGTCCAAGCCATAGCAATGTATACAGCAAGAGCATAGTATCCCTGTATGTTCCAACCCTTTAAAATCCCCATTATGTCATGCTGAATGTGTGTTGAAACTATCATTGTTGGCTCCTTAAATTTCTCAGGCTGTCAGAACTGGAGAAGGAAGTGGCTGATTATGTGGAGAGTGGAACTCAGACAGAATTGGAAAAAAATGATGATGAAAGTGCAAAGACGGTATGTACCAGTTGTCTGGGGACACGATTTTGAGCGATTGCAATGAACTTGTGCAGGGGGCAAGGTTAGTGTTAAAGATACCAGGTTCCAGCGCATGGGCGAGTTGCATTGGCTCAGGGAGGCTGTACTTCCCCACACAGCCTGGCATGTATAGGCGTGGAAACTAAGGGTGCAGGGAAGTGCTAAGTGCTGCAGCACCCTGGCCCACGTGCCTGGCATCCCAACTGCTAGCCCTGCTCACGTGTGTTCCTCGTTGCCAGTCTCAGAGGAGGTGGATGACAAAGGTAAGGGGAGGGATATCAGCACCCCACTCTTAAAAATCTTCCCACACCACTGCTGGTGTGGCCCTGCTTAGGCCCTTGCTTACTACATCTCCAGTCTACAGTGCTCTGTCTGGGGCCTTGCGCTACCTGCCTTCCCAGCATACCAGCACTAAGGCTGCACATCACCCGAGCTCTGTAGGTTGGTGAGGAATGAGGCTGGGGTCTCCTGCACTAACTCCCTCCCTCCCAGTACTACTTTGGGGCTAGGAGCCTGGCTGGAGTAGCAATGGACTGGTGGCTACAGTGGGGGTAGGGACTTTGTGAGAGGTAGAAGCAGTAGCGCTGGGGGCTAGCCTCCAGCAGTCAGTGGTTCATTCCCATGCCATGATCCAGCCCTTTGGCTATACCTGAGGAGGGTCTGGCGGAGCTCAGAGAAAGATAACAAAGGTAAGCACCCTGCTTTTCTCATCCTGGAATGGTTCCCCTGAAGGCTGTTCTAAATAACGCCAACTAGCACTAGCCCCAAGAAGCAGTTGGCAATCTGTGGGATATAGTGGAGCCCACTCCTGCCCAGCTAACTTGATCATGCACTCTAAAGAGGACATGAAAACGCAACCTAGGAGCCTTTATGCCCAGAGAGGATCCATCTAATTTGAAGTAATCCTCCCAGGTCTTGGACTGCAAAAAGGTGTAAAACTCAGACCCCAGCAACACCATTCTGGCCTGAATTCATATTTGACTGCTGGGGGGGTGGGGAGGGGGACTTATTTCTTACCTTGCATTAATGCATTCCCCTCCACACACACACTTCTGGTGAGCTCATTGCTGCAAAGGAGCATGACTGCCTTGGACATAGGTGCAGTTGCAGATATAGCTGGGTATGAATCCTTTGAATTAAGACTTTGAACTGACAGTGGAGGCCAGTAGAGAACAAAGTAGTATGCTCACCGTGGCTGGCAGTATTTTTCTGCATAAACTGGTGTCTCAGCTGCTCAACCGTTTAGCCTCAGCTATCGTGAATTAGAGTAATCAAGTCTGAAGGTGGAAGACACATGGGTTATTGGGAATAGATCTCCAAGGAAGAAGGGGAAGAAGATTTTATCAGCTAAAGGTAGAACAAGGTGGTGATGTTTTGTTTTTTGCTATGGGCTGCTTTCAGATTCGGGGAGTCCCAGCCACTAGTCATTTAGGGAATTCTGGGTGTCACAGCCAAGCTCACTCTTTGTGGGAAAAGAGAGATGTCGTAAAAAATATTTGTTATCTTCTGACCTCTTCAATCTTGCCTGGGTTCAGATTGAGTCAGATACTCTTAATCCAGTCATAGGCATTGTGACATACTTACGATGGTGATGGTTGCATCTATGAAAACATGAAGTGTACAGCTGGGTTTCCTTGATGTTGTAGTGGGCAGCACAGTTCATGTTATTTTACCAACTCTAAGCATCTTCTCACCAATGCAAATGTTGTAGGGGCCCATAAGAGCAAGATGGATCTTTTGGGGACCATGCAGGTGAGAGCCCTTGGGTACCAGGAGCAGTTGCCCTCACAACTGTATCTGGTGCGAGGAGGTAGATTTCAGCTGTTGCTGTACCCTCTACTTCACCTATGTTTTGCAGGCAGATCAGGAGCAGCTTGGAGATGGTCTTCATCTGTTGTTAACAGGAGAGTTGTCTTCAAGTGCCATTAGGATTGTGGCTGTTCTGTCCCCAGGGCTTGAAGTTTTCAGGAAGTTGAGCATTCACATGATGCTGGAGTTTGTCATTACTTTCCTTTTCAAAGGCAGGGGGTGGTCGAAGAGGTAATCTGTTCTAAGCGTTGGGATTTTGTTGAGGATCAGGCAATTGCATTTTGCAGTGAGGATGGCACAGTTGGTTTTCAGAAGTCTGTGTTGATTGTGGCCAGTGCTTATGGGAGTACCTGATTTTTCACTTAGTGTTCACCAGGGACCAGGGGTACAACATGAAGTTCAAATGTTTGCAAGGGCTTCCAGCACTTTATTATACTACTGAAGTTAGAGCCGAACACTTCTGTCGGGAATAGTTAATACTGGCTGGGCAGCTATTGTTTGCTGCCATGGCAAGTTCTTCTAGTATTTGATATTTTCAAATTAAAATAAAGCTCCTTATGGTGCCTGGTGCTTTGGTCCAGGAGTCATCATCTGTTAGCTGTTTTGTAGTTGTGATGGCAGAGGAGTGGAGGGGTGTAGAATATGATTTTTGCTTCTGTTATGGAGGTGGGATTGTGCTGCTCATGGTTGGCTTTGGAGTAGGTTGTATGCTACCTGCATTCTGGCCTTGTGCTTCATTATAGCTTATGAACCATCAAGGTTTCAGTCATCAATAGGAGTCATCAGTAAATAATTATTGTGTTATACTAGCTTATCAGCACCTTGTATGACATGTGAGAGCCTTTTAAGACGGCTAAAAAGTTAGAGGTGTCTACTCACAGAATGAAGAACCAATCCAATGCATGCCAGGATGGCTGCATGGGGCTGAAGTGAGTTAATCTGAATCTCATGTTTCCATGCACCTGAAGATATCTGATGTGATGTTTTGATGTTCGTGGAAGTCAGTCACTAGAGCCTGAAACTGGGCATTTCTAACCATCACACTAGGGAGTAGGTCCAGTGGCTCCTCCAGGAAATCTTCAGGGTCTATGGTCAAAAGTTTGCAGACCAGCAAGAGTCCAGATTTCTCTTGTACGTAGTTCAGAGACCACGTGGAACAATTCTAAGGATTTATGTTCTGGACTGTATCCTGCTTCTGAAGTTACTGGAAGACAACTGCTGCAGCTTGTTCCTTCTTTGTCTTCCAGGATCTTGCTCAGTTTGGATGTTGAGTAGCGCGGGAGATGAGCTGTGTTATGAGGGGCTGGATTGTGGATTTAAATCAGGTGTTGGCACAGCATACACATCTTGTCCAAATGCATATCCTCAATGGTGACTGACCCACAGATTCATCAGCATGAGTTTGCAGACCTTGTTTTCTGATGTCAGGCACTGAATTTGGATGGCAACATATGGAAAACTGACTAAGGCAGTGTTCTGTTTTAATTATGTGAGATTGCTCCCTTTTTGCGTATGTATTTTCTTTACAAAAAAGTTAGACGGAGGGCAGTAAACTAACTTCAGAAATATTTTGTGTCTGAATAATTTAATTTGAAGTTATACTGAGGGAGCTTTGAGGCAGAGACTCTTTGGGGATAATCGGTAATAGATACACGCAGTTTTGCTAGAAAACCTTTTCCTTCCCTTCTGGGGAAAGAACAGAACATACTAACATAACCATATTGGTTCAGATCAATGGTCCATCTAGTCCAGTATTTGGTCTTTCAGAAGTGGCCAATGCTAGGTGCAAGAGCCACACATGGTACTATTTTTTAATCCTGCATCCATCCCACCCTGCAATACTTACTCCCACCCACTCCCACATTTGTTGTATTGTGTTTTTATCCCACTCCCCACCTCAAAAACCTTGGGCCTTGAAAGAGAGATGGATGTTACTAAAAATAAAAACTCTTAATATATTCTTATACTGAATTCACACTGTTTTTACCACTAAAAGAGTAAAACAAATCTTGCTTAAACCATGTAAAATATTTAACTCATTATAATAGAAAGTAAATCTTTCTGTTCCTTACTTAAAGTATGAAAACCTTTATTTGAAAAAGTAAAACTTGCTTTACATTGTTAGAATTCAGTTTATGACAAACTGAGGAGAGAGTTAGCATTTTCCTGCGAATTACTGCAGTCTGCTTTTTTTGCCTGCAAAAAAAAAAAGAGTCCATTTCACCTGGTCTCACTTTTATGACAGTGGGTCTTGTGAGATCCCAGTCCTCCTATAGCACTCTACCACATGCTTCAGAGGGAGTGAACCAAATAAAAACACTCTTGATCCACAGACCGATCAGCCGACATTTTAATGGCGTGGGCCATTCTGTTAATGACTTAAGAGTTTGTGTCTTACTGAAGAAAAATTTTCACACTACTTTGGAAAGAGAGGCTGCTGAACTCTCTTTTATATTCTAATTCAACACATTAACACATGGTTTGAACCAGGATGCGAATTTTCTGGGTCATTATAGGGGCTCCTTTGCATACTTGGCTTAATCTAATTCTTGTCTCCCACCACCCCTCTACTCTCTGATTTACTCACCTTGATTATTTTTTTTTTCTGATTTGTCAACCTTGATTACTATTGTTGGTTCTCTACGCCTTAAATATTGAGTCTGTTCTGGCATGGCTATGGTCTGAAGAAGTGGGTCTGTCCCACAAAAGCTCATCACCTAATAAATTACTTTGTTAGTCTTTAAAGTGCTACTTTACTGCTTTTTTAGGCAATTATCAAGTGATCCATTCCCTTTTGTGTCCTAGCCTCTGAAAAGTAGAGGCTGTTGACATCTAGAGTATGGGGTGACATTTCTGATCATCTTGGCTAATAGCCATTGATGTACCTATCCTTCAGGAAGCTGTCTAATTCTTTCTTGAACCCTGTCAAGTTTTGGCATTTCTGACATCTTGTGGCAATGAGTTCTATAGGTTGACTGTGTGTTGTGTGAAGAAATACTTCCTTTTGTTTGTTTTTAAACCTGTTTATTAGTTTCATTGTGTCATGTGTGTTATATGTGAAGGATTAAACAAACACTTCCTTATTGAACAGCTTATCTCTTAGGAATCCAGAAATATTAACTTAATTCCATTCACTCCTTTAAAATGTCAGGGCTGAAGGCTTGCTAGCATGGTACGAAGCTGTGCAGTATAAGACAATGTACTGTGCGTAAAGGGGTGGCTTAGATTGGGGGTCATTTTAGTAAATATCTAATAATGTACACATACTCCCTATGTCCTCAGCTTCTGCCCCTGCTATGGAAAGCGACATGCTATTTAGTGATTCGGAACTGGGAATAGGGAGGATTGTAGTTCTGGTTGGCACCTAACCTCGCTACATCGAAGTTCCTCCTGATGTTCAATTTCAGCTGTGATGTCTACATGAAAATATCTGACTGATAGCAAGTTTGAGGGGTATTTGAGAATAATTTTGTTTTATAGCAATATCTGTGCCAGTGTATCCCAGTTTTATTTGGCCACAGAACCCTTTTAAACTGGAAAGAATTTTGTGGAACTCCTAATAATAGTCTTATATATGGCTTAACACTTCTCAGCCACAAACCTGCCCCCTATCCATAGGATGAACCCACCTCAGTACCAAACTGGGCCCCAGGAATAACCCATCCACCCAAAGAGGCCCCCAGCCTAACTCCATCTGAACAAACTCTGCCTGAGTTACCTCCTCTTGCTACCTCACCTAACATGATGGACAAACCTACCTGAGCCACCACTGCTCCTCCAACTCTATTCCCGAGGGCCCGAATTCATTGGCTGCCCTATGGCAATGCAAGAGGCCAGTCACTGCCAATGAAACGTGAGCACTATACAGGAACTGCCGGACCTGTCTGGCTACCTTTCCCTCCTTACGCATGCCAGCTACTTGGTGAGTGAGGGGCTCTCTGTGGTTTTCTGTCATGCTGCCACTGAAATAATGGAACTAAATTCAGTTGGTTTAATGACCAGATCCCTCCTGCAGGCCATTAAACCAATTAAATTTAGTTCTGTTGTTTCAGTGGTGGCAGGACAAAGAGCCACAGATGTCTCCTTAGATCATTTTCTCATGGACCCCTTATTTTCACTTCATGTAACCCTGGGGTTCCATGGAATACCATTTGGGAAACACTGAACTAAACTAACATTGTGTTGTACTTATAACAGGTGGTCGATGACTAACTCAACCCACTTTGCTCTACAAATTGTGATGAGCCCAAAAGAGAGCTACAAAATGATTAAAAAGGGTTTAGAAAACCTGACTTATTAGAAAATATTAAAGAAACTGGGCTTGCTTCATCTTGAGAAAAGAGGTCATGGGTGGTGATCTGATAAGCCTTCAGATATGTTAAGGGATGATGTAAAGAGACCTTTATTCTCAGTGTTCACTGAAGGCTGGCAAAGAGTCATCTGTGTAATCTTCAGCAGAAGTACGTTAGGGTAGATATTAGGAAGAGGTTTATAAACTGTAAGTATAGCTAAGTACTGGAATTCATTTTCAAAGAAGGCTGTGAAATCCTTGTTATTGGATGATTTTTAAGAACAGGTTGGACAAACACCACCAGGGATGGTGTAGAATTTAGTTGACCTGTTTTATAGCAGCTTGAGAGCCATTCCATCTCTACTTTTCTCTCAATCCAAATCTTTATTTTTAACAATTGTTAGATTGTGACTTCTGATCTGGAGGGACATGGTGTTGCCATTTCTATAAGGACAGGCCATAGCATGTTGTGGGCATTACTGGAAATTAATAACACTGTTGAAGTTACTGCCTATTTCTTCCCTCTGTCCGCACAAATTTTAAAGAGGTTTGGGATGTCCAAAATTGCAGCTCATCTTTCTTTAGGAATGCTCAGTAATTGTGGGATCTTTGTATTAATCTCATTGTGGAGCACAGTTTACTGGTGCTGGATGATTTGTGCTGTCTTCTTTAGAAGGAGAATGGTGGTTGCTTGAAGTCTGTAATTTGTTTGCAATTTTCAAATTGAATTGTCTGAGTAAAATTTCCTTCTTTCTGACAGGTTGGTAGTGAAATAGAAACACTGAATCTGCAGGTGTCATCCCTCTTCAGAGAACTTCAGGAGGCCCATGCTAAATTAAAAGAAGCTGAGCTGATCCAGAAAAGGCTTCATGAAAAGTAAGGCTCAGAAAAGCAAATATTCTACTGAGAGGCTTAATTGTGTGGTGATAGTCTTAATGTTCATAATCACTACCATCTGGGGAGCTTAGCGAGTTTTACAAACACTAACTAGTGCTTTGAGAAATACAGGTTCAGCCTCTCTCATCTGGCACCCTCAGGACCTGACCAGTGCTGAATGAGAGATTTTGCCAGACAACAGGAGGTCAATGTTTTCTAGCACATTACCAACACTTCCACTGTTTATTGGGCTCTTAAAAGACATATGAGGTACATTAGAACTAAATAAGAGCATATAACACTGGGAGCCAGAACTGGTGGAGGTAAACAAACTTTGTGGGAAACTTGGCCTCACCGTTAAGTGGTTGTCCAGCTAACTACAATCATGCTGGTTTATGGATGTTGCCAGATGATCATTCCGGATTAGAGGGGTTGAACGTGTACTTACAAAAAGCACTGTGTAAGAGATAGGTATTATTAATTATTGACTAAGCCTTGAGATACTTCTGAGGAAGGGTATGTATTAATCTCAGTTTACAGGTGGGGCAGCAGAGGACCTGATCTCAGAATATTTATTTCGGGGGAGTTATGTGCCTAAAATATCTTTGAGGGGCTAAGCCTCAGGGGCTTTCGCAAGAGGTGAGATGCCACTGGGAGACATGAAGTGTTAGAAGTAGACCACAGGAATCCTGATTTTTTCAGACTGAGGATTTAGTCCTTCCTGATGAGATTTGCAATCTTAAGTAAAAGCAACTAAGGGCCCAGTTTGAACTCTTATTCACAGGCATTCTCAACACACTTGAATATCAGGCCATGTCGTTAGGTGCCTAAAAAATAATGGAAGATCCTCACTTTAAGCATCCTTTTTTTAAAATTTGTAGCCATAATTCCCATCTGTTTGAGATTATATAACCTAAGGAAAAGGGTATGGTTCAATCCCTTTATTTTGCTACCGTTGTGCTTGGGGTTTTTTCTTTCATTCTCATGAAATAAGGTTCAGGGGTAAATTAATCACAGATAACAGGTTTTCTTTGTATAATGCGCATCGCCATCATGAAATGGAGATAGGGAACATAAACACTCTCCTTTTCTTTGCTAGGTGCCAGATACTTGAAAGAAAAAACTCTGCTACTTCAGCAGATTTGGATGAGAAGCAGCAGCTCCTATATACTATTAAAAAGCTAGAGCTTCAGGTGGAAAGCATGGAGTCAGAGATCAAACTAGAGCAAGTCAAAACAAAGGAAGAAAAGTGAGTGTGACAAGGTTTTGTACTTTGAAAGATATGTAGAGGTCCAGTGGGGGAGAGCCTATGGTAATGTGCCCAAGGAGCAACTGAATCTTAGATGTGACTGATGCATATTCATACAAGCTTTCCTCCTCCTCTGACTAAATTGAGCTTGTACTGATTAGCCTGCACTGGAACCTTGAATCCAAATAGCTTCAGTTTATGAAGGTTTTGACTCTAGGTCCAAATATTACATTTCAAACCTTTCTGCAGTAGGTCCAAAAATGGATCTTCACATCTAAAGAGCCGCAAACTCTGGGGTAATCCCATCTCTAATCTCTGATTTGTGCCCTTCTCCAGCAGTTTGTGCACTTGTTCATATTGTTAGTAGAAGCTCTCTAGTCATGAGCACAGTGCTGCACGAGAAGCAACCCAAATGGCCCAGAAAGGACCAGGCAAATGAGTGAAGTTTCATAGGCTGTGTCTACACTACAGGAATCTGTTGACAGAAGTCACTGTCGGAAGAGGTCTGCTGGCAAACCTTCTGTTGACAGGTTACAGTCTACACATAAGAGCAATCCACTCTGTTGACAGAGAGCAGCCAGACTGCCCATCCTTCTCTTGATGGAATGGCTGACTGGAAGCTCTGTAAATAGGACAGCCCGGTGAACCAGAAGACCTGTCTGTCAACAGAAGGGCCCTGGAGTGTCTACACTGCACTTTTGTCAACATAGTTCTATTGACAAAAGCATTATTCCTCAACATGGAGAGGGATAACACTGTCGAAGAAAGTCCTCTATTTTGTCGAGATTCTGTTGACAAAATGCCTTTTGTGTGTAGATGCTCCCTGAATTTTGTCAACAAAAACCCAGTTTTGTCAAACTGTAGTGTAGCCACGACCATAGACTTTAAGGATCATCATGATCATGTACTCTGACCTGCACATTGCAGGGCATGGAACCTCACACACCAACTCTGGTGGTAGACCCCCTAACCTGTGGCTGAGTTAGTGAAGTCCTCAAATCGTGATTTAAAGGCTTCAAGTTACAGAGAATCCACCATTCACACTAGTTTAAGCCTATAAGTGACTCATGCCCAATGCTGCCCAGGAAGGTGAAAAAACATGTTACTCAAAAGAGAGCATTAGGGCGTGGGAAGTGTTTTGGTGAGCAACTATGTAAATTAGAGTCTTAAAAGACTTAAGAGCTATTAAGAACTACAGCTTGAAAAGCTTAGCTCCATCCATTTTGTTTAATGAAGATGCTAAAGAAGTGACTGTTCCATGATGTATGAGTACTTGGGTAGTATATAGGTATTTTAATTTAGCAGGAAAAAAAGCATAATGAGATCCAATGGCTGGAAGCTGGTGCTAGACAAAGTCTGACTGGAAATAAGGGGTGAATTTTAATAATATGGGTAAGTAATCACTGAGGCAGTTGTCTTAGGGACATGACAAATTCTCCCTCACTTTAAACATTCAGGTCCAGGGCAGCTATGTTTCAGAAAGATATTCTAAATCTCTCACAGAAGCTCTGGGTTTGATGCTGAAGCTATTGCGTGAGAGTCATTGGCCTGTAACACAAGAGACCTTACTTTTAACTCCAGAATGGACCATTCTGATCATTTAATCTATTAAAAGACTTTCAGCAGAGACCCTGAGAGCGGGCATGGTGAAGGGTAGAAGGACACTTTTTATTGTCAAGAGTGAAATTCCATTTGTAGCTTGTTGGAGGTTTGTGTATGGTTTTCCACCCTGTCCCCCATAAAAGTAAAAATTAAGCCTGGAGAAAATTCTGATAGTTGTTATAGTTAATCCTTCAACTTTCTGGATTTGTGCATCTTAAACTCTGGGGATTTGCAAATTTGATGGGAAGGGGTGATGAAAGAAAACCTAAAGCAGGGACCAGTAGAACAGTTTTGCAAAATGGATAGGAGGACTATTTCAGCTATAATGTTTTTGTCTTAAACAGGACAAAGTTTTCTCACTTGCAGAATGCATACAGCAAGCTTCTCCCTGAGCTCACTGATGCAATGAAAACAATTGAAGAACTAAAAAACAAAGAGGTAAGCAAGTTATGAATAAAAAATGTAATGAATTTTAGGGAGAAGAAATGAATGTAGTTTGTAACAATATTGTTACCTCGTGATTCTTCAGCTTTACCATACACCATAGCCGCACAGATTTCATGGTCATTAGTAAGAACAGATCTTGACATAACCTGCTCCAAAAACACAAAACTCCACCTCCTATCACTTCAACTAAAGAAGAGCCACCTCTATGCCATGTTAGTTCTGATATCCTTTGTTGGCTGCAATCTACTGCAGTGCAACACAGTTGCATACATTTGAGCAGTTCTTTGTCTCATGCAACTCAAAAGCCAGAATTTAGGCATCTAAATGTGTGTGTAGTCTTAGGAACATAAGGTCATTGGGGCAGGGATCATCTTTTTAGTTGTTTTTTACAGTACCTTTCACAGTCCAATCCCAAACTATGATTGGGCTCTTACGTTACATATAATAAAGTGCTATACTATGTATGTTGCAATAGATGGAAGAAAGGGATTAATTAGGCATTAGCTTTGTTCCTCAGTACTGTTAACTGAGACTTTACTATTGAATATTCAGAAAGGGAAGGTTTCCGTCATAGGCTGCATGAAGAGATCCCTCTTGGGCTTGATACAGTGGTCACTGATGGGAACTGTATCTGGGAGCTGGAAGGAGCCTTCAGTTGAATTTTTTTGAGATGTGTGGGATATCAGGCCATTTAAATGAATTCTTCCTTGCAGTTGGAAAAAGTGGATAAATCAGTGGTAGAAGAACTGAATCAAAAGCTAGAGCTGGCAGAGAGAGCTTTGGCTACAAAACAGCTACAGATGGATGAAATGAAGCAGACCATTGCTAAGCAGGAAGAAGACCTTGAAACCATGGCTGTCCTCCGAGCTCAGGTATGGGGTGCCCTTCAAAAGAGTCAGGGAGGCTTAAATAGTTCTTGTTCCTACTGTTGAGAAATGGGAAGAAAAACCCTAATGGCTTGAGCAGTTGCTCTCAAAAGTTTAAAACAGGTGTCTAAGAATCCAGATGTATAATTCCCCTACAGATCTTTGTAGAATCTGTACTTTCACTGAAACAAAAAAGCAGTCATGTAGCACTTTAAAGACTACCAAAATAATATTTAGGTGATTATCTTTCATGGGACAAACCCACTTCTTCAGATATACAGTCTTACCAGAACAGACTGTGAATTCCTGTCTACGATTGAGCTTAATGAGTGGGATTTCTGGGAACTCAATGAGTCTAGAAAATGACACGGTGTTTAGAACCACCACTAAAAAAGTTTGATACTTGATTAGTTTTAGTCTATATTTTCAGTTGGCTCTCTTAAATTCAGGTGGTGGTTGTAGTCAAATTAAATGAAGCCATGCATGTAATGTGAAGAGGAAGAATGTTGGTCTTTAACTGGAACTCTGAAGCACTGGGAACAGTTTCTGGTTCTGCCTGAGATTTTCTGTATGACCTTGGAGAAGTCACCTGCTCATAGGCCGTGTCTATACTAGCCCCAAACTTCGAAATGGCCATGCAAATGACCATTT
The DNA here is from genome assembly GCF_033958435.1 of Carettochelys insculpta. NCBI lineage: Eukaryota > Metazoa > Chordata > Testudines > Carettochelyidae > Carettochelys > Carettochelys insculpta. Next base: position 366,476,041 of record NC_134137.1, on the reverse strand, counting down.
TGAAGTTTACTAATGAAGCGCTGAAATACATATTCAGCACCTCATTAGCATGCTGGCGGCCGCGGCACTTTGAAATTGGCGCAGCTCGTCCCAACGGGGATCCTTTTCGAAAGGACCCCGCTTACTTCGAAGTCCCCTTATTTCCATCTGCTCATAGGAATAAGGGGACTTCGAAGTAGGCGGGGTCCTTTCAAAAAGCAGCCCCGTTGGGACGAGCCGCATGGCGGCGAGCCGCGTCAATTTTGAAGTGCCACGGCCGCCCGCGTGCTAATGAGGCGCTGAATATGTATTTCAGCGCTTCATTAGTAAATTTCGAAATGGCCATTTGCATGGCCATTTCGAAGTTTTTGGCTAGTGTAGACATAGCCAAAATCTTTACATCCAATCCTATTAGTAAAATGGAAATGAAAGTGGTGATACCTGACTTTTCCTGGCCCTCTTTGCTATTTAGCTTTTTTTGAGCCTTGGGCTATGCCTTGTCATTTGTATGTGCAGCTTCTAGCACAGTGGAAATGCAGGTACTGATTGTGGTTGAAGCGTAACGGGGCTATTCCAGTACAAGTGACACACTGGTTGGCTGTGCTGGTTAATGGGATTAATTTATAGTCTGATAAGAGTTAGATCTGGTTTAAATAGTAAAGGCTGAACATGATTTTATTTTTTACAAACAGATGGAGGTTTATTGTTCTGACTTCCATGCCGAAAGAGAAGCGAGAGAGAAGATACATGAGGAAAAAGAGCAGTTAGCTGTACAGCTGGCATATCTGCTACAAGAGAAAAGTGTACTCGAAGATCATGGCAGGTGAGAAACTGATTAAGGGAAATTCCTAACATGTTTCTGACTGAGTTGCCTGGATCATCTTGTTGTCACTTGTATTGGGGAGCTGGGTAGGGACTTATTAAAACCAACGTTGGCTTTAATGAGTGTTTTAAAACTGCATACAGGCAGTCATCAGTAAAACTGAGGAAGGGAAAAACCTAAAACCAACTAAAAGTTGTAGAAGCCATGAACTCTGCTCTGTAGTGATCTAGCTGATTTAAACAAATTAGGCAGAACATGGAGTCGAGTGTGTTAGTGTGATTGATCATCTCTCTTCAGACATTTCATGTAAATGCGCTCTGCTGTGTTCAGAACACTGTAGAAAATATCAAAACAAAAAGCAGTCAAGTAGCACTTTAAAGACTAGCAAAATAGTTTATTAGGTGAGCGTTCATGGGACAGACCCACTTCTTCAGACCATAGCCAGACCAGAACAGACTCAATATTTAAGACACAGAGAACCAAACACAGTAAGCAAGGAGGACAAATCAGAAAAAGATAATCAAGGTGAGCAAATCAGAGAGTGGAGGGGTGGGGGCGAAGGTCAAGAATTAGATTGAGCCAAGTATGCAGATGAGCCCCTATAGTGACTCAGAAAGTTCCCATCACGATTTAAACCATGTGTTAATGTGCCGAATTTGAATATAAAAGTCAGCTCGTCCACTTCTCTTTCCAAAACGGTGCGATAATTCCTCTTAAGTAACACACATACCTTAAGCTTATTGACAGAATGCCCCATTCCATTAAAATGTTGACTAACTGGTTTGTGGATCTGGAGTGTTTTGATGTCTGTCTGTTTTGTGCCCATTGACCCTTTTTCTAAGGGAGTTAGAAGTCTGTCCAATATACAAAGCATCTGGGCATTGTTGGCACATGATAGCATGTATGATGTTGTCAAAGAAAGATGTAACTCTCCCCCTCAGCCTTCACAGATGTTGGGTTTGACTCTAGGATCCCACAGAGTTCCAAGTTCAGAGTCCAATCCACAAGTATCCTATATTGAGGTACAGAATTACAGCTCGAGCTGGGTGCCTCCAGAGAGGGACCCCGCCTCCCAGAAATCGCTGGCAATTATACCCTTTACAGTTTGTAACACCGCCCATACCCCTGTCCAAAGTCCAATCACCCAATTTGAGTAGGGGTCTTTACTACTCCTCATTGGATGATTCCGTTGCTAAGAGGACAGTCTGTTGCCGGGTGTTTGATCTTCTTCAGGAGGCAGTTGTCTCAGCTCCTTACATTCTTCTTTTATCTCCCACTTATAAACTTCCAGTTAGCAGGCTATCAGGCAGTTTTCACCAGTTCTGCAGCTGTTGTTTTTAGTATTTTTCTCAGGTCAGCTTGACCTGGGCCTAAGGCTTCAGCTACTTTAGCTACTAGTGCTAAGCTAAGAGAACAAACTCTTTAAAACATGCATATAAAATGACATATAAATGATTTTCCCATAACAATGTTAGTAGAGGAGCATGAGAAAATGCCCGTGATTCTGTGAGTAACCTGGTTAGGTCCAGTGATGGTATTTCCAGAGAAGATATGTGGACAAAGCTGGCAGCGGGCTTTGTTGCAGGGAAAGGTTCCAGGACTGGTGTTCCTGGGGTATAGACTGTGGCTGTTAGTGAGGATCCTCATGACGTTGAGAGGTTGTCTGTAGGAGAGAACAGGCATGTCACCCAGGGCCTTCTGGAGTGTAGCATCCTGATTAAGAATAGGTTGTAGGTCACTGTTTGTACATTAAGGCCAAAAGAAACCATTATCATCTTGTTTGACCTGTATGTCACAGGACACAGAATCTCATCCTCCCACCACAACCACGTATGTAATAGGCTTGTAATATCTGGTTGAATTACTGAAGTCCTCAGTTCTTGATTTAAAGACTTCAAACTACAGAGATTCCATCATTAATTTAGTTCAAGCCAGCAAGTGGCTCATGACGAATGCTGCTGAGCAAGACAAAAACTCAGGGTTTCTGACAGTTTGTTTTGTGGGGGAATTATTTTGGCTCTGGAAGGATGGCAGTCATTTAGCTGCTTAGCATATGGACAAGTGCCACCATCCGAGCACCTATGATACAATTCTCTGCAGCAACTCGGAGCTCTCCCCTCAGAGTCTCATATCTGGCTGTTGGAGATATTTGCTAGTAGCAGTCACAGATCGGTTGTCTGGCATTGTAGACAGTCTCATCATACCATCTCCTCCATAAACTTACCAAGTTAAGGACTGAAGTGATTAGGTATCTTGTCCCCATTGTTCCCCTTGGAAGGCTGTTACAGAACTTCACTCTTCTATATGATAGAAACCTTTATATAATTTCAAGCCTAAAATGACAGCTAGCTAGTTCATATCCATTTGTTCTTGTGGCCTCACTGGACCTTAACTTAAGTGACTCCTCCCCTTATCTGGTGTTCATACAGCTCACATACTTAGAGAGCAATTGTATCTTCTCTCATCCTTAGCTTGGGCTAAACAAGCCAAGGTCTGTAAGTCTCTCCTCATTAGATTTTTCTGAGAATGCTAGTAGCTGTGCTTCTGCATCTATTCCAGATTCAATTTGTTTTTCTTCAACCAAGAAGACTAGAATTTTATATAGTATTCCAAATGAGATCTCATTGGTGCAGATCTAATGTTACTCATGCTTTCCTGTCGCTACTGCAAGTATTTTATCCGATGCATCCTGATCAACCATTTTTGTAGCCACATCACATTGGTGGCTCGTAGCCATCCTGTGATAGCTCTTAGTGCATTGTTTGTGCTCCTGCTCTATTGTTTATAACTTCTAAGTCTCCAGCTTATAACACATTCTTAATGTTAGTCCCTACGACTGCATTTACACTAGAGTTTCATCAACAAAACTTGCAGAACATCTACACACACAGTGCATTTGTTGACCGTCTGTTGACAAAACTTGGCAATTCCACCAACAGTGTTCTGCCTCTCCACGATGAGGAATAGTGCCTTTGACAGTTTCTGTCAACAGAAGAGCCATGTAGATGCTCTGAGGAGGGTCCTCTGTCAACAGACAGGGCTTCCGGTTCACCGGGCAGCCCTGTTTGCTGAGCTTCCAGTTGGCTGTTCTGGAGAGTGTGGCTGGGCCGTCTGGCTGCTTTCTGTTGACCAATCAGATTTCTCTTTTGATCCGCTTTTGTATGTGGACATGATCTGTCAACAGAAGTTTTGCCAGAAGATCTCTTCTGACAGTAACTTCTGTCAGCAGATCGCTGTTGTGTAGACTTAGCCTACGTGAATGACCTTGCACTTCTTGTTATATTACATTTCATTGTATTTCTATTACTCCAGGTTTTAAGCTTATCCAAATCTCCTTATATGATATTCTGGTCTTCTCCATGCTGGCGATACCTTCCAGCTTCATTCCCCTGCGGGCCTCATGAGACTGTTTCTGCCAGAGAAGGGAGGCCATTCACACTTTTTGTGCCAAGATCATTAATTAAAATATAAGATTTATCCCAAGACAGATCCTTGAGGAACTTCACTAGTAGCCTTCCTCCAACCTGACAGTCCACCTTTCAGCGTGACCCCTTATAGTCTCCCAAATTCCTAACACACCTTTCAATTCTTGTTTTAATCTCCATCTTCTCCAAGACATGTAGCCCAAAATATTTGCCTGTATAACTTTTTTTCTTTTACCACTTTCATCAGACTTACAATTGTGTATTAAACTATGTAAGTCCTTTAAATGTTCTGACGGACATTATTCTTAGCATTTATCCCAGGGCCAAAGCCTTTGTATTCACGCTACTTTAAAATTCTTGCCTTCAGCAGTTTATATCCAATGGTGATTGTGCTTTCTCTGTTGTTTGAGGTTAGACTATATTTTATAACAGGCTTTGTCTGTGTGCTTGAAAATGAATATCCTTAATTTCTTTAATCTTTGCAGAAACTCTTTGGTGGAAATGCAGAGTCGTCACGGAGCCAGAGCGTCAGTGGATCACGATCATTCAACTCATCTTGTACAAAGAGGTAAATTAGCAGAGGAGAATTGTTACAGGAACATATCCTGGGCCTGGCCCTGCCACGTCCAGTATAAACCTGTTTTGCACTGCTGCCAGCACGGTGAAGTGGCACAATACTGAGTATTCTCAGGATTGCTCTATTTTACCTCCGCAGCCTGTAGGGGGTATAGCCCAGCAATTGCAACTCCCTAGATATGGTACACAGTGCTGTCAATCTGGCATCTTTTGCCAGCCGTAAATTCACATTTACACAAAAGAGTGAAAATCTAGTTTAACATAGTAGGTGATCTTTAATTCCCTTTCTCTCTAGGAACTGATGATCAGGACTGGCGGCAGCAGGAGAGGAATATTCCGATACATTCCTGTCCCAAGTGTGGAGAAATTTTACCTGACATGGACACGCTTCAGATCCACGTTATGGACTGTATCATCTGAATGCTTATCTCCAGCTCTTCATAAATGGAAATTATCACCTGCCAAGCAAATGCATTTTTTCCCTCTAAAATAGGACCTAATCCTACTCTGTGAAGTTATACAGGGTTTTCTGCTGATTTTGCTGACAATAGAGCAACACCACTTTTTTAGCATTTCCCTATTTAGTGTAAAATGAGTTGCTAATTTACAGAACTCCACTCATCTGCTCCAATGGAATCCTTAACCATCCTCTAACAACTAGCTCCATTTCTCAAAGTTTAAGATCACTCAAAGTGGAGAATAATTCAGTTATCTGTCTGCATTAATGCAATCTAAGGAGAAACAAGGTAGATACAGGCTGATCAGTTTATGTATGAGAGATTAAGTAATTACAGGCTTCATCAGGAAGCTAACTCATGTTTGAGAAGCTTTTAATAAAATGGAATAGTTTTGTATTCATTACACATTTGAAATTAATTCTGCTGATGCACTGAATAGCCCTTTAATTGAATTCCCTGTAACCAGGCTAATCTAATATTAGATTCTTAATAGTTTGGGTACTCTTTGCTTTAACCAGCTGTGGGCAAAGTGTAAAATTGAACTGGTTGGGTATGAAATACATAGCTCTTGCTATGTTAAAGTTGTTTAGTTTTATAGAACAATTTAAAGAAGCTGCCTTTACTCCCCTCAACTGTAATTAATTCACCTCAACTTGTACAGTAGATCTGAAAATATTTTGCTGGAAAATGTGTAGAGTCAATGTGTCTTAATCATTTAGGAGAGTTACTGTTTCATCTTTACAAGACCAAAATAAATCTGTTGCAAAACACAAGAACCAATTTATATTGTTGAGGTTGACTATTATATAATAACCATGAATGTTCCACTCCATTATTGCTCATGCTAGTATTGTGCAGTAGTATTAAAGCTTATGACCTTGTTAGCTGCCATCATTAGGCTGCCTTTGTAAGTGCTAAACTCCAGTTGTCAGTGGAAACTGAGTAGTTGGATCTATGAAAAATCAAGCACATAGGGCATGTGCTTGTGTAGGCTGACATGCCATCCATTAGAGAAGGCACTATTCTCACACAAATGTGAGTAACAGTGCAAGCAAAGAGTATTGTTTTTATATCTGATACTTTGCACTTGGTATACATTTTCATCCAAGGACTCTTAGGCTAATTTACCAACACTAAAGGCCATGCCTACACTGTAAAGGTTTTCTGATACAGTTTACATTGACACAGTCTATTGCTTGTTCTATGCGTTCTTGGTTCCTTCCGTTGGCACAGCACTTGCTCACAAGGCGTGTGTGTGTCAGCACAGTGCAGTGCACTATGGTTAGGTATCCGATTGTGCAGTCTGCCACTTCTCATCATGCTGTCTTTCAGACAGCTTTGGCAAGGCATGGCTCGGCAGAAACAACATGCAGTGGTGACTAGGAGTACAGTACTTTTGAGATACAGATTTTAAAGTGCTTTACAAAAGTGGGTAAGTACTATTAAAACTATTTTATAGACAGAGACATTGAGGTACAGACCTTAGATGACTTGGCCTGGATCACTCTACAAATTAGCAGAAGAAATGCAACTATAACAGCTCTTCTTCTTCCCTGTGTTTTGCTCAAGCTACTGCAGCATGGAATCTGCCTGGAGCCCTGGCCTTCCTCAGAGAAATTCTGCTGAGTGACTTAAGACAGGGAGCATTTTATACTATTCAACAATGCCTCTCTTCACAGAGCCTAATGTGAGTCTGCAAATTTTATCTGCCGTCTAGTGGAGCTTGAACAAATTTCTCTTGTCCCACTGGTCATCACATTTTCTAATGTTAATACATACTTTGTAACCTTTGTCTGAAATTCATAGTCTTTAACAAATTATTTTTCCTTTCCAAAACCAGAAACAGGCAAAATGAGTGACTGTGATGCCTATATTTCCATGTGGATCAAGGCAGGGTCCTTGGGATCTGAGGCCAGATTGTGCCCTCTGTTCTGAGGCACTTCTACCTTTATATTTGTGTTTTGTACAAGGAAGAAATTGACTAAGGCGTCAACCGTACACACACTAGGGGCAACACTGACAAACTGAGCTGCTGAATCATGCCACTGGGAATAGATCTCTCACCCACGTGGGATGCCCCTGTGCAGAGGGGTAGGAAGTGCATATGATCATAGGGCAGCCCTTTTGCTTAGTGTCACCACTGCTGGATGTAGTGATGTAAGCTACAGGTGTGATATTATCACTCTACTTTGTGACATCAACAGCTAATTTCCCATGTAGGGTGACCATCCATCCTGTATTTGGGGCATCAAAAAGACATCCCAACTTATTTTTTAAAAGGGATTCATTGTCCTGTATTTGGGACATCCTCCCCCACCTTTTCTGGGAAGCAAGGCGAGTGTGGGCAGCTGCCGCATCCCCAGGGCTCTCAGGGAGGTTGGCAGCTGCCACTTCCTGGGGATTTCCTGGGGCTCCCAGGGAGAGCTGGCAGTTGCTGCCTCCTTCCTGGGGTTTGGAGGAGCTGCCCCTTCACCACCAACCCCCATATCTCCCTGTCCTGTATTTGGGACAGGGAGGTATTGTCACACTAGTTGCATGACATCATCATCATGGCACTTGGCCAGCTGTCCATCATTTTTGCGTTGGCAGGCTGTGCCAATTAGGTTCTTTCAGAGGTCCAAAGAGGCCAGGGCCACTTCCAGCTTTTGAGGCCCCTACGCATAATAAAAATAAAAAATGAGGACACGTGAAAACAAAATAAGGCACCAAAGAAAGACATTTGAATATTTTTTATTTAACAAATGCACTAATTCTTACAGGATGCAAACAAACAAGTCCCAAAACTTATTAAATGTAAAAAAAGGTAAAGTGTCTAAATTTGAGATTTCCCCTGGGAGGTTGATGCTCCCTCCATTGGCCTGGCCACGCAAGCTTCGAGGCAGGCATTTAACAAACAGCAGCTTCGAAGCCGGAAGCACGCGAGCCCTTAAGCAAGATGACACCAGTGGCTTCACCCCGCTACTCTGCAGGCGTGAGCCGTCCCTAACAAAGATGGCGCAGATCACGCGGCTGGCTCTTCGGCGGACTAGCGGTGCTTTACGCGTGCGCAGCAGTTACGCGTCCATTCCCAAGACCCGGGAGGCGGCAGCTACGCCTGCGTGGCAGCCGAGAGGCAGGGGGCGGGGCTTAGTTAGAATTTTGGCGGGTGACCTGAGCGGGCTGAAAGGAACGGTGCTAGGCGCGGTAAGTGCGGGAGTCGGGGGTCGCTCGCAGCAGGCGATCTGGGCTCTGTCGTTAGAGGGGGAGAAGAGATTAGTGGGCCGAGGGGTCTTGGGGAGGAGAGCCCTGGAAGGGGGGGTGGCAATCCAGCGGGTTCCGGGGAGATGAGGAGGCTCCCGGGCACACAGATCGGGAGGTCCTGAGGAGGAGAGATTGGGGCCCAGGGATCTGTGTGGGTCCCGGGGAGGAGAGGGGGTTCCCGTAGTAGAGATCCTGGGGGAGGAGTCGGGATACCTGGCGTAGGAGAGATCGCGGGTGGGGGGGGGCGAGTCTGTGGGTTACCAGCAGGAGATAAGATGGGGCTTGTGGGTTTCTGGGCGGGAATCCCTAAGGGGGGGCGCCCACTGAGCTAGGGGATGTGGGGTCGGGGAGCGGTCCCAGGAGGAGAAGGGTCGAGGTTGTTGGGGGGGGCTCTAGGAGGGGAGGAGATCCGGGTTGTTTCCTGGGTGGGAGGTGGGGGTTGGGGATCCCTGGGGGCCCTTGGAGAGCCCAGTGAGGGACAGGTTCTGTTCTGGGGGCTGTGGGGTCAGGGTGCAAAGGTGGGTCTGGAAGTGCCCAGGGAAGGAGGGTGCTGGCAGAGGAAGGGTCCTGGCTATGGTCTCTGAATGCTCCTGAGGCCTGTCACCACTGGGAAGGATCTCACAGGGCATTCAAAAAGATAAGGAGTGGGTCAGAAATGAAGCCATCTCCTCCCTCATGCCTTTGCCATCACCCTCCATCTCTCACACTGTAACTGCCAAGCCCCACGCTGCAGCTTATCTCCTGCTGCACATGCTGTATCCCTCTCCAGCTTCATGGGGTGATAATTAAAATATTACATCTCCAGCTCCCTTTGCCTTGCTGTGGGTGGCTGTGTGACAGACTGGACTTAGCATTGTTACTCTGTGGAAACCTAGGAATTGTCATGCTAGCTAGACTCCTGGTCCGTTATTATCCCATCTTTGATGATAGTTGTCTCCAAGTGCTTTAGGGGAATATGCAAGAATTTTGCACTCCCCAGATGTGTGGTAGTCTTCCCCTTTGCTCAGCATGGTAACCACTTGATTTCAGTCATTGACCTTGGCCCTGAGTGTAGCTCATTACAGGATCAGAATCTAAATGCAGAAAATGAAATGTTACATTATGGACATCTCAAACCAAAAAGTAAAGTTCACATAAATAAGATGAGACACAAAAAGTAAACATAGTAGATAGAGGAACTGGGGGAAGAAACACTTGTTAAAGGGAGGTGGTTGTGGTTTGTAAGTTACATCTGAATTCCTTTAGTGTAAACATGAGCCCCTAATTCAGTGTCTAAAAAGTCATTATGTATCGCTACAATAAGAAACCAATGTGTGCATGGTTTATGGACTGAGCAATCATATGTGCATGCAAACTAGAGGAGATAAGTGCACATTGCTAAGGGACTCTGTGACTGTGTGGTCCAATGGTTAAGTTGTGGGATTGCTTTCCCTGCTCTGCCATTAATTTGGTGTGTGGTTATATAGAAGTGTAAACTATTCAGTTTGAAGTTTTGAGAAGATTAACATAATCCGTGCATAGATGGTTGAGGAAATAATGAGTTGGCCAAGACGGTTACCGTTGCAGTTCTGAATAGTTAAGAAACCTTTGATAATTTGTGCCCTGAGTTTATGCATTAAATCTTTGTTTTGTCATTCGTGTTAATAAGATTGCTGTTCTTCTCTCCCTTAACAGGTGAGATTCTTCCTTTGGCAATTTTGCTGAAGCAGTCCTGTTGAAATCATGGATGGTGAGATCTGCAGTTTTTCCTCCCCAACCACCCTTCCTTTTACACCAAGGTCCAAGAAATGAGTGTACAGGTTGAATCTCTCTTGTCTGGCACACTCAGGACCTGACTGGTGCTGGATGAGAAAATTTGCCAGGCCATAGAAGGTCAATATTTTCTACTACATTACCAACACTCCCACAGCTTACAGGGCTCTTGGAAAATATTCAGGGGTATATTACAGTTAAATAATAGCACAGAATGCTGAGCCAGGTCTCGTCATTGTAAACAAACTTTATGGGACCATAGGAAAATTGGCCACACCCATGATAAGGGATCATCTGGCTAACTAAAATCACTCAGAATTAAAGATGTTGCCAGTCAAGAGAGTTCCAGGTTAGAGAGGTTCAACATGTAGTCAGCGAGTTAATGAGTTCAGGGAACATGGGGGCACACCGCATTTAGCTAGTGTAAAATAAAATCACAGTATCATTTATGAGCAGGTACCTCTGAGATACGGAGATTAAGGCCATGTCTACACCAGCATTTTTGTTGTTAAAACTTTTGTTAGTCAGGGGTGTAGGAAAAACACATCTCAGCTGACGAAAGCTTCACCAACAAAAGTGCCAGTGTGGAGAGCAATATGTTGGTGGGAGACCTCCCCCACTGACATAGCTACCACCACTTCTTGGAGGTATGACGTAATTATGCTGATGGGAGAATTCTTTCTCACCACATAGAATGGCTACACAGGAGATCTTATAGTGCACAGCTGCCAGCCAGCTTTCTGTGGGCCTTTCAGAGGCTACAGTTTGGAAACTTGTGCAATACACCAAAAATAAATCTGGAACCATGATAATATAGAGCATATCTAATGAGCTGTAGAAATCTTCTGTCATCCCGTGTTTCTAATGTAGCTTTTTTGATCAACATAGCTGGCAACATCTGCTGCTTCATTGTTTCCAAAGTAAATTTTTTTATTCATAGGGAATTTTGAAGAAATGTGTCTGACACATTGAGTGCGTCTACACTTGCATTCGTCTTTCAAAAGAGGTATGCAAATGAGGTAAATTGAAAATGCAAACAATTTATAAATTTGCATATTTGATGATCTATTTGCATATTCTAATTTCAAAAGCACTTCTTTCAAAAGAAGAAAGCCAGTGTAGACACTGCTCTTTCGAAAGTAAACCCATCTTCAAAAGAATCCTTCTTCCCTTTATTTAAGGGGAAGAAGGAGTCTTTCGAAGATGGAGTTTACTTTTGAAAGAGTAGCATCTACACTGGCTTTCTTCTTTTGAAATTAGAATATGCAAATGAGGTGCCAAATACATAAATTTATACCTCATTTGTATTTTTGATTTACCTCATGTGCATACCTCTTTCGAAAGAGGAATGCAAGTGTAGATGCACCCATTGTTTTACATTAAGCAAAGAGATTTGAAGCTATTTGGTATTCCATGGTTGTTTTCCTTTTTTAACAGCAGTTTGGGTTGGGATTCACTAATGGTTTTGTGAGAAGAAAATCAGTGCTCTGCTTATGTCTAATTAACAATCGACTTTTCTTTGTAATTCGATGTGATTGCAATGTTGTGGGTATATACTGAATTGCAGTTTTCTTTTAATTGGGCTGTGGTGAGCCTAGGTTTGATTTGTTTGTTCCAGGTGATGATGACTTGGAGCTGTTGGCTTCCCTGTTAGAAGAGAATGAGGCAGCTGAGGATGGGAATAGTCCTGAAGAGACCACAGCTCACTCAGATGAAACTGGACAGCCAGATGAGTATGATGAGCTGTTTGATGCAGAGGATGATGCATCCTATACTGAGGAGGTTGATGCTGAGGAGAGTGAAGCCAGTGAGCAGAAGGAAGATGCGGCTGCACTGTTTGGAGATGTAGATGACCTGACAGAAGAGGAGGAGGAAGAAACTATACAGGAAATACTGTGTCCTGCAGCTCTCAGTCAGGAGAAGGAGAAAAGCAGTCAAGATTTGCAAGGTTTGCTAAACAGCAATTTTTGTTTGATTTGTCATTTCCTTCTGGCATATGTAGTCTGTCTTTAGAAGTCGTGGTGATCATTAGAGAGCTGAGTGGGGCGTATCAGCGGGCTTACAGGGTTGGTTAGGGATAGAGAGCCCTTCCTCTCAAGGTGTCTAGTTCAACTCCAGCCCTGCTGGGAAATGGTAGAAATATCTCTTTGGGAATATTGAGTAGCCTGGCTTAAGTAAGCATATTGGGTTTAGTCCAGTTCTCAATGTCCACATGACAAAATTTACCATCCCAAATGTCACCTTTGTCAACAGAGTGACCAAGGACTTAATGAGCCATGGAGGCTGAACTACCTGCTTGCCCCTAGAAGTGGGAGCTGTCATTCAGACACCTTTGACCAGTACCAAAAAAGAAATCATTACACACTTAAACTTCAGCAGCAAGCGGTTCATCAAAACTACTTCTTGTGTCTTTATCAGTCATTGGGGTTTAATCTGATTGGGTTGGTTAATGTCTTAATCAGCGTTAGAGTAACTCAAAGGAGTTGTATCAATGCTATTGTGACTGTGATAAGGTGAGGCATGCAGATACATACAGGCTACTAATTGCCGGTGTACCATCCAGTGCTGGAACTTTTGAGGCTGGTACTCAGTACTCCATTGCATGTATTGAGAGGAAATAGCCATGCACATGGTATAGCATTACCCAAGTAATGAAGAAACACTTACATTAAATGATGCATCTGATGAAGCAGGTCTTTGCCCACGAAAGCTTATGTTCCAAAATACCTGTTAGTCTATAAGGTGCCACAGGACTTCTTGTTGTTTATAAAGATACAGACTAACTTGGCTACCCCTCTGATACTTGCATTAAAGAAAAATTCATTTCCAGGAGGCTGTTTGGATAGCCTGGATTCACTGTGAGCCTTCAGCTTTCTTTTTATCGGGCTTCTTTTCCTTTTCTCTCTCCCCTTATAATAACTTTTAAATTTGCATGGTTTAGTAAATCCACTAAGCTTCCAGTAAGCATGTGAGTCTTAATTCATACTTGTTTCCTGCTAGCTTCATTATTTTTTTCTCTCCTAGATGAGCTGAGGAGATTGCAAGAGCAGATGAAGAAGTTACAGGAGCAGTTACAGATGACTGCAATTGGGCAGCTATCCAGCTCAGGCCTTGAGAAGAAAACCCTTGGTAATTAGGTTAACCGTATTTCCCATGTGTCCACATCCAAACTTGTATCCATAGCAAAGTTTTCCAGACAACTGAATGTCTGGAAACTAGACAAAAGATGTCAGCCTGTGGAAAGTGGCTGGCCCAGCTGAGAGAACACAAGCTTCGGTTTTATTCCTTGCTACTACAAATTTCTTATCTTCGGCAAGTCACTAAATCGCTGTCCCTCAGTTTCTCCATCTGTACATGGAGGGTGATGCTCTGCAGGATGTTGTACTGACTCACACACTTAAAGCTCTTTTGAGGTCCTCTGATGGAAAGTGCTATGTAAGAGCCTCTTGTTAATAGGCTGTGGTATGTTTCACACAACACACAGCTCAGATTGCTTTGTGGTGTTACTGGGAGTGTGATTCAAGGGGAATGTGTTAGGGGTAAAGGGTGGAGGGTCATTTTTGGGGCCAGCAAAGGATGTTGTCGTCACTCGAGCTTAATACAGCCCAGTGGTTTATTTGTACTTGCTGTGTCATGTAACTGGAAGGTGAGTTGCTGTTTTTTACCTGGCAGTTACATTTCAGATGCAGGCTTCAGGAAGCTGGCAGCTATATGGAAAGGTTTCCATGCCCATTCCTGTATTTAATTTGTACTAGGGTGTGTTTAATTTGAGGTAGTTATTAGAGTTTGTGTCCACTCCATGAGGTCTTATAAATACTCTGTTTCTGTTGACCAGGTAAATTGACTCCAGTCACCTTAAAGGAGAAGAAAATGCCCAAACTCCAGGAGTCTCCAAGTTTCTCTGCTCAGCTCAATAGCCCTGCTTTATTGATAACCAAACAGGGACCCCAGAAACCAAAACTTTCACCATCAGGTACAGGTCTTAATTTGGTTCTGGTGCAGTTAAACTGCTTTACCTCTATGCTGCTGTCCAGTAAATATTACTTTGGGTTCCTTTGTGAAAATGAGCATTACACTTTAGATCTGAGGCACTGGCTTATTCTCTCAGAGGAAACTGCAGTGCTTGAACAAGAGCTGGGCCTTGAGATTCCATAACGGGGAGCGGTTCTATTCTGAGGAGGCAGAGTTGACTAGATTGGGGTCTCTTGTTAAGTGTAGCTGCTGTATTTTTTTTTAACTGAGAATATTATTTTTCATTCATTATGCAGATTTTTCTTCCCTTCCCCCCTGTTATTTATAGAGAATATGAGTCCTCCTCTAAGGCCAATATCAAGTTTGCCATTTCAACCTCTCAGATCTACCCCTGGAAACAGGCCTAAGATGGCCACAAGAGACACAACTTCTCAAATACAAGGAAGCTCCCGTATGATTGATCAGCCAATCTCTGTGGAAACCTTCTTTGGATTCAGATTAAGGTCAGTGACCCAAAGCTACTCTGGTCATCAAGGAAACATTTTCAAATAACAGGAGAGATGTGATCCTTTTGATGGTCCATGATGTAGGAGGCACCTTTGGGAAATACATTGTGAATAGTGTTCTCAGGCTGTCAGACCCAGGTGAGATTTCTGGCTGGCTGTGTTTTATGAATAGCTTTCCCATCCCAGAGTGAATATTTATTGATGAGGATGGGATGTTAATTGTCTAGAAACAGCATTGATTGGTAGTTCAGACAGCAACATCTCTGCTAGTTTATTTACTATGTTTGTCCTCTTGCTGCTGTTCCCACCTAGAGTCCATTTTTAACAGTGTAGCAGTCATTTTATTGGCATGCTCAGAACAGCTTCTGGCACAGTATATTCAGAGATGGTGGGAAGGCAAGGGAGACATGTTAAAGTTTGATTCTGCTCCAATCAAAATGAATGGGTGTCTGGCTATCGACTTCAGTGTGAGCAGGAGTGAGCGCTCAGGAGCTGACCCCATGTTTGCAATACTTGATGTGCCCACAAAAGGTCTCTTGTTAATTGACTAGCTTTGCCCATTGGAAACAGCAGTGAATGTCAACCCCTTTGTTTATGCTTGGGCATCAGTATTGTTCAGTCCTTGATGAGATGAATAGAATTAACCACAGATACATGTTTAGCTTGCTGTGTTGGTATATGGGCACAGGTAAATACCTCATCAACCTTCAAGTATTTGTGTACGTTCAACACCAGTAACCGACAGGAATTATTTGGGTGCCCTAAGGTTGTACAGTTAGGAGGAATGGGAAGAAATTAGGCATGGAAGATAATTTTAATTGACTTCTCTTTGATGGCGGAGTGATGTGCTGTGGAATGCTGAGTTCTGTAAGAGCGGACAAAGCACTGCATATTATACTCCCAAGAATAATCCTTCAGTGAAGTGGATGGGCTAGAGGGTCTAATAGGTCTCTTTTTGCAATTTGAAGAATTTAAAAGCTATTGTAAATGGTCACCTCCCTGTGTTGGGTGCTGATGTTAGTGGTCTCTCTATATACTCTATTTCTTAATGTAGAAAACCCCGTGTGTCCTCAGTGGAAATGGAGAGGAAAATGGCTGGACGGAAGCTGATCAGACTATCTCAGCTCCATAGCAAACTGGCTGGGGGAAATCTGGAAGAAACAGACTGGGTAACATTTGGAGTCATAATCAAGAAAATCACCCCCCAGAGCTCAAATAACGTAAGCAGTTTTGTTCTAGTCCCAATAAAATGAGGGTATTTTCAGTGACAAGCTAATTAGATTTTGCACATTTTATTAGCCAGCCCCACATTCTTCTTTTAATTAAAACAAGCTGCTATATTAAATGTGAGTATTCCATGTAGGCTAGGTTCATTCAGCGCTGCTAGTGCCTGCACTCATGAGAACCTGGATGCATGATATAAGACTGTTATCTGAAAAATAATGTATAAATCTGCTCATTATGTTGCATGTGCATTCTGTAGGATTATTTCACCTTTAGTATGACTTATATTGGTATGTATAGCTACGTTCACTAGGTTTGGTCCCCAGAAGAGCAGCTACCTCTAGGAAAACAAAAGTCTCTGTATTAAATGGCATCCACCAAAAATAAAACAGCCAAACTTCATTTTGTTCATTCTTTATTCTCCAAATTTCAGTCTCTTGGTCTTGTGGTCCCAAAAGGTGATTCAATGTGTTAGCTCATAAAATCAAGAAATGAAAAAGATCTATTAGGTCTCTTAGTCATTTTCCTTCCAATGAAGGATTATTGTCTATTCTTAAACTTGACAGAATTAAATTTTTATTATTTATAGTCTTGATGGATATCAGTGATTATTTTTAAACATTTTTCTATTTTTATCAACTTACATTTTCACAGCTGCAGAAAATTACGAAGGGGACAAGCACTAACAATTTAATGACAGTAGATGTAGTGATTCAAAAAGTTACAGGGTTGTAAAATACAAATTGTCAACATCCCATGTCTAAACGTACAAGGTAGAGACACAAATCAAACTGTAATAAGTTCTCAAGCAGAATTTTTCTATTTGTAAATTTGGTTATTATCATTGGAAATATTTGTTGATTTGTGTGTAAGGTGAAATAGAGGTTTTGTTTGACATTTACCAATGAAATATTCAGTCTGTCCAAGTCTATCTGTCATAAACTTACTAGGGCTTTGCTCAGTCTTGTTCTAAAAATGCCCAATCATGGGGCTTCCACCAGTTTCCTTGTGATCATTCTAAAGGCTAATATTTTGCCCAGAGAAATATAACGGTTAGACACAGATCTGAATACAAGGTCCATGTTCTAGTTCCAAGTATATGGCCTCAGGCAAAACTCTGCCTCAATTTTATTGTTTGTAAAATGGATCTAACTTGTATTATGTAAGGCTGTTGTGCATTACAGAGAGTGCAAAGTGCTGTACAGCTATTAAGTACCGGGAACAGAAGCAAAAATAGTGGTTTAGTTATGTTTTACAATTTACTCTTGTAAGTAAATAATGTTGCCACAGTGTTCCCTGGCCTACACTAAGTGTAGAGAACAAAGGCAAAGTAGTAACGAGTTTTGTACTGACTGCTGTAAGCCTGAACAAAATCAGTGGTTTTCGTATTAAGATCTTGAAGGCAATATCAATGTCTGTTCCAGGGCAAAACCTTCAGTATCTGGCAGCTGAACGACCTGCGTGATCTGAACAGGTGTGTCTCATTGTTTCTGTTTGGTGATGTCCACAAAGAACACTGGAAGACAGACCAAGGCATGGTCATTGGCCTGCTCAATGCTAATCTCATGAAACCTAAAGAAGGCTCAGATGAGGTAAGTGTGGGTTTGGTTTCCACCCTGCTCCCATTCACCTGTTGGACTCATAACTTAATCTGGGCTCTCACTGTGAAATGTTTCAAAACACTTTGCCCATCTGGTAGTGTAATTCATATTGTGCTGAGAAGGAAAAGTACTTAGATATTCCTGTCCCACCCTGCCGTGCATTCTATAAAATACCTCCAGCTTTCCCATTGGGAATCAGTACTAACAGCTTCTGTTGTGGTTGTCTGGATCCTGAGCATGTAAAGCTGAGTTTTCCTTTTCCTCACTTGACAATAAACAGATTATGTCAGGCTCTCTTGTTCCCTACCCCTTCTTTCCTTTCCCCAGTCTGAGCAGCAAGCTTGAAGTTCTTACTCCCCCTTTTCCATTAGGGCCACCATTTTTAGGGCTTGTCTTCAGTTCTGTGAAGGTCAACCCAGTCAGGGTCGATCTTTTGGAGTTTGATTTCACATGCTGGTAAGGACGTGCAAAATTGGTCTCTCTAGGGTTGTCAGTCAACCCCTGTACTCCTCACTATCTCTTTTTTTTCCCCTCTCAGTTCTGCTCCAGAATCTGAAACTTCTTTCCCACAAAAGCTCATTACCTAATAAGTAATATTGTTAGTCGTTAAGGTGCTAAAGGACTGCTTGCTTAATGAAGACCATCAAATAAGTCAATTTCTGATACATTGATTCTAGCTATGCAATTGCCGAAGCTAGAATTGCATATCTGAAATGGACTTATGTTCCTTGTGAAGAACAAGCCTGAGTAATTTGGTATGTAGTGATATTTGACCCCTTATCACAATGACTACCAGTGAGCTTCTGAGGAAAGCCAAGACTCCTTCTGGTACAGGTGGTGCCTTTAGCAGTAGGGGACAGTTGGCTAGCCTGAACCCTCGGCGGACCCTATGCATGATATAAATCTTTCAATTAAATTGGACCGGGAACGGTGCAAACTTCCAGTACTGACATCTGAAGTCCTGTCTCTGGTTATGTCTATACTAAACTTAGTAGTTAACCACAGATATGCAATTTTAGCTATGCCAATTGCATAGCTAAAATCGACGTATCTACGCTCAGCTAACTTGTCTGCTTTAACCAGGGGAAGGTCAACGGGAGAGTACAGGAGTCAACTGACCCCTGAGAGCTTGACTTCTCACAAGCACAAAATCAAATCGTGGAAGATCAACCCTGAGTAGATGTAGCCTAAGTTCTCTGAATGCTTATAGTGCAGTCCATAGCAGTGCAGTCTAGTCATACCAGTACAGCATTTCTCTCTTCCAAGGATGATCATGTTCAGATCTGAGTTGGTGTTTGGTTCCCATGCCGATTCAGCCTTTGGCTTTTTTCTTGTGAACATGTGTTCACTAGAAATTGGACTGGGACTGAGATAATCCATTAATTTGTTGTCTTGTGGTAAATTACACTTGGTCACTACCATCCTATACTGGAGCTGAATGAATGACCTGGAGATCAAGAGCTCGGTTTCATTACCATCCTGGGTCCCATTCAGCCCCTTTCTAGAAGTTTTATTTATTGAGCCTTGGCTTTACTCTTTTTGTGCTGTTTCTTTTTAGATATGTTTGTCTGTTGATCACCCCCAGAAGATCTTACTTTTGGGTGAAGCTCTTGACCTGGGAACCTGCAAAGCTAGGAAGAAGAATGGTGACCCCTGTACACAAATTGTTAACCTGGTAGGTATCTGTTAGTCTCTAGCCTGTCACTGAGCTGTTATTTTGAGTTGTTGGTGAGGGAAAATCTGTCTGATGCCTTTAAGCAAGTGCTCTGATTCTGGGCATTATTATTGGATTATAATATATGACTACAACTGTGTGTCAGTAGGCAGGCCTTCACCTGCATGCCCCCTTGTGGCTTGAGGGTACTCTGCCGGCAGCCTGCCTTGGTTTGCGCATTTTTCAGGGTTCTCTTCATCAAATTACTAAAACTCTTCTCAAATCCAGAAACGCGCCTCTCTGGGACAGGATTTAAAACACAACAGAAACTCAGGGCTCTTGGCTGGAGTCTGCTTGCCCCCAGTAGCCATTCCCTGATGTCTGAGGCCTCTGGTGAAGCTTTTTATGCCCAAAGACCCTTCAATCTCTCGTTTCCTGAGCATCCCCACCCTGCTGCAGTTTTCTGCTGCTTTTTACAGGAGAATCAGCAAATGGTAAGACTGGAAGGAATCTCAAGACATCATCTACTCCAGTAGCTATCAGGACTGAGCATTAGCTAGTTCCTCACTGATGGTGTTTGTCTAACTGCTTTATGCAGATGGTTCTACTAACTAAACCCCACATGCCATCTTAGGTGTGGTAGTCAGGGCTAATAGTAAGAGGCTGGCTGGTTCCAGGCCTCTTGCCTACAGAGGTAGGCCACCCCATCATATATGACCAGGAGAAGAAGGAGGAAATAAAATCTTAATCCTACACACTATGTTAAGATATGAGCTCTGATATCTCTGCAGGATCCCTAGGAATGTGTGGTCACTTTGATCATCTTTGGGTTCATTTCTAGCCAGATATATACACAAGCCAATGCATCTTGAAAAAGCTTACTATGCAACTAAGACTTAATGCATGCTACAGCTCTGACGTCAAGACCATGTATTAAGTGTAGAGAGTTGTGAAGAAAGGAAGGTTTGGGTGTGTGGAATATTCTAGTTTCTGAAGGCATCTGAAGTTGGTGGTAATTCATCCAAACTGAGAGATCAGACAGATATGGGGATGAGCAGAGAGGGGAATCATCCCAGTAGTAGTGGTGGTCAGAGCAGATCTGAGCACCCTGAGGGAGGTGTAAAGGGATAAGAGTACAGACATAATACAGAATCTTGAGGGATGCCGAACCACAGGCAGTCAATATTGTCTAGCAGCATTGCCAACACTTCTACAGCTTACAGGGCTCTTAGAAGACATTTAGGGGTAAATTACAGTTAAATAGCACAGAACAGTGAGAGCTAAGACTGGTGGCTATACAAACTTCATGGGACGCTTGGCCACACCTTGATAAGTGGTCATCTAGCTAACTAAAATCCTGCTGGACACAGATGTTGCTGGACTTGAGAGGTTTCACCTGTAGCAGAATGGGGGGAGGATTAAAAGGGGGGTATACGCATTTCGAGATGGAGGATGACAGCAATTGTATAAAACATTTGCAACAACATGGGAACGTGTTTACACAACAAAATTCAGAGATGTGGTTATGCAGCATTCTATATTGCACCTCCATCAGTAAACATCTTGTACCAGCGATAATGAATCATAGGGAGGACACTTCCTGTCAGCTAGACTAGGTGACTGATCATGCCTGTTAGCAAACAGTGTGACTGATCTGGAGGCTATTGCTATTAAAAACCTTGTGAATAGAACTATATAGAAAATGACATTCTTTTGGCTTTGCTAGCAAGTTAATGAATACAATGGCTAGAGGGTGCTGTTCACGGTCTTTGAAGGTCACAAACCATGGCCATGTACTTACCGATGATGACACAAGCATCTGTGAGGTCAAACCTGGGATCTTCAGACTTTGAGATTGAGCTATTCTAACGGGGAATGTATAGGACAATAGTGTGTTGGATATTCTCTCACTCTAGCGTCTGGTGCCTGCACTATAACAGCCTTCAACCCACAGTGGTAGATCCACCTGTGTGCATGTTGGTTAGGCTCAAAACTTGCTGGTGACTCATGTCTGAGTGACCATGTCTTAGTTACAAAAAGATATTATTGCTTGTTTTTCTCAGGGGCAATGTTACCTTGTCAATCGCCAAATAGTCTTCAATAACAGAGCTGCCATATTTCTCTCCTTCAGAATGACTGTGAATATTGCCAATATCACGTACAATCCCAGTACAAGAAGCTCAGCTCGAAGCGGGCAGATTTGCAGTCAACCTTCTCCAGTGGCCGTGCTCCAAAGAGGAGAGCTCACAAAAACCCCAGCTTGAAGGAGAGGCTGTGTCAGGATGGGTTTTACTATGGTGGTGTTTCTTCGGCAGCCTATGCAGCCTCGGTGTAAGAGAAACTGCTAAATTCCCTTGCAGCCTATGGCTCTTTGACAGAATTTCTTTTCTAATAAGTATAAGTGTGCCTAAGGTTACCTTTAAAGAGACTGGCATTCCTTAGAGATAACTGAATTAACCAAACCAGAATCAAACTGCTTTGAGGTTTGCAGCCACACCACATTTGGCTGGGAGCCTGCCTGACCACCCAGCGATGAAAAAACTCTTCCTATCCTTGAGGCGGTCTTAGTGAGCTGACATGATGATTTTACCTCGGAACCTATACCACGACAATTCGCCTTTGTGAGGCTGAAGGTGCCGTGCTGCTGTCTTTCAAAAGAGTGGTAAAACTTAAGCCCTGAACACTTAGGATCATTAAAGATCCCTGGGCACTTTTGACCACTGTGTTCTGGCCAAATGTTATCTTGGGTAGTTACTTTCTGAACTACACAATATGATGGTTCTGTGTGCTCTCTGGTGACTTCTGCTTCCCACCTGGGAGTGGGGAGGGAAGTAAGCTTGTATGCATCTAATCACTACTTCACATGGGTATGGAGACTTAATTAGACCCACTCCAAATCCCAGTGATGTCAGCAGTGGAAAGACTCCCATTGACTTGAGAGGAAGCTGGATCATGACCAATACTTGGAAGTCACTTTTAGGGTTCTCCAAACCATGCTACCAATAGCCTCATTAAATGGGGTGTCTGGCTGTCTGTAGCAATCTCTTTGGTAATTATCTGGAGCTAATGTTAATCAGGTTTCTTCAAAGTCTCTGTGTCTCCTTAGTACTAAATGTATATCTAAACCCATGTCTTTGAGATACCAAAGATTACAGTGCAATGTCCCTACTTCCTAGAAATACTGTGAGAGAAGCACCTGCTCAGAGTGAAGGGTGGGCAGTTGCAGCTTCACCTGGTACTGCTTCATGTCTTGGAGCAGCACTCACTTTTTGTGGGGTTTTGTCTCTGCAGTGCAGCAGCTGGAGCCCCGAAGAAGAAGATACAAACCACTCTCAAGAATCTGGTTGTAAAAGGAGCAGACACAATTGTACAGGAAACCAGAGAGAAAATGGGTAACTTTCTTCTTTCCCATCACATGCTTTCAGCCTGCAGTGTGACAGGTCTGTGAGCCCATAGTATGTGAGCTAATGTAGAGCCTCTGGGAAATTCTGTTACTAAGAATGGCCAGTCTCAGTTTGCTTCCCCAGCTGATCTAAGCTCCTCCCCTGGTGTCAGAGCTGCAGGGAAACAGCTGCATAAAGAATGTCCAGTTCTCTTCAGAGTCTGCTCAGTATCCCCTCTGTATTACACACCCTCCTGCACATACATAACTCTGGGATAAAAAATTACTTGGAAAAGTCTGGAACTTCCTCCATCCAGTCCTTGGCCAGCATGAAGGAACAGAGGCAGTCCTAAGATCTCCAGTTGTGAGACACTGAGGTGAAAACAAATGACTCGAGCCTTTGGAAATAGGGTGTTCACAATTTCTACGCATACGGAGAATGTTCTGAAGAGAGGGACATGCTGGAGTGGTCCCAGCACAGTCCTGGGAGGTGGGGAGCTCAGTGTGCTAATCTTGGCTCTGACACACTTCTTCCTGGGCACTGAGCAAGTCACTTAACCTCTCTTCTTCAGTTTCACTTTCTATAAACCAGACAGCCCTTGCTGGTCCTTCCAGAGAAGAGAGGAAGGCTGGTCTGGTGGTTAGGACACTAGTGTGTGACTGGGGAGATTTGGTTCAATTTCCTGCTCTGGCGGGTGTCTTTCTGCATGATGCTAGACGAGTCACTTGGTATCAACCTGCTTCAAGTTCCCTTTTGTAAAACAGAGGTAATAGCGCTTCCCTACCTCCCAGGTGTTGGGACGATAAATACATTAAAGGTAGTGAGGAGCTTAGATACTACTAGAGTAATGGGGCCATCAGAATACCAAAGATAAACAGGTGGAATGTTGGGAAGCTAGTTTGTGAACTCTGTGAAGATGAGACCACAAAGTGAACACTGAATATTACATTTCATAGCAATGCTTTTGTTAGAAATGTCTGATGCATTAAGTGTGAGTGCTGGAGCCAGACCTACATTTCCTTTCCTGGTTCTGAATCTGCTGGGTTTGTTGTGCACTGCTCCAGGTATGGTGAAGAGAACCATGTCGTGTTCGGAGGAGTTCAAAGAATTGTTGGCAATGCCAACCTTTGGTGCACGAAACCTCAACAAGCATTTGGCCAAAGCACACACAGCAGGTATGTCCAGGTATTCCTGCGATTCTCCCCTTACAGATCTGTGGCTCATTCCTTGCAACTCTCAGTGTCTGTATATTTATTTCAGATGCTGGAGGGAAGCCAGGACCTGCTTTCCAGTCTATCTCTGCTTCAGCACTGCTCAAACAACAGAAGCAGAAACTACTGGAGGCCAGAAAAAAGCGATCAGAAGATATACAGAGGCGGTAAAACACAGTAGCACCTGCTGAGGTTTTACAGGCATACTGTCCTGGAGGGTGGGAGGGTTTAAAATTTTATAAAAGCTAATCTAACTAGGAATATCCTGTTGCTTATTTCAGTGAGCAGCCAAAAGCTCCAGCATTGTGCCTGAGACCCAGAAAGGGTAATGGAGCATGGTGTTCAGAAGGGCTACGTCTACACGTGCCCCAAACTTCGAAATGGCCATGCAAATGGCCATTTCGAAGTTTACTAATGAAGCGCTGAAATGCATATTCAGCGCTTCATTAGCATGCGGGCGGCAGCCGCGCTTCGAAATTGACGCTCCTTGCCGCCGCGCGGCGCGTCCAGACGCGGCTCCTTTTCAAAAGGACGCCGCCTACTTCGAAGTCCCCTTATTCCCATGAGCTCCATGCTAATGAAGCGCTGAATATGCATTTCAGCACTTCATTAGTGAACTTCGAAATGGCCATTTGCATGGCCATTTCGAAGTTTGGGGCACGTGTAGACACGGCCAAGAGGTGGCTGGGAACCATGATTCCTAGAGTCTGCCTACTCTGACTGACTTACTTGCCTCACAGGGCTGCACTGAGCCTTCATGTTTGCAAAGTGGTTTGAGCTCTGGTTAAAAGGAAACTGATCAGCCTAACTGCACTGTCCAACTGGGTGACATGCAGATTGCTTTAATAGCAGTACAGGCAAGGTCTCTTTCACTGAGCAGTGGCTTATAACCCACCTCTAAATACAGCTGTATGACTGTGAAGCTTTTCAATTTGCCGGGAAGACCCATGACTGTACTTATATGTTTTTGTCCTCTTTAAGGTTTCTTCAGAATACAACTAAAGCGAATAGCTCAGCCTTACCATCCTTGTCGGGACTCCGCTCTCCAACACCAGGGGCTGAATTTCCCAAAGCTGCAAAAATGTCATCCCCTCAAACACCCAGACTGGGGATGGGCTTCTCTGAGGGCGAAGACGTCCTCTTCTTTGATGAAAATCCCCCTCCACCACCAAAACTGAATGGCTTAGCAGAAGCTAAAAAGGTAACAAGTCCTTTGAACTGGTAGATTTTGGTCTCCTGACATAGTTCATGTTGCAACATGGAGCCTTGACTCCTGAGATCCGCTTGTGACCCCATTGTAAGTTTTAGTTCCTGTTAGCTGCTGGTGTCGAGGACACGTACTTAGCTTGTCTTTAGTACGTACAGGTTGAACCTCTCTTGTCCAGCGCCCTTGGGATCTAACCGGTACCAGATGAGGGAATTTCCCAGACCACAGAAGATCAATATTTTCTACCACATTACCAACGTTTTCACTGCTTACTGGACTGTGAGAAGGCATTTACGAGTAAATTACAGTTAAATAACCGCACAGAACACTGAGCGCCAGGACTGCTGGCTGTATATAGACTTTATGGGGTCACAAGAAGGTTGGGCACACCCATGATAAGTGGTCATCTGGCTAACTAAAATCATGCTGGGTTATGGATGTTGCCACATGAGAGTTCCAGATTAGAGAGGTTCAGCCTGTATTCAAAGCCATAGAGTATCTGCTAAAGAAAATCTGTGCTAGGCAGACAGCTGGCACTGGCATTTGGATTCTCACTTCTAGCTAATTGAAATCCTGCCTGAGTCAGTCTCAAGTGAGTTATTACAAACCATTTGGCCAGATATGCCATTTCCTATACAGCGCTGACGGGTTTTATAACACAGAGTTCCAAACAATAATTGAAATAAAAGCTGACAAATCAGATCCATGGGATGGAAAGGGTGGGGCAAAAGGAGGGGAGAAGGGAAGTGAAATATTAAGTGTTCTGCCCGAGGTCACTATGAATATCAAAGAGTGGGAAGCTGTTTTCGTAATGCGTGAAGTAATTGCTATCTCTATTAAGGCCAAGCTTCAACATATCGAATTTGAGCATAAACTGCAGTTCACACATTTCCCTTTGTAATCTGCTGTTAGTCTCTTTGTTGAAAGACTCATTCTCATGTTTTTAACAGTATGGCCCACTCCACTGAAATGCTCATTGACAGGTTATGTGTATTCAGACTCCAGTTGTCTGCTTTGTGTCCATTAATTCTTTGCCAAAGTGATTGTCCATATCTCCAGATCTGAAGAAGTGGATTTGCCCCACGAAAGCTCATCATCCAATAAATTATTTTGTTAGTCTTTAAGGTGCTATATGACTGCTTGTTTGTTTTGTTAGATACAGACTAACACAGCTACCTCTGTTGTTAAAAGTAATCCTTTGTGGCTGGGTCCTTTGCCCCAGTTTAACAGCCTAATGAAATCATTGGAGTGCTGTGGTGTAACTTGTGCATTCGGCAGCACAGTAACAGAGAGAAAGCCGTGCTAGTCTATATGCTATCAAAACAAAAAAGCAGTCCAGTAGCACTTTAAAGACTAACAAAATAAATTACTAGGTGATGAACTTTCATGGAACAGACCCACTTCTTCAGACCATAGCTATACGAAAACAGACTCAATTTTTAAGGCATAGAGAACCAAAAATAGTAATCAAGGTTGTTATCTGTATTCTACCAACCTCATTGTTCTAAGCCTTAGCAGTCTGGTTTCTAGCTAGCAGAGAGCAGGGAAATCTTTCCTTTGCAGGTATTTAACTTCTTGTCAGTCAGAGAAAATCAGCTTCTCACTAGTGAGATAGAAGAGAGGAACCTAACACTTTTGGATAACATTGGAGGTTTTGCAAGTGTCTTTTGGCTCCCAGTTATTAGCGATTTATACAGAAACCTCAAATGATGTTCCCTTGCTGCTTTTGAAACTGCAGTTTTCTTTTCTAGCTCTTCTCTAGCTTGTGCAGCATTGTCATCTGGAGCTCAGGCATGTAACCTCATAACACACCAGTGAGAATTATCAGCTTCATTTTACAGGGTGGGAAACTGAGTTTGAGGTTGGGTGATTGGCAAAGGTGACATTACTTGTAATTGCCAGAGTTGAGATTACAGTTTGGTTGGGATGCCCATGCTCGGTCTAGAACACTTTGCTGCTTCTTCCTGTTGACATTTTCTCATCTGCCTTGGAATTAGGAATGTGACCTTGGATTCTTGTTGTAAATGTTAACGTTTAGTTCCTATTTTCTAGCTGGCTGCTATAAACAGACTAAGAGCCAAAGGCCAAGTCCTCAGTAAAACTGACCCAAACAGTGTTAAACGGAAACGATCTGATCTTGCTGATGTTCTGGAGATCACAGAGAGAGTTGAGAAAAACATCCCCTCGTCACAAGGTATGGAAGCACAGAACTGACTTCAAAAAGTGAGCATGTTGTACATCACACTACCTTCCAAGCATCACCAGGTGCCTTATGACCAATCATGTTCAGCTAAGCGACTGCTAATAAATTACATAAGTACTTTTGTAGCTAATATCACACTCTGTGCCAAGTATCATGCATCTGACAAAGCGGGTCTTTGCCCACAAAAGCCTATGCTCCAAAATGTCTGTTAGTCTATAAGGTGCCACAGGACTTCTTGTTGTACTCTGTGCCAAAGAGATTCTGAACTAGTATGGGTTTTGAACCTGATTTAAAGGGCCTCATTCCACAGTGGAGCTGGTGACAAAGATTGAGTTACCTGTTGCTGTGGAGACAGACCCTAAAAGCACTAAACTTTTAATAGCTCCAGACCCATGTATTTATCACGTGTGGTTCAGATCACCCTAGTCGCTTAACACCTCCCGGACATTCATAAATTTATCATCCCAATGCTGCCCCCATTGGGGAGGGAAGTCTGAGCTCAGTTTTATGAACAGGGGACTTAGACTAAAGGACTTGCCTAATATGCAATGTAAATAATGATAAAGCAGCAAATAATTGGGTTTTTGTGTAAAGGCAATACTCTTCACTGAGTTTGGTTTGCTCCTTTTGCATTATGCCTAACAGTAGCTTAATTATTTTCTTTTTTATCTAATAGTGGAAATTCCACTCAGAATGGACTTTTACTATTATCTTTCAAATTGCTCTGTTGCATTATAATATATAGCTGAAATGGTACTGGATTACTACCTTTAAACCTAACAGAAAGGTGAGTCTTTAAGATTAGAGATCCAGGCCCAGATTATTTTAAAAAATGAAAACCAGGATGCGTGCTATGGCATGTTCTGCTGTTGGAAGGCCTGGAAACACCGAATTCGTAATTGTGGTTTTTAATCTTCAACATAGTTGTGTTCTCTAGTTGTGATTATCTTAAAAATGTGTATTTCAGTACAAAGTGCTTCTGGATTATATATGATGCAAGATTTGAAAGCACTGTGGAATCATCAACATATTTATTCATGAACATGTAAAGCACGTTGTGATCATTGGCTGGAAGGTATTCTGCCAGACTAAAGCATTGTATAGTGTCTCGCAGTCATCCTGTGAGAGAAATATTCTCCCCATTTCTGTGAAGTGCGCTTTGCTCCATTTGTCATAAGGGACTGTTAATCTGAAACCAAGAGATGACACTTTAGGGTGGGATTTCCCACTGTACCCAACTGCCATAGGAACAGGAGTTCATGGACTCTGAGATGCTTCTTTTTCTAAATCTCCTGATCCCATCCTAAAGTGTCATCCTTGCTTTGCAGGGTTAACAATGAATGGGGTAATGCACATATCTTTCTGAACAGTGATGAGACTTGTGCTCCTAAATCACTTTGGCATTATTGAAAATCCAGCCTGCCTATGTTGCTATTGCGGTCTACTTCATTGTTGATCATTTTAGCAGAAATATTTCCTGCTGCTTTACTCCACAGCATGTCTCCTGGCTTTTTCAGTATCCTGGGCACCCAAGGAAAATGCTGAAATTGGTTTCAGCTTCCTGTCCCCATTCCTGACTCTCCACACACAACTTACCCAGTGCAGCTTGTTGTCAGCAGTGCAACATGGCTTACCATAAGCAGACTGTCCCAATAGGTTATGTGGTCCCTACTATCATGATTGACCTTCATAGTTAATTGGTTACAGGCCTCTAGTCATTATAACGAGGCTGCTGCAGAATTTCTAGGCTGCTACATCAGTGTGCCGCACAATCCAGGCATAATGCTGCACAATTTAGAGGCACCTTCCTACAGAATAAGCTGGGCTGTGACTCTGCTCTGACGAGGAACCTCACTCTGGATGTATGATGCCTGCTGTTCTAGGCCTGTTTTCTTCCCATTGCCTCAAGGTATTGCAGTATTTGTAATTGTACATAAATTGGGTAGTTGGACAAATCTCATCAAGGAAAGCTAGTTGGTGGCCACAGTGTGGGAGTGATTCTTGGTTTCTCCTTCCAGTTCTGCTACAGGTTGAACTTCTCTAATCCAGCACCTTTGGGACCTGACTGGTGCTAGACCAGGGGAGGCCAGTATTGTCTAGCCCATTACCAACACTTCTGCTGCTTACTGGACTGTTTGAAGACATTAAGGGGTAAATTAGAGCTAAACAACAGCACAGACCACTGAGAGCCAGGACTAGTGACTGTAAATAAACCTTATGGAACCACAGGAAACTTAGTCACACCCATGATAAGTGGTCATCAGCTAAATAAAATCATGCCAGATTACAGATGTTCCCAGATTAGAGAGGTTTAACCTGTATTAACTGTGTGGACTCTGGTAAATCACTTAACCTCTGACTGAATTTTCCCTTATACTGTGGGAATAATACCAATCTCATAAAAGTATTCTATCAAAACAAAAAAGCAGTCACGTAGCACTTTAAAGACTAGCAAAATAATTTATTAGGTGATGATTTTATCACTTAATAAATTGTTTTGTTAGTCTTTAAAGTGCTACATGACTGCTTTTTTATTTTGATAGAATACAGACTAACATGGTTATCTCTCTTACTATTCATAAAAGTATTGTGAAGCTTAATTGTTTGTTTGTAAAGTGCTTTGAGATATGTGGAAGGAAGCTGACAGTGTTCGTCATATTTTCTTTGCTTTTGTGACTGGATAGGAATTTGGCCTAAGGTCTGTAACTACTGCAATGATTATACATCCCATTCACATGCCCCTTCTCCCCTATAAAATGCTATTTCATATGACTTAAGACATTGGCTTTAGTACTTGTTTGTGAAAGAGAAAATGATGGTTATGCTTAGGAAGCAGAGCAGGATTTCAAACTTACCCTGTGGCATGAACAGCAAACCTGTCTTGTTTTTCTAGCTGAAGATGAACTAGAACCTGCTCAAAAGAAACATCGGGAACAGCTGGCATATCTGGAGTCTGAAGAGTTCCAGAAAATCCTGAATGCTAGGTCCAAGCATGTGGGTGTCCTTACAGAGGTAAGTGCTTTGTACAAACACACTTGCAATGAGAGTTATAGTTCAGGATAATTACAGATAATTATCAGAGGGGAAGTCATGTTAGTCTGTATCCATACAAACAAGAAATCTTGTGGCACCTTATAGACTAACAGAGTTATTGGCACATAAGCTTCCATGGGCAAGGACCCACTTCATCAGTACAGGGCTGGAGGTGGGATCCATAATAAATGAGGTGGTCACATTAATCATAATTCTTAGTTTATTGAATGTATTTATAGCACTTTTCGTGGGAGGAACTCAGAATGTTTTACTTGATTTAAAATCAACCTATTTGCAAAATAAACTATTTATAAACTTTGTATTTTGTGAAATTGACATTGGTTCTAAAGCCCAGTTGAGTTGCAGCAGGAACCTGCAAGCGCTGATTTTTTTTTTCAGTTTATTGTAAAGGGCTAGTCACTGCTGTGGCACAAAAGACAAGTTTTGTGAAGAATTATTTTAATTTCCCTTTGTTGTCCCAAGCACAATCTTGCAAGTGTTCCCGAGGTGCTGACTGCTGACCCACCCTGAAATGCAGCTTAGCTGTAAGGCGTGATGGAAACCAGCACATTATTATGCAAGACAGAGCGGTTGAGGCATCCATGGAAGCAAACGATCATGGATCTGCTCCAGGGTGTGCACTGTGGGACAGCGGCAATGCAGTGCCAGCCAAGAGCATTGTGAAGGGCAGTCTGTGTGAAGCAGGACTAGTGTGACCACTGTGCAGTATTGCAGTTTGCACTGGTTCAGTGCCAGCAGTGCTGATTGCAGTTGTGCTCCTCTGATGTGGCTGAGGCTTCTGAGAGCCCAGGCTGACTTTACATAGCTCCATATTCTGTTCCACGGCTGCTGTTAATCTGGAATATCTCTGCTGAACTTTGGGTCTACGCTGCGTTTACTGTGGATACGTCTCCACTGCAGCTAAAGCGGTCGCTTCCAGCTCAGGCTGACATTCCCTTCTAGCTTTGATCGAGTCAGCCTGCTAAAAATAACAGTGTAACTGTGTCAGGATGAGCTTGCTACCCTTTGCACAGTCCTGTCTGAGATGCTGGGTGTGTACTTGAGCAGCTGGCCTATGCAGTGGTGGCTACACTGTTCAGTTTATAGCCTTAGTTTGATCGAAGCTAGCGCGGCAGTGTTCTGCCCATGCTGGAAATTACACCTCCAGCAGCCGTGTAGAGGCACCTGGAAAGGAGAATTTGACCTGCTGCATGTCATTTCACAGCTAAATTGATCAAAGTTGAGCTGAAGTGAGATCTGAAAGCACCAAAGCCCTCCTAGGTCCTGGTACAAGGGCATTTATACCTTGTCAGTCTCATTCACTATTTCCCTTTGACTCTTCTGCAGATGGTGCTAAACTAGCTGCCATAGAGCACTCTGTCCCCACCTTCCTGATGTGCACTTTATACCAACAGAGCATCAACGTGTAGCGCTCCTCCTCTTCCTCAAGTCTGTCTTGCTTCCCACATGTGCTCCCTCTCTGAAGTCTCCATGATCCCCACTTTCTAGAAACCACAAGACCCCATTGTGGTAGGCACTGGACAAACACAGAACACCAAGCCCGTCCCAGTCCCAAAGAGCGTGCAGTCTAAGCAGTTGGTTTGTAGTGCACTAGCTGCTGTCAAGATTCATATCTATGGAGTTGCTTAACTCTCCAGAAAATGGTCACATGCCTGTTTGGATCCATTTCTGTGTTGTAACCGTGGCCGTGGGCTGCGTGGGTGAACGTTCAAACCATTGATCCTAGCATCTAGTCCAACTTGCAGAGCCCAAGCCTTTGAATAAAATCTGGGCAGTGGTACAGGCAGTCGTGTAGACAGAAAGTACCCTTCCCACTGTGTCAGTATTGCAGCAGCACCCTACAATGGTCTGAGGGGCACCATGCTGCTGGAGATGAGATGTGTAAACCTGCATTCTTCCCAGGAGCTTGCTGACTAGGGTGACCTGGGCAAATCCCAGTTCAGGTTATCCCATATGCCTCCCTGCCCTTTACATTTCATTACTGCTGTGAGTACTGTACCCAAGTTGGGTGTTAGCTGTTAAACATCATCTGAGATCGGCCTAAGAGCTGGCTGCATTTCAAGAGTGGTGGAAAAATGGTGTGTACTTTATATACTGTAGTTTATCAAGCAAGGACTGCATCCAAGGTGGATTATTCGGTGTTCTGAACATTCATTTGACTTGCTGAGTTTTCAGTCTCTCCCAGGCGGTATGTGGCAGTCCTGGCCATCTCACAAGCTGGAGAGCTGCTTGCATTGTTTCTAGGTGTGCTGTTTGCCTACCATTCGACAGTGCCTCTCTTGTGTTCTGGCAGGCTGAGGCTGAGCAGCAGGAATGCTACTTTGAACCTCTGGTGAAAAAAGAGGAGCTGGAGGAGAAGATGAAGAACATCAAAGAAGTGAAGTGTCGGGTTGTGACATGTAAAACGGTGAGTGACAGTGGAGCAGGAAGATACATTGTGCAAGTTGATTGGCTTGAACTGGTTTTGAGTGAGAAGTTAAACTGCTGTCTCTGCCAAAACTGGGATTCATGGTTAGCAAGAAAACAACTTGGTCCTTAGGAATGTTCTTGGTGACACCAGCTGGAGCAGGGAGCGATACTGAAAGAGTTAGACCTTTGGTGAAACAGCACAGATTTTAGTATAGCATTTGAAATTGCCAGAAGCAAAGCTAAGTGCCCCACTGCGTAAATTGCTCCCAAAAGCTGATTACCAGGTTGTCTCACTTAGGTCAGACTTCATAGTCTGTCATAATTCCTGACAATCTGAATCATGGTGTTAGAATCTGGAATCATCTAGGACTGGGTGAAGAATGTACTCAGGTGCCTTCGAATATAGCAAACGTCTGGTTCTTTGATCTGCGTTTCAGTGACTCCGTTGGAAATGACAGAGGGGCTGCTTTGGCATCAGTTAAAATACCATCGGGCAGGAGGAAGTGTCTTCCTGCCTGAATAGTCTGAGCTGCTGACATCCTTTCCCATTGCAGCATCTGTCTGTCAGTCGCTGCACAGAAGGCTGTTTGTACTGGAGCATTCACTGAGAACCTACAAAAGGAGGTTCTAAAGAGGGGGAAGAGCAGAATGGGAACGGTTCAGAGCCAGTTCTCCTGTCAAGCAAGCTGTCCTCTGGGCATGAAAGAAAGGGGAAAGTGGGAGGTGGGGCATTCTTCTAATCCCCAATGAACACTTGGTTCTCAGCAGAATAAAGCTTCTTTCATTTATTGTCCTCCCCAACTGCCTCTTCTCCTTGCAGTGTAAATACACCTATTTCAAGCTCTTAGAGACATGTGTGAAAGAGCATCATGAATACCACTGGCATGATGGTATGAAGCGGTTCTTCAAGTGTCCCTGTGGAAACAGAGCCTTATCTCTCGACAGGCTACCGAAAAAGCCTTGCAGGTAGGAGGGGCTCCCCCAGCACATGTTGGCAGGTGCAATTACACCAGGCACAGTGTGGCATAGTGACAGGAGCAAGTGCTAATGCCCAAAACTGTTACCAAACTCCTAATGCCAAACTTCTGCTGGTGAACATTATGGGAGGGATTTGGGTTATAGATCCTCTGTACAAGGCACCAAGTTAACCCCAGATCTAAGACCAAGTCTACACTACAAACTCACATCGGTGCTAGAGGGTTTACCTGGCATTCCTCCCGTCCTTGTAGTGGGGCAGGAGCCAGGGCAGGGGGCAGTGAAGTGTATGTGAGGATGAGGAGCTCAGGACAGGAAGTGGGGGTTGCAGGTGGCATGCGACAGGGGCAGGGGAGGTGGGGGGCTCAGGGTAGGGAGTGTGGCGTGCGAGAGTCCAGGCAGGGTCTAGGAGTTATGGGGGGATCAGGGCAGGATGTGGGGGACAAGTGTCTGGGAGTCTTGGAAGGCTTACTGGGGCCACCTGTGGCAGTGAGGGCAGTGCTTCCCAGAGGGCAGCTGCTCCCCATGGTGGCTGTGGCATCGGGGCTGACCCGAGGCAGCAGGGACCATGCAGGCTGGCTGTCCCGCGCTCTTCTAGGGGCTCACCCACTTGCTGTTCCCTTGTGTCAGAGGGGTCGCCGTGTTAGTCTGTATCTTCAAAAACAACAAGAAGTCCTGTGGCGCTTTTGGACTAACAGATATTTTGGAGCATAAGCTTTCGTAGGCAAAGACCTGCTTCGTCAGATGTTCCCTTGTGGTCATTCACGAGTATAACTGTCCCTTTCCATTTGATAGGAAAGAATGCCACTCTATGCCCATCCCGTTGTCCTGGCACACCCAAACCCTGGCCTCACTTTAAGTTAGGATAAGAGGAAGCTGCAGACCAAATTTGATGGTCCTGGCTCTTGCTGTTTAGGAGTTCTTGAACAAACAGCCTCACAGATGGAGGGACGGACAGGTAGACACACACTCTCAATTACATAGTAGATAACTCTCTCGCACACGGTGTGACAAATCTGCACCTCTGAGCAACCCAGTTATACTGACCCGACCTCTGTGCTCCTTCTCCCCGCCTCCTCCGGCACTGTTGGTGGAAGAGGTGCTCATGTCTAGAGAGGTGCTGCCTCTCCAGGAGGTGGATTAGCTATGCTGAGTGGAGACTTTCCTGTTGGCAGGGTGACCGTATCTCCCATGGACACATAGGGGACTGGGGGGCACTCCCCCAAGCCTCAAGGACGCAGCAGAGGGGAAGCAGCCCTGGAGCTCACGCTCCCTTCCCCAAGCCTTGGGGAAGGGGAGGGTAGCTAACCTGCTGGCTCCCTCTGTTGCGGAGAGCATGTACAGACGTACAGTACATGCTCTCCAGCTGCGCCTGTGCAGCAAATATGGGACAATTAGTCCCTTTTTCTAAAATAAGTCAGGACACCTTTTTGGCGTCCCAAAAACTGGACCGTCCCACCAAAAAGGGGACAGACGGTCACGTTCCTGTTGGTAGTGTGGTGTTTTCGGTAAACAGCTGCAGCAGTGCAGGTGAAGCACCTAGTGAAGACAAGCCTAACACTCCACCTTCCCCTTGCAGTGCCTGCGGCCTCTTCAAATGGGAGCGCGACGGAATGCTCAAGGTAAGCTCGGGCAAAGCTTTCTGCGCGCAGTGGGAACTGCGCTGCTTCCCTTGGTGGGCTTTCCCAAGCTTTGCTTTGGTGCTAATGAGCTGCATGGCAAAGTGACGGCGTCTGGTTAAAAAATTAGCCCTTGTGAGTCAGGGCTCGAACCACCTCATGCCACAGTAAGATGGGAGGTCTTCCACTCATACTGAAGTACCAGTAATGGAATGATGTGGAGACTGACTGGTCCATATACTGAATGGTAAAAGGCCTCTGTAAAATCCCTGGTGGCCAGGCGTGGTGCTGCAGGTGTGCCTAGCCTTGCTTTCAGTAAATTTGTGGGTGGAGGGAAGCCAAACACACGCTCACAAAATGGGAGGGGCAGTTGTTACAGCAGATCAGGGTGCTGGCTCAGGGCTTCCACACTGCAAGTCGACAAAGCAGTCTCAGAGCCCTGTCAGCCTGGTCCCCAACCCCGAGAGAGCCGCCACCACCCGTTGCAGCCCACGGTGCTTCTAGTTGCCTCACCACTGTCCACCTTCCTCATCCCGTTTAAAGAGACAAGGCAAAGGACTAGCCCCCCACAACCCCCCAACTACCACCCAGGCTGCTTTGTTTGTGAGCTCCTGTCTGTCCCTTAAATGGGAGTACATTCCATACAGACCAATAGGAGGCCACCTGGAGAGTTTTTTTATTGTTCTCCATACACAGGGTTGCCAGATTTCGCTATTTTCTCTCCATGGTTTTTTATCCTGCCAGTATTGTTAAAGTGACACACATGTAAAACAAGGGCAGGTGAGGTGAGATGCCTGCTGATTGCACACAGCACTGACTGAGAGAGCCATTTTCTCCCTCTGCATTTAATCAAAACAATGCTACACCCTGCTGCAAGTTCTAGGCGCTCAAAGCGCAATTAACAAAACTCTCTCTCAGGAGACTGTCGTGCTTACGACAATCTGGCAGCCCACTGAGATGGAGGAGGGCCATCCATGTGGCTCGCTCACTAGCCTACATTGCTGGCACAGACACTCATGCAGATGTACAGTAATGACTTTGTTCTTCAGAGATGCAACTTCGTGGTATTCAACCTTTTGTCGTTTGCAAAGCCGTGAAACATTTTGAACGGAGATGCAGGTCCTGTTGTCTAAAGCTTCTTACCAGAGAAGTCTTAGACTGAAAACAGAGCAGAATTCAGTTACAAATGTTGCAAGTGCTCAGCACAGCAGTGGGTGAAATGTCAGAATGGGCACTAAACCGTGGGCTGCTCTATGGTAACGACACCACTTCTAGGTTCTGTCCTGTAGGTGGGGGTAGTTGCCTGCTTTTGAGCCCAAAAAATGGATTTCTGTTTGTTTGTTTTTTTTTTTAAAGCTTCATTTTCATAGTCTCCTTTTTGGATACCTCAGACGTGGTCTGTGGACCCCCCCACCACAGGGATCCATGGAGCATGAGCTGAAAAACACTGACTTAAATCAACAAAAACCAGGGAATTCCAGTCTCAAACTACTGTCCCAATCTGGAAGGGTCACTGGCAATTCAAAAATGATACTGTTGTAAATATAAAATATATTACCATCTTGCTTACTAATAACACTTCAGATTTTTAGATACTTAAGTTTTTTCTGTTTTAACATGGCACTATGTAAGCTGTTTTGGAGAAATCAAAGGGAACAGTCCTGACAGTGAAAAGAGACTGGTCAGTCTTTTGTGTTTCACGGCCAGTTCCTAGTCAAATTCATTTTACAAATTCTCTTTTTTAATGAATTAACATGACAAAGTTGTGTTTTGGGTTGACAACGCAGGGAGAATGTTAACTGGATAGTTTACTTTTAACTCTCACAGTTTTCACCAGGCATTGTAGTGTGCGTGTGTAAAATTGTTGTATGGGACTAACAAGCCTCCAATTTTATGCCTCAGTATTGTAAGTTTCTGTATTTATTGGCATCCTTAGTTCTATTATTTGCTTTTTCATTGTATATGTTTCTTATAACTGTCCCAGTGGGTGGTTGCACTTGGCGGGTTGTTTGTGGGAACTCTTGAAACATTGTCATGATTTTTATGATGTATGTAAATACTTCTTCAGAACTTCTAGCCCACCCATGGCTTGACATATTGCAGCTGGTTTTGCTTGGATTTGACTCTTTTGTTGTATGTTAATATTTCTAGGAGAAGAAAGGTCCGAAGATTGGTGGAGAAACTCTTTTACCAAGAGGAGAAGAGCACCCCACATTTCTGAACAGCCTTAAGTAATCCACCAGTGATTTTTCACAACATACCCTCATTTTTATCACTGAATTAATCCCTTTCACTTGTTTATCATAAAGCAATTGGGTGTTGGGTTTACTCGGACAAGCAGGGCGATCAATTTCTGTAATTTTTCCTCCAATGTATGGATTGGAATGTCCAGCTTTGAACTTTTTAAACTGATTGAAGGAACGTCTTCTGAATTTCTTCTTTGTGCCCATGCATTCTTAGGAACATGCTGTTCATAGTATTTAATTTAGGGAAGAGACATCCAATATCATGAAATCTGTACCAGGAAGTGGTTTCCTCCAGATCCTGAAGTGTCTATAGAACATTTCTTTCAAACTACCTCGCTGGACTTGTAAGACACAAATAATTACAGTCTTGGGGGCACCTCTGAAAGAGTTTGCAAATACTTGCAGAATGTCTGTGGTTCATGTAGTGGTACATCATAGGGAAGATGTCCATCATGGTATCTTAATTCAGCTATTCCAGTTCTAGGATGTTTTATAACATATTGTTCCAGAGTACATGAGGAGCAGCATAGAGCAGGTTGAATTTAGAGGTCCATGACGTGGCATGACACTGTCTATAGTTTCCAGAAATCCACAGCGCAAATTTCAAGCTGCTGGCAAGAATTCTTCCTGTGTCATGTTTTCAAACGTGCCTGTAGTACTTGAAGCCATGTAGGCCATTTTAAAAGTGGCAGCACTGCCTTCTGGCTGATTGCACCACATGCATCGAGGCCGCCCAGAGTTGTCACTTTCATGTTGATAACTTTTTATTTTTACAGCTGCAGGCCCAGAATGTGTTACTGATAAAACTGTATTTAATTTCTTTTAGTGAAACAGACAAGATTTTATCAGTGGCTTTAGTGAGCAGACAAATAACAGGCTATTTTCGATAGCTTTTAACCCTTGCTCAAGCTTTTTATAATATCCTTTTAAATGGGTACAAATACCTCAGCCTTTAGGACCCCACAGGGCCAGACTCCATGATGTAGCCAGCTATTGGGTATTAGTCACTCCACACATAGCTGCAGGAGCTCCTGAATGCCCAGTCTCCTGCAGAATTTCCCTAGAAATACTGACTCTGTTTAGCAAAGGTTTCCCTATTTGCCAGTCTCCCTGGAAGCAGCCCTGGTTTGTGGCTTCAGGCTCCTTCCGGTGCCTAAAACCACTAATATATTTGTAAATGTTCAGATCTAACTCCCAGAGACCCAACTAAGATTTGTTTACACTTATGTCAGCCTAGTTACATTGGTCAGGGCTATGAAAAAACCCTTCTTCGACCAACATAACAAAACCCCTAGTGCTGATGCAGATACATCAGAGGAAGAGAGCTTCTCTCTCGGTAACTGCTGTTCCTACGCCAACAGAAAGTCTTGATGTAAGAGCTGTCCCTGTGCTGGAGGCTAAACTGACCTATGCCAACGTAGCCTAGGGAGTGTGAACGCGCCCTATTGTGTCCAGGTGGACTTCTAGATTGAAAGCAGTCACGTTACCCTTTTGAGAACAGGCTATGCAGATGAGGAGTAAGTCATTTAAATTATAAAGACTTATACCTGTACTCTGCAACCACTCGTGTTCCACGTTGATGCTGTTGCCTTCAGTCTTGCGCATCCTATGTGGTTCAGAATCATTGCCTCTAATCTGCTGTGTGGAGCAAGTGTTTACTGCCATTTATTGAGAACTGTACATATTTAAGTGTTACTCTTTGAGGTCACTTGGAATCTTTGTAAATAAACTGCACAATAAAGAGCTCCTGGGGCTTTAAATGTTACAATTTGTATTACAATAAACGATAACTCCTGAAGAGCTTTTGGCTTTTAATCCGTTTTTTTAAGCAGATGGCTGACACAAGGAGCCAAAGTAGCTTGCTTTGCCCAAGTACACCCTGGTGATTCAGGCTCTGGCCCTACATGCTAAACAATATTTTCTTTTTCAGGACTGGGCTTTAAATTTAGGTTGACATGCCTGAACTCATAGCTAAGTGAGAAATGCACACCTGAGTGTCATAACTGTGCCATCCTAGCCTCAAGCGTAGGCATAGCTATAACAACAGAAGACTATAGGACAGTCTGCAAATACTCATCGACAAAGAATGAATGGACACAAAACAAACATCAAGAAACTCCTAACTCACAAACCTGCAGCCAGCACTTTAATGGAGTGGGCCATTCTGTTAATGACCTGAAAGTCTGTGTTTTACTGAAAAGGAACTTTAACAATCATTTACCGAGGGAGTGCTCAGAACTGTCATTTATATTCAAAGTCAACACATTAACACATGGTTTGAACTGGGCAGCAGTTACCTGGCCCATTGTAAGGACTCTTTTACATACTTTGTTTTATTTAACTCTTAACTTCCCCATCCCACAAACCCCCCCTGTCATCCCTCTGCTCTTCTGATTTGTCAACCTTGATAACAATTTTTCTGATTTGTCAATCTTGATGATAATTTTTGGACCTCTGTGCTTTATATATTGAGTCTGTGATCTGAAGAAGTGAGGCTGTCCCATGAAAATTCATCACCTAATAAAATGTTAGTCTTTAAAGTGCTACTTTACTGCTTTTTTTGTTTTGATAGAATACAGACTAACACAGCTGTCTCTCTGTCACTATTCAACAGAAGACTGTTTTCATCCACCTCAATACAATTGCTCTGGGATGTGGCGATCTTACAGCAACAACAAACTCTTTCAATCACTAGGCTGTATATATGGTATGGGGTTAGCTACACGGCGTAGATATGTAACTATGTGTAGACAGGGCCTCCAAACTGGTACAGTTCACTGCCAGTGCACAAAATCTATCACTGCGGAAGTTAACCTTAGACTGTAGTCTACAAATATAGATCTGCCTGGCTGTGTTGCTCAGGATTATCAAAAATTTGCATTCATCTGCCCTAGGGAGAGGGGTAGCTCAGTGGTTAAGTGTTGGCCTCCTTAAACCTGGGGTTGGGAGTTCAATCCTTGAGGGGGCTATTTAGGGATCTGGGACAAATACATTTTTTGGGGAGGGATAGCTCAGTGGTTTGAGCATTGGCCTGTTAAACCCCAGGAAGTGAGTTCAATCCTCAAGGAAACCATCTAGGGATTGGGATAAATAGGCATCAGGGATGGTGCTTGGTCCTGCCAAGAGGGCAGGGGACTGGACTAGGTGACTTCCAGTTATACACCGCCAGTCCTAGGAGGTGTGTGTATCTCCAATAAGCTTAGTGCATTTAAGCCAACCTAACCCTTTATGTAGACACAGCTAGTCAATGGAAAGATATTTCTTCTGACTTAGCTAGTGCTGGTTGCAGGAAGTGATGGTGGAAAAACCCTGTCCATTGTAGCACCAATAGTGTAGACATGCCCAGATTCATGAATAGCATCCTTCAGTGACTGCTAGGAAACCACAAAGAACTGGGCTTTCACTTTTCAGCTAAGGTAAAGCACTGAAGGAAGAAAGTCGTTTTGGCAAAAATTGTTTCCAAGTCCAGAAACAGAAATATTGTGTGCTGGGTTGTGATGTTAAAGAGCTTTACAGGCATATCCTTTAAATTCTATCAGTAAGGCAGATGCACTGTGATATGTGTGGCAAAACGAAATTGCTTCTTCAAACGTTTAATGTTCTCATCTTGTTAGGCATATACTTAGTTAGGACTGTTTCAAGTCAAGAGAGCCGAGAAAGGAAATACCTTAGAAAGGAGCAGCCAATCTCCTCAGTGGTGTTTGGAGCACGAATGGTAAGGCTCTGTATGCAAATGTGATAAGAGGATCTGGTACAGTGCTGTGCTTTGTCGAAGCAGTGGACTGAGTTGGAAAGATTGCGAGGTCATAGGCACTGGTTTGAGGGGTTGGGTGGTTAATGACCCTCAATCTTAGAGGTGGGCTGGGATTAATTAACAGCTGTAAGCAAAGAGAGTTCTTTGTGTAGGCTATAGAAAGTCAGGTGTGCCTGTAAAGACCTATGCTTTAACGTGCTAAAAACTGAATCAAAATCAGTCTGCTGCTCTCACTGTGACAGTCTGAGGCCTTGTTCTTAAGGCCTTTGGCTAAGTAGCAGATACAGCCATAAACTGGGAAACGCAGAGTCACACCCACTTATCAGCACTTGGGGTTGTGAAATCCTCATTTCTTTATTGCTTTGTCATTATGCTCCCACTTCTCTATTGTTTAGATGTACAAGCTCTGGCTCTTTGCTTCTGCCTGTACTGGAATGTGTTGCCTAGAGAAGTAGTGGAGACTTCATCCCTCAAGGTTTTTAAGTCCCGTCTTGACAAGGTCCTGGCTGGGATGACTTAGTGGGGGTTGATCCTGCTTGAAGCAGGGGGCTGGACTAGATGACCTCCTGAGGTCCCTTCCAGCCCTATGATTCTACGGCAGTGGGAAATAATTGTCTCAGAGGGGCAGCTGTGTTAATCTGTAGCTTCACAAAAAACAAGCAGCCATGGAGTACCTTAAAGACTAACAATTGTATATATTAGGCAAGACCCACGTCATCAGATTTGGAGTAACTGGTTAGATAATCATGTTACAATATAAAAACAACAAGGAGTCTTGCGGCTCCTTAAAGGCTAACAATTTTGTAAGGCATAAGCTTTCCTGAGTTGAAACTTATTTTGTCAGCTGCATGACATGAAAGATTTAGATGGTGAGCATACAGCAATGGGAGTGTTACATACGTCGAGGTGGATACGGCCCACTTCCAAAGGTGATGAGATGGTGAGAATAGCTAAAGTGGAAAATTACGTATTTTAATGAGAGAGCCTTTCCCTCTCTCTATTCTCTGTACATGCCAGGTTCCCCGGTAATCCCTGAGGCTGTGTCCCTAGGAATGGGGTGCAAAGGCGAGGGTAGGGGCAGAACAGTGTCAGGAAAGGGCAGGGCTTAGGGGCACAGGCAGGGCCAACCCCTGCCCTGGCTTGCCAGTACTCCCAGGCCAGATTGCACAATGTCCTGGCTGAGGCTGGCCTGTGAGTTTGAGACCCCTGATCTACAGTGCAGTTGTTCTAACATCTCTCCTGTATGCATCTAAGACATAGACGCATTACAGATGGGCCATTAAACAGCTTGAGCAATTTCACACGTGCTCAATAATGAGCCTTTTGCTGGCAGAGATAGAGTGACCAATACTAAAGTCCTTGAGAGAACAAACACAACCAGCACTGAGGAAATGCTACTAAGAGCACAACTTAGGTGGACCAGACAGCTCATCAGAACGACAGACCGCCAAAAC
This sequence comes from Carettochelys insculpta, assembly GCF_033958435.1. Lineage (NCBI taxonomy): Eukaryota > Metazoa > Chordata > Testudines > Carettochelyidae > Carettochelys > Carettochelys insculpta. The sequence goes on along the minus strand of NC_134137.1, from coordinate 366,433,316 downwards.
GTACGTATGTAGCACTGTCGGGGAGAGAAACCACTTCCAAGGGCAGCTGAAGAACAGCCTCCAGTGGACTGACATCAGTCGCAAAGAACTCGAGCGAATGGCTCAGAACAAGCCTCGCCGACAAGATCAACATGTGACAAGAACGACAAAATCATCTCCCGGCTGCCCATGAAAGGCACCACAGAGCTTCTGCATCACGCAGCATAGATGCGGATTTCCCTTGCCCTCAGTGCTACCAATGCCGTACGGCAGGGTGTGGGCTTCAGTCTTGTGTATACATGAGATTGGCAGCAATGGCATTGGCATTAGTGGTGGACTACTAACAGCAGTGTTTCCTCCGACCATTCCTAGGAATTGTGCATGCTGTCCTTTCACCATCACTTTCACCCAAGCTGCCTTCCACTTGGAAATGCTCAACTCATTGCTCCCCAGTTGTCAAAGCAAATCTAGAACAACCTCCCCTCTGCATCCCCCTTCACCCGGGTAGGTTTCTTCACCTTCTGAAATGAAAAAAATGCCGCCCATACATGTCAAGAACTTGTTGGATAATCTGTGCCCTGCTGTGTTATTTGCCCGACACGGCTGGGTAATTGAAATCCCTAATTACCATGAACTCCTGCGCTTGGGATGCTTTTGTTGTTTAAATAAAGCCTCATCCATCTCTTCTTCCTAGCTAGATGGTCTGTAGTAGGCCCCTGCCCTAATAGGATTGTTCTTTTTTGCCCTGTTAGCCTGACCAGGAGACTTTTGATAAGTCACTCACATATCTTCCATCTCAATCTCAGGCTAAGTGTACATACGCTCATCTCTCGCTATCCGAGCGCAATTGGTTCTCAACTTTCTGCTCGTAGGCGCAAAAAAACTCTTAAGAGGGACACCAAATTACCATTAAAATAAACGTAAAAGTCTCTGGTTCCAAGTGTTCCTAAGGAGTGGCAGGCAGGAGTTGGTGCTGCTTTTGAAAGGTAAGTGAACCTTGAGTAGGGGGGGTCGGGGAGTGTTAAAGGCTGGGGGCAATGTGGGGCCGTGAGCAGGAGGGAGGGTTAAAATCTGGTGGCAGGTTGGGTCTGTGGGGTGGGCAAACGGGGGCGGGGGGTGGAGTCAGGCAGCGACAGTTTAGGCATGCGGTCTGGTGGGCAGGCTTAAGGCTGCAGCAGTTTGGGGTGCGTGGGGCCAGCAGGGAGGGGTCAGGCGCGGGGCCGCAGGGATTCAGGCCGCTGTGGTTTGGAGCCACGAGGCCAGTGGCGGGGAAGGGGAGGCCAAGTTATGGGCGGGGGGGGGGGGGGGCTGAATGCCGCAGTTTGGAACCAGTGGTGGGGCGGGGGGTCAGCCAGTGGGGCCGCAGTGGGTGGGGGGTCAGGCTGCCACTATTTGGGGCTGCAGGGCTGATGTGGGGGTCAGACTGCAGTGGGTTGGGTTTGCGGGGCTGGTGGGTGGGTGGGGGTCAGACTATGGGGGGGTTGGAGCCGTGGGGGGGGGGTTAGGCTCATATTAGCGGGGGGGGGGGTCACTCATCAAGTGAGCTAAGGTAGGTATATGTGGCCCTCGTTTAAGCGAAGACTCGTAAATAAGGTAAGCATTTAACGAGGGCCGAGTATTTATATTTTATATGTAAGGCAACACCTCTCTTTTTTTTTTTCTGTGCCTCTCCTTCCTGTGCAAGTTGTACCCTTCTCTACCAATATTCCAGTCATGTATTGTCCCACTGATTTATACCTGGCAGCAACCTCAGACTACCAGAAGACAAGTATGGAGCATGCCAATTACCACATTCTGTATCCTGCCACTGATAACTCTGCTATAGTGTCAGGGACTGGCTAACTGGACTGGTGATCTGCCCCAGTATGGCAGTTCTTATGTGCTGCTACTTTGGTGTATTAGTTTTGGCCACACGTGGTGGTTGAAGTCGTCAAATCATTGGGCTAAGCTGCATTAGAATGCAATTCTGAATCTGAAAAAATGCACTCTAGGATGGGGGCATTAGCAGCGTTTGGAATGCCAGCTTATTGATCAGCTAGGCCTGGAATTCCTACCTGGGAAATGCTTACCTGGCTGTGGGATTATTTCTTTTTGCCATATGTGAACTGCCCACTATGCACGTCTAAGGGACAGAGTTAGTTCAAGCCCCTTTTATAATACAGTACATCACCTCTGACCAAACATTTTAATAGAAAACATTTCTCCCGTTTGGACTTCAAACTTCATCTCCCCTTTGGCACATGAGTTGAAAAGGGGGAAAAAAAGCTGAGCTGAATGGTCTTATCTTTCCCTTTACAAATGCTTTGAAAAAAGTGAAATCCGCCACCACTTTAACTTTCTGCCACAATTAGTTCTGGCTCATTAACTAGTACATTACCACAGTTTAATATGCCTTTTTGCAATCAGTAGCTAACCACCTTCATTTTTCTTTGTTTTCAAATTCAAGATTATACGAAATAGCAGCAATTATAGCTCAGATTTGTAATTGAAGGGCCAACCTGCCATTACAGGCACTGAAGCATTCAGCTTGCTTCCATGTTTCCATAAGAGCCTGTCTAGCTAAGTAAACTATCTCATTTTAGTGCTTGGCTGAGGTTGTTTTAGTGACTCGTTTCAATGCAACGCCTGGAAGAAAGTCCTTTGAACTTGTTTTAAGCTTAGTGCCCTCATGAAACCTTAATGTTGGTGTGCTTCTGGAGTCATTTTCTTTATTTTAAAAGAAAGTGCTTGTTTCCTGAGCTTTTGCACAAAGGTAGGTGTTTTGGAGGAATGCGCTGCAAAATGCAGAAATACTTCTGCATGCGTTAAATGTTGTGCTATTTGCTTACCTGACAGATTAGTGCAATTTTAAATGCAGCTAAAGGCCTCTGTTGGAAATGTCTGCATCAAATTATGAACTTCATCTTGTATTATGTGTTGGTCACATCTAATCTTGCCCATGGTAAGCTCCTTAAATTGTATTCTAGCCTTGGACAGATGCTTGGCACCTTGTTGAAGGACTATAACTGAGGACCCATTGAGTGAAATCAGGGGGCATTGCTAGTGGCCTACTTCATGTAACCACTGTTTTTCTATACAGGGTCCTGAAGTGGAGCAAATATGATAGGGAGTGAGATGGAGGAGCGTCCTTTTGAGCCTCTCTGGCCATGTTTCCACTACAAAGTTGTGCCCACAAAAGTTATGTTGGCCAACAATCACCACAATCCGTACATCATTTGCATTGGCACAGTGCATGTTTACCGGGAGTGCTTGAGTCCTAACACAGTGCAGTGCACCATGATAGGTACCCCAGCGAACCACTTGGCAACACATGGTGGGGCAGACGCAAGTCATCTTGACCTCAGTTTTATTTGTTAGGTAATGAGCTTCCATGGGTTCTTATTTCCGCTCCAGATCGAATGAAGTAGGTCTTACCCACAAAGGCCCATTACATAATAAATACATTTTTTAGTCTTAGAGGGCTACTAGTCTGCTGCTTTTATAAAAAAGAGTTATTCCCTTTTTTATATTTATTCACAAACTCTACAATTAACTAGATATCTTAGATCACCACTTAAGCATTTTTCTGCAAAACTAGGTACTTTTTCCCAAAATGGGTAGTCTAAGATCAGTAAAACTGCTGCAATGTCTTAATGCCGGAAAGTCCTGTACTACTGTGTTTTCTTTTAGGGCAGAATCCAAAGTAATGAAGAGCAGTTCTAGTGATCTCCTTATCAGCCTGTCAGCCTGAATCTGACTCAGCCACTGAAAGTCAGACTGGACCAGCTACTAACAATTTTCCTCTAAAAAGATTTTGTCATTTGGCTTGTGCATTAAGAGAAAAGTGGTTTAGAGAGAGATTTCCCTCTTCCAGCAGTCAATAAATATAAAAAAAGCCATTGAAAAACAAGTCTCTGTGGGGTAGCTGTGTTAGTTTGTAACTTCACAAATAACAAGCAGTCCTGAGGCACCTTAGCAACTAAGAAGGGGAAAAAAAAGGAAGCTGTCATCAGTAGGTCCAGTTAATGATGCTAATTAAGCTGAATGTGGCTCATTCTTCTGCATACTTCCAGGAGACGATGCTCCCTCAGCCCCAAGTTAAATGCCTATCTCCTTTTGAGGGATGGTGCACAGGCCAGAGCCCTCTCCTCTGCATTTCCTGTTGGCTGTTGCAGGTGATTCTGAACTCAGCTTGGTGGCTCATGTGAATCCCACTCTCAAGTGACTAACTCTCCCTGTGCACTATTTTGGGAGCCTGGGTATTTACTCAAGGCTGTGGTTTGAACTAGGGGTAGGAATTAGGCATTGCAAAATGAGTTTAAGCCCTCATCGTGGATCTAGCTCAAAGGGCCAGCTTTAAATTGTCCCCTCGCCTCCTTTCAAAGCACCAGGCTGCTCATTCGCCGATAATCTGTGGCCTCTCAAAACTTTTGACCCACTCTATGCTCAACCCTGTAAAACTTGAGTAGACGGAACTTCCATGACTTCATTGGCACTACTGGAATGAGGAAGGGGAGCAGAATTTTGCCCAGCATGGCTGCTCTGCTAGAGGTATGGTATATTAGCCAATACTTAGGTTAGGCGTAGTATATGCCACATTAGTAGGTATGATGTGTATGGAATTAATATAGGATGTACATGTAGATATTATGTTAACTGGGCACAAGAAAACATTATCCATTTTAGTATCATTAAATGTAATGTTTATGTCTAGGAACAAAGAATGTAGACCAAACTGACAGAATGGGGGATTCTCCTGGGAAACAATGACTCGGAATGAGATTTAGTGCTTAAGGTGGATAATCAGCAGAACAATCGTTCTTTTGGCCACAGTGTCATGCTGTGATTCACACAATCCTGGGATTTGTGAACAGGGAAATCTCAAGTGAAAGTCAAGAGCATTTACCTCTGTGGGAACTCATACAACTGCTGCTGAAATACTGTGAGCCACCCTAGTGCCCACAAGTTCAGACACATGTTAATTATAGAGGATTCAGAGAAGAGTCATGAGACTGATTAAAGGATTAGAAAGCTTATTTTATAATAACAGTATCAAGGAGCTCAATATAGTTTTCTTAGCAAAAAGGTTAAATATAGGGTGACTTGATTACAGGCTATAAATTATCGACCCAGGCAACAAATATTTAATCACGGATTCTTTGCAGAGACTGAATATAAAGCATGATTTTTTAATTGTGAGTTTATTCAACCCTTGGCTTCAGCCTAAGGTCATGGAAAAAAAATACCATGGCTAGATTTAGTTATAGTAAAAATAATGACCCTACATTGAATTGAAGACATTAAATCAGATAGTTCCTGAAGTCACTACAAGCTTTATTAAATGACTGAATAAAACTATATGCTGGACTATTGCGAGTGTGTGCAGTCACATCCCAAACTCATACAAAAGTTGAATCATAGAATACTAGACCTGGAAGGCACCTCCAGCGGTTATCGAGTCAAGTCCCCAACACTCACAGCAGGACAAAACACCATCTAAATCAGCCCTGACGGGTGTTTGTCTAACTGCCGTTAAATACCTCTGCGGCCGATTCCACAACCTCCCTAGGCAATTTATTTTAGCACGTCACTACCCTGAGAGTTAGGAAGTTTTCCTAATGTCCAGCCTAATCCTCTCTTGCTGCAATTTAAGCCCATTGCTCCTTATCCTACCGTCAAACATTAAGGAGAATACTTTTTCTCCCTCCTCCGTATCACACCCTTTTTAGATCCTTGAAAGCTGTTATGTCCTCTCTGTCTTCTCTTTTCCAGCCTACACAAACCTAGTTCTTTCAGTCCTCCTTCAGAAGTCATGTTTTCTAAACCTTTAATAATATTTTGTTCTTTGGATCTTCACATCTTTCCTAAAATGTGGCATCCAAAACTGGACACACTACGCAAGCTGAGGCTTAATCATTGCAGAGTAGAGCTGAAGAATGCATCCTAGAATCATGTTTTTGCTTTTTTTGTTTTTTTGGGGGGTTTTTTTGGTACTCATTCCTAGAAAATAATTTCCTGTTTTGTATGTGAGAAACTGATTGTTTCTTTCTAAGTGGAGTACTTTGCATTTGTCCTTAGTGAATTTCATCCTATTTGCTTCAGACTTTCTCTAGTTTGTCCAGCTCATTTTGAGTTACAGTAGACCCCCGACTTACGTGGAGGTTGCATTCTTGAGCAACCCCCTCCGTAAATCAAATTTCAAATAACTCGGGGAGCTAGGAAACTGACCAGTACAGCCCCACTGGTGCCTGGCTCCTGGCTCCCCTGAGTGGCAGGCAGCCAGGTGCCAGCTCCCCACCACTCTGAACTGCATTGACCCAAGATACACACAACTTGAGTGCACGTCTCTCTCGGTTTTACTGTACAATCCTATTCTCTAAACCACTTGCAATCCCTCCCATCTTGATATCATCTGCAAACTTTATAAGCATCCTGTCTGTAATACTATTGCTTAAGCCTTGTATTCCATGTGGAGCACAGGTCAGCTACAAGTCTCCTCCACTTCCCTCTGTCTTGAGACAAACTTTCTAGTGGGCTCCAGGAGTCACCCAGTTGTTGTCTTTCAAACTCAGGAGACCATCTCCATGTTGTCCCAGATCTTCCTCTTTTGTGTTTTCCTTGCGGGTCCATGTGAGAGCTTGATGGACTATGCTGGATGATGGTTTTCTGAGAGTGTGGCCTAGCCATCCCCACTCTCTTCTCTTGAGTGCAATGTCAATTAGAGCTTGTCCTGTTCTGTTCCAAAGCTCCTCATTTGTGACCTAGTCTTGCCATTGATGTGAAGGATGTACCTCAGGCATCTGTTCATGAATGTCTGTAGCTTCTGTTTTGAAGACTTTTTAATACTCCAGGTCTCACACACTTTTCACGTTTGTGTTTGAAGATCTGTAGTTTTGTCTTCACAGGTATTATTTGTGAACTCCATATGGGACGGAGAGTCTTGAATGCAGCTGTTGCTTTCCCTATCCTGGCAGTAATATCCTTATCTGTTCCTCCATCTATCACCATAATACCCCCCAAATAGGTAAATTGCTCCTCATCTTCCAGGTCATCCCCTCTCAGTCTGATAGTGGTGGTGTTGGACTCGTTGATCCTCATTGTCTTGGTCTTTCCCTTGTTAATGCTCAGTCCAGTCAGTGAGGTGGTTTTATCTAGTGTTGTGATCTTTTCTTTCATGTTCATGTGAAAGGAGAGCAACGTCATCAGCACAATCAATGTCCTCTAGCTGTTTGAAAAGTGTCCACTGAATGCCTCATTGATGGCCATCTGTTGTCCTGTCCATTGTGATCAAGAACAGGAAAGGTGACAAGAGGCACCTTTGTCGCACATCCTGATAGTATGCTGATGGATTCTGTCGAGACACCATTGTAAACATTATCTTAATCATTGAGGAAGATATTAGACAGAACTGGTTCCAAACCTGAGCCCTGTGAAACCCCATGTGTTAAGCTTTTCCTGCGTGACTTTGAACGATTGATAACTAATCTCTGAGAACGGTTAGCCAACCAATTATGCTCCCACCTTATAAGAACATAAGAATGGCCATTACTGGGTCAGACCAAAGGTTCATCTAGCCCAGCATCCCGTCTGCCGGCAGTGGCCAGTGCCAGGTGCCCCAGAGGGGGTGGACCGCAGACAATGATCTAGCAACTTGTCTCCTGCCATCCATCTCCAGCCTCTAACAAATGGAGGCCAGGGACACCATTCCAACCCTCTGGCTAATAGCTTTTTATGGACCAAACCCCCAAGAATTTATCTAACTCTTCTTTGAAGTCTCTTATAGTCCTAGCCTTCACAGCCTCCTCTGGCAAGGAGTTCCACAGGTTGACTGTGTGCTGTGTGAAAAAGAATTTTCTTTTATTAGTTTTAAACCTGCTACCCATTAATTTCATTTGGTATCCTCTAGTTCTTCTATTATGGGAATAAGTAAATAACTTTTCTTTATTCGCTGTCTCCACACCGCTCATGATTTTATATACCTCTATCATATCTCTCCTCAGTCTCCTCTTTTCTAAACTGCTAAGTCCCAGTCTCTTTAACCTCTCCTCATATGGGACCCCTTCCAAGCCCCTAATAATTTTAGTTGCCCTTTTCTGAACCTATAGTAGCACCATATACATTGCATGTCCCTACTTTATTGATGAGAAGGTAATGTGAGACTATGGCTACATCTACACCCACAAAAAACTTCGAAATGGCCATGCTAATGGCTAAATTCAAGAATACTAATGAGGCACTGAAATGACTATTCAGCGCCTCATTAGCATGCCACTGGCCAAGGTACTTCAAAAGCGCCGAGGTTCTCTTGCCCGGGGTTCGTCTACACTGGGGTCCTTTTTGAAAGGACCCTGCCAGCATTGAAATCCCCTCATTCCTATCGGCTGATAGGTATTCTTTGATTTGGCCATTAGCATGGCCATTTCGAAGTTTTTTGTAAGGGTAGACATGACCAATATCAAATGCTTGACTAAAGTCTAAGTATACCACATCTACTGCTTTCCTTTCATCCATAGGCTTGTTATCCTACCAAAGAAAGCTATCAGATTGGGTTGACATAATTTGTTCTTTACAAATCCATGCTGTTACTTATTACCTTATTATCTTCCAGAGGTTTGCAGATTAATGCCTTAATTATTTGCTCCGTTACCTTTCCTGGTATGGAAGTTAAGATGATTGGTCTGTAGTTTCCTTGGTTGTCCTTATTTCCCTTTTTTTATAGATAGGAATTATATTAGCTCTTTCCAGGCTTCTGGAATCCCTCCCGTCTTCCATGACATTCTAAGATGATAGCTAATGGCTCAGATGCCTCAATCACTCCTTGAGTATTTTAGGATGCATTTCACCAGGTCTGGTTTACTTGAAAACATCTGACTTTTCTAAGTAATTTTTAACTCATTTTCCTATTTTAGCTTCTAAACCCAGGCTACGTCTACACTAGCCCAAAACTTCGAAATGGCCATGCAAATGGCCATTTCGAAGTTTACTAATGAAATACATATTCAGCACCTCATTAGAATGCCAGCAGCTGCGGCACTTTGAAATTGAGGTGGCTCGCTGGAGCGCAGCTCATCCAGACGGGGCTCCTGTTTGAAAGGACCCTGGCAACTTCAAAATCCCCTTATTCCTAACAGCATGGACATTTTGAAGTTTGGGGCTAGTGTAGACATGGCCCTACTTTCTTTCCGCCAGCATTCATGATTGTAGGCATCCAATCACCACCAAACTCCTTTGTGAAAACCAAAACAAAACTTCGTTAAGCAACTGCCATTTCCACATTTTTTGTTATTGTTCTTCCCCCTTCATTGAGCAATGGGCATACCCTGAAGCTCCCACATTGCACATCCTGCGTAAGTCGTGGCATACATTGAGCAATATACGCTAATATAGCAGTAGCTCACAAAAACATGCGTGTGCCTTAGGCGGATGTTTGGAAGTATGGAGATGTGGATGCTAATCCTATATCTGCCCCGCCAGGCTTCTTGTGTGATCATGGTGGGCGTGAAAGCCAAAACTGTTGATGGATTATTTTAGGCATCAATTTGGAACAACTTGGGTTTTCAGACGTGCTGAGCAGCCAGAATTCAAGACAGAGGCCCTGGAAATACAGGTGTGTTTGGCTAAATTTCTAAATTGCCCATGGACGTATGGGTGTGTATGTCTAAATTTATAAAATTGATTCAGGTCTCCAATTAGAAAGTAGCTACAAAAGAGCAAAAATATTACTCTTGCTCAAGGATACTGTAACATGGACTATGTGTGCATCTGAGTACTTTCTGAGCCTTAACCAATTTATCCTGACAACAGCCCTGTAAGGTAGGGAAGTACTATTATTGCCATGTCACTGATGGGAAACTGAGACACAGAGGCTTTGCCAAGGTCACAAAAGTATAACCTTGCACTAACAGAGAATTTTGCATTGATTTTTTTTTTTAAATGAGAAAAATACTTTAAAATTGGGGAAAAGTTAGGAAACACTTGTGGCACCCTGAGCTGTTAAGTCCATTACATTTTAAAGTTGTATGCATGGCTAAGCCTTTTAAATCCTTTAAATGCACAATAGGGGCTCATCTGCATACATGGCTCAATCTAATTCTTGACCTTCCCCCCCACCCCTCCACTCTCTGATTTGCTCACCTTAATTATCTTTTTCTGATTTGTCCTCATTGCTTACTGTTTTTGGTTCTCTGTGTCTTAAATATTGAGTCTGTTCTGGTCTGGCTATGGTCTGAAGAAGTGGGTCTGTCCCACGAAAGCTCACCTAATAAACCATTTTGCTAGTCTTTAAAGTGCTACTTGACTGCTTTTTGTTTTAAATGCACAAGTGTGTAAAGCTTCCTTAAAGCCTCAAGATGTAGGGTGTGACTTAAAGGCCTGGAGGACTGATGCAGGCTGTAGATAAGGAGGGAGCAGCTGCAGGCTGCTGCAGTTTGGAAGACGCTAATGAGGTGCTGACATGAATATGCAATGACTCATTAGCATAATAGCTGTCGTGCATGATTCAAAAGTGCTGCTTTCGGAATGCACATCACCTGTGTAGACAGGGGCCTTTTGAAAGGACCCCCCCCCCCCCGCCCCTATTTTGAAAGCCCTGTCTTCCTAAGAGCAAATAGTCATAAGAGGAGTTCAAAGTCTGGGGGAGGATGGGGGGGCGGGGGTCCTTTCGAAAGACCCCCATCTGCACAGGTGGTGTGTTCCGAAAGCACCATTTTGAATTGTGTATGGCCACCATTATGCAAATGAGACACTGCATATTCATATCAGCACCTCATTAGCATCTTCCAAACTGGTTTATTAACATGCTCCCTTCTTTCAGAGTGGGCATGTGTAGGTGCAGCTGTTACGTTTTTTACTCTTGTTTGTGGGACAATGAGCACAGCCTAGTAATAAGGTTGTCTGACATGTTTCACTGTAACACCGTATTTTCAAGTATCCGAGGGGTAGCCGTGTTAGTCTGCATCTTCGAGAACAACAAGAAGTCTTGTGGCACCTTATAGATTAACAGATATTTTGGAGCATAAGCTTTCGTGGGCAAAGACCCCATGCATCTGACGAACCATATTTTCAGTTGTTTGTGACTTTGCCAACCCAAATATTTGGGCTGTGCTTTGTATCCCTCAGGCAGAAATACCTGTATTAAATGGCTGCCAAAGTAAGGCTACAGAAATATATGCCATCTTGCCCACGGTCAGACATTCTTGTGACCTATGCTTTGAAAAGCTCTGATCTGAGGCAAATATGCAGGCACTGGCTTTCCTCCGGTGCTCTGCCCTTCTGCTATGATGCCCCTCCCAGAGCTGGAGAAGCAGGACTTGCACCTGAACCATGTCATTTCCAATCTCCCGCCTGGCAAATGAGTCAGAGGTGGCCTCTCTCAGCCCGGACTGCCCCTTACCCAGCTGTCAGCCCCTTCAGTCCTGCCTCCCCCTTGCCTGCCTGTGAAAGAAGGGCAGTGGTGACAGTATCTAGGGGTTCCTTTCTGTCAGTACAACATAGAACCGTCTCATCAGGAATCTAGGATATTTACATACCACCCATGGGCACCTCTTCCCCACTAGCGAGCATGGACTCTGAAAGTAGAAAAGAAACTTTAATAAAAGGAGGGAAATAATTCAGTGTTAGTCTAGGAAAACCTGCAAACAGGGTTCATAGCCATGAGGCATCAGTAAAAGACCCACCCAGTGGGTTGGGCAATGCCCCTTCTCCCTCAGGTTCTTACATCCAGCAACCCAAAATTCCCCTTAACGCACCTGACCCTTCTCTGACTCACGGCCTTGGTCAGTGTAGCCCCAGAGTTCAGAGGCACATCCCCAGTGTTCACCTCCCATCCTGGGTGGAAGGGGGTAAAGAAATGCCTTACTTGGTCTCCTGCTTGGGCGCTCTCTCACTGTCCCTCTCCGCCTGCCACCATGCTGGACACTTGTTGGTCACGCCTGACAGCCACCTGCTTCCTGCTCTCTGCACTTGCCCATCTGCTGACTGCCACCACTCCTTGCCTCTGCTGCCCTGCTCACTGCTCTCACTGTGCCTCTACACCAGCCACTTGTTCACCAGCTGATAGTCAGTCACCTTCTGCTGCCACTGGCCACGCTGCTTCTGAGACCAGTCTTAGTAATTGTCTGTTCTCTGCAGGCAGGGCAGAAATACAGTCCTACCACAACTGGTTTCAGCCCTGAAACATTAAAATAATGAAGAAGCTGCTAATTGTGCTGGCTTATTCCTCCTTAGTTTCAAATAATTATACTCTGTGTTAGGATTTTATTGTGAACCTCATGGTATTTGGTGGCGTTCTTAACCCCCAGCTCCCAGAGTCCTCTGATTGCAGAAGAATCTCAGCTTTCAAGGAAGCTTTTGGCCCCTAATGGCTATGGAGGAAAGCCTGAAAATATGACTGAAGTGCACCCTCAAGGCCCAAGAGCACAACAACAACAAAAAAAAAGCATTTAAAAATCATCAGTTTAAGCCAACTTCATTAGTTATGTGGGTCTGATTGCTGGCGTTTTAATATTGGGGTTGGCATACTAAAATTGTTTACATTTGTTAATTAAATGTGTTAAAATAAATAAAACAATGATTTCAACCATTTTTTCCTGTAATCTTGTAGCCAAGCCATTTTCTTGTTAACTTTTTTTTTTTTTCCAATCTGTACTGAACTTAGACAGAAAGAAAAAACTTGATTTTTTTTTCCAGAAAAACTTATTTTTCATCATAAAACAAGACTGGAGAGTTTTGTCCCAAAAGTTTCCAAAAATTATGCGCATGTTCAAACAGCAAATTATCACAGAAAACATGTTTCATCTTTTGCAACAAGGGTCTGCCCACACCCCTGGAAGGCAGCCCCCCCCTCTGGTGCATGATGCAACTCCTGGTCAGGCAGTGAAGAAGACCAATGAAATTATAGGACTGTATATAAACAAAATTCAATTAATTAATACTAATCTGTTGGCCCAGGTATTTTATCACCATTGTACCTGATTTGTTACATGAAGTGTTTTTTTTTTCACTTTTCTTCTTAATACAAAAATATCATAGAATATTTCAGCGTCACAAATGATCATGCTCTTCATTGAATAATGCAACCGGAAAACGATAGGACCTCCGGCAGCATAGAGCCTGCTGCTGTGGTGTTGGATCAGGACTCAGACGGAAGCACGCCAGCAACTGCTCGACCACCAGCACTACTTCCTCCAGCATCATGGGTTTTGCTTGAAGGACACCTACTGACCCTGGCATCAGCCCACCCCTCAGAGGTGGGTTAATTTTATGTCATATAATTAGTTTAGTGGTGTTAGTTTCATAGTATTGATGAGACAAGTGGGTGCGTTAAATCTTTCCTGGATCAGCTTCTGTTGGTGACAGAGACAAGCTGTTGAATATATGAAAATATGACCTTACCCACCTTCTCTTGACAACTTTATGTTCATTAGTATTGTTTCTCCTTTATGAACTATTATGTTTAAGGAAATCTCATGCTTTGAAGTGTAAGGACAGAACTTCTGAATTTTGCATGTGTCCATTGTTGGCTCTTTCATCATCTTTGGCTATCAGCCACTACCGACATCAGGATGCTGTGCTCTGTCAGGTCCAATGTGGCAAGTTCTGCCATGTGCTCTTGTGTTTCCACCAGCAGGTTGAAATGCAAAAACTGCATGTGGTTAATTGTTTAGGTGGCTAATAAACATCATTTTAATCAAGGGAAAAACAGTGATATTTTGTCTTTATATGGTGGGCAATTCATCATTCGTAAAAGCAGACAGGATCCAGACAACGCTGGTGACTTGACCATTTCATGTACTGTACATAGAAATGTGACACTCAACTTGTGCCAAAGTGGCAAGGCCCGCAGGGAATTTGGAATACAAACCATCCATTCATTGAATTCTCTGGCTACGATGCCAACTGCACAGCTCCAGCCTTTATGTTATTTATGTTTAAACCCTTATGTACATTCCATTACCTGACTGCTGCCAGCACAATTTTTCTGTATCTCAGAATGTCCAGGCCAGCATGTGAATCTTTGCCTCTCAATCTTCATCCCTGAAAGAGAGAGATCACCCCTGTTGCATGTGAAAAAATCTGCCCCTTTCCCTTCACTCAGGTTGATTCTGTGCTGCCTTTTGATACAACAGGCAATGGGAACAGTTGCCACAAACTGAATTTTTGTATTTCTTGACTTTAAATCATGTTGGAGCTTTTGCCTCTATCCTCCTAGAATTTACAATGTCTGTCTAATATACGTTACACCGATACAGCAGAAGGTTCAGGTATTTGCTCCTATAAAGCTCTTGCCTCTAGTGGACAAAGGTACAACAAGGTCCAATGTCTGGAAGCTGAAGTTAGACAAATTCATCCTGGGAAAGAGGTGCAAATATTTAAAAGCAAAGTACTTACTCACTGGAACAATGACCAAACAGTTTGATAGATTCTCCTCCTCTTCAAATCTGGGAGTTAAGACTCGATGTCTTCCTAAGAGAGTTGCTGAAGTGTGGGCCTGATGCAGAAATCATTGGGTGACTTTCCATGGATTCTGCTGTGCAAGAGGCAATTGCAATTGTTCGTACCAGCATTCAAATCTTTCGACTTATTCCCAGAATGTAATTTTCTGCCAGCTGTTTCCACAGATGATGTCCCAGGCAATGTTTACATTCTTTTGGAGCACTGCAAGAAGTCAGACAGTTCCAATCAACTATTAGATAAAGTGTGTCTTCCTGGGCTAACATTTTTTTTTCTTTTCTCTTGGGTGGTGGTGTCAACTCCCACCTGGAGTCAGGGAATCTGTCTCCTTGTGAAGACCCGAGTTCTCAGTTGTACTAAGACCCCATCACATAGTGCTGGCAGCATAAAGGGGTCTTAAAATTGGTGTATATTACATAGCATTTGGAATTATGTCACTCTGATCTGCTGGAAAGGCACTAAGTATGTGTTCAGAGCTGCGGATATGGAGCAGCAGCACAGTCAAGCCTTGTTTATCTTAACACCATGTGGAATATGAAAATAATGTGGATACAGCTGGGAGGCGTTTGGCTCCTTAATGGTTCTGATCCAGGTCAAGAGATATGGGTTGCCCAGGCCACAGTTGTCCAAAAATTCTTATCTAACATGAGGTGATATCTCTTGAGAACTCAGGTCTTTATGGTTATGTTCTCAGTGACACCCTGTGGAGTGGCATTGCCTTGGTTGCACATAGAATCATAGGGTCAGAAGAGACCTCAGGAAGTCATCAAATTCAACCCCTGCTCAAAGCAGGGCCAATCTCAATTAAATCACAGTGGTAAAAGACTGGAACATCACAAACCATTCTGCTAGTAAAACACCAGCTGTAATAGTATCTGGTGCCTTCTTTCTTAGCTGGGCTGTCTCTAGAGGACTACCAGAAATTAAAAAGCACTAAGACTTTATTATAGGTAGTCAAGTCACTCGATTTGACGCTGATACTGGCAGAGAGTAGATATGTCCAGCACAAAAGTGCTTGTTTCAGAGTTTAAATGCATTTTAACCTATATGAAATAGATAGTAAAAATAATACACAGTATAATCTTTTGCTTGTAATAGTCATCTCCCAGACAGGCTATCCCAGCAACTTGTCAGTTTGTAACTGTTTTCCATCAAAATGCTGATGACCACAGGATAGGTCTCATCAAGAGGTTTTTCAGAAATCTCCTTTGGTCTGGCAAGGAACAGCCAACTGAAGTTATATCCAGGGCCCCTCCTCTTTCTCCCAGTGACATACAGTGCCCAGCATCCTTTTCCAGTTAACAGGAGGGATTTGCAAGCAGATCTCAAGAAACTTGTGGTAGTCACTATTTTACTGAGGAGTCGACAGGAGCTCAACAAAGATGAACTGGAGACAAACCCTTTTCCTCTCTTGCCTTGCAACTTTTGTACTCTTGGTTGGTATGTATGAACCTGAGTAAAAATAATGGTAAAAAATGGTGTTGTTGGGATAACATCTTATAAGAACACTAATTTTCCATATTGCTAGTCAAATGATCAAGAAAGGGAATGTGACAATCTAATCTAATCCTCTGTCATCTATTACAGTCTCTAAAGGATTAAAGCATCAAGCTATACTATGAATACACAGACAATTTTTTTAATATAATGGGGATAAACTGGGCTAAATGCTCTTATAGAGCTTGTTAATTGCTATTTTTATGGTTTCTTACAAAAACAAAAACCAGTGGGGACAAAAACGTGTCTGTGTAGCTGCTGATTGTACTGTGGTTCTTGCTGTTTAAAAGTGAATTTCCCAGGCAGGTTGTTATTGGACTGCAGAGTTTCTGGGGTTTTAGCAGGTAGCTGCTTTCAATGGCTGCTTGAGGTTTTTCCTGTGGAATGCTGCATTCCTCCACTGAAGTCAATATTTGTGCTGTTGTCGTCCAGTTCTTGAGGAAAGCAACGGCGCTGCTGTGGACACCGGGAAAGCCGCTGGGGAAAAGGACAAGGAAAGTAAGTGAAGATGCACATTCAATGGGGGAAGTGGAGAAAAGTTGCTCATATGCCTTTCAAATGTACACGGACACCTCTATTTATTAGCTCTGGCTAATCAAGTCCTTTCTGCTTTCAGGCATGAAAAAGAAGATATTTATACAGGAATCAGACGCCTCTAACTTCTTCAAAAAACGTGGCAAAAGAGCCACCAAGTCCAGAGACGAGCTCACTGGTGAGGCTGCTTGGGAGTGTTTATGGGAAGCTGTATTTTCTTTGCCTCTCTTTCATGTCCTGGCTTCCCTTGAGACAGCCCTGTGTTGGTTGCCTCTCTCTAAAAGGCTTTATTCAAAGCTGTTGTTGTTTCTTTTGGATGACAACAGGTTCCTTCTCCATGACTGACTTTTTAAATTACAGAATATACCTACAACCAGCAGTTCTGGGGGAACCAGAAGGACTAGTGGGAGGAGAAAAGGGGAGATGTCATTGTTATGAATTTAATATAACTAATGTGGGAGAGTGATAAAAATTTGAACTGTTCAGACATCCAGACTGGTAGATTTAGGGAGTCCTGAATCACTTCGTAGTGTGCATAAGAGATCAGTTGTTAGTGAATTTTCTAAAATGAGGTTTGTTCCTTGGCATCTTTTTAAATGAGGGAAGAAGTAACTGTGGAAAATGAAATATCTTTCACCTGCCAAAGCTCTTTTGAACTAGGCTCATAGAACTGAAGTGGGTGCGAATTCCTTGGTTTTCACAAGGGCTGAGAGGTGTAGCCAAGCAGACCGAGCTCAGCAGGCTGTGGTAGGAGGTGCAGGACAGCATGGTGAAGTGAACAGAGGGGCTTATTTAGTACCTTTTCTCAGCTCCTTTCACACAGTCCTCTTAAGAAGGCTAGTAAATAACAAGCAGGATGTAGAACTGGTCCTGACTGAATGGTTTCTGCACTTCCTGAAAAACATTTGCAAATGTAGCATTAAGAAATATACTCCTGGCTTCTGCAACACCTTTTTATATCCTGGTGGGCTGGCAAAGGTAACTGAATTCTCATGGCTTGTTTGTTGAAGCTCTTAAGAAGATAATAGTCCCAAGGCAGTGAATTTAGCTGTCCCCTGGTTCAGCTAAACTTCAGGTAGCTTCTGGGTGAGCCATTAACCTTTCAGTAATAATCACAAAATTAGCTCACTTAAAGTGCCAGGGAGGGCTGATTTTAGCTGGTAATACTTTAAAGACACAAATATTATGTCCGTCCTGCATAATAGTATGTTGACAGTGGTGTATTTCATTATGTTGTAATTACCAGACAGTGTCCATGAAAATGAATAACAAACATAGATGGTGGATGATAGTGTGCAAGCCTTCCCACTTCCCGGGGAAGTTACCATACAGTCTATAAAACAATACTTGCACTGGTGTATGAAGAGAGCACAATTGCCTTCTGCCATTCCGTTGCTGATCTCACTTACGTGATGGGTTATCATCCAGTACTCAATTCCAGTGAAGGGAATCAGTTTACACTGACTTGGAGCAAAATGTGGCCTGGGTCTGCCCATAGTGGTGGGGGTCAAAGAGGGCAGTTGCCCTGGGGCCCAGCAATTCAAAGGGGTCTGGGGTTCCCAGCTGTCACCAACTCCTTTTGCAGCAATAGAGGTGGCCAGAGCCTGGGGTCTTTTAAAGTGCTGCCGCTGGAGCACCAGAGCACCGCTCTGCATGGCTCTGAGAACTGGGAGTGAGGCCAGCGCCATGGTCTGGGCAGCACTGAGGTCTGGCTGCTTCCAGCCCTGCCCCTTCCACCCAAAGCCCCGCCCACAACTTGCCTGGGGCTCTGCAGAAGTTGGCTCCCCTGCCCATCTCCAGTGAGTTTTACATGAACTGGTGATGGGGAGCTGTAGCTCTGATACTGGGCTCCAGTTAAGATTTCACTATTGGTGGCTTCCACTAAACAATTTCCTGTTATTTGTGTCCTGTAACACAAAAGGTGAACTGCCAAGCACTCCCTTTGCTATTACATGATGTAACACGTGTCAGAGAGGTAGCTGTGTTAGTCTGTATCTTCGAGAACAACAAGAAGTCCTGTGGCACCTTATAGACTAACAGATATTTTGGAGAATAAGCTTTCACAGGCAAAGACCCGCTTCATCAGATGGTGTAGCAATGACTCTAAACAGAGGCTGTGGAAAATGGGTTCACAGCAACATGCCACCTACCACCACAGAAAAATAGGCTTGTCTCCCTCTGTTCAGCAAGTACTGGTTTAATTCTACAGAGTCTTGCATCCAGATAGAGACCCAATCTGGCTCTGGCTGATGGGAACCAGAACAATCTCATCCCACGTTAGGTAGTGTCAAAGTTTGACTCAGACTCACAATTTATCAGACCACTCTGTTTTATTAGCAAAGCCGCTCTGCTAATACATTTAGAAGTGAGCCCCCCGAGTGGGGCTTGTGTCTCTTAATTTATACAGTTTTTTGGAGAACAAGTTACAGAGAAGTTACAGACAAAAGAAGAAAAAGATTTTAGTCACCACCCTTCGAGATCCCTGAGACCAGTCACGTATCTTCAATTACCTGCCACCCTTAACAATCTCCTTTAACAGCTTCCAGTTAACTTAACTAATTGCCCTTCACACCTTCCATTCTGATGCCTGCTTCTTAGACGTGCTGGCTCCATCTTAATTGCTTCTCCATTCAAAAGCTAACTGTCCCTACGTGTGCTCCCTCAGATACTTTGTAACACGTTTTGGCATGTCCCTCTCATATACAATGTATCCAGCATGTCCCCTTATACAACGTTATACTTATACAATGTTATACTTCCACAGTAGTCAGCATGTGCTTATCACACGCAGGTATCAGCTGGCACTCTCAGTAACACTCCCAGCCTTTCATCATTGCACAATTCTAATCACACCCTTATGGGCGAAGAGTATATTGATCTGCTTTGCCCTAATCCCCTGGGAATCCTTAATATGAATAGAAAGCTACGCCTAGGACACGTCCAGACCTGGCTCTGACAGCTGACTGGCAACGTGTGTGGCAGATCAGAACTGAGGCACACTGGGGAAGCGGGGAAGCTGACCCCTATTTGTCTTTCAGTTACTCTGCCTTGTGGTCCACTGGATTTACGCTGCTGTAGGTGAAAGAGGAATTTGGCCAATTTTGTTGCTAACACACATTGAAAAAAAGCCACCTGGGCTACTCCAGCACTGTCCAGAAATTGGGGTGTTGCCAGGTGCCTAAATCCCACCTGAAAACTCTGCTGAACTTCCAGCTGGATCTGACCTGATTTGAACAGAAGCTGAGAGCCACCATAGATGATCGTATGCTAAATGCAAGAGCGGTTGGCACCATCCCCACAATGAGCACACCCCCAATTCCTCAGTTCAAAGAGATGCCAATAAGAAGGAGAATGTGTATTCTTGGTGGAATCCAGAAACAAGGGTGACCTTAAGTAAGCATCAGACTGGAATAGATCACAGGCCCATCCGTGTTCAACAGTGGTCAATAATACTGGTTGTTTCAGCTGGAGATGCAACACCCGCTGAATAGAATTAACTGTGCAATGCCTTGTCCAGAACTGTGATAGAACTTGGAACAGAAGATTAAAACAATGCTGGTTCCTGTCCATTTTCCTCAGTCATTCCCATCTTCTTCCTACAGCTCTTTAACCAGCAGCTATGTTACCTTCTGCTTTCAAGCCAATATATTCCTACTCCTCCCTCTCAAGCTATTCCTACATTCAGCTCCACTTTTCCAACATCACAACACAAGTTTCTCGCCTATCACATATTTAAAAATATCTACAAGTGGGAATTGATTTAATAGACATTATCAACATATATGTCACAAACAAACCTAAAGGAAACAAGCTAACTGCATTTTCTTTTACTGGTGCCAAGCCTCACAGTACACAGAAATTAGCTCCAACCTGCTATGTAAATGCCTCCTGCTTATCCTGTCTCTAGGAAAAGCATTAATTAATTTCTCACCTCCCAAAGTTTGCTGCCTTGATTGACTAGTGCTACCTGAGTTGGTAGATACTGATACAGATACACTCCCTCTCAGGGGTGTCCTCTTTTTTGAAAGGTCAAATAGGGTAACCCTAATTAAATTCCACACTTCTGTCCCTCACTTCTTTCTACTCCTCTGAAATTCACTTTGCTCTGTCTCTGAAGCACTGGATTTGGAATAGTGTTCTTTCATGTTCTTCTTGCATTGGCCAAGGAGACCTGCTGGATCGTCTCTATTTCAAATTCCTTTGTCTTCTGACTGATGGCATGTAGGGCTCACAATACAAATAGTTTCATTTATTTACAGGATTAGTCTTATCAGTATTTTACGTTTATAGTCTGTGAAGCTACATACTCACATGGCTATCCCTCTGAGACAATTTACCAAAACTGGGGAAAATTCTCGTGAGTCCCTAAAGCAAAATTAACATTCTGTCCTCTACTGAGCAAGACCATAATTTCTAAAGACATATTTTAAGAATGGCTCTAAATAGCAGCTGGTTATTTACTAACAGGTAAAAGGACAGAGAGACCTAAGAAACAGAAGGAAAGAAAATGAGTCTATGATTCGATGAAAGAAAAATGTATAAGAACACACATGAAACAGAAGTACAAGAGTCTTGAGGCTGTGCAAAACAATTGCGTCGCCTACAAAATACCTTACCCAAAATCTTATCAAAATACAACTACAATAAGGCATATAGCCCATAAGCTCAGTTTCCAGAAAAATTCATCTTCCAGCAAAGACCTACATCTTGTACAACTGGACCCTAAATTATTGCCAGGCATGGTCCAAATTGATGACCACACCGGGGCTAGATGATACCACTTTTCTAGCTGTTTTAATGAGATTTCAACCCAGAATGGCAAAAAATCTCACAAAATTAGCTTTTTCTGTTTGTTTTCTGCCATCTCGAGCCCAAATCATATGACTAACAAAAGTCACACAAGATTGCCATCATCTCAGGCTGTATCCAAGCTGGAGCCAGACCCTTGGTTCAAGACCCACAATGCAGAGACAGAAGGTGTTAGGTCATCTTGCTGCCTCTCCAGTATTGGGAGGAGAAAAGGTCCACTTTGGCTCCAGCAGAGATTACAGAGAATTGAAGCTGCTCAAAATTCTTTGGCTGTTTATAGCCCCCTTGGAGCTATTTTATCCACCAGGATTGCTGCAGCACAAGGGATTCTCACCATACCACTGCCCACCTCAACATGGCCGG
Source organism: Carettochelys insculpta (assembly GCF_033958435.1). Lineage (NCBI taxonomy): Eukaryota > Metazoa > Chordata > Testudines > Carettochelyidae > Carettochelys > Carettochelys insculpta. The sequence continues at coordinate 366,411,704 of NC_134137.1, read as the reverse complement.
AGAAGTGGGGGTGATAGTGCCAGAAGTGGAGGAGCCTGCTCTGCCTTCTTTGCTACCCTGGAATTCTCTCTACACAAGGACCAGTTGGTTAATCCAGCTTCCTGTCACCCTTTGGAACAGCTGAAAAGACACAGAGCAGGGCCAAAGATTGGGAACATAATCCCCAAACCACAAGGCCTGGTTCTGAAGCAGGAATCTGATTCCAATCCATGCCCTGCAATTAAAGGTGGTCTGTCCCAGAAGTGACAAGTTTCAGAGGGGTAGCTGTGTTAGTCTGCATATGCAAAAACAACGAGAAATCCTGTGGCACCTTATAGGCTAACAGATGTTTCAGAGCATAAGCTTTCATGGGCAAAGACCCACGTCATCAGATGCATCAGTACCAACTTCATCAAACCCATCAGTATCACAGGTGTCGATTTGGACTCCTCTACTTGAAAACAGCAAACTTTTCAACAAACAGCATGCATTTTGACATTGTGCTAATAGGGTCCCAATGCCAGCCAATGTTTTTTTCATGTAGCTAGAACCAGTGCTTTTTTATGCTGGTGCTTGATGGTACTGAGTACCGGCACCTTGGTGGCCCCAGCTGTGGAATTGGCTCGGACAATTGGGGTGAGGAGCTGGCTGAGTACCAGCTCCTCTTTTTTCACAAAGAAAATCACTGTATAGAACCTTTAGTCAGATTTAACTAGTCGGTATTAATCACAAAGTTTTAAATCATTGGACAAATATGATAACCATAATCCACCAAACTAAACTAGAACAGCCTGTGAAATGCATCTAATGAAGCAGATCTTTGCCCATGAAAGCTTATGCTCCAAATATCTGTTAGTCTATAAGGTGCAACAGGACTTCTTGTTTTTGCAGATACAGATTAACACGGCTACCCCTCTGATACCTATGAGTTAGGACAACCTGTGTTAATTCTATGACATTTAAAAGGCGTATCATGGGCATTATCAACTTCTCTGCTATCATCACTGCATGCATTGTTTCATTGTCTGCACTAGTGGATGAAGAAATACAGATTGTCTAGTAGTAACAGAGAGAAAGCCATGCTAACCTATATACTATCAAAACAAAATAGCAGTAAAGTAGCACTTCAAAGACTAACAAAATAATTTATTAGGTGAGCTTTCATGGGAAGAAGTGGGTCTATCCCACAAAAGCTCACCTAATAAATTATTTTGCTAGTCTTTAAAGTGCTACTTTACTGCTTTTTTTGTTTTGAGAGATTGTCTAGTTTTTAAAGAGCCGACTGTAGACAAGGACTTCAGCAACTAAGCCTCCAGTGAAATCCCAGAATACAGGTGCTGGTATACGAGGCTAATTGGGTTCGTTAGGTTTTGAGGACAAAAGCTCTGGCTTCTTAAGGTTTCTTTGCTGTTAATTCTATAAATGTCTCTTCCATAGCGGAGATCCAGCAAATGCTGATGGTTGACGAGCAAAGGAGGGAGTACTTTGATGAGCAAATGAACGAGTTTGAGAATTTTGTCAAGGAGGAACGTAAAGGTAAGAACAGAAACACAGCAATATGTGAAGCTTCACAGGGGGCTGGAGGGATGTTATTAGTCCTATTCTTTAAAGCTGTTGTGCTAGATGCTGTACAAATGTATAATAAATGACAGCCCCTGCTCCAAAGAATTTACAAACAAATTCTATGCTCAAGAGAGCAGCTCTTGCCAAATTCTACAGAGCTTGTATATTGTTCATTCCCAAAGGCTTTATTTCTCTCATATACCATGTGACTTATATCCCCAGCTATTGGTGATCCTCTTCTGCTGGATAGGACCAGGTGTGCATTTCTTAGCAGTGATTCTATGGTGTCTCATCATTGCCCCAGCCTGGAGGATGCCTCTGCAGAAGCCTTTTCCATGAGCGTTTATTTATTACCTTAAGATGAAAAGGGGATGTTGCAATGAGGCTTCTGTTCTCTGGGATGGGGTTTTAGGCATGTAGGGTGTCTGTGGGTTTGCAGCTCCTCCCTGCATCCACACCTTCTAGCCAGCCAAGAGCCCTCAGGAATCACCACTGACCACCAAGAGCAGCAACCCCTCCATGGCACGCACTGTACCTGGAGGCCATCCTTTGGGAGCCTTCTACCTCCTGTGTAGGTGGAACCCAACTAGCCTCCGTGTGGCTTGGCTTCCTATAGGGTGACACCTCTGGCCGAGGACTGTGCATGACGGTAGCACTCTCTGCGTAGCAAGAGAATCAATAGACAACAACTGCAGAGGCGGAAGAGTGGGTAGCTTAAAAGTGGATGTGGTCAAGCAGATGAGTAACTGAAGGACAATTGATCACTGTCCTGTTTATATCAGCCCTTTACATATTTGGTGATTGCTGTCAGGTCCCCCCTTAGTGGCCTTTTCTCAAAACAGGCTCCGTATTTTTCACCTTTCCTCCTAGCCAGGTTTTCTAAAGCTTTGGTCGTTTTTGTTGCTCTGCTCTGGACTGTCTCCATTTTGTCCTCATCACTCCTAAAGTGCAGCACCTAGAGCAGGACACGACACCGCTGCTCCCTAGTGCATTACACCCCATGTCTTACATACAACACTACTGTTAGCACACCCCAGAATGACATCAGCCTTTTTGCAACAGCAGCATATTATTGATTCATATTCCTGTTGAGATCCATTGTAACTTCCAGATCTTTTTCAGCAGTGCTACTGCCTCGCCAGTTATTTCCCACGTTATGCATTTCACTTTTCCTTCCTGCATGCAATACCTTGCACTTACCATTATTGAATCTGGCCGTATTGATTTCAGACCCGATAGCGGGTTCATCATTCCACCAGTTGTTCTTTGGCAGGAGGCCCATGCTCAGAAGGGGCCCAGATCTCATGCTTCCTCCCCACTGTCCAGTGGGAACATGCAGAGCATGATGGGATGGGAGCTGAGAGTCCAAGGTACCCTGGGAGCTGTAGTTGCTTGGCGAGCTTCCCTGCCTGGAGATCAGGGAAGGGACTACATTTCCCAGCATTCCCTTGCCCACTAGCAAAGAAATAGCAAGAGAGGCATCAGACACCAACAGGCACTGAGCCCATGGTCGTTGTTGATGATGATGATGATGATGATGACGACGACAACTAGCAACAGGAAAGGGAGCGGGAGGGAAGCTGTTAGAACTATGCCCAACAGCTTGCGGTGAATGGAGAGCTGGCTGCTAGAAGGGGGTGGTATTGTGACTGGGGAGCACATGTGCACAAAGAAGGAGGCAGCTTTGGCCCAGATCTCACTCTCTGAACACTTCCCTGGGCTGGATTAGGGATTCTGGTGGCCTCTGCTGGCCAGCCCCAAAGAAGGAAGTGGGTGGATGGAGTGGACAATGTGCCTCTCTCTGAAGCCTATCAAGGGAGGCCTGTGGAGGCCATCAGGAAAGGTTAACGTGAGGCTTAAGGGAGGGCAGACTCTATTAGAGGGCCTGGGCAGCTTTAGGTACAATCCCAGGTGCACAGGAAGATTTGACTCAATTTCCACAGCCATGGAAACAGAAATGGGCTTTTCCAGATTTATCTAACACCCTGAAAGGGAATCTAGCCCCTGCCTCCCAGGTTTGAGCAGGAGTGCTCCAGTTTAATGTGGGCGGCTGCCACCTCATGTCTCCAAAATCAAACGCTGACCCTCTGGAGCTTGCTGTAGAGAAGGTAGGATAAACTAGAACAGCAAATGCTGGCATCTTCCCAGGACCGACTGGGACTGGAGTTGCTATTTTCAACCATCCTTACCAGGGTTTTGGGTTTTTTTAGCAAAACAAACCAGCAGTCATGTAGCACTTTAAAGACTAACAAAATAATTTATTAGGTGATGAGCTTTCGTAGGATTTTTTAGTTCTCTTTAAAAAGAAGACAGTCATGTTGCATTGGTGCTTTCCCCACAGAAACAGAGTGGAACAAATGAACAACAAAGGCAACTTTTATTCATGCTGTGGGACAGCCCAACAGTATGGATCCGGGTAGCCTCCAGGCACCCAAACAGAATTGTTCCACTTCACTGCAGCTCAATAACCGGACAGGAACCAGTGCTGTGGTCTGGTTTGCGCACTTCCAAAATTCCTTCTGAATTCAGAAGTGCCGTCCTTTAGTAACTGGTATTTTCAGCCCTTGTAAGCTAAACAGATTTATATTTGGTAACTGGGTGGGAGACCCCTCAGAAAAAGTTAAATGCTGCAGCAGGTGGTGTTATTCACTTTGGGTGTGTCTATGCAGCAAAGTTATTTCAGAATAACGGACGCTCTGCCAAAGCGACTTTGCGAGTGACTACGCAGCAAAACTGCTATTCTGAAATCATTTCAAAAGAATGGCTGGCTTATTTCGAATTCTGCAAACCTCATTCTACAAGGCATAGTGCCTTTTCTGAACTAGATATTTTGGAATAGGGCTGTATAGACAGAAAATTAGGGCTATTTTGAAATAGGAGGCCTCCAGCTCCACCCTGGGTGCCCTGCTGGCCAGTCATTGTGGATGCACGATTTTGAAATAGCCGAGCACTACCTTGACACACATTTGTGTGTAGATGCACTATTCTGAAATAGGCTGTTCCAGAAAAATCACTCCTGGAATAGCTTGTTCCGAAATACCGCTGCTGTGAGACAGTCTAAATAATGTGAGACCTTCCTGTTCCAATAATAAACCAGTGCAGGAATGGCAGGGGGAACTGGGAAAGAGGAAGCAAGCCAGGCTTCAGTGGGGAAAGCCCCTGCTGGCTGGGGAGTGTGTCCAAGGTAGAAGGAAAACAAGCTTTGAGAGAGGGGGTGGTGACCAGGTACTAGACTAGAATGTACAGGGGGCAGAGGGAGACAGGCAGGTGACTTCAGAGTCCCAGGGGCTGAGTGCTCACTTGGAAGAAATGGGGTTTGCGAGTGGTTTGCCCAAATGGCAGGATGAGGTGCTGTGGTTGGGATGGGTCAGAATTGATCAGGTAGCCGCTGGCTTTGGAATTTTACTGAGCTGAGACCAGGACCACAAACAGGGACTGGTAAAATAGGGTGGTCCTGGAATCACAGTTATAGTCTGGGTGCGGAAAGAGACAAATCTCTGAGGCATGGCCTCTGATCACTATGAGATTTCTGGTCACTGTCAACACTGGTAAGCCCACGTGGGTGTATGGGTTAATGAGAATAACTGGGGAGGCTGTGTACAGCAGCTCATACAATCTTGCAGAGGAGTGTGATCAAAACACCTCACAGACTCAGTACTGGGTTGCACTATAGCTCTGCCACCTCGGGCCCATGCTCGGAAGAGGCCAGTAACAACAACATGGGGCCCAAAAAATGTTAATCCAGCTCTGTTCAAACCGATTCTCCAAATTATCGATGACAGTCTAACCCTGCCCTCCACAGCATTTGCAACCCTTCCTCACTCAGCGTCATCTGCAAGTATTCAAAGCAGACACGCCTGTCGTGTACAAGCGAGCAAGAGCCGGTCCCACTCACCGTGCTCCACCTCCCAAGTCCCGTTACCACGTGAGCCCCTGGAGAGGATCGGACCCCGGTACTAATAGTGGCCTGGTGATCCGTGCTGCTGTCATGTACGATTCCCCATTTGTAAAATCTTTTTAGTAAAAATTAAAATGTTTTGGCAATTAGACCTGATAAAAACTGGGTGTTTAGTCAAAAATATGGTGCCGAATTTTAAGGGGATACACAGGTGCCTGCAGCGGCCTGTTCAAGCTACCCGGAGGGGGTGTCAGATGGGGCTCACCACCCCAATACACCTACAGTATGCCTGTGGACAAATGAGAATGAGACAAGTGAATAGTTCAAAAACAGATAAAGAATTTATTTGTTTAGACTGTTTATACCTTCTAAACCCTCAGTTTAGTTTTACAGTAACAAGTTGTTGTAATATACTCTTAGATATAACTGTTACATAGTTATTATGTTACTCACATGAAATATACTGTACACGCCGACCATGGCTTGAAACATTGGCACTTAGCCAGTATTTGTTGCAATACAAGAAAATTATAAGATAGCAAAGGTTTTTGCGTCCCTTGCTCCTATTTTTAACTGACCTCTGAGGTCGCTACTCTCAAAGGTCTGGGTATTTTCCTTGAGCTCAAGGCCCTGCTGCCCTGAGCTATATTACATTAATAATACTAACAACAATAGTAATTGTTCAAGGTGGGGCACTACTCCCACCAGGAACTATTAAATACTAATAAAAATATATTCCTTTCTATAGTACAATATTTATTTTAAATGAATGCTTATATCTTTAAGTAAGTACAGCTAGGATGTTAAACAGTGTTTTGCTTCTTAACTGAGTGCTATAACATGAATAAACAACCATATGCAAGTAAATTCTTCACTAAACTTATCCTATCCCATACCTATCTACTAACCAACTAATTATTTAATTAACCTATCTAAGCCTAACCCTATACTTAATCTTAACCCTATACTAGTACTAATACTATTAACAAAACTTTGCTTATAACTAAACAATCATATTGAATAAAGTTTCTTTGTTTGTCAGCGCTATTGTTAAGGAAATTAGATTTATTGTCGTTTGTTAACTGTTTGGAGTCAATAATTAGGACACAAATTAATTTGAAAGATATTATCGGTGGGTAGCTGGAGGAGCGCTTTCTTTTGTGCATCTCCTTCGACGGCCACCTTCTGGATAATGCTGCAGCTCAGTCACTGGCACTGTTGTTGGGCAACTGCAAGCTATGACGTGGGCGGTCTCCAGGAAGCGCTGCCGCTCTCTTGATGCGGTGTGGTGAGCTGGGGAGGAGACGCCGCTCAATGCTGCCTAGCTGCAGGTAAAGCGTCAGCTCTTTTAGAAAGGCAGGTGGAGACGAGGTTCTATGCCACACGCCAGTGATTTCAGTAAAGCAGGGTGGTGGAGGCTCACTCTAGCGCCACAGCCGCCGCTCTCTTCAGGTAGCTGCCGCTGCCGCTTTTCTTCAGTCTTTTTCTGTAGCTCCTCTGTCCGAAGGGCCCTGCGTCTGAAGGGCCTTGCATCTGAAGGGCCCCTGACCCTTCTGCGGGCCGCTTTTTATAGAGCCTTCTCATGAATATTGATGAGGCCCAAAAGTTCCATGCGGACCTGTTTGAAAACTTTAGTTTTGTGGTGCGCTGGACTTCAGAAAGTTCTGGAAAGTCCAGGTATATTTACACAGGTATGAGTTCATCCTTGATTTCACAGGTAAGTTCATACCGTAATGGCATTAATACTCAGGCATGATTGGATTATAAGTGACCGTTGGGGGCTCCAATGGTAATCTCCTCAATGTAAGTGAATGGACATGTGATGGTTTAAAAGTAAAACCATTTCCAATAAACAATTTTAAGGTAAAACCTCATGATTTGCATGTGATAAGCACGACCACACAAAGGCGGAGACCTTGCAATTCACCCAGAGGGCAGGGACATCAAAAACCCCACTAAGGGGCTACATCTACACTAGCCCCAAACTTTGAAATGGCCATGCAAATGGCCATTTCAAAGTTTACTAATGAAGCGCTGAAATACATATTCAGTGCCTCATTAGCATGTGGGCGGCTGCGGCGCTTCGAAATTGATGCGGCTCACCGCCGCATGGCTTGTCCCAACAGGGCTCCTTTTCGAAAGGACCCCGCCTACTTCGAAGTCCCCTTATTCCTGTGAGCAGATGGGAATAAAGGGAATTCGAAGTCGCCAGGGTCCTTTTGAAAAGGAGCCCCCGTCTGGATGAGCCGTGTGGTGGTGAGCCGCGTCAATTTCAAAGTGCCACGGCTGCCCGCATGCTAATGAGGCGCTGAATATGTATTTCAGCGCTTCATTAGTAAACTTTGAAATGGCCATTTGCATGGCCATTTCGAAGTTTTTGGCTAGTGTAGACATGGCCAGGGATTTTTAACAATGCCACTCCATTATCCAAGTCATGAATGAAAATATTTTTTGCTTCTCAGCCATTGTATTGATGCAGGTGAAAAGATGCCCTGGTTCCTTGTACATTTATGCAACAGAAATATGAGGTAATCTGATCTAAACGGGCATTTTGAAGAGAACAAAGAGGACAAAATTACTTTACATTTGGGTAGCTGTATGTAACTAAATAATTCCTCCAAATTTCTGGAAATAGACATTCAAATTAAAACATGAACTTTCTTCCTTTATTTTTATCGTCTTCCAGCAATGACAGCACTCCTGTCACATATATATATATATATATATATATATATATGTTCCTACACAATGCTTTTGTCACTTTGCCTGTAACAAACTTGAGACCCAAGATTTTATTGACAGGACATGAAATGAGGGACATTAACTGCACACTTAGTCAACCAGTAAACACAATGTTTTGGTCTGATGCACTTCCATTACTATGCAATGGGGCTGGCACTGTGATAACACTCTTTCAGATGCTCCTCTGTACTTTTTCTGTATGGTGGAAATTTCACCTGCAGTAAGAAATTATTCCAGAGCTTTGTCATGAAATGAGCAAGGAGCCTTGCCACTGTTTGAGCTGGTTCCCTCCAGAGAGAGAGCAGGGGAAACCATTTGTGGGATAACTGTTCAGTGAAGTGGTCAGACGTGAGGACAGCAATGGTCGAGTCTGGTTTTCACTTAATGACATAATAAATATTTCAGAAACCTCACATTGAGGTGGCTAACCAAGGCAAATTCTAAGCAGCTGGTGAGAGGGAAAGTGGTTGTAATGATAAGACCTCACCCAAAGGCATTAGTTATTTTTATTGCCCCATCTTTATTATACTTTTGGTTTTGTGCCAGAATAATCACAGAGGCCCATTTCCAAAATATGGGAGGTTATTATTTTGAGAATGTTGACAAGGTAATTTGACTGTCCAATTACAATCCAAAGTATTTTGTATGTATCGCTTTCCAGCCCTATCATTGTGGAGATATACCTATCTCATAGAGTTGGAAGGGACCTTGAGAGGTCATTGAGTCCAATCCCCTGGCCTCACAGCAGGATCTATCAGCACCTCTAGCAGATTTTTTTTAAATCTACTTGCCCCAGATCCCTAAGTGGTCCCCCTCAAGGACTGAACTCACAACATTGGCTTTAGCCAGCTAACGCGCAAAACACTGAGCTAGCCCTCCTCCTCAAAAGTTAAAATTTAAACAGTCAAGCAAAAGCACTCTCACCAAACACTAGTAGGCTCACCAGACAGCCTCTTCAGTGGCGGGAGCTCTTTCTCTTCTTCTTAAAACTCCCCTGTCTGCAGCCCCCTCTCTGTAGCTCTCAAAGCATGTTGCTTTGGCTACATTTACACTGCATTCCCCTTTCCAAGGGGGAATACAAAAGAGGGAGATCAAAAATGCAAATGAAACACTGATTTACAAATCTTCTGCTTCATTTGCATAATCTCGCATGATCACATTTCTGGAAAAGATTTTTTTTTTCTGAAAACAAAATCAGACGTATACAGAGCTCCTTTGGGGAAAAAATTTTTTCAAAAGAATCCTTTTTTCTGAAACAAAGTAGGAAGAAGGATCTTTCCAAAAAAAAAAACAAAAACAAATTTTTTTTTTTCCCGACCGGAACCCTGTCTACACCATAGGTTTTTCAGAAAAGTCTCTTCTGGCAATGCAGTTGCGGGAGCTTATGCAAACGAAGTGCAAGATTTGTAAATCAGCACTTCATTTGCATGTTCAAACTGCATCATTTGCATTCCTCCACTGAAAGGGGAAATGCAGTGTAGATGCAGCCAGAGAAATAGTAAACCTGGGCATGGTGGAGATAGGAAGAAGGGCATGCTGTGCGAAATATGCACAACAAAACCCAGAGGCCCATGTACTTTACTTCTTTTTGTTATCATCTAGCAACTCAGCATGTTGAGAGGTTTGCTAATGTTTACAAACACTAATATGGACCCTGCTTCAAGAGTGCTGAGCTGGCTTGGGGTTTGCAAGAAAATCCTGCAGAAGTCTCTCCGTGGGCTCCTGAACAGGTAGAACCCCTTAAATCCGTACTCTCTTGTCCAGCAACATCTGTGATCCGGTAGGACCCTGGATGTTGCAGGACTAGAGTCCTGGGGCTGGACTTGCACCCCGCAGGGGCTGGGGCCAGAGAAGTGGCCAGCAGCCTGGTCTGGACCAGAGCTGGGGCCTCCATTGGCCTTGGCTGCTGCAGTGTGTGTGGGGTGGGAGGCAGAGCCCTCACTGGAGTGCAGAGCTGGGGCTGAAGCTGCCATCGGAGTTCCCCCCACTGCACAGGACTGGGACCAGAGCCTCTGCTGGAGCTCCCTGCAGCATGGGACTAGGGGCAGAGCTCCTTGACAGCCCAAGGAATCCCAAAGTCCCTGGGGAGCAGGAGGCTGGGGCAGAAGCCCTCTGGTCCAACAAATTCTGCCATTCAGGCCCTGTCCAGCGCAACCTGTACTGACAGCTACCGCCAAACTGGGAGTGCCACATGCTGACATATCATGAATATAGGTGCACGTTGGTGCCTTGGACCGAGATTTACACTGACATTTATTTGCTTGGGGTTATTTTTTAACTTCAACTGAAAACAGGGGATGAGGAAAGTTCACAGATCAGAGGTGGACCTGAGTCACAAAGAGAAGAGTCAGCTCTGAACATGGCAAGCGACTGCTGTCCAGACAATGAGCCAAATGCCTTGAGTCAAACCCTCAGTTGCTGGGGAAGTATGTTGAGCCTAAACTACCCCACATGTACTACACACAACTTGATGGGCAGCCATGCACAGCTGGAGGTTTGAGACCTAAGTCCTTGCCATCATTTCTGTGCTGCAAGCACATGTGGCATTTGCTTATTTGGCTGTCAGAAAACAAACCACCGTTCACATTGTCTCTTGTTATTTCTGCCACATCCCCTTGCCCCATCTACAGAGCAGCAGGAGAGAAGCTGGGAACTGATCGAGCAGTGGCGTCAATATCACTATGATGGGCTCTACCCATAGTTCGTGTACAACCATCACCATGTCTAAATGTAAGAAGAATAACTAAAAGACATTACGTATTTGCTGACTAAGCTGTTCACAGGACATACAAGAAACAATGGCATTTCCAAGACCTAGGCTCCATCATGGAGCCCACTGTGGCATCTACTTCACCAAGCTTTCTTACTATATGATTTGCATTGACAATTTTACTAGCTAGAGCTTCTCATCACCCATTGCTTAGCTTTGTATTTTGAGGCGCTTATATGTGTGGCAAAATCTGTGTTTAAAACACAAAAGTGAAACATACAGAAAAAGTTAGGCCGCTGGGATACATATAAATCAGGCTAGGTTAGGCTGTTTGGAATTTGTCCCATGTAAACAGGTAAAAAAAATTTTTTTTTAAATCACTGTATATTGGGAATTACTGAAAAGAAAGTCCATGTTTGCTGAAATCCCAGGGGCTCTGTAATGTTTTACCTCCAGTTTAAACAAAGGGACTGCATAGCATACTAATAGCTTTTCATAAACTGTAGTATCAGAGACTGCAACCTCTCTCAATATTATTCTTCTTAATCTTACAAACAATGGACATGCTATATGTTTGGAAAACCAGCACTTCCTTTTAAACTAGCGTCAGTCCCTTTAAGCTGCCTAAGCAGCTAGCGATACATGCTACACGCAGGAAATAAATAATAAAAAGCAAGTTTGAAACTACCCCTCCTAGTCTTGCATATACTGTAGAAATATTCCTGTACATTGTTCTTATTCCAAGCAGCCATGAACTACCTTCACTTTCTTTAAGGGCTGCTTATCCATAAACATATCTCCACCATTGTTCTAGTACAACCAGCTAGCATTGTGCTAAGGATCTTCAGTTTGGAGGACACCATACATGGCTGCTAGCCAGAATGGGCAGGGACGGTGTCCTTAGCCTCTGTTTGCCAAAAGCTGGGACTATAAGGGTTGGAAGTTGGGGTACAGCCACACGCACAGACAGAGTGGTTTCCATCATATACAAGGTTTACAGTTTGATTGAATGGCTCTTAGCAACCCTCCCTATACAAATTGTTCCAGCACCCCTGGCTGGGAATGAGTGACAGGAGATGGATCACTTGACGATGACCTGTTCTGTTAATTCCCTCTGCTGTACCTGGCATTGGCCATTGTCGGAAGACAGGATACTGGGCTAGATGAACCATTGGTCTGACATAGTATGTCTGTTCTTACCTGTATACTAGCAGCGCTGTTAACCTGGGCAAAATTAATCAGAGCCCTGTGGCCATTGTTATTGGAAAGGAGCTGTGGAGAGATAACTTGTCCATGGGGCAACCTTCTCAAATCAGCAACTCTTACAGGCATGAGGAAGGGGGAACACAAGGACACCTGGGAAGATACCACAGCACTACCATATCTTTGTGAAGAACCAAGAGCCGGGGTGGAGGGACACATTTTTTAAAATGTAAAATCTCACAACAGGAAGTAGCCGCCACACAGTGAGGCAGATCTATGCACAGCACCACTGTAAGCTTTGGCTATCTATCCTGCTGGTAAACAAAGGTGGGGATGCCCTACAGAAATGCTAGCAGTAAGGGCTAGCTCACTTTCTTTTCAGTAATGAGGAATGGCAGAACAAGAAGCAATGGGCTGAAGTTACAGAGCAGGAGGAGTAGGTTGGATGTTGGGAAAAACTATTTCACCAGGAAGGTGGTGGAGCTCTAGAATGTGTCACCGAGAGAGGTGGTGAAATCTCTATCCCTAGACGTTTTTAAGTCCCAGCTTGACAGGCTCCTGGCTGGGATGATTTAGTTGGGGTTGATCCTGCTGTAGGCAGGGAACTGGACTGGATGACCTCCTGGGGTTCTTTCCAGCCCTAGGATTCTATGATTCTTTTTCAAATGCACATACCCAGGAAAGGCACCTGGAGACTAACGTGCTCTACTCGGAGATCTGTAAAAGCCTTGTCTGCACCACCTGCCAGTGTGGAGCAAATGAGACAAGGTGGGATCAATTGCCAGAAAGTAGTTCATTTTCCTTCAGCTGAGACTGATCAGTGAGGCCCATTAACAGGAGTACACTATGGAGCATGGCTTCATCTCCTGGGAACTGGAATGGGATCATTAATTCCCGTTAGATCAATTGTCCTGTGATTACAACATTGCGTGAAATGCAAAAAGGTTGACAAAACTAGTGCACAGCTTTCAGAAAGCCAGATTTCCCAGTGTAAAACAGCACGTGGGAGCACAGGTGTAACTGCTCACACAGAGTCAAACTTGAGACCTCTGGAGGTTAGTGCAGGTGCCTCTACAGCTTGAGCTAAAGGCCAGCTGACTCTGAGCATAGGCTGTAGAGGACACTTACTCTTCTCTGTGAAGTGGTCTATGTACCACCCCACAGAACAGTTAACCACACATAGCTGTGTGGGTTACACAGGGGGGCTGGTGAAAAGGGGTGGCACCATGGAGATGCAGAGACACATGGGGAGGGGAAAGGAGGAGAGGTTGACTGGGCAGTCTAGGTAGTGAAGGGTGCATGAGTGCAGGGACACAAAAATGGAGAGGGAAGAGCTGAGTGGGGATGCATGAGGAGGCGAGCAGATGGGAGAAGCGGGGGTCAGCCATGGTCTGCATGGGGGAGGCTCCCCAGCTCCATATCAATCCTCTCAAAAACTCCTTGGTCTATACTTCTCCCATCTGCCTCCAGTAGTCCTCCAACCTCTTTCCTAGCCTTCTGCCTCCCTTTCCATCAGCTCTTCTGTTACCCTTGAGTGCCCCAAGCCTTTGCACTGCTGACAGTGTGCAGGAAATAGATTTCTGTGACCATTTTAGTTTAAGTGAATCATTATTCAAAACTGCACATGACCATACCTCGTAAGGAATTTCCTTGACAAAAACATTTCCTGAATCTTTTTTAATCTGTATTTTTACAGACATACATGTGTCAAAGTTAGACTCAAGACTCACAATTTGTCAGACCACTCTGTTTATTAGCAAAGCTGCTCTGCTAATACATTTAGAAAAGTGAGTCCCCTCCCAGGGCTCAGGTCTCTTAATTTATACAGATCAAGAAGGCAAGTTAATAGACAAAGGAAAAAAAAGGAAAAAAACCAGACACCCACCCACCCCATATAGTCCCTGAGACCAGTTACGTACCTTCATTTCCATATCACCCTTAGCAATCCCCTGCCAATGACTCCCTGGTTACCTTAATTAATTACTGTCTAGCACCTACTGCTCTGGTTTCTGCTTTCCCAGGCACACCTGGCTCCATTCAAACCCACCCTACATTCCTACACACAGTATCAACATAACTTCCCCTTCTTGAGCTCAGAAGTAACATTGTATCATAGTGTGGTTTAATTTCTTTTTACAATGTAACTCTTTTATGTACAATGTCACATCTTATACTTCCACACGTTGACAAGTATTTTGAAATTACTCAAATAATTGAAACCAGCATGATTTTGACAAATAAAATACACAAAATTTCAGAATGTTCTGCACAGCACTCCCCCAGGGCCACATCTAAACTACAAAAAGAACTTTGAAGTTGCTTACTTCGTAGTAACAGACTTCGAAGCTGAGCATCTACACACACCCTTCTTTGAAGTTAATCATCAAAGTAGGGCACTACTCCATTCCCGGGAATGGAGTAAGGACTTCCAAGTTGAGCTCCCCTCCTTCGAGGTTAAGTTCTCCATGTGCACTGTATCACTCCTGGGGTGTCTACACTAGGATCTGACTTCAAAAGTAAACTGCAAAGTCAGATCCCAGCGCAGACGCACCCCAGGAGTGATACAATGCACATGGAGAGCCATGCGACTCAGGACATTGCCAGGCAGGCAATTCAATGCCTGTGATCTGCCTGTGCCAGCGGACTGGCTCACAGGGCTTGGACTGCAAGGCTGCAAAAGTGCAGCAAAGGTGTTTGGGCTCAGCCTAGAATTCTCCCCTTTTCTGGGGTGCTTAGAGCTCATGCTTCAGCCCAAGCCTGAACATTGACACTGCAGCTTTACCATTCAGGAGCCCAAACTGCTTGATGGGCTAAAAGGAGGGAGCCTGTATCTGCTGTGCTCTCAGTGCTCCCCTCTGCTGGTGCTGAGAAAATGAGATGGGGAAAGTACAGAGATGGAGGAAGCTGAGTCTGGAGGTACTAAAGGGAGCAGAAACAGAAAAAACTAACTGGGTGATTTATGGGGCTGTACCACAGAGCTGGGAGAGAAGCCTTGTCCCAGATGATGATTCTGGCTGGCTCCCATTAGACCAACTTAGCAGCTCACTTTGCACAACCAGTGACAGCATTCCAGCATGAGTGCCAATGAGCATTTTCTCATTCACTTCTTCCTGGTAATTGTTATTCCCCTGGCACACACTTGGCTGACCTATATTCTACATCAGATCAGATTCACATGGAAACATGGTAACACTAACACCTAACTTTCAGGAACTACAAAATCACTGAGATTCACAAAGTTGGAGTTAGGTGCTTTGGCTTCTTACACAAGGAATAATGAGAAACAAGCACCTGAGGGGGAGAGTCACTGAAGGGATATTTGCACTAAATGACACGGGTGCAGTATGGTTTCAATGATATAACTGTGCATGAAAGTTAAATTAGCTTAATAAAAATGTGGTAACTATTGCAGCCTGTAAAATCAGGAATGCACAATTGTAGGTTCATGCGAGGCCCAATCCAGCTCCCACTGAAATCAATGGGCACTCTGCCACTGCATTTAACTGTGGTGGCTCACCTGCTGTGGAAGTTTAGATTATGTAGGTGATCTTAGCTGCCTCTCTCTATGCTCACAAGCCACGTGGAAACTTAGTTTTGAATTTCCAGCCAAAATGGTTTTTACAGAATCCTGTAACATTTGCTTGCGGCTTTTTCCTGAAGTGATGCACTTAAGTCAGACTTGACTACGCTTTTCAAAATGGTTTGCTGGCAGAGAATCTAAGATTAAAGCTGTAGCTTTACCCAGGCCACAGCACTCTCTGCTGTCAATTAAGTTACATGCACAATGTAGTAAAGAATCAAGCCTAGTAATGAATCTTGCCTTTAGTGTATTGCTGTCAGATCTCATCACAAAGGTCTGACCCAAAGCCTACTGAGATCAACAGAACGGCTTTCATAACTTAAATGGGCTCAACTATAGCAATACTGAGGGTTTGAAAGTGGCACAAAGATGCCACAAAAAATTGGCCTGTGTTTTCCATGTTAAATTGTATTTTAAGTAGTCATGGAATAGCTTTAAGGTTCCTTGTTAAAAGGTCTTGAAATTGACAGACTGAAGTCAATCACCAGAACCCCCAATCCTGCTAGCATGAGGGTTTCCTGTAGCATGGATCACAATACTAACAGACAAATTATACAATGTACCCACAATACTTGGTTTTTGCTCTAGTTTAATATGGATTTCTAAAAAACATTTTTATTTTTGAAACAAAAGCTGATTTAAAAACAAATGCATTTCAATACACCACAGATATGCCATGTGACAATTATGATAAGCACTCATTCTGCAATTTTTATGTAATATGTTTATTTTCTTTCATTCTGTGTAACTTGCCTGCTTTGAAGTCAACTACCCAGCCTACCCCTACACACACAAGATTCAAAAGAGGAAACCCCTCAGTTGTTTAAAGATGGGAAAGGATGCAAATAAAGACACAGATGTTATTCAATCCCCTGCAACCAGCTGCCAATGAATTCAGTGTTCATGAAGACAATCACTGTCTCAGCAACAACTATTTTACTGTTAAATATCTTTGCTTCTAACTAGGGATTACATGTCTTTAAGGGGAAAGGGACATTTTTCTTCAAATTGCTTTCATTTCAGTGTAGTACAGGTCTTTGCCCAAGAAAGTTTATGCTCCAAAAATCTGTTAGTCTATAAAGTGCCACAGGACTTCTTGTTTTTGCGCATACAGATTAACTCAGCTCCCTGGCTGATACTTATATGCTCATTGTTACTGTGTTCTTCACACACACATGCACTTAAGTATTATTATTTAAAGCATAAGTAACAAGGAAAAAAGAAGTATTTAGGATGAAAATAGGGAGCAATGGTAGAAAATTAAAGATGGGAAAAATAGGCTAAATATCAGAAACGATTTCTTGTCAGTTAGAGCTATCTGAGTCCACAATAACTTCCCTACAGAACTGGTAACAGCCAGTTACTGCATACATTTAATATACCAGACAAATGACTAGAAAATGTACACACAGGCTTCAAACAAGGGTAAGGCTACATAATTCAATTGGCCTTTTCCACCCAGGACTAGATTCAGTACAGCCATGAGTTAGCACAAGGGTTACATTAATAGCAGCCAAAATTACATCAAGATAGAGACATATGGATCCAAACTGATGCTTAAATAGCACTGTGATGAGTATTTAAAGAGCTGATTTACTGGGAGTTCTTATCCATTTAATAAACAGTGGATTTTAAAACAATTTTTAAAATTACAAAAATACAAATATTTATTGCATTTAACAGGTTAAAAATATAATCAGCTAAATTTTATTAAACTTCAGTGCAAATCATACTGTAATATTTGTATTACATGGACTATTTTGTTATAAATGAACATACAGTGCAATATTCGGATAAATTCAAACAAAAACAAATCGAAGCTTTGAGGATCATGGTTTCTGATCAGGACACACGATACTCAATTACACATTTTTCTAACTCTGCCATTAAAAAACTTTTCTAAAGATTAGTTCTTTCTCCTTTCACAAGCCGCGCTCGAGTCACCCCAATATCCTAAAAAAATTGAACAAAGACAGAAGAGGTTATTAAACAGACAAGGATACAATGTTAATTTCTAAAGACATCAGAAGCTGTAATTTTCTCTATGTACCCACGTATTTTAAAATACTCACAAAATACAACAGCAACAAAATTATTGAGCTCTTCAAATCCACAGGCTCTGCACAAATTAATAATTTATAATACAGCAACAAATGGTAAAATCAAACAAATATTGTATATTCACAAAAAAGATGAATTCATTTGTGAGATTGATAAGAATTGTGTGATGCATAAAAGGCAAGCAAAGAAAGGCAGAACAGGAAGAGATACACGAACAGCATTACACTGAAATTACTGAACCAAAACCAAAAGGCTGTCACATTTGAAAATATTGTTTCTGAGCATCACCCTTATATTGCAAATGGAGCACACCAAATGATAGAAAAAATGTTCCTTCTCATTTTCTTGCACACGTTATCTTATGCCTCCTTAATGCATCATCATTGCTTCTACCTGCTCTACAATTTAAAAAGCATACTGGGGTTTTCAAAGTCCATTTACTGCTGGCAGTGAACATTATGCAGGCATGCAAAGCTACTGCTTCTGCACCATACAGAAAGCAAGGGGAGAACAGATTTAAAGCAGAGTTCAGGGGACCACTATCTACTGACAACTGGAACTTTAACACTTCTCACTTTAGACAATTAAACAGCAAAGAATGACCAGTGTTCCTTTCAATGTTTTCCACCCATGGACAGAATAATTTTTGTTATGAGTATGAAGGCAAATGGTATTATGCACCACCTGTAGAAACACATGCTGCTAGCTGCGAGCACTTTGCTAATCAGCTGGGCAGCACTGAAACTCTCTTGGTCGGCTGCTCAAGTGCTCAGCTTACAGGAGCCACTGGGAACGAGTGTTTATTATGCGTGCTTTGCGACAGAAAGGGACAGTGGTGCCAACTGACAAAATTACATGGGGGGAGACGAGAAATGGCCTGAGTTTCAACTGCAGTTCTGATGCCATGCAACCTCTCTACCTCAGCTTCATTAGGGGAATGAAGGCTTCCGCAAGGAATAGTTAGTTCATGCCTGCAAATGGTCTGAAGACTAAAAAGTAAGCACCAAGCATTCTTCAGAGAAATTTTACAATCTGATTA
This sequence comes from Carettochelys insculpta, assembly GCF_033958435.1. Taxonomy (NCBI): domain Eukaryota; kingdom Metazoa; phylum Chordata; order Testudines; family Carettochelyidae; genus Carettochelys; species Carettochelys insculpta. The sequence goes on along the minus strand of NC_134137.1, from coordinate 366,392,929 downwards.
ACACAAACATAAGGTCTGGTGCTCTGGAGGAATTCTGCACCAAAAAAATTAAAAACTCCTCAAACCTCTGCATATTTAATTTGTAAAAATAATCATAGAATGTTAAGTCTGGAAAAAATTCGAGAGGTCATCAAGTCTAATCCCCTGCATTTGTGGCAGGACCAAAGACTTTAAACTTCTCTGACAGGTGCTTGTCTAACCTGCTCTTAAAAATCTCTAATGATGGAAATTCTACAACGTCTTTAGAAATTTATTCCAGTGCTTCCCTATCCTGACAATTCGGAAGTTTTTCCTAATGACCAACTAATACCGTCCTTGCTGGAATTTAAACCTATTGCTTCTTGCCCTGTCATCAAAAGCCAAAAAGAGAATATTTTTTGCTTCTTCCTTGTAACATCCTTTTGGATACTTCAAAGCTGTCATGTCCCCTCTCCATCTTCTCTTTTCCAGACTAAACAAACCCAGTTCTTTCAGTCTTCCCTTATAGGACATATCTGTTCGAGCTTTAATCATTTTTGACGCTTTTCTCTGGACTTTTTCCAATTTGTCCACATTTTTCTTGAAATGTGGTGCCCAGTAGGGACAGCCAAGTAAGCACAACACAGATACCTCGATTCTTGCTACACAGTTGCCATAGCTAGAAATCGGAGGGGTAGCCGTGTTAGTCTGGATCTGTAACAGCAAAGGGTCCTGTGGCACCTTATAGACTAAACAGAAAAGTTTTGAGCATGAGCTTTCGTGAGCACAGACTCACTTCATCAGATGCTGACCAGATGCTCACGAAAGCTCATGCTCAAAACTTTTCTGTTAGTCTATAAGGTGCCACAGGACCCTTTGTTGCTGTTATAGCTAGAAATGCGTATCTGTGGTCTTTGCCCAGTGTAGACGTAGCCTTAGGTACGTCTATACTAGACATAGAAGTCAACCACCAATACGCAGTATTAGCTACACCAATTGTGCAGCTAAAATCAATTTATCCACGGTCAACTTCCATGTCTGTCTACATGGCAGAAGACTGACCTTCCTTATCCTCGCCTCTCACGAGGAGTACATGGGTTGACATTGACTTGTCTGAGTGTCATTTTGTGCATGCATGAAATGAAACCCTGGAAGATCGACCCTGAGTACACTCTTTCAATGTAGTGTGGCTCTAGCCTTAGACTTGCTTCCCACAGGATCTTACGTACCAACCTCCTGAGTTTGCTAAAGTCCACCTTCTTGAAATCCACTATTTTTATTTTGCTGATCTCACTTCTTCCATTCCTTAAAATCACGAATCCTACATTCTAGTTATAATCCTATTTGGCTGTAACTCTAACCTCACTGTGCTACTCTGACACAGGAAAAAAGCAAGAAAACACACAGATCTTCCTATCTGAGGACTCCTGGATGTCATTTACAATAAGGCTTCTTTACACCACTCTGGCAGTGTAAATGTGCTTTATGTTGCTGAGGCAATTGACTAGGAATGAGAACAATTAACTAGCAATCAGGATTTTCAACAACTACATAGGCAGACTGCTACTTTTCTGCTCTGCCTCAGGGAACAGAGCCTGCTTCCAGCCCAAAGCCCTAACGCTTCATGCTTATCTCTCACTCGCACCCACAGGCCACCCCCCAGCATCGATTAATGTCTTCCTGCACACACGCAGGTGTGTCTAGCTCTTCCCACCCCTGTGCCCACCCGAATCCCCACTGTTTCATCTTTGCCAATTACTCCAGGCACTTGTAACAGCGTGCTCAGGTTGCCTGCAAAGGGACGCACGTCTCCTGCAGATTTCCTTGCTTTGCCTTTTATTTTCAGGGAATTAAACAAATTTTTGGATAATATGAATTCTGAACCTGTGCTGGAGCACAGGAGTTCCCTTAGGTGTAATAGTGAAATGTGCACAACTAGTTTAGATGTAAAGTGCTGACGATATAAGCAAGCAAAATGGAGAATCTGGTCATCTAAACAACCAACTGATCCTACATCAAGTGCTCAAAATAGTGTTTAAACTAGTAATGCAGGAATCAAAGGCAAAGCAGACTTAAGCTTTGCAGATAAATATATTTAAAAATCTGTCCCTAGACACTTAGGTCCCTAAAGATACAGTAAAACATCTAGAGAGATGTTTCAAAAAGCACTATGGTGCCTAACTCCCATTGATTTCCAATAGGATATAGTGGCTTTTGAAAATTCCACTAAGGTGCCTAAGTATCTTTAAAAAAACCTAACTCCCTAAAAGTGATAGTGGGTTTTAACCCCCTTCAGTGGTCACCCTGGTGTAGGAACCAGATTTTTGTGCTGCAGATTTGAAAACAAACTTGCTGCATTAATCATTTCTGAATGGATCAGAATAGAAGGAACATTTTCCATGTATCCAGTCCCTTAAAATGCCTCAGGTTTAAGTGATTACTAAAGGATTATATATTGAAATGAGTCAATGTTTGCAATCAGATACATAGGCTTGGTACTGGTTTCAAACAGGAGTCATACCCAGACAGAATTTTGCCCTAATCCTAGAACGATGCACTAATTGTATTATTGGTTTGAACATAATAGGTATTCAATCTATTCCTAACAAGTTAAAGAAAATCGCAGCTGCAAATTAGGAGGGCAAGCACCTTCCAGCAGTCAATGTCTACTTCGCCCAGTAGACTTGTGACTGGGAACAGCTTTTCAAATATATTTTTAGGTATTCACCCACACTTTCAGCCACAAAAGGAGAAGCATTGTGGCTAGCAATTTGAAATCTGTATCCACACTGCCATATAATGGATCACCTTTTTAGCCCTATCTCTGTCATCTCCCAAGGTAGCTTTGTGATTCCCCATAAAAGAGTTAAAGAGAGGTGCTTTAATAAAAGGAGTGATGAACAAACTCAATCTGACAACCACCATCAACAACTATCTTCAAAAGAAAAAGATTTTTTTCCCCTCTGCGTATGCACAGGATCTGCCCTGCATAAACTCAAAAAGTGTTACATATAGTTGGATCGATGCCATTAAAACTATTACCTACAAATTTAATAATAAAAAAGCACAAACACTCGTAAGCAAGCAGTAAAGAGATAATTATAAAAGCAAAAGGTAACTAACCTCTTGTCTAAACAGTGTTAATGTGTAAAATACTCTTGTTGCAGGACAACTTCAAGCTTACCTTCAGAGAAAGAGGTGTGCTCACACCATATTTTCTTTTTGCAACTTCTACAACCTCCTTCTCAATGTTTTCTTGACTAGTTCCCTTGACGTCAATGTAGTGGCAATCTGCACTAGCATAGTGACAAGATATCGCCTGCATGAAGGAAGTCAGAAGTAAATCACAGGACAGCCCTAAGTCAACACATCACTTTTCGACACACCACTGACTATCTTAAATGCAAATATCACTGTTGTCAACAGAGAAAATATTTACATTTAATTTTCAGGCTTTTGGATACATTCACTTGAAAAAAAATTGCTAGATTCACATGGAAAAATTTCACAGTAACCTAGGAGATTAATGAATCACTTTATCCATTTTCTTTTCCCTCTTGCAGTGAGGTCAAAGCACTCATTTTATGATATCACACATGATGAAGATATGACTATGACTTCACTGAAAGGTTAACTAGAAGGAAAGCAGGACTGGGAGAGGAAAAAAACAGACATTCATCAACAAGGACACACAATTTGTGCTGGCAAAGTGACCTGTTTTTTTTCCCCACAGTTATACAAATCTTGTATGTTGATCTCATATGCTTAAACAGAACTGGCTAGGTATGTACTTGGATAAAGCTCTCCAAGCAAAAACCCAAGTTGCTACACTGCTGATGGAATTGGAGAAGTGATGGTGTTATGCTCTGTGTAAACTCAAATGTTTCTCTCACTCCTACAGAAGCTGATTCTATAAAAACAGGGCTTTTTTCCTGGTGCCACCATTTTGAAAGGCAGCTGGGCTATGCTCCCCATTCACCACCCTATGCAGCAGCAAATGGGGCAACCAGGGGTGGCAAAATGCCGCTCAGTAGAGCCACACACTTAGAGCATCCCCTTCCCCACCACTCTGTGCATGCTTGGCTCCAGCTGGGAGCTGTGTGGTCCTCTGGTCCTGGTGTGGCTCCACCCAGCAGTTGCACAGCTCCTGCTGCCCTGGCACCTGTGGCCCACCGTGGTCCCAGAGGCCCCTGCATGGTCCCAGAGGCCCCTCTGGTGGCCTGGTGTGGCTCGTGTTAGAGAGGCCCCTGCAGTGGCATGTTAAGTACTGTAACTTGCCAGTATTCACTTGGGAGAGAGGGGAAGGCTGGGAGACCCTGACTGTGGGGAAGGGGTAGGGCATTCACTTGGAGGGGAACTGGGGGTACCTGACTGTGCGGAAGGGGGAGGGCATTGAATTGGGAAGGCAGGGGGTGCCTGGCTCTGGGGTAGGTTGTTCATTTAGAGAGGGGAGTGGGGGCTGTGGATGCAGGAGGGGTTTATCCTCAGGGCGGTATGGGGCTGTGGGAGGAGTGGGGGGGGGTTAAAGGATGGTGGTGGGTTGGGGTCGGAGGGGTGGGGGTGGTCTTGAGTTCTGGCACCTTTTTTCCTAGAAAAAAGCACTGCATAAAAGATACTGTTTCACCCACCATCTATTTCTATTATTACAGGACTAAAACAGCTAGAACACTGCATATTACTCTTCCTTTCTATTTAGTCAGTAGGAGACTAACAGAAGATGTTAGAGCAGTGGTGGGGAACCTGCAGCCCAAGGGTCACACATGACCCATTAGGGCTCTACATGTGACTGGCAAGACATTTTGTTTACTGCTGCTCGTGTACTGGGTTGCCAGATTCTGCTAGTTCTGTTCATGTTATTTTTTTCATACCAGTATTACTGCAGTGACATACAAGTAAAGCCAGGGCACACGAAGTGAGGTGCATGCTGACTGTAAAAGACATGTACTCCTTCTGCATCTCATCAAAGTGCTGTTATGGGTCAATCAGCATACCCCACCAGTTCTAGGTATAAAAGTGCACTTAGGAAAGCTACCCTAAACCATCTTGGTTACCACAATCTTGCAGCCCATTGACATGGAGTGCTGCTCATGTGGCCCACTCACTAGCCTAGGCTATTCATGGCCGTGTTAGAGCATTAGGAGGGTTCTTGTTTTTGTGTTAATAAAAAAAACCAAAACAATTTATAACCATTGCTACATTTCACTAAAGTGAAGTCAGTGGGTAAGATTCTCAGCTACAGTATATCAGCACAATCCCACTGTGTTCAGTATAGATAGGCTGATATACACCAAAGCAAAAACCTAGTACAAGGAGATTGCTAGTACCAAAGTTGACAGTGAGAGATGCAGGATCAGGTAAGTGCCCATTTGTAGGTACTTTGTCCAGTTCTGCTCTCAGTAAGAATGGGGTGCAGTGTACATCCATTTACTTTTTCTACAGAGTTCTATGCCATCTATAAATGTACAAACAAGCAGTCATGTGGCACCTTAAGGACTAGCAAATTTATTTATTAGGTAATGAGATTTTGTAGGTAAGAAGTGGGTCTTATAAATAAATAAATGTGTTAGCTCTTATGGTGCTACATGACTGCTTGTTATTTGTGAAGCTACAGACTAAGGGTATGTCTACACAGAACAGCTACTTTGAAATAACAGATGTTATTTCAAAATAATTATCCTAGCATCTACACAATGCAACTGCTATTTTAAAATAATTTCGAAACAGCAGCTGGCTTATTTCGAAATTGGTAAACCTCACTGCATGAGGAATAGCACCTATTTCAAGACAGGTGCTGTTAAGACAGGGAATAGAGCTTATTTTGAAATAATCCATAGTGCAGACAATGACTCTATTTTGAAATTGGCTCTCTGTGTGTAGACGCTGTATTTCAAAATAACTAAGTGCTATTCAAAATGCATTTTGTGTGTAGCAGCGTTATTTTGAAATAAGGCTGCTGTGTAGACATACCCTAACACAGCTATCACTCTGAGTCTATAAATGAAGTTCATAATTAGATGTTGTTGGTAATCAGATTACAGTGGCATCTGGTGCTCAGAGGAGGGAATTAAACTTTTGTCATTCTCAGCTAGTTAGGGCAGAGGCAGAGCCAAAACAAAGAAGAATAATCCAAAAGTGTCCAGCAACATGATTTCTAAGGTCCTGATTAAGGAACATACATACTTAATCGCTTCTCTGAGCCAGTATTGCAACATATATCTATCATGGAAAATATATCAGGGTTACATAATCTTGGATAATTACTTTCAGAAAAATTAACAATCATAAAAAATTACATCAGAAAGCAATAAAACAAAAAAAAGGAAGATTACATATGCAAGAGACTACAAATCAGAGGGAGGGATAGCTCAGTGGTTTGAGCTTTGGCCTGCTAAACCCAAGGTTGCGAGCTCAATTCTTGAGGCGGCCATTTAGCGATTTGGGCAAATAGATGTCAGGAATGGTGCCTGGTCCTGCCAAGAGAGCAGGAGAACTGGACTAGATAACCTCCCAAGGTCCCTTACAGCTCTAGGAGGTGTGTATCTCCATTTGCAGGTGTCATACCATCTACTTTAAAATATGTTCAATGGCTGCAACTCAAAATGATTTCCTACCTTTCGGAAGCCTTGAGTTCTGTTCATTCCAGAACCGTGAATCAGCAAGGGATGGAAGAATACGGTGTCTCCTTTCTCCATAAAAAGGTGAACCCTGGGAAGGCTTTTGTTGTAATCACGAACTCCATGGTACATCTTGTTAACACCACCCTAGAAACATATACAAGTTGTACATCACAGGATAACTATGATTATTAAAACTAGTATATCTTAAAGTGGACAAATATCTGCAGACATTAGGAATCTGAATACACATAAACTTGTCAGTGAGCATTTCAGTTGAGTGGGCCATACTGTTATAGACCTGATAATATACATTTTACAAAGAGACTTTAACATCAGATTAGAAAGAGAAACATTTGAACTGGAATTTATGCTCAAATTTGATACTTTGACACTTGGTCTTAATAGAAATGGAAATTACCTTATGCATTGCAAAAACAGTTTCCCCATCTTTGACATTCATAATATCAGTCTATTAACTCAATATATTGTTACACACAGTAATTTTCCCTCCCCTCCTCTCCACCAGCTTCACCCTCCCCTTCTGTCCTATATATCTGATTCGTCAGTTTCTATTTCAGTTTTTTTTGTATCTCTGTTATATAACGTCATGCCAATTCACTTTCACCAACATTTCCAGTATAGCACTATCTCCAGATCTGAAGAAGCAGGTCTGCCCCATGAAAGACCATCATCTAATAAATTACTTTGTTAGTCTTTAAAGTGCTACATGACTGCTTTTTTATTTTGTTAGGATACAGACTAACAAGGCTACCTGTCTGTTACTATTAAAAGTCTGCACTGGTCAGCTGTCTTTCAGATAAGAATCCAAAATACTGAATACGTGTACCAAAGAGTCTGCGCATTAGCCTTTCAGTCTTCTCATACCTAAAAGTCCAAATCTAGCTCAGCTGTTAAGGATAAAAAACAAACAAACAAACGAACAAACCAGCAGTCATGTAGCACTTTAAAGACTAACAAAATAATGTATTAGGTGATGAGGTTTCATGGGACAGACCCACTTCTTCAGATCATAGCCTTACCGGAACAGACTCAACATATAAAGCACAGAGGTCCAAAAATTGTTATCAAGGTTGGCAAATCAGAAGAGCAAGGGACAACGGGGTGTGGGGGGATGGGAGAGTTACGAGTTAGATGAAACATCCAAGTATGTAAAAGAGTCCTTATAATGGGTCAGATAACTGCTCTCTCTGTTCCAACCATGTGTTAACATGTCAAATTTGAATACGAATGTTAGTTCTGAGCATTCCCTCTGTAGAGGGTTGTTAAAGTCCCTTTTCCACAGAACGCAAAGTTTCAGGTCTTTAACAGAAAGGCCAACTCCATTAAAGTGCTGGCTGACAGGTTTGTGTATTTGGAGTGTTTTGATGTCTGTTCTATGTCCATTCATCCTTTGTCGAAGAGTGTTTGCAGTCTGTCTTATATACATGATGTGTGGGCATTGTTGGCACATGATGGCATATATGATGTTAATTGAGGAACAGGAGAATGTGCCTGTGATTCTGTAATTAATGAGGTTAGGGCCAGTGATGGCGTCTCCAGAAGAGATACGTAGACAAAGCTGGCAACAGAGCTTGTTGCAAGGAAAAGTTCCAGGATTAACATTATTGTCGTATAGCCTGCGGTTGCCAGTGAGAAGTCTCATAAGGTTGGGAGGTTGTCTATAGGAAAGAACAGGCCTATCACCTAGAGCCTTCTGGAGCGTGGCATCATGATTTAAGATAGGGTATAGGTCTTTAATGATGACAAACCTGTCAGCCAGCACTTTAACTGGGCCATTCTGTTAAAGACCCGAAACTTTGTGTTCTATGGAAAAGGGACTTTGACAACCATCTACAGAGGGAATGCTCAGAACTAACATTCATGTTCAAATTCAACACATTAATACGTGGGTTGAACAGGGTTGAACAGGAACAGGAACAGGAACAGCAATTACCTGACCCATTATAAGGACTCCTTTACATACCTCAGACTTTTTATTTAACTCTTAACTCCCCTTACCCCACAAACCCTTCTCCCGCCCCCCCAATCCCTCTGCTTTTCTGATTTGCCAACCTTGATAACAATTTTTCTTATTTGTCAACTTGATCATTTTTGGACCTCTGTGCTTTATATATTAAATCTGTTCTGGTAAGGCTATGATCTGAAGAAGTAGGTCTGTCCCATGAAAGCTCAACACCTAATAAATTATTTTGTTAGTTTTTAAAGTGCTACATGACTGCTTTTTTGTTTTGATACAATACAGACTAATACAGCTCTCTCTCTGTCGCAGTTGTTAAGGATGTGTCTGCGCTGCATTTAAATACTCATAGATGGCCCATGCCAGCTGACTGAACCCTGGGGCCCAAGTCTAAAGAGAGTGTGGCATAGACATTTGGACTTGGGCTGGAGGCTGGGCTCTGGGATCCTTCAGGATGGTCCAAGTCAGCAGGCATGGACAAGTGGTGGGTTTTTAACTGCAATGTAGATATAAACTATGTGTCATAATGTACTTGCTGCTTTTCAGATCCTGATATCTAATCTGAGTTCCTTGAAAAGATAAACAAAATAACTAGTCTTACATGATATTAACATTCTGCTTTCTTAATCTGCTTTCTTTTGAACTATAAGCGGCTAACTAGTCCCTATGAAATGTTCACTTCAGACAACTATTTCATACTAACAGAGAGGTTAGTCTATACTCCAACAAAACAAAGCAGCAGAAATGTAGCACTTTAAAACTAACAAAATGATGAAGTGGGTCTGTCCCATGAAAGATCATCACCAAATAAATCACTTTGTTAGTCTTTGAAGTGCTACATTTCTGCTGCTTTGTTTTATATTTCATGCTAGTTTGTTTCCTGCTTTTTACCTTTTGAAATTCTACTCAAATAAGAAACTAGACACACACTTTTCCCGAGCTTGTGGAAAATGGTAGAAAGCTCTGTGCAGAGTCCTTGCTTAAGAAAAAAAACCTCCATTTATGGAATTCTTCTGAACAATTTACCATCCAGTTTTTTTCATACAATCACCATGCTGGCTAGATAGGTATAAAATGATTAAGAGATGAAGACCAAGAGGCTCCAGGCTTTAAAAGAACAGACTGGAACAAGCAGTTAGTGTGATGAAAAGGTCTTGCTATTTATAACTGAAAACTTCCTGGAGAGAAAGACAGACACACACAGTGTTTGAAATGTAGCAGTATATCATGTAAATCAGAGTTCCTGGCACATATCAGAGAACTCTACTACATGTGTTTGGGCTTCCAAAAAGGGCATTGATCCAGAAATGAATGATATCCAGTGCCACAGTTCTGCACTACGATCACGACTTTGTTGATAAGGGAGCACTCTCACAGATTTCAAAGGTTACGGCTTTGGTCTGTGTAAAAACTAACAAAAATTTCAGCCAAAAGCTATTTGGTGTGTAATTAGAAAAGTCTGCTGATGTTCAGCTGGTCTTTTTCTATTTATACAGAAAGGAGGAAAAAATGACTTTTTTGTTCTGAGCAAATGTTCTGTTCAAGAACATTACTCAGACAAAAAAAAAAAAAGCTTAATTTTAAAACTTCATCTTGTATATCACCCTCATGAGTGATGCACACTTTGCTAACATATTTAAATTGATGTGTGATGTTCCCATTTGCCTTAAGAAAATAAACATGTACTTACAGTTGAATGTAGGGCCTAAAAGGCTCAATATTTGCTAGAAAAGGTCAGTGAGGTCTGTGTTTTATTGGACCAACTTCTGCTCATGAGAGAGACATGTTAAGCACAAAAGCATGTCTCTCTTCCCAGCAGAAGTTGGACTAATAAAATATATTCCCATAACCACTTTGTCACACTAATATCCTGGGATTACCAGGTCAACAACACTGCATCCTTGTCTGCTAAACAGCTTGACAGAGGTTAATGGTCTGTCTAGATGTTTTAACAATAGACTGCTAGGGAGACTATCTGCAGCCTTTCAGAGGGAGCTGCACAGCGTTAACATGATCAACTCCTTTCCATCCCCAAGGACAGAATCCTGGACACTGAAGCACTTAAATGCCAGTAACAGGAATGTGGAAAGCAAGACATGAGAAGTAATTCTTCTGTTCTACTCTGTGCTGATTAGGCCTCAACCAGAGTATTGTGTCCAGTTCTGAGCACAATTCAGAAAAAGATGTGAAGAAACTGGAGAAGGTCTAGAGAATAGCAACAAAACTGATTAAATGTCTAGAAAATGTGACCTATGAGGAAAGATTGAAAAATCTGGGTTTGTTTAGCCTAGCAAAGAAAAGACAGAGGGGACACAATAAAAGCTTTCAAGTACCTGAAAAGGTGTTAGAAGGAGGAGGGAGAAAAATATATTCTCTTTATCCTCTGATCACAGGACAAGCAACGGTCTTAAACTGAAGCATGGGAGGTTTGAATTGGACATTAGGAAGAACTTCCTGTCAGGATGTTTAAGCACTGGAATAAATTGCTAAGGGAGGTTGTGGAATCTCCATCATTAGAGATATTTAAGAACATGTTAGATAAACGTCTGTCAGGGATGATCTAGACTAGCGACGGACAATTTAGGGTTGTGAGTGGGCCATAAGTCTGTTGTGACCAAGACAATCTCCAGGGATAGGGTAGTTTTGCTAACTACACTTGTGTATCTAGAATTTCCATGGGTGTGTGCGTGTGCACTTTCACTGGATGCAGCACTTTCACGGGATGCAGAGAGAGTGCATGGCTCTCACATTCAGTGTTGTGTGCAATCAGCACCCTCCTCACTTCACATATGCTTGCTTTATGTGTCTGTCACTTTAGTAATACCAGTCCAAAAACACCCTACAAGGATGGAAACCAGCTAACTCTAACAACCCTGTGCCTAGGCAATGGTAAACAAAATGTCTCATGGGCTACACATAAAACCCCGAAGGGCTGCAGATTGCCCACCAGTGATCTAGACAGTGCTTGGTACTGCTGTGAGTGCAAGGGACTGAATTAGATGAACTCTTGACGTCCCTTCCCATTATAGTATTCTATTAGAATAACAGGGAACCTTTAAGCAATAACAATGGCTCCGTATACATAGCAGAGCTATTTCGCAATACCTCCGTATGCTGAAATAGCTACTCCGCATGTTTGAAATGCGCCCATTTTTTCAAAACAACAGGTGCCCCATTTCAGCATCTCTGTACTACTCCCTGTTGCAGGAGGAGTAAGGAATGCTTCAAAATTGCACATTATTTCAATATTTGGCCTGTTTAGACAGCACCAAGTGCCAAAATCGCCCGTTTTGAAATAAACTCGAAATAAGATACACAATTTGCACTACACAAATTGCATATCTTATTGCTAGTTTAGGGTGCTGTGTAGATGTAGCCTATGTCATTTCAATATTTGCACATGGGTGGACTCCAACCATTGCCCTACTGTGTGTTGGACTGACCTTGGCTAGATCAACGCAGTGAACAACTGGCTTGTGCAGCTGCCACAGGTTTGTGTGATGTGCACACATTACAATCATTACTACTCTGACTGCAGAAGCACTCAGTTTTGTCTAGTATTGCGACCTTTTCTTCCATGCTTTTATGCTAGTGTGAAAGGAGGGCAACGTTGTCAGCAAAATCAATGTCCTCTAGCCATTTGAAAAGAGTCCACTGAATGCCCCATTAATGGCTATCTGTTGTCCTGCTCATAATCCAGTCCACTGTGATCAAGAACAGGAAAGGTGACAATAGGCACTCTTGTCATACTCCTGACAATGACCGGACAGAGCATTAACAAGGGAAAGACCAAGACAATGAGGATCAACCAGTCCAACACCACCAACACATTGGGATGTGATGACATGGAAGATGTGAATCTGTTTACCTATTTGGGGAGTATTATGAACAGACAAGAATATCAGTGCTCAGACAGGGAAAGCAACAGCTGCATTCAAGACTCTCTGTCCCATATGGAGTTCACAAATAATATCTCTGAAGATAAAACTGCAGATTTTCAACACAACTAAGAAGAGAGTGTGCTCTTGTACGGATGTGACACCTGGCATACTAAAAAGGCTTCAAATCACAAGCTGCAGACATTCATAAACAGATGCCTGACGTACATCCTTCGTATCAAATGGTCATCAACTTGGTCACAAATGAGGAGCTCTGGAACAGATCTGGACAAAACTTGACATTCAGATCAACAGAAGAAGGTGGGGATGGCTAGGGCACACTCTCAGAAAACCATCAATCCAGCATAGTCTGCCAAGCTCTCACATGGAACCTGCAAGGAAAATGCAGAAGAGGAAGACCTCAGACAACGTGGAGAAGGTCTACTGAGACTGAAGGACAACAACTGGGTTACTCTTGGAGTCCACTATAAGTTTTGTCTTGAGATAGAGTGAAGTGGAGGAGACTTGTAGATGACTTATGCTCCATGAGGAGTACAAGGGTTTAAGTCAAGTCAACAAGCACTAACCAAAAACAAGGCACATTTCAAACACAGAGGATTCAGTCCCTGTGCCAGGAAGCCTGTATCGTCATATTGTTAGGCACAGAGAAAAACACAGAGACATGAAAAGATTTTGATCGAGAGAGAGAGAGAGAATATTCATAACTGCCTCAAAAACTTTACTTTCACCAACTCTGCTGATAACAAAAAAAAAAAAAAATCCCCTTGTCCCCACCCACTCCAAAATGTAGACCACATTAATCCCACATGCAGATCTACCTCCCAGTCAGGGTAATCATGTTGCTTCAGAGAACCCTTGTGTGTTCCTGGCAAAACAACCAAGCAGCCATTGCTGCGATCTATGTGCTCCATGGCAGTCCAGGCACACACAATGAGATCTGCAGGCCGGAATGGAAAGTAGTGCAAATCCTGATGCATGGGATGGCGAGAGCTCTTCTTACCTGGAAAAAATTAAGTATGAATAAGGGTGGCAGGGAGGACTTATTTTAAACTAACAGAGATTTTTCATTGTCCAGTTCCATTGAGAGAACAGGGCATGCTGCAAGAATTAGTCTTGCTCTCCATTTGATCAAAAGAACAGCTGTACTTAGGACTCAGGAGAACAAACACAGAAATACACCAGATTTCCCACTGGTAACTTCTGCCTTTGCTGCTTTTTTAAAAAACTGTAGCTTGTGTTGTTTAAGTAACATTCCACATGAAGCAAGACTATCAACTGTCCCCTACTAACTCATTAATTGTAGCTCTTCTACATTTTAACAGGGATGAGAGAGCTAATGATACACAAACTATTTTAATCTTTAGACAATCAATATCTGCTGAAATTACAAAGCAAGATAACTGCGGTATTCAGATATATGCTACCCTTTATTATTCAGAATTGCTCCCTTACCAGAATCTGGAGGTTTATTTACCAACATCGTGTGCATGGCCATGATATTTGGTCCAGTAAAGCACTCAACGTATTTTAGGATCTACGGTGAAGAACATGTTAGAAAATAAAAGTCAGACGTTTATGTTGCAATATATACTATAATCAAACCAAAACCGATCAATGTTGCACATAGGCAAAGCTTTTTGCCCTAGCCAGCAGCCATAGAGTGCAGAACTTTAAAAGATAGGGCCCAACATCTTAAAGTCCTCTTAATGGAGGCAGCTCTTAAGAGTCTCTCAAGAGTCTCCTGCAGGAGCGGAGAGTGCAGCCTCCTCGGCGCAAAGTGCACTAGTGCTGTCAACCACGGTGCCACCTAAGGACTCCCAGCACCGAGAGCAGATATAGGCACCGTCGCTTTCTCAGCGCCATAGGAGTCAATCTTCAGTGCCGATGAAGAGGAGGAGGCACAAGAGGCATCGCTCACCGAAGAAGCGGGGCAGCCTCAAATCCAATGCTCCGGCACACACGTTGAAGCAGGGGTGAAGCGGATGCCTGAAGGTGCTGGACATGCCCTCAACGCCGGAGGCATTTTGAGTGGCACAAGGACTTCTACAGATGACTGTGCCGGGTCCTTCTCCATCTGTGGAGGACAGGCGCCATAGCACTGAAATGGAGTGACTGAGGCTCATGGACGTGACACCGGCGCCAACCCCTGCGCTCATGTCAATGCTGGCACAGATAACGTATTTGGTGCTGACAGCTCTGGTGCCGACCCAACAGGCCAGTTTCAGGTGCCCTATGCTCTGGCACTGTCCTTGGCGCTCATGACATCGGTGCCGACTCCAATGGCCCCACTGTGGTCATCTGCTTCTGAACAGGTGTCAGAGTTGGACTCGTACTCAAACTCCAGATGGACCGTGAGCTCAAGAAGGTTGCACCATAGCTGTTGCAGGCACCGTAGTTGTCGCTCGGACAATATGGGTTGGCTGCTGGCTTTGCAGGTGTCTCAGTGGCGCTTCTGGACCCAGTGGACATTTCTTGAGGCGCAGGGCCAGGCTGTTCGAGTGCCTTTAACAGCACCGGGGGCCCTGCCAATCCTGCACTCAGCACCGTTGACATCACTGAGCGCCCCACCACCAGAACAAAGATGGTAAGCGGCCGTCATTGTGGAGCCACCTGTTTCTGCCTCATTGGCACTGACCTCAGCACCATCATTGGCACCATTGCAGTAGGACTGGACCCCTTTGGTGCTGGTGCCACCTGTAATTGTACCTCCAATGCCAATTGGGCAGGCACCAGCCCAGGCACCGGCACCGACTCAAGTGCAGGGAGTGGTAACAGTGCTGTCTGTGCCTCCTGTGATGAGGTTTTTGGGCCAGCCAGTACCTATGCCAGCTCCGCCTATGGTGCCCCCCCCGCAGTTTGCCCACCATTTCCATGGGGGGGCCAAGTGCCTGAACAAGTCACTACTGCCCCTCCCCTCCAAATGGAGGTGCAAGAGCTATCATCGTCCTCCCCGGATGAGGCAGTGGTGGGCTCATAGGCCTCACCTGTATTGGATAATGGCAGGGCTTTTCAACAGCTCCTTAGGAGAGAGGCCCAAAACTTGGGGGTGCAAGCGGAGGAGGTCCAGGATGAAATGGACCCTGTCATGTACATTTTGTCCTCCGCAGGCCCCACTAGAGTGGCTCTGCCCATAATTAAAACAATTGCCATTATGGCTAAAATGGTCTGGCAGACCCCTGCTTCCACCCTTCCTATGGCCTGTAGAAATGAGAGACAGTACTCTGTCCCACCCCAGGGCAATGAATATTTGTTCACGCACCCCAACACCTGACTCTCTGGGAGCGGACAATGCTAAGTACAGAGAGTCCCAAGGGTTCCAGTGTATCCTCCCCAAAAAATAGAGACGTTAAATACTTGGACCTCTATGGCAGGAAGGTCTATTCAATGGGAGGAATGCAATTAAGAACTGCTAACCAGCAAGCTCTGGTTAGCAGCTATGCCTGTAATACAGTCAGCGCCCTGTCTAGGTTCTCTGAAATGGTGCCACCCAAAGCCAAGAGGACTTCACAGCCAGGGTGCTTGTGAACAAACTGATTTAAAGGGCGGCCCTGCAAGCAGCCATTGACCATGTGGAATGTGCCCAAAGATTTGCAGGAGGCTGTTTAGTCATGTTAGCATAGGCGAGTCTTATGCATCTGCAAATCCACTCAGAGAGCCTCTGCTTGGAAATAGGCATGCCATGGGACCTATCCGCCATGGAGATAAACAGTCGAGATGTCTCATGGAAATCTTGTGTTCTTTGCAAGTAAAAGGCAATTGCTTATCATACATCCAGGGTATGCAGGGACCTGTGCTCATCACAGGAGTGTGGTTTGGGGAAGAATACCGGTAGGTAGGCCGGCTCATTACAATGGAATGAGGTGAGCACTTTTGGGAAGAGCTTAGGGTGTTTACATAGCACCACTTTGTCTTTGTAAAAGGTTGTGTAGGAAGGCTCTGACATGAGAGCACTGATCTCTCCTACCCTGCGTACCAATGTTATTGCCACAAGGAAAGCTACCTTCATGGAGAGATGTAGCAGAGAGCAGGTGGCCAATGGTTTAAAGGGTTTCCCCATGAGAGATGTGAGAACTAAATTGAGGTCAAGAGCCGGTGCTGGGTCCTTAATTGGGGGAAGCAGATTTTGAAGACCCCTCAGGAATTGTTTGAATGAAGGGTGAGTAAAGACTGAATAATCCTGAATCAGCAGGTGGAATGCTGATATGGCAGCAAGGTGGACCCTGAGGGTACTTAGTGATAGGTTCATTTGTTGCAGGTGGATCAGGTGAGTATTTGTGGAACCCCTAATTCCATGGGGTTGCATGATTGTGATTAGCACCATCATACAAAACACTGCCACTTTTGAGAATCTCTCTTTCTTGTTGTCAGTCTTCTGCTGTTTTCCAGGATCGTCCAAACCTGCGGTAGGCACAGGAACTTCAGGTCAGTCAGCCAACCGGGTACCATGTGTGCAGGTGGAAACAGTCAATGGCTGGGTGGCAAATCGAGCCATTCTGCTGAGTGAGGAACGTTGAAACAGAAGGGAAGTGATGAGGGTGAAGCCTGGAGAAAAGCAGCAGGTCAGAGAAACAGGTTTGTCTGGGCCATCTGGGTGCTAGGAGGATGACCCAAGCTCCATCCCACCTTATCTTTGCTATCACTCTCTGAGTGAGGGCTATCAGTGGGAATGCATACATTAAAGGTGCATTCCATGTGATGTGGAACGCATCCCTTAGAGAGTTGTGGCCTAATCCAAATCTGGAGCAAAATAGGGACGTAGAGAGTGTTGGCATCTGTGGCAAACAGGTCTATCATCAGGAAGACCCACTTGCGGAAAAGCATGGTGGATGGAGGACTTGTTGATTTCCCGCTCGTGGTCTGTTGAGAAAATGCGACGAAGATTGCCTGCCAGTATGTTGTTGTTGCCCGGGATGTAAGCTGCAACTATGTAGATCTGTCAGAGGATACGGCACTGCCACACTACTGCTTCCTGGCGCAGTTGTTTTGAGTGTACCTCACCCTGCTTGTTTATATAATGCATGGCTGTCATATTGTCTCTTAGTATGCGTACTGTAGTGTTGGAGATCTCGGCGGAGAAGTGCATGCACGCGTACCGAACTGCTCTCAACTCTAGAAGATTGATAGGTTGCAGTTGGTCACTTGGAGACCATGTATCCTGGACTATTTGGTCCCCCAGATGAGCATCCCATCCCACAAGGGAGGCATCTGATGTGACCGCGCACATGCAAGGGGATCTCTGGAAAGGTACCCAAATATGCACATTGCTGGGTTGCACCCACCAAGTGAGTGAGCTCCTGACCTTGGCTTGGATGCTCAGTGTCTTGTTCAGCTGGTGTAGGTGGCACCTGAATACTGCTCTGAACCATACTTGCATGGGTCTCATTCATAAACGTGCGTGTGGCACCACTGGTATCGTGGCTGTCATGTGACCTCGTAGGCATAGGCATTGTCTGGCAGGTAGGGTCAGTGAAAGCTACAGAACATGACAACGTCTTGTATCGCCTTCAGCCCGTGAGATGGAAGTGAGGCTGTAGCAGTCTGGCAGTCTAGGAGTGCCTCTATGAATTTGAGTCTTGGGGTCAGTGCAAGGGTGAACTTTTGAAGGTTTATGCACAAGCCAGGGCTGAAGAAGAGTCCTGGTGAACAATGCTGCTTGCTCATTCTGCACCCGGGATCGACCCTTTATCAGGCAATCATCTAGATAGGGAAAGATGGCTGTGGGTGCCTTGCTGAACAGCTGGAGCCACTTTGCAGCATGCGGCTGGCTGCCCAGCCACGTGGCAGGAGCTGCTTTGCCCGCGCAGCTGGAGGTACTGGCAGCTCCTCAGGGCTGCACCAGCGGTAAGTCCTTAACTTCCCTGGGGGAGTGGGTTAGGGGACCGGGCTGGATGGGTGTGGGCCAGGTCATGGGGTGAGGGGGACTGCAGGCCAGCGGGGGGTTCAGGCTGCGGCTGGTTGGGGCCGTGGGGCTGGGTCAGACTGCGGTGGGTTGGAGCTGCAGGGGCAGGGGTAAGGCTTGTATTAGCATGGGAGTTCACTCAGCTCGTGAACAAAGGTAAGTATGTGTGTCCCTCGTTACAGCAAGTACTCGTAAGGAAAGTACTTGTTTAACAAGGGATGAGTGCAGCGTAAAGTCTCATTAGTACTCTCGGCAAAGAGGCCAGGCATCTCAAAGGGCAGGTCTTCCACCGTGGCCTAGACCTCTTTGGTGAACCCGGAGACTCACCTCATAACTACTGCAGAGGCTAGGGACCTGGCCGCAGTATCTGCTGAGTATAATGCAGACTGCAGGGCTGTTTTTGTGATTAGACAGACTTCACTCATGAGTGCCTTGCATTGTTCTGCTTTGTTGTCAGGAATTGTACCCAAGAAGGTGTAGACCTGGTCGAAAATACGATGAGTATAGTTGGCTAGCATGGCCATATAATTGGCAATTCAAAACTGTCGGCTGGTTGAGGAGTATGCTTTCTTTCCCACTGTGTCCAGCCTTTTCCAGACTTTGTCCCCAAAGTTGACCCTGTAATTGTGTTGCTTTCCTCTCTTGATTTACTGCATCCACTACCAATGAACTGCAGTGTAGGAATTCTGCACCCGAGGGGGCAACGTAGTATTTGCGCTCTAGTCTCTTTGAGGTGGGCAAGATAGAGGCTTGGGTATTCCAGAGAAGTTTGGCTGGCTCTGGCAGAGCCTCATTAATTGGAATTGCCAGTCTGTTAGGTGTAGATGTCTGGCCTTTTTTTTTTTTTTTTTTTTTTTTTTGCTTTAGGTAAGGAGGGTTTGCACCTCTTCTTCTCTTGCTTCTTGGGTGAGGACACCTGCGCTGCCCCCTTAACTGCAGGGAAGGCAGCAGTGCGGTGTTTTGAGGCGGTCCCTTGCGCTCTGGGTGACACACAGCCCCACGCATACAACCTCTTCATGCCTCTGGGGGATTTCCCACTGTGTAGGGCTTGCCAGAGGCAGGCCCTTGTCAGTTCTCCCAACCCCTGTGGGCTGCACCTCAGGGGCAGTCTGTCTGCCCTGCAGGAGCCAAAGCCTGCTCCACACACAACACGAAGAACTGCTGCTCCTGCAGTGAGGACAGCCTTTGGTTTCGTGCCGGTATCCCAAGCACCGGACACAGCGAGAGTGGCCATCTGGCAGAGGAATTGAGACGGCACAGGCAGAGCACTTTTTAAACCCCAGGAAACTGGGCCTGAGTAAGTGGCTGGCTGCACTTGAAGGTGGAGCCAGCAAATGGCAGGGGCTGTTTAAGGAGATGGTGCTCCAGCAGCTCTCCTTGTCGTCAGTTTCTCTCTTTCCTTCTTAAAGCTTTCAATGTCTGTTTGATATTTACTGACGCTGCTCAAAGACTCTTCTTCTTGTCTTTATTGACTGTCTGTTTTTCAGGTCTGAGGGCGCGAAAGTAAAACGTGACCCAAGCCTGTGGTGGCGAGAAGAGAAGAACTGAGGTGACAGGCTGCATGCGTGCCGAGGATCTGCCACAGGCATCTGGAGCCTGTGCTCTGCGTGCATGGGCAGCCAGCTGAGGGGCACTGCTAAGGAAATCTTTGGCCCATGAGCGCAAGGTGCTGACACACCTAAGGTGGAGCACCCACTGCATATCCTGCTAAGCAAGGAATTGGAAGAAGATATGTAAAAGCAACGTTTTCCTACTATGAATTGCATCCACACAAGGAGCACTTTGTGACTTTGCTGAGTCTGGCATACCAGTATAGCTAGTGTTCTTAGTGTACACCTAGCTGTAATATCTGCTGCTATGAAAGTGACTCCAAAAAAATGAGCTCACGTATACTTCAGTGTCTTATATCATATCAGCCTAGAGCACTGACAAAAAAACTACAACTCTCTATGCATTTAACTGTGGTTTTCTAAATTAGTCTGCAGGATAAGAGTGTCCTTCAAAAGCAGTATTATTTGATTTAAGATTGTGAGGTGCAATATCATCGAACTACAAAAGGAGAGGGTTTATTTCTTCAAGCAGACATACTTCTTTTCTAAAAAAAAAATCACCTTCATACTCCATCATTCATTGCCATGGACATAAATGTGGAAGAGTAACGTGAGCAACCGCTTGAAGGAATCCTTGTGAAGGTTTTTTCTATCTGAGAAATAACATGAAATTTCTAAACTGCACAGTGCTTTAAATTTAGCTGCATCTAGATATGTAAACATCAAAATTAAGTTGGTTATTCTGAGAACTCATACAGCTTTTTCTTGCCATTTTAAGAAAAATACAGGAAATAATTCCAGTTACTTTATATGGGTAACTATGCAAACATATGCCAGGATTTTCCCTTTTTACCTCTGGCAGAGTACAATATCTGAAGAGCTCTTCATCCTCCTGAAAATCTTGCAGCTTAGTAACTAATTTTTGATCTGGAATAAACTCTGACTTAGCAATGGCCACATCTCTCATTATGGTTAAACCGGGCACTTCTATCTCCTTTTTACAGATCTTCTCAAATTCATTTCTAGGGGACAAAACAAAAAACAAAAACCCAAAGTTAAAAACCATTTCAACATACATTATACCATTTTACTATGCCAACATTTTTGTTTAAATTAAAGAATAAAATGCAAATAAAATGCTTCCATCTTAAGAGAGACACGTTCATGCTGTTTCAAAAATCCATACAACATTAGTAAATATCACTACAGTAAATCCCCCCGAGATGCACGATTTTGACCTGCAAAATCCTGGGAGTCCCAGGGACTGGTAGAAGTGCAGCTCCTCGACCAGCTCCTCACTCCCCCAGATGGGGGAAGCTTGGGAGAAGCTGCTCTGCCACGGCTGTCGGCCTGTCTGACTACCCCAGCTGGGAGAAGCCAGGTGGACAGAGAGCCACACTGCTGTAGCTTCTTCCACACTTCCGCCAACTGGGGGAGACAGGCTACACCCTGGGTTCTCCCAGGTGGGTGAAGCTGGGCAGGCAGCCAGCCATGGCAGCATAGCTCCTCCCCAGCTTCCACCAGCTGGGAGAGCTGCGTCGCCGTGGTTGTCTGCCGGCCCAGCTTCACCCAGTTGGGGAAAGCCAAGGAAAAGCCATGCCTGGATCCCTGCCACTCTGGGAGCCAAGAAACTGACCAGCACTGGTGCCCTGGTCAGTTTCCAGACTCCCGCAAGCCCAGGTGAGCAGGCAGGCAGCTGCCACCTGGATCCTGGCTCCTCTCCGACTAGCACAAAATTTAAGTTACATGAGAGTGCACAGCAGTGCAATCCTCGCATAACTCAGGTGTCTACTGTATGATTGTGTCTAGCCAGACAGCTGTTTTATACCTGAAACGCTCAATGTCTTCATCAGAAACCAGTTTTTTAATGACTAGGTAACCATTTTCATCATAAAAGTGCCTCTGCTCCAGAGTTAAAAGGTTATTATCCAGGGTGTAACTACAAAGAGAAACAAGAGAAATTATACAAGTATACATTGTGGGGAGAATATAGGGTGAAGAGAATGAAATTAAGAGCATTTTCTAAACAATGACCTGAAAGGAAGAGTTCAAAATTAACAGAAGTTATTTAATCTTCTGTGAACAACTATTTTTAGAATCTCAGTAGTTAATATAGATCAGAACAAGCCCCAAAAGACATAACCCCCTAACAAAATTCCAGATGCACACAGCAGAGATCTTAGTCTGCTATGTGAACATCAAATAGTCTGAAAAAAATCATCTAAAATGGAGAAAATTATTTTCTCAACAAGAAATTTGTATCCTCAGTAGAAAAATGATTAATAGGGTAATTTTTATTATGAGTTAATGTTTGCATGAACTCCAGAGATGCAGATGACAGTTTATATAGAATACATAGAAGTAGCTCAGTCTTCAGGAATTTGCATGTTTGCATGGGAAAACATTGCGAGATGCAAAGCAAGATGCATACAATATGTCATGTACAGGAAATAAGTTCTTGAAGTTCCTCTGTTACTATTGTACTTTATGCAATGCATTGAATGTACTCAGCAGGATTAATTATTCAGGAAAACTTTTTCCTATTTGTAAAATTAAGGTCTTTTGAGACAAAAATTATGTTTTGTCAAAAAGGGGGAATGGAAAGGAGGTAACTGACCTTCAATAGTTTTACTCACAGATGCAGCACTTATGGGTAAGTACTGCAATTAAAACTACTTGAAATCAAACTATACACATTTTCAAGATCAAACATCAAGTTACTTTATTAAGTCAAATTAAACAGCTCAGAAAGTATCCTTGAAAAGTTTGAAACTTTGGTTACAAGGCCTAATATGTGTGAATTATGGAAAACAAGAAAAGATATGGAAAGAAGAATTAAGATTATACATAGATCAGAAATTAATCTTCTAATTTAACAGTAAAAAGTAAAATGTCACTCACTGAAACTCCATTGGGTGTTTAACCGAAGCAATTTGTGCTGAAGTAGGAAATGCAGTCTAAGGTCTAAGTTAAAGCAAATAGTTACTACAATAATGGAGTATCAGAGCTGAAGCTGGTTTTGAATTACAGAATCTGATACTTTGTTGTATTTTGCTCTGATTGTTGTTGCCCAATTTTTCCAATCCACTCCCCATTTCCACTTTTGTCATTTGCTGCAAGATAGCCACTAAAAATAAAGTTTTCAGAGATATTTGGTTGGCCATGTTAGTCTGTTTCCGCAAATCAACAAGGAGTCCAGTGGCATCTTAAAGACTAACAAATTTATTAGAGCATAAGCTTTCATGAGATACAATTCCTCTTCAGGTACACTCACCTTCTCATCACTGATTTAACCTTATGCATGACTTTCACAATCCTAGAAAAGGCAAATGCAAATAACCCCCAAACCATACTAATTCTAAGCCCTGAAAATACACTGCCCAAACAAAAACACAAACGGAACATGGAACATAAGGAAGGTACAAATGACAACTTCATCTTTCATTTTAACAATAGGATTGTGTACATAAAATGTTTTTCTCCCTTTTCTTGTGGAAGCTATTCAGGAAAATGCTAAGAGTATATCAAAACAACAATGGAACACAAACATTCTACAGCCCTGGGCTCACAATAGAGCAGTCCCATCCACAGAATGGCTTGGGGCAGCCACGCCATACCCACTGCTCTGCAAGGCCCATGGCAGCCACCTAAAGATGGGACCTATGGAAGACGTGGCATGGGGTGGCAGAAGAGGTCAGTCCCTTCCACTTGCCACAGCAATGGGAGCATGAGCAATCCAGAAGCTTGCTCTGCTCCACTGCCTATCTCCCAGCCCTCTGCTTTCCCACAGTGGTGTTCTCCCAGTTCATATGTCTTGGTGGGGGGAGGCATTTCAGGGAAACGATGGGGCTGGGAGGTGGCAGATCAGGGGCAGGACAAGGCTTCGGCGACTCATTTGGAGCACTGGAGGAGGTTACTCCAGGCCCCAGGCCCCTCTCAAACTGACCTTGGCTCTCACTATTACCAAAGCAGTAACATACACCTTAAAGCAGCTGTTGCAACAGGGAAAACATAGCTTAAATTCTCTCTCTCACAAAACGCACATGATAGAGTATCTGATCCTTCCCTTCGCAGGCACCTTATGGTGCAGTTCAACCAACTCCCAGCATATGTGTACAGGGCTGGCTCCTCTCACTAACCATTCTGAATACTGGACAGAGCCCAGTGGCCCACCCTTGCCTGAAAGCTCTACATGAGGCAGGAGCCCCCTACATCCTGGGATGGGAAGTCAGGCAGGGAGCGAGTCAGACTGTCTGCAGTTTTAAGAAAACAGACTTTCCCTGTCTCTAGTTCAGCCTGTAGCTCACATTGTAGATTTTGATGGTAAAGTACTGAAGGTTCTGGGCTCAAACCAGAAGTGAAAGTCCAGCAAAAGCCAGCTGGTTGGGCCACTTGGCTGCAGGGGAAGGGGCTCAGGGGCAGGCAGACAGGTAGCTCAGGAGTGAGCAAACTTTTTTACATCAGCCCCCACTTTTCATCCTTGCAATTAGCACCCCCTCCCCTCCCACCCCCAACCCATCTAATGTAATCCAAATCTGTGGGAATTTTGATTATGTTCATATGGGGGGAAAAAACCTTTCAGCATGTGTAAGAAAATAAGTACAGCAGACGCCCAACTCACGTGCTTTTGACTTGCATGATGCTTGGAATAATGCGAGTTGAGATGGACTAGCACTGCTGCATCGGTCAGTTTCCTGGCTCCCCCCTCAAGCTGCAAGGACCCGGGAACCAGGCAGCAGGGTGAGCACTACAAGCAGGCACGGAGCCGCCACCATTTTTGCCGAGGCTGACGAGCCCCTCCACCACTCACAGCCCTGGCCTGGGGGTACCAGCTGATTTTGCTGCGCACTCATTACAAAATGTCATGCCCCACTCAAGGGGCATGCCCCCCACTTTGTGCATCCTTGAGGTAGATGAAAGGGGCTGGCTGGGGATGCCCCCTCTGGGACTGCTCCCGACTCCTCCCCACCACCATTTCAGGGAGAGGTGGGGGGGAGGGGGGCTACAACCACACATACCAGTTCCTGGGTGTTGCTTCCTGTTTGCTGTGACTAGCAAGTGAGGGAAAAGTGTAGAACCTGCTGCAAGAAGCAACATCCAGGGACTGGTATGTGTGGCTGCAGCCTTTCACCCCCAAAATGGTGCCCCTGGCCCCCAGCACCTACCCAGCACCCTGCCCTGAATCCCGCAACTCCCGCATACCCACTGCCCAGAGCCCTTCCTCAAACCCCCTACTGAATCCCCTCTTCATACCCACTGCCGAGACTCTCGCATCCCAGACCCCTCCTAACTCTGCACCCCCCACATGCCAAAACTGTGTCCTGAACCTCCTCCCCCACCTGCACTCCACCCCACACTTAATATTTCTTGTACTGCCAACCCCCTAACTCCCCCCAAGGGTGGGGTAGGTTGTGATAGGGCAGTACCTTGTAACAAGTTTATGTTATTTTCACCCCAGCTCAAATCGATCGGTTTTTTAAATTTTCTTTCTAGTTGCTGGGGTAGGGCATGGGAGTTCCAGCTGGACACAAGAATTTGTTTTTACCTCTTTCGTTTAATGAAAAACACCAGTGTAACTAAGAAAAAAAGCGTGCATCCAAAGAATGGTATCTAGGTTGCAGAGTCAATCACTCAGAAGTTAGGAAAGGCTAAATCTGTGATTCCCTATGCAACCTTACTTCTGCCTCCTTATGTAGTTGTATTACGGTTCACTGAATTATATAAATCACGTTTTACCCCCCCACAGAACCCCTGCCTCACTTAGACTAGATCCACACAAGGGTAAAAAGTTGATTTCTGATACATAATTCTAGCTAGGCTAATGGCATAGCTAGAATTGACATTTCAGAGTCGACTTTCTTACCTAGTGTAGATCAGGGCTGTTCAGGCTTTTGCCAATGTCCCTTACTCCACGCAATTGCATGGAGTACCAGGGTTGTTGGCTGAGCTCAGAGAGATTGATTTTGCTGTATCTTGACACACGTGGCAAAAATACCAAACTCAGCGCGGTCGATCATCGGATAAGTGAAGATTCCCCCTTTTAGTGCAAAGGTTGAACACACAAGGGAGTAGAATTATAGTTGCATGGACGACAGTAAATGGGCATTTCCTAAACAAATTTCCTTTTTTGTTGCTTTTTGTATGCAATATTGTATACTGTACTGCAACCTTTTTATTTAGGTCACCATCAGAAATCTTCACATGTATCACTCTATCCTTCAAAACCTCAGTATTTTTTCTGTTTGGTGCTACTCTGGAGGCTACCAGGGAAAATTCTGAGGAGTAAGGATCACAGTTTGAGAACTACTGTGTTATACAAAACCATTTAGGCCCATAGACTATAATATTTAGTGGGAATTTATCCAGGACATTGGAGTTCGTCTGTGTACTATGGATGAAAAAAGTGAAATAGGATTAATTTTAACACAGCTGGACAGCAACTATGTTTAACACTTTTTTTTTTTTTTTTTGGGAAAAGACAGCTCTTCCCACAGCACTATTCCCTCCAATACCTTGCTCCAGCATTTGTTCAGAACAAGCTTAGAGGGTTTTTTTGTCACCTGCATTTTCTATAACTGTTTTGGATCTAAGTGCTTGCAAAGACCAGCCTCACTTAGTTTACAATGTATGACAAGACTACCGCCTGAAGTGATTTGGCACCAGCTATATACAACTAATAGTTTTACTGCATACAGAAACTACATATGCATATATCTGCATGCACATCAATACCAGCTCAAAGTTGATCAGAATGTTTCATGGCTGTCTGAACCTTTCATGACTCTGGAGATGTATTTTGTCACTATAAAGAGGCTCCACCATCTTGAAAAGCATAAGAAAAGAAGAGAGCGACATTTTGTACAAGGAGAGCAACCTTTTAACCACATTCAAATCCTCCATAGAAGTTTAAGATAGAAAAGAATTGTACACACAACTAATACCATGCTATTTATTTTTATTAGCCTGCATTTTCCTCATTTGTTTGTTTACCTCATTCCTCTGCTGCATCATGCCTTTTTAGATTCTAAACACTCCAGGGTAGACTACTGCATTTCTGCATAGTGCCCAGTAAAAAAGGACTTAGATCTGCTTGAGTCCTGTAGGTTACACTAAAATATGTTGGCTAACAGATATTTTGGAGCATAAGCTTTCAGGGGCAAAGGCCCACTTCATCAGATGCAAGGTGGTAATGGCCCATTATCAATAGTACATAACAAAAGAGGAAAAAACAAATCAGATCATGCAACGGGACATGAGCCATTATCAGAGTCTAATGGGGAACTATTAACAGCCGGGGCAGAGAACCTGCTTTTGTAAACTGCGAGCCACTTCCAGTCTCTGTTTAATCCTCCATTAACCAAGGATTGATAATGGGCCATTTCCACCTTGCTGAGTAAACCTTGTCAGCTCTAGCCCTCCCTTTTACTGGGACCCCATTCTTTAAATACCCTTCTGAAACCACCCCCCCGCCGCCACTCATACATCCGATGAAGCGTGTCTTTGCCCATGAAAGCTTATGTTCCAAAATATCTGTTAGCCTATAAGGTGCCACAAGACTTCTTGTTGTTCTCGAAGCTACAGAGTAACACAGCTACCTCTCTGATACTAAAATATGTTAATACCTATAGCATTAAATCACTCAGTCCATACACAGCGGACGCAAAACTGTTCCCTAAAGTATGTTTGCCTGTCTAAGTTTAGGACTTTGGAACAAATTCCTGATGTTTCTCACTATCAAGTTTTCTTCTGATATGTACTTAACTTTATCACTCAATCAAATTTCTCATGTACCATCTAAATAATTACTATTCATTCTTTGTATCCTTTACATATGTGTAGACTTTTACTCCCTGTCAATCAATCTCTCTCCCCACTGCCTTGTGGGTTATCCTGGGAAGGAGCAAGGCTATGGGAGTAAACCCTGACAGAAAATTGCTACTGTGGGGTAGGTCATTGTCATTAAATAAGCTGTTTCTATCTTAGACCCTGTGCTTGTGGGGGGGAGAACTGCCTTACAGGCACCCAGCAAGTGGGATGAGATTGTCCCAGGCCACTGGGTGGGGGCTCGAGCCAGTTGGTTGTATCCTTGACAGGAACCCCCTAGGAGCTGAACCCGGCCCTTCTGACAGGCACCTCACATTAATAGAAGGGTTACACAGATATACTTTAGCACATTAATAAAACATGAGCTGGTAGATATTGATACAGATACATTCCCTCTCAGGGGTGTCCTCTTTTTTTATACAGTAACTGAAGACAGGGAAAAATGAGTCTCTGAGCCAACAAGAATCTGCAGAGGGGATGTGAGGTAAGGACAAATACACCAGCCTGAAGTGGCGGGTAGAATCACTGCTCATATACCCAGCTCCATGGTACAGGAGACGTTATCCCCACTCAGCAACCTAATAAAATCCGAGGGCAAAGGCGAAAGAGTGTCTCTGTCTCCAGGAACCTGACAAGACAGGTGGCCAGCAGGAGAGGGAAGGGAGACAGCTCGGACAGCAGGGTGACGAAGGGAGTGACAAATACTTAGCAAGTCAGCAAAAGACAGCGGTGGGGGCGGGTAGTTGGGGAAGCAGCCCAGGGAGATGAGGGGAACTAACAGGGGGGAAAGAGCCCACGAGAGGGGGGTGAGGAGAGGGGAATCAGCCCAGGGACATGGGGGGAGGAGCCCAGGGAGATGCGGGAAACTAACAGACACCGGGGCGCGGGGCTCGCGAGAGGCGAAGGGAGCAGCTGGGAGCTGCTCTGAGGCTGCTCCCGACCCCGCAGGCTGGCTCGGAAAGGATACGAGGGCGGCCGCATCTGGCCAGGGCTTGAGGTGCCGCAGGATCGTGCCCAGCCGAGCTGCCGCCGCTGCCTCCTCCATGGCGCTGGGGCAGGCCTCCGGAGCACCGCCAGGGATCCGTCACCGCCGCGACCCAGAGCTCCGAGTGCTGCGGGCTGGCTCTCACCCCCAGCACCTCAGCTGGCAGACGCCAGACTACATCCGGCCCGCAAAGGGGTGAAGCCAAGCTCGCGACTGTCCCGCCTCCCCCGCGAGGAGCGCCGTACCGCCCAACGCCGCCGGGAGGGGGCGCGGCCGCTAGTGGGCATGCGTCAGCCGTCTGGGCCTGCGCAGTTACACCTGCTGAAGCCGGTGCCCTCACTCTGGCTGCCCGCCCTTCCCCTCAAGGAGAGGTCAGCCGGGCGGGGTGGGCGGAGTCTGCGCTGAGGGAGCGGGAGGAGGGGGGCGCGTCTGTGTCAGGGCGTAGGAGGCTGATTTGGGGCGGGGTGAGCTGCCAGCCAATGGCAGCGGGGTCAAAGTCACCTTCACCCCCCAGTGAGCCACCTACAGGCGTGGCCCCAAACGGCACGGAGACGGCAGGGGGGTGGAGGCAGCTCAGCGCCCCTTCCCCAGAGCTGTCCTCGGCAGCAGGCTGTAGCCTAGATCTAGCAGCTCCTCCCTGTGGGAGGTATGTCGCCCCTACAGCCCGTCACTGTTATGGTACAGTCGAAGCAATTCCTTGTCCCTGTACAGCGGAGTGACAGGGAGCCATCCCAACCATGGGATGTTTCCGGGCATTCACCCCAGGCCCCACACAGGCCACCTCAACTCTCCTACCAATGGATCCCTTAGGACCAAGGCCAGTCCAGATCCACAGGAATAGCTGGAGGGCCTAGTGTGGGGTGGCAGCAGGAATCAAGCCCCCTAACCATGGTAGCAGGAACGAGAGCGACCGGACAGCCTGCTTCACCCCACACCTCCACCCTTTCCCAGCCCACTATGCTTGCCTTCCCCCTGGCAGAGGGTGACCCAGCCCCATGTCGCTCCGCTTCCCACTACCACAGCAAAGAGGTGTACAGCGGGCTGTGAGGGGGCAGTAGGGCACGGTGGAGCAGGCTGCCAGATACTCCAGTTCCTGCTGCAATGGTTAGTTCAGGGGCAGGGGGACTCCTGTTGCTACCCCCTACCAGAGCCCCAGTAATCCCTTGGCTCACATTGATCAGGGGAGGGGCTTGAGGCAAAGGGATGGAGCAAGGGCTGTAGGAAAGGGTGTAGTGAGCCCTGTGCCTGGGACACTTGGAAGCAGGGGAGGGGGGAAGGAAAACAAGCTCTCTGCCTCCACTGTAGAGGAGCCAGCTGTAATATGTCTGCATGTAGCCTCACACCAGCTCACAAATTTGTCATAGATGCTGTTCTGTTTGTTTGAATAGTATTCTATTTCCATAAAGCAGAAGCAAATGTCATTTCCTTCCATTCATTTAAAATTGGCATTTTTATGACTCAGTTTCATTAGAAAAGCATTTCTCAACCAGCGATATGTACTGTTGAGGGATACTCAGAGGTCTTCCAGGGGGCACATCAACACATCTAGATATTTGCCTAGTTTTACAACAGGTAACATAAAAACACTAGTAAAATCAGTACAATCTAAAAGTTCATTCAGACAATGACTTGTTTCTATTATTGCATACCTTATTCTAAAATTCCAGTACAATATTTCTGTTCCAATTAATTTATTGGATAAGATGGTAGAAAGTCAGCAAGTTTTCAGTAGTGGTCTTCTGTGATATTTTTGCATGTTTTTAGGAGTAGTTTTTAAGTAAGATGTAAGTTGGTGGTATGCAAAACAAATCTGACTCCTGGAAAGGGTACTGCAAGCTGGAAAGGTTCAATGGCACTTGTTTCAAGACCTTAGATTACCTTAGGACCATGTTTTGCAACTGGTGACGTACGCAAAAGAAGTCTAGCAATATTTATTTAAGGGGTACTTTATTTTAAAAAAAAAAGAAAAAGAAAAAGTTGAGAAACACTGCCTCAATATCTTTGCATTGTTAAATAGTAACAGAGAGGAAGCCGTGCTAGTCTATACACTATCAAAACAAAAAGCAGTCAAGTAGCACTTTAAAGACTAGCAAAATAGTTTATTAGGTGAGCTTTCGTGGGACAGACCCACTTCTTCAGACCACGTGGTCTGGCTATGGTCTGAAGAAGTGGGTCTGTCCCACGAAAGCTCACCTAATAAACTATTTTGCTAGTCTTTAAAGTGCTACTTGACTGCTTTTTGTTTTGCATTGTTAGTGTAGCTATGTTGGTCCTAGGATGTAGTTGGGGTTGGTCCTGCTTTGAGTAGGGCATTGGACTAGATTAACTCCTGAATCAGTGGTGGGCAACTTGGGTCCCACCAGGGCTCTAGGTGTGGCCCACAAGACATTTTGCTTATCATTGCCCACATACAGGCTACATGGCTTGCTGGAGCTTCAAAGTTTGCAACTTCAAATTTCCCATGTCAAGAATTAGCCTAATTAGATACTGCATATGCAGCACAGCACCTCTTTGCTATTCTCTGCTCAGGCTCATTTACATGCCTCCTTCAAAGGAGGGGGCTTGTGTAGACAACCCCTTAATGTATTGTGTCTAGCTAACATGTTTTATTTTAGCTTCATAACTTATTTTGAGATGTGAATTCTCATTTACAACCTCTTAAATCCTACTTTTTATATTTTTCGTTGATAAAAAGACCAACTGTTAAGAGATTTCACTGTGTAAAACTTTTATATAGAGTAAAACAGGTGTATTTGGAATTTTGGTCACACTTGGGGCTGTGCTCCTGGGTGCTGTCACAGCCCTCTAAGAGAGTCCTCTCAGAGTTGAGTTGTTCACAATTTCTGTATTATGCTGGGAAGAGAGCTGTTACCCCAACCAAGTCTTGTCTTTGTGAAAGGAAAGCAGAGCTTCTGTCTCAGCAGGAAAGGGTGATGGGGCACGCCTGAGATCAGGTGATTGGCTCACTCCAGCAGGTGACCTTCTGAAGGGAATCACTGTGACCCAAACCATTAGTTATAGGCTATATCTAAACTGAAGGCTTCTTTCAGGAACCCAGAGGGCTCCTGCCAGAAGTCTGCAACTTTGGGAGCATTCTGCTGACATCCCAGTCATCCTCATTCTACAAGGAA
The DNA here is from genome assembly GCF_033958435.1 of Carettochelys insculpta. Classification (NCBI taxonomy): domain Eukaryota; kingdom Metazoa; phylum Chordata; order Testudines; family Carettochelyidae; genus Carettochelys; species Carettochelys insculpta. Next base: position 366,361,088 of record NC_134137.1, on the reverse strand, counting down.
CAGGCCAAATGTCGGGAAAGCGTCTCCCAACAGAACTGCCAGCAAGAGATATGCAAATTGTGCAAAACATTTGCATATCTTTTACTAACAGTTCTTGGCAATCTAGACACAGCCATAGAGACTAATCAACCCTTAGGAGGTAGATCTGACTACGTACCAAAGACAGGTGATAAACCTTTGATTCTTAAGGCCCCGTTACAAGTAGTATTGCATGAGAGAGGCTGTTTATGATACAGTTTCGTGTTGCAGTGTAGACAGGATCTTACTGGTATTCGCCAACTGTGCTAAAGACTTCGACATGCCCAAGAATGAGTAAAGGAGATCTGTACATGGTTGGCATTGTTTGGGAACACAGTTAAGGTTCCAATTAAACTACACAATACTTTAGCTAGATTGAGGAACAGCCACTGTATGTGGACTCCTTAATATGGTGCTGTTTGTAACTGTAGGTAGGGGCTCATGGTGCCTGCACTGAATACCTTCCTACTTGCTTCTTCTACAGGTTTGTTTGTATAATAGGAAACAAATGAAACAGAGAAACGTTTTGGTTTAGGATTTCTTTGCATTCAGGTTAGTACTGCTTTATCTATGTCAGTGTTGAAACTGGCCAAGGAACAAGAGGGTAGAAAACATACAAATCCAAATCAAACCATACAAACTAGAAGCTTCTGTGTTTTGGAATTATTAATATGTCCTTATCTATGGCTGACTGGTCATGCCTAAAAAGCAATAATATTGGCTGGTGATTTGGTTCAGAGCCTTTACTGTGTCTCTTAATGTTGTCACAACAGGAAAAAACAAGTTCAGAGATATCACATCGCTCTAGCTTGAAATTCACTGATTCCAAGGCAAAATGGTCCAATGAAATCTAATTAGACCTCCAGTATAACACAGACTAGAAAATGTCCCCAAAATAATTCCTGTTTGAACCAGAATATATCTTCTTCACAATGAAAGGGATGGTGTTCAAAACCACTCCAGACCTGGCTGTGTCCTCCAGTGTGAAAGAACTTACGGATCAGTACATTTCACCTTTACAGTACACATTCATCTTTATAGTAACAAAAATATAGTATTGACTCCAAAAACTGCAGTAGCTTGTAATGCTCTTCCTTGTTCCCCTAGAAAAAATAGCACTTTTGCTAGATTCTTGCAGCCTGAGATATATTAAGGTTATTTAACTATAGGACATTTCATAGATTTTTCATTTTATAGCAGCTGTATTTATATGCTGGGTTAGGTGATTAATCACTTCAGACTTTTGAATCCTAGCCTCATAAACAATACAGACTGGAATGAGTTACTTTTAAAGCCATATGACAAGATATACGGATATACAATTTTTCTGAATAAAGAAAAAGGAATGTAGAGATGGTGGGGCTGGATGTGAGGGGGAGATGAAAGCAACCAGAAGTCGATCCAAGTTAATGGCATTTAGCAGGCACTGTGACTTTGGTAAGTATTTTCTACAGCTAGGTCTCATTTTTCTGAAAAATTTTATATAGCTGTTTTGCATTTAAGTTTAATGTTTTCTGTTAATTAATTCACCAAAGTAATATACTAAATGATCAAAATTTCTGCAGCAGTGTAAGAACAGGCCTAATGTACACAACTATCATTTAGCAAGTATCTCAACTGACTATTAATATTGACATAAAGATCAGAACCAAAATACAGAAGATGTGGTCCTCTCAAAAGCTTCTTTTATTATTGTGGAGAGAGAGCTGCTTTAACTCAGCAAAATTATTAAAAAACCAAACCAAACCACCGTTGCTCTAAGATGATAGCTCTATTCTGAACTAAGTATATGCAGGTTTCAACTTATTTGGCATTTATCAGTAACTTGGACAAAGTGAAAATGGTTGGTCTTTTCTCTTCTTTATGATGTAGGTTCTCACATAATGATGGAGCCACAGGTACAGAAGTCTAGTTGAGTAGAAAAGAGGTGGTGGAAGGATAAATACAGCATGGGAAATAGTACTTTTTTTTTCTTATTTTAAAAATATTTGAAATTAAATTCTTAGCTTCCCTATTCTTGTAGGGAGGTCTCTTTTGCAGACCAAAGAACTAGGATGGAAGCATTCACTTCACCTGATGGAAATTTAAGAGGTCATTCTTCCCCACGGTTTGTTACACAAGTTAAAAAACAGCAAAACATAAAAGTACTCAACAATCTGCCTAAACATCCCCTCCCCATGCAATTGCCCAAGCTTTACCTTTTAGGGATTCAGGTCACGATCCCCACAGTTCTCAAGTCTTCCAGGAAGGAAAGTGAACAAGACCTGAACCGCTAGCAAACAGCAGCAAAGCAGAAAAGTTATAACAGAAAAACATTTCAGCCTTATACATCAAAGTAAATACTCTGCCTCCTCCCACCCCTTGGGTCATCTTTACAGTAAGAGGCCCTGTAGACACTGAAAAGTAACCAGTTTAAAATGCTAGTTGAAATACATATTTTGCCTTCCAACTTAATTGCTTTGGCTCGTGACTTCCCTTTTTATTACCTAAAAGTTTTCACCCCTAGTTTTTCTCTGAAATCTGAACATAGAAATGCATTTAGTCACTCTGCTTATGTACACCACATATAAACGGTTTTGTGTACTTGGCTGGTAAAATCTGGCTTTCAAAATAACATGTAGTCATTCATTATCTTTGGCACCCACACCAGAATAATTTGGCCTGAAGCATCTTGCTGAAAACTGCATAGGACATTAGTTGCAGAGCAATGATTAGAACTCAGGATTTGCTGGATCTTTGTCCCATGGAAAACACTAGAACATGTCCTCAGTATCTTTATTTTTTAAAACAATGCCTCCTGGCTTTGATTTACAATGTGCACCTATCAAGACAAAACAGAACAAACCTGTGACATACAAATTACAGTGTTTCTAGATAGTATCAGAGAGGTAGCCATGTTAGTCTGTATCTTCGAGAACAAGAAGTCCTGTGGCACTTTATAGACTAACAGATATTTTGGAGCATAAGATATCTACACCAGTGATATCATTACAGGACCTAACATCAACCATACCATCAGAGGCTCCTTTACCTGCACATCTACTAATATAATATATGCCATCATGTGCCAGCAATGCCCCACTGCAATTTACATTGGCCAAACTGGACAGTCTCCACGTAAAAGAATAAAGGGACATAAATCAGACATCAGGAACGGTAATGTATAGAAGCCTGTGGCAGAGCACTTCAATCTCACTGGACACTCAGTAGCAGATTTAGGGGTGGCAGTCCTGAAACAAAGAAATTTAAAAAAATCAAATGGAGAGAGAAATCTCTGAGTTGCAATTCATTTGCAAATATGACTCCATTAACCAAGGATTAAACAGAGACTGGGAATGGCTCACACCTTACAAAAGGAACTTCTCTGCCCTAGGTGTTAACATCTCCACATTAGACTGACAATGGGCTATATTCTCCCTGTCTTATCTGACCTGTTTTTAACTCTCTTCATACGTACTACTGATAATGGGCCTTTTCCACCCTGACTGAATAGACCTCGTAAGCTCTGGTCCTCCCTTTTACTGGGACCCCACTCTTTAAATACCCCTTTGAAACCACCCCCCTACTCATGCATCTGATGAAGCGGGTCTTTGCCCACAAAAGCTTATGCTCCAAAATATATGTTAGTCTATAAAGTGCCACAGGACTTCTTGTTGTTTCTAGATAGACTAGTTGTAAAGCAGTAATGTAGCACTTTAAAGACTACCAAAATAATTTATTCCATGATGAGCTTTACTCAGTGGGTCTGACCCATGAAAGCTCATCACCCAATAAATAGTAATGTAGCATTTTAAAGGCTAAGAAAATTATTTATTGGGCGATGAGCTTTCATGGGACAGACCCACTGAATAAAGCTCATCATGGAATAAATTATTTTGTTGGTCTTTAAAATGCTACATCACTGCCTTTTTTTTTTTTTAAATTCTGACTGGGTAACACTACCTGCACTTGCACCTCAGACCGTTAAAACAACTTGATTCCTTTAGCAGACACTGCAAAATGAGAGGTTTACTAGAAAACACAAAGCTCTGGTAAGAAAAAGTTGCTTCTCTGAAAGAAGAGTATAAAGATTATCGGAATGAAAAAAGTTAATACCAGTTGAACACCTCTCATCCAGCACCCTTGGGACCCTAACCAGTGCCAGACAAGAAAATTTTCCAGAGAACAGGAGGTCAGTAATTTCTAGCATGCTACCAACATTTCGGCCGTGTTTACATTAAGGGAAATCTTCAAAATAGCCATGCTAATGGCCATTTTGAAGAATACTAATGAGGCGCTGAAATGCATATTCAGTCACGCATTAGCACGCTGCCAGCCACGGCACTTTGAAATTGCCACTTTTCACTGCCGTGTGGCTCATCCAGACAGAGGTCCTTTTCGAAAGGACCCCGCCAACTTCGAAATTCCCTTATTCCTTCCAGCTAATTAAAATCATGTCAGATTAAGGAGTCTGCCAGACAAGAGTTCCATATTAGAGAAGTTCTACCTGTAGCTTGATTGTTGCAGATTTTCATTCCCACATGGCCTTTTATCAAAAATAAATAAAAAATAAAGCAGTCACGTAGCACCTTAAAGACTAACAAAATAATTTATTAGGTAATGAGCTTTCATGGGACAGACCCACTTGTTCAGATCATCTTCTTCTTGTTAGCCTTTAAAGTGCTACATGACTGCTTTTTTTTTTTTTTGATAGAATACAGACTAACATAGCTATCTCACTGTCCCTATTCAACAGGGCCTTTTGGTAGTCTCAAATATTCTACCCTTACACATTCTTATCTTCAATATTAATCTTTTAACATTCACACTATCTTCAGTAAATGTGAAATGGTCCCTTCAACTAACCATGAAACAAGAACAGTGACAGAGAGGTAGCTGTGTTAATCTGTATCTCCACAAAACAAAAACAAAAAAAGCAGTCATGTAGCACTTTCAAGACTAGCCAAATGATTTATTAGGTGATGAGCTTTTGTGGGGCAGACCCACTTCCAGATCTGAAGAAGTGCATCTGCCCCATGAAAGCTCATCACCTAATACATTATTTTGTTTGTCTTGAAAGTGCTGCATGACTGCTGGGTTTGTTCAACGAAACAAGAAATAGCCACAAAACAGAACACTTCTGCTTGAGGCCAGTCTCATGTCAGTCGCTGGTGTAAAGTGTGATAGATATTTGTAAGAACTTTTACACTTACAGCTTCTCTAAGAAATGCAAAGTGCTTTATAAATATGCAGTTAGCCTAAAAGAGATGTCTGAGAATTATTTTACCACTGGTTAAAATTAAAAGTAAAACTTTCAGTGTAGTTGTAGCTGCATCAGTCCCAGGATATGAGAGACAAAGCGGGTGAAGTAATAACTTTCACTGGACCAACTTCTGTTGGTGAGAGAGAAACTCTTGCGCCAAACGGAAGTTAGTCAAATGAAAGACACTACCTCACCTGCATTTTCCTCACAAAAATAGTCTTCTCCAAAACCAAAGAGCCTCAGTTTTGAGTCCATCTGCTAGTGTAGAGTGCAGAATAGCCCAATATATTTAGAACAAAAAGGGTGTTGTTTTGTTTTGTTTTTTTTAGAGTAAAAACTGAAGTGGGCATCCAAAAACCAGACTTCAGCCTGACTTTCCGAACAAACGAACACCTGCATTCATTTTTTTCAGCTGAAGTTGCAGGTGCTCAGCTGCAGAAAGTTTTGACCCTGGAGTCTTATTTTGCTGTGTACCCCGAGATCCCATTCACGTCAATGGATGTTATGTACCAGAGAGGTAGCTGTGTTCATCTGTATCTTCAAAAAACAACAAGTCGTCCTGTGGCACATTATAGACTAATAGGTACTTTGGAGCATAAGTTTTCATGGGCAAAAACCTGGACATCTGAAAAAGAGGGTCTTTGCCCACAAAAACTTATGCTCCAAAATGGATGTTATGCTAATCTTCGGGGGTTGTGTCAGTGGGGGATGGGGAAGAACACTAAAGTTTTTTGGAGTAGCTACTCTAGGCCTGATTTTGTGACCATTGAAACCAATGGGACTTCTGCCAAATGTTTCAATAGAAACAAAGACTGGACCTTTAAGCATCTGCTGGATGAACAAGCCAGGTTCATTGCTAATAATTAAGGTAAGTCATTGAAAATCTCAGTTCACAAACCCTTGTTATTCTGGACGGTGGATCTTGGATATACTTCTTGCAGCAAAAACAGTCACAGATTTTCTTCCTTCCCAGACAATTTCAAATCAGTTAAATCAGAGCTGCTGGATGAAGTAGCATCTTTTTGTCCACTAAAAGTTACTACTTCACCCACCTTGTGTTTCTAATATCCTAGGACCAACCTGGCTAGCCAATGGGGGGGATGGTGGGAGGAGAAATGGGGCAGTTGGCCCTGGGCCTAGTGTTTCAAAGGGGCCTGGAGCTCCAGTTGCTGCTGCTGCCAAAGTAGCAGCAATAGCATCCAGAGCTCCAGATCCCTTTGAATTGCTATGACAGTGCTGCTGCCCCACTTTGAGGGAGTGGGGGGATGGGCTGCTCCATCCACCTTTGGCCCCACACTGTTGGGGCACAGACCTGTGCACCCTCCCTCCTTGCCCTAGGTTCTGCTGCAGCTGTCAGCCCTGCTGGCTAGAAGACATGGAAAGCAAAATACACTGAAATCAACACAATAAGGCCGTTTCTACACAGGCGACTTCCTTCAGAAGTAGCATGCTAATACACGGAACAAAATATGCTAATGAGGCGCAGATGCAAATTCCCTGTGCCTCATTAGCATAACGTCACGTGATTTGGAGTCCGAAAGACCGTTCTTCTTTTGGGAAGAAAGGGCCTCTGTAAGAAGCACGTCCTTCTGGAAGCACACCCCCACCCCCCGGGAGCCGTGGTTCTATGTGGCGTTTTGCAGTCCGGAAGAATGGTCTTCTGGACTCCAGATCACATGACATTATGCTAATGAGGCATGAGGAATTTGCATCCATGCCTCATTAGCATCTTTCGCTCCGTGTATTAGCATCGGAAGTGGCCTGTGTAGAAACAGCCTAAGAGAACAAATTAAGGCGATAAAGCACAGATAAATTAAGCATATGCAGGGCTCTTACTCCTGTTACAGTTAGTGGCGAACCTTAAACTAGAACAGTGTTTCTCAACCAGAGATACATGTACCCTTGGGGATACACCCAGGTCTTTCGGGGGTTACATCAACTCATCTAGATATTTGCCTAGTTTTACAACAGGCTACATAAAAACACTAGTAAAGTTCATTCAGACAATAACTTTGTACTGCTACATTTCAGCGTAAGACATATGAAAGTACGTTTCTATTCCAATTCACTTATTTGATAAGATGGTAAAAAAAAACCCAGCATGTTTCAGTAGTAGCCTTCTGGGATATTTTTGCATGTTTTAAGTAAGTAGTTTTTAAATGAGGTGTAACTTGGCATACAAAACAAATCTGACTCCTGAAAAAGGTACAGTAATCTGGAAAGATTGACTGGCACTTATTTCAAGACCTCAGACTACTTTAGGACTATGTTTCTCAATCGGTGGTATGCATACCTTATGCAAGAGAAGTCTGGGGGTACTTTATAAAAAAAAGGTTGAGAAAGCACACTAAACCACAGTTACACTGCTTAATCCATTATTGGGGAACGTAGGGAAACAGCATGATGTATTCCTTCCATTGTTAAATGGAATCTCATTTGGGTGTCTCATAGGAGTTAACTGACGACTTAAGGATAAAAACATTAAAAATCATTCAAGTTCAAACTTCATAAAGGCTATGTCTACACTAGCATTCCTCTTTTGAAAGAGGCATGCAAATGAAGGAAATGGAAAATGCAAATGATGTACATTTACATATTTGGCACCTCATTTGCATATTCTTTCAAAAGAAAAAAGCAGCGTAGACACGGCTCTTTCAAAAGGAATCCCCACCTTCGAAAGAACCCTTCTTCCTTTTCTCCTTGTTCCTTTTTTTTTAAAAAAAAAAAAAAAAAAAGGAAGAAGGGTTCTTTCGAAGATGGGGGTTACTTTTGGAAGAGCCGCGTGTACACTGCTTTTCTTCTTTTGAAAGAATATGCAAGTGAGGTGCCAGATATATAAATCTATGCCTCATTTGCATTTTCAATTTCCTTCATTTGCATGCCTCTTTTGAAAGAGGAATGCTAGTGTAGATGTAGCCAAAAAGTATTAGATATTTTCAGATAATCAACTCATCCTACAACTGACATCACAAGAGCTGTCAAGTTGGATGGAACAACTTTCACAAGCTACTTATTAAGGCGAGTGCAAGTGTTAATTCCACACTTAAAAAAATGCAGGTCAAGTGTTTTCCATCCCTGTAATTTAAGTAAAAATCAAAAAAGGTCATGCACTTATACAAGAGCAGTAAAAAAAATTAAATATTTATTTGAATAACAAGCTTAAGTTCAAGCTGCAAAGTTGGCAATGTAGATTTTAAACACAGATCACAGAAGCGTTCACAAAAAGTATCTGAGCAAAGAACAAAAGTACTAAAATTATACTAAATAGCTGCTGATTTTAAAGAAACAAAAAAGGTTTGTAATCACTATACAAAAATGTAAAATGTATTAAACACTACCATCCACAGAACAGAGGTTTGCTTTTGAAGTGATTATATTTAAAAATTATTTGTGTAGTTAATTATATAGTGAATTGTAAATGAATATTATATAGAAAACTCCTTTTGGTCTGCAATTCCTTTGTTGTACTATAGCACACCCAATCACGTTGCAAAACTGAGCAATTATTATTTTTCCTTACTATCAATAAAGAAACAGTTATTGATAATACAGTAAATATTGTCAGGTCTACAAATAATGAAATTAAAATTTCTCCTTCAACTATGAAGTGCTTTCCATGCAAAGTTAGCACTTGTTTAACAGAGTGTGCTACCAAGCAGTGTCCAGGGTTGTAGAAGATCTTGGGTAAAACTAAACTTCACAAATCAAAGACTGAATGTAATCATGCAACCCTCTTACTACTTGAGTAAACACATTGTCACCTACAAATTTACTGCCTTTCCAGAATATCATTCAAGGCATCCAAAAATTAGACTTAATGATAAATATACATTTAATGAAAGGACACACAGCTATTTGACACTACTATTGGTAATGTCTGTGCTACGTGAAAGCACCTTTAAAAAGAGCCTATGCGGCAAGAGATAAGTGTCTAAAGATTCAAAATGAATCAACAGTATTGGATAACAATATAATTCTCAACTCAGAAGCTGCCTCAAGATTAGGTGCATCTTCAGTTAATGTAACAGGAAAAAAAGGCAATGGATTTTATTTTATTAATTGTATCCACTCAGACTGACCTAAGGCCATCAGATGTGCAGACACAATGAAGGTTTTGTTTTTTTTTGTTTTTCTTTTTACAGTTCTTTAAATTGTAAGATGATAAAGGAATAGATCTATTTAAAAACAAAAAACAAATAACTATTTTATCTAGATTAAGAAGTGGCACCAGGTGTCGGGTTCACATTTTGTGTGGCCACTTGTGGTGCAACTTCAATGATTCGTGGTTTATCTATAATTCTGGCAGTACGGTTGCCCTTCTCTACAATCCCAATAATCCATGCTTGGTGACCCTCGCCGTATTTTGGAGATTTGATCTCGGCACAGAAACGTGCTGCCTGTTCACGTGGTAAACAGATAAGAAGACCTCCTGCAAAGAAAAGGGAGCAATATTAACCTTTGGTTGCATTTCAACATCAAACACATTTAGAACCCAATTCTGCAGTCCTTATTCATGTGATCTCTTGTTGATTTCAGAATTTCTTTGACAGAATAAGAATTGAAGATGATTGGGTAAGTCTTTCTGATGTTATTTGTTACTGTGATGGAGGAAATTTACTATATCCATAATTAATAAAGTTTAACCAAATATGCTGCAAAAGTCAGTGAACAAGCAACATGCTAAGAACAAAAGATATATTGAAACACAAGGGACTTGCAAATATATAATAAATATTGTAACTCACCCCAACTATATATTCACATAACATTATGATGAATAAAGAACCCTGTTCCGGTACCCTGACTCCCATGTCCATACTACCTGAATCGTCCACTGATTTCACTGGAACTGCTCATAGCAAAGTGCTGTTCAAAGTGAATAAAGATTTCAGAATATGATCTAAAGTTGTGTCTAGATCTGACCCTAGAAGTCTTGCTCTGATACTCAATCTGATTTTAGTAGGGCTGTTTATGTGACTAGTGTTTTCAAACAGTCTTCTCCATAAAACCCTCTCCCTGACACTCATTACTGATTGAATCTGTGAAAGTAACATTTGCTAATGAAAGCAGCGTATTCAGCATTCATTTAGTAAAAACAGGAATACGGTGGTGCTTCTTCAATGCCTTTCTTCAAACAATTACTTGCAAGCCCATCCTTTTTCAGGACATTGAAAGGAACTGGAATGGATTTTGAGAGATCTGAGTTGTTCTTCTGGGACCTTGAGCATGGTGATTAACCTCCTGCCACCTCAGTTTGTGTAAAAAAGCTGAAAATACTTCACTACCTGCCAGTACTATTGTGACGACAAATCCAACAATGCAAGTGACATGATCAGATACTGTGGCAATAAGCACTAAATGGAAAGATTTGTAAGTAAGTTGATTTTATTAATCAAACCTTACAGCACCTGATGAGAGAGGAAGGAGACCTATGAAACTGATTCTGTTACGTAACAGGGAGCTGTGTTAGTCTATATGCTATCAAAACAAAAAAGCAGTCAAGTAGCACTTTAAAGACTAACAAAATAATTTATTAGGTGATGAGCTTTTGTGGGACAGACCCACTTCTTCAGACGATAGCCATACCAGAACAGACTCAATATTTAAGGCACAGAGAACCAAAAAACAGTAATTTTTTGTTTTGATTCTGTAAGTTACTACTACTACTACTACATTTAAGCACCCTCAAAAGAACCCTCTAGTACAGACAATGGATAGTCCCTGAACAATTTAGCCAGGGCACTCCTACTCTTATTGAAAAGTGCCACGGTATCTTAAGTGACCAGACATAGTAAAGACTTTGGGTCCTATGTCTTAGCTAGGATGGTGCATCCAGTAGCACAATGCCCATTATAATTATAGGTCACTGATTTAGAAGAAACTCCAAGAGAAGAGCACTATCTACTGAATCACCCACAAAAATTCCAGCAATACACAAGAGTTTCTTTGAGCTCTTCTAAAAAAGTGTGCCAATCCTGCTTATCTTATGTACAACAGGTGGTTGGAGTAGCTGCAGGCTAATGGCATGCCATGGCCTTCAGATTATTTTTCTTCTGAGCACCTTCATTTACTGGATACTCTTCCCATGTAAACAAAAAGAGAAAGGGATTACATGGTACAGAAACCATCTTTAAGGCTGCAGTTTTTTCAGTCATAATCATAACAAACATTATATATAAACATTTCTAGGTGCTATGTGGGCTCTGTCTGCTATGCATGAAAACACCTACATTTTCCAGGCATTTGGGAACATACATACCCCTGTTCTTTACAAAGGCAACAAAAGCAGAAAGGCAAAAACCACCATGGTTGTGTCTACACTAGCCCAAAACTATTTCAAAGTTTACTAATGAAGCACTGAAATACATATTCAGTGCCTCATTAGAATGCCAGCAGTCGCAGCACTTCGAAATTGACGTGGCTCGCTGCCACACGGCTCATCCAGACGGGGCTCCTTTTTGAAAGGACTCTGGCAACTTCAAAACCCCTTATTCCTAACAGCAGATAGGAATAAGGGGATTTCGAAGTTGCTGGGGTCCTCTTGAAAAGGAGCCCCGTCTGGACGAGCTGCGTCAATTTCAAAGTGCTGCAGATGCCAGCATTCTAATGAGGCGCTGAATATGTATTTCAGTGCTTCATTAGTAAACTTCAAAATGGCCATTTCCATGGCCATTTTGAAGTTTTGGGCTAGTGTAGCTTCCACCCATGATGTTTAAACTACTCCAAAACATATCCCAGGCAGAAGTGCTCTTACCATGGAAGTCTCTGCATCAAAGTTCAATAGTTGCTTCATTAGTGATGCAAATGGATCAGAAAATCAGTTTCAATAATGAAAGTCCAACTTACATTTGACTTTCAAGTAAACAACTTTAATACCAATTAGACAAACAGGGAGGAGTGCTGGGAAGCATAATATGATAAATGATTTGTAAAGGTGCAAGGAAATAACCTGAAATCAATTTTCTCCCTCACCTCCTCCTTATATCATATGCCAATTATACATCTGCATTATGATTTGTAGAAAAAGAGATGTCATAAGTTGAGGCTATTTGCCAGTTCTCACCTGAACTCCATGTTCCAGACAGGTATATCTCACCAGTTCTTAATGTAGCATCAGGCCCACTGACCGAAAGGGAGAGAGGGAGGAGGGGGCAAAAGGGGCAACTGCCTAGCAACGGTAGCAGCAGGAGCCTCAGGCCCTTTAAATCACTGCCAGAGGCCCTTATGGCACACTCAATGCAGTGCTAAGGGCTGCCTGGTGAAGGCTAAGCCTGAGCCCCACCTGTTCTACCATAGGTCCTGTCCCTTCTGAGGGGCGCAGAGTTGGCTTTCCCATGCCTTGCTCAGGGGTTTGGCAACTCTGTCAGCCCCCCTATGTAGAATCTACTGCTTGTTACTAAAAATCTCGTCACCCTAACACTGGTATTGGTGGAAGCTCAAGAAACAGCAGTTATGAGTGCTATCCATCACTTGTGGTACACTGCTACAAAAATCTGTTTGTAAAATAGGAAACTTCCTGAAATACAACAACATCTATAGCTTAAGAAAACAAAGTATAATCACTCCAATTATCCTGCAAGAAATACAGGAAGCGTTACAAATACCCATGAAGTCCAACTCCCGTGTTCTGTAACATCTTTCAAATCAAAAGCCAGAGATACATGGAAAACTGGTGAAAGGAATTCAAGCAACATCCACATCTACAGTGAATGTAAATAACTGCGGAGCCATCTGAAAGGAATTCATAACCAAATTTACAAGACATGCCTTCCTTATGAACCCTGTCATTTCATTTCCAGAGCTCTTTTTTTCCTAGGAGGGGAGAGTGCTTGGCCAAGGTGTGGCATGGACATCCCTGAGACTGATGTACTCAATTTACAGAGCAGGAATAGCACAAGGGCCAGAACAGACCAGTGCAAGATGGAACACTGTTATCTCCTGGTCTACCAGAGCTTCTCACTCATCAGAAGGTAGTGCCCACTGTTCAGTCTACATTCCCATGCTGCATTTGGCTTCTCTGCCGGTACTAATAAGGCAATTGGTCCCATTTGAGGTGGGGTTCATTATGCAGACATCTACCCACCAAGAAATAAACCACAGGATTCATTTGTACTCCAAGGTTGGAAAAATTAGCAGGAATTCAGCACCCATCAGCAGCCAAGCTCATCCGTCCCTTTAGTGATTTTTGTCCACTAGCAGCCCAGCTGACCACACCTCTGCCTCTCAGAGCCTACTGCAGTACGACATTCAGTATACTCTTGGAGGAATGGGGAGAAGCTGGGGCACTGTGGGAAGCGGCAGGGTGGCAGCTTGGGGGAAAGAGGTGGAATGGTAGAGTGATGGAGGCTGTTGAGCACCCTCCCCCACACATTACCAGAGAAGTCAGTGCCTATGATGCAAGCTAACAAGCACATTCACATAGGTCCCCAAATGATATTTTTCATCTGTACTATCAAAACAAAAAGCAGTCAAGTAGCACTTTAAAGACTAGCAAAATAGTTTATTAGGTGAGCTTTCGTGGGACAGACCCACTTCTTCAGACCATAGCCAGACCAGAACAGACTCAATATTTGAGGCACAGAGAACCAAAAACAGTAAGCAAGGAGGACAAATCAGAAAAAGATAATCAAGGTGAGCAAATCAGAGAGTGGAGGGATGGGGGGGAAGGTCAAGAATTAGATTGAGCCAAGTATGCAGACGAGCCCCTCTTGCGACTCAGAAAGCTCCCATCACGATTTAAGCCATGTGTTAATGTGCCGAATTTGAATATAAAAGCCAGCTCAGCTGCTTCCCTTTCCAGAACGGCACGATAATTCTTCTTCAGTAACACACATACCGTTAGGTCATTGACAGAATGCCCCATTCCATTAAAATGTTGACTAACTGGTTTGTGGATCTGGAGTGTTTTGATGTCTGTTTTGTGCCCATTGACCCTTTGTCTAAGGGAGTCAGAAGTCTGTCCAATATACAAAGCATCTGGGCATTGTTGGCACATGATGGCATATATGATGTTAGTAGAGGAGCATGAGAAAGTGCCCATGACTCTGTGAGTAACCTGGTTAGGTCCAGTGATGGTATTTCCAGAGAAGATATGTGGACAAAGCTGGCAGCGGGCTTTGTTGCGGGGAAAGGTTCCGGGACTGGTGTTCCGGGGGTATAGACTGTGGCTGTTAGTGAGGATCCTCGTAAGGTTGGGAGGTTGTCTGTAGGAGAGAACAGGCATGTCACCCAGGGCCTTCTGGAGTGTAGCATCCTGATTTAAGGATAGGTTGTAGGTCTTTAATAATTGGTTGCAGTGGTCTGAGTTGGGGGCTGTAGGTGATGACCAGTGGTGTTCTGTTCTTGGCTTTTTTGGGCCGATCTTGGAGGAGCTGGGCTCTGGGTATTCGTCTGGCCCTGTCGATTTGGATTTTTCACTTCTCCTGGTGGGTAATTACCAAATATTCATAAACCTGAATTACCCACCAGAAGTAAAAAATCCAAATCGACAGGGCCAGACGAATACCCAGAGCCCAGCTCCTCCAAGATCGGCCCAAAAAAGCCAAGAACAGAACACCACTGGTCATCACCTACAGCCCCCAACTCAGACCACTGCAACCAATTATTAAAGACCTACAACCTATCCTTAAATCAGGATGCTACACTCCAGAAGGCCCTGGGTGACATGCCTGTTCTCTCCTACAGACAACCTCCCAACCTTACGAGGATCCTCACTAACAGCCACAGTCTATACCCCCGGAACACCAGTCCCGGAACCTTTCCCCGCAACAAAGCCCGCTGCCAGCTTTGTCCACATATCTTCTCTGGAAATACCATCACTGGACCTAACCAGGTTACTCACAGAGTCATGGGCACTTTCTCATGCTCCTCTACTAACATCATATATGCCATCATGTGCCAACAATGCCCAGATGCTTTGTATATTGGACAGACTTCTGACTCCCTTAGACAAAGGGTCAATGGGCACAAAACAGACATCAAAACACTCCAGATCCACAAACCAGTTAGTCAACATTTTAATGGAATGGGGCATTCTGTCAATGACCTAACGGTATGTGTGTTACTGAAGAAGAATTATCGTGCCGTTCTGGAAAGGGAAGCAGCTGAGCTGGCTTTTATATTCAAATTCGGCACATTAACACATGGCTTAAATCGTGATGGGAGCTTTCTGAGTCGCAAGAGGGGCTCGTCTGCATACTTGGCTCAATCTAATTCTTGACCTTCCCCCCCATCCCTCCACTCTCTGATTTGCTCACCTTGATTATCTTTTTCTGATTTGTCCTCCTTGCTTACTGTTTTTGGTTCTCTGTGCCTCAAATATTGAGTCTGTTCTGGTCTGGCTATGGTCTGAAGAAGTGGGTCTGTCCCACGAAAGCTCACCTAATAAACTATTTTGCTAGTCTTTAAAGTGCCACTTGACTGCTTTTTGTTTTGATAGTATATAGACTAGCACAGCTTCCTCTCTGTTACTATTCATCTGTGCTGACTGGGTTTGGATTTGAATTCTTAAAAGAAATTCCATCCCATACCCTGAGCATCTGAGCCACAAAGTCTCCAGAGGACAGAGCTTCTCTTTAAATACCTATGACTAAAGAACAACTGAATGTATCACACACTGAAGAGAGAAAGTAAAGAAGAAATACAAGACCAAGAGGAGAAATGAGGTAGAAAGAGAAAAAAAGCACACCATAAGCTTGTCTTCTAAGAAGTTGTACGGCAAGGAAAAAAGATAAACAAACACGACAGGGAGCTGTTTACCTCCTGGTCTGATTTGAATGCACCCCTAGGTAGTAGTGACTAAGAGTTGTTGCCACTTGATAGCTGTTCAGAGGATGGATTTGGTATTATCAGCCTAATTTCTAGCAGATGGATGGAAATAGGACAAAATTATCCTTACAAATGGCAACTTACTTGATGGGCTCTAGAGAGACCAAATAATGAGAAAACAAATTCCTTTCCCAGTTAGCAATTGTCTCTCCAGGTCATATTTGCAACACATTCAAATGGCAGTGGGGGAAACAAAACCTGCACTTTTGATGCTTGTGCTAGGTATAGATAGGGCGACAGATTCAGTCTCAGGGGGTTCGTAATCCATGACTAAAATTCACTACTATAAAACAGTTTTATAAAGAAAAACACTTATTTGATTGCCTGCAATGCTACTGCCAGTTACTTTTGAAAAAATGCAGTGCTAGCTGCACTGTAATCTGCACATATTCAAATATTCACTGATTTGTAATTAATATTTTAAAGAAATAAGACTTTAAACAAATTCAGAACCATCATTAACTGTTATTCTAGAAGTTTCAGATATTCCCCACGTGAGGTTTTTTAATGCTGTATTTCATAAGAGAAGCGCTTTCAAAATAACTTCGTTGTTTGATACAGGCTGAAAAAGTTAACTGTGAGCCAATGCTCTTATTAACCTCATACCACCATTCAGAGCTCAACACTTCATGTTGGTAGCTACACATCTGAAAGACTGAAATTCTGAAAAGAAAAAAATAAGTCACTCACCTGATGTCTCAGGACAGGTCCCATGCATGAGGCCAAACATGTTACCACATGCTTTGCTAACTGCTGCCATCTTGGCTAGGACAGGAAGATTATGGATAACAAAGGACACCTCATTTCGTTGTTGTTTGGCTAAGTTCTGTGCATGCCCGAGGATTCCAAAACCTGTGATGTCTGTAGCTGCATGTGCATTGAAAGTGTGCATGAGTCCAGCAGCTTGACAAGGGGGAAAGAAAAACAAGTAAAGTAACAATTATTTAGTATGACAGAGAAAATTAAAATGGTATTACATGTCTTTAGGAAAGCTATTTAACCTCCCTGTTCAAATAAAAACCTTCATACGTGAAATCTTTCAGTGGAAAAGTCAGTTAAAATTCGGGACAACATAAATTCACAGGCACTCAGCAGATTCTCTTTAAACATTTGATTTGATAGTGTATTTTTCAGCATAATTAAATTATATTTATGAGCATGTTCTAAATGAAGGTGTTAAGTGTCCTGGGTTTAGCTTGGCCAATTAACTGTAAAGTTCAGATTGCATTAGTTTCTTGGTTTGTACAGGTCATGCAGTAGACACAGACAAGTAGAGCCAACTCCATAATGTTCCAGCCACCCCACCTAAGCATTCACGGAATCCTTGGGCATTTGCAATTGCCAAGCTCCTGGCTGGTAAAAAGGAACTTCCACATGCAGGAAAATAACTGTAGACAAGTGCATTTATGTGCTATGAAAGGTGACCTACAAAGGGGAGCAAGAAAAACGTCTTGCCCTTTTTAAAGATTTTCTGATGCATGAACAACACTTGAGAGGTTTTTTAGATTAGAAATCTCAGTTATTGAATCTGTCTTTTCCTGGAATGAGGTAGCAAGTACCAGGGAAGTAAAATCTCAGCAAGTGAGAAAAAAAATTTTTTTTAAACATCCTGGCAGCTTCAACTTAAACTCTCAATTCAGTCCTCTTCCCCCTTAAAAGTCCAAAAAGAAAAAATTACACTGCTTGATATTCTATGGTAAAAGCAGAAAAATACCCCATACATGACATACCACTTTTTCCAGAAGGAAAAAAGGGGAGGGAGAGCAGGACAAGAAAACGAGAACCTGGGTGGGGAGGGTCCTGAAGGAGAAACACCCCAAAACAAAATTCAAAACAAATGAAAATAAAAACGTGAGAAGTTTTTGTGAAAATTCAATTTTAAGTTTTGACCACCCCTACCATCCAGGGCTTTGTTAGACACCACAGAGAAATGCAAAAAAAAGCAATGAAGCAGCTCAGATCTCATGTGTTTTGGATTTTTGGTCCTCTCCTCTCCGCCACATAAAAAGCTCGGGGCAGAGAACAGAACAGAACAGAACAGAATGGGACCTCTGATGTAAGCACAGTCTGATGTCTACATTCTGGAGGCAAGACCCAGTGGGGTTTGGCTCAGCTCTGCCCAGCAGGGCTTGGGAAGGGAGTTTCACCTCCAACCCCAAATCACCAGGGCAGGCCTCCCAGCCTGTTTGGGGTGCAGGGGCACATAACCAAAAATTATAAACTCAGGGTAGGAGAAGAGCACTTCAAAAAGTTTGAACACAGCTCAGGGAGCAGGCAGATGGCAACTGGGAGCTATACACAGGCAGGGAGTAACTCAGGGTGCAGGGAGAGGAGTATCTAGAGGCTTCCCCCTGCATTCACTGCTCCCCAAGAGCTCTGTGAGCCCCGAAGCCAGGTCCCTCTGCCTGGGCAACTGACTGCAGAAGCCATCAAATGGGGGATTGGGCACACTCACAATCCTGGGTACCAGTAGCAGGCAATGAGGGAATGCAGTAACTGCTTGCTGTAAGGTGCCAGCATTGCCTGGTTCCACCTTCCAGCCTCCAACAAGGCCACAGGATGTGGTCTTGGAAGAGGTGGGGAGGGTGTGGAGCTGCCCTGCTCCACATAAGGCACTGCAATTTCGGGGGGGTGGGGGCGGGCAATACCCTCTCTCTCCCCCACCCATACCCCCCCCCACCAACTGCATGCCAGAGCTTAGGCTTCAACCCAGCTGAGGGGGCACTGCAGTCCTGGATTTACGCGCGCAGGAAACACTGTGGCTACGTCTTCACTGGAAACATCTGTGGACAGTAACATCTGACCAACCCTGCTGACACAGTGCAGCTACACACAAAAGCAGACGGAGAGAGCAATCCACTGTGTTGGCAGAGAGCAGCCAGACTACCCTGCCCTTTGTCAACAGAATGGGTGACTGGAGGCTCTGCAAAAAGGGCTTCCCAGAGAATCAGAAGCCCTTTTTGTTGACAGAAGTGCTTGTACTGCACTTGTGTAGACAAGATGTCCACAGAGCATGACTCCTCAAATTTTTGAGGGATAACACTGTTAAGACAAATACAAAGTTCTGTCGAGGCTCTGTTGACAGAATGTTTTGTGTGTTGACACTCCCTGAGTTATGGCTAAAAAAGGCCCCTTCCGTCAATAAAAATCTTTAATGTAGACACAGCCTGTGCCTTCAGCTGAGGGTCCCATGCCTCCCTGCCCAAACACATTACCATGGCCCCCAATGGGCCACAGAACCTCCGTTGACAACTGCTGCTCTAACTTGTGTTATTTACTGCACTCATCTGGAAGACCTTCATCTCAAGCACCATTGTGCCTTTGTTATATCAGAAACAGGGGTCTTCTTAAATTTTGTTCCATGAACATCGAATAGATTAAAAAGGAGAGACTAAGCTGATGTTGTTTATTTCATCACTGAACACAGATTAAATTAAATGTGGATTTGAAAAAAAAAAAAGGAAAGCCGAAAACCCCCAGAGCTCTAGGGCATTCTCATTCCTTGTACCTGTTCTGTTGAGTCTTGCCATGTTCATCATTGCCTCCTGGTATGCTAGTTCCACATCTTCTTGAGTAACCACTAGCTTGATTTTATTCCATTTTTCTGGCTATTGGTGAAAAGAGAGACATGAGTCATTCAGTTTATTTTCTAGTTTTATGGATGTGTTTTAAAACACATTCAAATTTATGCAACTTTAATCCAGGATACTCTTCCACGTCTTGGATATATTTAGTTTAATTTTAAAAAGGCTAACATTTTAAAGTCAGTTAATATTACTCATATCTTTAGGTCTGCAAAAATGCAAAACAAGTTTCTCCATTTATATTTGTTTACTGTGCTGTGCCTAGATACTGCAGTTCATAGGCTGTTACAATTTAAAGAATTTATTAGACTACATTTAAGTGTTGTCTGCATTTTACCCCGTCCTCTGTGGGCAAATACACTAGCACAGGGAGTCAACAACCGAAAGATCTAGAAGAGCCATTTTTTCCAAATTTGGTAGAAAGCCCAGTAATTCAAGATCTGCAATGAATGTGAATATGAGACAGCCCTTAATAAATTCCATCAAACCATACTTTTTGTAACCCCTATTTTAAGGACAGCAAAATGATTTGTAATGTGATACATGTTTACTGCAGGACATTCACAAGCTTTTTACATATTCTATTTCCTCACACTTTACATGTGTGTGTTTTGACCACTATATTCCTGACTTTCACTCCAGAGCCTTCTCTCTCTCCCGCCTCTCCCCCCTAAAAAATATTTCATTTTTGAAATCACTGTACAACTGCTCACATCCTTTGATAAGGCACTCATATATTCACCATCTGTGAATGGCTTTCCTCATTTTATGATCTGCTGAGTTGCCACAAAACTAGTCACAGTTATTCTATTTGGTGATTTCACCCATTAAGTGACAGTGTTCTCATCTTGATCTGCTTTGTATAGCAGCTCCTCTATGGCTTTTTTCTGGCATCTCCCGCTAGATTCCGTTCAGCAAAAGTAGTGTGGTGTTTTTTTGTTTGTTTTTGTTTTTTGTTTTTTTAAAAGAAAAATGCCTCTCGAGGTTGCCTTTTTTTGTTGGTGGTGAATTTCTTATTGCAAATGAGACACAAAGGAAGCCCAGATGAAGTTGATATAAATGGGAAGGACTAGGGCCATTCAGTTTGAAATTCTCTGTTTTCATCTTCAATTTTCCTCTATTTTGAAGCCATTCCAACCGCACTTTAACTATGCCAATTTTACTTCACAGTTAGTTTCAGTTTTCTTTCTTAAAATGTGTATTGCCCTTCACAGCAGTAATGCCACAAGCTTCCTTTTCAAAATCAAGACATTTTTGATTGCGTTGTTAATATAAAGATACAGTAAACCCTTGAAATTTACAGCTTCAAGTTCCACATAACTTGCTTTAATGTGAGTTAAGCACAACTTGAAGCTGCTCTGCGGCTGTCAGCCTGCTTAGCTGCCCCCAGTGGAGCTCTGAGGAAGGCTTTAGCCTGCCTCACTGCCTTAACAGCCCCTTCTCCATGCCTTCTCCCAGCTGTGCAACTGTCACCCTGATAACATCACCACAGGGGGAAGGCAGGGAGAAGGCCTTTACCCTGCCTAGCTGCCCACAGCTGCAGGCAGCTAAGCAGGCTAAGAGCCCCTTCTCCCTGCCTTTCCCCAGTGGCACCACTGTCAGGCTGCCAGCTGCACAGCTGGGGATGGGGCGGGGGCGCGGGCAGGGAAGGCAGGGAGAAGCAGCCAGGAAACTGAGCAGCCCAGGCTGTTCAGTGTCCTGGGTCCCGCAAGTGGCAGGGAGTTGGGAACCAAGTGGCAGCCTGGTTCCCAGCTCCCCACCCCAACTTGTTCAAAAATTTGAGTTATGTGGGGAGTTGCAGGAGCGCAAGTCCCACATAACTTGGGGTTTTACTGTAACAGTATCATATCCACAATGCACTGCACATATTAAAGGGGGAGTTATCCAACTCTTCCACATCACATATTGTTTGCTACTTAGATATGAGCTGTTCATTGTTGGGCTTTTAGACATTCACTGTTTATTGAAAATTGTTTGTTTTAAACTTTGCAATTACAGCATTGGGAGCCACAAAGAAGTCCTTAAAGAGGTGCATGCGGCTCTGGAACCTGTTGAGGCTGAAGGTTCAGGAGTGAAAGTCAGGAAGATATGGGTATAAACACACACGAGTAAAGTGTGAGGAAACAGATTATGTAAAAAGTTGTTTTGTGAACATCCTACAGTAAACATGTATCATATTACAAAATCACAGTGTGTGCTGTTCTTAAAATAGGGATTACAATAAGATTTGACATTATTGATTAAGGACCATCTTGTATTCACATGCATTCAAGCTATGAATTATTGAGGTGTGTTTAAAAAAAAACAAACAAAAAAACAAAAAAACAAAATCAAAACCAAAAAGACACCCCACCAAATTCGAAAAATGGCTTGTTTTGCTATTTTGGTTGCTGATGCCAGAGTATGGGCATAACTCTACAGCTTTGCAGATCAGGATTAGACCTTAGAACATTTTTCATAAACTTAAAATAAAGAAAATAAGTGTTTTCTCTCACTGTCCATTCTTCAAACTCAACCCAGGGTCCATGGGAAGGAAGAAAAGTCAAGCTATTCTCCTCCCCCCGGCACTTTTGCTCAGAGAGATTCTGGAATTAAAATTCATCTGGAAATTTAGTGGCTGACACCCCAGGCAAATTGAATATGAGCTCACTTTTCAGCTCACTTTTCTGTCAGTCTATTGGCTCAGCTGTTACCATAACAGGAAAAGCGCATCTTTTTAAAATTGCAAACTAAGCAGTGGCAATTCTGACGACATACAATGAGCACCAAATCACAACAGATGCCAATTTTAGTCACTTTTACGTTCAGTAGCTACATGTTTGCCTTAAGTAACACATGGAAATATTTCCATGCATGTAGTACAAGTACAGATATCTTCTTAAACTTAAAGCATAATACATGGAACAGAGATGGTTCCATGTATCTCTATATAGAAAACAATAAAGCAGTCCTGTAACACTTTGAAGACTAACAAAATGATTAGGTGATGAGCTTTCATAGGACAGACCCACTTCTTCAGATCTGGAAATCACAGAACTTCCAGATCTGAAGAAGTAGGTCTGTCCCATGAAAGCTCATCACCTAACAAATAAATTTTTTTAAAGTGCTACAAGACTGATTTTTTGTTTTGTGAAGATACGGTCTAACATGGCTATCTCCCTGTGACTATATATAAAGTCCATAAACATTGGATGAAATCCTGGCTCTACAGAAGTCAGTGAGGCCAGTATTTCAAGACATTGCTTTGTTCATTGCCAGGCATCCAGATCCATTTCAAAGCATTTTGAAAAATCATCTTTAATACAGTAGTGCCTCAGCACCAACCGAATATGGACGCCATTGTGGCAGCCACTGTACAAATATAGAACAGCAGAAAATTCTTGTTCAGAAGAAATTGTGATCTAAACAAAAAAAGGCATTTGGGGTAAGGGACAAGCAGCAATCCCCTTAAATAAATGAGCATTCCCATTTCAAAATGCTTTAGCCTTGAGCAATATCACTGACATTTCACCTCATGCTAAGCAGTTTACTCACAATATCTAGCCATTGGTGTACAGCTACAGCCACTTGTGTTCCCAAGGGTTTAGTCAACACAAGCACATCTCCTGGCACTGCATTGTCTGGCCTGCAAATGAAGTGTTCACATATTAATTACAAAGTAAAATTTACACTTGAATAGTTTAGTTGTATTAGTTTGAAAATTACATTTCAACAGACCATACATTCCACTGCACTGCAGTTGCACTGCAACTTTAAAAATAAATAAATAAATAAAACAAAACAAAACAAACACTACCTTAAGATTATGCTATGGGTTTCACTGTCGCAGGTATTATTCAGGCAGACAATTTCTGAATATATTTAAAAGGAGATTAGATCTTGATATAAAGGATAATGCCTGCAGTTGCATAAAATCCTGTTTTTTCCTATTAAGTTGTTGGGTACATTAGGAGAGAAGAAACAAAGGATATGTTATCATTCCTCCTAATTCAAGGCATACATGAACCAATTAGGAACAAATTCCTTCTTAGGGTACAATACTCAACAGAGAAAAGGGATGATGCCTTTCTCCATAGCATTCAGTATTGGCTAATATTGGATACAAGGCAACATAGCTTGAAAGCACAGCACTGGTGTGACATTCATGTTCTTAACTATTATTAATCTGGTACTTCAGATAACATTTTAAAAACCAGCTTTCTAACCAGTTTTTAAAAAACAGGCTATCCATCCCCTGCCATCATTCATATCTAAATGCTCCAAAACGTAAAGTCTTCCTCCTGAAGGAGTATATATGAGCACAACATATCAAAAATCAAACCCACTTTCTGAGAAAGTATACCAGTGCAAGAAAAAGTGCTTGCAACCATCTCCAAGGTGTCCAGAGTACTCAAGTGCTGAGAAAATACATCTTTATGTACCAGAAGAATTAAAAAAAAAAAAAAGAAAAAGAACATATGGTATTCAAAATGAGGATACACATTTTTAACTCTTTCATATGGCACCATACAATTTTGTTCAGTGATTTAACTTACATTATAAATTCATTAGGCTGACAGACTGTAGTGGCCACGCCTCCTAAAACAATCCAAGGATTTAGCACTGTTTGGCCACCAGTCACAGATGTTCCTGCCTCTTCTGCTGCATCTTTGAAACCCTGGATAATTAGAGGCATCACTTTGTCCCTTTCCTACAGATCAAAGTACAGAGTCAGAGTTTCATATAACCAGAGTCTACTCATTTCACAACTGAATCAGGGCATTAGGAACTCAGTCCAGCTCCCACTGAAGTCCAAAGCAAGACTTTCCTTCAGGAGAAGCTGGATCAAGCCCTTAAAAAATTAGCTTCCAGCAACATATATTCCATACAGTATGGTCATGGGTTCACAGCTCCTTGTAGGAGCATCCACAAAAGGTCACACAGGAGACAAAATCTGGGGCACAAATCAAGGATTGCAGAGATCCAAGTCTACTCCTTATGGATTGAAGAAAGCTCTGCAAATTCAAAACACCACCCTGGTATTTAATTTGGGGCAGCCCACAGGCATGTTAGTGCCAAAGGGGAAAGGGGGATTTAGCCCCTGAAAAAGATTGCTCTCTATTCTCTCCTTCCCACTATCCCACCCACTGGAGAAACCCATAGGGTTCTTGGTAAGTTCTTCCTACAAGAAGGAAGTTAGTTGTCTGACCTGCCACAGGTGCTGATGATTTCCAATTATCCACCTCACTTTCTTTGGCACCAGATCAGTATTGCTTCATAGGAACAAAACCTGGCATAAAAGACCCCACAGAGTACCTATACCACACTTAACAACATGGTATTCGAGAGTTGGCTCAGGCCCCTTCTGTACAGGGCTGAGCAGAAACAGGGACACCATTTGGGAGAATACAACTGAAAAAATGGGCAAAAAATGTGCAGCCAGAGAAGAACTGTTCAAGACCAGCCTGCCAACAAGCAAACAAAGAAGTCCTATCAATATGCAAGTGATTCTTAGGTGTCGCATCCCAAGACCACCCACTGAAGCCCTTTTTAAAAATGGCCAAAACTTTTTTTTTTGGGGGGGGAGACATTAACATAAACTTCAAAGTTAAAGGTTCATCTAGAGTAACACACTGTAGCAAGTATAGTTACGTGGGTCCACTTGTTTCACAGTAATCACCAAAACCTTACCCTATCTGTCAGTTTATTACTGATCCCAAGGAGCATCAACATGTTGTCGCACTCTGTGACCCCCATAGCATAAAGGTCACTTAGGACATTAGCACAGGCTATACGCCCCTGCAAATAAGCAGACAAAAAATGCAGATCAATATTTCAATATGTTTAGCTAGCACACGAACAGGACAGCTGTAACCTTTAATGTGTGGTTATGCTCAGATTGTAAAACTGGCACACAGAGTCCACAGGCCTGCTTCCTGTCTCTACTCCGAGTCAGATTTCTCACTTGACAAGGAGCCCATTTCTGAACTGACTTAAATCATACCTCCACTGAACTCAATGGAGCTATAACACGGTAATTCACATCAGCCAATGATCTTGCCGAGTAAGTTAATATTGCTTTCTACTTTTGTTAGCCCTTCAGAACCAGCATAGTTATAAGACATTGAATTGGGTTCTAATCTTTATTGTATGTTATCTCTGAATGGTTTATTGAAGTTCCCATCAGTTATACCGATGCAAAACTGCCGATAGCAATGGGACTGCAGATGCGTCACTCAGAACATAATGCAGTTATGCGGGCTTAACTGAAGGTCTGTTTAGTCTACAGAACAATTTTTGTCAGAATTCAGGGAGCAAAGTGGAGACAGCAAAGAGCTCATTGATAAGGGAGCATTACTGAAGACACTGAGCTCTCTGATGAAGAACATTCCTACTGGGGAGGGATGTTAAAAAAGCCCACAACATCAGCCAAATTCTTACACCAACATAACTGAGAACAGCCTGAGGTAACTCCACAGGCTTTAAATAAAGTTCAAATTAATCTGGATTTACATGTAGAGAGATGGAACAAATCTTACCCTCTGTTTTATGGCTGTGTTTTGCAGTTTCCCAATATGATAAAATAACTGATCTGCACATTTAAGTTAACAATTTGGGCCAAAAGAAACAAAGTCCTAGATAGAAATCATACTTAAAAAAAATCTTATTTATCTTAAAGTTCAAATTTTCACTGAATAAGCTATATTAGAATAAAAGCTCTTTGGTGCAAAGACCATATGCCTAAACTTTGCTAACAGGCAGCATACAATCTGACCACAACGGACCATCATCAAGCTTCAGATACATGCTCACGTACCTCCCCAATGATGTTAGTGAGGCCCTCAGCACGTATGTGAAACTGGAATATGGTGGAGTTCTTTAAGAGGCTTACTGACTATGCACAGTGAATGGCTCCAAGAAGATGCACCGCTAGTTTTGTGTAGATAACAAAGGAGGCTCATCGTTTTCCTTTCTGTACTGGGATTATCAAACTATTAAGCACTACCTTTAGTATTTACTAAGCAAACTGCTGGTTTATGCCCTCTTAAGAGCAAATGATAAGGCTTTCAAAACCACAACCACAACAGTTCTCTTGTCTAATGGCAAGAGGCCAATGCAAGACCCTGCCAATAGGTAAAACCCTCAGGGAAACACACACAGACACTGCAGATCTCAAGTCTGAGAAAACTGAGGTGGAGACAAACTTGGCAACAACACACTTTCTTTGCCTTCAGTGGTGGCAAACACCAGAAGGGTCATAATTGTGATCAGTCTGGGTACAAGTGTCCAACCTCTTGGAGGTTTATCTGAACTATATAGGCCTCTTCAGTTTGCAGAACTGGGGCCTCAGTCTGCAAACCTGAAACAAATGGATCTACTTTTAGGAATAAGGTCAACTCATAAAAACAAAGTTCACTTCTGCTCCTAAAACATACCACTTATTTCAGGTGGGGCTTGTAGCCCACACCACCTATTAAGGCTTCCTACAACACTTCCTCAGAAAAACTGTTTTCAATTGCGTGTAACTCTGCAGAACTATAGCCATTTGGATTGCAGCTCTGCATGTCTTGTATATGCCTCAGGATGAATGCTGTTGGAAATTTCAACCAAAATGGTTCATTCATTTCCAAAAGCAGGGCTAAGCAAAATGTTGTTTTGTCCATATTTAAAAAATATCGAACCTTTACTTAGAAGTGACCCAGCACCCCCATGCTTTGAAACTGGGTGACCTTTGAGTCAGACGAGCCTTTTGTTATCCATGTGACAAATCCACCTAATTTGTCCCAGTTATAAGTATTAGGACAAGGAGAAAGAAAGGGCCAGGAATTAAAACAGACTGGACAATGAACCAGCAGCGGGGAAACTGGGATTTGCTGGTCAAGGGTGTGGGTGACCTGGGCAGGAGAGGGATGCAGGAGAGGGCTGTGCAGAAGCATGCAGAGCTGCTTCCTGTCCCCTCCCAGGCAGAGCCCATGGCAGAGCCCGGTTTGCCTGACTCGGCCCATGAGGCTCAGGGCTTCATATCCACCACCTCGCAGTGGGTGGAAAAGCCCCAAACTTCAAAGGCGAGAGCCAACAGACTGGGGATTCCCCAGTCCTAAACTAAAGGTTCCAATTCTGCTGATGAACCACAAGGATGTGATTATGATGGCATTTGATGGAATTTGTTTTTTTTTCCCAGTATATTTTCAACACGAGAAAATTCAGGCACAAAAGCTTTGTTTAAAGAACATTAGTAAATTTGCAGAGTCAAGCACTAAGACGTTAGGAAATGGAAAATTTAAGGTTGCCTGAGCTCTGTCCATCCCAAATGAAGTAGGAAGGTGTGACAGAAATAAGAGTATGTGATTGTGTTATTAGTACAATGTGTATGTGCAAAGGAGCTTTAAGGTTGCATTTATTTGGGCATTTCCTAACAAGAGTGCTTGAATTTGCAGTCTTTATTATAGTCTTAATTAAAAAAAAAAAAAAATGTATAATGTGGATCACCAGTGCACACAGTACTCTAAAAACCACACGCATCTCTATTGTGAGAGAGGCGGTACAGTCTGAACCTCTCTAATCTGGCATCATCCATTGTCCGGCATGATTTTTGTTAGCTCAATAGCCACGTACCATGGATGTGACCAAGGTTGCCATGGTCCCAGAAAGTTTGTTTACACCCTGTTTGTTTACATCAATCCTGGCTCTCAGTGCTCTGTTCTGTAATTTAGCTCTAATTTACCCCTAAATGGCTTCTAAGAGTCCAGAATGCAGTGGAAGCAATAGTAATGTTGCTAAACAATATTGACCTCCCATAGTTTGGCAAATTCTCTGGTTTGGCACTGGTCAGGACCTGAGAGTGCCAGACTAGAGAGGTTCAACATGTAATGTAATCCGAGTACAGAACTGTAAACTAGTCCCAAATCCCAATCTAGTTACTGTTTTAGGATTTTAACCATCACTCTGCTACTGACCTGCTACATAATTTTGGGTGAGTCATGTAGGCCCAGCTCCTCCAAACTATTTAGGCTTTTTTGAAATCAATGGGAATTAGGTGCCTAAGTACGTGTGATGATCTGAGCTATAATCTGTCTCAATCTCAATTTCTCTGTCTGCAAAGTAGAGACAATACAAGGAAGTGTTGAGGAAACTAGTGATTTTGCAGAGCTCTGAAGGTAAAGAATGCAATATTATTCCTAAGTATTACTACTCAGGTTCTTCTAGTCCTGCAATTTTATCTAACCATTTCAGAACCTCAAAAATATCCCCACTGGAATTTGGTTCTCTGAGTAGGTCAGATGATAAAAGGGGCTTTCTATTTAAACTGAACTCAACACCCCATCGAGAAACCCATTTCCCTTGATAGCACTTTCCCAACCAAAGTGGCTCACTGATCTTATAGGAAGAAGATCTGATTTCAAAATTAGCTGTTCTCCTGACATTCCCACCTTTAAAAAGCATTCCTGCAACTGTACTGGCAAATAAGGGAAATGACACAGGAATGGAAATATGAAAGAGATGCAAAACATGACAAACCAATCTGTGCAATGGCAGATTTGTACAAGAGACAGCATGTTACAACCAGTGTAGACAACTCAGATTAATAATGAAAGCACAAATCAAAGTCAGGGATACATGTAATTGCAAATTTAGTCAACTTACCATCATATAAGGATCATCCACAATGGGATAAATGTAATCTGTTGTCTGGACCAAAGACAAACCACCGTGTCTTAAAGGAATGACACAAGTGTCCATCCCAATTCCTGCAAGGACAGGAAACCATCAATCCACAGAAATTTGTTCATCTCTCAGATGACTGTAATTCTCAATAAAAGAGAATTTGTAAAATAGGCCTATGAAATACAAGCTACTTCCAAAGCAACAACCACCACAATTTTGTTCCTTACAGGAGGTATGTTGGAAATAAATGAAATAAACTAAAAGACAAAGAAAAACTGCAGAAAGGGACAGGAAACTAAAGTGGAGAAGGTATAAATGTAAG
Organism: Carettochelys insculpta; assembly: GCF_033958435.1. Taxonomy (NCBI): domain Eukaryota; kingdom Metazoa; phylum Chordata; order Testudines; family Carettochelyidae; genus Carettochelys; species Carettochelys insculpta. The sequence goes on along the minus strand of NC_134137.1, from coordinate 366,331,450 downwards.
CAGTAAACATCCATGAGTGATAATCTGATGTAAATTAGTATTGTACGGCAAGTTTAATTATGATGGGAATTTTTTTCCCCTTTATTCTGGAAAACACTTCCCCAACACTATGCCATTATGGGGGTAAACCTGGAGAGTGTACTTCAAATCTGGTATGCGGCTGTTCTTGGACCACCTTGCCAAAAACAACAGTTTCAACCTTCTGTAATAATTTACTGTAACTATTCATGACAAATCTCAAAGATAGGCAGCCTTCTTGTAGAAGAAGCATAGCCTGGATCAGTCTCTAGCTAGGTCCTTATGACAGTCTTGCTGGATAGTCACTCTAAATCCATTATTGTCAGTCTTATTGTGCCACTGAAGCTTGGCACCCGCATGATCACTGATTGTGTAGCAGCACTCCTGGATAAACAAATTGTAATCCATGGGTCTTCCCTCCTAATAAGTCTATACTAAGAAAGCTGCTGAAATTGAACCACTCTGATGGAAGCAGTTGTCTATAAATATCCTCAATATATGCTCCCCCCACTTTGCTACAGTCCATATCTTAGGCCTTCATTCTGCAAGCTAATTCCTACACACGAATCCCCTGAAACAGTGTGAAGTTCTACTGAGCAGAGTGGGGCTTCAGAGGGGCAAAAGATTCTGCAATATATAAGAGCTCAAAGGATTAGGGTGTATGTGCCCAAATTTGCAGCCTCTTACGAATGGAAAAATACCCGCGTGTATTTGGGACTGCTTCAAGAGTCAAAACAACTTATAGGAATAGGGTGCAACTCTGCAAATCCTACCATAGGTTGAAATTCTCTAGTCTGGCACACTCTGGTCCAGCAGGATCACTGAGGCTGGTGGATCAAAGAGCCCAAGCTGCGCCCAGCACTCCTGGCTGGTCCGGAGTGGAGCCCCATTGGTGGCAGGGAGCCCCACACCTGGAGCCAAGCTCAAGGGTGGGGGTGGGGCGTTGCAGCGAGCTCAGCCAGGAACAGAGCTTCTCCTCCCACTTCAGTCCCAGAGCGGGGAATCTCAGGAGCTGAGACCCTCCAACCAGTCTGGGGGGCAGGGAGGGTGAAGTCGCTTGCCCAGCCAGCAGGCAGCTCTCCAGGCAAACAAGGAGACCTGACCCCCGCAGTCTGGCAAATTTCCTCATTCAGGACCACTCAGGTCCCAAGAGTGCTGGACCAAGGAAGTATAACCCATATTGCTATCTTCCTTCCTAACAGCATCTCAGAAGTACGATCCATACACACAGATAAGGAAATTACTGGCCGTCTTTTAAAAGCACAAAACTTCAAAAGAAATACTACCAAATGCATTTATTAGAGAGACTTAAGCACATTTTAAAAGACTTAGTAAGTCTATTAATAAACCAGTGAGAAAATTAAGTTTTAAAGATTCCTTTCAGTTTATTTCCACCCCCCACCATTTATTATTGCCCATTCATAAGGCGAAATAAAAACTAAACTAAGAATTTTGTTCTTGTTTAGAACCACGTTTGCTTTCTAGTTCTCACAAACAACACCGAGTTGAAAAACTGCAGAAGACTAAACAAACATTTTTTTCAAACTTATGAAAACACTTCTATTAAAGTTGAATACTACATAAAGATTAAATTTTGGGCCAAATGAGCTCAGAGCATCCCTTATCATGGGATCCTCTTAAATCACATTGCCACTGAGCCTCACATACAAATACTTCATAGATCTATTTCATACAAAGATTTCCCTTGTTTAAATGGAAACACTGACTTTCTACTGATTTGACCCTCTTCGATGAAACCATGTTGTGACCTGTTAATCTACAGTTATATTAAAATTGTTTAAAGTGAGTGCACTGTGTGGAAGAATAATAGTATAATATTTAAAAAAAATAGTTGGTAAGCCTGAACTGGAGGAGTTTCTAAAATTTGCACTGTGGAGAAGAGATTAAAATACATATGTCTGAACAAACAGATGAACTGAACTAAAGACCTGTCATCATTGAACATTTTATCTTCACTAATTTATCTACACCAAAATAAGAACTGTAGTTGATATCAAAATACCCACATGCACCCTGTTCCCTGTGAAGGTTGCTTCTGCAGGTTACTTTTCTGTGCTCCTTGCATCACTATGCAAATGCCAAAGAGAAAGCAAATCTGGCAAGAGCCATACAGGTCTTGTAGAGACAGCCTTTCCCATGAAACTACTACAGGCAGAACAGAAGTTATAAAGAACGTGACACAATGAGAGGACTGAAAGGGAAAAAAAAAAATCTGTCTTTTGGCTCACAAGTGAATTTAATTTAGAAATGAAGGGAGGCTGGGTTTGGGAGCTAGATAATTATTTACAACTAATCCTCAGTTTCACTTTACGTCAGAAAATAATGTGAAATATTTTAGGAGAGAAAAAAATACAATTAGACTCAGTAGTGTTTCCCATTACCTATTCTGCATTCACTGAAGAAATATTAAAATAGATACATTTGTTTTTAGAAATCAATTGTTACTATTTTGGTTACTGAACTGCCACATAATTCATGTATAGAATCCATTAGTGAAAAAGGCTATTGTTCATTTCATTTTTTAAGAACTCTCTCTCTAGTTTAGGGTCATTTTATAGCTCCTTTTTTCTCCTTCATATAGTTACATGCTTGGCAGAAAGGATATTAATAATGACAATACAAGCATAATAGTTTTGTACAGCAAGTGCTACTAGATTTGAACTGCTGTATATCCTTCACATTTCTGGACACAATCCCTACTTTGCTAATGCATATGCATTGGACACCTTAATATTAAATAAATTAATAGGCTAACAGTTAACTTGATCAATTGCTTATCAACAGGGAGAAAATAATATCACTTATTACTAGAGGAACATGCTCACCAAGCCTAGGCATAACTGCTCCCAGAAACTGTTCATCTTCTTGAAAATGATTTTCTTGCAGGGACTCAAGCAGTTTCTGTAGAACATCCTGAGGCACTTTACAACCCGTGCCTTTAAGTTCAGTGAATCGAGTCAAACGGAAGCTCTTGTCCAGTTCATAAGTTTCTGGGTTAAAAGTCTCCCGAACAGACATGGTTCTCTCACACAGAATGCTACCTTCCCCTCACCTTGAGCAAATGTATCTGTTGGTTTCTCTGCTGATCAACCTAGTCAGAAAAATTGGGAACATCAGAAAATTCTTAGAATGCACAACACAATGGGTCTGTATATATCCAGAGTAAATATATACACAAAATATTAATGTAGGGTTTTTGGAGGCATCTTCTTGCTGTTTATTCCTCCTCCTTTCTTTGAATAAGTAAATCAAACCACTGAGCCGATACCATCTGTTACAAGAGGTGGGCATATCCCGCAAGGTAAAATCTTGAGACTATAAGGCAATAGTTCTTCCATCGTATGACATTTAAACTAGAGCACTAACAGGACAGTCCAAGGAGTAGTATGACTTTTCCCCTACAGTTATGCCACAGCAGGGTTTCATTTACAAAAATTAAACGTGTCCACAGACTCATTTAACAAACAAAGAAAGAAGTTCTGCTGTTTTACTTACTGGGAGCAGCCTCTTAGAGAAGCTTTAGGCCCTGATTCTGCAACACGCTAATGCACAGGAGTAGAGTAAGCTCATTGCAAAATCAGAACCTCGCGCTATAGCCTCTATTTCAAATAAAATCTTTCAAACAATGAAGCAAGTTCAGTTCTGATCTAAGAGGGCGCACCTCTTTTGGAGTCAACAGAAATACACCTGTTCACACCATTGGTCTATTTTCCCTAGAGGAGATATATGCTGGTAATACAAAGAGTAAGAAAAGAAAACATTTAATCAGGATATTTCCTCCAAAGGCACATTACCTTTACATTGTATGATGTTCATCCACCAAAGCTGTTCAAAAGACAAAAAGTCTTGAGAGGCAAGAAATTTGTAGGAACTAAAAATACTAATCAGAGTATGTAAAGAGACACTGATGACATTTATTAAATAAATTTCTTAATGTACACCTAATATTAGACCTCATTTTCAACTGTATCAGTTGTACAATATGCTCCAAAACTAATCATTGGCCTGGCTGAAGCACTTAACTTCTTGGGAATGGTGGTGATATTGTGCAATTTGTCTTTGGGGGCGGAGGGGGAGGATGACAACTTTTCTGGAATTTTTTAAAGTGACCTACATAAGCAGTGTCTTAGAAAGCAAATGCCAGACCTATCAAAGGGGTTCAGCATGCACCCCGACTGACAGCTGATTACGTTATTGGGTTAAACTGAAAAGTTCTACTCCACTGCTGACTTCCATTCAGTACATTTGGTACTATTTAAAAAATATCTACACCCTTAAGGGACCCAACTGCATATCAAGAAACTCCACAGGCGTCTAACAAGTTCTACAAATTCGAAGGGATGTTATTTTATTGAATGTGGCACAGAATTGAAATTCCAGTTTTAAAGTCCCTGAAAACGGCTGATTGGGAACTGAACTCCCCTTCGCAGTATTTTCCCTCCATCCCTGGGAGGCGTGTCACTTATTTAAAACAAATCTTCAAAAGCCCAAGCTCGGGCAGTAATCCAACTGCTCATTACAAGAACGTGCCTTGGATGAGCAATAGGTAATACAAACTAACAGAGATGATACTAACAAGAAAACCTATGGAGATAAGTAGGAGAAAAATAGCGGCTATTAGGGGAAAGAGATGTTTGAACACATCAGCCTAACTAGTTCTAGAAAACGTAGCATTTTTTAAGTCTGGAAACACTTCCCTTCCATTCACCCTAAGACTGGTATATTCTTAGCACCCACCACCTATCCACCTCTCTAGAAAAGGATTTAGAAGTCAAGGACAAGAACCACTCCTTTTTGCACAGTCTGAGCACCAATACTTGAATATATTCCCTGCATTCAACAACAAAATGTTGAGCTACACACAGTTATTTAGTCAAAATCCTCAATAGGGAAAGGAACACACCACACTTCTTGGTGAATAGCCGAATGTGCTGCAAGCAGTAATTTCTTACAGAGACATGGAAGCAACCAGATTGGAAGCAAGATCAAATTTCATGTGACTTTTGGCACTCTTCACAAAAATGCATTTCAGCATTAAACGTATCTGCAAATTAAACGATCCTGCCTATTACAGCAAATCGACTCTATATTCCAGATGTTTGTTACTTTAAAAGAGTGACATAAATATTAAGAGTTTAACCCTTGCCACGCTACAACCCTGAACAAAAACAAAAAGGTTGGGTGTGGGGGGAATACAGTGGAACAGGACCCCGTACCTACCCAAAATAAACCCAAAGACCGTAAATAGCAACCCGAGTGAGGGACATCTACAAGGTGAAGAACTGCAACGATCATTTCTCCATGGAGTGTAGCACGGAGGGCTCCGGGTAGACATGGCTCTGGGACACCTTAAATTTGAAGCTACTGCCTTTAAAGACAAGCCAGGGCCTCTGCTGCTGCTCTTTGTGCAGCCGTGCGGGAGCCCGGCTAGCCGTGCACAGGAAAGAGCCGTGCACACAGCAATCCCTTGCTAAGCACCCCCACCCCAGGAGGGTCCTACTCAGCGCCCTGCACAACGGGGGGACGATCGGCAGCAGAAGCGCGGAGGAGGGGGGGACAGGTGAAGTGTCAGCAGAAGCCGAGTTATTAACCCTTCGCTGGAAGCCGAGGTGCCGGGGCAGGCTCCGGAGGCGGAGAGCCGCCGCCGCCGCCGCCGCCCCCCATTGCCGCCGCCGCGGGGAGGGCGGGGAGCGGGTGGAACGTTCCCCAGGAGCGGCGCGCGCGCCAGGCTCCCCGGCCGGGGGACTCCGCGGCGCCGGGCCCCAGCGGCAGCAAAAATGTCGGCGGGTGAAAAATTTAACCCGTCGTCTGCCAGCCTCGGCGCGGGGAGTTTTTTAAAGCGGCCCCGGCGGCGCTTCGCGGCCCCTTCCCCCCGCGGCCGGGCTCCGGGCTGGGGCCAAGCGTGCCCCGTGCACCCCGACCGGACGCCGCAGCATGGGCAAGCCGCCACCCAGCGCAGGGCCGGGTGTGCAACGGCGGAGGCGGGTTCCCCTTTAAATCTCCCCGCCTGCCCCCCCTCCCCAGGTCTCCCTCTTACCGGCTCGCTCCTCACCCTCCCTCCACCTCCTCCCGCGAACGGGACTCCCAGCCCAGTCCCACAATGCACCGGGCGCGCCGGGCTCCCTCAGCGCCGCCTGAATGAAAATGCCGCCGCCGCCGCCGGGCGGAGGGGGGGGGGTGACCCCCCACCGAGCCCCTTCCCGCGCCGCACGGGCCGGCGGTTAACCCCCCCCCCCCACACCGCGGGCCTTGCCCCCGGCCTCCGCGCGGCAGGAGTGGGGGTGTGAACCCCCACCGCCCCCTGGCGGGCTGCCTCTGCCCCCCTCACGGCCGGGGTTAGCCCCTCCCCCGCCCGGGCTCCGCGCCGCACGAGTCGGGGGGGGGGAGGGGGTTAACCACCCCCTGGCGAGCTCTGCCTCCGCGCCGCCGCGGGCCTTTAAGTGCTGCTACCTGCCTTTAAGGGGAGGAAAGCCGCGGAGCCCGGAGCGCTGCCGAGAGCGGGGCAGTGAGACAGCCCGGGACGGGGAAGCCTCCAACCGCCGAGATCCCCGGCCTCACCCCCCGCCAGGGGAGTGTGAGTGTAACCCACGGGGTCCCTGGCCCTACACCGTCCACGGGAGCGGGGACATAACCCTGGGGTTCGTGGCCTGCACCCCCAGTGGGATGGGGGCATTACCTCCAGGATCCCTGGCCCTGCACCCCCAGGGGAATGCAGCTGTAACTCCCGGGGTCCCTGGCTATGCACACCCCCCCCGGAGAATGGGAGGGTAACCTCCAGGATCCCTGACCCTACAGCCCCCAGGATCCCCAGCTCTGCAACCCCCGAGGGCAGGGGTCAGCAACCTGCGGCTCCAGAGCCACATGCAGCTCTTTAAGAAGTCCCTTGTGGCTCTGACCACTGCCGCTGCTGACTCCTCTTGCGGCTCTGGACGTTGCTGCCTTATAAACAAAAAAACTAAATTCAGTTGCCTGCCGTAAAACCAACTAAATGTAGTTTTTTTGTTTGAAGTGGCAGCAGCTTCCAGAGCCGCTGAGCAGTCAGCTGCAGCAGGGAGCCCCGGAAGAGAAGGGTAGCAGGGCAGGTAGCTGCCCCCGCTGCATGTGGGGGAAATGCCAAGCCTGCAGGAGAACTGTGGGGAGGGGTGGTCAAGCCTACCTTTGCCCCAGCTGTGCAGCTCCTCTGAGGAGGAGGAGGAGGTGGGGAGCAGCGGGGGGTGGGGGATAGGTTGGGGCTGAGAGGTTAATTCTCAGGATGGGGGGTGTGGTTTGGGGCTGAGAGGGGTTAAACCTGGGGATGGGGAGGTGGTTTGAGGCCGAGAGTTTAAGTCTGGGGATGGTGGGTAAAGCTTGGGGATAAAGGGCAGATTTGGGGGCTGAGGCAAGTTAAGCCTGGAGATGGGAGTAAGTTAACTTTGCAACTGGTACAAATAATTGTGTGTGCTGTTCTTAAAATAGGGGTGACAAAAAGTACTGTTTGATGTTATTTATTAAGGACTTTCTTATATCCACATGCATTAAGGCTCTTGAAGTATGGATTTTGTAACCGAATTTGAAAAAATAACTTGTCTCACTGTTTCGGTCACAGAATCTGCTAGAGGGGAACAGGTGGATGTAATCTTTGTGGGGGATTTGCAAGCTCCTCTGATTTTCTCACATATAGTTGTGTGGAGCAGTGTATGAAAGGCTTGCCAACTCCACTGGGTTCCTTGCTGTGTACATCTAGGAAAGGCTGCCATGCACCCGGTGGTGGACTGCTAACTTCTTTGGGTCTCCTGTGTGAAGCTGGGAGAGCGGGGACTCCTAAGCATGCAACGAGGCTGGTGTGCAACCTGCACTACATTTTGCATGGTCTTTAGTGAATTGTTTGGAAGCTTTCTAGCACTGTTTTTATATCAGTTTCCGTCTGGAGTACTTCAATTTCAAAACATATTCTTCGGCTTCCAGAGAGAGGTATCAATCACCTTTAGCAGCAGTCACTCTATTAAAAAAAAAATCTTTAGTTCATATCAACATGTAGAGCTTAGGAAAAAAAATCCAAGTAGGATTTTCCTTGGGAATGTCATTAACATCTAGGCCGTGTCTACACTAGCCAAAAACTTTGAAATGGCCATGCAAATGGCCATTTTGAAGTTTACTAATGAAGTGCTGAAATACATATTCAGCGTCTCATTAGAATGCGGGCGGCTGTGGCACTTCAATATTGACGTGGCTTGCCACCGCGCCGCTTGTCCAGATGGGGCTCCTTTTCGAAAGGAGCCCGGCAACTTCGAAATCCCCTTATTCCTAACAGCAGATAGGAATAAGGGGATTTCGAAGTTGCCGGAGTTCTTTTGAAAAGGAGCCCCATCTGAATGAGCCGCGTCAATTTCGAAGTGCCGCAGCTGCCAGCATTCTAATGAGGCACTGAATATGTATTTGAGTGCTTCATTAGTAAACCTCAAAATGGCTATTTGCATGGCCATTTCGAAGTTTTGGGCTAGTGTAGACATAGCCCTACAGAAGTTAAACTTTCATTTGAAAAGCAAACACTGCACATTGCTAGCTCTTAAATTGCCTAAATAATTTTGTATCATGAAAGATCACTGTCTTCATAAGGGATTCTGTCTACACCAGTCGTTCCCAAACTTTTTGACATCGTGCCCCCCTTATTATTTTTGAGGAACTCTCATGCCCCCTACCTCCTCTTTACCATCAGCCAACCCCCTTTTTAACAAAAAATTCAGTTTGTAATCTAAAATAAACATAAAAGCTTGATATAAAAATGTTATGTAACATTAAAAATAAGCACAAGTAATTTTTCTTGGCCCCAGCTGCCTGAGCCCTGTGCCAGCCTCGAGAGCTGTCCACGCCAGCTGCCCAACCTCCTGAGACCTGTGCTGGCAGAGCCACTCACCCCATACTATGCTGCCAGAGCCAGCCACCCACTCACCCGCCAGCTGCCAGGGCCAGCCATCCACCTGCCTGCCAGCTGCCCAAGCCCCAGGTGGCTAGGAGCAACTGCCCACCCCAGCTGTGGGCCAGTCGCCCATTTGAGCCCCATGCTGCCAGGGCCAGCCACCTACCCACCAGCCTGAGCCGACCAAGCCCCATGCTGCTGGCGCCAGCTGCCCAAGCCCTGCTGTGCCGGGGCCAGCTGCCTGAGCCCCCTGAGTCCCGCAAGCTGGCCGGCCGCCTGAGTCCTGCAAGCCATGCGAGCCACCCACCTGAGCCACTCCCCGACCCTCCCACAAAGCCAGGAGCCCCCAGCTTCCCCATCTAACCCCATTCTCCTCCCCCCGAACCCACACTCACTCTCATTTGCAGAAGGCAGCCAGGTCCACGTGGGTCTTTGCTGGCTGCCTGCTTTTTATAGCAACTGCGCCAGGTCACCCACGTAAAATGGCAGGGGCTGAGAGCCAGAAGCAAAGGCTGGATCTCTCTTCAGGTGGGGAGAATGGTCGGGGGGGCTGGGTCACCTTGTGCCATCCCTGGAATTTCTTCATGCCCCCTAGTTTGGGAAACCACGACCTACACGGCATAAGGTGCCAACATACTTACACCACTGTTACTCCCTGCGTGAGCCCTCTTTTCCAATACTTTTTCTGGTTGCCCTTATAGCACTTTGGGCAGCGTGTCACTAGCTGCAGCTTGTGTTTGGCTACCCCAGAAGAGGTCTCTGCATGCTTGGGGGAATGGGGAGGGCAGGAGATATTATTTTAGTGAGTGTTGGCTCCTGCTGCCCCTCAGAGGATTTTGGGTGGTGTGAGGCTAATCCTAAAACTGCTGCAGTTTTGTGCTGTGTCCCTTCTTTCTGTCCCCCCTGCCCCTTCTCCTCACTCCTCCTGCTCACACTTTCCATGTTCTGCGAAATCCTGGGATTTCATGCATTTCCCACTTTCCAGGCACAAGCAAGCCCTAACCGTGGTTTAAATTAGAGTAAGATGAAGCTACATACAAATTTTGTGATGGTATCACTTATGGTTTAAGAGAAGTTCATGAACAAACATAGCACTGACCAACAGAAACACTAAAATAGATAGATAAGCATGTTGTAGCCTAGGCTTCACACTCACCCTTCACTCTGACCAGCTAACACATCTTAAAATACAGCACGCCCCATTGAACGCAACTTGAAAATACACTTTTCATACCTGATATAAATATGTACCTTTTTATATCCAGTCCCATCCCATCAGCTATTTTAAGTTTAGGGGCTCCCACTCCTTGACATCATCTCCAACATACTTACCTAGGTCAAAAAGTGACTCAGTGCAAGACTTAGGTGTTTCTGATCCCACTTTTAAGGCAGCCTTGCTACGATCTCTCCTTTTAAGGAGATCTTTGATTTAAATTTGAAAAAGCCGGATAAAATCGATTAACAAGACAATGTAGCCACCCACAAGCAGACTCAAACCCAGGACATCTGAAGCTTAGTGCAGGCACTGCTACAGCTTGAGCTGAAGGTCAGTTGGCACACAGTTTAGGTACCACTATACAGGAAAGTTAACTGCACATAGGTGTGTGGGTTACATAAACACCCATAAGGAACATAGGTGATGTTCAGTCTAGTTCAGGACACATACTAACCTCTCTGTGCTCCTTATATCCCACTTAATATAGGACCTTCCTGGGGTGTAAGGCTCATGAGTGCCCTCTGGGCTGGAATGTATTTCACCTAATAACTGTTCAGGGAGTCTAATTCTACTGTCACTATAGCCCCAAGTCAATGGATGCTCCTAAGAAATTAGTAGGATTGTGTGGTTGTAATAGATGACAAGATTTTGCCCACCTTGTCTGTTCTCTTGACATGTTTTAGATGCATCTTTTTCAGTAAGATAATGGGCCTGATTTTTTTCCCCCCTTCAATGTAAAATCAAATGTAACTCCAATCGGATTACACTGATGTGAGAAGAGAAGGAAGTGTATTAAGTACAACAGTACCTGTAAGGGAAATAGAGGGTAAGAGAAATTGCAGCTACTCAACCTAAATAAATTAAAACATGCACAAAGCTGAAACATTACACATGGAGAGTCTCATTCTAGGGCATATAGTGATACCATGTTTACAGAGAATAATCTGACCTACTGGAATCTAAAATAATAAAAAATGGTCCAGATTTCAGTCTTTTCCATTGTTTGTATAACTCAGAAAAGGTTCAGGTTTTTTATAAATTGATTTAATTTCCACCAAAAAAAAAAAGCATTAACAGAAAACAAGCCAAAAAAGCAAAATGTATTAGTTAAAACTTCTCTGGCTGCACGTTAAGTTTTCCGTACAAATGTGGATAGTTTGTTTTTATGGATAACATAGGACCCAATTTTGCACGTACAGAATCAATCAGAAAGACTGTTAGCATATTGTAATGTTCAATTAATTAACTAATTAAGCAATTGCCTGCTCATTCAAAGAGTGTCCCTTGTCCAAATGTCTTTGAGAAAGTCCTTCTAAAAATAGAGACAGAGGAAAATAAATTGTTGCTTTTCTTTTCTGTTTTTAATTACTCTTTAATTCCTGGGCCCAGTCCTGCAAGATACTGAGCAACTGAGGTCAAACCTAACTAGGTCTCCCCGCAGATGCATCATGCAGGTAATTAACCCCTTCTGAGCCACACAAACCTCTTGAGGGGTGGTATGGGGTGAACGTGCGATCACAATGAGATGAGACACATGCTTTCTATACAGTTTTTTTTGTTGGAGGAGTTTCCACTTCCAATTTCCCTGAATTTTTCCCCCAGGGAATCAGTTTGTAAAAATCTCCCCCTCTTAAAGTCTTGAGGGAACAGAGGTCAGGAATGGCCACAGGGGGACCAGTGTAGCAACATTGCTCCCTGGGCTCCTTTCTCTGCTGCAGATGACAGAACAGCAGGATAGTACATTTAGGCTACTACTCAGCAAGGGATTCAGTCAATTTGGGCTTTGCCTAACAAGATCTGTAGTGTGGCTGAAGAGGCCTAAGACTGTTGTGTTATGACTTTAACTACAGCTTGAAAAGCCAATCAACACATGGGGTTTTCTTTTTGATTCCCTACATGCTTGTTCTATCTAATGTTTTTCCTCCCACTACGCCCCAAGCAGGTCTGCAAGGATGGGCCTCTCCCAGGAGTGCACACCAGGAAATGCGACTGGTTGGTGCAGTCAGAGTGGCCTCCTAGCAAGTTAAGGTCTTGTTTGCTAGAACCTTTGGGTTGCTTCTCTGTGTTAGCTTAGTTGTGGGTTGAGATAGCGCAGACCTTAGCTGCTGACTTTGGTGCCTGAGCTGGAACCTGAGGTAGAAGGTGGGCCTAGGTTCTCCTACCCAACACTTGATTGGGAAGACTCCCTAGAATGACCTCCTGCCTGCGGGTTTAGTAAGCCTTTGTTCCCCTGGAAAGGGAAAACTGGTAACCTAGCTGGAGGACCTAGCCATGAAGAAGAGCCGCTGTGACTCATAAGCTGTGTCTACACGTGCACGCTACTTCGAAGGGCTGCTGGCCATCCTCCGTCGGCAGCTGGAGGTCGCGGAGCAGTACCTCCAGCTGCAGGAGCGGGCGCTGGCCTGGCGCCAGGAGGCATGGGGGGCCTATATGCAGACATTTAACCGCCTGGTGGACTACCTGGCCCCCCATGCCGCGCCGGCCGAAACATCGCCCGCCCTGCCCGCTCCTGCAGCCCCACCACCAGCTGCTCCGCCCGTTACCGGCCCGTCCGCCGTCGCCCCGCCACCCACCCGCAAGGGCCAGAGCGCCGAGGGACCCCTGGAGCCACCTGACACTCGCCGGCCCCCATACCTTCCGGTCCAGCCCGCTCCCACCCAGCCACGGACCAGGCTGCGAGTGCGGCGGGGCTCCCAGCCGGCCACGCCCAGTGCCGGCCTATAGGGGCGAGGGGCCCGGGACGTGGCCCCCCCCTTGTATATAGTTGCACCCTGTTTTTTTGGTCCCCCCGTTTGCCCCGTCCCCCCCATGTAAATAGTTCTCCCCTTTCTCCTCCCTGGTTTTCTTTTTATTATTTATGGCACACAGTTGTTTCTTTGCATTGTTTTATTGTTGTACATATTGCTTTTGTTGAACGTTTGTACCTAGTTTTGTGTTTGTGGTTCACATATTTATTTACACCCAAAAAAAAAAGGTTCGGAAAGAAAAAAAAATTTACGTTCAGCCACAAGTGCGTGCTGTCATTTGTCCAGGACAAGTGGAGGGGGGCGGTGGGGTGCTCCATGGTGTGGGCGTTGGGGCAGGAGTGTGGGGGAGGAAGGGGCGGGCAGTAGGGGGCCTGGGCAGAGTTCACCCCGCAGCCTGATCGTCGAAGTGGGCCCGCAGGGCCTCCCGGACCCGGGTCCCCTCGGGGTCCACCTGCCGACTGGGGGCAGCAGGTGGCTGCACGTGTGCCCTGCCAGCCTCCGCAGCCCAGCCCTGCAGAAAGGTCTCCCCCTTGCTCTCGACCAAATTGTGCAGGGCGCAGCAGGCACCCACAATCTGGGGGATGTTGTTGGGGCCCGCATCCAGGCGGGTCAGGAGACATCTCCAGCGTCCCTTCAGGCGGCCAAATGAGCGCTCCACCACCTGGCGCACACGGTTCAGGCGCTCGTTGAAGCGCTCCTGGCTAGCGGAGAGATGGCCCGTGTAGGGGTGCATGAGCCACGGCCGGAGGGGGTAGGCCGCATCTGCGATGACGCAGAAGGGCATGGTGGTGTCGCCCAGAGGGATCTCCCGCTGGGGGATGTAGGTCCCTGCCTCCAGCCGGCGGCACAGGCCCGAGTTCCGGAAAACCCGGGCGTCGTGGGTGCTGCCAGGCCAGCCCACGTAAATGTCCTGGAAACGTCCCCGGCTGTCCACCAAGGCCTGCAGGACGACAGAATGGTAGCCCTTTCGATTCAGGTATCGTCCGCCACTGTGATGCGGGGCGCGGATGGGGATGTGAGTCCCATCCAGAGCCCCGAAGCAGTTGGGGAAGCCCTGGGTGGCAAAGGCGGCGATGGTGGCATCTGGGTCCCCCAGCCTCACGAGCCTGTGCAGGAGCATGGCGTTGATGGCACGCACGACCTGCAGAGAAAGCACATGGGACAGCCCCAATGAGGGGTGAGCAGGCTGTGCGTGGCCCTGCCCTGCCCTGTCCTGCCCTGCTCTGGCCCCACTGCCCTGCCCTGGCCCCCCTGCCCTGCTCTGGCCCCTCTGCTCTGCCCTGCCCTGCCCTGCTCTGGCCCCCCTGCCCTGCCCTGGCCTCCCCCCGTGGGTTTGCTTACCTCCATGAAGACAGCCCCGACGGTGGCCTTTCCGACACCAAACTGCTGGCCCACGGATCGGTAGCTGTCCGGAGTGGCCAGCTTCCAGACAGCGATGCCGACCCGTTTCTGCACTGTGAGGGCACGCCGCATGGCGGTGTCCTGGTGCCTGAGTGCGGGGGTGAGCCACTGGCACAGCTCCAGGAATGTCTGCCGGTTCATCCTGAAGTTCCTGAGCCAGTGGTCGTCGTCCCACTCCCCAAGCACCAGCCGCTCCCACCAGTCGGTGCTGGTGGGGTAGCTCCACAGCCGCCGGCGTGTGAGGCGGGGGGTGGAGCGGGGTGCTGCAGGGGTAGGGGTTGAGCCCTGCTGCCCTGGGGGCATCTCCTCCCCTGGGGCAAGGAGGTGCTCAGCTGCCTCCCACATGGCATGGGTCAGGGCAAGCCCTGCTCCTGCCGGGAGGGCTGGGTGGACCTCTAGCTGCTGCTGCTGCTGCTGCTGGGGGTCCATGACTGCAGCGCCCGGGGTCTGTGTGCCTATGGCTCCTCAGACCGCGTGCTGTGCAGGCTGAGTGTGTCTGGGAGGGGCCCTTTAAGGGAGCGGCTAGCTGTTGCCCCGGAAGCGCTAGTCCGCCCGGTGACCCTGTCTGCAGCTGTGCCTGTCATCCCTATTTCGATGTGTGCTACTTGGGCGTGTAGACGTTCCCTCGCTGCGCCTATTTCGATGTTGGGCTGAGCAACGTCGAAGTTGAACATCGACGTTGCCGGCCCTGGAGGACGTGTAGACGCTATTCATCGAAATAGCCTATTTCGATGTCGCAACATCGAAATAGGCTACTTCGATGTAGGCTTCACGTGTAGACGTAGCCATAGAGAGCAAAAGGGACTGTGGTCTAAGAGAAAGAAGGAAGGGGACATCAGAACTAATCCCCAGATACCAGTATGAAGACATAGGCATGGGAATGAAGAATGGGGAGATTCTCTCCTCCCAGGTTTTATGTGGGGCCCTGTTCCTGTTCTGCATGCAAGCTGCAACCTGCCAGCCCCACACCCAGGTCTGTGCCAAGCCCTGCACATGGGGTCCCAGCTCCACACCCGTAGCTTCACTGCTGCCCTCCCCCATGGGGTCCCAACTGCCTGCCCAGTACTCTGCTGCTGGCCCCACCTCTGCCCTCACCTAGGCCCCAGCCTTGGCCCCCCTATCCCTGTCTAGGCGCTCCCTTCCAGAGACATGGCCCTGCTCCCGGTCCCAGGAGGGGAGGGGGAGAAGGCAGAGAGTCGCACAGATAGCGCTAAGGGGCTGGCATGCGGCAACCCCACTATCAAAAGTATTCCAGCACCACTGAACAAAGAGGTGCACCTGTGGTAAGTAAACCACACTAATATTCCACACAGAATGTGTTAGGAGAACAACTATGGCTGCATGGTTGAACACCGGGCCATCAGGAAATGCCAACATTAGGTTGCGTGTGTAATTTAACGGCTTCCTGTATTATCCGACAGTTCTGAAGTCTAATCTTAGGAATAAAGACTTTTTGTGTGGCATTCCCTAGGGTTTGCTAAAGGATTTCTTTTCTGGGGACTTCAGAACTGTCTAGCTTTCAAAAAGAATCTGGCTACGGTATGTGTAAATTCCATGGCCTGGAGCTACTTGGCCAGATGCCACAGCTCTGTTCTGCATCCCTCCACTCCCGCCCTTAAGATCTACATGGCTTATTAACTGCATCAAAGCAGTGTAGCCTCCTGTGTAAGGCAGCAGCACTCCTTAAGCCTGCTACATGTTAAAACATCTGCAAAGACTGCGTTTCTTAGGTCTCTTTTTGCTGATCATTCGGTATTACTAGCAGTTGGATTTGTTTTGCCGAAAAGCATGCACAGCCAAGTTACGTTAAAGCAATGTTGCTTCGTCGGTTTAGCCCCCAAATTTAGGTTAGGTAACTCCGTTTATCAGACTCATCAATAGGAATGTTTCCATTCTTTGTATCTAATGAAACAAAGACGGCTCCTCCTGCAGTGTTTGTAATTAATACATTGTAGCAGGTGGGTAACATAGGAGAAGTGAAAAATAAAACTAACTAATTAGAACAATAACTGCAATCCCTGAAAGTCATCATTGTAGTGTCCTAGTTCAAGTTGTGGGAAGTGGGGAGGGCATGGAGATAAATGATGAAGTAAATTAGGACCCGATCCTGCAACGACTCCTGCATGTGCTTAGCTTTACTGCCAGAGTAATCCCACTAACTTCAATGAATATGCTGGTGCTTAACTCTAAGCACAGGTCTTTGCAGGACTGGGGCCTTATATGGTAAATAGTTTCATGTCAATGAAGAGTCTTCAAAATATGTGGGTTTTATTTAATCCGATTTTGAACCATATGCTAAATTTAAATGGCCCCTGGGGCTTCTCGCACTCTTTCTTAGTTCTTACTAATAAATGTTATTGTCAGCTTTTGACAACTCACATTTCACTCCCTCCTGCAAATCATTAATACATAGTATTAAATTATCATGATTCCAGTACTGACTTCTGATAACACCTCAGTATTTGCTTCCTGTCACTCAGACAAAGCAGATGTTTAGTATGATTTTTTTTTCTGCCACTAAGGACTTTGCCCTTATTCCATGATAAGTGTCTTTACTTTGTAGTTTTTTTATTTTTATTTTACAAGGAACTTTATCAAAAGCCTATGAAAATCCAAGGAAACTATGTCCACCAGCTCACTGTTACCATGGTTTTATTACATTTTCCCCAGGTTATTATAACAGTTTGCAGAGATGCAGTTTTCCCTTACAGAGGCTGTGCTTATCTATCCGCATATTATGGTACTACCCCCTTCTCACATGTGTGTACACACACATACAATGATGGGGAGGCAAAGTGCATATCTTGCAACTGCAGTCAGATGTACTTCCATTCCACATAGCTCCCTCCGATCTAGCATTTATGTGGCCATTATTACTGCAGTATCTGAGTACCTATAATCTTTTAGTCCGTTTATCCTTATAGCTCTCCTCTGATATAGGGACGTGTGTCTATCCCTATTTTGCAGATGGAAAACTGAGGCACAGAGATTAAGTGATTGGCCCACGGTCTCACAGGAAGTTTGTAGCAGAGGGGAAAATGAACATGTGTCTCAGGTCCCAAGTTAAATGCCGGGCTCTCTTTCCTTTCTCTCTCTCCTCCCTCCCAAGCTTACTCAGTGATTTTAACTCCTTTGTTACTGGATACTGCTCTTATTCCTGTGTTTAATCCCTTAGGGCATATCTACACTACAAAATTATTCTGGAATATTTTATTCCAGAGTTATTATGCCAAAATAGGCTATTCCGGAATAATACAGCCACGCTATAAAGCCCCAAACTAAACAAGACTAATTCTGAAATAGCATGTCTACACACAACAGAGCCTATTTCACATTAGAGCCTCTGGGAACACTCTACTGCTATGTCTACACAGCAGTGTTATTTTGGAATAAGCTATTCCAGAGTAGTTTATTTTGAAATAGCCCCTATTCCCTGTCTACACAGCCCCTATTCCAAAATATCTATTTCAGAATAGGTGCTATTCCTCACAGAGGATGTATCTACACTAGCATTGCACTTTTGAAAGAGGCATGCAAATGAAGGAAATTGAAAATGCAAATGAGATGAAAATTTGCATATTTTCCAAAAGAGCTTATATGCCTCAGTCTCAAGCTCGAAAAAGCAGCAAAGCTTCTTCTGCTGAGTTGGCTTGAATTCAGACTTTGGAAAAAATCTTGGTGATGGCACACGACTAAAAAAAGGGAAGAAGGGCTCTTTTGAAGCTGGGGTTTACTTTTGAAAGAGCTGTGTCTACACTGCTTTTCTTCTTCCAAAGAATAATATGCAAATAAGGTGCCAGATATGTAAATCTGCACCTCTTTTGCATTTTTTATTTTCCTTATTTGCATGCGTCTTTTGAAAGCACAATGCTAATGTAGACACAGCCAGAATGAGGTTTACAGACTTCAAAATAAGCTGGCTGCTATTTTGAAATTATTTCAAAATAGCAATTTTGCTGTGTAGATGCTCGCAAAGTTGTTTCAGAACAGCGGCCGTTATTCCAAAATAACTTTGCTGTGTAGACTTGCCCTTAGTGGCCTAAGGACCAATGGACAGGACACTGGGCAGGGACGTAGGTTCTATTCCTGGATTGCACATTGATCTGCTGCGTAAGTCTTTTTTGTTCTGTCTCTTAGTTCCCCATCTGTAAATGGGAACCGTAATACTTCATGCCATTTGTGTGCTTAGGTTGTGAGATCCTCAGCATAGGTTTTGTTTTGTGTTCTGTGTTTGGATACCCAACTGGATAATGCCTCCAGGTTCTGCTGCAGTCCTAGATAAATATAATGCCAAGCCATGACACTGAAATTCCAGAATTTAACCGAGTACATGCAAATGTATCCCATATATCTTCTATCTTTCTCCTTTGCTACGCCGGCTGCATACCTCACTTTAGGTCTTTTAGCCTGTGCTTGGGCAGGCTACAAACAACCATAGACTATTCACATCTTGGCTTGTGTTTACTTACCCCCAAGGCCACCACTTGCATGTCACCACTACCACTCATCCCATTGGTTTAATAATGGCTCGCGGCCACACAACTTTTCATGGATCCGGTTGGATGTCACAAAAAAAGTTGGCCGGAGTCAGGGTTCTAATGAAGGAGTGCCAAGAAAATGCCATGCTGGAGGAACTGATCTTCACAATTCAGTACATGGCTCTCTTCCCCACAGTCCTTCCTGGGTGGGGCTGGACATTCCAGCCTCGATCGGAGGTGGGAAACATTTTTAGGGGGAGGGAGGTTGCTGACCCACAGAAAAATCAGTTTGGGGGCCACATAAAAGTGAGAAGCAAAAAAAAAACAGTGGTGTGGCCCCTCACTGAGAGACCTCACTCCCCTTATGTGGGGTTCAGTGTGCCTGAGAGGGCTGCTGGGGAGTGGGTGTGGGGTCTGGGTGAGTGGAAGGCTGCAGGAGTGGGCTGGGGGGTGGGGATGGTGTAGGAATAGGCTAAGGGTGGGTGGTCTGGGTGGAAGGGGGGGCCTGAGTGGGCTGGGGTTGGATGTGGGTGGGAGGGAAGGTGCATAAGTGGGCTGGGGGCAGAGGTGGGGGATTCAGGGGTAGGCTGAGGGTGGGGGTCTGGGCAGGAGGGCTGGTGCAGGAACAGGCTGGAGATGGAGGTTCTACCTCTGTGTGCCACCACTACCACTTCCTCCCCAGCTGGAGGAATGCCAGTGCACCTGGGCACCGCCTACCTCCTGCTGCTCTGATTGCTCAAAATTCTGGCCAATTAGAGCAGCAGAGGAAGCCCATCCAGGCAGTCATGTGTTGCCATTTGTCCAGCCAAGGGAGGAGGAGCAGCACTGATGTGGCCCATGGAGTCTGGACCTGCTTCCTGCCTGCACCAGCCTGGGCTGGATCCAGCCTTGACTTGACTGACTTTAGCTGGCAAGGCTCTGGGCTCCACATCCCCCACCTGCTCCACATCCCCCCCCAATGGGGAGGGGAGCCCTGTGCCTTGGGGGCCAGATCCAGGTTCCTTTCCCCTGCCCTGGATCAGAGATCCTTCACTTGTGATCATTTTCACATGTGTAAGTGTGCTTGCCTGGCTCTTTTTTGCAAGCGGAGTCAGCAGTTAATCCTGGTTTTCTGGATAAATTCTTGGCAGGGTAACTATATTCTGCCCACACCAAATTCTTTCTAAGGTAACTGCTTGGTATTTCTTCCCCCGTCCGATTTCCAGTTGGCAGTGGTGTGCCCTGTTCAACATCTTCCCCACTTCCTTTTCTGGAGACACACACAGGCTATTGGAAAAGTCTGTAGTAAATGTTTGGACCTCAGTCCTTCAACTACAGCCAGATGGGCTGGTCTCTGAACTGGCACAGATCCCATTGACATTAATGGGGGCTCTGTGGGGGGCTCAGAGCGTAAAGATGCAGTTGCCGGATTATAATACCGCACAATGATTCAATAGCTTACAATTCCCAGGTGACATTTCCCCTCTCCCCCTGCTGCCCTGCCAAACATGCACACGCAACTTTTGTTATTCTCGGAGCTGGATGAAGCTTCATGGAAGCTGATGGATGTGATTGCAGCCCTTCACTCAGGATAATATAAGGAACAGTCAAGGTTCTTTGTGCAGCACAGCACTGAAACTATCGGAGCCTGAGGCTGGAACACAGTCACCTAGGGCCAGTCAAAAACTGAGCTACGTAGGTGGAGGGGGTTTTCTGAGCATTATTTGAAGGAGCTGTGCGTGTGGAGATGAAGGCAGAGACACTGCAGACCCATGTAAGCATAAGGCCGATGAACCCGGATTGTTGGCAGGAGGGAATGAACCTGCGATCTCAGGGGCTAAAGCCCTGTGCTCTACTGCATGAGCTAAAAGCCAGCTGGCTCTCATCCAAGGCTGTAGAGCAGAGATTTCTCTCTCCCTACTACGTGGTCTCAGTGCCTCTGGGGTTACAGAAGGAAGCACCAGACAACCACAGTGGGACTGGTAGTAAGACCCTGATTAAAAATAAGAACTTGGGTTTTAAGTGCTGGCTGGAAGGGAGTTTGCAATTTCAGTGGTGTAAAAAGGCCTGAGTGGACCATGATGGAAGAAAATGTGAGGGGTTCCCTTCCTGAGTTTGAAATCAGCTCCCCTGCAGCACCAGTACAGCCCCAGAGGCAGCTAAACACAATCTTCCAGCCTTGGCAACCCTTCAGTGTCCCACCCCTGTGCCAGTCAAATTTGGCCTGCCTTCCCCTCCACTGTGACTGAAAGAGGTAGTGGCTGCACCGGTCTGACTGGCATTGCAAGCTGGTGCATGGAGGCCACGGTGCCAGGACAAAGGGGCAGCTGCCTATCCTGCTTATAGCTAGATAGAGCAGGATCTGTTGGCCCCACTTCCAGCTTCCCCCCAACCTACATAGCGCCTGTGAAACCCCAGCCCAGCCAGCAAACTGAGCCAGGCAGCTGGGGAAGTAGGGAGCCCACAACACAGGCCACTGGACCCCTAGCACATTGGCCAGGCATGCAAACACAGTCCTATTCTGGCCCTCTCTGGACCCTTCTCCTGCCCAGGCAGGGGATGCCCAGGAGCCGCTTGCCCAACCGGGACAGTGGGGCCAGCACCAGTGCCCACCCCACTTTGACTGACCAGCAGGGAGCCTGGGGGAGGCTGGTACGCCCAGCTGCAGGGAGCTTTGGGGAGGTGTGTGCTGCATGCACCTCCACCGAAGTTGCTGCTTTGCTGACACTAGTGAGGCTGAAGAAGAGCAAAAATGGGGGCAGAGGACAGCAGTCCCCCCCCTCCCCCCGGGGGCAGCCGCAGGTTGGAGGGAGCCCCCCCACCCTGAGAATTGCCCTCTCAGCCCCTGCCCTGGAACTGTAAACTCCCTGGAGCTGCCCTGAGCTGCGGAGCTCACCCCAGGGCCGAGAGGGAGGGACTCCTCAGCTCCACTGCAAAGCTCCATGCTTTTTATTTTTTTTCATTGCCAAGTGTGTTTATGGATTTTGCAGACAGGTCCAATTTAGCTCTTTTTTATGGACTGTCTGTGAATTTACTGATGGTTGGCAACCTGAGCCCCGGTCCCAGCCTCCTTCAGTCCAGCCCTCGGCTCCTCCAGCCCCAATCAAATCCCCCGGCTCCAGGCACTTAACACCCTTTCCCACCTTCCTTCCCTCATCTGCTCCACAAGCCTTCCACCAGCTTCTCTCCAACCTTCATCCTCCTCTCTGTCCCCAGCTCTGATATAGGGTCCATTGAGCTCCACTCCAACTTCCACCCTCAACAGCTCTAAGCCAGCCCTGCAGCACCACTCAGCTCCTTACATGCCTTGTCCCACACAAAGGGGCATCTGCTTTTACTTTGCACTCCATTTCTAGAGTGGTCACCATTCTTGTCTTCAGATACGCTTCTTGCACCCCTTCATGTCCCCTGAAGCCATGAATCCTCAACCTTCTCCATACATGCTTGTTGGCTGCTTCTTCCTGATGCCCTCAGTTGTCCTGGCTGGTGTGGCCCACCATTCCAGTTGCCCCGTTTCCATGGTGCACCAGCAGGTTCTACTGTCCCTGGGCAATGGCAAGCTCAGGGGTGGGCTCATATAACCTCATAGCCCTTATAGACCTGCATCACTTGCACCATTGTAGTTATGCCTCAGTGGACTTGTGACCAAAATGTCTCTGGCCGTGTCTACACTGGCACAAAACTTCAAAATGGCCATGCAAATGGCCATTTCAAAGATTACTAATGAGGCGCTGAAATGCATATTCAGAGCCTCATTAGCATGCTGCCAGCTGCGGCTCTTTGAAATTGCTGCATTTTGCTCCCGCATGGCTCATCCAGACGGGGGTCGGGGGGTGGGTCCTTTTTGAAAATAAGGGGATTTCAAAGTGGCAGGGTCCTTTTGAAAAGGACCCCTGTCTGGATGAGCCACACGGGAGCGAAACACAGCAATTTCGAAGTGCTGTGGCTGGCGGCATGCTAATGAGGCTCTGAATTCATTTCATTAGTAATCTTTGCATGGCCATTTTGAAGTTTTGTGCCAGTGTAGACATAGCCTCTGTGTTCAGGGAAACAGGACTTTGGACATGCCTTGCAAATTGACAGATTGCATCAAAAATACCTGACTATATCACCAATTTTTCCCCCCTGAACTAAACAACTCACAAGACCCCACATTTTGGTGAGAGGGTCACTTTTCATGAGACCAGAGAGAAGTTTATTTTAAAAAGTTGAACTTTTAAACATAATCGGAAGTTGGAATTTATAAAGCAATGTACATGTGTATTTCTGTAGCTCCGGGCGTTTAGCTATTCTTCTCTCCAGATTTCACTCATAACTATGGCATTCTACTTAGGTTTGAAACTTTTAAATATCTTATGCACAGAACTGGATTAAAGAGATTTTTATCAAGAAATTTTCCTTAGTGTTTTTTAAAATAAAATATTTTGTTTCTTCCTTACTCTATTTCTTTAAAAAAAAATTCCAAGTCACATTTTGAAGAAGATGGTAGAAACATCTCATTACCCCATTAAGTCCCAGTTCAGCCAAATACTTGAATATATGCATAACACTTCCATTCTAAGACCAAGCTATCTTCACTTTAGGACGTGGATCCATGCCCTTCTCAGCCAACAAGTGTTCCCTCTATTTTTTTCCAGCCAGGTGTGGAATAAATTCTATATGCCTCAAGGCATGCGTGGATGTGCACCACCAGTAGAAAAACGTGGGCAGCTGTGGGTGCTCTGCTAATCAATTGGATGGCACCTGAATCTCTCCTGGGTGGTCGACCAAGTGCACAGCTTCCAGAGAACACTGTCTCCTACCTCTTTTATTTTCATTGGTTTGCTACTTGTCTCTGAATTCAAGTTAAGACGTTCTTCCTGATTTTCAGAACTCGCTGTGGACTTTATCTGATATATACAACATACACCTTACCACCGCCTCTGGGGCAGATAAAAAATACAATTCCTTATTAAACCAAAAAATCAGCTACTATATCCAGCCCCCGCCCACCGCAAGACCTTCCCTCACCATGAGTGTCAAGCCTTAAACCTTATCTAAAGAGCCAGTGTATCTATACCAGCAAAGCTTACACCAGTTTCCAAAACAAAATTCACTCTGCCAGCAAAATTAAGTCTAACGGCACCTACATCAAGGTTTACATCAGAATCATCACAGTCAGTTTCAAAAATAAATCTTGGCCCTGTCTGACCTAGTGCTTCTAGTATATGTTAGCCCAGCTTCTGTCTCAGAGCTGGGAAACTGCTGTCACTTACAACTCATCTACCAGGTACTCTGTCCCCTTCCCTTTGCTAGTGACTCTAGGGCTTTTTTGTGTTATTGAACATTAGCCAGTGTTGCTCTTTCATTGATTTTCCTTTAAAATGCGGTAATACCCAGAACATTGGATTATAAATCAAAAGACTTAGGCCAGGTCTACACTCAGAGTGCTAGCATGCTATACCAACATCGCATGCCTAGTGTGAATGCAGCTGATACAGGTAGAATCTCTCTAATCCGGCAGCCTCGGGACCTGACCAGTGCTGGATGAGAGAATTTGCCAGACCACAAGGAGGTCAATATGGTCTAGGTCCATTACCAACACTTCCGCTGCTTACTGGGCACTTAGAAGGCATTTAGGGGTAAATGAGAGCTAAATAACAGGACAGAACACTGAGAGCCAGGACTGGTGGCTGTAAACAAACTTTATGGGACCACAGGAAACTTGGCCACACCCATAAGTGGCTAACTAAAATTATGCCGGATTATGGATGTTGTTGGACAAGAGAGTTCTGGACTAGAGAGGTTCAACCAGGACTTGCGAAAGTGCAGTCTGCCAGTGTAACTGCAACTGCGCTTCGAGCTTTGATTGGCGGGCCATCAGGGATCACACCTCCTCACAACCTTGACCCGCACAGGTATGCAGGAAAGAATTTGTAGTATAGATTTGACTTTTGTTTCCTAAATGGCATTCATTCTGCTTTGCAGGCAGGTAGGAAGGAAGCTTTGATCTTTGCTGTTTTTAATCAGTTGCCCCCTGGAAGCCAGTCCAATTTTGTCCTTTCAAGCAGCCGGCATATTCTGTATTTTCCTGTGCTATCATTCTCTCTGCATCTGGAATTTGAACAGTCTAAAAGCCTCGCCTTCTGCCAGAGTTCTTGCATCACTGGCCCCCCCTTGTTTCAAAAGAGGGAGTCATCATTGTTGCCAGCCCTGCAGATAGCGGATACGTGGGAAGGCTTAACTCTTTGGGATGTACCTTAAGCACTAACTTCCCCCATTACCACCTCCAGTGGCGGGTGCAGTGGAACTGAGCTAGCTATTGTTTTCCAGCAGCTGGCAGTCACGAAAACATCTGCTTGGCCTGCATTGTACACAGCTTCCAGTAAGTCATTTGAGAATATCAGTTGAGTTCCTGCATGTTGGAACCACCTGCTTCAGATAAAATTTTGGCACCCTGTCTTCTAAGCAGTGCTCAATCCAGGATTTTTTTTTGGGTACTCTGCCGCCAAACCCACAGCAGTAGCTCTTGATTTTAACTGCTGCCCTCAAGTGCAGCTATGCATTGAGGATGGGTGCTCTGCAGGGAGCCCAACCCCAGGCATATGCACCACTTAAATCCCTTTTCACTCTCAAATACAACTTGTACGACACAGAGGATTCAGACTCTCTCGCTCTGCACAGGGGTAATGGTCACCCTGAGGTCTTTTCTCTTCAGAGCACAGGCCTCTGGATCAGGACTCTGGTCCCACCTCTGCCACTGCCTTGGAGCATGGGCTTGCTTGAAGTGGCTGCTAATTTTGGGTGTCTGGCCTGAGACAGCTTAAAGGGCTTAAACTTGTTGTTTTGGGAGCTGCAGGCACTCAGAAATCACATTCTAGGTATTAAGTTGGGCAGCCAAAATTAGAGGCCACATGGGAAAATTTGGCTCTTCACCTCTGTAGGTCTACAACCTTATCTAGGAAATGGGCATAATGATACACACCCCTGCCCCCCGCAAGCTGCTTTGAGGACTGCAGATGAAGTGTGGTCAAAGTGGCCTTAGTTATAAATGCAATTATTTCCATGTGTACTGCTATTAAGTACAGGCACATTTTTCCTTTCAGTGGAGGGCCTAAGTCACTGCCAAACTGTTGCCATAGTAATTTGGCTACAGTGTGGTCTCTAGGAACACAAAAATTCCCATGTCCTAAGTATCAGTCCATCTAGTTCTAGGAAAGACAAGCGTTGTTAATCTGAAGTCAACATAGTGACTTTCCAGAAGCCCCGAGGTGGTACCTGTTTTGTGAAAAATGGAGTGGACTGCAGCCACTCTTTAACAGAGAAGTGATCCATGGAGAAGATTGGTCCCGGTGTGCAATACTCCATCCAAATCAGTGGCTCACAAATTTTTGAGGGTAATGCCCCTCCTTACTCCTGTCTGCATCCCGCTGATAGCCCCAGATCCCAGGCTGGGAGCAGGGTACGGCTCCAGGGAAGGGAATGCGGATGATGTAAAAAGGGGCCGAGAGTGTGGCCATAGTTAGGGGTGGGTCTGGGGCAAGGAGCAGGACTGCAGCCAGGCACTGTGGCTGAGGTCTGGTCCACACTATGAATAACTGAGCTCGAACTTAGCTGATGAGGTCAGTTTTCTTAACGTTGAGACCACAGCACCAAGCTCATTCTGTCAGCGTTAAGGGTTGTGAAGGTCAGTTTCAGTACTCCTGCTTTTCACGAGGAGTAACACTAAATTCAACCTTGCATGATTGACCTTAGGGTAGCGCAGATGCCGTGCTGTGAAAGTTGACATCCTTGGCCTCCTGGAGGTGTCCCACAATACCCCAAGGTGACCACCCTGGCCAGCACTTCCAATTCTGCTGCTCTCCAGGTGCACACAGAAAAGCCTGGGAAAATTAGAATTTCATTTCCAGTTTGCCCAGTGTGGCGAGCGCAGCAGGCAGCACAGCTCAGCATTACATCTAGCCAGGAAGGCCCAGGGTCACAGACAAGCTCCAGCATGGAGCGTGCAGGAAATCCTGGACTTGATTGCTGTGCAGGGCGATGAATCTGCCCTGGCAGAACTACAAAGCAAGAAAAGAAATGCTGGTACCTATGCCAAGATTGCACAGGGCCTGGTGCAAAAAGGATACATCAGTGATGCCCAGCAGCATCGTGTGAAAATAAAGGAGCTCAGGCAGGCATACCAGAAGGCAAACGGATGGTCTGGGGAAGTCGCTACCCTGGATTCATGACTGCAGCCAGACACAGTGGACCCACTCTGCCTTGGTTTCCTCATTTGTCCCTAAGCAACTCTTCACTTGCGTGAGTTTGCCTGTGTAAGCGTATGAGCGCAGGAGGATATGAGTGCGTGGGGGATGTGCTTGAAAGCTAGTTCCCATTTGTCCTTTCATCCAATAGTGGCACTTAATAAAATGCATATGAGGATAGCCTTAAGGTAGACTCTCATGTAAAATAAGATAACACTAACATACCTGTAGAAACCCTTCTTGTTATTCTTCATATCCCTTGCTAACTGCAACTCCAGTTGTACTTTGGCTTTCCTGATTACACCCTTGCGTACTTGTTCAATATTGTTATACTCCCCCGTAGTCACTGGTCCAAGTTTCCACTTCTTATAAACTTCCTTTTTGTGTTTAAACTCATGGAAGGTCTCTATGTTACACTAAGCTGCTCACCTACTATATCTGTTCTTCTTTCTGCACAGTGGTATGGTTTGTTCTCACACCCTCAATAAGGCTTCTTTAAAATACAGCCACCTCTCCAAGACTTCTTTCCCCCTCATATTAGTTTCCTGGGGACCCTGCCCATCAGTTCACTGAGGGAGTGAAAGTCTTGGTTTCTAAAGTCCAGGCTCCATATTCTTTTATTTTTTGTCAGGATGCTGAATGTCACCATTTCATGGTCACCGCTGCCCTTGTGAGCAGCACGACAAGAGGTGCATGACCCCTGGTTGGTTCCTTCAGCACTTGTGCCAGGAAGTTGTTCTCAACAGCCTCCAAAAACTTCCTGGATTGTTTGTGCACTGCTGTATTACTTTCCCAGCAGATGTCAGGGTGATTGGCATCTACCCCATAAGAACCAAGACCTGTCATCTGGAAACATTGGTTAGTTGTCTGAAGAAAGCCTTGTCTACCTTATGCTTCTGGCTTGGCAGCCTATAGCAGATGCCTACCACAACATCACCTTTGTTGGTCTCATCTTTAATCTTAACCCAAAGACTCTCAAAAGGCTTTTCTCCTGTTTCATACTGGAGCTCTGAACAATCATACTGCTCGCTGACCTACAATGAAACTCCTCCACCTTTTCTCCCCATTCTGTGCTTCCTGAAAGGGTTATACCCTTCCATGACTGTGTTTCAGTCATGTGAGTTACCTCATCAAATCTCTATTATTCCAGTCACGTAGTGCCTTGACTATGCTAATGCTTCCAATTCTTCATGTTCTACACACTTCTTGGCTACGTCTACACGTGCACGCTACATCGAAATAGTCTATTTCGATGAATAACGTCTACACGTCCTCCAGGGCTGGCAACGTCGACGTTCAACTTCGACGCTGGGCAGCACCACATCGAAATAGGCGCTGCGAGGGAACGTCTACACACCAAAGTAGCGCACATCGAAATAAGGGTGCCAGGAACAGCTGCAGACAGGGTCACAGGGCGGACTCAACAGCAAGCCGCTCCCTGAAAGGGCCCCTCCCAGACACAGTTGCACTAAACAACACAAGATCCACAGAGCCGACAACTGGTTGCAGACCCTGTGCATGCAGCATGGATCCCCAGCTGCAGCAGCAGCAGCCAGAAGCCCGGGGCTAAGGGCTGCTGCACACGGTGACCATAGAGCCCCGCCGGGGCTGGAGAGAGAGCGTCTCTCAACCCCTCAGCTGATGGCCACCATGGCGGACCCTGCTATTTCGATGTTGCGGGACGCGGATCGTCTACATGTGCCCTACTTCGACGTTCAACTTCGAAGTAGGGCGCTATTCCCATCCCCTCATGGGGTTAGCGACTTCGACGTCTTGCCGCCTAATGTCGATTTCAACTTCGAAATAGCGCCCAACACATGTAGCCGTGACGGGCGCTATTTCGAAGCTGGCGCCGCTACTTTGAAGTAGCGTGCACGTGTAGACACGGCCCTTGTGTTCCTGTACAGGCACCTGAGATAAATAGCTGTTTGCACTGTTTTCTCAGAATGAAGCAGAAGACCTCTTCTCTTTCACCCTCCTCCTTGTGTTTCCTTCTGGCATTTCACTTCAATTATCTCAGGGCTTAGGTCCCCAACCCCCCACAAACTGAGGGAGTCTGCCTGGCAGTTGGATCGAACGGGAGACTCACCAGATTTTTGTGCCTTTCAGGACCCTGCAAGCGGTAAATACAGCGTCCAAAGAGGCTCTTAGCAGGAAGACAATATAGATAGTGAGTTGTGATAATGCATCCCAGACCTTCCAGTCAACAGGTTCTGCTTCTGATCTCTTCTCTCAGATAGTTGTTGTGATCTGCAAAGGATGTGCCAATTTTGTCTGTACAAAGAAGTGACTTTGTCTGTACAAAGTGCAAGCTGGTCTTCATATTGGAAGAGATGATTAAAGGATTAGAAGCCCAAGTATCTACTCTGCGTTACATCAGAGAAAATGAAGACCTTCAAGACAGAACTAAGCAATGAGGACTGCGGGCACACCATGCTGAAGAATCAGCATCATAGAGTGGGGAAGAAAATCATCAGCATGTGACCTCCAGAAGAAGAAAGAGGAGAATTCATGTATCCCCAATGTAGATAGGGGTAAGAAATCATTTTCAGGTTACCTGCACAGGTACAATTGCAGAGAATGGTGTGGAAAAGTTATCTGAGGGAAGAGATCAGGAGACCCTATAGACTGGAAGGCATGGGGTGCATTGCCCTAAGGTTTTGAGTTCCAGAACCACCACTCCCAATAGGAGGAGATGGGTGGTGGTGGGACAGAGTCATCCATCTGCCATCCAGACCAGGAAACTGGAGAAGTGTGCTGCTCACCAAGAGCTAGAAATCAGGATGAGACAAAGCCACTGGACCACTGCCACCTTCTCCTTGCCCATGTGGGCACCAATGTTACTGCCAAGAATGGCCTTGAGTGGTTCACTGCAGACTACAAAGCTCTGGGAAGAAGGATAAAGGAGTTTGAGGTGCAAGGTGTGTTCTCGTGCATCCTCCCTGCCAAAGGAAAAGGCCCAAGTAGGCACCATCCAATTACGGAGGTAAATGTGTGGTTGCACAGGTGGTGTTGAAGAGACGACCATGGGATGTTGTTCAAAGAAGAAAGATGGCTAGGAAGAGAGGGATCTACCTAACCAAGAGCGGAAAGAACATCTTCACCTTCCGGCTTGCTAACTTGGTGAGGGGAGCTTTAAACTAAGTTCACTGGGGGATGGTGACCTGTTCATGACTTGTTTTATGAGACACAATATTCCCCCAGGCCCTGTACCACCCCACTCCCAGGCACAAATCTATTTACAGATTCTAGGTTCTAGCCTACATGACAGATTGTGATCCGTATAACTATATCCTTCATGGGTATGTAAAATCTACACTTCCGAACAACGTAGTCACACAGACTCAACTCACCATATATACAGTGCTATGTTGGCAAGACAGCTTCTCCTACTGACACAACTACCACCTCTTGGGGAGGTGAAGTAACTATGTTGACAGGAAAGCTCTCTGCCGTTGGCTTAGAGTCTTCATGGAAGTGCTACATTCTCTCAGCTCTGGTGATGCAGCATTTTAATCATAGACTTAACCTAGGCAAGGAACACGGCATTCCACCTGCAGCGTGGAGGAGACGGTGCTCTGTCTTACGTCCGGATGCTCCTGGGTTATGCTGGCTCCTGGGAATTGGCTGAAGGTAACCGTCCCCTGGTCACAACTAAGGTTGGGCAAATAACTGATCTTCTTTTCATTCCAGCTGTAAACAAAAAGCCCAAAGAAGTCATTTGGGATCAATCTGAAACATAATGTTTCAGGTTCATTTTGAGGTTTTAGACATGTGTTTAATAGTTTTTTGTAAATAAAATGTTGGTAAATTCTGAAAGCGAAGCCATCTTTCCCAAGTGCAAACTTGAAGCTTCTTGTTTCAGCATTTCTGAAACAACCATTCTGATATTTCCAGAATTCTCTTTTCCCCCAAAACTATTTGCCAGATTTGACTTGAATTTGTACATAGTTTGGGTCCACCTGAATTTGCATCTTTTTATGATCCATTTGCGCAACAAATTTCACCCTGTTCTTGTCAGAATTGCATTCCCCTGGCCATACTTACAAACATTCTCTATACTTAGAGCCTCAAAAGGGGCCTCTCCAGGATGCCAGCTAAACTAGCCCTGCTAGGTGCTGAAAGTAGACCCAGGTTTG
Source organism: Carettochelys insculpta (assembly GCF_033958435.1). NCBI lineage: Eukaryota > Metazoa > Chordata > Testudines > Carettochelyidae > Carettochelys > Carettochelys insculpta. The sequence goes on along the minus strand of NC_134137.1, from coordinate 366,300,330 downwards.
CAGATGTAACCATGTACAATCTAGTTCTACAGGCATATAAAATTACCAGCATGCTGTTGATCTAACAGGGACACATGGTGGGCATTCACGTGAGTGACAGTAGTTCCTCTAATTTAAGCTGACAAAACACAAAAGGCCACTATCTAGCAGAAGAGAGATCAAGAAGCAAATGTGAATGTTGTGGGAAGCTGACCTAGGCCTTCTGACTCCCATTCTAGAATCTTAACCACTAGACCACCCTTCCCCACCACAGCACTCACTAGTGAATTAATTCCTTGAAGACACTGGGCTAGGTTCCCAGCTAGTGTAAACCAACATAGTTTATTGATGTCCGTGGAACTATTCTGGCTCACTCCAGCTGAAGATGCGCTGCTGATGAGATTACTCAGGTGAGTAGGATCTGATCCATGGTTTGTACACTCACCCATTGCTTAGAATCTGTCTGCAATATGCAGGGTGTGTTGCATTTCCCTGTGCAGTCTGAATTTCCCAGCCTTCATTGCTGTGTGATTTGACTATTATTAGAAGAAATGCTGTTTTAGAGGTGGTTCCCTTGTATATGAAGCGGTGTTATGGTATATGATAGGCCAAAGCAGACAAAGATCAGGATGGAAAATTGCTAATAGATTCTGCTATTTATTACATCAGGAATAGTTTTGTTTCTTGGGCTTATAAGCAAAAGCACCTCACACACATTCACAAAATACATAGTCATTTTTAACAAGTTAAACAAAGCCCTTTGATTGGATTTATGCTAATAGCTCTGCCATCGGCATTTCTAATTCATTTACATTTCATTTTAAAATTGCCTGTGTACATTTCTGATCCTCACTTACACCATTAGCAGATAAAGTAGTGAGTAACAGGTCACAGATGCCACAAGATGGCAATAGTTGAAGAGCAATTTTGTTTCAGTAAGAAGTGATCTGGATTTGCCAGCAAATTTGGGCCAGAGAGCCATGCTGTAAAGGTCTGATGCATTAACCTTAACACTGTGATGTTCTTCCTCTGAAAAATCTGAAAGCCTTTTCCACAAAGTAAGTGTTCTTCTTCTTCCCACTCCTGATGGGGAAACAGAGGCACAATGCTGGTGAGTTATCAAGTGCCAGTAGCGATGGTACGACTGGAAGCTGCATCTCCTAACCTTGTGTTTCATCCAACAGACCATGCTAGCAAACGGGTGCAGTGTTACCTACCAGCTCTGTGTTTTCGGGGAAACAGTGCATGACCATGTGTCAGCTCTTTGCTTTTGGGGAGCTAGGCAGTAATACTCATGGAAAACAATCCCCTTCCACCAGGCCTCTGTTGGAACCAAAAGACAAAACACTGAAACTGGCAGGGGTGCACGCAGCTAAATCCCACCAACAATGGGCGAATGGATTAAAGAAACACCCCTAGCCTCATCTGCATTGAAGACAAACCAGAAAGATATCTCCATTAGCCTACTGAAAGGAGAACAGCTTGTCCAAAGCAGGAACTGCACTGAATGGTGAGGCTAATGAACCCAGACCTGCTCACACCCAAATTAGTCATTATCAGACCAATTCTAGTAATGGATCCTGTAGATACGCAAGTACTGAAACTGCCTAGTTGCACTGTGAGCTCTTTCAAGGAACATCACCCATAGCCAGGAATGCTCAGTCGCTACTGTCTCGCCTCTGTTTACTCATAATCTAATCCAGTGTTCTTGAACTATTGCCCTGTCCCTACAAAAACTCTTGCTCAAGAAACTGTTCTGATGCTTGGATGTCAACTCTACATCAGTTCCGTTGAGAATTCATCATCTCCTGCCAGATGGCACTGGGAGCTCTGCTTCTCTCCTGCCCTCTGGACCCCAGGCAACCATCATCATCTGGGAACCCTGATCAGTGCAAGTGCCATAGAGTGGTGAGATATCTCTCTCTCTCTCTCTCTCGGCGTAGCCTCCTAACCTTGACTTATGGAATCAGCTATACGATTTGCTAGCCCTAACATTTGTAAGTATATATTAATGACCCAGAAATAAATAACTTTCATTGTTAAATTGGCTGCTTCTCTCTCTTTTTCTCTCTGGTTCACTCTTTCTCGTAGGGTGGGAGGGGGGAGCGTTTTGGCTTCCCCATTCACTCTGCAACAACACTTCTTGTACACCAATGCTAACAGTCCCTGTGGTGCCCAGAACTCCTCTGGGTTTTGCCCATTGAGTAGGTTACTAGTAGAATGATTGTGCTGTGAAAGTGGGGACTGGGGATTGCGTGCTGAACCGGGGTGGCACATGAGGGTGGCAGCTGAAGGTGCTGCTTAACCCAGGCACTGAGTCCAAGGGCACATAAGGGTCACAGGTTGGGCACACAAGGGCCCACTGAGTACAGGGACATATAAAGTGTCAGCTTGTAAGTGCTGATTAACCGGTCCTGTCAGATGAGCTCTGGCAGAGAGAGAGAGAGAGAGTGTGTGTGTGTGTGTTCACCTGCTAGCTTTCGGACAAGAGCAACTAACTCTCAAATGAACAGCATTAGCACTGCCCACTGCAGCTAACAACATGGGTTATCCGGGAGGTGACTCATGGGGCCTAATTTTGCTCGTCTAGGCTCAGAAGACCTGTCTCAGGCTGTGCAGCTCCTAAGCTGACATTGGCATGAGTGACAGAAGAGTTCTGCATCTCTGAGCATGACTTCAGATGGATAACTAGTCATATGTGACATCTACACTACCACATAAATTCGATTTTATTTAATTCGATTTTATAATGCTGGGTTTTATAAACTTGATTTTGAGTATCCTCACTTCCCCACAAAGTCTACACAAAGTCAAGTTAGTGCTGCCACACTAGAAAGGACAAACATCGACTGTTGCAGCAGTGCATTGTGGGAACCTATCCCACAGTTCCCTCAGCCTGCATTCTTTCCTCTCCCCTGGGCCCTGCTGCACCCCCACTGCTGGCAGCGCTCACCCTGCTGCCTGGTTCCTGGGTCCTCGCAGTTTGGGGGAGCTGGGAAACTGACCAGCATTGCTGCAGCTGGCTCCTGGTCAGTTTCCTGGCTCCCGGGAGTGGCAGGGAGCCAGGAGCCCGGTGCAGGAGCACCTCAGTTTCCTGGCTCCCCACTACTTGCAGGAGCCGGGAAACTGACCATGGCTGGTATGCTGGTCAGTTTCCCGGCTCCAGCGAGTGACAGGCAGCTTGGAGCCAGTCAGCCTCTGGAGGCTAATGAATGTGATTCAAAGACATGGCACTTCCACACTAGTCTTCATTCGAACTGCTAAATTCAAACTTGACGCTACACATACCCAGTTTCAACGATATTACGCTATCAATATTAGTGCTCCCTAAATCGAGCTAATGGTATTTGCAGTGAAGACAATCACTTGGTACAACTGAGCTAACTGCCTTAAATTCAAAATTATCTCATAGTGTAGGCGTACCCCCTAAATAGCACCAGCCCACGTCCCCTACTTTCATGCTCAGCTTCATGGAACCTACTGAGTAGGAGGGACATGCAAAGAGGAGCAAAACAAACAATGGGGGAAAAGAGAGGAAGTGGCAGAAATAAGAAGACAAAGGGAAGAGGCGGTGGCAGACAAATAGAGCTCTGCAAAGTCCCTGTAAGCTGAGCGATTGTGCACTCACCCAGGAGAGATTCAGGTGCTGCCCAGCTCCGTTTCGTGTTTCTCTGGATGTGCACATCTGCCCATGCCTCGGTGCACATAACAAAATTTAGTCCACCCAGGGACAGGAAGGTTAGAGGGAACACTGGTCCACATCCCTGGGTAACTAGGTTGACTGGCTTTTTACCCTTGTGGTAAAATTGTGCCCCTTATTTCTAGTTTGAATTTGTCTAATTTCAGCTTCCAATCACTGAGACTCATTATGTCTGTTTTCTTCTACATTAAAGAGCTGTCTGACGAAATCAGTTCCCCTGAACTTGTAGGCAGATTGAGTCATCTCTTAGCTTTCGACGATGCTTTGTAAGCCTCTTCCTCTAGGGTCTCTTCTACACTGCAGACTTAGGGGATCTTAATTACATTGCTCGGGACTGTAAAAATGCTGGGCCCTGTGCAACAGGGCTACGCTGACCTAAGTCCTGGTGTGCACGCTGCTAGCAGAAGAGTGCTTTGGTCATCCTAGCTATGGCCTCCCAATCCCCCCACGGGCACATGCGCCAGTGCTGGTACAAGCGCTGTGGCTGGTGATCACTGCACCTTGCTTTCATGACAAGCCTCTTTGCTGTCTCTGGGCACCAGTGCTTGCCTGCCTGTCATTCAAACGTGCCCGGTCTTAATGATGAAGCCAGAAGCTGCTCTAAACCCATCTTGGGCTTTACACTACAAAGACAACAGATGAGAATATGGCAGGGAACAGCTGGGACAGCTGAGGTCTGAGAGTGGCAAAGTGCTATGCCTTCCTGAAAAGCTTGAGAGCCCACACCCTGCAAAGCTCCGTTGCATGTGAGTAAAGCTAAATATGGGCATAAGGCTCTGCAGGATCAGGGCTGAGGATGGAACTTTCATGCAGGCCTGATATTAATAATCTAGTATCAGAGGGGTAGCCGTGTTAGTCTGGATCTGTAACAGCAACGAAGGGTCCTGTGGCACCTTACAGACTAACAGAAAAGTTTTGAGCATGAGCCTTCGTGAGCACAGACTCACTTCATCAGATTAATAATCTAGTTGCTGGTCTTTGTGCATGCGTGTGTGTGTGTGTGTAAACAAACATGTGCCAAATCATTTTCCGTCCTCTGAGGAACCTTTAATTGTGGCAGGGTATCATTTTGGCAATCTCTACCACTGCCTGGCTGTGGAGTCTGTTTTTTCCTCAACAGCCTCTACGTTGCTGTTTTTAACATAACTGTTCGGGCACTTAAATGCACAATTGCTTCAATGTCTTTACACAGGGTCATTGCGGCTTCTGTTTAGCAAAAAACTTCACGCCAGTCCTTACCAGCTTTGGGTGATGCCATTCAGAATGGGTCAGTGTGTAGGTCACTGTGCATTGAGTCTCACTGGAGCTTTACAATAGAGCTGGAAGCTGAATGCACAGGGGCTTTTTGCACGACCCCATTAGGCCTTAAGCAGGGATTTTCAACCTGCTGCTCTGGAGTCACATGCAGTTCTTTAAGGATTTCTTTGTGGCTCCTCCCCCTTTAATAAGAGCAAGGCATGTGGGATGTGCACGTGCTGTTCTTAAAATAGGAGTTAAAAAAATATGGTTCGATGTTACTTATTAAGGACTGGCTCTTATTCACATGCATTGCAGCTCTTGAATTACGGATTTTTTTACCAAATTAAAAAAACAAAACAAAGCAAAACCAAAACAAAAAAAAATTCTCTTCTTGCCCTTTTGGTTGCTGATCCCTGGCCTTAAGGGTCAGCTGCTGGGCCAGGGCAAATGGTAAATTGACCTAGCTCCAGCAACATCAATGGAGCAAGACTATTGACTTCTACCGAAGACAGGGCCTTAAGTGAGGTGCTAGAGTCTCCAGTGGTTTGTGTCACAGGAAATACTCAATCAGAGCCAAGGTCTCTCAGGCCAGCTGCCTGGCTGTAAATAACTCATCTGTCATTTACACCTGTGTAGCATGGGAGAATGAACGGCATGGAAATAATTTCAGGTAAGAACAGTGGCATTTTATCCCCACTCTGCACAGCTACACATGATGAAATGAGATGGAGTGTGCTGAATTGTGTTCTAGAACTCCCTGGGGCTGAGTTTGATACGTATTAAATCAATCTCTTTTTCTATTCCTTCGCTAATAGAAGTATCCACAGATGGGCTGTGTTGCACATTCTTCCAGGGTGCTTTTATTACAAGCTGATGATTTTGTACTTGCTTGAACTGCATTGATGTGTTCAGACAAACATAAAACTCATTATTTATTGTCATTTTAAGCAAATGCCTGACAAACGGGGGAGAGCAGTCACATGCATCAGGGAAACAAGGAACAGCGTCTCTGCAGTACGAGGGAGACACAAGAACACAAGTTCTTTGAAACCTGCTTATTTTTACTGTGGGAATGGATCTTGCCTAGCACAATAGGGCTGTGGTCCAGGCTGGGGGCTCCTGTACTGTAATACAAAAAGAGTCCCCTGGCACAGGGCTTTCACATGGGATCAGCTGAACTCTATGGACAATGCAACTGTGTGTTTTCATTTATACATCTATAGGCTGAAGCAATGGTGCCAACAGCCTCACAATGGGCCCTGGGTTAAGGGAAGGGGCCCTACTCCATGCCCCAGAAGGGGCAGGGCGTCAAGCGGAAGGGTGGAGCTAGGGCTAGGTAGCCTCTGGAGAGCCCTGCACCTCCCCAAGACAACTCTCATTAATGCCTGAAGTGCTGCACTCTGGCAGTGATGTAAGTGGCCTGGGGCTCCAGCCACTGGCACAATAGCAGCACCAGCAGCCATGAGCCCTGGACCCTTTTGTATTGCTGAACCTGGTGCTGTTGTCCCTTCCCCGCTCCATGGCGGGGCCTGGGCTGATATGCATGTTCCTCCTGATTCCTGCTCCAACTAGCAGAACCTCTGTGTCATTCCCAGGGCACCTCCCCCTGCCCAGAATGGTATAAGAGCAGGTCTACAGCCTCCTGGTACCGCCCCCCAGGGCCAGGAAGACTCAGCCACCTGCAAGGCCCTAGATCCCCTGTTCTAATTTGACCCCAAATATCCATAATGCAATGGAACGCTCCTTATATTCCATTGCTCCTTATCTTGAGCCCCAGAGTCAGCTGACTCATGTCAGCCATGGGCTTTTAATCACAGTGTAGACACGCTTTAGGGGCACAGGTAAACAGACTTCTATGATTGTTTCTAGCTAAGGATTCCACGTCCTGTTCTCACTGCACAAACATGGGAGGAGGGATTATAACAGCTGGGCTAAAGGCTCATTGGAGGGGAATGTGAGGTGAATTCTCTACAGTCACTACTGTTGTATTGTAAGAGGCATCCTAGTGGCTGAGAACATGTATTTCAGCCCCCTTTGTAGCATGTCTGTGAAATGAAAGAAGTGAAGCATCGTTTCTTTGGTGCAACTCATCTACCGCATTGCCAGGAGCAAAAAGGGTTGAATTCAATATGCTGGGGTTCCTCAACAACATCAAGAGGGCACGGCTTAATATGGCACAACACCATAACAACAAACCAACAGGGTGTTTATATGACTAGTGATGAATAATCACCTCGGTTTCCCCATGGGAAGTGGTGACTGTCTGATGAACAGGTTTGTCTTCAACAGATCACATTCCGCTCCATTGCTCAGCGGTACCCCACTGATGAGAGGTTGTGAGGGCTTAGCAAAGTCCAGGAGTGCACTCAGGCAGGTCTGGCTCCAGCTCCTAGGAAGAAGTGCTGCCTCGCTCCTGTGAGGAGATGCCTGGCTGCTGCCTTTGGCCGCCACATTATCTCCATGCCACCAAGGGCTCCGCCCCCTTCCCCAGCTATAGAGGTTACAGCTCTTGCGGTACGGGGTAGGAAATGCTTTGCCATTACCCCTGCATCATCTCTTGCCAGGCTGCTACTTTTCAGAGGAACACTGCTGCCACAATCACTCACACAACACCCCTATCTCTTATCACAATGCCCAGCCTAGGTCTTCAGGTTCCTTCATTCGGCACAACTTTTGGAAATTCACCCACAACCCGTACAGGTTGAACCTCTCTAGTCCAGCACTCTTGGGTCCTGACTGGTGCTGAACGAGAGAATTTGCCAGGTCAATATTATCTAGCAAGATTACCAACACTCCCACAGCTTACTGGGCTTTCAGAAGACATTTAGAGGTGAATTACAGCTAAATAACAGCACAGAACACTGAGAGCCTGGGCTGGTGGCTGTAAACAAACTTTATGGGATCACAAGAAATGTGGCCACATCCATGGTAAGTGGATATCCAGCTAACTACAATCATGTTTAGTTGACAGATGTTGCTAGATGAGAAAGACAGAGTAGAGAAGCTCAACCTATAGATTATTGCTAGAATGCAGCAGCATATACAACCATAAAACACAGTTTTCCCACAAAATTAGAGCTTCTTCCTTCCTTCCTTAGCCAAGAGCCAATACCCAGCCATGCAAGCCCAAGAATTTTGTAATGGTGACTCCCAACTCAGGGCATATTAATTACAGCTCTGGTCTCCTTTTGCCACATAACAGCATTTCATTACTGCTACAGCCAAAACTTAGATCACTTTTATACAGAACGACCAGGATGATCACACACACTGGGATGGTAAGTAACTAACATGCAAATAAGGCCTGCTTATTCTGTCTCTTCCTCCAGTAGACCAATAGATGGCAGCAGAGAGCTCCTTCCCTTTGGAGCTCTCTAATTAAGCAGGTGGTTGCCTCATTCCCATTGACTTTCACACTGATTGCCTTGCCCTTTGCACTTTTAAACACTGTGATATCAGTGCTTTGCTCCCAGTGACTCCCTATGAAACTCAGTTGCCTGTCCCTCTGCTAGCAGGTACCTCCGCTGAGCTCCAGTCTCCAAATCTGTGCAAGGAACGTGAGTACACTAAGCTCCTTTGCAAGAAGAAATATAACTGTATCACGGAATCTCGTCGCAAATGCATCCAAAGTATTTTCACCCATGTGGGAAATTTTGTCTGCCAGCTGTCTTTGGCTCTAGTGCCTTGGGCAGCCTCAGGGAGGAGTTGGGGAAATTTTTACTTTCTCCTCTTAGATGAAGTGGGACCAGAGACAACATTTGTAGTCCCAGGCTACAGCACCAAAAAAGATGACTGTATCAATCTATCCAAGAGTCTGAAAAAGGCAGTCAAGACCTGGGATTGGAGCAGGGTCAGACCTGAGGCTGAGAGCAGGAGAAAAGTTTGTAGATAAGCTCCAGGTTGGAGGTGGAAATCACAGATCAGAGTCTGAGTCAAATTTTAAAATTAGGAGATGGGATCCAAATCAAGCCCAGGTTGAAGCTAGGGGGTGAAGTGTGGGATTTGCCATAGCTACAGGAGGGCCTTGTTTTTGCTTGGATATTTCCTGGGTCATTACCCTTGAGATTATAAAGGGCAAAGAGGTAATTAAGAGCAACAAGGCTGCTGCCTGTTGGACTCCTTGAAGTAGGACTTCCCACGGTCTGTGTCCGCAGGGTCCCAGGCTGGGTTAAAGCTGCCCAGGGTGAATCAAATCTGTGGAAAAATACAGGGCTGCAGCTGCCCCGGTGGTAAGCTGGTTTATTTCTCATTCCTTGTTGCCTAGGCCTTCATGGTTCTGTAGCTGTTTGGTATGAGCAGGGCTGGCTGGAAGGTTGGGGTCACACAAAGAGCAGGTTAATTTAATATTTGCTTTATTGTTCTTCTATCTGATTATTTTGAGTTGGCATTTTATTGTTCACTTTGCGTTGGAACCTAGAACCATGATCACCCTCCCACACACACACATGCACACACACACACACCCGACCACTGCACATTGGAATTGCTGTAGCATCTCTACACGGACGCAGCCAAGCCCCAGTTTTGGCTTCACTGAAAGCCAGCCGCAGGCGTGGACATGCCCAGTGCTCTCATGGAACTGACCATTTTAAATGCAAGATTCTGCCCTCTGCTCAGGTGAGAAAGGGACACAGTGTGGACGGAGTTCGTCCAGCAGAATGTCTCCTAAGGGACTTGCGTAGCTCACAGTACAGGGATAGCTCCCACAGGTGGAAGATAAGAGCCTATCCATTACACCAAACCTGACGAGCTCCAAGGGGGTCGGTAATGGCCTGTCTGTCGCAGTCTTCTCCTTCCCCAACCAGTGATCATGGTACTTTCCAAAGCACTCAGCACTGGCTAAGTCCGCATCCATTGACATCAATGGGAAAACTCCCAATAATTTCAAGAACTCAGAAGAACATTAGAGGGCAGGGGACTGGACTCAATAACCTCTTAAGGTCCCTTCCAGCTTGATGATGATGATGATAAGCCAAGGAACTATCGTCCCCAGTTAAATTCCTGCTAGTTTCTTCCATCTGAGTACCTCAGATCCAACAAGGCCATATGCCTTGGTAAGAGGTAAACATTCAGAAATTTCAAATCAAGGTACAAAATCAAGTTACAAAACAGCTCTTGGAAACATGCAGAGCACCAGTGCTCCCCTATGGGGTTTAGGCCATGTCTACACTAGCCCCAAACTTCGAAATGGCCACGCAAATGGCCATTTCGAAGTTTACTAATGAAGCACTGAAATGCATATTCAGCGCTTCATTAGCATGCGGCAGCCGCAGCACTTCGAAATTGACGCGCCTGCCCGCCGCGCAGCTCGTCCTGACGGGGCTCCTTTTCGAGAGGACCCCGCCTACTTCGAAGTCCCCTGATTCCCATGAGCTGATGGGAGTGGTCCTTTCGAAAAGGAGCCCCGTCGGGACGAGCCGTGCGGCGGTGAGGCGCGTCAATTTCGAAGTGCCACGGCCGCCTGCATGCTAATGAAGCGCTGAATATGCATTTCAGCGCTTCATTAGTAAACTTTGAAATGGCCATTTGCGTGGCCATTTTGAAGTTTGGGGCTAGTGTAGATGTAGCCTTAGAGTGACAAAGCTGCTCAGGCCACCATGAAGAACAGAGCCAGAACAGAAGCACAATGGGCTTGTTTCCAAGATTTCTCCATCTTCCGTAGCGCTAACCATTTTTATGAGCTGTCCCTGCTTGCATGGTCACACAATAACACCTCCACAGAGAGAAAGGCAATTAAACTATTTCGTTTTTTAAAGCACAGAATTAATGTTTACACAGCCAAGCTAAATTATTTATATCTATAATGTTATAAGTTTCCCATCAGTGGCATTTATTAGCATTCAGTGTGTATGAGAAATGAGACCTGACCTACTTATGAAAAATGATCTAGACTCGCTCAATAAAGATAGGCTACGCAAGGGAACGGGCTAGTGGTGAATCTTCATTCTCTAGCCACCAGAGATACCTTGCCCCCATGGCTGGATTTAAGGGCAGGCAATCAACTGGGCTGTCAGCCTGAAGGGCTGCTGTTTTTGTTGTTAGTGACAGAAGGGAACATAAAATGTTTGAAGCGCACTAAACCCTTCGATTTAATGGACTAATGGGGGCAGGAGTGACTGCTATTCCCAAAAGTTCATTTAATCTGAGGGTTTACTGCCCACCCACCCCAGCCAGGCTCTCCCAGCCCTAGTCCTGCCCCCAGAAAAACCCTGCCACTCACCAGAGCCACCACTGCTGGAAGAGCTCCTGGACTCTGTTGCATGGGTGGGACCCCCAGCGCTGCTGGAGGTAGCCTGCCGTGCATGGCTGGAGCCACCTTGCCATACGTGGCTGAAGCTGCCTTGCCATGCGTGGCTCAAAGCACCCTACCACGCAACTGGAGCTGCCACACAGTGCACAGCTGGAGGGACTACCACCAGAGCTACCACGCGCTCCTCCCACCAGGGGTGGGGTGCACATGTGAATGCCAGTCTGCTCATGTACTCATCCCACCCCAGTGGGAGGAGCACATATGGCAGCTCTTGCAGAGGACATGGCGGCTCCTCCAGGCTGTGCAATTGGAAGGCTCTTAACTTTTCTTTTTCTTGGTGTTGGAGGGAATGATTTTACAGACCCCAGCGCACTTCGGGAACAACGGGGGGACATCCTTTGCTCCCGAAGTCTGTTAAATAGGAGTCCACAAATCAAGGGTTTACTGCAATGTGTTTCAGTTATTCAGTATGTGGATTCACTAATTCATTCATTCCTCTAGAATGCTCTGGACCTTCGTAGACTCTAGGGAAACCTTCCAGACTTTCTGAGAACGACATTTTCCTCAAACGTCCTAGAACTGGAGTCTCCAACCAGTTCTGAAGCAGTAGCCACTTCAGTGAACTAGCCACGTTATTTTGGCTACACTCAACTGGCCAAATAGCCACACATAGTTAGTGGCTAGCAGCTAGCGTATTGGATAGCATATTGGATAGCATATTGGACACCAAGGTCCCAGAATGTTATCACCCATGCCCTCACAGGTAAATAAGAGGCAGGGCATTGCCAGTCACCAAGATGTAAGAATGAACTGAAGTTAGAGCCCAAAAGCAAAGCTCTGAACCTTGTTTTATGATGCAGTTGTAAAGGTGTACTTGTGTTTTACATCGAATGAGTTCAAGTTATGATTAATAAAAGACATTTAATTAGATGCCAGCAATGTCTACTGTACCCCAACCTACACAATACTATAAAAGAAATACTGTTACTCCTTTTCAGAAGGGGCATGGTAATGAGCAAGGTTGGAAGATGCTAATGAGGCACTACCATGAATATGCAACACCTCATTACCATAATGGCAGCCATGGCAATTCGAAAGTACTGCTTTCGAATCTTGCGCTACCTGTGTAGATGGGGTCCTTTTGAAAGGACTCCCCAGTATCTGAAAGCCCCTTATTCCTAAAACCAAATAGGAATAAGGGGCTTTCAAAGACTGGGGGTCTTTTCAAAAGGACCCCATCTACACGAGTGGCACATGATTTGAAAGCAGCACTTTCAAATTGCCACAGCCACTATTATGCTAATGAGGTGCTGCATTTTCATGGTAGCACCTCATTAGCATATTCCAACCTCTCTCATTACCATGCCCCTTGTGAAAAGAAGAAGCTAGTGTAGATGTAGCCATAATGTTTGATTACTTTCTGTGGAACATTGGCTTTTGCTCTCCTATAAACACTGGAATATTATTGTCTAGGGAGGTTGTGGAATCTCCATCGCTGGAGATATTTGAGAGCAGGCTAGATAGACTTCTATCAAGCATGGTTTAGACAGTGCATGGTCCTATCATGAGGGCAGGAGACTGGACTTGATGACCTCTCAAGGTCCCTTCCAGTTCTAGCGTTCTGTGATTCTGTAAGACTCTCTCTGCCCTCCCCCTAGCCTGAGAAAATAAAAGGTGCCCCCAAAGAAGACTTCAGGAGCTCAGTATTGGAAGTGAAAAGTTCAGTTGGAATCTAGTTTGCAACAAGGGGCAAATCCAATGGGCAAATATCTGAAAAGGAACAACACAGACTGGCTGTAGGTGGTGGCGGTCATCTAAATGCAGAAGAAATGGATGTGTCAGTGATAAATAATGGAATTCTTTTTACTAAGGAATTAACAGATTTAGCTAATGATAAGGAATGGAAATCTGAGGAAAGGGATGGAGAACCACCCAGTACTCCCGAGAAGCATAAAGGAGAATGATGATAAAGAAGAATGTGGCTCATGTGAGATGGAGCGTAATATGACAAAGAAGAGTTTGGTTTACATGACAAGAGCCGCGTCTACACGTGCACGCTACTTTGAAGTAGCGGCACTAACTTCGAAATAGCGCCCGTCACGGCTACACACGTCGGGCGCTATTTCGAAGTTAACTTCGACGTTAGGCGGCGAGACGTCGAAGTCGCTAACCTCATGAGGGGATCGGAATAGCGCCCTACTTCGATGTTCAACGTTGAAGTAGGGACCGTGTAGTCGTTGCGCGTCCTGCAACGTCAAAATTGCCGGGTCCTCCATGGCGGCCATCAGCTGGGGGGTTGAGAGACGCTCTCTCCAGCCCCTCAGCTCACTGGTGGCCGCGTGGAGTGGCCCCTTAAAGGTCCCCTCCCCCTCCCTTCCTGTGCAGGAAGCTGAGGGAACGTGCAGGCTGCAGCCTGCACACGCGGCCAGCCGGCACCAACCTCAGCCCCCACCCAGCTGCGATGGCTGCCTGGCAGCCCCCCCAGCGCCCCCAAGGGACACCCCCCCCAAGGGGAGCCAGGGCAGCCAGCCCAGCCGGAGGGGCAGCCAGGCTGGGAAGCGGCAGCGGGGCCCCTCCTGGACGGAGGCCGAGCTGCGGGACCTGCTGGGGCTCTGGAGTGAGGAGGAGGTGCTCCAGGTAATGGGGAGCAAGAGGCAGAACGCGGATGCGTTCGCTCAGCTGGCCAACGGCCTGGCTGCCCAGGGTCACCCTGCCCGCACTCCTGATCACGTCAGGAGTAAGGTGAAGGAGCTGCGGCAGGGTTACTCCCGGGCCCGGGATGCAGCCAGCCGATCTGGGGCCGCCCCCGTCACTTGCCCCTTTTACAGGGAGCTCAGGGACATCCTGGGCCCCCGGCACACCTCCTCCCCTCCGGCCACCTTTGACACCTCGGCAGATGAGCCCCAGCAGGCCCTACAGATGGAGTCCGACCCGGAGGCAAGCCCCGCACCCCGGGGGCCCCCCCCCGGAGGCCACCCCTGGGACATCGTGGCAGGAGGAGGAGGAGGAGGGCTCCTCCTCCGCAGAATCCAGCCTGCAGATCCTCCTCCTGCCATCCTGGAGCAGCAGCAGGGCCTCCGCCCCCCGGGGATCTCCGGACCGTGGGAGCGGACCGACAGGTAGGTACCCCCCTCTGGTGGACACCCCTGGGCTTGAGGGGCGGGGGTAAGAGATATGTGTCCAGGGCCCCCCACATGCTCACATGGCCATGGCCCCAAGGACAGCAGGGCCATGGCCCTCACAGCACTGCATCAGCCCCTGCCCCCGCCCCCACCCCGCATGACAGTGCCATGCCCCATCCCCGGGCCAGGGGGGAACGGAACCTCGAGGGGCCCCCGGGAGGAGGGGGTGGGACACCCCGCAGCAGCAGCAGCAGCATGTGATGGAGTGGGGGGAGTGTCAAAGGGAGACTCAGGCTACATATGAGCAACAAGAGCCGAATAGCTCCCAGGGGCAAAGGAGGATCCTGGGGCTACAGCTGGCAGGTGACACCTCTGCCCTGACCAAAGAGGAGGGAGGAGCCGAGCTGGCTTGGAATTGGGGGGTGGAGGGCGGGGGCCACAGGTAGAGGCTAGGGGAAGGGAGAGCTGGAAGGCAGCCAGCCTGAGGAGGAGGAAAGCTGCATCCCAGAGGGGCCCCCCTTGGGGTCTTCTCCCCAGGATGGGTTGGAAGGACTGTCTCTTCCGACAGCTGGTGCTGTCACTCCTGGGAGAAACTGGGCATCTGTGGCCTAAGAAACCTCTCCTGCTCTCAGACCCTGCGGGGTGAAGTGAGAGTCACTCCCACCAGGGGACGGGGTGCAGGGCAGGGGGACCCCTGAACCCCATCCATCACAGCAGCATCTCCCGGGGACGGGGATGGGGAACCTGCAGCACAGGGCTGGGGGGACCGAGGCCACGGCTCGGGGCCCACACTAACACCTGTCTCCATTCTTCTTCCCCCCCTCCTCTCCTGTGTCCTGCACCTGCACCATCAGAAGGACCATAAGAGAGCGCCAGCGAGGCATCAGTCGTCCCGGAGAGCCCTCCGGGACCATCACTCCAGGGCAGCCCCTCGGCCGAGGACCGACCGGCCCCACGGCGGGCTAGACGGCGGACCCCGCGCCACCAACCACCGACGGCGACGGACCCCCAGCTGCTGGCCATCCATCGTCGGCAGCTGGAGGTCGCGGAGCAGCACCTGCAGCTGCAGGAGCGGGCGCTGGCCTGGCGCCAGGAGGCATGGGGGGCCTACATGGAGACATTTAACCGCCTGGTGGACTACCTGGCCCCCCATGCCGCGCCGGCCGCCGCATCGCCCACCCTGCCTGCTCCTGCAGCCCCACCACCAGCTGCTCCGCCCGTCGCCGTCCCGTCCGCCGTCGCCCCGCCACCCACCGCCGAGGGCCAGAGTGCCGAGGGACCCCTGGAGCCACCTGACACTCGCCGGCCATTGTACCTTCCGGTCCGGCCCGCCCCCACCCAGCCCCGGACAGGGCTGCAACCACGGCGGGGCTCCCGGCCGCCAACCCCCAGTGCCGGGCTATAGGGACGAGGGGCCCGGGACGTGGCCCCCCCACCTTGTATATAGTTGGACCCAGTTATTTTCTGCCCCCGGTTTGCCCCGTTCCCCCCCATGTAAATAGTTCTCCCCTTTATCCTCCCTGGTTTTCTTTTTATTATTGAGGACAGTTGTTTCTTTGTATTGTTTTATTTTTGTACATATTACTTTTTTTCAACATGTTTGTACGTACTTTGTATTTGGTTCTCATATTTATTACAGTTAAAAAAAAAAAGGTTCGGAAAAAAAAAAATTTAAGTTCAGCCACCAGTGCGTGCTGTCATTTGTCCAGGACAAGTGGGAGGGGGGTGCGGTGGGGTGCTCCATGATGCAGGTGTTGGGGCAGGAGTGTGGTGGAGGAAGGGGCGGGCAGTAGGGGGCCTGGGCAGAGTTCACCCCGCGGCCTGGTTGTCGAAGTGGGCCCGCAGGGCCTCCCGGACCCGGGTCCCCTCGGTGTCCACCTGCCGACTGGGGGCAGCAGGTGGCTGGACGTCTGCCCTGCCGGCCTCCGCAGCCCAGCCCTGGAAAAAGGTCTCCCCCTTGCTCTCCACCAAATTGTGCAGGGAGTAGCAGGCACCCACAATCTGGGGGATGTTGTTGGGGCCTGCATCCAGGCGGGTCAGGAGACATCTCCAGCGTCCCTTCAGGCGGCCAAATGAGCGCTCCACCACCTGGCGCGCATGGTTCAGGCGCTGGTTGAAGCGCTCCTGGCTAGCGGAGAGATGGCCCGTGTAGGGGTGCATGAGCCACGGCCGGAGGGGGTACGCCGCATCTGCGATGACGCAGAAGGGCATGGTGGTGTCCCCCAGAGGGATCTCCCGCTGGGGGATGTAGGTCCCTGCCTCCAGCCGGCGGCACAGGCCCGAGTTCTGGGAAACCCGGGCGTCGTGGGTGCTGCCAGGCCAGCCCACATAAATGTCCTGGAAACATCCCCGGCTGTCCACCAAGGCCTGGAGGACGACAGAATGGTAGCCCTTTCGATTTAGGTATCGTCCTCCACTGTGATGCGGGGCGCGGATGGGGATGTGAGTCCCATCCAGAGCCCCGAAGCAGTTGGGGAAGCCCAGGGTGGCAAAGGCCGCGATGGTGGCATGTGGGTCCCCCAACCTCACGAGCCTGTGCAGGAGCATGGCGTTGATGGCACGCACAACCTGCAGAGAAAGCACATGGGACAGCACCAATGAGGGGTGAGCAGGGTGTGCGTGGCCCTGCCCTGCCCTCCTCCTCCCCTGCCCTGGCCCCCCTGCCCTGCCCTGCCCTGCCCTCCCCCTGTGGGTTCTCTTACCTCCATGAAGACAGCCCCGACGGTGGCCTTACCGACACCAAACTGCTGGCCCACGGATCGGTAGCTGTCTGGAGTGGCCAGCTTCCAGACAGCGATGCCGACCCGTTTCTGCACTGTGAGGGCACGCCGCATGGCGGTGTCCTGGTGCCTGAGTGAGGGGGTGAGCCACTGGCACAGCTCCAGAAATGTCTGCTGGCTCATTATGAAGTTCCTGAGCCAGCGGTCGTTGTCCCACTCCCCAAGCACCAGCTGCTCCCACCAGTCGGTGCTGGTGAGGTAGCTCCACAGCCGCCGGCGTGTGAGGCGGGGGGAGGGGGCGGGGTGCTGCAGGGCTAGGGGTTGAGCCCTGCTCCCCTGGGGGCATCTCCTCCTCTGGGGCAAGGAGGTGCTCAGCTGCCTCCCGCATGGCACGGAGCAGGGCAAGCCCTGCTCCTGCCGGGAGGGCTGGGTGGACCTCTTGCTGCTGCTGCTGCTGCTGCTGCTACTGCTGCTGGGGGTCCATGACTGCGGCGCCCGGGGTCTGTGTGCCTATGGCTCCTGAGACCGCGTGCTGTGCAGGCTGCTTGTATCTGGGAGGGGCCCTTTAAGGGAGCGGCTAGCTGTTGCCCCGGAAGCACTAGTCCGCCCTGTGACCCTGTCTGCAGCTGTGCCTGGCATCCCTATTTCGATGTGTGCTACTTTGGCGTGTAGACGTTCCCTCGCTGCGCCTATTTCGATGTTGGGCTGCACAACGTCGAAGTTGAACATCGACATTGCTGGCCCTGGAGGACGTGTAGACGCTATTCATCGAAATAGGCTATTTCGATGTCGCTACTTCGAAATTAGCTACTTCGATGTAGCGTGCACGTGTAGACGTAGCCAAGGAGTGAAACAAAAAATCAGCCTTTCATGATGATAGAAACAGCTGTGAGAAAAATTGCACAAACTGATACATCAGCTCATGTTCTATGTCTGGCGATCCTGAACTCTGCCAGTATCATGCAATTTTGAATGGGCTGGCAAAATTGAAGACACAGTGTTTCCAGTAAATGGGCAGAAGCAGCACTTCTCAAAGTCACATTGTGAAAGTGTGATGGAGAATGGTGAGAAACAGAACTGGCATTGGCTAAGTCTATCAAAATCAATGAAGCGTTCTGTTTTTGTTGTAAAATATTTGACAAGAATGCCAAATTTTTGTTTGCACTTGCTGAGTACAATTACTGGCGTAACTTTTTTAGCTGATGCTCTGAAGCAATACGAAAAGTGACCCAGCCATTTTATGGCCTACTCCAAACAAATGAAGGCCAACTCCAGGCTCAAGTTAAATAAATGCATAGCTGCAGAAAGCCACTGAATTATTAATATAGAAACCTAGTACTGGAGAAATGTGCTACAGTGTCTGATCTCAATTACTCTCTTCCATGCAAAGAATAATTTGGCTTTCTGGTGCTGGTTGGATAAATTGTTCAGTGAACGTAATGGTAATTTTCTCAGCTTGGTAGAGCAACTTGGAAAATACAATGTCATTCAAGAGCATCTACACTGATTAGTTCATGAAGAAATTGTGGACCATTGCTGCAGCAAAACAATTCAAAACAAATTGATTGACCTGATGGCAAGGAAGGTGCTCGTTAACATACTGATGCGGCTTGGCAAAGACAAGTACTTCTCTGTAATAATGACCTGCACTCCCAACATTAGTCAGCATGAAAAGATGTTGACCCAGAGGATGACCGTGCCCAAGTAAAGGAACACTTTATTTAGTTCCAGTCTGTGGACAACTCTGCTGGGAAAACAACTGTGGCACCTTATAGACTAACAGATATTTTGGAGCACATGCTTTCATGGGCAAAGACCCGCTTCACCAGATGCATGTAGTGGAGATTCCAACAGCAGGTCTAATTATACAGACTCATGAAAAGAAGGGAGTACCAATCAAGAGGAAGTCCAGAGCTGATGATGTCAATTCAGTCAGGGAGGATGTGGCCCACTTCCAGAAGTTGATGTGGAAGTGTGAACACCAAGAGAGGAGAAACTGCTTTTGTAGTTGGCCATCCATTTCCAGTCTCTGTTCAGTCCTTTATTGGTGATGTTAAATTTGCAAATTAACTGTAGCTCTGCAGTTTCTCTTTGGAGGCTGCTGGAAGTGGGCCACATCCTCCCTGACTGAATTGATCTAGTCAATTCTGGCCTTTCCTCTTGATGGGCACTCTCTCCTTTTCATGAGACCGTATATTTAGACCTGTCTCTGGAATCTCCACTACGTGCATCTGATGAAGTGGATCTTTGCCCCCAAAAGCTCATGCTCCAAAAAATCTGTTAATCTATAAGGTGCAACAGGACTTCTCATTGTTTTTGTGGATACAGACTAACATGGCCACCGCTCTAATATTTATCGGGAAAGGCCTAACTGAGCTGTTTATGAAGACTTGCAATGAGAAGAAAATAAAGCTTCAGGACTCGCCAATGGTGCAAAAGTAGAGGAAAGAAATAGTGATGTCCCGGCAAGAAACCTTGCCCTGAATCCAAGAGTTATCTTTGTGCCTTGTGGCTGCCATTCTCTCAACCTGGTCATGTCAGATTCAGTAGCTCTCTTCAGAGTACTTCTAAAGATATACATCAAAGAGCAAGCACAGGATCCACACATGGACAATGTTATAAATCTGACCATGAAGCTGCTAATTGACATTCACAGAGAGAGCTGCACCGTCAGCGTAAGGTCAGTGAGGTCACAAGTGATTGAGGTTTAAAATGTCCTAATGGAACTGGTAGAACCCAGTTAAGCTGAGGCCAAAATTCAACAAGAGGTGCAAAGCGAGGAAACTTGTACTCAATGAAAGAAGAGACTTTGGTTACAAGGGCAAAGCAGAGGTATGCGCATTAAGAAAAGCATCTTCCAGCTCTGCATCGTGAACGAATTGTGGAGCTTGGAGTGGAGAGTGATTCCCATGTTACAAAATTTGACAGACATTCTCCAGTTCAACATGGAAGTCTTTACCCTGGATGTCAAACATTGTCCACATTAGTGTTTGATGGTCCATATGATTGTACCTGAGTGTTTTCCTGTCCACTGGCAGCTCACTCAAAAATTTCCTTCTTGAATTTTAATTCCAAGATTCCGATTACCTCTGCTTTGCCCTTGTAATCAAACTCTCTTCTTTCATTGAATACAAGTTTCCTCACTTTGTGCCTCCTGTTGTATTTTGGCCTCAGCTTAACTCGACTGGTAGAGATGGTGGCAATTTTTGAATGCCTCTCACCCTCAGCAAATTAATTCTCTGACATTTATGGCTGATGTGTTTTCCTCGATCGATGCTAGGATTGGTCTCAGGCGCTGGGTAGTAGATCCCCAGAGTTTAGCTTTATGCAGTTTTTTTAATATCCCTAACAGCTTTTTGCTCTGAACCAACAAGTCAAAGGCACTTACACTTGTGATGGGTCTCTTCTTGTCTTGCAATCAATTCATTTTTTATAAAGCTCAGGCTCCAGTTTCTTTTCATCTTACAGAGAGGATATCCTTTTTCTGATAGGCAGCAGAAGGATTTTTCCCGAAGGCAATGCTATCTAACATCCTGTAAATAGGTTAGAGCAGGTGTGAGTGACCTTTTTATGTCTGGCTCCACTTTTCATCCCTGCAGTTAGCAGCCCTGCCCTACCATCACCTGTCTAATGTAATTCAAACCAACAAACTCTGTTTATGTTTATATGGAAAAAAAAAAAAACCCAAAAACCCTTTTGGCATGTGTAACAAAATAAGTCTGTAGAATGTAAAAGCTCCAGTAATCGTTATATAAATGTTAATACACCGACTAAAAGCAATAACGTATGCCAACATTTTTAATGAGGTGGATGAGTGTCAGGTGCTTAGCAGCCGATCATGCTGCACCCCCTTATGAAATTTCATGCTCCCTCCGAGGGTCTCATCCCTCACTTTCCATAGGTTAGATTAATGAATTAGCCAAACAACAAGGCACTGGTTGCTGATGCTTTCATTGTATGTTGTATGTTCATTCTAGTTACTTTGTTAGCATTTAGGGTATGTCTATACTTACCGAAGGCCAGAGTGGGGGGTTGGCACGCTGCAATCCATCTTCTGAAAATCTATTTTTGCCGCATATGTGAAGATGCAGCAAAATCGATGTGTCTGGGCTCAGCTGTCAACCCCTGGTACTCCATGCTGACACATAGAGTAAGGGACACGGATGCGAGCCCAAAGAGGCTACACCAGGGAAGAAAGTTGATCTCGATATGTCAATTCTAGCTATGCAAATAGTGTGGCTAGAATTGCGTATGTGGGATCGACTTTGATCCCTAGTATAGACCAGGCCTTATATACCCATTTCAACTGTGAGAAATGGCAGCTCTACAATAGCATTGGATCTTTACTTTTTAGCAGATGGCAAGATTGACCATGCCTTGGCGATTTTACAGTATAAATGACTACAATGGTCATATAGCTTAAGCTCCAATTTGGATTTTTTAAAAATATTTTAAGAGTTTATATTTCATATTTAGCTACATTTAAAAAACAAAAAAAAGGATGGCAAAGTTAAAACAAAGTCCAATCACACTGAGACAATTGAAGTAGTACAGCAGTGGGCAGTTCAATGAAGCTACTGATGTTTGTGATTTGGTCCACAAAGTTAAATGAGCATTAGTGGTAGGAGTTATGAAATATATTTGGATCTGAAACCAATTTAATTACTTAGAGGACCAAAGTGAACACACAGTTAAGTGATTTAAAGAAAAAAGAAGCTATTCTACAATTAAAAGTCGCTTAACTGATTCAAGCATTGTACATGCATGCAAGATTTCAAAAGCGTAATACAGTCTCTGAGATCTGTAATGGACTCACCATCAGACACTTTACTACAGATGCCACTACATAAAAATAGACAAGATGTGGCTAGCTGCTCATTTATTTCAACAGGCCACCATATCTGATGGATTTATTACTAAGAAAGGAGTTTTCACAGGAAATATTTTCTAAATATAAATGTTTGACTGGTGATACAATGGAATCTCACAATCACAAACAACTCGGAAATGGAGGCTGGTTGTAACCCTGAACAAAATGTTATGGTTGGTCTTTCAAAAGTTTATAACTGAACATTGACTGAATAAAGCTTTGAAACTTCTCTGCATTAGAAAAAGGCTGCCTTTCAGCATCTCAATTGAAATGAAACAGGCATAAAACAAGTTACCTTATTTAGTCAATTTTTTAAAAACTTTCCCTCTTTTTAGTAGTTTACATTTAATAGAATACTGTATAGTATTTGCGGTTGGTCTCTGCTGCCTGACTGCATATTTTCAGTTCCAAATGAGCTGTGTGGCTGACCGATCAAGTTTGTAACTCTGGTGTTTGTAACTCTGAGGTTCTACTGTAATAAATTAAGAAGATATATGCTATAGCAGCTACTTTTGAATTACAAATAGTGGTGTATCTTTTCTGTGTGTTGTTTCCATAGAAGCAGAGCTTAACCTTTTAAGTGAAGATTACAGAGGCACCTAATTCAATTAAAATTAGACTTCAAGCATATTGACAATACTTATGAGATTTGATATAGCTATATTGTAGACAAAATAGTTTAAGATTCAGATAGCTGAGAAAATCTTATTCTGGTGTCACTTGCAGGTTTTTCAATGAGCTTCCTTGAAATTGCCATTTTTTGTACAAGATTATTAAAAGAGAAATAAAAATCTTTAAATTAACAGGTATCCCACTCCAAAATACAGACCTCTAGTATATAACACAGAAAACACATTCAATTAAAGTAATTTATTGTGGGGTTTTTCTTTTTTTTGAACTTACAAAGAGGGTTTCCCAGAAACTGATGACACAACACAACATTATACACCATTTCACAACTAGCCCCTTGTTGCTTTATTAAGAACATAGCAATTTAAAAATATCTAAATATTTACATATTAATAAAACATATATACAGAAGATTGAGATGCTTTACCTAAATATGGAATGATTTTTCTAATAAACCCTATAAAAATTGCTGAAGAAAGTCTGAACAGTAGTCACAGTAAGTAAACACAAAATGCAATTTTTTAAAATTTACAAAATGCCGATTCCATTGGTTAAGGGTTGTGACATGTATCTGGTAGATTCGCTACACAGACTGTCGATTGCCAGAGCCCTGCTCAGAGAGCCAGGTCATGGGGGAAGCAGTCACATCAGACTTTGAAGGAAATACTCTTTAAGGTCTGCAGTGCACATTCGATATAGTCTACAATTTTAAAGAGAATCTCATTACCTTTAATAGTATATGTTTTTTAAACAGGAGGGGAAAGGTCAACAGCCTGATTTTCAAAGGTGCTGAGGATCAGTAGCTTCTGTTGGCTTCAGTGTTAGTTGCAGGCATTCAGCAGTTTTGACCATCAGTCCGCCAGTGTTCAGGCTAGTTAATGATCATGAGAAATATTTCTATGTGAAAAGCAGCAAAAAAACTTTGAATATTTTGGGAAAAATCCCACGCTCTGTACAAGCCCTTCTGTTAAAACACTTGATATAAAAAGACCAAATAGTTTCAAGGAGAAAGTATCATGATGGGCTGAAAATAGACAAAGGACAACAAAAGACAATGGCAAAGGCTACTGCCCTCTGTAGCATTCCAGGAAATGCTTAACTGTTACTTAACTATTACTTAACTGGCTAGTGATCAATATATCTGTGGAATAAGATACTTTGTATATTTTTTCTCTCTATTCTTTAAAGTGAATTTAGTGCGGATGAAGGTGCAGCATTAAAGGTGCAGAGGGTCACAGGAGATGATGTGTAAGAAGCAGCAGTGCTAACTCCCCACTCCCTGCCACATCAGTAAACTTCATTCCCGACCTAAAGGGACCTCATTCAGGGTTGAGAGGGCAGTTTAATCTCTTGGTCAAACTAAAGTCAGGTCTACACTATACAAAGTCGATCATAGATATGCAATTCCGGCTATGGCAATTGCGTAGCTGGAATCAATATAGCTACGATCAACTCATCTGGCCAACCCTCCTGTCGACCTCCTTTACTCTTAGGCCCATGGAATCAAACCCTTGAAGTTCTCCCCTGACCACATATGTCCACAAGAGCAGTGGTTCTCAAACTGTGGTCTATGAACTAACTGAGTCCATGAACCCTTTTACTGGTGGCCAATAAAATAAAATGCATTCAGAACTAGGCATGGGGCTTTCTGAGAGCCTGGGAGAGGTGGTGAGGAAGGATGGTGTTATGACATGATAAGACCAGAGAGCTACTACACTGGAAACTGGCTCAGAACTCCACTCATCTCACAAGTACATTCCATATAACATCCAGTAGGAAACATGTTATCCGCATGTCCCCTGCTCTAGTCACCCTTTGGCCAAATACAGGGTGAACCTTGTTATTTCGATAAGCAGTTTGTACCATCTCTCTTCAAACATGGTGAAATGGTGAGCAGAAAGGAAACGTAGGTCTTCCAAACAAAATCCCTAAAATTCTTATTCGCTTCCTGGGCCCATGAATGGAAATATTCCATCACAGCTCCCTGAACTGCTTATTTTACTTCTGGAGAATTTATGATGAAATACAGTTAGCATGCACACAATCATGGGAGGAAATGCCATCATGAAAAACAAAGGCAAGGGAATGTATTCAGTTGCAGTGGATACCACACTGAGACAACGTACCAGATACTGAAGAAAATCACCTAATAATGATGAAAAATCTTGAAACAATTTGGTGACTTTGTTATCCCATGTTTCACAAAAAAAAGTTAAACAACTCAAAACTTGAAGGGAGAACTCCATGGAACATCCTCCACCTTGAAGCACGCTGAAATGCTTACACAGATCTTACAGGAATGTTGTTCAAACTGCAGGATGTTTACATCTGCTAATGAAACGCTGATGCAGAAAGTAAAATTTAAGCAGAAAAATCTAATTTTGTGTCGACCAGCTTATCTGTCGTGATCTCAAGACTGCTACCTGAAGATAGAAGGATTTTAATAAATTAGAAAAAATAAATTATACCAGTTCAGTCATTTTCTAAAACTGTGTTCCAAAGTAACCCATATTAGTTAAATATTTAGCGATTCAAATGCCTTATTGTGAGGTTGCTGAATAATGTGTGTGTGTTTGGATGGCAACTGTTGGGTATCAGTTTAGTTGTCTAAAAAAGACCCTATTATATATTGAATTTGTGAATAGAGGTTTTGATAGCAAAATGCAGAACACATGAAGTGAGGCATAAAGTGTTAGAATTTCATACCAACTGCACTATAGTGCTTATATCTTTGAAGCATTATGGTTCTAAAGAGGGGAACAAAGCACCACATGAATTAAGCCCACTTATTCTTTGGAAAACTTGAAAAATCACGACTATAAATGCCTATGGCAGAACAAAAAACAGAGATAAATTGTATGGGTATATTGCAACTTTTTAAAAACCACATTAAAATATATTTTTAAACAGAACAATGGAAGCTGGATAGAAGAATTACAACTACAGAAGTTAGAACACAGAACATACAGGAGACAGACATCAGTCAGCAGAAGAGGCAAATACAACAAGATGAAAAGGGAGGACTTGTAGAACCAGGCAATGAAAAGAAAGATTTATATTACAATAAAGGGTTTATATTGAAGGTTTTGAAGAGGTTTCTAAGATATCAGTTTCTTCACATTGTATTCCAAGAGTACAGGAGGCAGACCATACAGGATTGGCTCATCATTTTTTTTAATTATCTGTTTCTTTAGCAAGAGATTGTTCCCATCTTTTCACAAAGCTGCATCTCCCTGGAACCTGAAGATTGGATTGGTGCTCTTATTAGTGGTCTCAAATTCTTTCACAGCTTGAAAGTCACTCTAGTGCAAAGGGACAATGCAAATCCTTCAGCCCTGCTTAAACCCCTAGCTCGGGCCTTACAGAAGACCATGGAGCATCTCTGGATATACGCATCCTTAATGGGTAACATTCTGGCTAAAGAATGTTACCACCAGTACTGATGTTGGATTAGAGTTGTTCCCTTCTTTGTCTGACTCACTTTCCTAAAATATCAATCAGACAAGCCTCACTAATTTCAAATATGCCATGTAAAACATGCCAGGATCAGAACTCTTTTGTCATAGCCACTATCCTGTAAGTAGGAAATCAGAGGTCCTAATAAGTGTCATATATTCACTTTGCTTGATATTCACCCAACATCTGTCATGGTCTCCATGCCACTAAAATACCAATCTGGGTAACTGGCTGCCTGATCTGCCTCAACACAGGTACCTACAGTTTGGATTTTGGCAGGTCCTCAGCAGTCTTCTGCGTACACTGAAGTGAATATGGAACTGCAGCCCTACCAATACTTTCTAATGACAAAGTCTGAAAAAATGCCCAAGTTTGTGATAAGTTTAATTTTAACAGACATAATTCTTCCACAGTTCCCTTTATAGGCCTCCCAATTCATTACTTCCTTTAGCAAAAAGGTATGATCAGCATTAAAGTTACTTTTTAACCAAAGTATGATTTGTGCTCCTAAGCACTGAAATACAGGTAGGCAAAAACATCCTTCCTTGGTTTTAAGGTTTAAAAAAATGAAAAGTAATTAAACCTTTGAATGTTGTATTATCTTAGCACAGGATAAGTCCAGGATTTTCTCAACTCTTAGCACAACAGCTGAGGCATTCCTCAGCCTCTATCCCCCATGTTCAGCCTTCCCTTTATGTTGATTAAAGGCCTTGTCAACGCTTACCTTCACCATTGATCTACTTCAGCTACCCAAACAGCGTAGCTGAAGTCTACCTATCTACCACAGCATCTTGCATGCAGTAATGTCAATGGGAACTGCTCTCCTGTCAATGCCAGCTACTCTTCTTGTTTTGGTGGAGTACCAGAGTTGGCAGGAGTGAGCTTAGAGATCGATTTATCGTGTCTACAGTAGATGTGATGAACTGATGGCTGATGGATCAATCACTGCCACTGCCACATAGTGGAGACAAGGCCAAAGCCATCTGATTTTTCCATGTTTGTCCAAGCTTCATTCAATTCACATGCGCTGGATTCTTTTGCTTCCCAATTTTGTCCAGTTCTTAGGTACCAAAGTCTAAGCTTTTTAAATATACAGAACGTAAACAGTTAAGAACCCCACTGTTGCTCCCAGTCCCATCTCCTGCAGTACTCTTTTCAAGTAATCCCATTCAACCCATGTGTCAACTGTTTTATCTGAATCATAAAAGACAAGCATAATCAATTTGCCCTTGGCTATTATTGATTTATTATTTGTCTTATGGTGCTGCCTTAAGGTACCCCCGGAGATCAAAGCCCATTATGCAGGACACTGAACAAACACAGCACGAGAGTACTGAGACCAGAGCTTTCAATTTAAACATACAAGTCAGATGCCTAGATCACATCCAAGATTCTCTTTAAAATGATCCACAAGTGATATCCCTGTTGAAAACCACCTATTGTACAGGGGAATCTTATTTACAGGGAAGTATTGCTGTAAAGATTCTCTCTACCTCCTTTACAAACACCCTTGATGGAAGGTGACTATTTTGGCTCCCAACTTCAGTAACTTTTATTATTGTTTGTGTACCACTTTAAATTATTTAATCCCAAGAATGGTACAATTTTAACTGTTGACACATTCTTTGAAGAGTTGTGTGTGTGTAAAATGTGTGTACGTCAAATGCTTGGATGAAAGCTTTTCGAATTCACCTGTTACATTCTCACTCTGAAAAAAGAAAATGATTATTGCACTGTCATTTATTTAGGCATCTCCCCAGAGATTCCAAGGAGAAATATACACTGCAAGACAACTACTAAACCTTAAAATTGAGCGCATACATGCACATTCAGGATATATGGGCATGCAGTTTGCACACATTCAAAAATACACACTGGAAATCTTGCAGAAAAGAGAACAGAATTCCCAGAATGGAAAGGACTCTCTCTACTAATGTGGCTGTCTCAATACATCACATGAAATACTAAAGAAACTACATTAGAGGAAATGGGCTCTGATACATTAATTCTGGTACTGAATAAAATTACTAAAGCAATGAAAAGATAACACTGCATAATGACATCACATTTATTAAGGTTTGCCTTTGATAGAATTACTTCCATCCCTGATAAAAGAAACAAACAGGATGTCACTTGGAAGAGACCTTTAAAACCAGACCTTCCCGTATCTGTTATCAAAACACTATCATGAAATGTTCAGTGGGTAGCTAAGCAAGCAGCCCTGCAGCTCCTATCACAGTCAGCATGTGCTCCCAACCCCAAATGAACAAGACTATAGCTGCTTGTCCTCACAACTGCTTCACTGGTTCTACTTCGGAGGAACTCCACACGGTCTGACAACAGGATTTCAACCATCAGTGCCTCACTACCAGCAGCTCATGCTCTAACCCCTAGCATCTCAGCTCTGATGGTGTCTGAAGACTCAACACAAGCCTCATACAAGAGTGACTGGGAAGACAGTCTGCTGGGACAAATGTTGCAATGCTGTGCTCATGACCACTACGGAGCATTTGTGGAGCACATTACAGCACCCCGGGGAGCTGCTGTCAAAGTACCACCCTGGACAGAGCAATTTGCTAGCAGTAAAAAGCCTACACTTATTCTTCACAGACATTGCATGACTAATTTCCAAGGAACCTTCTTCATTAATATTTATTATATTGTATTGATCTGAGAGAAAAACAGTAAGATTAAGGTCCTGATTATTCAAGACTTTTACCACATTTTTCTTGGGTCGAGAGCTATTAAGATGCTTCTTGCTGAAATTTTAAACATAGGTAATTACCTTCTACATAGACAAGATTTTCAAAAGTGATTAGTGTAAGGTGAAAATCCCAAGTTCCTGATGCATATTATAGTTTCTGTTAAGACCTCTCACTTTTATGCCCAAATTTCAGAGTCTGGTATAAGACCTAACTAACTCATAACATGTATCATGTTTCACAAATACAGCTAGCGTGAAAAAGAACTTCCAAGCCAGGCCATAGCATATCATAGTCTGGAAAAAGAGATAATAACCACAGCAACTGTGCTGTAAGACAAGCCTGAGCTGCCAGCGATGAGATACCCTCCTCCCTTTCAGTATTCTCTACAAGACATTTCCCTAGTTCACTAACCCAGGGCCCCAGATACAAGAACACAAGTGATGTTTGTTATGTACTCTTAGTTTTCTTTTAACTCCTTCAGATATGGACCTGTGGATCACACCCAATTGAACAAAGGCAACATGACTCCCATGGATACATAAATGGGATTAGAATCAACGTATATACTGTTTCAACAGATAACTAAAGAAAAAAACACCTGTGTAAATGTCTAAAATGTTGCATGTAAATTACGGGTGGAGTCACTGTGTAATTTTTTGGATTAGTGGCTTATTGTGCTCATCATGTCTTGCTGCCAGCACCTATCCAGGGGCTTGGGACCTCTCACCCCATCATTTCTCACTGACCATTGATATCCTATATTATCACTACTAACCTATTGCTTGACAGTGCTTCACTGAGCCTAGCCTGACAGGCAAGGTTGCACTCCACCAGTGCTGTGTGTAATAAACCCTCATGCTTGATTCTACATGGTGTCCAGACTTTGTTCCTACAATTAGTGATTCTGTATGCCCAAGTTGGAACACGTGATTATCAGAGGATTTGTGCTCAGCATTTCTAACCCCTGGTGCCTGGTACGGTATCTCAAGTTCAGCACTCAAAATCACTTAAACTCTTGGCCTACCTACTTCCAACACAACAAGAAGTCTTGTGGCACCTTATAGACTAACATATTTTGGAGCATGAGCTTTCGTGGGCAGAGGCCCGCTTCATCAGACGCATGAGTGGGGGATGGTGGTTTCAGAGGGGAAGAGTGGGGTCCCAGTAAGAGGGAGGGCCAGAGCTGACAAGGTCTATTCAGCAAGGTGGAAATGGCCCAGTATCAACAGTACTTATCAAAAGAGGAAAAAGCAAGTCAGATCAGACAGGGGGATGCGAGCCTTTGTCAGAGTCTAATGGGGAGATATTAATATCTCCTGTTGATATTGGGTGGATATGGGGTGTCTGGGGTAGAGGTGGTACCTTTGACTCTCTGGCAGCTGCGCCTTTTCAGGAGGACGGAAGCACTGGTCCTCACCCACCACTCAACTCTCCCTGTTGGCTCCTAGCAGCTGTTGTGCATTACAGCGACGCCATCCCCCGAGCAACTGCGTCAGCTCGCAGGTGAAACACAGTGAGGGGTGTCCAGTCTGTCTCACATACCGACCTTATAAAAGCTCCTTAGGCAGCGTTGACTCCACTGGCTTGGCCACGTCCACAGGATGAATGATGGAAGGATCCCAAAAGACATCCTGTATGGCGAGCTAGCCTCTGGCAAAAGACCTCCCAGATACCCCCAGTTGCGCTACAAAGATGTCTGTAAGAGGGACCTCAAGGAGGTAGACATTGACTCAGATAGTTGGGAAGAGCTGGCAGACGACCGCAGCAGCTGGAAACGGAAACTACATGAGGGTCTTCAGAAGGGCGAGATGAAGATCAGACAGCTGGCAGAGGAGAAGCGAGCCCATAGAAAGGACAGCAAGGACCTGCGAGACACCCACTACATATGCAGCAGATGTAGCAAGGACTGTCACTCTCGTGTGGGCCTCCACTGTCACAGTCAGCGCTGCAAATGATGATCTTAAATGAAGTTATGAAGGGCACGATCCATAGTCTACGCAGACTGAAGGATGTCTTGGATGTTGATATTAATATCTCCCCATTAGACTCTGACAAAGGCTCACATGCTGCTGTTGGATCTGACTTGTTTTTTCCTCTTTTGATAAGCACTGTTGATACTGGGCCATTTCCACCTTGCTGAATAGACCTTGTCAGCTCTGGCCCTCCCTCTTACTCGGACCCCGTGTGGCACTGAAATACACATTCAGCGCCTCATTAGCATGTCGGTGGCCGCAGCACTTCAAAATTGCTACACCATGCTGCTGTGCGGGTCATCCAGACGGGGCTCCTTTTCAAAAAGACCCCGCCAACTTCGAAATCCCCTTATTCCTATCTACTGATAGGAATAAGGGGATTTTGAAGTTCCTGGGATCCTTTCAAAAAGGAGCCCCGTCTGGAAGAGCCGCGGCAATTCTGAAGTGCTGCAGCCATTGGCATGCTAATGAGGCACAGAATATGTATTTCAGAGCCTCATTAGTAATCTCTGAAATGGCCATTTTGAAGATTTGGGCTAGTGTAGACACGGCCATTATGATACAAACTGCTGTGCCAGTCCTAGGAAGTAATTCTATGTCAAGAATGTTGAAAGTACCCAGACATTTCATGAATGAGAACAGCTTACTGTCTGGAGTCAGGAAGATCACTCACTGGTTTGCATCACTCACTCATTATCGTGATTTTTGGAGGTTTTATAAACAGGGACTCGAGGAAAGAACAGTGAAGTTCTGGTATGCATTCCTCTCTCTTGCTCGCTTTTTTAAAAATAAACACTGGGCATTCAAACTTTAGACATCTGGACCTTGTGTACAGATCACCCAGGCTGTATATACCATACTTAGAATATTGAAAACTTTATGCAAATCAATAAATAAAAAATTGGAACACGATAAAAAATTTAATGCATTTTACCTGTTTGTAGTAGAGAAATGTCAGGTTTCTCATCGTAGTCAGTCGCCTCTACAGATTACAAACAAAAAATAAATTTCGTTACTTTTACTGAATACAAGCATATGCTGAAAAATCTACATACCATATTGTGCTTTTTCATTTTCCATCTACTCCTCTCAGCAGCAATTTGGTAACATCCAGTTAAACACTTGTCGCTTGTACGAAAATACCATATAATAAAAATGCAAACTTAGGAAAGGTAATCAGGGCATTAATTGGTAGTTATGCTTGGCACTGGGCTGGAGTAATATACTACTTCCTCGAAGAACTCAAACTCCTACTGATCTATAAAGCTTACAATAATTTTGTTAATTCAACTGCCATGCCATAACAGACTAGTGATCCACTGAGACTGGTGTGCCATCTCCAATGATGGCCAGTACCAGAAGCTTCACAGGAAAGATACAAAAATCCCCAAATGTGACCACTGCGTACTAATCTGCCCCAAAAGGGATTTTTTTCCCAGAACCCTCATCAGTTAGGGCTAGATTTACAAAAAGGATTTAGGCACCTAAAGATGCAGATTGGAAGCTAGTTGAGTAAATTAGGCACCTCACTCCCCTTGAAAGTCAACAGGAGTTAAGGATTAAATTCACAGAGTTGCTTTTGTAAAATCCACTAGGCCCTTATAAGCAACTTTAGGCACCTAAATCCCTTTGTACATCTCTTCCTTAGTTGCTGGCTTGTGCCTTGAAACATGAGAATTTGATCAAAAGCCTTCTGAGGCCAATGAGAATCTTAACAGTGACGCCATTGGGCTTTCAACCAGGGTCTACGCTCCTATCTAATGTAACTTCAGACCATCCCATTACACATACAAATCTCAAAATCATTTCTGAACACTGACAAAATTTTGGTCTCTAGTGGCAAGGTGAGTAAACACAAACTGAAATACATCGTCTCTGTGCTTTTACTTTACAGACCACTCCTTATAGATTGATAATTGTAGTTTTTTTTACATTGCCATTGTAGCGTGCCCTCAACTTCGCATATGCCAAAACCTGGACAAAGTACTGCAGATATATTGGACAATCAAATTCAGTGCATATCCTTCACTGGGCCGGCTATGCTAGTTATCCTTAACAGAGACCCACTTGCAGGGATTTTGCACTAGTCTGCCTGTAAACTGTCATCCCAGCTTAGGCTGGAATGTCTGAGCAGCTAACAGGGAGTCTGCCTGGGAAAGCATCCTAGAGGAGCTCAGGTGAGTGTGGCATTTGGGGGGCTGCGTTGTGAGCTGGTGGGTTGAATTTCTGTCTGTGGTGTCTGTGCATTTGTTTCATTTTGCAGTGAGGGGCAGTTTGCATAGCTGCCTGTGTGCCTGAGCATCTGTTTTGCAGAGAGGGGCAGTTGGAAAGCGTGTCTGGCAGTTTGGCAAGTTTGCAAGGTGTGAATTGGGAGAGGTTCCTTCCAGGTGGGCCTTCAAGGGCTGATTAGATGGGAGGCAAAGGCTCTGAGCTGGGCCTAACCAGCTAGCAGCTCTATAAGAAGGCAGCCCCAGCGAACCCTGTGAGCAGCGAACAGGAGCAGCTAATAGGGAGTTTGCCTGGGAGTTCACCTTTGGGAGGAGCCCCATACCTGTTTTTACCTTTCTTATACGGTGTTTCTCTTGTGCCCTTCAAGGCGGTACTAGAAACAAATAAGGGATCTCTGAAAAGGGAAAAAATGGAGAGTGATATGGCCAGTGAGAGGTCTGTTGTTGTGACCTGCATGTCATGTGCTATGTTTGTCTTCCTCCTGAACGACAGAAAGGATTTTCTATGTACCAAGTGCAAGCTGGTAGCCATTTTAGAAGAGAAGGTGAGAGGACTTGAGGCACAAGTATCAACTCTCAGGTCCATCAGAGAGGGTGAAGACTTTCTGGATAGAAGGCAACAGATAATACTGCAGGAATAGCAGGCTACCCAAAACAAGGAAAAGAACTGGAAGCATGTTACCTCCAGGAGGAGAAAACCAGTTCAAGTCTCTCCAGTTCCAGTGGAGTTAAGTAACCGCTTTCAGCCTCTCTCCACAGGTGATACGGCAGAGATAACTGGGGCTGATACCTCCCAGGGATTGTATCTGAAAGAGTCCCCACGGTTTAGAAGGCATGAGATGCGCAGTCCTATGGATGGGAGTTCTATGACCACCACCCCTAAGAGAAAAAGATGAGTGGTGGTGGTTGGGGACTCCCTCCTAAGAGGGACGGAGTCATCCATCTGCCGCCCAGACCTAGAATCCCAGCAAGTTTGCTGCTTGCCTGGAGCTAGAATTCGGGATATTACAGAGTCGCTGCCAAAAATTCTTAAACCTATAGACTATTACCCTTTCCTACTTCTTCATGTAGGAACCAATGATACAGTCAAGAACAACTTTGACGAGATCACGGCAGATTACGTAACCCTAGGAAGGAAGATCAAGGAATACAGAGCACAAGTGGTCTTCTCGTCTATCCTCGCTGTGGACAGAAAGGGTCCCCGTAGGGATTGTCGAATCACAGAGGTAAATGTGTGGTTGCATAGGTGGTGTAGTAGGGAAGGATTTGGTTTCTTTGACCATGGGATTCTGTTTCGTGAACAGGGATTGCTGAGAAGGGACGGGATCCACCTCACTAAAAGAGGAAAGAGCATCTTTGCGGGCAGGCTTGCAAACCTCGTGAGGAGGGCTTTAAACTAGGTTTGTCGGGGCAAGGTGATGCAAGCCCTTAGGTAAGTGGGGAAGGAGGAGGGAACAATCAAGTGGGTTTCCTGGGTGAAGAGGAGAAAGTAGTGCAATCGGCCCCTTCTCTAACATGCTTGTACCCTAATGCCAGAAGCCTAGGGAACAAACAGGAAGAATTAGAGGCCCTGGCACAGTCAAACAAGTATGAGGTGGCTGGAATAATGGAGACTTGGTCGGACGATTCACATAACTGGAGCACGGTCATGGAAGGTTATAAACTGTTTAGGAAGGACAGATGGGAGAAAAGGAGGAGGAGCTGCGCTCTATGTGAGGGAGCAGTATGATTGCTCAGAGCTCCAGTATGAGAAAGGAGAAAATCCAGTTGAGTGTCTTTGGGTTAAGCTTAGAGGTGGAAAAGCAGTCAAGTAGCACTTTAAAGACTAGCAAAATAAACTATTTTACTAGTCTTTAAAGTGCTACTTGACTGCTTTTTGTTTTGATAGTGTATAGACTAGCACGGCTTCCTCTCTGTTACTATTAGAGGTGGAAGTAACAGAGGTGATGTTGTAGTTGGTGTCTGTTATAGACTGCCAGATCAGGGAGATGAGATAGATGAGGCTTTCTTCAGGCAGCTAAGTGAAGCTTCCAAATCACAGGCCCTGGTTCTCATGGGAGACTTAAATCATCCGGACATTCATTGGGAGACCAATACATCAGCACACAGACAATCTAGGAAGTTTTTGGAGAATGTTGGGGATAACTTCTTGGTACAAGTGCTGAAGGAACTGACCAGGGGCCGTGCACAACTTGACCTGCTGCTCACAAACAGGGAAGAACTAGTAGAAGAAATACAAGTGGGAGGGAACCTGCGCTGCAGCAACCATGAGATCATAGATTTCATGATCCAGACAAAAGGAAGAAAGGTGAGCGATAACATACAGACCCTTGATTTCAGAAGAGCAGACTTTGACTCCCTGAGAGAATGGATGAGCAGGATCCCTTGGGAAACGAAGATGAAGGGGAAAAGAGTTGAAGAGAACTGGCAGTATTTTAAAGAAGTCTTACTGAAGGCACAGGAACAAACAATTCTGCTGAATAGTAAGAAATGCAAACATGGAAGGCAACTAGCTTGGCTTAACAGGGAAATCCTTAGTCAGCTTAAATTCAAAAAGGATGCGTACAAGAAATGGAAACGTGGACAGCTGACTAAGGAGGAGTATAAACATATGGCTGGAGAATGCCGGGCAGCAATCAGGAAAGCAAAAGCACAATTGGAACTGCAGATGGCAAGGGATGTGAAGAGTAACAAGAAGGGTTTCTACAGGCATGTGAACACTAAACAGGTTATCAGAGAAGGTGTGGGGCCATTACTGGATGAGGGAGGTAACCTAGTGACAGATGAGGCAGGAAAAGCTGAAGTACTCAATGCTTTTTTTGCTTCAATCTTCACAGACAAAGTCAAGTTCCACATGACAGTCCTAGACGATGCAGTATGGGAAGGTGGAGGGCAGCCAACTGTGGGGAAGGAACAAGTTCTGAGCTATCTAGAAAAACTAGATGTGCACAAGTTCGTGGGTCTGGATTTAATGCACCCCAGGGTACTGAGGGAATTGGCAGAGGTCATTGCTGAACCTTTGGCCATTATCCTTGAAGACTCTTGGAGATCAGGGGAGATACCAGATGACTGGAAGAAGGTAAATGTAGTGCCCATCTTTAAAAAAGGAAAGAAGGACGATCCAGGGAACTACAGACCCATCAGCCTTACCTCAACCCCTGGGAAAATAATGGAAGGAATCCTCCAGGAATCTGTTTTGGAGCACTTGGAAGAGGGGAAAGTGATCAAAAGTAGCCAACATGGATTCACCAAGGGCAAGTCCTGCCTGACCAATCTGATTAGCTTCTATGACGAGGTAACAAGCTCTGTGGACATGGAGAAGTCAGTGGATGTGATATACCTTGACTTCAGCAAGGCTTTTGATACGGTCTCCCACAACATTCTTGTCCATAAGTTAAGGAAATATGGATTGGATCCTTGGACTATAAGATGGATAGAAAGCTGGCTTGATGGTCGGTCCCAATGGGTAGTGGTCAATGGCTCAATATCTGGATGGTGGTCTGTTTCAAGCAGAGTGCCGCAAGGCTCGGTTCTGGGGCTGGTGTTATTCAACATCTTTATTAATGACCTGGATGAGGGACTGGATTGCACCCTCAGCAAGTTTGCGGATGACACAACTAGGGGGAGAGGTAGATTCCTTGGAGGGTAGAGAGAGAATCCAGAGGGACCTGGATAAATTGGAGGATTGGGCCAAAAGAAATCTGATGCGCTTCAATAAGGAGACGTGAAGAGTCCTGCACCTGGGGCAGAAGAATCCCAAGCATTGTTACAGGGTGTGGACCGACTGGCTCAGCAGCAGTACTATGGAAAGGGACCTAGGGGTTATGGTGGATGAAAGGCTGGATATGAGTAAACAGTGTGCCCTTGTAGCCAAGAAGGCTAACGGCATACTAGGGTGCATTAAGAGGAGCATTTCGAGCAAATCTAGAGAAGTAGTTATTGCTCTTTATTCGGCACTGGTGAGGCCACATCTGGAATACTGTGTCCAGTTTCGGGCCTCCCAGAATAAAAAGGATGTGGATTTGCTGGAGCACGTTCAGTGAAGGGCAACAAAAATGATTAAGGGTCTGGAGCACAAGACCTATGAGGACAGGCTGAGGAATTTGGGCTTGTTTAGTTTACAGAAGAGAAGACTTAGAGGTGATTTAATAGCAGCCTTCAACTTCCTGAAGGGGAGCTCTAAAAAGGAGGGTGAGAAACTGTTCTCAGTGCTGTCAGATGGCAGAACAAGGAGTAATGGTCTGAAGTTGAAGAGGGAGAGGTATAGGTTAGATATTAGGAAAAACCACTTCACCAGGTGGGTGGTGAAGCATTGGAATGCGTTGCCTAGAGAGGTGGTGGATTCTCCATCCCTTGAGGTTTTTAAGTCCCAGCTGGACAAGGTCCTGGCTGGGATGACTTAGTGGGGGTTGATCCTGCTTGAAGCAGGGGGCTGGACTAGATGACCTCCTGAGGTCCCTTCCAGCCCAGGGATTCTGTGATTCTGTGTAGCTCAAAAGGACAAACAAACATATTAAGAGCTAGTTCAGTAAAGTGAGCAGGAGGTCAGAAACTAAGGCAATGAATATGGCATAAAAATATAGATGGTTCAGTTCCAGTTCCTAATGGATAACTGTCCATGATTACAGAAAACAACCAGCCCACTGGCACAGACTGACAGCCCTGTTGGAAATCCTGTCAGAGACTTCTGAACTAGCTACTGAGGCTGAACTAATGCTCAGTAGACCAGGTCGCCCCGGTCAGACTGGTGCACATTGGTGGGCGGCTAAAGAAGGGGAAATGCGTACTACTTCTGCTGTACCCATTCTCTTCGCAGACAAAGCAGTTTTGTCTCCAGCGTTGTCGAAAAGCATCAAATTCATTGAAAACAAGACTTGGTTTCTTTTTTTAAGTAGCTGAAAGTCTTGAAGCACTATGACCTGCTCAGAACCAACATTAAACAGCCTATTTCAGAGCCATCACCTGTGGGGTCCCTTGCCACCCAAAAGAAGGTGTTTCAGTTGACTATTGGGTAAGTATGCCAAGCTATGTTCAAGTTCACAAATTAGTAATACACACCTTGAGCTGAGAATGCTGAGGCAAATCAGCCTTCCACATCCCACTCTAACCAGGAATATGTTGTTTGCCTTCGGACACCACACCTATAAAACTGAAAGCCAAATCCTACTTGTCTTGACTTCAGTGGGACAAGCAGGATTAGACCCTCTAATTGGAATTTTGAAGCTCTTTTGTATTCTTAGAAAGTATTTGGTAACTACTGGAACTATCCCTATAGTCAAATACTTCAGGTATCTTTCCAAAATCATTTTGCTACTTCTGAATGTGCCTGTGTGGCAAATAAGCACCCGCTATTTTGCTGCTTGCACAGATGCTTGTATGTGTAGGAATTAAGAAGTTAAGAGAGAGGTTACTTTTATTAGAATTGCTGTCTTTATTCTCCTAGACACAATACAAGCCAGCAAAGCTTAATGCTGCTGCTGTGATTCCTCCCCAATATACTATATAAGCCCTTTTATTTGCTGCTAAACATAGAACAGCACTAGCAAGAATCTGCTATCTCACAAGACAGAAATGTCTTGTATATTAATTACACCATGAAGAGAGGATCAGAAGAATCATAAGATGCAGAAAAGGGGAAGAATACCAAAAAAGAGACCTGAGAAGATATGGCAATGGTAGAACAGAGGACTCAAGTGGATGGGTGAGAGGAGATAACACTCTCCAACAAGGATTTATTTTTGAAAAGTTTTTCTGCTCTCGGTCCCAGCATTTTTCATTATTTTAAACATTGCCTGGTTACAAACAATAGTACAAAGATACAACTACTAATGTCATGGCAGGTGACTACTTCACATCACTCCGAGTTGAAAAAAGTGTGAGCACATTTCATAGTGCTGCTTCATTTTCCTTTATTATGTATGATCTTTAAAGGCTTTTCTGTTACATACAGTAAAATCACATTACATGAAGAGCTCTTACTCATTCTGTGCTTTAGAAGCATTTAGTCAGACTGTACCAGCATTCCTGTCTATATGGAGGCTTTTAGCAACATGCTGCCGTTAAAGAATAACAGTTTGTATCCTCTTCAAGATGTGAAAAGGGAGGGAGGACTTCACACAAGAGATGTGTGGTTCATGGCCCATTTTTCATTAATGGAGACACAGTGGAATAGCCAGAAGGTCTGGAGACTAGTTTTGGATGCAGAGATGATAACAGAAGGGCTATTTCCTGCTGACACCATCCCATTCATGGTCTTCCTTAAATCTTTATGCCAACAGCTGTGTGTCTGGCTGTGTTGTCACTTGCTAGTCCACTAGCCACCTACCCATATTTCCTTTGCATAGTATGGCAAAACTACATCGTGGCAGCTACTGCTGGTCGGGGCAGCAGTAAATCACAGTGCAATTTGCATTGTGAGTTATCCTATTCTAAAAAGGGAAATATCTACATCTACTTCTTCCCAAACATCACGCCCCCTTTTCCCTGGCTACACTCCCTCCCTGCCCTTCAGCTGCAGAGAGCTGAGCCTAGACATTGTGGAGAGAATAGAGATGGCAATATGATCCAGTAACCCAAAATGCATACAACACATGGGTTTTTTTTTTCGCCATGCCAATTGCATGAAGTGGGTCCAACTGTCAAGGGTGAAAAATACTATTGTGCTATTTAATTTTAATTATAACATCTATGTGTAACATTAACTTCAGTCTCCCCTCCTCCCTCCCCAAGTGACAGCCAACTTGTGAAATTTTGAAAAGACTGAATAAGGCCAATAAAAATTTAATAGTGATGACAGCTTTATTCTCAGATCTAACAAATTAAAAGAAAAAACCCAAGTCTTAGATCTTAGGCAATAATTTAATAGAACTGAGAAAAATCAAAATCAAAATAAGACTATTTCCAGTTATGAAAAAAAGGCATAGCTGATGCTAACCATAAATTAATTTCTATTTGTATTAGCATAACAACCTTTCACAACCTATCCAGGGGAAGATTTTTCGGGAGGGAGCAGAGGTTTCTTAAGAGCAGTTTGTTGATCAGCCTTCACAGCCAGTCGTTGTCCTATATCTAATTCTAAGAACTGAGCCACATATGATAAAAAAAGAATGAAACTGGACAACACCTATGATCTTGTGATCATAAAATCATTTAATTTGAAAATACTCAAAAGGGTAAATATTAAAGAAAGCAGCTCTAAAGGCAGATCCTACCCATTCATTTGCTGGAGTTCTCAAACTATTACTGCTGCTGATGGCTAGGGGAATACACTAGCATTTATACCATTAGTTTATCAAATTATCACAGGATTCAACAAGGAAGATTACTCATGCACATAATGTGTCATCATGTGGACATGCAAATAGATACTTGGCCTACACAGAAAACCCAATCAGAGAGTAGACTAAATTCATCAGGGGACTGATAATGGAATAGAGGGCCTTTCCCTTCCAACTCAGCAACCCAGAGCTCAACAGGGACCGAATGGTTTTGGAGGCATTTGTGAAATACAAAAGTGGTCTCAAGCTTAGTCACATAGTCTGTGAACTAGCATAATTAGAAACTAATTTACTTAAATTAGTACAACCCACCAATGTGGACACTCACGTGTTTAACAAAGTCTTAAACCAGCTTACTTTAACTCACTTGCAAACAAGACCTTTAGTTATCTTGTACTTAGGGTATGGCTCCAGGGTAGTTCTTCCAGAATAAGAGCATCGGTACATGGAGTTAATCAGGCATAACTCTGCTTTAATTACACACTCTCCCTTAACATGAATCTGCTTTTCTATGCAGATGACCCTTTTGGCCTGGTGTACACTTTGTGCTGATCTAACTGCTTCAGTAAGGGGTATGATTATATAAGGAAACTGTTAAATTGGTACAGCTCCTATTGTGGGCACAGTTATACCAAGACAAAAGATGGGGCATTTGGCTTATTCCTATAAAAATATATTATAGGGCTGTACTAGCATAACAGTATCTGTTTCTATACCAAAATAGTTAAAGCACTACAAAAACACTGTGTACACCAGTACTTAAATCGGTTTAAGACATTGCATGAAGCCACTAAAAAATCAGGTAAACGAGGTAACACATTTTATTGGACCAATTTCTTTTGGTGGAAGAACACATTTCAGGAAACCAGGGTTTCCTGACCTCCCTTTTCTGGCCTTCAAACTGTACCTGCAGCCTCCCTAAGCTTACAATAGAAGTAATGTTCCCACAGACCAAAACACAATGGCTGTATCCACACTAGCTCCCAACTTCAAAGGGAGCATGGTAAATAGGGTGTTGGGAGTTTACTAATGAAGTACTGCAGTGCGTATCCAGCACTTCATTAAGCTAATTCTCCCCTGCAGCAACTTCGAAGTGCCGGCTTGCATGTAGCTGTGTCTAACCCACCGGTACTTCGAAGTGCCCAGGCTACTCTGAAGTTCCTTTACTCCTCAAAATTTTGAGAATTAGCTTAATGAAATGCTGTATATGCACCGCAGCAGTTCATTAGTAATTTCCCGACACCCTACTTGCCATGCTCCCTTTGAAGTTGGGAGCTAATGTACACACAGCCGATGACTATCACAAGACGGTATCCTCAGCCAATGCACAAACAACTATGTGCGTGGAGCCAGACAATCATTATGCTCTTGAATTAACTCACAGAGAAAAACAATATAAGAGAAGATTACTCAACTGTGCAGTAACTGATGTTCTTTGAGATGGGTGTCCCTGTGGATGCGCCACCTAAGGTGTCCTATTGCCCTGTGCTTATAATTGGAGATTTTGCAGCAGCGGTACCCCCAGAAGCACATGTACAATAGGCAGCTTGTGCTTGTAGCATCCATTAACCATGGCATAATACCCACCACCTCTCAGTTCTTTGTCTACCACGGAAAAATGTTGTAAATCCAAAGTAGAGGGGAAGAGAGATGTGGAACATAAAAGCCCATACGGGTTAGGAGGGTCGTGGAGCAACCCCAGTGACAGCCATCCCAAAAGAACGTTAGTTACTGTACAGGGTGAGAAACTTCAAGCAGTGTCCTGGTGGGTGCTACAATAAGGTGACTAAGGAGCAGTATCCTACTGTTGCTGGTGGGACTTTGGAATTTGAGCCTGAGCAATGTTTGAGACAGAATGCCCAAAACGGATGTCAGCTGATGAGCGTTGCTCAATCACATAATGTTTTGTGAAAGTATGTACTGATGTCCACATTGTTGCCTTACAGATATCATTGATTGGGATGCGGTGAATGAATGTCCAGGAGGAGGCAGCAACTCTGGTGGAGTGTGTGTGTGTACCACTTGTGCTGTAAGTATGTTGGTTAGTCTATAGTAGAGAGTCTTTTATACTGATATGTCCACTTTGAGAGTCTTTGTTTGGAAACTGGATGTCCCTGAAAGTGTTCTGTAGGCGACACTAACAGTCTTGGAGACTTATGAAAAATTTTTGTTCTTTGCAGATAAAAAGTGAGTGTTCATCTGATGTCAAGCATATGGAGTCTGGCATGTTCTGCATCTCCATGTGGTTTTGGAAAAAACACGGGTAGGCATATTGGTTGAGTAGTATGAAAAGTATCTTTGTAGAAATTTCAGATGTGGTCTTAATGTGACCTGGTCTTTTTGGAATAAGGAGGAGAGTGGATCAGCCGTAAGAGTTGCCAGTTCCCATACTCTTCTGTCTGTAGTAATGTCCATTAAGAATGATGTTTTCACTGAAAGATACAGCAATGCGCATGTGGCCATAGCTTCAGACGATTTCCACATAAGCATGTGTAGTACCATATTTAAGTTCCATGCTGGAATGGGTAGGAATGTGTTATTATGGGCTTTTATGAACCTTTTCACAATAGGATGTATAAAAATTGTGGATCTATCAATCTTAGTGCGTCACATATAAACAGCAACCAAGTTTACTGTTACTGAACTCTTAGAGAGGCCCTGGTGCTTAAGGTATAAGAAATAATAATCCCGAAGTCTCAATATACCAGTGGTGCGAGAGAAGATTGTGTTAAACACCGTATCTGGAAACATCTTCATTTTGGTTCTAAGTTTTCTTTTTACTTTGCTTCCTGCT
Source organism: Carettochelys insculpta (assembly GCF_033958435.1). NCBI lineage: Eukaryota > Metazoa > Chordata > Testudines > Carettochelyidae > Carettochelys > Carettochelys insculpta. The sequence continues at coordinate 366,257,387 of NC_134137.1, read as the reverse complement.
GTTAATTAGTATAGATTGGACTTCTTGTGAACATTGTAATTCTATTTTTGTTAAGCCCATAGAAGCCAGGATGTTGGAGCACCTTGAGATGTAGATGGCTGAGTCTGCCATTGTCCTGAGTGAGAAGAAGTGGAGCCTGGGGAAGAAATAGTGGAGGAGGAACAGACAGTTGCATTAAAAATGGATACCAGGTTTGCCAAGGCCATAGAGATGCTATAAGTATGAGTCGTACACTGTTCAGCTGTATCTTGTGGATTACCCTATGGAACAGGGGAACAGGTAGAAACGTGCAAAAGGAGGGAAGTGTCCCAATTTATGGAAAACTCAACTCCCATGGAGTTCTTGCCCAGTCCAGCTCTGGAGCAGTACTTTGGGCATTTAGTATTGGTTGCTGTGGGAAACAGTCAATAACCGTAAAATCCCATTGTTGGAATATGGTATATAGAACTTGGGTTTGCATCTCCCATTCATCGTTTTGGTGAAACGTTCTGCTGAGGGTATCTCCTATGGTGCTCTGCTTCCTCAGAAGATATATGGCTGAGATGTCTATTTGGCTGTTTTTGAAACAGTTCCAGAGGCATAAAGTCTTTTACATAGCTGGTGGGATCATGCCCCACCTTGTCGATTGATATAATACATACTTATCATGTTTGTGAATAACTTGATGGCTTTGTGATGGATTAATGGTTGAAAACATTCACAAGCTCTGCATACTGCCCTTAGTTTTACGATGTTTATGCGGAGATGTGATTCTTGGGTGGGCCAGCTTCTGTACACTGAATAATGTGCCATTTGGGCTCCCCTCAGTCCAAATATGTGTCCTTTGTTATTGTAATTGTTGTGTCAGGCTGTTTTAAGAGGATTCCTGCGCACACATTGTTGAGTTCTAGCCACCATTTCAGGGTAGATTTTACTCTGAGGGGCATGTTTAGTTTTTTGTTTATGGCATGCCTATGTGCCTTATACATTCCCTGTAGCCATTCTTGCAGGTGTCGCGTATTTCGTTTTGAATGTTTGACCACAAACATGGAGGTGGACATGCATCCCAAAAGCTGTAGGCATTGCCACGCAGTGACTTGCGGGCTGCTTTGCATGACTGTGGCAATGATCTGTTTTAATGCTATGAAACGAAATGGTAGAAGCTTTGCAGTGGCCTGGATCATGTCTAGGTGCGCCCCTATGAGGTCCAGGTGTTTGGAGGGTGATAGATGGGATTTCTGAAAGTTTATTTGAAAACCTGTGTTGTTTAGGAACTTGACTCTGGTTTGAATCACAATAGTTGTCTCGTTCTGTGTATATGCTACTATAAGGCAATCATCAACATAAAGAAATATTTTGATGCCCCATTTGCGTAAATGGGCTGCTGCAACTGCAAATATCTTCAGGAAAACTTTGGCCAATGGTGTGAGTCTGAAAGGAAGGACTTAGTATTGGTAGTGTTTCTTCATTATCATCATCATCATCATCACCACCACCATGGGCTCAACAACTGTTGGTGTCCAATGTCTCCCTCACCATTTCCTTCCATCTTCCCCTGTTCAGTGCAGAGTGGCTTAGTTTCTGTAGACTAGTTCTGCACCAATCTACTGTATCACCTACCCATTCTCTGTAGGGTCTGCCTCTCCTATTTGAATCGTCCATTATCCCAAATACCAGGGTCTTGGCTTTTTGCTCACCTTTCATTTTGCAGATATGCCCAAACAGCTGTAGCTTCAGTTGTATAACCGTCTGCAGTAGGTTCTCTTTTGGCCATATGTTCCTATATAATTCCTCAATGATGACCTTCTGCATCTACCCTATTCTCAGGATCATTCTTTAACAACTCATCTCAAATGCCAATATCCTTCTTCGAATCTTTCATTATCAGCCATGTCTCATATCTGTACAACATGCTGCTGAACACATGCATTTCAAGACACTCAACTTTGATCTTAAGCTAATCGCTTTGCTTTTCCAGATCTTATCCACTGTCTTCAAACTTGCTCTTGCTTTCACTATTCTTATCATTATTTCCTTCTTACAGTCTAGATTACGTCATGCTGTTCCCCAGATATGTGAACTTCTCTACATTTTCTAGTTCAATCCCATCTGATTTTCCTTCCTACTTCCTTATCTCCAAATACCATTGTCTTTATAGATGTTCATAATTAGTCCATACTGTTTCCCTTCCTCATTTAGAGCCTTCACCATTCTCACTAGCTTCTCTTCATTTTCTTTGATAACTATATCATCCACTAACCTCAAGCTGTTGATTCTCACCCTGTGCACAGATATCCCTTCTACATCTTCCTTAATCTTGTCCATCACTCTCTCTAGTTGAGTGATGAAAATACTCGGTGATGTCGAATCTCCTAGTCTCATACCTCTACTTGTTCTAAGACAACTTCCCAACTCTTGGCATGCTCTTACTGCTGTCTCTGCATTGTCATTACTATCCTTCAACAACCATATCAGTCTGCTATCCATGTAGTGTTTCTGACCTGAGGTAAATCTGAGAAACTTGATATGTGCTAGTATATAGGGACACAGAAGTAGGCATCCTGTAAGTCAAGGGATGACAGCCAGACTTCTTTGTCTGCTCATGCCTGATACACTTGTTTAGTTGACGTAGACGCAGTATAGGTCTCCATCCTCTGTTTTTCTTTTATGTAAGAAAATATCGGGAGTAAAATCCCTTCTCCTTATATTGAGACGGTACCTCATCTATGGCTCCAACGTCCAACAGGTGAGCTACTTCCTGCTGTAATAGTATCTTGTGCAAAGGGTCCCTGAAGAGAGACCGGGAAGGTGAGTTGGAAGGGGGCCTGGAAATAAATGGGATGGAGTAACCTGTGTGGATTATTTTGCGACCCCATCTGTCTGAGGTGATGGTGAGTCAGACAGAGTAAAAAGGTAGAAGTTGATGGTGGAAACACTGATACACTGTGGGCTGTTGATGCAGGAGAGTTGTCGAACCTTCAATCCATGGTTCAAAATGAGTGTAGGATGTTAATGATTGTGATACAGACCATTGTTCTTGTTGTTGCCATCAGGGTTGTCTCTGTTTCCTACTCTGTCCGTAGGGTTGTGATTGTTTGTTTGATGAGGGAAGGAAGCACTGGATATAGTAACATCCCTGCTTTTTCTTAGTTTGTGGAACGTACATACATAAGGTCTTTAGATTAGGGTATGCAATGTCAGTAGAGTTTGCAAAGAGCTTTTGGCCCTCAAAGTAGAGGTCCTCAACTTTATTTTGTATATCCTTAGGCAGCCTGGAGAGATGGAGCTAGAAATCCCTGTGCATCATGATGGCTGTTGCCAGCAAGCGAGCTGCTGTGTCTGTAGAATCCAGTGACATCTGCAAAGCTGTTTTGGTTATGAGCAAGCAGTGTCTCTTGCTGTCATGCTCCGAATCAGCTCAGTTTATGGATGGGCTGCCTTCTGGCCAGTGTCTCACCCTTTGTCTGTTCTGCTTTCCAGTCTCTCTCCATGGACCCATGCCACAGGATACTGCCCTCCGGCCATGACTACCACTCTTTTCTTGCCCCCTTCCGGCAGTATCTTCACCTGATACACCTACCACTGTAGCCAAATACAGCCCCAAAGTCTACCCTCAAGGGGCAAGCTGCACTCTCTAAAGGTCATGCCTCAGTGTGTCTAGATGCAGTAGCAGGAAGGAGGGGATCTGCCCACTACTCTGGGTCCCAGCCCAGGGACCACCTGGCAGCAGTCTTGTCCTGCCCTCCTTCACTCTCCTTAACTACTCACAATGTTCCCTGGGCCACTTCTCTGTGACTCTTATACCTTCCTGGCCCTGGTGTCAAGACCCACAGCCTGGTAGTATCAGGTTGGAGATTCTCTCCAGCTCCCCTGAGCCTGTCCAGAAATTGCTCTGTCCAAGGTGCTGTATCTTCCCTGGGAGCCAGTCATGCACTCTCCCTGGTTGGGGCCTGACTGCTCTCTGGTCTGCTGAGCAGCAATTTTAAAAAAAGGGCTGCCCCAGCAAGCCTTTGATCAGCTCCCTATAAGCCCCTCTCTGATAGGAGGACTCTGTGCATGCTCCTTTCAGCGCTACAGTGGAGCAACTGCTCCACTACAGAGCCCATTACTGTTAAGGCGGAGATGCAGCATTCTCCATTTAGGCTCTCAGACACTAAGGAAAGAGCAAAGCTGGGAGTGGTTGCTCGGTGGCCCCCCTCTAAAATAGAACCTGTAAAGCCATTACTACCTCTCACAGTACAGCTGCAGTCCTAACTTCCTGGAGAGGCTCTCCAAAGAAAGCAAACAAGAACACTGGTGAGAGATTCAAACCAAACCTAATCAAATTAGGCCAAGGGAGTTGTCCACAAATGGTCTTCTGCATCTCTTCAGACACCCCAATGACCCCCAGTCTCTCTCCCTGCACCTGAACTGCACCTGTGAATCCACAAATCCTCACATCACTGAAGCATTGTACCAAAGTACCATTCTTCCAGTTGAGGAGGAACTGGTAGCTTTCTGAAGCCTCCTCAATGGCAGGAGTTTGCTGCTGTGCAATGACAAGTAATCTAGTATTTCTCACTAGCAAGCTTGTCTTATAACTTCATATTCAAGGGCACACAGAGTTGGCTTGATAGTCCAGAGGATCTAGTAAACTCACTTTTTTTTTTTTTTTTTTTTTGAAGAGGAGGATTATTTTATGCTACTAAACAAACAATCTGCACCTCTTTCTTCCTTTTTGTTTCTATTTCTTCTTCTCCTTTCCATTACACCCTTTCACTTTTGTGTCTATTTTCCATTAGTGTTGACAGAACTGTGCAATGGAAGTATGACTGAGATTTTGGGCAGGTATCTCAGATCCTTGCCTAACAGAATACTAAAGATAATGCTGTGGACTGAAAAGGCTGGCTTTTGATGCAGGGAATGAACAAAAAGAAACAGTTCATTCACCTCCCATAGTCTTCCCGATACTTTTTGGCCAGCCTACCATAGTTGTTGTAATTCTCTATGGATTTTTTTTTTCCAGAGGGCGATATATAAATACACACAATCTCAATGAGTTAAGAATTTAACTTCACTTGGCCCAGAAAACTAAAGCTCTGAATTGTCAAAGCTGATGCCTAAGTTCAGTGCCTCCTTTAGGTCCTTGGTTCCCAAACCAGCAGAACAGTGCAATAATTTGCAGCAAGAAAAAAAGGAAGCTAGCAAAGAAAGGTGTCTGTAAGGAAGAGTTATTGGTGCGATACAAATCAAGTGGCTCACACAATGGAGGCAGGTGCTGTTGGAGGGCTAGGAATCCTTGCCTATGGAGAGTCTCAAATATGTTGGGAAGGGACGCAAAGGAGATTCAACACAAGAAGAGAGTCCCCAGCAGGAAAGTGGGCACAATAATTCAAAAGACGACCAGAAAAAGTTTATAAAATAATTACACATACATCTCTGTAGTGGGAATAAATGGTTTTCAGTTTCCCAGGAATTCTACCATGGCTTTTGATACCATATATCTAAGGGTGCCATTTCAGGAAGGCTGGAGGCTACAGCTGCATGTAGTGAGATGCTGCTTGCTCTTCTCCTCCTTCCCTTCACTATCAGGGAGTAAGAGGAAAGTGCATAGCTTGCCTGCACTCCTTGCACTCCTGGCTGGTGAGGGGAGGGGGCAGAGGCGTAAGTAATGCAAGCACTTTCCACTCACACCCTGACAGTGAGGAAGGGGAAGAAGGGCAAGCAGTGTCCCTGTACACATGGTCGTAACCCCTCCCGAATGGCACCCTTGGCCCTATCCTATGATTCTTTGGTCTCCGGTAAACTGAGCCTATGATTCTCTCAGTGAATTGTGGGAGAATTTATCTATCCCTTTGGGCATATGGGGCAATTGTGGGAAGGTACTGGAGTGCTCTCAGCAGTCAAGTAATTTAGCCTATGTTCTCACAGAGAAGCAGGCAAGTTACCATCCCAAGAGACAGCATTAGTTGAACTCTAGTTGAGAGCCTCAGCTAGGAAGCTAGTGTGGGCTTAAAGCACCTCTAAACTCAGATAACAGGGTTGTGCATATGAACAGGAAGGGGTTAGAGGCAACACCCAAGAAAGTGCCTGACTTAACACTGCAGTGAAGACATACCTTACGAGAATTACCATTCAAAATAAATCAAACACCATATTTTGCATTCTAGCAGTAACATGCCAGAAACTTATCAGATTCATTTTCAAAGCTCACTACTGCAATTAAAATCATTGGGAACTGCAGGTGCTCAGTGAACCTCTGAAAAAACTCAGGCTCTGTGTCAGTAGTCTTATGCTATGTTGTTATTTCTGACATTTTCATGCTTACCTGAGCCTCTTTTTAACCGCCTTCTTGCCAGTTTAATTTGATCCTGTAGAATCTGTACCCAGTCTCTGGGGCCAGGAAGTTTATCCACATGGTTAGCAGTGCAATATTTTTCTGTGAAAACTAAAATTAAAAAAAAATTATAAGAAGTGTCTTATCATAATCGAAAAAAAGGGGAAAGAAAAAGAGGAGGAGGATTAAAAATACAAACAAAAATAACAAAAACTGATGCTAAAGTGGCCAAACCTAAGAGGGCAAGACCAGAGGTCAATTTAATTTTCTGTGTGCTTATCTTTTAAAAAAAAAACATTTTGTGCCAAGATAGTGTATTGAGTAGATGCCTATAAAAACCTGAGAGAAAGAAAGAATGTCTACATCTCACATGATATACAGTAGAGTCTCACGATTTGCAAATTTAACCTTCGCAAATTCAATTATTTGCAAGAGCCACTTCCCTGGGGCAGTAGGGCTGGCAGCTGCCGCTTCTCCTGGGCCTTGGGCACCCCCGCATATTCATGAAAAATCAACATTTGCGAGGGTTCTAAACATGGAACCCTTGCGAATGTTGAGACCCTACTGTACTCATGTATGTCACCCACAGAAAATCTGTATAGAAATAATGGTGAACCCTGACCTAAGCCTCAAGGTGTGATAGATATTTGTAACTGCTGGTCTACCATACCCATTTGGCGTAAGTGGAGAATCGCAAGTGTCCTCCTGGTCCTTTCAAGGGGATAATGCTAGTCAGGTCTAAAATTTAGATTTAGTAAAGACAAGCTTTTCCAGAGCCTAAAATACCAGATATATATCTAAAAGTTGCTATAATTAGTCCAACGAAAAACAAAACAGGTAAAACATTCCTCTTCTATGTGTGCAACATTTAAAGTAAGAAATGAAACTAACTACAGTAAACCCTTGAGATACACGGAATTAAGTTGCGCATGTCTCAGGTTAATACAACTGCCGACCATGACAGGAGCGGGAAACCGCACCTGTCAGATGTGGCAGCCTGACTCTTTCCACCTGACAGGAGTTTCCTGCTCCTGTCAGGGGAGGCAGCCATGAGTCAGGCTGCCGTCCTTGACAGGAGTGGCTTCCTGTCAGGGGAGGGGGCAGCTGACAGTCAGACTGCCACCCCTGACAGGAGCGGTTTTCCACTCGCCAGAGTGGCAGAGAGCTGCGAACCAGGCAACAGCCTAGCTCCCCAACTCCCCTCTGCTTGCAGAGCTGGGAAACTGAGAAGGGCAGCAGCCCTGGTTAGTTTCCTGGCTCCAAGGAGCAGAGGGGAGCTGGAGCGAGGCTGCCCCCGGTTCCCAGCTCCCCTCCAACAGCTGCAGCCAGGATGCTGCACAAGGTTGACTGCCCTGCTCAGTTTTCTGGTTCTACAAGCGGAGAAGAGATGGGAGCCAGGCTGCTACCTGATTCCCAGCTCCTTGCCACTTGTGGGACCTGGGAAACTGACTAGCTGGTCAGTGTCCTGGGTCCCACAAGCAGCAAAGGGCAGGGAGACGGGAACCAGGCTGCCCCCTGGCTCCTGACTCTGCCTTTCTGGGAGCCAGAAAACTGACCAGTCCTGCTGGACTGGCCTGGTTACCATTCCTCCTCAACTTGCAAGAAAATTCGAGTTATGCAGGGGTTGCAGAAACACAACTGTCGCACAGACCGAGGGTGTACTGTATAAGCAAAAGTGGGACTGGCAAATCAGAATACAGATAGTTAAAGCATTACTATGATTAACAGTGCTATTGCACTAGTGGCTAGAGGTCTTGGGATCAGAGCCCATTTATGTAAGGGCAGTACACAGGAAGACATGGTCCTGACTTCAAAGGGCTTACAATCCAAGGGGACAGATGAGGTACGTAGGGTAGGCATAGAGGGAGTCACACAATAAAAGTTACAATGTTTATATTTTATATAGATATACGTAGACACACATACACACACTTCAAAATATTAATACACATAAAAGGACCCAAATGGTGTATTTTTAAAATACCTTCCATTTTAATAATGCAGGGCACTATTTGTAACATACGTGTGTATTTACAATCTATGGCCCCAATCCTGCCATCTGATCAAAGAGGTCTTGGGGAGTCCAACTGGAGTACCACAGATGTCAACATTGTCTCACATAGGTACAGTGGTCAGCTATGCATGGACTGAAAGCTTTCTGGGACAGGGATTCTTTGTTCTGTGCCTGTACAGTACCTAGAACAATGGGGTCCTGGTTCACATCTGTGAATCCCTAGGTGCAGCAATAATATTGAAAATAAAGTAATAATAAATAGCTGATTGCAATATATCAGGGTATAAGATGTGAAAGATTACATTGTCCTTTGAAGCAGCCATCAACTTCAATTCTAGTGAACTTAAAAAAAGTTAATAGTTTCAGCTTCTATTCTTTTGCCAATTTTTGTGATTTTACAATCACATTTGCTTATTTTTAAACAAGATTCCTCTCTCCTCTGTGTTGTGTGAAAGACACACACAAACAACTAAGGGAAATGACTACGCGGGGTAAATGGTGAAACTGGTTCTCCACAAAATGGGCACAAAGTAGAAAGAGAGAATTTCTCCTGTAATCATTTTCAGTTTTAGGAATCTTACATGTAACTTGAAATGATAGTATGTAAAATGCAACATATTGAAATGAGGTCATTTCTACAGGGGGAAGTTTTGCTATTTCAATGGTGCTGTCCCACCTATTGGAAAAACCTGTCCTCTGCTACCTTTTCTCTATGGTAGTTGATTTTATAATTCACATTCAAACCTTCCTGTTCTCTCCAGCTCAGAGGTCAGCAAATTTTGGCACACAGCTGTCAGAGTAATTCTCTTGTGGGCTGTGAGATAATTTGTTTACATTAAGCATCTGCAAGCATGCTCTGCCCCCACCCTATCCCCCGCAACTTCCAGTGGCCAGGGTTCGCCTTTCCTGGCCAAAGGGAGCTGCACGAAGTGGCAGCCAAAAAGTCCCTGTGGCCTGCACTGATTCCTGCAGCTCCTGTTGGCCAGGAACAGTGAAACGCAGCCACTGGGACCTGTGGCGGGCCATGCCTATGGATGCTGAATGTACACAAACTCTCATGGCGTGCCAGTGTTCCACCCAGATGAGTCACATGCCAGTAGTTGCTGACCCCTGCCCTAGCTTACAACTAACTTACCCTGAAGTCTTTTGTGATTTGTATGAAGGCTATCAGGTAAAAATAAGTTTTCCCTGTATGCCAGTGTTATCAACAATTCACTGTTCTATATAATGGACTGCACTTATATCATGCCATGTGTCTTTCAATGCTAACATACTGTCAATGCACTGGGGAAAAATAAATCAACAAGATGTGAATGAAGGCACTGAGTCAATGAACATAGAAATTGCCATACCACAACAGAGCAGTGGTCCATTTAGCCCAGGAGTCTGTCTCTCGCAGAGGCCAATGCCAGATTCATCAGAGGAAGAAACCCCTCACAGAACAAATGATGTAACAACCATTTTTTTCCTGAATTAACCAATCTGAAATCACACTTCTCATAGCAACTTGACTGCAACCGTAACTACAGAGTCAATAACCAGCAATTCCATCAGAAGTAAAAGACAGGACTCGGACATGGTCACAGTCACAGAATCACAGAAATGTAAGATTGGAAGGGACCTAAAAAGGGTTATGTATCTAGTTCAGTCTGCTGCAGTCCAGGTAGGACTGTGTACTAATCAGATCATTGCTGACAGGAATTTGTCCAACCCGTTATTAACAACCTCCAAACTGGGGATTCTACAACCTTCATAGGCAATTTGTTCCACCACTTAACTTTGCTCACAGGAAGTTTTTCCTAATATTCAGTCTAACCTCCCTTGTTGCAGTTTTAGCCCATTGCTTCTTTTCCTGTCTTTAGAGGTTAATGAAAACAACTTTTCTCTCTCTTCCTTGTAACAATACTGTATGTACAGTAAACCCCCAAAATGTGTGATTTCGAGTTGTGCTTAACTCGCATTAAAGCAACTCAAGAACAACTCAAAATCCAGCTCCCCCCGGCCCTGGCTCAATCCCCCGCAGGCCTGTGCAGCTCCAGCTCAACCCCCCTGCCATCCCACAGGTGCGACCCCAGCTCAATGCCCCTCCCCACGGTGCAGCCCTGGCTCAACTCCACTCTCCCAGCCCCCTGCAGCCCTAACCCACCCCAGGCTTAACCCCCTGCTCCCTCCCACGGCCCCAGCCCACCACCAGGCTTAACCATCCTCAAATCCCCCAACCACAGGACTTACTGTTCAAAAGGAGCTCCAAGTGCTCCTGCTGCTTCCCTGGCTTCAGAATGTGCGTTCCACTGGGGAAAAAAGTCACCCCCAACTTACGTGAAATTCGAGTTATGCGAGGATGAGTGGGAACGTAACCCTTGCATAACTCAAGGGACTACTGTATTTGAAAACTATTACCCTTTCCATCCTTAGTCTACTTTTGTCCACAGTAAGCAAACCCCAATCTTTCCTCATATATAGGTCAGAGGTGTCCAAAAGCAAGACACCCCATTGCCAAATGTCCCCCCTCAGCTGCATACATCCCTCCTTCCCTGCAGCCAGATAATCTACCCCTCTGCCCCCAGTTACTCACTGGAGCTGCCACCAGAGCCACTCAGGCTCAAACCGCACAGACCTGAGAGCTGCATGGCATGCAAGCTCCTAAGCCACTGCTGCTGTATAGCGTCTGAAGAGTCGCCACACAAGCCCCACCCAAACTGCTGCACCAGCCCGTCAAGCTGCATGAGCCACAATACATGTCCCCGTTCACCACGTGTGGCGAATGGGGAGTGTATTGGACACGGTGGTAATAGATGATGTTTCCTGGGCCTTTAATCATTTTTGTTGCTCTATGGGACTTTCTCCAATTTGTTCACATCTTTTGTGAAATATGATTTCCAGAACTGGATGCAGTACTCCAGTTGAAGCCTTACAAGACAGAGTAGAACAGTACATTAATTTCTAGTGTCTTGCTTACAAGAGTGCTTCTGCTAACATCCCAGATTGAAGTTTGCTAATTTTTTTGCAAGTGTTATTTGACTCATATTTGGCTTGCAACCCACTATAATCCTCAGATCCTTTTCTGAAATATTTCCTTTGTATTTGTGCAACTGATTGTTCCTTCTGAAGTGGAGGGAGTGCTTTGCATTTTTCCTTTTAAATTTTATCCTATTTACTTCAAACCATTACTCTTCTTTGTCCAGATCATTTTGTATTTTAAACATATCCACCAAAGAACTTGCAACCCCTCCTAACCTGGTATAATTCATAAACTTTATAGATGTATTCTTTATGCCATTATCTGAATCACTGATAAAGTTATTGAACATAACTGGACCCAGGATCTCTCCCTGTGAAACCACACTGACAGTACCATTCTAACTTGACTGAGAACCACTGATAATTACTGTTTAGGAATGCTTTTCCAACCATTTATGTTCCTACCTTTAAAACAGGGGTGGGCAATAATTTCTGATGGTGGGGACACTCCAAGATTTGGTGAATGATCAAGGGCTGCACTGCTCTATGGAGGGACTGTGGGGATTGGGATGGAGGCTAAGTGCAGAGAGGAGCTTAGGGTATGGGACTAGGATGAAGAAGGGGGTGTGGGGTCTGAGTGGGAGTTTGGGTGAAGGGTGGGGTTGTGACCTGAGGCAAGAGATTGGGGGGGCAGGGTCTGGGACAGGGTCTGGGTACAGGAAAGGATTTTGGCCTAGCAGAGGGATGCAAGAGCGGAAGCAGGGTCTGAGAGGGTGTTATGACCTAAGGTAGGGGGAGGAGGGATCAAAGAACTTGGGTGGTGATCTGGGGCAAGAGATGGGGGGGGGGCAGGGTCCAGGAGGGTTAATGGGTGCAGGAGAGGATTCTGGCCTCGGGGAGGAGAGTAGGAGAAAGTACAGGATCTCAGACGGAGTTGGGGTGCAACAGGTTATGGGGTACCAGAGGCATGCTCTGGCTGGGAGGCACTTACCTAAGCAGCTCAGAATTGAAATTAAGCTGCTAGTTCAGGTTGTTCTTATTTCCCTTTTTCTAGACTGGCGTTATATTTGCCTTCTTTTAGTCCTCTGGAATCTCTCCAGTCTTCCATGAGTTTTTGAAGACAATCACTAACGGCTCAGATACCTTCTCAGTTAGCTCCTTGAATATTCTAGCATGTATTTCATCAGACCCCGGTGACAAGAGACATCTAACTTGTCTAAGAAATCTTTAGTTCATTCTGTCCCTATTTTAATCTCTGATCCTACCTTATTTTTCACTGGCATTCACTATGTTTGATGTCCAATTGCTACTATACTTCTTGGTGAAAACTGAAATAAAAAAAGTCATGTAGCACGTCCGCATTTCCATATTTTATATTATTGTCTGTTTCCCCATCTAGTGGGCCTATCCTATCCTTGGTGTCCCTCTTCTTTCTAACGTATTTGTAGAATGACGTTACCACCTTTTGTGCCTCTAGCTAGTTTAATGTAATTCTGTAACTTGGTCTTTAAATTTTTTTCTCACATATTTGTGTTGTATGTTCATCCTTTATAATTTGTCCTAGTTTCCAGTTTTTATAGATTTTTTGTTTGTTTGTTTCAGATCATTTAAAATCTGGCTAAGACAGTATGGCCCCACGCCATATTTCCTATCTTTCCTACAAGAGAAACTTTGCCCTTGTACCCTCTATAATGTCTCTGAAAAACTACCAACTATCTTGAACAGTTTTTCCCCCTTAGCTTTGCTTCCCATAGGATCTTATCTACCAACTCCCTGAGTTTTTTTTTTAAATCTACCTTCTTAAAATCCATTATCTTTATTGTGCTGCCATTCCTTAGAATTGTGAACTCAAATTTAATGATCACTTTCATCCAAGCATCCTTCCACTTTCAAATTCTCAAATCAGTTCCCCCTTATTTGTCAATATCAAGGCTAAAACACCCTCTCCCCTAGTTCCTTTCTTCACCTTCTAAAATGAAAGTGTCTCCAACACATTCTAAGAATTTGTTAGATAATCCATGATCTGCTGTGTTATTTTCCCAACACGTCTGGATAGTTGAAGTCTCCCATCACCACCAACTCCTGTGCTTTGGATGATTTTGTTAGCTGTTTATAAAAATGATTATGCAGCCTCCTCTTCAAGGTTAGCCAATCTATAGTAGATTTGACATCACTCTGGGTTTTTTATCCCTTTTATCCTACCACAATAACATTCAAGAAGTTTGACTCCTATTTCCACTCGAACTTCTTCAGTCCATCTATATACATGTTGGATGTACAAGGCCATAACTGCCCCCTTTTTCCAGGCCTGCCCGAGCAAGCTGTACCCTTACTATCAATATTTCAGTTACGTGAATCATCCTGTCAAATGTCTGTGATGCCAACTATGTCGCGGTTGACTTTATTCGTTAGTATTTCTAGTTTTCCCTGTTTATTCACCGTACTTCTTACATTAGTATACAAATGTCTAAGTTCCTAATTTCATTTCCCATTTCCTTGTCTTTTCCCTGTTTCTGTTATGACCCAGGATCCCCGCAAATCCCAATCCTATTCCTAGGGTCTCCATGAGCCATATATTCTTAAAATAAAATCAAAAATATAATTGGAGATACACATCTCCCAGAACCGGAAGGGACCTCAGGAGGTCATCTAGTCCAGTCCCCTTCCCTCTTGGCTGCATCCCTGACATCTATGTGCCCCAATCCCTAAATACACTCCTCAAGGATTGAGTTTACAACCCCAGGTTTAGCAGGCCAATGCTCAAACCACTTAGCTATCCCTCCAAGATGCTGTATGGCAACTTGTAACTAGGAATGAATCACATAGGCTGTGTCTGCACTAGCCCCAAACTTCGAAATGGCCATTCAAATGGCCATTTTGAAGTTTACTAATGAAGCGCTGAAATACACATTCAGCACCTCGTTAGCATGCGGGTGGCCACGGCACTTCGAAATTGACACGGCTCGCCGCCACGCAGCTTGTCCACACGGGGCTCCTTTTCGAAAGGACCCCGTCTACTTCGAAGTCCCCTTATTCCTATGAGCAGATGGGAATAAGGGGACTTCGAAGTAGGCAGGGTCCTTTCAAAAAGGAGCCCGCCTGGACGAGCCGCGTCAATTTCGAAGTGCCACGGCCGCCCGCATGCTAACGAGGCGCTGAATATGTATTTCAGCGCTTCATTAGTAAACTCTGAAATGGCCATTTAAATGGCCATTTCGAAGTTTGGGGCTAGCGTAGACATGGCCATATACTGTAAAAGCCAGTACAAACTGTAGCAGCCTAACACATATCACCCCGTGCTTTTCTTTCTTCACTAGTTCCCTGATTAAGTTGAATACTGAGTCTCTGTCCTAATAGTCAAAGACCTGGACCATAATTTCCCCTAGCAGCTACATTCTACTGGAATCCTGAAATGGCTGTTCAACAGTGGAGATGACATAGATGTGGACAAAGCATTCAGAGGAGCTTGACTTAGAGCAGTGGTTCTCAACAAGGGCTAAGCAGAGGTCTTCTAGGATATAGAAACACATCTAAATGTTTGCCAAGTTTTAGAATAGGCTACATAGAAAACACTAGCGAAGTCAGTACAAAATTAAAATTTCACACCATTACTTGTTTATATTGCTCTATATATTATAAACAATATTTAATTTATATTCCAGTTGATTTATAATTATGGGGTAAAAATGAGAAAATAAGCCATTTTTCCAGTAACAGCATGCTATGACACTTTCGTATTTTTATATCTCATTTTGTAAGCAAGAAATTTTTAACTGAGGTGAAACTTGGAATACACAAGACAAATCAACTTTCTGAAAGAATGTAGTAGTCTGAAAAGATTGAGAGCCACTGACCTAGACAATGGAACTCATTCTCACGGGGCAATTAGGGCCACAACATCACTGACATCAGAACTAGATACAAAACTCATCTCTTTCACTAGATTTTTCTCAGCAAGTTCTTGCTCACTTCATGGCCAATCACAAACTACTAATCCAGTTATTCACATAATAAATATGACAGTCAGATACATGGCAACCTTTTCTAGTCCATCCTGCTTATGTGTCTCCACTCTAAGCTGGATGCACTAAGGCAAAACTGTGATCATCCAGAGCTCAAGGTAAAACTCAAGAGAATTCTTCCACAATTCCATGTCTCCATGGTGTGGCAGCAGATTTCAGTCTCATGAATGAACAGTGCATTCCTCTAGTTGGAGCATTTCTTTAACGTTGTCTTCCGACTCAAACACAAGTATTCAAGTACTCTGACTCATGTACTCTCTGGTCTCATTTCAAAATTTTCTTTGCATCAATAAAGTCCAGAAAAATATAAATTAAACTTGAGATGCTTATCTCAGTATGTGCCTTCAGGGCTGGTGACACATGCTTGGAACTCCAACTTAATCTGTGGTCTGGAGGGACCACTTCAGAAATTATGAAAAAAATTACAAAAATAAAAGTGTACTTTTTTCTGACTCATACTCTCTCTCTCTCTCTCTCACACACACACACACACACACCAAACCACAAACATGCCTTTTATTGCACCAACAAACGTACCTTTTATTGCACCCACAATATTTTGGTCTAGTCCTTTTCGGTTGTCATTGAGTCCTCTTTTCCTCTTGCCATTGGGTAAAGAGTTAGCCAAAGTCTTGTCATCAAAAAATGCACACACCAGCTTTCTAAACAGCAGGCTTCCTGAGCGTGTATAGTTTGACAATATAGAGTCCAGCTGAGACTTGGGCATAAAGACATCAAAGCCTTCAGCAAGTTGCACTTCTGGCTATCAAAGGAACACAAATATTTTAGTTGAAATAGTGTTCATACACACATTTCTTACACACATATACAGCAAGACTTTATTGTCACTCCACAGATGTGACCACTTCAGTTTTTTCATGGGTCACCATAACATTTTATTTTACTTAAACAAAAGTAATCAATGACTGAGCACATTGAAAGGCAAGTCACATAATTATACATACTGTCAGCCTTATGTACCACTTGCAGCTACTCCATACTAATTATGCTGCTACTTTGCACAAAACAAAAACACAAAGGGTGATGATACCTTGCTATACTATGGCTGCTTCTATACTTGCCCCTTTCCTTTGGCGGTGGCATGGTAATGAGGCAATTCGACGCAGGCTAATGAGGCACTAACATGCATTTTCAGCACCTCATCAACATAATTGCAGTGGCGAGAATTTCAAAGTGCAGACTTCGAATTGCAGATTGACAGTGTAGATGCGAGCAGCTTCGAAACAAGCGCCCCACTTTGACATTCCCTTACTCCCACAAAACTAGATCAGAGTAAGGGAATGTTGAAGTGGGGTGCTTATTTTGAAGCTGCCTGCATCTACATTGTCAATCTGCAATTCAAAATCTGCACTTCGAAATTCACATGGCCGCCATTATGCAAATGAGGTGCAGAATATGCACGTTAGTGCCTCATTAGCCTGCTTTGAATTGCCTCATTACCACACTACCTCTGACAGGAGAGGGCAAGTGTAGAAGCAGCCTGTATCTAATTACAGGTAGGGCCCAGAAGGTCACCACCAGAACATCGTCATTTAGACAAGGTCAAATAGCCTTTTAGAAAAGAGTTCCTACGACCCTTTACTGGATGTGATTCATTCCTCTAGGCACAGGGAGTATAATATTCATCTTTCTGCGTTAATGGAGCACAACATCAATGGGGCACTGCAGAAGGGATATGCCCCCAAAGAGGGCAGATTGTTATATGGCAACCATCTTCCCGCAGAGTACTGGCTTTAAATTCCAGTCAAAGTTACACATGAAGTCAAGCCAGTGGGACCTAACCAGGGTGGATTGATTTAATCAAGGTAATTTAAATCACCAGAAAAAAAAATCCTTGATTTAAATAACATTTCCCACTGATGCTTCTCCACATCTCTTAACCAATGGTGCACATTTGATCATTACAGTTAATTTGCAACTTACTACACCATTTTACAACATCTAAGAGGGTATATTTTGTATAATTTTTAGATAAGTTTATTTTTATTAATTTAGGTAATAGTACATAATACTCATTACCTGTCTCAAGCTTCAGATATCAGCATTACATTAGGAATGGTAAGAACTAAATCACACACACAAACACATCAGAACCTGAACTAATCCTTAAATGCTACATAAATGTTTCACATTTGCAACTGCAGCAGTCTCTTGAGCTGCTGGTTGTCCTTAAATTCTTTTTTTAATTTTCAAATTTTATCAACTCAAATAAACAAATTCTCAGGACGTTAAATGTACAATGTCCTTAAAACTTTTACAACTATCGCTCATCTTTACAACTCTCACTATCATTTTGATTCAGAGATTGAAATAGAAGTATGAGTATTCCTGTTTTTTCAACTCCCAGTTGATTTCTTAGCTTTAACTGAATAATACCAAACAATGAAAATATTCTCTCTGTTCCTGCAGAGGAAACCAGTGTTGTGAAAAGTTGGCTTAGCAAATGAAGGAATTCATTTCAAGGTGCTTGGCTGCGCCCCAGCAGGTATTGGGCAACTGCAGCTCTCCCTGACTGAAAAACAGAAGACACTCCTCTCATTCTCCTTGCACACCAGACCCAGAGCCTACACAGGCCATGGCTAATAAATCTGGTGATCCCCCTCTAGGCTCTGGGGTGGGGCCAAAAATGAGGGGTTCAGTATGCGAGGGGGCTGCCAGAAAGCAGGCTTAGAGTGTGGGGTTTGGATGGGAGGAAGGGTGCAGAAGCAGGCTAGGGGTTGAGGGGCCTGGGAGAGTAGTAGTTGCAGGAGCAGGCTGGGTGATCTGGGTTGGAGTAGGGTGCAGGAGCACTCTGAAGATGCAGAGTCTGGATGATGAGGGGAGTCGGCTTACCTGGCAGAGATCGCTGGGGGCACACATGACTCCATATCCCCTGCAGTTCCCAGGCACTCCCCCACATCCCACCATTGCTCCTATTGGCTGCAATTCTGGTCAATCAGAGTGGCAGGGGAAAAGCCTCCAGATGGCACTTCTCAGTGGGGGGATGGGGAGCAGCAGCAGTAGCAGCACATGGAGCCACTTCTTCCCCCCACAAAGAAGAGCCTGTGGATGGGATCCAGCCCTGGCCAAATGCTGGGTGGAGGGGAACCCAAGCCTTGGGGGACAGATCCTGGCAAGCTACGGGCTGGATCCAGAAAACTGGCCATTGGTTCCCCACCTCCGCTTCAGTCTTCTGTGAAACAGAAATTGAAAGCACAGAACTTTGAAGCAGCAAGAGCTGGTAGTTAGGCTCGATAGACTAGAGCCGCTAATTCATTTTTATGGGACTGTAAGTGTAGGAGTAGCATGTTTGTGATGAATTTAATTATAACTTATTTTTGAACAATAAATATAGTAATTTAAAATTTTTAAAAAAATCACTGATTTTTATCCACCCTGGACCTATGTGCAAGGACAACTCAGGTGTTTTAAAACTGGCAGAAACAGAATAAACGATTGCTCCCAAATCCTGTGTTGACTTGCCAATCACCCTCTTTTCTGTTATCATGTACGAGTGCACCTCGAGAACAGCATGACACTAAATTGATATCTTACTATAGAAAAATAAATTGTGGCAAATCATAGAACTACCTACCACTGGCGGAAGGGGAGAAATCTCACTGCCTCACATTTCCAATACAGCTAGACCCTCATTAAGCACTCTTAGGTCCAACATTTTCCAAAGGTATTTGAGAGGATCCCCATCCCCACAATACATATTGGGCACGAACAATGCATATTTTATGAAATTTCACATTTTTGGCATGTTTGCTCAAGCAACATTTTCATTTTGCATTGTTAATGCAAACATCCACCTGCAAATACTGGTAAGTGCATTGTCAAAGATGCTTAAAGTTACAGTGGCAAAGTCCATCCTAAATAACCTCTTGCAACCTCATTGAGCCTAAAGGAGACGAAACAGCTGTAAATCTGGGTAGGCTTTTCATAGAATCATAGAATACTAGAACAAAAAGGAACCTTGAGAGGTCATCGAGTCCAGTCCCTGCGCTCATGGCAGGACCAAATACTCAAGACCATCCCTGACAGGTGTTTGTCTAACCTGCTCTCAAATATTTCCAACGATGGAGATTTCACAACCTCCTTAGGCAATTTATTCCAATGCTTGTCCATCCTGACAGAAAGTTTTTTCCTAACCTCCAACCTAAACCTCCCTTGCTGCAATTTAAGCCTATTGTTTCTCGTCATATTCTCAGAAGGAGAAAGAAATGTATCTCCCTCCTCCTTGTAACAACCTTTTAGATACTTGAAAGTTATGTCCCCTCTCATTCTTCTCTTTTCTAGACAAAACAAAATCAATTATTTCAATCTTCCTGCACAGCTCTTGTTTTCTAAACCTTTATTCATTTGTGTTGGTCTTCTCTGGACTGTCTCAATTTCTCCACATCTTTCCTGAAACATGGTGCCCAGTACACAAGATTCCAGTTGGTGCCTAATCAGCACAGAGTGTAAGAATTACTTCTCATATCTTGTTTACACAACTCCTGTTAATACTTCCCCAAAAGATTTTTTTTTGTTTTTTGTAGCAGTGTCACACTATTGAGTCACTTTGAGATTGTGGTCCACTATGACCCCTAGATCCTCTCCACAGAGCTCCTTCTTAGACAATTATTTCCCAGTTTGTATGTGTGAGCCTGATCGTTGCTTCCTAAGTGGAGTACTTTGCATTTGTCCTCATTGAGTTTCATGGTATTTACCTCAGACCATTTCTCCAGCTCATTTTGCCCAGCTCATTTGAATTTTAATCACATCCTCCAAAACACTTGCAATAGCTCCCAGTTTGGTATTATCCAGAAACTTTATAAGCGTACTTTCTATGGCATCATCTAAATAAAGGGTCAGCAACCGCAATATGGATGTCAAGAGTGGCACATAAGCTGATTTTCATCGGCACACGAGGTGGAAGCTCAGCCCCTCCCCTCTTCCTCTATGCAACCAGGAGCTTGCTCAAAGCCATGCTGTCTGTGGCTTAACAAAAGATCAGCTAGTGCTACCAAACACTACCTAAACAGTACAGCTCTGCATCTTAATTTATTTATTAATGAAGCTGTTGTAAGTAGGACTATTAGTGACTTTAAAAAGTATCACCAGCATTCCAACCACACATATAAGTCAAAAGGTCAAATTTTGGCACTTTGCTTCAGAAAGATTGCTGACCTCTGATCTAAATAGTTGATGGTGTTGAACAAAACTGATCCCAAAATTGATCCCTGTAGAACCTCACTTATTATGCCTTTCTAGTATGACTACCAACCACTGATTACTACTCTCTGGGAGTGATTATCCAACCAGTTACGCACCCACCTTATAGTAGCCCTAGCTTATTTTTGAGAAAGTCATGTCAGACAGTATCAAATGCTTTACTAAAATGTAGGTATACCACATCTACTGCTTCTCCCTTATCCATAAAGCTTGTTATTCTATCAAAGAAAGGTATCAGGTTGGTTTGACATATTTGTTCTTTACAAATCAATGCTGACTGTTACTTATCACCTTATGTTCCAGATGTTGGCAAATGGATTCCTTAATTATTTGTTGCAATATCTTTCATGATACAGAAGTTAAACTGACTGAGCTGTAGTTTCCTGGACAGTCCTTATTTTCCTTTTTATAGATGGGCACTGATTTGCCCTTTTCCTGTCTTCTGAAATCTCTCTCATTTTCCATGACTTTTCAAAGATGACAGCTAATGGCTCACATATCTCCTCTTTCAGCTTCTTGAGTATTCCAGGATTCAATTCATCAGGTGCTGCTGACTTGCTTTTCTAAGTAATCTTTAATTTATTCTCTTCCTATTTTAACTTCTGTACTTGCCTCATTTTCTCCAGCATTTGATATGTTAAGTATCCAATCACTAACTTTACTGGTGAAAACCAAAACAAAGTTGTTGTTAAGTACCTCTGTCACTTCACATTTTGTTATTGTTTTTCCCTCTTCATTGAGTGTCTTTTGTTTTCCTCTTGCTTATAATACATTTGTAGAAGGCTTTCTTGTTATCCTTTATGGTTCTAGCCAGCTTGATCATGTTTTGTGCCTTCACCCTTATAATTCTGGCCTACATACTTCTGCTATTTGTTCATAGTAATCCTTTGTTATTTGATTTATTTTCCACTTTTTGTAAGACTCTTTTTTGATTTTTAGATCATTCAAGATCTCCTGGTTAAGCCAGGGTGGTCTCCTGCTGTATCTCCTATATTTTCTATGTAGGAGAAAAGGTGCCATGCAACTCTTCTGCTGTGGATTTTCTGAACAGTACCAGGAACCCAATTCTATATACTGCAAGCAGAATATTTTCTAAATCAGTGTTACCATTAGGTGTACACATATCCTGAAAAAGATGCAAGTAAAAGCAGCAATCATGCTGCTTTTGAAGCTGGGATCAAAGTTCTTAAAATGTATAATTAAAAGTTTAGCACAGAAGTTTTACAGTTTAATCCTGATGACAGTGGCATGTTGCATTATCAACTTTTAAAATGCTGAATTCACCAAAGTGGCCACATTTGACAGCAAAGACTTGCTACAGTTTAAAAAAAATAGTGGGCAGAGTTTTACAATCCAGACAAATCACAGGACATATTAACCAAAACATACTTACGCAGCTGGTAGGGTGTACATGACAGATCATGGGTATCAGATATTACTTTGCTAGACCGGGTTTTAAACCTTGGCCATGTATACAAATACAGAGCATCTGATAAAGATGCTTTCTGCTGATGGGAAAGAGCTCTCCTGTCAGCATAAAAAACCTGTTTCCACAAATGATTGAAGCTACATGAGAAGTAGACAACAGCAGGCACATCTACACTACTGCTTATACTGGCAACACATATGTTGCTCAGTTGTATGAAAAATAACATACCACTGATCAACTTAAGTTACACTGGCATAAGTGGTAGCGTACACAGTGGTAGAGCAGCTACACAAGAGCTCTTAGAGCAGTGCATCTGCATTGGTACAGCTGTGTGGCTGTAAGTTCTCTAGTGCAGACATGACCTTACATTTCTAAGGCTATATGTCCACATGACAAGCTTTTGGCAACACAACTGTACTGATACAACTGTGCTGCCATAAGAGCTCTCCTGTTGCCATGTTATGCTGATAGGAAAGAACTCTGCCGCTGACGTAATAAAAACAGCTCACCAAACAGTGGTAGCTGTGTCAGTGGCAGAGCATCTCTTGATGATATAGCACTGTGCATACCAGCACTTATGCAAGAAAAACTTATGTCACTCAGATGGGAGATTTTTTTCCCCCATGAGCTACGAAAGTTTAGCTGATGTAAGTGCTAGCACAGACATGGCCTAACAAGATCCCTGTGATGCAAGGAGGAAGCATCATAAACAAATCTCATAATATTACTGTGAATCACCTGTGAAACCCACCTGTGACTTTTCAGACATAACCCATCTGATCATTAAACAAAGCCAATCAACCACCCCTATTGTCACAAGTGGGTTTCCCAGGTGGTTCACAGTAGTATTATAAGATTTGTTTATGATGTTTCACGGGTGGGTGGGGCATAGTGGTCAGAATCAATGTTATGCTAGTTTAGGCTTTTTAAAAATAAATTAATTTATATCTCAGCCACATAAATTGATAGTAAAATGCTGATTTACACGTGTTTTCCTTTAATAGCAAATTATCTTCAATCAAAGGCAATCAGTAACTGAGCTTTCGTGTACAACTTTGAATGTGATTTATTAAATGAAATAGCTCGTTAGCAATAATAAAAAGGAGGGCAAAAAGAACCAGTTAGTAACTATTCATGTACAGTGTAACATAAATAAGAGTGAAACAAAGACAAGAAAATTTAACTGTAAATATATGATCACTACATTTTAAAAAGGCTAATCTGGTTCACGGGCCAGATTCTGAGCTCCGATCCACTGATGTGACTCCAGGGTAACGCTACTGAAACTATAACCCTTCTTTCAGCATAGTTACCCTGGATTACTGACATGGAATGTGGGTCACTTTTTAGTCAAAGATGTAGTGAAAATAATATTGGCCTTGGCTAGTAATTGTATAAATCAATAAATACAAAGGGCAATTTATACAGTTTTCCAATGAGTGCATACTGTACTATCAAAACCGCCATTCAGCTTTCCTAGGGGCTCAGACATGATGCTTGTGAGTACCACAGAAATGCCTATAAATAGACAGAAGGAAGAGACAAAAGTGCTCATACATTCTTTTTGAAAAGTGATATTTAATCCATTCAAAATGGATTTTATTTTCACTGGTAAATATACCCATACCCAAACCTCCTCTTTCTTCTTTTTGAAACAAAATCCATGTGGTTTAAATAGTCATAAAAAATATTGCTTATTTTCAGTACTGTCCTAAGCTGCACTGGTGGTAGGGGGGATTCAGATGCTGGAAACACACTGAACCAACAAGTGCGGCAAATAGCATACATTAGTACCAAAACAAGGGGAGCAATATGAGGCCCAATTTTTAAGCCAAGCTTCTATTTCCAGGTGCAAAACTGCCATCTACAACAGTGGTATCAAAATGGGATCTGATGGTATTCCAGGGGTCCGTGACTCATGTCTGGGACCACTGGCTCTGTTGATCACTTCCTTCCCCATCCCTCCCAGTGCATCCTGAATGCTGTGTGGTGGCTATTCAGGGGCCTGCAGGAAGTGCTGGGAGGGAGGGGAGGAGTAGCGACGGGTAGTGTTAAGGGGAAGGGGTGAAAAGAGGCACAGAAGAGGAGGGGCAGGAGTGGAGCTGGCGTATGAAGGGGTGGAGGATGGGGCCTTGGGGAAAGGGGTGAAGTTGGGGTGGGGCCTGCAGCTAAGCAGGGGTGGAGCACCATGGGAAAAATCAGAAACTGATGTGGGGGGGGGGGTTAGTGAAAAATTTTAAATCAAAACAGGGGTTCTTGTGTTGCTAAAGTGTGAGAACTGCTCATCTGCAAGGACTTATACCTGGAAGGAATCACCACAGAACTAGCGTGAATAAAATGAAACCACAAAACTGGGGGTACATGAACAAACTGCCTGAAAAATTGAAAATCTAACCTAAAGATCAAGCTACTAGCATCAAATTCTTAGATATGTAAATTGTACATGTGAGGCAGAAGTTACCCAATATCCAGTATCACTTCAAACATTCCTACCCCCAGTAGAACAGAAGAACCTTTGAAAAGCATTAAACCAGTTACTATATATCATTACATGGACTCCTTTGCATGACACTAATCTAATTAGTGGTGTAGCTTGCATCTATATAACTGAATTATCATGACTGCTCTTTTTTATTATTAGTTTGCGCTTCCAGAAAGGTATAACATTATCTATGGGATTCTTTTCATTTACACTCATTGATACAAAATTTAATTATGTTCTTCTAGCTTACTGTACTTAGGAAAGTGGAAACTGCCTTCTCAAAATTAAAAATATATTAAAGAAATTAATGATCAGCTTATTCATCAGTGAACTTTTCAGACATAACCCATCTGATCATTAAACAAAGCCAGTCAACCACCCCTATAGTCACCACATAGACACTTCATTAATCAAGCTACACACATTATCTGAAGTCAGAAGACAATGCCATCTGTAACCTTCCCATGCCCCATTCACATATTCTAATAGCTGCTAATTCTAATCCTGAAACTGGATCTGGCTGGGTAGCCTCTAACACTCATACAGAGCCTCGCTCACTTTATCTGGATACAACAGGGAGGAAAGTTAAATATTCCAATCTTACATACATACATAAACTTTATTCATCTGAGCAGCCCTACAGAAGCCAACAGTATTACTCACATGTGTAAAAATGTGAATAAATAAAAGTCTTCTCAGGATCAAGGCTTACATGTAGACCTAATAATCACATTAATCAAGAAAAGCAAGAGTTCTGAATTCCTTATATAGCTCCTTTCAAGGGCTTCCAAATTTACTTTGGCCCTGGTTAACATGGCAGATAGGACAGCAAGTTTATTTCGCAGGGTCAAGCAGACACCTTAATCCCTACAAAGCATTGTCAGAGTGGGTTCTATGGGGTCAGGGAAAGGGACAATAAGGCCTTGGAGGCAGCACTCCCCTTTCCTAATTCCAAAATAGCCTCAAGTAGATGTCACCATTGATCCCTGAACTACAGTGCTGCAAAGCTTTCTGGCATTCTATGCAACTGAAATATCAACTTACATCTGAGGAAGATGATTCAAGAATGATACCAAATCCTGAAACAGGGGTCTCCGGCTTTAGAACATGTTCAGCTGCTTGCAGGATCGGTCTTTCAGAGTTTACTGACAGCTTCTTTTCACTCTGTGTTGTGCTGGGTTTCTTATTCATAGTAATGGACTCAAGAGTTTTTTGGGGCATTTTTTTCTTTTTATTTCTCTTTCTTGATATTGTTGACTTCTGTGCACAGATCAGGGGAATCAGAGGCTGCTGTCTGTTCTGAGTGCCAACTGAAGGGAGAAAAAGCTGTGAATATATTTACAGAAACATGTACACCATTGCAGGTTAAACCAAGTTATTGACTGTACTTGTCTTAATTCTCTGGCTCAACAGTTCTATTTACAATACAGTTTGTGCATATGAAATATTTATATTTTCTCAAGTTTCTATAATTAATACTTAGTACTAAAAAAGGACTTGAACAGTTATTGTAATTGTGTAAAATTGTACGTCCTCTCCATTATCAAGGATCCTATGGTCTTTTAACATTTTACTAACATCAATAAGAAAAGTCCAGGTGCACTGGCAATCATGCTCTTTTCTGAAGGAAACTGACTCAAAGAGAACACTGAAACAACTATTTTTTACCAAGAATCAATAAAAATGTTGAACAGTTTAACTTCTATAACCTGGAAAACAATTATTTGGACTTCATAGAGTTGGTTTTTTTGAAGCCTAATGGCTCTTATTTCTCACATATGCTAATATATTATACTTGTATGACATTTTTCAGGGACATCTAAGTGCTTTGCAAATTAAGGCTCCTGCAATCAGATCCTTTTGGACTGACTCTGCAGATGTAAAGTTCTATCTGCATGGATCAGGACTAAATCAGAATCAAGTAGCGTAGAGCTTGTGTACACTTGAAACTCTGTGCCTTCGAATACACACTACCTACTCCAATGGGAGGGATTCTCCCATCTCATAGATTTTCAGGCCCTAAGGGACCATTGTGATAATCCAATAAGACCTCCTGCACATCGGAGGGCACAGAACCTCTTCTAATCTCTCCTGTAATAGATTTATAATTTCTTTCTGACTTTCTGAAGATTTCAAATAATTAAAGACTCAAAGTTACAGAGAATCCACTATTTACTATAGTTCGAATCAACAAGTGACTCCTGCAGCATGCTGCAGAGAAAGGTGAAAATGCCTCAGAGTTTTTGCCAATCTATCCTGAAGGAAAAATCCTTCCTGAGGCTAAATATGGCCATCAGTTAGACTCTGAGCACATGAGCAAGATTCCCCAGTCGGACAAACTGGATGGGAACTCACTGCAGTAACCCAGAGTCTCTCCAATCTAACGTTCTATCTTCAGCCAAATAGTTGTTACTTAGCTGCCGCAGATGGGCCATATGCCATTATGAGCAATCTCAACATACTATCTCTTCCACAGATTATCAAGCTCAGAGCAGAAAATTCACTCACTACTTTTTTTTTCCTGGACTCACTGCTCCCCTTGGAAGGCCATCCCAGAACTTCACTCCTCTGATGGTTAAAAAACACAGTCTAATTTCAAGCCTAAACTTGTTGACGATCGATTTATAGCCATTTGTTCTTGGACCAACATTGGCCCTTACTGGAAACAACTCCTCTCCCTCCTGGGTGCTTATCCCTTTGATTTCTTTATAGAGAATAATCATGTCTCATGTCAACCTGAGTAATCCACCTCCCTGACAGTCAGTAGCTACGTTGACAGAAGAATTCTTCCATCTATCCAGTACTGTCTATCCTGGGTGTCAGATTAGCTTAACCACCACAGTTAAAGATGTCAGTTTGTAACATTCCAGATCAACGTTGCTGGGTCAATGTAACTTTTTAATGTAGAACAGACCTTACTTTTTGTTCACGTGCTATTGAAAGCCTCATGGAAAATGTTACAGCTCCCAGTTAACAGCAAATTGTCATTCTCTGGTAGTTTCTTAATAAGAACCTCATTGCACAGTGGTTGCCACTTAATGGATTTGGAGAGATTTCTGGAAGGAACTACAAGGGCTGTAATTTGTACTTTGTCATTTTTAAACAGGAAGGTTCCTAACTACTAAAATAAATCATTATGTGTTCGTGTCCATGTTTATGTTTTAGGTGCTAATTTTTTTTTAAGTAACAAGAGTACTAATCAAGTTATTCCACTGCAAGTACTCATTACCACATGTCACAAACTATACATTAGTTCCAAAGCTTTTCATCAAAAGATCCATTATGCACCAATTTGCTTACATTAAAGATACACCGTATGGAAAGAGAAACACTCCTATGATCCTGGGATCCAGTTTTTATTGAAGAAGATCTAATCCTGTATTTTTAGCCACAAGTCATCCTTAATTTTGCAAATAATCAAACTGATGTCAATGCAACTACTTCTGTAAAGGATTTCTCATCTGTGCAAAGGTTGAGGATCCTCACACTTCTTTGAAACTCCAGTGTCTTTATTCAAACTCCCCAACATTACAGTACTTGTCTCATCTATCATTAGATCATATTAATATTCTTTCAAGTAAGATACTGTATGTATGCAATCACTTTTAGTCCTTTCAACTTCTACTGTATTTCAATTAATAGAATTTTCCCTCCAATTCCATGGGCTGTTTTAGTTCAGATGACTGCACCAGTGTTGCCCACTCATAGTTAATCCAGATCACTCACTTTCTCATTTCTGCCTTCCCAGAGGTCATCTCTCTCAGGCAAAGACATGCATTTCTGCCTTTCTTGAAAGGGGTATTCCCAGATTGCACAGATGCCTGCCTGCATTGTGAATTAGCCTATATAACAGATGACCTAAAAAGACCTCTTTTGTCTATTCCTCAAAGACTATCAACAGCATAAATTCCTCAGAGATGATGAATCCGTTTAAATCCCTTCTCCCTATCAGGCACAGTGAGTAACTGAATCAGGGTCTCCCACACTCTAGGTGAATACCCCAACCACAATATACAAGGGAGCAGCTGTTCCACCTCCTTTCCTCTCTCCTTCCCAGGCCATGGTATGTGGTGTTAGATGTCTGCCTAACATTCTCATAAGAAATGATGTGGGTTGCCTAAGAGGGCTTCTCATTAGTGGGTTAAAAGAGACAGAAGCTTTTTTGCAGCCCAGATTTAGGCTCCATCACTGTGAGAGACAGGGTTTAGGATACATCCCTCTGGTTAGCATCTCCCCACTTAACATGCTGGCTTCTGTGTACTACTGTCTAAGGTGCTTATATCTCCCATTTGTTGAAAGAGAGCCTAGATGCCTAATTCAGGTTTTGCAGATCTCGTTGTTCCAGTGATTTTCTAGTGCTCTGAAACGTAAGCATTTCAATATTTAGTGTACCAATATCTAAGCCTGTTTGTGGATGCAGGGCTTAGATGCCTAAGTGCCTTTATGGGGTAAGTCACTTAGGCACTTTTGAGAAACTTACCCCGAGGAAGCAGGGAACCGAACCTAGGTCTCCTAAACTAGATTCCCTGACCACAGAACCATTCTTCTTAATGAAAGTACTCTAGAAATAGCCTGATGAAAGGTTTCAGATACAGACAAAATCAGTGTCAGAGCAAGATATCACAGTACCTGCTTGAATCTGCATTAATTTTCTCATGGTCTTCAGCTCTTGGAGAATGGCCTGCAAAGTTGGCTGGCAATTACAAGTACAACAGTTTGATCCAACTGATGAACTGATCCCTGGAATTTCTCCTGAAGAAGAAATGAAATAAACCAATGATACAATCAAAAGAGCTGGACAGGATTTTGAAGCTAGAAAGGTACACTTTCGTGATGTTGGACCCAAGGAAAGCACAGCTGGTAAGTACCAAAACATCCCTTTTTGAGAAAAGGCGGCCATTGGCTTTTATCCAGTTACCAGTCTACATGCTAACATACTCAAGGGATAGGATGCTTTTCTGATTGGTGACCACTGCACAAAAGCATGAACACAATGTACTCTCATAGCAGGGATGTCTATTGCCAGGCTAGCTCATCTCAGATCACAATAGCACCACATCGCATTATAAACACATTCACTTTACCATGCACAAAAAAATCCATTTCCTAGAACAGCCCAACAAAGAATGAGTACCTGTCTGTGTAAAAAAGTTCTATATTAAGCATTAAATAAGGGCCTAACAATTCTAAAACTGCTTGAATGCTACACATGTTGCTTTAGAACATGAATAATTCAGAATGAAAATCAGATCCTTTGGTCATAGAAATTACTGATAGGCACAAACCATCAGCAAGAAATCTGCTCCATAATCTGCTCCATACTGTCCATAGTTTGTTTCCTAAAGTATGTTTTCTGGTGCTGTGTCCCAGAAGACAGTGTTCCCACAAGTCCCCTTGGGAGATTATTCAACAATCCAATAGACTACTTTGTCCAAAGTTTCCTATTGATATTTCAATCTATTTTTTTTTTAAATTTCATTTATTTACCTTTAGTTCTAGCCTTGTAAAAATCTTAACTGCATCTGTCTCCAGACTGTTTAAATTGCAGCAAGGGAAGATTAGGTTAGACATTATGAAAATTGTCCTAACTGTCAGGGTGGTTAAGTAGTGGAATAAATTGCCTAGAGTGATTGTAGAATCTCCATCATTGGAGATATCTAAGAACAGGTTAGATAAATATCTAATAGGGATGATATAGATGGTTCTCAATCCTGAAGTGAGGGCAAGGGACTGGGCTTGATAATCTCTTGAGGTCCTTTCCAATTCAAGTATTCTATGTTTTCATCTTCACATATTTTCAGGTCTTGAAATGGGGTGGTTCCCACCAGCTCAGAGAGTTCCCACAAGTACCCCCTTCCCTCCCCGCTGAGAGCTGGTACTTTCCCTTTGCTAGCTAAATCTTGTGCTGCAGAATTAAAGTTTTTATTACAAAACAATTAAGCTTATAGCCTTTAAAGCTGCAAATAAAACCTTAAAACACAGAAAGTCAACTGCTGCAAAGATATCAGTCCAAACATATGACCACACAGAAACTGCCCCCATTCTTTCCAGTGGTCATTAACAGTGAACACTAATGATGATTATTTAAATTGATAAGTATTTTACTGTTTAGAAAAGCACTAGAAGGATGATCATATTATGAAGATCTGAACAACCTAATATGAGTCATCTCATTTTTGCGTCACAGGTGTGTGAACCTGGGATAGTACTATCATTTATATTTTCCTCCAACCTGATTAGTAGGGTTATCACATGCCCTTCAGGTATCAAGGATATGTCTACACTAGAGAGCTTACAGTGGCACAGCTGTATCAATGAAGCTGGGCTGCTGTAAAATCTCTCATGTAGCTGCTCTATGCAGATGGAAGAGACCTCTCCTGTTGACATAATTAAACCAGCCAAAAAGAGCAGCAGTAGCTATGTGGGTGAGATGTGGTCTGCCTGCCTGCTTAGTGCTGTCCACACTGGCACTTAGGTCAATGTAATTTGTGTTGCTCAGTGGAGTTTAGCTGAATGGTAGCGCACATAAGTAATTAACTCGTTTAATCTCTCAGAAATCCCTCCAGCCTCAATCACTTTTGTTGTTGTTCTCCGAAATCCTACTTGTTTGTTAATAACCTTCTAGTTTCAGTTTGAACCCCCTGGATCAGCTCTTCAGCTAGTGTAAACTGGCATAGCTCCATTTGCTTCCATGAAGCCATGCTAATTTACAGTGAGTGAGGACCTTCCGCATTTCTCCTAATCCCTGGAAAACCATTCCAGATACGATCTGCCAAATTTCACCCCTCTCCTCCTTCAAGTGTCTCCTATGACTGTCTTCTTCCAAAAGTCATATAAACTTTAGTGCTTCCCATGAAGGATTCTTGGCAAAACTGAATAACTGAATCTCCCACCATCCCACAAAAAAAATCACAATGAAGACTGGCTATCAAAGATTACTGGAAAATGTAATTCTTCAATCACAATGTTTTGTGTGGCATCCCAAACAGTAGACTGAAGGAAAAATAAGTGGTAGTAATTCTCCCAAGACCCATCTATTTGTGGTACCAGAGTGAGATATCACTCACATCCTTCATCTCCTTTCTTACATATTTTAACTTCCATCAGCAAAGTCAGAATTTTACCATTTACAGTTCTCTCCCTGGGAACCTCTTATTAACACCACATTGAAATTAATGGGGCACTTCACTTTTGAAACCTGCTGTTTCATGCTTTCTGTAAATTTAGCAAACAACTGCACCAGTTACACGTGAGTCACATTTAATGGGTTTGTTTGCAATCATTAAGGTAGCAACTTGGTTTTGTTTTGCTTTTTTCATTTAGAAAATTCCAAAGACTACGTAGACAGTCCCTATGAAATATATATATAAATCAAAATACAGGGGCAGACCTGGTATAAACCCACTAAGTCTGACACCTTCCCATATCCTTCCTTTGTACATTGCCTATTGATACTTAGGCCTGGTCTTCATTATGCCATTAAGCTGATGTAAACTGCCTTGCATTGATGTAGCTGTGGAAGTGTCTTCACTTAAATTTGGCTCTTTAATGCCTCTCTATACCTATTTAGTAACACCATCTCCCTGAGTGGCACAGTGGCAAACTCAACGTAATTAAGTCACTGCAGTGTCGGACTGTGCTACTTACACTGACTGGCTTTGAAGAACTTTCTCACAATGTTCCACACAGGCAATAAAATTAATATAAGACACACACCACCAACACAAGAAACTAACTAATAACTGAGGTGGCTGTATGCTGATATAAAGTTGGCCAAATTTTGTAGTGTAGACGTGGTCTTAGGGTTCTTTGAGGACAGTAACAGGGTTCCATCTTCCCAGTTGTTCACAAAGTGCTTAGCACAGTGTTAGAGCTACTAAAACAACAAACAAGGAAGATTTTTATTTGTGGTATTGTGGCAGATCACTCAGAGTATGTCTACACTTCTAACTACAGTGGCACAACCACTGTAGCTCTTCAGAGCTTGCTTACATTTGAAATGCTACAGCTGCACTGTTGAACCACAGTAGCTGAGCTTCAGTGTAGATGCTACCTATAACAAAAGGAGGGGGTCTCCCATCAGCATAGGTAATCCACTTGCCCGAAAGACAGTAGCTACACTGACAGAAGAATTCTTCTGTCAACCTAGCATGGTCTGCAGGGGGATGAGGTAAATGTAGCTATGTCTCTCAGGGATGTGAATTTTCCACACCCCTGAGATGCCTAACTTTGCCTATATAAGTTCCCAGAGTAGATCATCCCGCTAAGTCCTTGAAGAGACTTCCACCACCACCCTTCACTGGTCCTCTATCTTAGATAACAGTAATAGATAAGATTCAAGGCAACTTCCAAATGTGCACGCGCTGGGCATAAAAATCCAGCAGCAACATCACAGCTCCTTGCTACCTCTAGCAAGGTAAACAGCTGTACCGGGTGTCCACGAAAAGTGAGTCAGTTATATTATCAAAAATTAAAATAACAAAAAAATCCCAATCACCCTCCCTCTGGACTTCTCCAGGGCATTCCGTCTATTCTAATTCTTTGAACAATAAGCTCCTTTGCATAGGCTGTTTTATTTTCTCGCTTGTACAGCATCCAGCATATTGTAGGGGCTTAACAAATAATAAATAATATTGGAAAGAGGAGATATTTTCAGATTCACACATTAGTCTCCAGGATGCAGAAACTCTGACTAAGCAAATACTGATGGTAAATACTTGTTCATCTTTCCTGTTACAAATATAATGCATTCCTAATGAAGGCACAGGGGTCCCTCACTAAAAACCAAAGGGGTCTGTTTTCCCACTGAGGCATGTGGGATTTACATTATAATTCCCATTAGCATTGTTAGAAATTACCCATGTAAATCTACAGTATGTATTGTAAATGGGAAAAGAGACCACCAGTATTTCAAATCAAAGCAGAGTTCTGCCAATTTCATACATATTCATGAAGAGTTTTTATTTTTCTTCCATCATCTCTCTTCCAATAAGTTTCAACAGAGGAATAAGAAACATCTTGTAGAATAGTCTCAGTCATTGTTCCAATCACTACCTTTATCATTTTTAGAGAACAAAAGCAACTCTTTTTTACTTGTTACAAATCAATTTTTAATTTTAAAAAGAGAGTAGACTTTTTATTTTTATGGAGAAGTCTTTATAGAGCTAACTCCCACCATTCTGGAGGCAAGCCAGCATGTGAATTTGATGCTGGCTTGTATGACAGAGACGGCACAAATACATCACTTGATGACACCCTCTGCATTATCAACAAGTATCCCAGGATGGTTCTCCCTAGAAATGGATCCAGTGACAGTAAATCATGTTAGTGTAACATTACTACACTAACAAATTTATTCTTGAAAAGCATTTTAGTACAATTTATCAAAAACAATTTGAGTGTAACCAAAAAGCAATTAAAATGGCACATTGCCTCTAACAAATCAGAAAGAGGAAAAACAAAAAGTCTCAAAAAATAATTTTGGCCCAGACTCTGTAACCATTTTACTTAAATGCATGAGCAGTTGCAGGACTGGCATGGTAAGCCAGATCTCAGTGCCCAGACAGAGCTCCACCAAAACCAATGGGGCACTAAATGAGCACAGGAATTTGCCCATCCTGGTCAATTTACAAGATTAGTGTCTTAAGGCCCGATTTAGGCAAAGCTCCCACTGGCGTCAGTGGTGCAGGATCAGGTCCCTACTTTGTATTTATGTTCTTGAAATTTCTTTCCTTTGGTTTTAAAAATCCCTGCACCCTCTTCAACTTCTTCTTCCACCCCCTTTGTAGTCCTGGGCTAGCTAGTTCTCCCATTCCTCAGAGCAAAGTCAGATTAAGATAAGGGCTGCAGACTACTAGTTCAAATATCCCTTCCCAAACAAATGCTTACACTTGATAAAATCACTTTTCTGGGAACCCAACTCTAACTGAAAAGCCAAATAAAATCTATGGTAAAGTTCTTTCATTTTTTAATTTACCATGCATCAACTAGTAAAGTAACACAGAATATTTAAAAGAAATATTGATCAGTTTCTGATAGCTACAAAACTCCTAAAGAATTATGGTGTGAAAAGAATTCTTTCCCATCTAAACCACTGACATCTATTGAAAGTGCAGCAGCCAAATTCCCTACCCCCTACCCTGTTATTCCCATCACCTTGCCTTTTTCCACCTCCTCTAGAAGGGTGGGGGGCTGTTGCACTAGTGTTTGAGAGAAGGCACAGGCAGAAAGAATGGAGCTGGGGGATGGCCTCCCCAAAGGGGAAGTCCACCTGTCACACCTGCCCGACCAATTTAAAAGGGCCTGGGGTCCTGGGTACTTGCCCCTTTTGTACCCCATCCATCAGTGGGCCAGGCTGAGCCTCCTCCCACAACTCCAAACCCCTAGGCCCCAGCCTTGAGCCCTTTCCCTCTGCATTCCAAACCCTTCATCCCAGGCTCTACCTCAGAACATGCACTCCTAGCTGGAGCACTCTCACCCCATCTCACACCTCAGCCTTCTGGCCCAGCCTTGAGCACTCCCCTCCCACATTTTGAACCCATGAGTTTTGTTCTCACCCCATATCCTAGGGGGCCCGACAAAATCTAAGAGCCTTGGCCTCCAGAAGAGTTAATCCAGCCCTACTAGCCCTTCTCTATGATTCACCTTCCTTGTCCCCTTCTTCCTGTCTTTGCTCCCTCCTGAGCCATCCCTCACCCTTCTTGGGACTCCTCCAAACCTGTGATTCCCCATCTAACACCTGGCCTGGGACAAGCTGTCTTTTATCCCAGAGACTTGCCTGTGGGCCACCAACCTAAGTGCAACTGCCCAGCAGCTGTTTCCCCTTTCCCCCAAGTTGCTGCCCCTGCATCCCCTGCCATAGGGCCCTGCCCTCCCATTCCAAGCTTATTACCTGCCAACAGTGTGTTTGCTGGGGGGGGGGGGGGGAATAGTTGAGACTCAGCCTCCTCTGTCTTTCTCAAGCAGTGTGAGCAAAGAGTGCAGCAGCCTGACTCTGGCTTTTGACATCCTTGTCCCTCCTCCTCTCCCCATCACCCAGGGGCAACAGCTTGTTTAAACAATCTGTTTAAAAAGCCCACCTACCTCTCCAGCTGGCTCTTTAAACAGACTGCTCAACTGCTTAAAGCACTGTCTCTTTAAAATTCAGGTCCCTGCTTTGCAACATATGGGACAATTAGCCTGTTTTTTTTTTTAAATGACAGGACACCCTCCAGGGAGCTAAAAAAGGGGCAGTCCTGGCTAAAATGGGATGGATGGTCACCCTAAGCATGAACCATACCGCATCCACTATCTTTCAAAGTTATAACTGTATTTCATTTTGTTCGTGATGTATCACTTATCAGTCATTTAGTTATACTATAATTATCTGAACACAGGTAGATATTTAGTATAGTAAAAATGGTATTTGGAATATCTAATCTAGCTCATACCATTGGATCCTCCGGTTCTCGTTTGATTTTGGAAGGTTTTGGACCGAGTCCCATATTGCCCTGAAAAATGGCTAGTTTGAGGTGATACTTCATTCCATGCACCACTCTGAGATTGATGAAGGCTCGCCTGGGAGTCTCCTAAGGTGGTCAGGCGTTGGGTCCACGCTACATCTAAATCCTGGGGTTCTTCCTTCAGTTTTTCTCCTTCTTTGCCAACTCGCTGATAGATTCTTCCAGTGCTGTCATTCAGTAATCTTCTCATCCCTGTAATTTGTTTTTTAATTTCCCGGCTTTCATCTCCTAACGAAAACAGAGTCAGAGTTATCACTGTAAATTAGCAAAAACGGAAATCTGTAGATATTAGTGATTTTAGACACCAGTAAGCGTTTCTAGCTGCTGGGCTCCAAAACAATAAATAAATAAAAACCAAGCACATAACTGAGCTGTAGTTATCATATATTGTGCCATGCTTTAATACAGCAGTAGTCAGGATACCTATGGTTAAAAGAGTTTCTGAGATTGTCTTTCCTAATACTATTTCTAAAGCTCTTATCTATACACCAATTTTGCTGTTGCTTGGTTTGCTGAAGGAAACAACAATGGGTACAACTGTTTCAAATACACTATCCGTTTATGAGTCTATTCCTATTTGAACATTGGCATCAATGGGAGTTTCATATGAGTAAGGGGTGTAGGATCAAACTGTACAGAAAGAAGCCAGATACCTAAGGGACAGTCCCAACTCTCAATGAGCTCAACAACATACCTCCCATTGACTTTAATGGGAAAAGGATCGGTCCCTCGGTACACAAAAACAATGAGAAGTCCTGTGGCACCTTACAGACTAATAGATTTTTTGGAGCATAAGCTTTCACAGGCAAAGACCCACCTCATCAGATGCATCACTCTACAAGGTGCCACAGGACTGCTTGTTGTTTTTGCAGGTACAGATTAACACGGCTACCCCTCTGATCCCTGGTGCACAGAATCTTATAAGAATCAGATACATTAGATAAAAATTTAAACAAAGTTAATAACTGTAAAATTTTATATATCCAAACTTCTCAGTGCCTTAAAATACAGATATTAGGAAGAAAGAAAATAAGTGCAAGCAATATGTAACTGTTTCAAATAAATTCAGCACATTTAAATAATAATTACATACTTTAATGCTCTCAGCACCATTTAAGTATTAATTTTATGTATGAAACTAATGAGTGCACAATGAATATGTGTTTTGTGCAGATAGTAGCTATTTTGCTTATTAAAGTAGGCATTACATTTCATTAGTAATAAAGAAATATTCATAACTAATTCTAAAACTTCTATTTTTTTTTTACTGAGAATAAAAAAGAAAAATCAAGCACCATATGCAAGAAGAATAAAGAAGGTCAAGAAATTGATCAAATCAATCCTTCTCTTAGAATACATTGAAGACAGTGGTACTTGGAATCATCTGCTGTGTACAAAACAGGTTTAGGAAAGAAATGGAAAATGACTCCCATTCAGCTAAGGCACTTAAGCACAGGTGCAACTTCAGGAAAGTGACTGTCCAGTCTCATCAGATTCTATGTGACGATTCATGAAAATCAGGCTGTTGTAAAGTCACTTTAGACATCACAACAGCTAGGCAACAGAGAATACACCACACCATGCTGACCTACGTGGTCTTGTTGTTTCCTTGTACTCCCCCATCTGTATGTCTGCACACATCTGTCGTCTCTCACCTTGTAATTGACTGTAAGACCTTTGGGGCAAGGACTGTCTTTTTTTTTATGGCTGTACAACACCTAGGCTGTGTCTACACGGGCACAAATCCTCGAAATAGCCATGCTATGGCCATTTTGAAGATTACTAATGACCTCATTAGCATTAGGATGCTTGCAGCCACAGTGCTTCGAAAGTGCCGCTTTCAAATGCCCGAGGCTTGGTGTGGCTACATGGGGGTCCTTTTCAAAAGGACCCTGCACGTTTCAAAATCCCCTTATTCTGTTCAGCTGAGCAGAATAAGGGGATTTCGAAACGTGCGGGGTCCTTTAGAAAAGGACCCCCATGTAGCTACGCCTAGCCACGGGCGTTCGAAAGAGGCGCTTTTGAAGCACTGCAGCCGAAAGTGTCCTAATGCTAATGAGGCGCTGAATATTCAATTCAGCGCCTCATTAGTAATCTTTGAAATGGCCATTAGCATGGCTATTTCGAAGATTTGTGCCCATGAAGACACAGCCCTAGTGCAATAGAGTCCAGGCCACAACTGGGGCTCCTAGGTGATACAACAAAACAAATAATAATAGCTACATGCTTTAGTACTTCGCTGAACTGGACCCTATTTTTACAATATGGATCTGTAATTGCGCATTCTGCAATCCCAGGCTTATCTACACTACCACGGAAGATTGACCAGGTTAGCATCAAACTTCCACAGTTCGATTTTACCCGTCTAGTCAGGACGTGTGAAATCGAGCGCTCAGGGGTTGCAGTCAATTCCTGTACTTCTTGCGAGATGTGAGGAGTGAGGGAGGTCGAAGGGAGAAACTCTCCTGTTGACCTTTCCTGTATAGGCAGATAAATTAGCCAACTGCAAATATATTGATGTTAGCTATGCAATTGATGTAGCTAGAATTGTATATCTGCAGTCGATTTTCTTGGTCTAGCATAGAAATAGCAACACTGAGACCATGGGGTCAGCTATAATGAAAGAAAGGCTTTGGTGTTGAGTGGAGAAATAAACGTGAGGACAGCTGCAAAATCTGTCTCTACAGAATCAGTTCATCTACCATCTGACCTGGTTTCAATGTTCTCCATTGTAGAGCAGTGAGTAAAAGTGGCAAAATCTGACCCTATTTTAATACCTCACAACCATTTTTTCAAAGAAATGCTCATAATTCAGGTGTATTACAAACACACCTTTTATTATTCCATGATTAACTACATCTCCTTTATGCCAAAGCATAACTAAATTGTAATTTTCATGTGACCCAACTTCAAGGTATCTTCATAAAGCTCAGATACTACTTTTGCTGAGGAGGGGATACGCTCTTTAAAATAACATCAAGCTGTTTTCTTAATAATGAGAATTTGTGTGCAGAATTCACAAGACTGCTTTGAGAATCATCAAAATACTTGAAATTAAGAGAAGTACAAACTGAGTTCTCCCACTGACAAATGCTTGTGAAATTCCAGGTGCTAAATATTTAACTGTATTAAGTAACAACAGGGTATTTATAGCAACTTGGATTAATCAAACACCACTGATAATGTTGTGATTTAATGCTAAACCCTCACACTTCACCAGTATGTTGTTATTTTTCTTTATTGTAAGAGTCTCAGAGGAGTATCTGTGTTAGTCTGTGGCTTCACAAATAACAAGCAGTCATGTAGCACCTTAGAGACTATCAAATTTATTAGTTCACGAGCTTTCGTGGGTAAGATCCACTTCTTCAGATTATTCATATGAACCAGTCTCTGAACCAAAGGATGAATGAACATAAATATGACAGCAGGAATGGGAACACACACAAATCTGTGGGTGAACACTGATCTAACTGCACATTCAATAATGGATTTAAAACTATATATTCTTCGACAGAGACCTCAACTATCATTACAAGGGCAATTTCCCCACCTTTGATATTTCAAGGAATGGGACACGCCCTACTTAATTTGCTTCATCAACTTGTCCTACTAGTGCCAGTAACCCTTTTCTCTCCTGCCCCCTGCCCATCCCCACTTTCTTCCCCACCTCCTTCCCAGCTAAATAAACCCTGGATTCTATTTTTTCCTGTTCCATTCATCTGAAGAAGTGGGTCCCAGCCAGGAAAGCTCATGACTTAATATGTTAGTCTCTAAGGTGCTACATGATGGCTTATTATTTATTGTTACACTTTATCTGTATGTGGTATATTGTCTAAATGCTGATCACGGTTTACTTTTCATGTACATTAATTTTGTTGCCTTTCTTTATTATAATGGTATATAGAACTATGTAACTTTGTTACCCACAGTTGTGAAAAACCCTATATGATTATATTGTAGTAGCTAAGAAATGGTATGTGATCATGAAATTAAAATTTCTGTTGAAATACATATACATGCACAAGAAGGAAGAATTATCATTACACATTCATCCTTTGCTTTGGCATTTCCTAAGCACATAAAAAAACAAGTATCCTTAAAGTTCTCTCAGCATAACTTCTTAATTTAACTACCCTGTTTTTATTTTAAATAAAAAGGGGAAAATATTTAGAAAATTTAGTCAGTTTTACTTTTTACTTCACGTAGCTTCAAAATTTGCAGAATTACAAATGACTGCAACAAAGCATTCAAGTTCGTCCATTCAGAACATCACCAGAATGCTGCCTTTCTGGACAGAGGCCAGCAAAACTCAGTTGCCATATTTGAAGAATTTACATGGACCAATTCAAAGTGCTTCAGGGGACTAGGGAGTTTAAAGCACACGACTGTACACATGGGCATGCAAGTGCAGATCATTTGTCTTATGTACATTACTAACAAAACAGCCAAAACTCTCAGATTCAGGCTATGTGATTTATAATTGCTTGGTCAAAAGAAAGTCAGTTTCTCTTGGCACAAAAACATGCAATCCTCCTCTGCTAGGACTATTTCCATAAAAAACCACAACTTTCCACATGCAACTATTTCTACAGTAATCCTCTTCAGACCCCACTAAACTGTGGCTTTAGTATGACAGTCAGTCGGTAGAAAAGATGCAAAAGAGAACTGCCAAACTCACGCCTCCGCGCCCTGCGCACATTTCCCTAGACTAAGCAAGTACTTTGACAGAGAAAGCAGAGGCAGGAGGGGGGATCCTTTATACCAGATCATAGGTTTCCGAAAAACACTGGAAAGTTGCCCTGGCTGCTTTGTATATTTCTGGGATTAGCCATTTCACTTTATAGCTGCGTTATGCACATCTAGTACAGAAAACCCTTGAGTTACATAGGGTTGCTGCAATCCACTCCCCCCCCCCGCCCCCGTAACTCAAATTTTTGTGCAAGTCGGGGGGGGGGAGAGCCAGGAAACTGACTTCTGGCTCCCAGAGTGGTGGGGAACTGGGAACCAGGGGGCAGCCTGGTTCCCACCTCCCTGTCGCTTGTGGGACCCGGGAAACTGACCAGCTTACGGCTGATCAGTTTCCCAGTTCCTGCCAGCACAGGGCAGCTGGGAACCAGGCTGCCACTTGGATCACAGCTTCCGACCACCTATGGGACCCAGGAAACTTTTCCTGGTCAGTTTCCTGGCTACTTCTCCTGGACTTCCCCCAGTCAGGCTGACAGCTGTGCAGCTGGGGGAAGGCAGGGAGAAGGGGCTCTTAGTCTGCGGGCAGCTAGGCATTCTGACAGATGCAGAGCAGCTTCAAGTTGTGCTTAACTTGCATTAAAGCGAGTTACATGCAACTTAAACCCACATATTTTGAGGGTTTACTGTATAGCAATATTCCCTTGCTATACACTTTGCCCCTAATCCTCCAAGGACCGGGAACACTCAATCAGCTCACATGGAACTTCAGTGAAGTTTACAAAGGTCCACCTTTTACTGTGGGTGATTGGTATAAGATTTTTAAACCTTAATGAGATCAAAAACGTTTTCCCCTGGAGCACAGCTACTGTATGTTCATGCTACATAGCAACTATTAAACTACAGCTAGATGTTTCAGCTGGAGGGCTGTTCAATATATATCTAAATAAATATGGTCACATGATTTTTAAATAGAAAGTACACTTTAAATCCACTCCTCCAGATGAATGTTAGCAACCATTAGGAAAGAGACAGAGACTAAAACATAAAATATCATATCGTGCCACTATATAAATTCATGGCACACCTACACCTTGAATACTGTGTATGGGTCTGGTTGCCCTCACCCCAAAAAGAGACAATAGAACTGGAAAAAGTACAGAGAAAGGCAACAAAAATTATCAGGGGTAAGGAACAGCTTCTATGCGAGGAGATATTAAAAAGACCGGGACTCTTCATCTTGGGAAAGAGATGACTTGGGGAGGATACAGCTGAAGGCTATAAAATCAAGAATGGTGTAGAAAAAGTAACTAAGGAAATATTATTTACCTCTTCACATAACACAAGAGTCAGGGTTCAACTAATGACATTAAGAGGGCAGCTGTTTTAAAATAAATATGAGGAAGTATTACTTCACACAACACACAGCCAACCTGTGGAACTCATTGCCAGAGGATGTTGTGAAGGTCAAAAGTACAACTGGCTTGGAAAAAGAATTATATAAATTCATGG
Organism: Carettochelys insculpta; assembly: GCF_033958435.1. Lineage (NCBI taxonomy): Eukaryota > Metazoa > Chordata > Testudines > Carettochelyidae > Carettochelys > Carettochelys insculpta. Next base: position 366,215,268 of record NC_134137.1, on the reverse strand, counting down.
AAGATAGGTCCATCAACGAGTGTTAGCCAAGTTGCTCTGGTGTTCAAGTGTCCCTAAAACCATAAGCCATGTCTACACTAGCCCCAAACTTCGAAATGGCCACGCAAATGGCCATTTCGAAGTTTACTAACGAAGCACTGAAATGCATATTCAGCGCTTCATAAGCATGCGGGTGGCCACGGCACTTTGAAATTGACGCGCCTCGCCACTGTGTGGCTCGTCCCAACGGGGCTCCTTTTCGAAAGGACCCCGCCTACTTTGAAGTCCCCTTATTCCCATGAGCTGATGGGAGTGGTCCTTTTGAAAAGGAGCCCCGTCGGGACAAGCCGCACGGTGGCGAGGCGCGTCAATTTCGAAGTGCTGCGGCCGCACGCATGCTAATGAAGCGCTGAATATGCATTTCAGTGCTTCACTAGTAAACTTCGAAATAGCCATTTGCGTGGCCATTTCGAAGTTTGGGGCTAGTGTAGATGTAGCCATAGTGTCCATCTGTAGTAGCTACTGCTTCGAACTGGTTGGACACCACAGCACTAAAGCATCTCGCTGCCAGAAGCTGGCACCAGACAACAAGGAATGGATCACTCATTTAATTTGCCCATTCTGTTCATTGCCTCTGAAGCTTCTGATATTGGTCACTGCTGGACAACAGGACATTATGCTAGATGGCCCATCAATCTGAACCAGTATAGCCATTCTTATCTTCTCATGAATTTAAAAAAGAGAGGGGAAGTCTCCTTTGGGAAGATAGCAAGCAGAGTGAATCTTAGCCAAAAAAGTCAATGTTTCAAAAAGTTATGACCAGCTTTGTCCCTAGGGGTGTCTACGGCTCAGGAGCCCCTCTCTAGAGCACAGCCATGGGCCCCTGGGGCCAGCAGCCAGAAGCCTGAGCATGCAGAGCTGGCAGTGGGGAACAAGGACTTGCTACAGCCTGAAGCAGCTCCCACAAAAGTTCCCACACCCATGTCTTCCCAGACAAACAATGGGACCCCCCCAAGCAAGAGCCTGGAGCAGTTGCCCCAATTTGCCATAACCAAGAGATGGATCTTGTTATGATCATTTGAAAACACAGCAACATAAAATAAATCCTTTTGCAAACTCAACTATAGTCGCTGCTGCCTCAAAAAATCATACCTGGAAATAATTCTATGAAGTCTAACAAGTAACTTAATGAACTTATGTAAAGTCAATTTTTTCTGTATGAATAAATTGTGAAGGATATTATTACTGGAACAGAATAGACTCTTGGAACTACTGAGTAACTTATGCACTGTGCCACCATTCCAAGTACACATTAATAACTTTATTTTGTCATGATAAAATAAGTAATCTGCTGAATTCATTTTAACCAAGTGAAATGCTGTAAAATGCACAGACACCTGCATTACCGTACATTTCAGTTCCACTTTATATCAGCCATAAACATCTCTGTTTTGGACACCTCTTCAAAACAAATATGCACAGTATACTGTATGTGGCATTCGATTTTATGAAACTATAAAAGTTCTTCTCTGTTAATTACACAGACAAATGTCTCATCACACATTTGGCTACCAGGATAATAATTAGTTTTGTACATTAACCTTTCAAACACACAGCATGAATTTCAAGTCAAAAGAATTGTAAAAAGACCCAGATAGCAGATACCTTGCATTATCCTTCAGCATTTTTGTGAAGATAATAAAATACAAAGACTGAAGAAAACAAATTATGTATGCAATCAACTTTTTAAAAGCCATTGTGTATATATGTAACTGTGTTGTCTGCAATACACAGTGGTATAATTCTCTCAAGAACTTGCATGCTCATCTCTGAACTAACATCTTTGTGCTAAAACAGACATTCAGTTGGTATAAGCCAAACAATTAAGGAACTTTACCAATTCAAACATCCGACCCAGAGCCTGAACCTCACCACCTTTACTCATGTGAATTTAATGACACTATTTAGGACTGGAGATACAGTAGGGTCTCAACATTCGCAAAGGTTCTGCGTTGAGAACCCTCACGAATGTTGAATTTCGTGAATACAGGTGGCTCAGGGCCCTGGTGGAAGTGACGGCTGCTGGCGCTCCTGCCCTGGGGGAAGCGGCAGCTGCTAGCCACTCACGAATAATTGAATTCGCGAACCTAGGTTCATGAATATTGAGACTCTACTGTACAGTATTTGTTTTCAAATCCAACTCTCAGGCACAGGAACTGAAAGACTCATATTGACTTCACTGGGAGTTGCCCAGGCCTTTAATGAGGTGATGTCTTGAGTATCTTCAAGTCGTGCTGAAGTCCATGAAATAAGGCACTTGGCTCTTTTCTGCAGAGGCTCAGAACCTCTCAAGTTCTGACTACAGATAAGACAGAAGTGAAAATATAAAAGAAAGAATATACAGCCATCAAAATGATGAGTGACTCACTGATAGGCAGTTCTATCAAGCTGTAATTAAGGCAGACCATACATTACTTCTGTTTTCTTTACACATTGTTGACTGCTGATTTAATTCAGTTTTGCGATGGTAGGACTAGCAGCCAGACTACAGAGGTGAAAGGACATTGCATTAAGGCATTACATTTAATCCTCTGTCCCACCCATGGCAGAAGCAACACCAAACAAATAGCAGTTTCCTGGAAATTGAATTTCTGTTATTCAGATGTCAAAGATGTACTACCCCCATTACACAAACTATTGCCAGTGAAGCGTGCCAGTGAATATGCAATGGAAATAGGGTCAAAAGAGAGCTCCAAAACTGCCCAGTCAGCATCTGGCTCTCTGAGTGAGTGTTAATTAGCACTCTATGTAGACTCTAATAAACATTTATGTCTGAAACTACAACTTCTAGCAATGTTAACAGAGGATATATTGGCAATCTGTAAAATAAAAGGCCTTCAAAAGAATGTCATATTAAACAGTTGTATATGCCTCTTTTTGCACTGCCCCTAATTGCAAGTGGCTATGCTGTGTTGCTCAGAAATTAATCAACACAAGACCATACCTAAAAAATTCGGTTGTGTTTCTTTGGTCTCCCCATTAACGTCATTGCTGTAGTCAGAAATCATGTATACCTCGTGATGGTAATCTGGAATGAAAAAAAAGAAAGAAAATTGGAGCTCAAGTGATCTGTAAAAAGTGCTACAGCTTTACTATGTCCTTCATCAATACCTCTGCAGTTTATTCCATGTACATTAGGCACAGAAAATGTGCCCTGTATCAGCACTTCCTAGAAAACTTTGCTCACACCAAAGAGAACTGAAATATTTCACAGATTTTAGGGATAAGCTATGCCTGATGTAAAATTACCATGATCATTTTCACAGTAAGTTATTCCAATATCTGTCCATTATCTTACTTTACAGATGGAAAACAAATGTATAACGTAGAGTTACCCTTTTATAGGCCAAGGGAGACTTTCACACTTTATCTCAAAGTGAAGTTAGTGATATATATATTATGAGATATGTTTTTAGCTCTGTGGCCTGATCCTGAGTCACTTATGTCATTTGGATACTGACTCACAACAGCCGATTTCCACAGCTGTCAGAATAAAACAATTGATTTTCTATTTCAAATGAAATACAACTTGGATAAGCAGTCTGATCTCTCACAACAGGTATGAATTCAGTAAAAACCACTACTTTCTTTACACACTCACAAGAAGAAAGCAGCATCCACATCAAGGAATACTGCAAGATAGCTGGCCAGGATTCCAACCCTGGTTTTCCAAGTGACAAACCTGACAGTGAATATGATCTCATGACCATGATTACGCAACCTTCAGAAAATCACCTAAGCAGCTCTTAGAAGATCTTGCACACCCCTCAGTTCATACTGTATTTAATAGGACTTGAACATGCTCAGCACCTCACCAGAACAGGGCTCTTTAACTCCACACATCTCAGTTTCTCCTTCTCTAAAGTGGTTTTTATAACATTCACTTGCTTCATAAAGGTGTTGTGAGGCTTCCTTAATTAATGTGTGGAAAAGTGCTTTGAGATACTCAGTAAAAAGGCATAACATCAGCAAATATGTTCTCTCCTTTTATAGGAAAGATACCTGAAGTCTCTGACAAAATAATCAGGTCCAGATTTAAAGACTCTTTAACATACAAACTTTATTGTTACTTATTATTCACAAAGCAATACAACTGTGACTACCTAAAGGAAAAGAGATACTCTCTCCAGCAGCAAACCAAAATCATACATATGGCAACAACAGGAGGGGTGTAAGGGAAGGATGAGGACAGTGAACATAAGGAAGGAAAGATCAGAAAGTGAGTGAAGTCAGAAGAAAGGTTTGGGTTTGTTTTCGTGGACGGGGGTAGGTAGATGGATGGAGAGCTGACTTGCATGGCAGATGGGACCAAAGATAAAGTTCTAGGAACTGAGGTGGGGGAAAAAAAATCTCTTTTGTGAGAGTTTAGAAAATAAAAAGAGAAAGAGTTTACCCGAATCTGATACATAATTCATTTTTTCTATATTTTTATTCCTCCTGGTGAAAACTGTCAAAATTTGGGCAGGAGTGCATAATAAAGCTTAAAAGCTATAGTAAGGTGCAGATTACAATACTTAGAGAAACAGACTGCATGCTGTTTCTACAAATTCCCCTATGTATCCAGTTAGATATGGTACTCTTCATTGCTCCTTAACTGTTGTATGACAGCTTCCACATTTCGTCCAAAGGTGGCTACATTTCAGTGGTGGGATGCACAACTCTGTGTATACAGTGGTATGAATTAGTTCATTATGGTGATAAAGTGCTCTGACATTTTGTGGGATGAAAAAGGCTACACTACAGTCTACAGTAAACTAAGGCTGTAAAGTTTAACGGGTTAACTGATTAAATGGGGGCACCACCCCCACCCACCATGGATGGGCACTGCTCTGGCCACGCTGGAACACCCTTTACCACAGCAGGCCCTGTGGAGCTGGAACAGCCCCTACTGGTTAACTGCAACTGAGGCTTACGGGTTAAACAGTTAACATCCCTATGGTAAATGTGACAATACACTCATCCCTCATTAAACAAGTCCTTTACTCGTACGTACTCGCTAAAATGAGGGACACATAAACCTACTTTTGTTCACTAGACGAGTGAACTCCCCTGGCTAATACGAGCCTTACCTCACTCCCCGCAGACCCAACACGCCTCAGCCTGAACCCTCCGCTGGCCCTGCAGACCCAAACCACAGCAGCCTGAACCCCCCAGCCAGCTCCACGGCTCCAACCAACGTCAGCCTGAACCCTCTGCCCTCCCTGCAACTCAAACCTGCTGCAGCCTGAACCCCCCTGCCAGCTCCACAGCTCCAACCCATCTCAGCCTGAACCCCCGCCCCCGCCCTCCCTGCGGCCCCAACCCCGCCGCGGCCTGAACCCCGCCCCCCGCCCTCCCTGCGGCCCCAACCCCGCCGCGGCCTGAACCCCGCCCCCCGCCCTCCCTGCGGCCCCAAGCTCGCCGCGGCCTGAAACCCCCCCCCCCCGCCCTCCCTGCGGCCCCAAGCTCGCCGTGGCCTGAACTCCCCCCTCCGCCCTCCCTGCGGCCCCAAGCTCGCCGCGCCCTGAAACCCCCCCCGCCCTCCCTGCGGCCCCAAGCTCGCCGTGGCCTGAACTCCCCCCTCCGCCCTCCCTGCGGCCCCAAGCTCGCCGCGGCCTGAACCCCTCACCGCCCTCCCTGCGGCCCCAAGCTCGCCGCGGCCTGAACCCCCCACCGCCCTCCCTGCGGCCCCAAGCCCGCCGCAGCCTGAACTCCACCCCCCGCCCTCCCTGTGGCCCCAAGCCCACCATGGCCTGAACACCCCCACCCTCCCTGCGGCCCCAACCCCGCCGCAGCCTGAACCACCCTCACCCTTCATGCGGCCCCAGCCCGCTGCAGCCTGAAACCACTATCCCCCTGCCCGACAGACCCAACCCGCAGCAGCCTGAACCCCCCACCCTCCCTATGAACCCAACCTGCTGCAGCCTTAACTCCCCCCCCCCCACCCCACAGATCCAACCCACCACCAGGTTTTAACCCACCCATGGCCCCAAACTGCTGCAGCCTTTAACCCTCCCCAACACCCCACCAAACCCAAGGTTCACTTACCTTTCAAAAGTAGCACCACGTGCTGCCTGCCACTCCTTCCCTGAGTTACCAGCACTTGAAGCAAATCAGAGACTTTTACATGTATTTTAATGGAAATTTAGCATCCCTCTTACAAGTTTTCACCTACGAGCAGCGCAGAAATGTGGGAACCAATTGTGCTCATATAGCGAGGGATGAGTGTAGTTTACATAATATAAATCAGCATAACAGTGGATGTATCCCTCAGTCCCCTTCTTTTGTCTACAATGTCCTAGTCCAGGGCCTTTGAAATTCCCACCAATTTCCTGAAAGTAAACATTAAATTCTGACATTACTGAATGACTCAAGAAGAAAGCACAAGCTGAATAGCAGTGAGACACCTATTTAAACATAATGATCATTATAATCAACTTACATAAAAAATGGAGAGGATGTACATAAAAGATGAATTTTACTGCGTTCAAATACAATTTTTTCTTCTCCATTCTCACAAAATTAAAATACCTGTACACCTTTTTCCTCAAATTGTATTTAGGGTAATAACAACAGAGAGGGAGCCGTGCTAGTCTATATACTATCAAAACAAAAAGCAGTCAAGTAGCACTTTAAAGACTAGCAAAATAACTTATTAGGTGAGCTTTTGTGGGACAGACCCACTTCTTCAGACCATAGCCAGACCAGAACAGACTCAATATTTAAGGCACAGAGAACCAAAAACAGTAATCAAGGAGGACAAATCAGAAAAAAATGATCAAGGTGAGCAAATCAGAGAGTGGAGGGGTGGGGGGGGGGGGCGGAAAAAGGTCAGTAATCTAATTCTTGACCTTTTTCCCCTCCACTCTCTGATTTGCTCACCTTGATCATTTTTTTCTGATTTGTCCTCCTTGATTACTGTTTTTGGTTCTCCGTGCCTTAAATATTGAGTCTGTTCTGGTATGGCTGTGGTCTGAAGAAGTGGATCCGTCCCACAAAAGCTCACCTAATAAATTATTTCGCTAGTCTTTAAAGTGCTGCTTGACTGCTTTTTGTTTTGATTTTATTTAGGGTGTTTCGTCTCTTTAAATTTCTAAAACCAGAAGGGTTTTTAGACAAACGAAAAAGAACTAATTTTTCATTGGTGAATGTTTAGCTACCTGTGAATTGAAGTTAAAAGTATTATTCAAAAATTATTAAGATAGGTAATAAATGATACTTTTAAGATTGAATGTTTGTCAAATATTAATTTATTTTTGACTATATGAGTTATTCTTCACATCTTACAGTTTTCTCAACTTGGAAATACAAAGAGCTAATTAGTTTGACTCAGATCCTCAAGCTCAAGCACAATTCAGCAACGTTTATATTACAAGCACTGCAAAAGAATAATTTTTTTAAGTTTCCCTTTGAACTTTAAACCTCAGATACATTTATTCTGGCCTTATGTTCACAAATGCTTGTGTTTATAAAACCTAGGGAAATTCTGTGGTCATTTTTGACCTTACAGTATTCCTCTAGATTAAAAAATGTTATGCACAACCCTCAGGAGTCTACTGTAATGTTAAAATGAAAAATAGGCAATATTTCCTCAAAAAGTGCTTATTTTCATTTTTAAATTTTTCTGATTCCCATTTATTTTCATCCAGCATTGACTAAGGATGCCTAAACATACTACGTGCAAAACCCTCACATAAAAAAGTGTGTGACATTTCACCAGGGAAGTCACTTGCCTTGAGCTTAGCATGCTGGACACACACAGCATTTCATGGAGATGTGTCAGTTCAATAGTTTAAAACACGGAAGTCAAATCAATGAAAGTAAAAGAGATTATCAGCAGGAGGACCAGTTCATACCCCCACTAAAATAAAATCACAGCTGTAAAGTCCACCTTTGAAAATGACCACTATCCACTCTGTCTTAATTTTTAAATGATCTGTTCTTCCACGACATAAACCCAAGTCTTTTATTCACCATCTTTTAAACCTTTTAAAACACCCTTTTCTTTCTGGCAAAGCAAATACACACCAAGCTAACAAGTTACATGACAGGAATTCTTCCCTAGCCATGTACAATTAATTAGCTATGCTGCTTTCTTTTTAAGAAAAGCAACCTCTATTAGTCTTTTACGTGTATGTGCGCAATCAACAGGGGGAAAAAACCCTACAGGAGTTGAATACCGAAAGGGTTCTCTTCTCTGCTCCCCAAGTACCATTATTTTGTTAATTTCCTGCTTCGCTTTTTTTGTTTTTTGACTCGAGGTTTGCAAAGAAATTACGATCCAACTTTATTTTGGAGCCCATCCGCCTTGAAAACCATGCTCTCATCGGGGAGGGGGTTTAAAAACAAACCCGAGGAGTTAAATCATAAATAAGAGAAAGACACTGAAGGAGACAGAGGGAAGGGAGAGCAGCACACATTTCATAACATTCTGCTCGCCTCCTCGGGAAGCCAGCCACGCTGAGCCGAAAGTCCTTTGGACAGACAAATAAACAAAAAAAGTCACACGTCGAGCCACCCCCCACCGGCACCACTTTACCTTGGTTGATCAGTTTAAAGCTTTGGGATTTCCTGCTCCTCTTCCTCTCCGTAAACTCCATGGTGTGGGCAGGAGGGAGGAGGAGGAAGAAAGGAAGGAGAAAGGGGATGGCACAGAGCGACTCGGCGGCTGTGCAGCCACCCAGCCGCAGGACCAAGGTCCGTCCCTTTAATCAGCAAAAATAAACCGGGGCTGGGAGATTTCGGTTCCAACTGCGGATCGGGGATTTGGGACAAGTTGGCTCCGGGCTCCCGGCTCCAACCCCAAACTTTGCGGGGGCCTGCTCGCCCCGGCGCGGGGGAAGCCCCGGCTGCGAGCGGAGGGCTCGCCGGCCGCCCTCCGGGGAGCCGCCACCACCGCTACGGGAAGCGCTCGGCGGCGGCCGGGCGGCGCTACCTCCGCGGCGCCTGGGAGCCCGCTGCCACCTGCTGGGGGAAGCCTGCGCGCACCACAGCGCGCCCCGTGGCGGCTGAGGGAGCCTGGCCCGCAGGCCGCCACCCCGAGGCCGGCCGGCAGCCCCACGCCACGCCGAGGCGGCGGCGGCAGCAGCGGGCCCCAAGGGAGCTGGGAGGGGCCGGGGAAGGACGAGCGGTATCCGCCCCATGGCAGCGTGAGGGCGGTGAGGTGACTCCGCTCCCCCCGCCGCCGGCCCGCTGCCCGAGGGGGGTCGGCTCGGAGATGGGGCGCAGCGGGGTCTGGTTACCCGAGGGGGAGCGGAGCGCAGGGGCGGCGCCATTTTGTGCCCCCGTCCCCGGTGCGGTCCCCTGAGGCGCGCGGCTCGGGCTGGCTCCCGGGCTAGCTGCCCGCCCGGGGCGCCGGGCTCTGCAGCGCGCAAGCCGGCCGCCGCCTGGTCCCGACCTGGGGGGCACCGAGGCGGGCTGGAAACACTGGTGCCTCCCCGCCGCCGGGCCTGGAGCCAGCCAGAGCGCGGCTTGTCTCCACCCCAAGCGGTGCTGCTTGCTGTGCACCTGGGGCAAAGCCCACCCGCTTCCCTCAGGAGAGGGGCGCTCGGGCCTGCCGCGGGGCTTCCCTGGGAGTAATGCCAGGGGGGGCTAGGCCCAGAGAGGAGGATGCAGGCTCTGACCTCAGTCGGTCTATATTGGGGATCAGGTCCCGTGCCCCGCCACTTGCTTTCCATCCGTGTGTGGAATAATTTTTGTTACGTGCACTGAGGCCTGTGCTGATGTGCACCACCCGTAGAAACCCACGCTGCCAGCTGTGGTGGCTTCTGGCCCACTGCTAATCAGCTGGGCAGCACCTGCATCCCTCCTGGGTGGCCAGCCAAGTGCTCAGCGTACAGTGAACACAGGTCAGGTGCTGCCCCCCACCAGCAATCCTGCCATGTCTGGAGCTCTGCTCAAGGAAGTATCAGAGGGGTGGCCGTGTTAGTCTGTATCTTCGAGAACAACAAGAAGTCTTGTGGCACCTTATAGACTAACAGATATTTTAGAGCATAAACTTTCATGAGCAAAGACCTGCTTCATCAGAGGCATGAGACTTTGCCCATGAAAGCTTATGCTCCAAAATATCTGTTAGTCTATAAGGTGCCACAGGACTTGTTCCTCAAGGAATGCTGTTGTAGGCTAAGCAAATTTGGGGCAAAGGCCGTGCCCTCCATCAGAGGAAGGAAACACCTTTCAAACAACCAGAACACAATACACCTGGCTTTAATGGAAAACGAGGCTCAAAGGTGGATGGTTACATTTAGGCCTGGTCTGCACTGAGTGTTAGTATCAGAACAACTGTTCTGATTTCAGTTGGGATTTTTAACCAGAATAGTTATACTGCTACCAGTCCTAGGCAATGTCTACGCTAGCCCCAAACTTCGAAATGGCCATGTAAATGGCCATTTCAAAGTTTACTAATAAAGCGCTGAAATACATATTCAGTGCCTCATTAGCATGTGGGCGACCGCGGCACTTCGAAATTGATGCGGCTCGCTGCCTCGCGGCTCCTCCCAACGGGGCTCCTTTTCGAAAGGACCCCACCTACTTCGAAGTCCCCTTATTCCTATGAGCAGATGGGAATAAGGGGACTTCAAAGTAGGCGGGGTCCTTTCGAAAAGCAGCCCTGTCGGGATGAGCTGCACGGCAGCGAGCCGCGTCAATTTTGAAGTGCCACGGCCGCCCGCGTGCTAATGAGGCGCTGAACATGTATTTCATCACTTCATTAGTAAACTTCGAAATGGCCATTTACATGGCCATTTCGAAGTTTGGGGCTAGTGTAGACACGGCCCTAGTGGGGATACAACTGTGCCAGTAAAACAGTCGCTTCTGCTGACATAGTGATATACCAGTGGATCCACACTGGCAGTTAAGTACATTAGATCTTGTCTAGACTACAGGGTTACATTAACGTAATAGTTTCCTCGCCTCAAACTAGCCGTGGGAGTGTTCTTTACTTAAATTTGGCTTGTGCTGTTGTAAATGCATTTCTACTCCCATTTAGTAACAGCACCTCCCTGAGCGGCATGGAGTCACAGTGGATGTAATTATGTCAACACATTTCTTATGACGACTGTTACTGGCTATCAGGAGATGTCCCATAATGGCCCACACTGACAGTACCATAGATACAAGCATTTCTGGTGAGGGCGTACATTGCTAATACAAGGAGCAAAGTGCAAGCACACGCAGGTTATATAGTAACCGCTGTGGTTGTCTGGCAATGTTTGTTAGATCAATACAATTTTGTTGTGTATCATGGTCTAAGGCTATCGTAACTGAACAACAAATCTTTTGTCATTCAGGAGTGTTAAAATTATACCCCTGTGAAAGACAAGTTTGCCAACAAGTGCTGATGTGAACGGTGTTTTGTCCTGCAAACAAAGGTAATGCCACTCATTGGCTACGTCTACACTAGCCCCAAACTTCGAAATGGCCATGCAAACGGCCATTTCGAAGTTTACTAATGAAGCGCTGAAATGCATATTCAGCGGTTCATTAGCATGCAGGCGGCTGCGGCACTTCGAAATTGACGCGCCTCACTGCCGTGCGGCTCGTCCCGACGGGGTTCCTTTTCGAAAGGACCCCGCCTACTTCGAAGTCCCCTTATTCCCATCCCAGCTGTTGCTAAAAGTCAGGCAGTATAGAAGTGCCGCAGCCGCCAATAAAAGATACACCCAATAAAAGATACAACCTCATCCATCTTGTCTTTCTAAGGCCAGCTCTATGCTATGCAGTTTATAGCTCTGTTGCTAAAAGTCAGGCAGTATAGATGGTGTTTGTTGGTTCTTTTGCTGACAAAATAGTTCCACCCTCAATGGCTGTGTCTACACTAGCCCCAAACTTTAAAATGGCCATGCAAATGGCCATTTCGAAGTTTACTAATGAAGCGCTGAAATGCATATTCAGTGCTTCATTAGCATGCGGGCGGCTGCGGCACTTCGAAATTGATGCGCCTCGCTGCCATGCGGCTCGTCCCAACGGGGATCCTTTTCGAAAGGACCCTGCCTACTTCGAAGTCCCCTTATTCCCATCCCATCCCATCGAAGTGCCGCAGCCGCCCGCATGCTAATGAAGCGCTGAATATGCATTTCAGCGCTTCATTAGTAAACTTCGAAATGGCCATTTGCATGGCCATTTTAAAGTTTGGGGCTAGTGTAGACACGGCCATTGAGGGTGGAACTATTTTGTCAGCAAAAGAACCAACAAACACCATCTATACTGCCTGACTTTTAGCAACAGAGCTATAAACTGCATAGTATAGAGCTGGCCTTAGAAAGACAAGATGGATGAGGTTGTATCTTTTATTGGGTGAAACTCTGCTGGAGAGAGACAGGCTTTTGAGCTTACACAGAGTTCTTCAGAAGAGAAGCTCTGCCCCAGTTTACACTACAGGCTTATGTGATATAACTACATTGCTCAGCACTGTGGAAAATTCATGCCCTGCCTTAAGCACTTATACCAACCTAAGTCCCAGTGTAGAGACAGAGTTATGTTGATGAGAGAGCTTCTCCCTTCAGTAGAGGAACCATCTTTCGGTGAGTACCTATGCTCAGGGGCAACTGCTGGGGAGGGACATGAGGGACCTGGACACGTGACTGTCATCCTTAGGTCCCTCCTCTTCCCACCTTGCTCCAATTTCACCCCTTTCCACAAGTTCCCTTTTGCAAGTGATGTTTAGGGAACTAATGGAGGGAGAATAGCACCGGTAGCAGGAGTCAGCCTCCTACCCCTGCACTCACTGGTGGTGGCAGAGGAAAGTGGAACAAACCAACCCACTCTGCTCTCCCAACTCTGTCACTCCACTTCACTGCCTGCGAATGCAGCGGATGGTTCCACCACTTCCGCCAATCCCCTTCCCTGAGTGATGCAGCTGGGAGCCAGGGGCCTGGAGGTGACCAGCTGGGGTCAGGTCACTCCACTTCCCGCCACTGGAGGGGGTTGGGTGGAATCACTGCTGTGAGATGGCGGAACAGTAATATAGGGTGAAATGCAATGAGGTAAGAAAAGCGGTTAGAAAGGATAAGGCGAAGTGGTTAGAGGAGCAGTGTGACAATATAGAGAGGTATTACAGCAAATGTAAGACCAGAGAGGTGTATAAGATGATCAGGAATATTAATAGGAAGTGGCAGCCGAAGCAGACAGTGATCAAAGATGAGAATGAAGAGGTGCTCACAAACAAGGAGAAATATTGCACCGACCCATACAAAGCATAGTTGGACCCAAGTGTCTCAGAAAGACTGATCAAAGAACTGAAAGAGATAGTTCCACTGAGCACCAAGAGCGAGACCGATATTTTGAAGGAGGAAGCAGAAAGAGCAGTAAAACAACTAAAGAACAACAAGAGCGCTGGAAATTATAAGATCGCAGGAGAGATGATTAAATATGGCAGAGAAAGTATGATTCAGGAAATATACCGACTATGTAATATAGCATGGAAAGAAGTGAAGGCACCTAAGGAATGAACAAGAGCCGTGCTAGTGACAGTACACAAGAAAGGAAGTGCATTGGAGTGTAAGAACTACAGAACGATTGCCCTAACGACTCATCTCGGTAAGGTGCTGATGATGATGCTTACAGAGAGACTAAGATCGCAGATAGAAGAACATCTAGTGGACAAGCAAGTGAGGTTCAGGAAAGAGAAGTACCATACAACAAATATTGTCACTCAGATTGATAGCAGAGAAAGGTCGACGAAAGAACAAGAACACTGTATTTGTTTTAGCAATTTAGCAGTATATTTGTTTTGTCGATTTTCAGAAGGCATTTGACAGTATAGATCAGAAAGTAGTTGTGTGGTGTTGGAGTTGTATGGTGTGGACAGCAGACTGATTGGGTTATTGAAGGATATCAGTGACAATGCAGAGGCAGCGGTAAGATCAGGTGGAGAGTTGAGAAGTTGGTTTAGAATGAGTAGAGGTATGAGACAAGGAGATCTGATATTGCTGAGTATCTTCATCACGCATCTAGAGAGAGCAATGGACAAGATCAAGGAAGAGGTAGAAAGGACAGCCGTGCATGGGGTAAGAACTAATAAGTTGAGGTTCGTTGGTAATATAGTTATCATTGAGGAAGATGAGGAGAAGCTAGCGAAAATGGGACAGGTGCTAAACAAGGAAGGGAAGCAGCATGGACTGAGTATGAACAGCGATAAAAACAATGGTATTTGGAGAAAAGGAAATAGGAAAGAAGATTAGTGTAGATGGGGTTGAACTAGAGAATGTAGAGAATTTCACGTATCTGGGGAGCAACATAACATAGGAGACTGTAAAAAGGAAATAGCAACTAGAATAACAAAAGCAAGAGTGAGTTTGAAGGTAATGGATAAGATCTGGAAAAACAAAGCAATTAACTTAGGAACGAAGCTGGGCGTCTTGAAGACGTGTGTATTCAGCAGCATGTTGTATAGATGTGAGACATGGGTAATAACGAAAGATTCAAAGAGAAGAATATTACTGTTAGAGAGGAGTTGTTATAGAAAGATCCTGAGAATAAGATGGATGCAGGTCACCAACGAGGAATTACATTAGAAGATACAGCCAAAAGAGAACCTATTACAGAAGGTTATACAGCACAAGTTACAACTATTTGGGCATATTTGCAGAATGAACAACGAACAAAAAATCAAGATGTAGATGATATAGTAGATGGGTGTGGAGCTAGTCTAAAGAAACTAAGCCACTCCGCACTGGACAGGGAAAGATGGAAGGAAGTAGAGAGGCATCAGACACCAACGGGCTCTGAGCCCATGGTTGTTGTTGATGACGATGATGATGGTGATGATGACCTCACTTAATTTGTCTCTAATATTCCAGGATGACATGGCTACAACACTGTATTTGAGTACACAGGTATTTGTTAAAGTAGTGCAATTTCTTCGTGTAGACTGGGGATTTGAAACTCATGGCCCATGGGCTATGTACAGCTGGAGCATTTTCATAATTTGCTCAGGAGTCCCCATGGCAAAGGGATGTAGGGCATGTCCATCCATGTCCCCCAGTCTCTACCCGGTCCTGCCACCATCTTGCCTTTCCCTGAGAGATGCATCATATGTGGGAGGGGTTCAATGGGGAGACAGGGTGGGGTGATAGCAGAAAGGGTGGGGCTTGGAAGATGGGCATGGACACACATACCGTAGGCTGTTGGCACTCCCAGGACAGACTGTGAAAGTGCTGTGACCATAGGTGTCCCATGATTTTGAGACCTCTGGTGTAGACAAACCTTATTTCTGGGTTTGGTGAAACTTAAAACTAAAACCTAAATATTAATTTTATCATATTTTTACAATATGCATATTTAAATTAGCCATCAAAATATATCAGATTTTTGGAGGGTGCAAACTAAAGCCAAAACAAGTTTTGCATGAGCCCTTGTGAATTAAGGCTGACAAATTTCATGCAGCTAAGTTTAACGTGAATACCAAAAGTAAGAGGAAGATAGGCTTGTCTCCTGTGAAAGAACATGTCTTGACATACCTGGCAATCTGTATGATGAATTGCAGAAGACCCAATTTAATAGATACATGACCGAGTGTTGAAATTAATTCATCAATTTATTCACCAGCTGATGCCTTCACACATTGCTATTTTACATCTCATGCTGCCTCCTAAAGTAGAAGGGCTAAACTCTTCTCTGCTGTAGCTTCTTTGCAGTCGATATGTTGGGAATGCAATTAGGACAAATTTATTCTTTGCAGAGAACAGCCTGGACACACAATCTGGAATGCAGAAACCTCCAAAGTTTAGGAAAGTGCAGATCAGACTCCTGTGGGTCAGACCCATCCCCGATCACAACTAAAGGGACACACGATAACTTGCCTACGAGTGGGGTTTCCACATTTCTGATTGCTTGGAACCAGACCCCCCAGGGTCCTGCTCCCTGCTCAGTTTCTTTCCCCAAGGTCTCGCACTGCTTCACGTTCTTCCCTGCGTGTCTGCCCAAGTTGCTTGCTTCTCTCCTGCATTACTTGCCTCCACCTCCAGTCCCAGCTCTACTATTTCTGCTCCAGGGCTGGGAGGGGAGCTGCTGCACCCTGACAAAGATGCTGCTTGCAGATAAGAGGTGGCCTTGGCTGAGCAGGGGCGGATGTGGTTTAATGACCTGGCACCTCCCACTTCCCCGTGGTAACTGGTTTTTGGTATCTGAACAGACCAGATACTTCCAGGTGCCCATTTTGAGTGGACTTTACGATTCAAAACCCCAGGCACCAGGCAATCCCAAATGGTCCCCAGACACAGGAGCCAAAAATTGCACTGTCCAGATAAAAGCTGGAGGGGCGGCAACCTTGCCAACAAGTATTTAAAGAAAAAAGTATTCCTGCTGCCATCGGAGTCCACAGTAAAATTCCTGTTGATTTCAGTGTTATAGATCAAACCCATGTTAAGAGCAATGATGGGAAATGAGTAAAAGGAAAAGAGCCTGAACATTACTGTTATTTGTATTACTGTTGTCCCCAGAGACTCCAGCCAGGATTCTGTTGTGTTAGGTGGTGTACAAACACAAAGTAAAGGATGGTCCCAAGCTCAAATGACAGCATAAAGAAATATGTGTAATGGAGAGAGTATTAGACTCCTAAGGGAAGTGACGGAAACCTTGTAGCTTGGGCAGGGATATCCTAAAAAGCAATCTGTACGTTACTTCGATGAATTTTATAAACTTCAGTGTCAGACTCTCAGGAAAAGTTGGAGTTATGGACTATCTTAAATCCTACATCATGGGTCAGCAACCAAAGTAACAAGAAGAGCCATTTTTCCCAAATCAGTAAAAACCTCAGTAAGTCAAGAGCTGCAATGCATGTGAAAGTGAGATGGTCCTTAATAAACATCAAAGGATACTTTTTTGTAACCCTTATTTTAAGAACAGTGCACACACAATGATTTGTATGAGATTCGTGTTTACTGCAGGGCACTTAACAATCTTTTTATACATTCTATTTCCTCACACTTTACATGATTTTTGTGCCACTGTCTTCCTGACTTTCACTCCCAAACCTTCTCTCTCTCTGGAGGATGCTGGGGGAGTTACCCAATGTTTTGAGATCCCATATCATTTGCTATTTAGATGAGTTGTTCACTGTTGGGCTTTTAGACATTCACGATTTATCAAAAATCATCAGGAGCTTATTTTGTTTTTTGTGTGTTTGTTTGTTTTTTACTTTGCAATTGTAGCTTCAGCAGCCACAAAAAAGTCCTTAAAGCATTGTATGTGGCTCTGGAAACGCAGGTTGCAGACCCCTGTCCTACATCATATTTTGGGTGTGGATGCTGAAGCTGTGATAGTAGGTTATACAGTGTGTGCTAAATTAAATGGGCCAAATTAATCCCCCTTGTAACTTCACTGAAGTCAGGTGTCAAGCTCTATAGTGCTGTCCCTTCATTTTGTTTGCAAAAGCCAGGTTGATTATCTAATAATTACTGCTGAGTCTATTCTGTCAACCTGACAAAAGATTGAAAACTTTTGGGACTGCTATGATGAGCACTCATCAATACTATTGTAAAAGGAGGTGTCCATCTGTCTGTTTGTCCGTCTGTCCCACCCCAGCTAGGTCCCTGGGGCTGGAGCTGCTGGCAGACCTCCACACACCAGACAGCTCCTGGTCCTGGGGCTGCTGGGGTTCCCCCAGGTGCCTCGGGCTGGAGCTGCCAGTGGAGCTCTGCATCCCTGCTGGCTCCCAGCCCCAGGCTTGCCAGAGTTCCTGGGACTGGAGCTGCCGGCGGAGCTCTGTGTCCCAGCAGGCTCCCTCCGTGCCTTGGGTGGCTCACAGCACCAGTGCTGCTGGGGTTCCCTGGGGTTCCCAGGCTCGATCACTGGCTCCTGAACCTGGGGATACTGGTGTAGCTCCATGCTCCTGCTGGGTCCCGCCACCAGAGCTGTTGGGGTTCCCCTGACCCCAGCCTGGGCCTGAGGCTGGTGGGGTTTCTGCAGCCCCAACCACTTCCCCAGGGCTGGAGCTGATGGCAGAGCTCCATGCCCCAGCCGGCTCCAAGCCCCAGCCAGATTCCCAAGGCAGGAGCTGCTGGTGGAGCTCTGTGCCCCAACTGACTCCAGGCCCCAAGGCTGCTGGGGATCCCCCAGCCCCATCCGGGTCCACAGGGCCGGCCCGATCCTTGGGGCCAGAACTGAGAGCGAGCTGCCGGCTTGGTAAGTGTCACAAAGGGGCAGGCCCTGCTAGTCTTCAATAAGGACAGTAGAGAGAGGAATGTTACGTAGCATAAGGCCCTCATTCCCTGCTGATCTGATCACATGGTAGAATTCTGCAGTTGCCCAAAGCATGGTGCCATAGACCAAAGAGTCTTTCTAGCATTCTCTGGTTCTGTCTTGTATTATTCATTTCAGTGAAGCATTTGCGGGCACAATTTCTGAACAAAGATACCCGAGATAAGGTTGTCTTGGCTGCTGTTTTCCCTTTTTGTTCTTTACCTTTGGTATAGTTTTTTTTCTTGAAGTGACACTGCCCATTTGAAATTTTCTGTCTGAAAATTGTGTACACACTACTTACAGGTAGCACCTAAGGTCATTATATGAGAAAGTGATCATAAACCAATCTCACTTTATTCATTTGACAGAATTTAGGGTTCAGTCAGTTTCACCCTTTCCCGGTATAGTCAGAGGCTGATCCTGCACAGACAAACGCCACACGTCATTTTACTCATGTGAGTAGTCCCACTGGCTTTACCGACATGAGCATTTGTTGACTCCTACACTTAAGCACTGATTCTGTAATCTGTGCTGCATGTAAATGAATTAGAACCTAGACACCTGGACCACTCTTTAGATCAAAGACCTTTGATTATTCACAGAACAGATACGATATAGGTAGCTGCAGAGCAGTTGTTTTTACTACAAGGAAGGCTGGCAGAATTGACAGGCAGTGGCACAAAGTGGAGGAGGGGGCTCAGCTCTGCACTCCCTGGAAGGATGGGGCCTCAGATGGAAGGGGTGGGATTGAGGACTAGCCTCCCACTGCCAGCCTTTCAGTGCCAGGCAAAATGCACTGCCTAGGGCTCCAGTCGCAATTTAAAAAGCCAGGAGCCCGGGTCCCTTTTGAATCACCAGGCCCCAGGGCAGTGACCGCCTTTATTTCTGTACCCCCGCATCAGCAGTCTCTGAACAGCTAGATCTCATCTATGCTTAGACTCCTATGAGGAGAGGCTGAGGGATTTGGGCTAGTTTAGTTGTTTAGTTTACAGAAGAGAAGACTGAGGGGTGATTTAATAGCAGCCTTCAACTTCCTGAAGGGGAGCTCTGAAGAGAAGGGTGAGAAACTGTTCTCAGGGGTGTCAGATGGCAGAACAAGGAGCAATGGTCTGAAGTTACAGAAGCAGAGGTGTAGGTTGGATATTAGGAAAACACTACTTCACCAGGAGGGTGGGGAAGCACTGGAATGCGTTGCCTAGAGAGGTCATGGATTCTCCATCCCTTGAGGTTTTTAAGTCCCGACTTCACAAGGTCCTGATTGGGATGACTTAGTTGGGGTTGATTCTGCTGGAAGCAGGGGCCTGGACTGGATGACCTCCTGAGGTCTCTTCCAGCTCTATGATTCTATGGTTTATGTGTAAATAGCTATGGCAAGCAGGTTTGTGAAATATACAGATCCTGGAATGCTGTGATTATACCAACCTAAACCCAGTGTAGGCACAGCTGGGCTGACACAAGAATGCTTCTGTTGACTCATTGTTCGGAGAGGTAGTTTTACTTCCAGTGATGGAAAACCCCTTCTGTTGCTGTAGCATGGGTCTACACTGCGGAATTTTGCTGGCATAATTATGGCACATAGCTTGGCTGTTCTAGCTCTCTAGAACTGGACTCAGGCCATCATCTTATTCGTCACAGACCACCCTCAGATTATTCTAACTGGAGACTTTGATAGGCTGCAGGCTACAGAAGCCTCATCCTATTGGGATAACCAAAGGGCTCCCCTGAAGAGGGGGATCCATTAAAATAGCATGGTTCCCAAATAAATATGGGGGACAACTAAAGAAAGAACAGGAATAGCTGTGGGGGGTCAAAGGGCTAAATTAAGGGAGCTGGAGGGGGATACCGAGCAGACAGCCCCGGACAATGCCCATTGGTCCTCAAAGGTGTCAAGGGAGCTAGCAGATGTTGCCCAGAGGATCTCTGCCTGGATTCATGAGCGGATGGCAGAAAGGAAGTAGGCCCCACAGTCACAGGCCTCCCCTTCAGCCAGCCTCCTCTCCCTGGTGTTGTAGATGGCTACCTTGGCTGTGTCCAGGAGGATGCTGATGAGGAGGTCCTGCGACTTTGTGGGGCCACGGATGGGGTGTGCCAGGATCCGAAGGTGCAGGGAGAAGTGCACCCAGAACCTCAGCAGAAGGTTCTGGACGAGCCAGAAGAGGGGCTGCAACCCAGCACACTCAAAGTAGGTGTGTGCCAGGGTCTCCCTCGTGCCACAGAAGGAGCAGGTGTCTGGGATGGGGTGAACCGCACTAAGTACCTACCTGTGCTCACTGCCCCATGGAGGATCCTCCAACTGATGTCGGCTGGCCCACTGTGGCTCCCCACCCTCTGCTGGAGACCGGAGGTCCTGCCAGTTGTGGTCCAGGCAGGACATGAGGGTGGGGAAGTGGAGTGTGTGGAACACAAGCATGTACAGATGATGTCGTGGCCCGGTTTGGAAGCGGACTGGCTGCAAGGCGTGCAGCCGGCTGGGGTGATGATGATGAAGAGGTTGGGAGGGCTCATGGAGCCAAGGGTCCACAGAGAGGTCTGGAGGGCCAGGAGTGAGAGGGGGGCGGGGTGCACCCTCTCACAGGACCCAGCTAAGGTGGACTTGAGCAGTGGGTGGTAACGTGGCCCTTACCTCCTGGAGCACGCGGCAGGGAGTGTGTAGGGTGGAGAGTCCCATGTGCCGGGCGAGCACCAAGGCCTCCATCCAATCTCCCATATCATAGTCCAGGAGGTCTCCCAGCTTGGTGATTCTGCCCGGGACCAATCTCCGGCACACCAAGGGGGACTCTGCCGCTTGAACAAAAAGTATGGGTTGTATAGCAGGGGCTCTGCGAGGAGGTTTTCCCTCATAGTGGCCTCCAAAGACCTGGCAGGTGAAACAGTCACCAGGTGTGGAGGAGGTCCTAGTAGAAGGCCAGCAGCTCCGAGAGGTCTCACAGATGACCTCTGAAAGGGAGGTAAAGGAGCTGCCAGTCATATCAGAGCCCTCAGAAGCGGCGGAAGAAAGCGTGTGCCAGTGTGCTCCATGCTGGACTATCTGCACTATTACTATTAAGGAGTTCCTGCAGGGCCCAGAGGCCGAAGACATGGACCTGCATGTGCAGGCACGTCAGGCCCTGTACTCCCTCCCCCAGGGGAAGGTAGAGAACCTCTGCAGGAACCCAGTGCAGTCCTGGCCAAAAGAATTCCAGGACCAGCTTCTGGAAGAGGGCCAGGAACTCCGGGAGTGGAACCAGGGTGTTGAGATGGTGCCAGAGCATGGACAGGATTAGCTAGTTAAGCACAGTGCCTCTCCCTCAGAGGGAGAGGCGCTGGAGCAGTCCTGTCCACAACCACTCAGCCACCCTGCCCTCTAAACCTTGCCAGTTCTCGTGCGGGGATTGGGTTCAAGGGAGTTGGCGGGCACAGCCCGCCCACAACTAAAAGGTCCCCCTTAAGAGCGGGATCCATTAAAATAATAAGGTGCCCAAGTAATTACAAGGGACAACTGAAAAAAGAATGGGAATGGGTGTGGAGGTCAGATGGTTAAAATGAGGGAACCAGAGGGGGATATGGAGCAGAGAATCCCGGACAACACCCACTGCTCCTCGAAGGCGTCGAGGGAGCCAGTGGACACTGCCTAGAGGAACTCTACTCGAATTCAAGATCGGATAGTGGAATGAAAGTAGGCCCCACAGTCGCAGGCCTGCCCCTCAGCCAGCCTTCTCTCCCAGATGTTGTAGATGGTGACCTTGGCTTGGCCAGGAGGAGGCTGACAAGGAGGTCCCATGACTTCTTGAGATCATGGATGGGGTGTGCGGGGAGAGAGGCAGCCACAACCTCAGCAGAAGTTTCTGGAGGAGCTGGAAGAGGAGCTGCAACCTGGCGCACTCAAGATAGATGTGCACCAGGATCTCCCTCGCACCACAAAAGGAGCAGGTGTCTGGAAGGGGGGTGAACTGCGCCATGGAGAATCCTCCAGCTGATGTCCCCAGCTGGCCGTGGGACCAAGGTGGAATAGAGGCTGGCGCATCAGGGCTCCCCACCACTTGTGGTCTGGGTGAGATGCAAGGGTGGGGAAGTGGAGCACATGAGCATGTACAGATGACGTCTCGGCATGGTTTGGAAGGAGACCAGCTGCAAGGCGTGCAGCCAGCTGGGGTGATGCGGGGAAGGAGGTTGGGGGTCTCACGGGGCCGGGGGCCCATGGAGAGGTCCAGAGGGCTAGGGGTCAGAGGGGGCAGGGTACACCCTCTTGCAGGACCCAGCTAATGTAGACGCGAGCAGGGGGCAGTAAGGCGGCCCACACCTTCTGGAGTATGCTCCGGGGAGTGCATAGGGTGGAGAGACCCATGCACTGGGTGGGTGCTGGGGCCTCCATCCAGTCTCCCTTGTCGTAGTCCAGGAGGTCTCCGATCCTGGTGATTCTGCCCAGGACCAACCTCGGGTGCACCATGGGGAACTCTGCTGCCTGCCCATGGAAGTACGGGTTGCGTAGCAGGGGCTCCGAAAGGAGGTCTTCCCCCACGGTGGCCCCCAAAGTACTGGCAGCTGAAAGCAGCCACCAGGTGCAGAGGAAGTCCTGGTAGAAGTCTGGCAGCTCTGAGAGGTCTCACGGATGACCTCTCAAGGGGAGATAAAGGAGCTACTGGTTGTATCGGAGCCTTCGGAAGCAGCGGAGGAAAGCTTGCGCCAGCGTGCTCCATGCCGGACTATCTGCACTATTATTGTTGAGGAGTCCCTGAAGGGCCCGGAGGCGGAAGACATGGACCTGGGTGCGCAAGCATGTCAGGCCCTGTCCTCACTCCTCCAGGAGAAGATGGAGAACCCCTGTAGTCCTGGCCAGAAGAACTCCAGAACTCATTTCTGGAGGCTGGCCAGGAAACCCAGGGGTGGAACCAGGGTGTTGAGGGTGCCATAGCATGGACAGGACCAGCTGGTTAAGCACCAGTGCTCTCCCTCACAGGGAGAGGCACCGGAGCAGTCCTGTCTGCCTCTGCAACCACTCGGCCACCCTGCCCTCTAAACTCTGTCAGTTTTCCAGAGGGGAGGGATGCGTGGCGGATAGAAAAATGCAAGGATAGGGCAGCAGACCCATGCTCCACCAGATGGCCTGAAGCACAGGTGGGAGGCACCCCACCTGCCATCCAGCCCCAACCACCAGGCCAGAGCTCTTGACCTGGTTGACTACAGAAGCCTCATGGAGAGTAAATATATAGGTAGCTGGGTCTGTGAGTTTGTTTCCTGGAGACTGAGGCTTATCCAGGATCAGCCAGCATCAGCAGGCTAAACCAGCACCTGCTGCTAATTCAACACCTGTGGCCAATTAAGGCCTGGGAGTCCTTTTAAAGGGTTTCCCTCAGGCAAGGTTGAGGGAGGGGAGTAAAACTAGAGAGAGGATAAAGGTGAAGCATGAAAGGAGAGCTCTCAGAGGAGAGGGCTGCTGCAACCATCTGAGGAAGGTAGTGGGGATGTGGCCTAGGGAGGCAGTTGCTGCATCAGGTGGGACCAGGGAGGAAAGCCCCTCTAGCTGCAGCTGCATAGGGTCTCTGGGCTGGAACCTGGTATATGTTGGAGTTGTCCGAGTTCTTCCCAGGTCACCCACGTCCCAGGGTAGCCCTAGAGGGTGGGAGGATACTGGGCACACCTAAGGGGTCTCCTCCACTAACGACTGTGATATGGACTGTGCTAATGATGAGACTGGCTCAATGATGATGTAACCTAGGCCACTGTGAGAACAGGAGGCAGAGCAGGGACATGGTGAGCCTCTGAGGTGGCATGTAAACTGCCATGAAGTGCAGGACCCAAGGGGACAAGCTTGGGGCTCTGCCACAAGATCCACAGATAGGTTTTCTTTACTCTGTCACTATAGCTGCCATGTTCAACCTTGCATATTCAGAACCTGCTCTGGCATGATGGGCAGGTGACTGTACTAAAGAGAAATGGATCAAAGGGGCAGAAATGTTTTAATTTCCCCTTTTAATTCACTCTAAATCTTGAGGCTGTGTGAATATTACATTTTTAAGAAATGATGGTTCCTTTTGGTGGAAAACATGGGGGTACCTGGTAGATAACTAACTTATGCGGTTCTAGTCAGGATTTATTTGGGAATGATATATATTTAAATAATAGTTTAAATTTATATATAGTTGCAGTCAAGACTATTTGCTCAGTTAAAATAGTCAATTATTTTAAAATTTTTAAAATAAAAGCCTTATCTTACAACGAGCTCCTCGTGGAAGCAAGATTGAGGCCTAAATTGGTCAGTTCCATCCTTGACCCAATTCTCTCCCCTTTCTAGTTAGGTGCTGAGTTATTCTGCTTTCAAAACCAATTTTCACTATCACTACTGGCTTTTCCAGATCTGTTACATCTTATGTCTGCAAAGTGCCTAGCTTATTTTGGGTACTTTATTCTTCTGTATAGTCTCTCTCCTACATACCCACCCACACATGCCTTCTGCTCTTCCCTTCATCAGTTTCCTCCAATTTATTAAAGAAAGTGGTGGTGTCCTCATCTCTTGGTGTCTGCTAATGAAGACTAAATGTCTTTCTGGAGTGTGATTTGGTCAAAAAAAGAGACATTTTGTTATATAAGAGGTGTGTGATAGGCACATGGAGGGATCAGATGAGATTATCTAATGGTGTCTTCTGGCCTGAGCGCCTACAAAATGATGATAATCTGAGTGTGACTCATTGTGCCACCTCTGTTTTCTTGTGTATCCTGCTTGATCCTCAGAACTAACACTAAGGCTACGTCTACACGTGAAGCCTACATCGAAGTAGCCTGTGGCGACATCGAAATAGGCTATTTCGATGAATAACGTCTACACGTCCTCCAGGGCTGGCAACGTCGATGTTCAACATCGACGTTGCGCAGCACCACATCAAAATAGGCGCAGCGAGGGAACGTCTACACGCCACAGTAGCACACGTCGAAATAAGGGTGCCAGGCACAGCTGCAGACAGGGTCACACGGCGGGCTCAACAGCCAGCTGCTCCCTTAAAGGGCCCCTCCCAGACACACTTGCACTAAACAGCACAAGATACACAGAGCCGACAACGAGTTGCAGACCCTGTGCATGCAGCATGAATCCCCCGCTGCAGCAGCAGCAGCCAGAAGCCCTGGGCTAAGGGCTGCTGCACACGGTGACCATAGAGCCCCGCACGGGCTGGAGAGACAGCGTCTCTCAACCCCCCAGCTGATGGCTGCCATGGAGGACCCCACAATTTCGACGTTGCGGGACGCGGATCGTCTACACGGTCCCTACTTCGACGTTCAACGTCGAAGTAGGGCGCTATTCCGATCCCCTCATGAGGTTAGCGACTTCGACGTCTCGCTGCCTAACGTCGAAGTTAACTTCGAAATAGCGCCCGATGCGTGTAGCCACGATGGGCGCTATTTTGAAGTTAGTGCCGCTACTTCGAAGTAGCGTGCACGTGTAGACACAGCTTAAGTGAGTCAGGTGACCCAGAGGACACTGCTGAAGCATTGACAGGAGTCAGACACAGGCAGTATATTTGCCATGCACAGCAAGGTTGTGTGGCAGGGACATCATAAGTGCCCTTTGCAGGACCTCAACTTATTGGTCAAAGGTGGCCAGAAAGCAGTGACCTCACACAGAATCCCTGACAGGCAGGCAGGTAGGCAGGTGGGCAGGAATGGCTTCAGGGCCAGGCCAGCCTCAGAGTCCTGAGGCTTTGCTGTACCAAGGATCTTTCTCAGGGTGTCTCCTTGAGAACTGAGAGAATTCAGGTGATATACATGAGTGCAAGGAGTCTCTTTGGTGTTTCCTGCTTTTTCAGTAAGTAATGATATTGCTTGAAAACAGATGTTCCTGTTGAGAAGGTGAGAGCCTAGGAGAGCTTTGTTATCTACAGAGCCTGATCCATCTGGTGATGGGCATAGAATTCTAGGCATGGAAAACTTAGTTTAAGGAGATAGAATGTATGTTGGTTTGTTTTTCCTCCTAGTCCCTTGTCTCTTAAAGACACTGGAGACATTGGGTCTATCTTTTATGGTTTCTGTTTTCCCTGCTTCCCTCCCTTCCCTGGTGAGAAAGGGGTTGCTCTCCAGCCCTTGTTTTGAGAGGCCCTCAAACAGAGGTGAAAATGGACAAAGTGCTCTGACATTGATCCCCGCTGGTGACCTAAGCTATCTTCTGGTAATGTGGTGAGAACCCTCAGCTCTCTGTCCCTCAATCTTAACACAGATTGGCTGAAATGGGGGCTAACAGTGGCCCCCTTCTACTCCATCAGTTCCTTCTGGCAGTTTAAAGAGTTTAATGGGCTGTAGGTCCCCTTCTGCAAACAAGAGCTCCTGTCCTGAAGACCACTTTCTTGCAACTGATGGCCTTTGATGATTAACTGCTTGGTAGACAATAACTTTCCTACACAGGTTCTTTCCTTTTAAATTAGTTTCCTTGTCAGCCTGGACCCAGACCCCTTTTAAATGCATCATTCATGAGTCTCCATAGAATACAGATGGCATTTCTTTAGGATTTTTTTTCAGTTTATGCCCATCACCACAGTATGAAAGTCATTTATTTGGTGGGGAAGCAATCTCTTTCCTTTTCGAAATAGTCCACTTTTCTTTTTTTTTTTTCCCCTTTGGTTATAACTCAATATAAAGGTGCATGAGTGTCAGTGGGGGGAGGCTTGTACACACAAGAAAGGTGTATTAGGTGAGATCTACTAGCTTAACTAAAGCATTGCACTCCTCTTAGTATGGACATAGTCATACCAGTACAAAGTTGTCTTATACCAGTATAACTATTCCAGTAAAGGGAAGAGAATAAGCTATATTGCTGTAAGGGCTTTTTACAAAGACATAGCTGTGTTCACACCAAGTTTTGTCAAGATAAATAAATAATCCCTATTCAAAACAGTTATATAGCAGAGGTGGAGAACCCCCAGCCCACCATCTGGCTCCAGACTGTGGCTTGCCTATATCTGACCTGTGAGGCTCTGGGCTCCCTTTCCCAGCAGCTGGCCTACAGTGGGTGTGTGGAGCCCCAAACCTCACAGGCCAGAGTTAGGCAAGCCAGGACCAAATCCAGCCCATGGGCTCTGTCTGGTGTGGGTAGGAAGTAGCAGCAGCAGCATTGCTACAGTTGCCCCTACTCCTTCCCCTCCTCTGTCTGGGGGAACAGTGGTGCATGGCTGCCTGGAGAGGCTTTTCTCCCTGCCGCTTCCAGGCACAGCCCCTCCACCTCCTCCTGCTTTGATTGGCTAGAATTCAAATTTAACTTAAAATTTTCTACAAGTACTATCCTATCACAACCCACTCTCCCTTGGAGGTGGGGCTCAGGGCAGGAGGTGAGAGGACTTGCAGTACAATGGTACCTCTAAAAATTTGCCCATATGTGTCCCAGATCCTATGGATCACTCACACCTGGGACTGAACAGACTCTTCTCATATACTGATCAGATACAACCACTCCACAGATGCCCAAGCAGGAGAGTGTTTGGTGCAACAGCCAGCCTTGGTCACCAAGGAAGATGCCATGAGACCTTTCCACACTGAGCCAGCAAGCAGAAGACTGAATTTAAAATTCCTGGGGCTTGCAAGGGGGAGGGGCAGATAGCTGTTTACGTCATTGCAGAGCAGGGGAGCTCGAAGTGCTGACCAGAGTGGCAGCATGGGGATTGTGGGACACTTCCCAGAAGGCAATAAGTGGAAAGCCCCTCCTGCTGTTTACACTGCATATTTGTCAAGGGGTGGGGAGAAAAGTCTCACAGGGCTGGAAACTTTTGTTGCTATAACTGGGCATTTTTCACTACAAATTTGCATGGCAGTGCCCCCACTCTTGCTGTTTTGTCACCAAAAGGCAGTTGTTGGTGATGAAACTGGGGACTGTAGGCAAGACCTAATATGCCACCTGTTCTTACTCGAAAGGAGAACCTCCCAAAACATTGTGGTGCCATTTTAAAAGCAGTACATTGTGTATCCCATCCTCTTGCAGTTCCTTCAGCTTTCGTTCTTCTAACACTGTCACAAAACTACACCTGTGGTAGTAGTCAATCACTGCAGATGCACCTGGAAAAAGTTTCTTAATCAGCTGCAGACTCACTGGCACTTTGTACTTTGCAACCCTAATCAGCACCAACAAGTTATAAGCTGTGACTAGGGCTAGCAAAGGGGACATTATCTCATACTATGCCTCCCCAGCTAGGGATATTTTTCAAGGGACAGTCCTGTATTTAAGCCCTCCTGTAGGTGTCTCAATTTTTTTTTTAAAAAAAGATCCAATTGTCCTGCATTTTTTTGTCTTTGCCCTCCCACCAGTACTGGTAGGCCCTCTCTCTGGCCAGATCCTTGATCACCAGCTGCCCTCCCACCAGTGTGCGTGTGTGTGTGAGAGAGAGGTGGGAGTCCGGTGTCTAATGGGGTTGGGAGTGCAAGTCTGGTGGTTTGGCAATGCTTCATCATGTGGGGCCAGTAGTGCCACCTGCTGGTCCACCAGCTTGACCAGCAGGTCAACGGTGGCTGCTTGCTGAGGTGGTTGGTGAATAGGGGGCTGGTGGTGGCCAGTAACATGTCACCTCTGGAGAGTGCATGCACACTTAGCTTTCATGTGAAAAGTGTTTCAAGCCCTCAGGTTTGTAGAGAAGTCTGAAGAGATGACCTGAGTGTGTCCTTAAGGCTCAGAAAGCAAAGACACATAAGCCCCAAAATTAATAGTTTTTCTTTTTCATCTCATTATTTTAAGTCAGTCTTGTGGGTTTTTTTGGCTCCTGAGGTTGGCCATGGGAGGGACAAAGAGTTTTGCAGTTTTACATACATCTCTTGAAGACTGTTTCATTTTTGCCATTCCAGAGAATTAAGGAGTGGGGAGCAGGTGGCAGGAGACTACACGAGTTAATGTATGGTTGTATAAATTCTGGCTGACGCAAGTGTCATGTAGACATAATATTTTTGTTCCTGGGTAAGTGACAGCTTTCTTTGTTCAAAGTATATGGCCACTTAATACAAAGGACGCTGATGTCTAACAGGCCTACCATTCACTTGAGTTTTCCTGGCCAGGACTTCCTTTTTGATCCTTCAGTCTCCATCCAGGCAGGTATTTGAAATATGAAAAGTTTTTTCCCCTGAGAATCTAGAATCACATCCATGGAAATGGTGGGAAAGAGTCTGCCAAGAACTGCTGGCAGTGTTGGACCTTGAGGGCTTAGAGTAATCCCCAAGTGCAGCATTTCTCAGACTCGGGGGGAGGGAGGGGCCCACCTCAAAAGGGCCTGTGCATGAGGATTGTTTGTAGGGTCACCATATGTTTGGGTTTTCCCAACTATGATCTCTTCTTTAGTCCTCTGATCTCCATGCAGGTGAACTTTGGAAATATGAAAAGTTGTCCATGAATTTTCCTTGCCTTTGGAGCTGGGTGGGTGGGGTGGCGGTGCCAGCAGCAGCACAGAAGGAAGGTGGCAATACCAGCGCTTGCTACACTTTCTTCTGTGCTGCTGTTGGTGGCACTGACTTCAAAGTTGGGCTCCTGCTCTGTCTGGCCACCTAGCTTGGAATGTGGAGATACCAACAGCAGTGGCCCAGAGGAATTGGTGGCAATACCATGCCGCACCACCCTTCCTCCTGTGCTGCTGCTAACAGCATTGCTGTCATCTGAGCAGGGAACCTCACCAGAAGCCATTGTTGCCCACACAAATTTCTTTATCCCTTCCATACTTCAGGAACACACACACACCTTTACCCAAGCCTCGGGGCTCAAGGGGTGACCTATTAATTTAAACTCCCATCCTTATGCAATTCCTTGGGCTCAGGGTGTAATTACCTGTGCGTATGCAGGATCTGTGCCACTGAAAAAGCCTCACAGTAATATTCTTATTTTTGATTTATTTACAATTACCAAGAAAGCAGAATACATGCTAAGCACACAGTATCATGCTTACCTATCCTGGTAAAGGCAGGCAGACTTCCCCTGTTGAGACAAAGTCAGCCTCTGGATGCTGGTTGCTGCACTGCCGAGTCTGGCAGTTCTGGTCATGGGGGTCTTTGGGGTGAGTTCTCCCAGGTTTTTTCCTAAAGGTGTTCCTTCTTCCCTTCCTGGTTTTTCCTTCTTGGACCCCAGTATAAGTAGTGAAACTTGAGTCCTGCTTCACTATACCTTGACCAATTATTTTAGTATAATTTTACTAAACAATCATAACATACTGTAACAGAATTACCTAACCAATCATAACCCACCACCTTAACTGACTTACACCTAGCAAAATTAATTATACAGCAGATGGAGCAGTTACAAATCAGACCTATTATACTGAAAACAGTAGAGAAGTGAAGACAATCATCATAGAATGGTGATTCTACAACCTCAGCTATTGGTACTTCATTGCTTGACAGATGACATGTTAGTAATTTTCTTTACCCATCTTGATATGTTTCTTTGTCCGGTAACAGTGGGTGGCACCCATCTTGGAAAACAATACAGTAGTCCCTCAAGTTATGTGAGGGCTGAATTCCCACACCTCCTCGCATAACTTCAATTTCATGTAAGTTGGGAGGTGGCTTTTTCACCTGGCTGAACGCACATTCTGCAGCTGGGGAGACAGCAGGTGCACCTGGAGCTCCTTCTGACAGGTAAGCGCTGGGGATGGGGGGCAGTTGAGGATGGTTGAGGCTATGGGAGGGTGCAGGGGGGTTAAGCCTGGGGTGGGTTGGGGCTGCAGGGGGGATGTCATGGTGGAGTTGAGCCAGAGCCACGCACGGCCCTGCAGGGGAGTGAGCTGGAGCTGTGTTCAGGTGGGGGTGAGCTAGGGCCGGGGGTGTTGAACCAGGGTCGCACAGGGGATTTGAACTGGGACTGCACGGGGCTGGGAGAAGCGGGATTTTGAGTTGCACTTAAAGCTCATTAATGTGAGTTAAGTGCAACTCGAAATCATGCATTTTGAGTGATTACTGTACTGCCACCAGCAGTGGCACAGAAGTAAGGGGGGCACTACCACACCAGGCCACTCTTCCTTCTATGCTGTGCTGACTTCCCATCTGCCCAGCTTGAAAGGTACTCACCACCAGCAATGGCATAGAAGGAAGAGACAATACTATTCAATAACACCCTTCCTTTGCACTTCTGCTGGTGGTGGCACTGCCATCTGAGGTAGGCACCTGGCCAGTGGTGCTCTCTGATCACCCTGCTTGGAATGCAGCGCTGCCACCAGCCATGGTGCAGAAGGAAGCATTGCAATACTGTGCCAGGCTGCACATCCTTCTTCACTGCTGTTTGGTACTGGCCAGCTGCAGGACATCCAGCTGGGAAGTGTGTGCCACCCACCTGTAGTGGCACAGAATTAAGAACAATGAGAAGTCCTGTGGAAACTTATAAACTAAAGTTTTGGAGCATAAGCTTTTGTGGACAAAGACCCGCTTCATCAGGCTCCCTAGCAGTCTGCCCACCAGATTTTCCCTCTCCCCTGAATGCACACTCCTTTTTTAGCAGACCTGCCAGTCTACTTCCCAGCTGATGTTACCTTGCCAGTCAGCTGTGACTGGCAATGCCTGGATTAGCCTTTTGATTTCTGAGCTAGTGTGGGGCACATGTAGCCCATGACAGGCTCCCTTTGAAACTCTTCCTCCAGCTGGCCCAGTGTGAGGCTGTACATCTCATCAGAGACACCCTAAGATGTGCAGCCCCTGCAGAGCTTTGGGCACCACGTGACACCATCAGATGGAGGGGAACTAGCACATCACCATGCCCATGATGTCCTCTAGTCCTGAAGACGACAAGGGTGTGTGAGGGAGATTAATGGCAACTGGTGACCTGAGATGGACCCACCTTCCTCTTTAGTGACCTCCAATGCCAGACCCCCATCTCCACATCATAGAAGGAGCTCCTGCTTCCATTCCCTCCATCTCCTTATGCCAGCTGTTCCTTAGCAGCTTATCATTGTCAGATTGCTGTGTGTGGCTTTGGTATCTGTATTCTTCTATTCCCATTGGCCTGCATCTCTGGCCCCACAGAATAGCAGGGCTCCTACAGTGGGTGGAGTATCCTTGGTGCCTAGGGTGGGAGACTGTTTGGCCCTACATTTAGGATAATCTCTGAGGATTTGGTGGGTTTCAGCAGGGCTCCCCTTACCCAAGGGAGAACAGTCCCAGATGGGAGGTGGCTCATTTCTTCAGGGATCCTGTTGTCTGGCTTCTGTCGGTGTCACTTTTCTATTGGGTCCCATTTCCCATCTTGGTTTCCTTACCTCTGGCACAGCAGCAGTTTGTAGAGCTGGTAAATGCCCTGCCTGGCCAGCCAGCCAATGTCCTTGGGTGGGTCACTGATGGACAGTTGCAGTTAAGCCACCAAGTTCCCTCATTCAGAAAACTGAGTTCTAATGGATGCGAGAGAGAGGGGGCTCCATCAGCATCTTCCTGTTGGTGCCCAATCTTCCCTTGGCCAGGAGTCTCTACCCCAAGACCTTCTGCTGGAGATGCTGGGGGAGAGGAGCTACAGCTAGAGCCTCAGTTCCTTTTGGAGCCAATGGATGGAGGGCAGAATCCTCCATGAACACTGGCACCCTCAGCTTCTCCAGGAGGAGGAGAATGGACCCAAGGCCAGGCATGATCCTGGCTGCAGCAGGGATTGGAATATGGTTCCCTTAAAGTCCCAGGATCTCCATTGAACCAGGAGGTGAACTTGAGTCAAGTTTCTCATTCCCTGCTCTGACTTTGCCTTCCCAAGGAGAACAGTCCCAACGCACGTCTCCTGCAGCTGCAGGTCCTACAGCTATCAGAGAGAGCCTGCCCACACCTTGCCTCAGGTAGCCAGAGTCAGAGATCACTTAAATCAAATTCAAGGAAAAAGGATGATGGTGAATAAGAAGGGGGCTCTGCTGCTCCTTACAGCCTTTACTCTCTCCTAAGCCTCTTTGAATCGGATACATAAGTTGATGTACTGTGGTGGGGGGGAGGCAGGCCAGGATCACCAGACCAGTGTGCATGTGCACAAGGTGGAACATCTGATTCATGCATGGTGCTTGAGAGGAGGATTGTCACAATTTGTCTTTGTCTTTCTAGACTGAGACAATGTTCCGTATCTGGGCTGAACTCCTGACTCGTTAACAGCTCATCAGGCTGGAGACAGACCCCAGGCCTCTCACTGGCTCAAAAGGCCTTGGTCAGATGAAAAGAATTATAGTAGAACCCTGAGATGATAAACACTCAAGTTGTGTGAATCTCGGGTCAAAGTGACTCTGAGTGGTGGGGAGCTGGCACCTGGCTCCAGGTTTCCCCACTCCTGTCAGGGGCGGCAGGCTCCCTGCTCCTGTCGGGGATGGCGAGAGTCAGGGTGCCACCCCTCACAGGAGTGGCTTCACAGCTCCTGTCAGGGGCAGCAGCCTGACTCTTGGCTGCCACCACTGACAGGAGCTGGGAAATTAAACAGCGCAGCAGTGCTGATCAGTTTCCTGTCTGCTGTAAGGCAGGGAGCTAGAAGCCAGGCTCCAGCTTCCTTTTCATCACAGGAACAGAGAAACTGACCAGCACAGCAGCGCTAATCGGTTTCCTGTCTCCTGTGAGCAGAGCCAAGCCAGGAGCCAGGCTCCAACTCCTGTGAGTGGTGGGAAGCTGGAGCCTGGCTCCCAGCTCTGTGCCACTCACAGGAGACAGAAAACTGTCCAGTGCTGCTGTGCTGGTCAGTTTCCTAGCTCCCCCGAGGAATGCAAAATTTGACTTACTTGGAGTTGTGCGGGAATGCAACCTCCACGCAGGCTGTGTGGAGGGTGTCTACTGTACTGTGAAGAGAATTTCCAACCCCCGCCCCCACCACCTACCCAGTGAATCTCAGTGCCTATAGAATAGAAGAGCTGATTCCCTTCAGGTCCATGTGGTTCTCTAGGAGGGAGTCTGTGACTCTTCTGTGAGAACCTTCCCTGGGCCTCATAGAGGGAGAAGGGGAGGTTGGACAGGGGATCTGAGGCTTTCACAGCCAGCCATGATGTTGTTCGAATTTTACTTTCATTTTTACTTAAGTTTACTGTAACTACGGACGTTATCTCTGGGTTATAAAACAGCTGTGTTCTGTTGTAGGAATTAGATTATTTGTTTAAGATTTTATAAAGTTATTTAAATTCATTTCTTTAGTTTCTTTTGGAACTTGGATGGAAGGAGGCTGACACTGAGCAATCCTTGCTGAAATTCCTTACAGACTGAGCTCTGGGTCTCCAGAGCTGTATGGTAGTGGGAGTGAGGTTTTTTTAGACACTGGAGAAGGGCAGTGTTGTCTAGGCCACAAAGTCACAAAAGCAATTCTAGCCCCTTCTCTTCTGGGGCAGCCCCCCACAAAGCCATAATGGGAGTTTCTGAGGTTGCCCCTGCCGGTCAGGACAGAGGTGCAAGGCTAATGTCAGGGTCTCTGTGAGGTCTCCACCACTGTCCCCCAAGAGGCTAAGATCCTGCAACAGGCCTTTGTGATATCACTGCCACTCCTCCCCAACAAGGCTGAAGTCCTGCCCTTAGCCAGGCCCTTGGGATACACCAACTGATCACAAAGTTCTCTCAAAGGAGTTTCAGACCAACAATTGTTCGTAGACATTATTGAGCAAGTATTAGAGAACTGGAACATGAGAGCATCAGGATCTGTGCAGACGCAGTAATTGCAGATAAACAGCGCCATTAACCAAATGCATAATCAAATTATGCTTCCTATTTGGTTTTAAAAGAGAGCAAAAGGACCTGAGTCTTTCTACTCAATAACTACCTTCTGGCCACTGGGCTTGTTCTTCCTTTCTCTGTGACATTAAACAGCCATTTTAATGCCTGACATGTTCTCCCCAGGAAGGCACTTAGACACTTTAATGAAGTCACCTCTCAGCATTCTTTTGTAGAAGCCAAACAGATCGGGTTCCTTTCAGTAACTCAAAAGGCCTTTTTATTTAGTGCTCAAACACTGGACTCCTTTAAACATCTTTTTAAAATGTGGCCCCTAAAACAGGCTGCAGTATCCAATCCCAGTCTCACCGATGCTGTGCCACCTCCCTGCCCAACTCACTCCTCTGCTCATATGTCTAATGATGCAGAGCCCTGGATAGGGCTGGTTTGGGCCATGTCAATCAGTTACCCTCATCGCTGTATGAGAGAGGTGTATGGGAGCATTTGTGTGTCACCTCTCCCTGTACAGACCTTAAAGATAAGAAGGTAAATTAAAGACTCCAGCTATGCCATGTTTCTTTTCAACAGGGGCTTAATCAACTTGGCATTAATTTGAATGTTTGAATTCTGATTGCCGTTGAACTCGCTTGAGTACAAGTAATTTTGCCAGGTGTCCCATATTCAGCATAGGGAAGTATGGTAACCCTGTGACCTCAGCTTGATCCTATCACTGCTTCCAGCTTTCCATAGGGATCTTGTTCCATGATTCTGGTTTGATCCTCTTCTATTTGTTGCACATTTGCACCAAAATCAATAGGACTTTGCAAAGTAGAAGTAATGTGTGCTTTGGCATGCTACTAATCCACTTATCTGGATCCTCTTACTGCTCCTCTGGGCTGCCCTGATCTTCTCTATCAGCCCACCCAGATGCTCTGATCTGCTGCTATGTTAGCTTCCCTGTCAACTTACAAGGCCATCCTGTCATCTCTTCTCCAATCTCCTCTCCCAGTGAGAGTCTCTGTACTTAAAATATAGTGTTTATAACACAGAATGCTGATGTGAGCTAAGTCATAAAAAGTTGTTCAAAATTCAGACAACTGAATATTTAGGTTTAGGCTACATTAGAAAATAACAGCCTGCTTTTTAGTTCTAAAAGTTAAAGCATCTTTTTCCCTTGGAAAGGATGTGGAAAACCCTCCCTCCCCATATTTAGAAAGTAGATTCTTCTTCAAGTGATTGTTCATGTCCATTTTACATTAGGTGTGTGTGCTCGCTACATCCACTTGTGCCAGAAATTTTCCCTCAGCAGTATCCATAGGAGATCAGCTCTGGTGCCCTCTGGAATAGCACACACATGCCTCAGTTTAAGGAGTGCTGCCAGCCCTCCCTTCCGCCAACCCCAGTTCCTTCTGGCCACCAGTGATGGTGCTGAACCATCTGCTGCTTTGGCTAGCATTGTTTGTTCTCCATTCTAGTGAACTCTACAAAATCTTATATAGTCAGTAGGTGAATTAGTTATACTTAGTAGTAGTTTTTAAAGTCTTTGTTAATCTCAAATGGGACTCAATATGGGGACAGAGCAGGTCCCAATCCCCAGGCTTTAGTCCCTGCGATAGTTGCAAATAGCCTATGCCCCTCAGTGATCCCCTTAATAGATGTCTTAGGGGTCTAGGGAAAGGGCACATATGTGACAAATGTCACATTTGCAAGTCCTTAAAGCCCAGGAACAGGACAACCACCTTAAAATCTCCCTGATGGAGAAAGCACTTGTTCTGACACCAGAGCAGTGGTCCAGCTTGGCACTGAGCACTGAAGAGTCAGAGCGGAGTGCTCCACTTGTGCTGGCCATGAGCCAGCACCAATCCCCATCCACAGATCCAGCCAAATAGCTCAAGAAGACAGTGAGGGGAAATCTCTTACTTTTCACAAGGGCATGGAGAGGATAGGGGAAGTGGAGCGGGGGTGGGGGTGAACTAAGACCCACATTGTGCAGCTCAACACTTCCTTCAGGAAATCAGGCCCCAGCTCCAGGCAAGCAGTGTGGCCCATCCCAACCCTGTGTCTCCAGGTAGTGACACAGTCCTCCCTCAGCTTCAGGTGCCACCAATGCCCAAAGTCTTATAGGAAGGTCAGGAGATCTTGAAACTCCCAGTGCTGCCCACTGCCGCTTTGGTGGTCAACCCACCTTGGGACCTATGCAGACATCCCTGCCTCTGTGTCATTGCTCTTCATCACGAGGCATGTTCCCCATCACCTGACTGGCTGAACCACAGAGCTAGAGAGACAGACTCAGTGGAGCCCTCTTCAACTCTTGGGTCCTGGGTAGACAGCAGGATTCCAGGTGCACCTCACAGTTAGCCTGGCATAGACTCACCAAGGCATATGCTCCTTGGCTGGAGCACCAAAACCGATCCCTCGCATCCCAAGGGGCTCAGTACAGACCATGGGACCAATCTGGGGCTGAAACCACAGGTCAGCACCCCATTGTCATCTTTTACTGAGATGGAGATCTGTGGAACTTCTTGCCAGATGTTGTGAAAACCAGAAACTTTAACAGGGTTCAAAAAAGAGCTAGACAAATTCATGGAGGTTCACTAACTATTAGCCAGGATGGCTAGTAATGGTGTCCCTAGCTTCTGTTTGTTAGAAGCTGGAAATGAATGACAGGGGAGGGATCACTGTTGTTTTCAGTCCTTTTGGGACACCTCATATTGGCTACTATTGGAAGAAAGCAAACTGGACTAGATGGACCTTTAGTCTAACCCACTATGGCCATTCATATGGTCTTACATTATCCTTCTGGCAACTGGCTCATGATACCTCCCAGTCCTACCTGATATCCCAATACTGGTCAGGCAGCATAAGGTGTAGCTCTTTGGCTTTACAATGCTAAATGATGTTGGTCCCCAAGACCCTGACCAAGATGTTCATCTTACTCATAAGGGTCCTTCTCCAGGCTCAGTGACTGGCATTGGTCAGATAAGAGCCATTGCACCAAACATGAGCCTCCTTGCTGGTAGCAACTGCTCTGGTTATAGCTTTAACATGAAGCAGGGTTCCCTAACTGCAGGGCAACCATGAACGCCTGTGGTGCCATCTAGATCATCATCACTGAAACCCATCCCATGCTCCTAAGTGCAGTAATCAGCACCTGGAGGGTTCACCCAGCTTTCCAAGGTTGCCCAGTTGGTGTTCAGAGCCTCAGGCAGGCCAGCAGTGTCAGCATCCCAACCCTGTCCAGTGCTCGAGACTTCAGAGGGAAAGACCCACAGGTGCAGGAAGACCCAGGGGAACAACCTGCTGGACCACCAATGGACATTAAGGATCCTGCAGTACCAGTGTTGTCCTTGTCATCTCCAGACAAGGCTGTTTGGGGGCTACATAACCTAGTTCCCCAGGATCACACCAAAGCACACCGGGATCAACTGAAGAGGGTTGTCTAATGTGGGCTTCAGGCCAATGAACTGGAAGAGCCTTTAGACCTCTTATCCTCAGCCCTACCATCTTAGCTTCAGCCCTTCATGAGTGAAAATTACCACTTCCTTGTGGTGGATTCCCTCCTTCTTGCCCACTGTCTCTAAAATGGCTGAGAGTGCAAGTACTTTGTGGTAACTATGGGGCATGAGTACTTATATTCCCATCCAGCCTCCAATTTTCTTGTGGTCAAGGCAATTAACCACAGAGAAAGACAAAGATAATGCAGGGCTCACACCTAAGAACAAAGACTCAAAGGTCGTTTCGGATGCAAACTTTATCCGTCTTTCACTCTGCAATTAAGAGTGGCCAACCACCAGGCCCTCCTTGGCTGCTATGTCTTTAACATGTGGCAAGTCATAGTCAAGTTTAAGGGTTCAAGTCCTGAAGAAACCAGGAAAAAATTCTGAGCACTCTTCTATGAAGGCACGGCTTGGCCATCCAGGCAGTGTATGATGCAACAGACCCTGCTGCCTACACCATGGCCTCTACCTTCTGCATGCAGCAAGCTTTCTGGCTGCTCCTTTCTGGCTTGTCCACTGAAGCTCAGCAGTTAATGCAGGGCCTTTCCTTTGAGGGTTGGGCCCTATTTGCAGAGCAGGAGAACAGAAAGCTGAATGGTTTAAGGGATTCCTGTACCACTCTAGAAGTCTGAGGCTTTGTGTCCCAGGCCCAGCACATAAGCAGTTCAAATAGTGACAGCCTTCAGGCCATAGGAACAAGCCTCAGCAGGATCTGCCCACAAAAAGCCAAGGACTTCTAATGCTGTCCAAGCCACCTGCCTCCACGCTCTGCTCAATGGTGCATGACCTGAAACAACCAGGGGGCCAAGCGATGGTTGGCATGTGTGCTGGAGGGCAACCTACCACATTATTTCCTGGATCCATCTTTCAACCACATTTTCTTTTTTCCTCCCTGCATGGACCACAATAATCTCATGCTCCTGGGCTGTGAACACAGTAGTGCAGGGTTATATCCTCCAATTTCTTTCCCCCCCACACTTTCCATCCTCTTTCTCTTCCCCTCTTCAGGGACCTTTCTCACAAGAGTCTCTTCAGGCAGGTGGTACAAGAGTTACTGGATCTGAATCTGTTAGAGGAGGTTCCTCTCAAAACACGAACAAAGGGTTTTACTCTCAGTACTTTTTAATCTCAAAGGCCAAGTGTGGTATACGGCCCATTCAGAACCTGTGAGACCTCAACAGGTACCTAAAGAAGCTAAAGTTTCCCAGGATGTCCCTGGTCTCAATTATCCCCTCCCTAGATTTGGGAGACTGGTATGCCACCCTCAACCTGAAGGACTCATACTTCTACATAGTACTCTTCCAAGGACACAGACACTTCCTCCGATTCACAGCGTGACCCCATTACTACCAATTTGCAATCCTCCCACTTTGCCTAGTAACAGCACCAAGGGTGTTTATTAAGTGCACATCGATGGTGGCTGCTTATCTCAGATGCCACCAGAGTATTCAGATTTACCTGTACCTCGATAACTGGATGGTCAAAGGCAGCTCCAGGTCTCTGGTCCAAAAGGCTATTGTGGTACTGTAAGCCACATTAGTTCCAATGCAGAGGACAGAGCTCCTCAGAGCAGTGCTTGACTCAGCCCGCACCAGAATATTCCTGTTAGAAAGGTTCCAGACATTGACAGACGTCTCTGCTTTCTCCCTGACTGTGGACAGGGTTTGCTTGCATCTGCTGGGACACATGGCAGCATGCACACAGGTTGTCTGCCATGTCAGGCTCTGGATGCAGCTCCCACAGAAGTGCAGTCTCCAGACACAGGATATGTGGTCACTAGAGGAGATGATGCAACACATAAACATCGAAGAACTGGGAGTGGTCTGCCTGGCCTTCAGAGTCTTCTTACCTCACCTCTTGGGCATGGCGGTGAGAGCCCTGATGGAGGAGAACACCGCCACAGTGTTCGCACTTGTTGGCTGTCTGCCAAGAGGCATGTCACCTCTGGAACTTCTATGTCAGTCACAAAATCCACCTGGAAGCCTGCACCCCCTGGTGTCAAGAACACATTAATGGATCACCTCAGCAGAGACTACTCCTCTCCCCATGAGTAGCTGCTCCTCCTGGAGGGAGCCTTCATGACTTTCAGAGGTGGGGAACTCCCCAAGTGGACCTGTTCATCCCCAGACAAAACAGAAAATGTCACCAGTTTTGTTCTTGGAGAGGCCTTGGCCAGAACCCCCTCCATGTCTAATGCTTTCCTCCTGCCAAGGTCAGGGAGCCTGGTATATCAATTCCCTCTGATTCCACTCATCAACAAAGTCCTGGTAAAGATCAAGAGAGATCTTGATTTACCCTGGGCACGGTGTCATAAGCACTGGTTTGGCATGCTCACAAGCCTGGCAGTGGCCCCTTCCTGGACCCTGCCCAACAAATTAGATCTGCTGTCACAGAACCATGCTCATCTCTCACATGCCAACCTCATGTCTCTGCACCTCTCAGCCTGGATGCTGCATGGATGAACCCAGAGGAATGGACCTGCTCAAAGGAGGTCCTTCTGGAAGGGAGCAGGTCTTTCTGGGAAGTAGGGAGCCCTCAACCAGTCTGGCCAAATGTATAAGATTTTCCAGTTGGGTGTCTGAGTGTAGCATCTCTCCCTTGCATTCTACCTTAATTCATTTCAGCCTGCCTGCTTCATCTGAGGAATCAGGGCCTGCCACACTCCTCCGTTAGAGTGCCTCCAACAGCCATCTCCACTTTTCACCTGTCTACCCAGGGCCAAAGGGCTTTTTCTTCTCATGACATGATGCTCATATTCTTGAGAGGCCTCAAGAGACTCTTCCTGCAGGTACAGATCCCTGGCCCAAAGTGTGATCTTAACTTGGTTCTCTCTGTGCTCATAGGCCTGTCCTTTGAGCTGCTGGGCTCTGGCTACCTGTCCCACCAGTCATGGAAGGTTGCTTTCCTGGTGGCAGTGACATCAGTGAGATGAACCTCTGAGATTAAAGCCTTGACCTCAGAACCATCACTCAGTCTTGTACAAAGACAAAGTTCAACTGCAGCCCCAGCTAGCCGTCTTGCCGAAGATGGTACCCACCTAACCATATGAATATTCCTCCTGGTATTCTGTCCGTAACTGCACAAGACCAGTGGTGAGCGGTGTCTTCATGCCCTGGATGCCTGAAGGACCTTGGCTTTTTACCTAGAACCTACCAAGCCTGTCCATAGATCAATTCAGCCCTTTGTCATTACAGTGCAAAGGATGAAGGGCCTTCTGGTGCCCTCACAGAGGATTTCCAACTGGATCACCTCTTGCATATGGACCTTTCATGAACTAGCATGGGGTATCATGGCTGCTGATTGTCAGAGCCCTGTCAATTGGAACTCAGGCATCCTCAGCAGCCTTCCTGGCACACATCTCTATCGAAGACATTTGTAGAGCTGTGATGTGGTCCTCTGTTCACATGTTCACAATGCATTATGCCAGGGGTCAGCAACCTTTCCAAGGCAGAGTGCCGAAATCTGACTTTTGATCTTTTGTACAGTCTAAGTGCTGGTGATACTTTTAAAAGTCACTAGTAGTCCTACTTACAACAGCTTCATTAATAAATAAAGATGCAGAAATTTACCATTTAGGTGGTGGTTGGAAGCATTAGCTGGTCTTTTGATAATTCACCAGCAGCATAGCTTTGAGCAAGCTTCTGGCTGCATGACAGAGGAGGGGCGAGGTTGAGCTCCCACCTTGCGTGCCGATTAAAATTGGCTCACGTGCCACTCTTGGCACCTGTGTTGGGGGTTGCTGACCCCTGCATTATGCCATCATAGAGCAAGGCAGCGATAAAGCTGGGTATGGGAATGCTGTGTATCTGCTTCTGTTGGTACTGCTTGGGAGTCACCTAATGTGGAATGGCGATGGCCATCACTTGAAAAAAAAAAAAAAAGACAGTAACCATTTTCTGTAACTGGTGCTGTTTGAGATGTGTTGCTCATGTCCATTCCATGACCCACCCTTCTCCAACATCAGAGTTTCCAGAAAAAAGGACCTGAGGATATAGAGGAGCTGGCGGTGCCCCTCACACTGTGTGGCATGTAAATACCACTCCAGAGGGAGCTTGTGTGGTCTCCTATGGGCACTGCTTAGGGGAAAACTTCTGGCACCAGTGCATGTAGCGAGCACAAAACCCTAATACAAAATAGGCATAAGCCACACATCTTGAACACCAGTTATGGAAAACGATACCTATATCATTTATGTGGGAGATTAACTTCCTGGGAGGCCAATGTCCTCATTCATCAAGAGGATATGTGTAGCAGCAGTTTAAACTTCCTTGAATCTCCTAATATGACTCTTTTTTGACTTAAAGAAGCTGTCTATAGGGATGAAAGGATAGTTCATCTCCATCATCCATTCAGTCCTTGACCACTCTCCCTCTGCCGATGACAGTGGTAATGGAGGTGGGCTTTTGGGGTGACAGGGACAGATCAAGTGAAAACTTGCTAACAAAAAAAAAGGACCTGAAAAAGGCTCAAAAGATTGTCTCTCACCACGAAAAGTTTGTTCAACGACAAACAAAATACTTTGCCCCTCTTGTCTGTGTAACAAACAACTAGCAATCATTGGGGCAAAACTTTCAATAATGAGCATCCTAGTCTGGATTTTAACAAATGATCTATGGGCTAAAGGTACCATTCATCTTCAAAGACCATTCAAAAATCCAGCTGTAATCAACAGGGAATGCTTTCACAGGGTTTTCTACAGTTTCAGTGCAAAATGTTTGGCACTGGGGTTACTGTAGTAAAAAAATCTATTCAACTCGCAGTCAACCAAAAATCCTAAAAATCAGGAATTGTACTCACAGACTACCTGAACATGTCAGCCTTCTCTCCTTGCCCACATCCACAGTGTAGGTAGTTCTACCATGTTTTTATAAAATAGATACACGTGTGTGTGTGTGTGTGTGTGTGTGTGTGTGTGTGTAATCTGTTAAATATATTTTTAAAATATACACCTTTTTTCATTTTTGCAGACTGGTCTGCAGTTTCATTGTCCAGCTCTTCTCTGCCTTCACCCTTCCTTGAGAGAGTTTCTATCAATACCAACAGCACTTTGCACTTGTTGCACTGAATGGTCCCTGGTGGAAGCTGTGTCTTCAGCTGTCACTGACACAACGTATCACCAGCAGTGTGGAAACTTCATTGCCCACGGGTACCCCACTTTGGGCTCTGTACTACTTATATCACACCAGGGCTGTGGCCACACTTGGCCAAAATTTCCTTATTCCTACCAGGGGATTTTGATGTTTGCGAGGCCCTTTTGAAAAGGGCTCCATGTAGCTGAGCTGCACACAATTGAAATGTGGCACTTTTGAAGTGCTGTCGCTGGCAGCATGCTAATGAGGGGCTGAATATTCATTTCAGCACCTCATTAGTGTTCTCCAATTTGACCATTAGCATGGCCCTTTCAAAATTTTGGCCAAGTGGGGCCACTGACCAAGGGTTGGGATGGATCAGTAGTTGTAGGCTGGAAGCCAGGCTGTGGGGCTGACATTCAGCGTTCTTAAGTGTTTTGAACACATGTGTGCAGTATTGCCATTAATTGTTTTCCCTTGAATTCCTTTTCTAGTGCTTGGGTCAGCAGGATGATACTAGTATTGTAGCTGTTCAGTGTATAAAGGAACGTATCTACGTGTATTCTAGCAATACCTTGATTTGCCTGGTGTTACTGAAAGAATAGAAATAATAATAAATATATTGTGGCCATAAACTAGGGTGAAAACCCCCTTTCCTGCTTGAAGTTCTGTGAGGTTTCAAATGACCACATGTAGCCAGAGCCTCTGACAGATTATTTTTTTAGTCTATTTGCACCAGCTCCATAAATGCTCCTCAAGGATTGAGCTCACAACCCTGGGTGTAGCAGGCTAATACTGAACTCACTGAGCTATCCCTCCCCACTAGAAAAAAAATATGGAGATACACATCTCATAGAGTTGGAAGGAACCTTGAGTAGTCACTGAGTCCAGTTGCCTACTTTCTGGGCAGGGCTAAGCACTACCCTGACAAATTTTTTGGGGCTGTCTATCAAATGCCCTAGAGTCCCCTCAAGGGTTGAACATCCAACTCTGGGTTTAGCAGGTCAATACTCAAACCACTGAGTTATTCCTCTCCTATTTTAAGTATCAACCAAAGGAAAACACACTATCGCCTGACATACTGGAGTACTGATTCAGTAAGATATCAGCTGACAAAATTGCCATTAATCAAGGATGGTGGCGATGAGAGGCCAGGAAAGGTATTGCTTTCCTGGGCACTTCTACCAACCCAATGCTGGACAACTGGGCTACAGTACTCCCCTGTGCCTGAGAGCCCTGTTGCTTCCTCCATTTCATCTCCCAACCCCCAAAAGTCCCTGCTGCTTACTGCATCCCTAATCCTTGCGACAGGGGAGTGAGGAGCGACGCGGAAAGCCAGTGGCCAGAGGACTGAGGAGAGTCATCCAGGAACAGTTGGAGCCAGCAGGTTGAGGCCTTCTGGGTGGAAAGAGCTGTGCTCAGGGAAGCTTCCACCTGCAGGAGATTAACTGCCCTAGAGTCCAATGTTCTCATTCATCAAGGCCGTGTCTACACCAGCCCAAATCAGCCCCAGTGCTGCCCGAGTTGGGCCAGCTCCAAAATTGAGCCAAGCTGACAGGCTCCCTGAGTTTAAACTGCTGCTACATGCATCCTCTTGGGCT
This sequence comes from Carettochelys insculpta, assembly GCF_033958435.1. NCBI lineage: Eukaryota > Metazoa > Chordata > Testudines > Carettochelyidae > Carettochelys > Carettochelys insculpta. Next base: position 366,170,346 of record NC_134137.1, on the reverse strand, counting down.
ACGTCTACACTAGCCCAAATCTTCGAAATGGCCATGAGGTGCTGAAATGCATATGCAGTGCCTCATTAGCATGCTGACAGCCGTGGATCTTCAAAATTGCCATTTTTCACTGCTGCACGGCTCATTCAGATGGGGCTCCTTTTCGAAAAGGATCCGGGAACTTCGAAATCCCCTTCCCTCTCTCTACAGGTCATACCATGCCTGATGCATCCCAGAACAACATTAGCCTTTTTTGATGGCCACATCACATGGATGGCTCAATGAATAGACCCACCTCTCCTTCTTCTGTCACCTCCAACTGATAAATCCCTAGATTATAGCAAAAATTCTTGTTGATAAATGCATGACCTTGAACTTTGCACTGTTAGATATCATCCCATTTCTATTACTCCAGTTTTTCAAGGTCATTCAGATCTTCTTGTACGATATTCCAATCCTCTATATTGGCAATATCTCCCAACTTAGTGTCTCATCCACAAATTTTATTAGCATACTCCCACTTTTTGAGCAAAGGTCAGTAATAAAAATGTTAAATAAGACTGGTCCCAAGACTGACCCATGAAGAATTCCACTATCAACTTCCCTCTAGCCTGACAGTTCACGTTTCAGTGTGACCTGGTATAGCCTCCCCTTTAATATATTCCTTATTCACATTTCAGTTCTGATGATAATCCCTATCTTTTTCAACTAATACTTTCTCAGGTAGAACTGTATCAAATGCCTTAGTGACATCCAGATACGCTACATTTACTGCATTTCTTTTGTTTAAAGAATCAGTTATCTTCTCAAAGAAACATGTTAGTAACTTTGTTGTTATGTCTTGAATACAATGGAAAGAATCTACTTACTTTCTCCAGTTCACCAAGCTTGGAACAGATTGTTTAACATTAGGAAATATCCCAAATTCTCTTTCTTATCTTAATCCCCTGTTAATCATTTTGTTTATAACCAAAATACTGACTCAGTGATGTGAGCTGGGAGGAGCATCATTCTTGACTTCTCTGCAGAACTCATTGCATTACACACTCAGTCTGCCTGTATAAGACTTGCAGTCTGGGAAGAGGGGTGGGGTAATGCCCCCATTACTTCCCCCATTTTCACTCATGTTCCCCTACCCCTGAAATACACATTTGGTACCCTGCTCTTTCCTGGACAATACAAACTTTGTTATGAACACACTAAACTGTTCTGACTGGTTAATTTAAAATAATGTCTTTGTTTCCGTGAATTTAAATATGTAGTAATCGGGATTGATTACTTTATGAAGGCTTAACAATACATTTAAAACATAAAATCACCTTAGAAATTCTGGTGAAGAAAATGCAAACCAGAGAAGAGCTGCCTCCTGTAGTCCATAATATTTAACGTTGTATTCAGCAGGACAAGTGACTTGCCTTTACTAAAAAAAATTTGCAGATAAATCTCTGACAAACTTCAGGGTATATAAAAAAAAACTGTGACTGACCTTTTTTATTCCCAAATGTTGTGCTTTTAATTAAGTACTTTCTGCATATCCAGTTTCCACAATCTGGCATGCAGTGAGAAACCTGCCCCATTTACTTTAGAAAGCAATTTTAGAGGAGTGTTTTTTCCTAAATGTCACTTCCTGCATTTGGGTTCAGAAATTTGGATGGAATGGGTGAGCAGGGGAAAAAGGAGACTGGGGAGAGTGTGGGGCAGGGCTGGGCCGAGTGTGGGGCAGGGCTGGGCCGAGTGTGGGGCAGGGCTGGGCCTGGGAGGAGCAGGTGTGGAGTACAGGTATGGCCACAGGCTGGGGAGCTTGCCTTCCTAAGCAGTAGCTTCACCCACTGCCCATGAACTACTGGCCTCCCACTGATATCAAGATAGTGTTTACAATGACTTAATACTCGACACCTATTTGCATCAAGTGGAATACCCCAAGGGTCAGTTCTGGGACCAGTTTTGTTCAACACCTTTATTAATGACCTGAGGATGATACTAAGCTACAGGGGAGAGGATGATACACTGGAGGGGTCCACAGTGACCTAAATAAATTGGAGGATTGGGCCAAAAAGAAATCTGATGAGGTTCAACAAGGACAAATACAGTGTCCTACACTTAGGATGGAGGAATCCCAAGCACTGCTCCAGACTCCAATTCTGCAAAAAAGGACCTGGACATTACAGTGGATGAGAAGCTGGATACGAGCCAAGAGTGTGCCCATGGAGCCAAGAAGGCTGATGGCATACAGGGCTGCATTAGTAGGAGCACTGCCAGCAGATTTAGGGAAGCAATTATTCCCCTTTATTCAGTACTGGTGAGACAGCATCTGAAGTATTGTGTCCAGTTCTGGGCCCCCATTACAGAAAGGATGTGGACACACTGCAAAGAGTCCAGAGGAGGGCAACAGAAATGATTAGGGGACTGGAGCACATGACTTCTGAGGAGAGGCTGAGGGATTTGGGTTTATTTAGTCTACAAAAGAGCAGAGTGAGGAGTGATTTGATAGCAGCTTTAGCTACCTGAATGGGAGTTCCAAAGGTTGTTGACAGAATAAGGAGCAATGGTTTCAAATTGTGGTGGGGGAGGTCCAGGTTGGACATTAGAAAAAAATATTTCACTAGAAGAGTGGTGAAGCTACAGAATGGGTTGCCATAGGAGGCGGTATAATCTCCTTCCCTAGAGATTTTTAAGACCCAGCTTGACAAAGCCCTGACTGGGATGACTTAGTCAGGATCAGTCCTGCATTCAGCAAAGGTTGGGCTGGATGACTTCCTGAGGTCTCTTCCAACCCTAGGATTCTATGATTCATCAGCCATGTCTGCAATTTTTTTAATGCAGAAAGACAGTTCTTTACTTTTTCAACTGGCATGTTAAAAAAATGTTGAGACATTAGTGGGGTGTTTGCGATTCAAATCCTTCAGATGAATCCGTGAGGGCTCTAATTATTCCAGTATCACTTCATCTTAGTCAGAGACCTTTACAGACTTCCTTTTTTTTAATATTTCCATTAGCAAGGCAATTAGATCTGTGACAATAGGATGGAGAGATTATTTTATGCACACTCACCTTTGCTGTCACCCTCTTGAACGCTATCCTACCTTTGTCACAATCAATCAACCACATCTAGGCATACTCACCATCAGATACTCCAGCTTACTCTGCTATACTAGCAGACACTCACCCTCAGGCATACTGATGCAGCTCCTCACACAATCACATGCACGCACACACACATTCAGAAACACTAATGTGACCTGTCACAATCATATGCACTCACACACAGACACCCTGCCACACTCACACGCAGATACATTAACACCACCTCTCCAGCACAATAACATGTTCACACTTAGACCCACTGACACAACCTGGCACACACACACACACACACACACACACACACACAGTTACATCAACACCACCTCCCCAGCACAAGCACATGCATTCATGCTCACATACCCTTTAATACACTCATATGCAGATGCACTAACAGCCCCTCCCCTGGCACAATCTCACACACTCACACCCCACTTGGCTCACACAATCACCGTTCCCACCACACATATGCTACCATCATCATCAATAACCGTGGGCTCAGAGCCTGATGGTGTCTGATGCCTCTCTCACTATTTCCTTCCATCTTTCCCTGTCCAGTGCAGAGTGGCTTAGTTTCTGTAGACTAGCTCCACGCCAATCTACTATATTGTCTCTCCATTCTCTGTGGGGTCTGCCTCTCCTATTTGAGCCATCCATTATGCTGGATACCAGGGTCTTGATTTTTCATTCGTGGTTCATTCTGCAAATATGCCCATATAGTTGTCGCTTCCATTTTATAACCTTCTGCAGCAGGTTCTCTTTCGGCTGTATCTTTCTCTATAATTCCTCATTGGTGACCTTCTGCATCCAGCCTATTCTCAGAATCTTTCTATAAAAACTCCAGCCAACTTCCCAACTCCCCGCATGTTCTCACTGCTGCCTCCACATTGTCATTGATATCCTTCAACAACTGTATCAGTCTGCTATCCACCCTATATAACTCCAACACCACCCAAGTCACTTTCTGATCTCCACACTCATCCCTCATTCAGTGAGTACTCTAGTTACGAGTACTTGCTAAGATGAGGGATGCATATACTTACCAATGTTCACTATCCAAGTGAACTTCCCCTGCTCATACGAGCCGGCCGCGGGGTCCCTGGCCAGGGCGTGGGAAGATCTGCAGCTCCGTGGAGGAGCTGAGCTGGCTGAGGGGGGTCCCTGGCCAGGGGGCGGGGAGACCCGCAGCCCCACGACTGGAGCTGAGCCGTCCACGGGGTCCCTGACCGGGGCGCAGGGAGATCCTCAGTCCATCCCAGCCCGATCCCAACACTCTCCCTGCGGCAACTCCCCGTGCATCCCCCTCGCCCTGCCCCCTTGTCCCAACATTCCCCCAGCCCACAGCTCCCCGCGCATCCCCCCCACCAGCCCACTCCTAACACCTCCCGTTCCCTTCCGAACCTCCCTGCCCGCTGCACCCCGCCCCCTTCGTGCCTCTGCTGCAGCCGGGAGGAACAAGCCACCACCTGCTCCACCGGAGCCGCCTGCAGGTTTTAACCCTCCCTCCCACTCATGGCCCCAAACTGCCCCCAGCCTTTAACCCCCCCAGTGCCCCCCACCCCCAAGGTTCACTTACCCTTCCAAAGCAGTGCCACCTGCTGCCTGTCACCCCTTCCCTGAGCTTGGAGCATTAGGAACCAATCAGACACTTCTACATGTATTTTAATGGTAATTTAATGCCCCTCTTCCGAGTTTTCGCCCTCCAGCAGAAAGTTGGGAACCAGCTGCGCTCATCTGGCGAGGGATGAGGGTACCGTCAAATGGGCTCGGGCGCGCGCCCTCCCGTGTGGCGGTGGCCGGCAGGGGGCGCTGCAGGAGCTGGCCTCCCTGCTCCTTCCCCCGGCCTCACCTCCGCCAGGCCCTCTGCCCGCCCGGAAGTGACATAGTTGTATTGGTGCGGCACTTCCGCCGGCGGTGGCGGAGCTGGGCGCGGGCCATGGACATTCTCAAGGCGGAGATCAGCCGCAAGCGGCAGCAGCTGGAGGAGAAGCAGCTAGTGGGGGTGTGGTGGGGGCCGGCGGCGGGGCGCTGGGGTGTGCGATGGGCTCTGCGGTGGGTTTAACTCCTTGAGTTGATGCCGGCGGCCGGCCCCTCAGCTCCTCCGTGAGGGAGAGCCCGCCCCTGACAGACACCCGAGGTCCCTTGTTCCCGTCCTCTTGACCCCCTCCCCCCATACCTCTTGGGCGAAGGGAAATCGGCGTCCCCATCCTCCGGCTGTCTGGGATGTTCTCCAGTGACCCGGGCGGCGGGAGCGGGGCGGGGAAGTGGGGTGTCAGCACTTAACAATTGACCCAGAGTGATTTCCCATCCTGAAGTGGGGCTGAGAGTTACGCGGGGGCGGGAGAGGGATTTAACAGCCTTGTAATGTTGGGTGACTTCCCATGAAAGGAGACGGAGGGAATCGTTCCACGTTCGTCTTCCTTTGCCTTCCCAGGCTCTTATATTTGCATTGCAGAGCTAAGCATCGTCGGTGTTTGGGTGACTAAAAACCCAAGAGTTTCGTGGGTTTTCTGGATTAGCTTTATCACAAACCTGGAAAGGAAGTCGAGGGTGTTTGCTGCTCCATTTATTGCAAATGATATCAGGGCAGTTGTTCTGGTGATTGTTGCATGAAATAAAGTTTTTGAGATGTGATCAAGCTCAGGCCAGCAAAATCCTCCTTTAAGTCAGAGTGGGCATTTTAATCAAACTTGGACTATTAGACACATCCATGTGAGATTTAAGTTGCATCACTTCCATGCTGAATTGTGTTTAGCTGTTGCATACAAAACCCCAAGTTTGCAGGCCATCTGATACATTTAGCTAGTTTTATGCTGAAAACTCCTTATATTAAGTATTGAAATGGATGCACCACGATAATGATCAGCAGGATATACTTTGTAGGACTGGCAGCTTTTTTGTAGGCAGGCAGTGAGACTTTGCTGGGTTGTTTGCACTGTATTCTAGAAAGTACTTCTACAATCACACTTGCAAGCTGAGCTGTATTTGGACATGTTTCAATGATTCTGTCAAAAACATCATTTCTCTGTGAGTGTAGTAATCTGTTTTTAGGAAAAAAACGTTAACAGCTCTCTGTTAAAGACAAATGATATCTCTGAACAAGGCACAGATATGTTCATAGTCTCAAATGGTTTCTAAAACTCTTTTTAAAAAGTTAAGCCATCTCAAGTACTGACCCAGCTACCTAGCTGAAACTGATTTAAATGGTTTCTTACATGTTTAATTGTGTAGTGTAGGCAGGGCCTCCTCATACACAATTTCAGATCCTGATAATCTGAAAGCAATAATGCATACAGTAGCTTTTTCAAACCACTAGAAGTTTTGGTGGAGTGATTGTACATTGTACTTACTAGCTAACCAGATTGTGTGATTCTTATTAATGGTAATCTGATAGTGATTGGCATGAAAAGAAAGTAATTTGGGGGGTGCCTTTGAGAAAATTTTCTCCTGGGTAAGAAAAGTAGTTAGACTGAACAAATCAAAGAATCTTTGAGGTGTTACTGAACAAAGGAGTCAAATTATATAAAACTGTAAAATTTTGTTTTCCTTCTTGGTAGGGAAACAGAAAACATTTTAAGCGCAGTGAGTTATCCAAGAAAGAAGAGGAAGCTTACTATGAAAGATGTGGCTACAAGGTACTCTAATTACTCATTCAGTGGGTTGTGTTCACTTTGTCTATATTTAATATCAGTATTCCAAATGTTGTTGATGATAATTGTTGTTCTTTGTTCAATTTGTCAATGTTATACATTAGCCTGTAAATGAGAAGCCACCTGGAGAGGTATGCGTTTCCAAAACCATTTTTGATACAGGAAAAAAAGTGCATGATATAAAGCTATTTAAGTTTGTGTTATGGTTTGGCTTTTTTCCTTGTGAAAAGCATGAAGTGGCTTGGGATCAAAGCTTGCCTTTTTCTTTTTAAATTGTGTTTCAGGCATGAATGCTGAATCTGATATAGGCATCTTCCCTTGTTTATATAAAAATAGCTTAGCCTGTAAACTAATAACAAATATAAGATCTTCCTATTGGAGATCAGCAGAGATAACGTTAATTGGGTATTATGGAAAAACCCAGCCAAGTTGTTTGGTATGGGAATCAGTTATTGTTCTTCTTGGCCCAAAAGATGCAGTGCTTGAAAGAATCCAACACAGCACTTACTTTCTCTCAGGTGATAATACTAGAAAGCAGTCTTAAACTCTGGGTGCATTTTGTAACAAATGAGTGATTTGGAAGGCTTTGTTTGTTTCCTCCTCATCAGCATCAGTTAAGTAGTTTGCTGGAATTGGAATTGACAGTGTGGTGGTTTATTTTGAGTGTGTGTATGAATACCTAGGGAGGGACTCATTCACTGTATTGGATGCTTTGATATACACTTATTTAATGCCTGTTATTCAGAAATAAAAAGCCTTGTTGTTAGTAGTACTTTACCCAGTTGGTCAGTTGATTCAACATTCTTCTCAAATATAATTGTTTTGGTTTTTGTAGACATAAACATATAGTTTCTTTGTAAGAGAGAACCATTTTGAACACTGTATGTTCATCAAAAACTGTTCTGAGAATCTGGTAAGCTCAGTTATTTCAGTTTGGAAGAGACTAATTCTTTATACTAGTTGTTTGAAGAAACTGAAGTAAAAAGTGCACTAGGGCTAGTGATTCCAGCATAATTTCAGTCATTTGCGTTAAGAAGGTCCAGATATGTGAAAGGGAGGATACTTGTAGGTTTTTAGATAACTTGTGTAGCTTTTATTAACTGCTGAAACTGCAGGTGTTGCCAGTGTGCATGTGTGGTATGAATCCAGTTCCGCATGTTTCAGCTGTGTTGTTTTAAATGCAGGATGTGGTTGAATGGTGATACAAACAAAAGTTAAGTTACCCAGAATTGGAGTTGGAATATCTGTTTTGTGACAAGAATTTTCTTGAAAGAAAATATGATCTTCAGGGAGATTTTAAGTGTGCTTTCTAGTTAACTTAGTGCTTTTCTAGAGCCTCCCAGATTTCTGCATTTCAATTTTTAAAATTTATTACTAAGGGGTACAAAATAGAATGATGTTTTTTAAGGGCAAGTGCTTTGCTTAGCTTATGCTGCATTAATAACATGTAAGCATTTGACTCACTTGTAAAGAGAGAGCATTAAAGCAAAAATAATTGCAGCAAAGTTATTGCTTGTAACTTTGAGTGCAGCTGACAGAATGGCTTAAATCTTCCCTCATATGCTGCTGTTTTATAATAAACAAAAAAATAAAAGATTATGGCTTAGGGATTTTAGAAATTCTTCTGACTTGGTGGTGTATTTCTCTTTATGTACTTCAACTAATTTCTTTCTTGTCTTAAGGAGGTTTCTATTCACCCCTTGCAGTAATGAGTTTTCTTTTCTGTAAGTGTACTGCCCCCTGCCTACCTTTTGATCCTAACCACTGGCTTGATCCTCCATTGCTTGCTGACCCAAAATTCCTATTGATATCAGTAGGCATTTTGGGTGAGCCAGTAATGCAAGATTGGTCCCTGTATTAGCTAAGGTAGCACTGAATACAGATTTGTGCCCTGGTTCTGTAGCTGGTCCAAACAGGCAGATTCTTTTGGTCATGTAGAGTCCTAATTTCTCATTGCAAGTTTGGGGTTTTGGCCAGAAACAATATAAAAGCTTCATTTCTAGTCTGCCTAGGACTAGGACACCCATCAAGTCCCTGTTTAAAGAAACTGGAACTGATTTAACTTAGTCAACATGCAGAGATGCCAATGTAATTTAATATACTATAGAATAAAATTGAAAACAAAAACACTCTTTTAAAACCCAATCCAAGATCTAGGAAGTTTCTATACTGCTCACTTGCATCTCCTGAAAATGACCAGCATCAATCAGTCCATCTGATTTCATTTATTTTCAACAACTTCACATGTGTAATTTATAACAGGACTTTTAAAGAATGCTGTGCTCACATAAGTGCAATCTTTCTTTAAATATCTTTGGCCATGAAAGTTTACAGCACTATGAAAACATTAAGTCATACAACTAAGAAATGGTTTGATTTTTGTTCAAAAGGTACCTTTTTGGATTGCGGGTACCTGGTGATACAGTGCTATACCTATAATGAAGGCATGGCCTGTTCGTATGTTCTCACAATAGACTACAGTGATTTGACAAGTTCTTCTGAAAAGTGTTTCCAAAGAACAAGAAGTAATTTTTCTGTTTGTATGCAAAATCTACTGTGTCTTTGCATTGGTTTAAAGAGATATTCTTCCCCTTCCCCTTCCCATTCCTTGGAGGTGCATTTAGGGAAACATGGATTTAATAAGATTAGACATACTTCCATAGATGGGCATACTGACATAGGAGTCTGTCTGTATCATTTTACTAGTACTGTGGGTATGCCTAGAGGCCTGATTGTGATCGGGACCCAGGGTCTTATACAAATGCAAAACAAGCAGCAGCCCCTGTAACAGAGTAAGTCTAACTATGTATGCTTTTAAACGTACAGTTTTACTTCCCTGCATTTGTTATAATGGATAATTTTATTGTGTAGGTACAGCAGAAAGAAGAGGAGGAGAAACCAGTGACTTCATCAAATCCAGTGTTGGAGCTAGAACTGGCAGAAGAGAAGTTACCCATGACTCTTTCTAGACAAGAGGTGAAAGCAAATATTGTTAACTAAATGGTTCTACATTTCTTCAGTTAGGGCTGCATTTCTTATTGATCTGTTTCCCTCTCTTCCAGGTTGTAGCTTTCCTGCTACAGAGTAAGTGTTAGTTAAATAATTGTAATCTCAGTAGTTACTGCTTTGGTTCTATTTAGCTCTCATACAGAGGCCCTCTTTTCTGGTTATGCAAAACACTAGAGAGAGCAGTATCAGTTAAATGCACAGGGAAGTTGTTTGGTAGGGAGCCTTTTTTTCCGTATTGCTACATGAGTTCTTACTTCTACTGTCTTTCTAACTATCTAATATGGGATTATAGGATTGAAGGCTGCAGGTTGACTTTTTTCAAGTTCTGTTTTTCCAGCTTGTGTGTCTGTGACATGTTAGTCCAAATCAAGACACAAACTAGGTTTTAAAAATCTTTATACATCCCACAAAAAGTTACTGGTATGTTTTTTCACTTTTTAAGGGTAAAAGTCTTACAAGAACATTGTTAATAAAACAAAACTCCTCACAAAAACATTAGAGAGCTAGGAAATGCAGAATAAGTTTATATAATACATTTAAATACATGGAAGTGTGGCAATACACCGTTAAGATACCCATAGCATCTTGTCTGTGCCCCCTTTGTCCCCTTATCATTGCCAGACACTGATCTTCTCTTTCTGTAGTGGAGTAATAAAAATGTGCTAATGGGGTGAGGGTTCCATGCAGTATTTCATGTATGCAGTCTAGTATGGAATGTCCCATCACTATGCATCATAGTTCTGTTTATAAGAACTCTAACTTCATCTGAGAGGTGTTTGAGTGTCAACATGCCAGGTCTGTGTCCATTGATGTTTGACCAGCTGGCTGCCACATGAAACCACAGAATCTGATTCTCCAATGTGTACTAAAAGTTCAGTGCCTGTCCAAATACAGGCATCTGTGCAAAGTATCATATTACTTAGTAAACATCTCAAACTCTTCCAGCTGCTGCTTTTCTCTGCAGTCTCTTGTGATTCTGAAGTGGTAGGACTGACAAATGCAACACATCCCGTAAATCAGTGAGAGTGCTGCTGTGCCTGTCTTTAAATGTGAGATAGCAGTGGCACTCTTACTTGTTTGTTTGCACAAATAGAAATCTGGACCAAGTTAGCAAATTTGAAATAAACTTTTTCCAAGGGAGACTGTGTGCTTTAGCAGGTAATGTATAGAACTGGAATTGTAGTCTTGACACTACCCGTCGCTTGGTATGTAATCATAGGTAAGTTAATGTCTCTGCCTCAGTACACTCTTCCTCAAATTGAGGATATGTAAGTACCACACCAGCATATTTAGACTTAAAGCACTTGACAAACATTAATATACTGAGATCCATGGATAAAAGGTTCCATGGAAGCCAATTTTGCAAACATGTCATGACATCTTAGTAGGGTAGCCAACAAATCTGCTCATCCACACTTAGGTTGTTGAAAAAGGTTTTTCTTGCCTCAATCAAGTGGCTAAATAGAATTTTGCAAAGCTTAAAGATACTGGATGGAACTTTTCCAAGTATGAAATTATGTAGATGTACAAGAGCTTTTCTTGATGTTCACTTGAGTGGGACAGCTTCATGTCACCCTCCTATTTGTGAGTCCATTGGTGACTGATCAGCCCAATTCTAGAGCCGCAGACCTTATCCCAGAAGGGGCAGGTGTTGGTAGCTGTTGGACGGTTGTGGGGCATTTTTTTATGCTGTTTCCTTCTCCCCTGCTCCTTGTCTGCACTGTGGCAGGACCTCTCGAATTGTGCCACCCTCTCATGGATTACTGTTCCCCACTGAAGATTGTCTAGGGCAAGGTCCTCCCAAGTGTCAACACTGATGCTTCATTCACTTTTTCATGTGTGCCTTCAGCATGTCCTAAATTGCTTCTGCTGTTCCCCAGTGCTCCTCTGTTGTTCCTCCCGCTTGGAAAACAGAATCTGTTTTTAGCAAGTGTCAGACATCCGAACCATGTGACCATTCCAACAAAGTTGTTGATGAATGATAAGGGGTTCAATGTTGGTCATGTTTGACTCTTCTGGGACTCTAGTGTTTGTGCTTCTATCCACCCAAGAGATATTTAGGATTCTCTTGAGGCAGCATTGATAATATAGTTCAAGTGCCTTCAGATTATACTTCTATGTTGTTCAGGTTTCAAATGCATACAGTAGCATTGAAACAACCACTGTGAGGTATACAAGGAGCTTTGTCTTGGGATAGATGTCCCCATTCTTGAAGACCCTTTGTCTCAGGCAGGCTAAAGCAGAGCTTGCATGGCTCAGAGGATGCTGGATTTCTACATCAATGTCGACTTTAGCGGAAAGATGGCTTCCAAGGTATGGGAAGTGCTTCATGTTTTCCATCAGTTCTCCATTGACTTCAATAGAAGGTACATGAAATTATCCTGTCAGCAAGGGTTGCTGGAGCATCTTGGTCTTTTTGATGTTCAGTGTGTGACCAAGATTCTCCTATGCTTTTGTGAAGACACTTAAGATGGTCTGAAGGGCTGTGGGAGAAAGAGAAGCAACCATGTTGTCATCCGTGTACTGGAGCTTCATGATAGAAGTCATGGAAGTCTTGCTTTTAGCCTTCAGTCTCCTGAGATTAAAAAGCTTCCTGTTCATTCTCTAGATAATCTTCATGGGCCAGAGCTCCACAAACAACTCCACCTCCTGATTCTCAAAATTTGGGATAGGGAGCAGATGCCATGAAATTTCAGAGACACACTGATAGTCTTTTCAAGAAGGCTGACAAGTTGGACTGTGAAAATTATTGTGCCATCTCTCTCCTGGCAACAGCAGTAAAATCTTAGCTTGAATCCTTGCAAACTGACTCCTGCACCTCTCAGAAGAAATTCTCCCAGAATCCCAGTGTGGCTTCCGACCATTCCAAGGAACAGTGGACATGATTTTCACCGCCTGGCAAATGAAAGAAAAATTTTGTGAACAAAACCAAGCCTTATATATGAGTTTCCTTGTCCTGCGCAAAGCATTTGACTCAGCCAATCGTAACACCCTGTGAACCATGCTCTCAAAGATCAGCTGCCCCAAAAAATTCATTAGCCTCTTGAGGTTGCTTCATGACAACATGACTGCCACAGCACTAAGGTCCAAACAGGACTGAAACAAGGCTGGTTCACAAGACCTATGGACAACCAATGAGATCAGGGCCGTTTTGTCCACTTGGGTGCTTTTAAAAATCCCACTCTCCAGTCAAAGATGTATAATTTTGCATGTTAGTTCAAAATAAGTCAGTAGGAAGAACTTCCAGGAGTCTGCTTAAGATTCTAAGCAGAATTTAGGTCAGTAATATTTGAATAGAGGTGACCTTTCACTGAAATATCATGGGAATTTTGTATTTAAACCACAAAGTAGAACATTTTTCTCTACTGTTTAGAATATAGCATTTCCCTTTCCTCTTGGCTAAGGTTGCTATTTTATGCAAAGTAAATAAAGTGATTCAGATATTTATCTCTCTTTCTGTCCAATTTTGCATAAGGGAATGCTTTATTGTCTATTTGCAGGTGATTAGGAGGTTGAGAGAGAGAGGTGAACCAATCAGATTGTTTGGAGAAACAGATTATGATGCATTTCAACGTTTGAGGAAGATAGAAATTCTTGCACCTGAGGTTAACAAGGTAAGACCAAATAAGTGTTGAGCATCAACAGTATGCATATATGTGTAACTAGTTTTCTCTGAGCGTTTACTCTGCCTGTGGATTTTCATAAGGATGAAAAATCAAAAAGCAATGGAAAATTCTCCTTCGTTTCTCACTTATAAAGTCTCAGAGAGGATATACAAATAATGGTTTACCTTCTCTGCTCTTTTGAAATGTGTAAATGGGACATGTTAATTTAAGAGATTTTCAGGGTTTTTGAGTTGGAAAAGAGGTTTCTAGAAGGCAATTATGTCAGTCTGCACTGTTGGTTGTTTTCCAACTCCCTGGGCTACACTTCAGGCAGCATGCAAAGTACGGATAATGCACGTGCAGCTAGCATATTATAAATATCAGTGTCAATGGTGACGCGTCTTAGGTAAGTTCAGCAGAGTAGAGTGCTCTAAAAGGACAGACTTCCAAGTTATGTACCCTGCATGGTCTCTGTGCTTCACCAAGCAGAGCCTTCCACTTTTACCCTGATGTTTTTAGTCAAGCAGTACTCCTTGCTACAGTCTTTCTCTGCTGCAGTGAAAGGCCTTGATTAGTGTGGCAACAGGAAATTCCATGTGTGCCTTATTGCCAGAGCTCTTCCCATTCTCTCTCCCTGCCATGTGACACACCACAGTGACAAATGTGGATGCAGCTTGCTTTTTACTCTGGTGTGTAGCTTTGTGACCTCTGTATGCTGTCGCAAACATAGTCTTAGTCAGATGTTATCGCTCAGGGAGCTTGTCTACTTGGAAGTATGTCAGCGTGCACAACAGAACTTTTAGTGCAAGGTCCACGCAGTCAGTCAGTTTGTGGCAGGCTTGTGTGCTGTAGATTCACAACACATCGTGCAGTATACTAGCCCACGAGTTGGACAAGCCCGGAATTTCTTCCAGTGTTGCAGATACTAGCAGGCTACACAACTAGAAGAGTGAGCTGGATTCTGTTTTTATTCCTCAGCAGCATTGTTTATTGAGGAGCAAGGTAGTCACTGGTTTGAAAACCTTTCAGGCTTGTCTAAGATCTCCTTCAGGTTGCTTAAAAGAGGGCCCCAGCCAGTTCGGAACCTGGTGGTTCTGGGCTGTACCTGGGCCCCTTTTTTTCCCCCTCTAAAGACTTGAAGCAGGATAAGCAAGAAAAAAGTTTCCAAGAAGTCTTGCCAACAAAGTCCTGATCCCCGTGAAGTCAGTAACAGTGCTGCTATTGCCATTAGTGGAAGCAGGATTTAGATGCAAGGCAGTCTAAATAAAGTTAATTGAGGAATTTTTTAACGTGTTAAGCCTATAAACATTTCTCAGGGATGATCTTAGGTGCTGCTTGATCCTGCTGCGAATGCAGTGAACTGGACCTGATGACCTCTTGAGGTCCCCTCCAGTTCTTGTATTCTGCGATTCCGTGTGGTAGTTTAGCTCCACCTCAGTGGGGTTAAGAGCTATTTTGGTTCAAAAATCCGAAACTAACAAAAATGGGTGAGTGACACTCTTCTGGTAGTCAAGAGCAGTTACTGAAAAGGTGGAAATAGGTAAATGTTCAAACTATAGAAGTAAGGGAGCTTGTTTTAGGGTGAAGCATAGCCTATTGCAGGGGGGAGCCACCTTTTTACGTCAGGCTCCACTTTTCATACCTACAATTAGCAGTCCCCCCATCTAATGTAATCCAAACAGGTGGAAATTTTGGTTATGTTCATATAAAAAAATCCTTTCAGCATGTGGCAGAAACTACTTATGTAGAATGTAAAAACTTTATTAATCAGCATATAAATGTGAATACACAGACATAAACAGTAACATATTTCAACCTTTTTAAGGAAATAAATGAGCCTGAGACCCAGCAGTCAATTGTGCTGGCCCGCCCTCACCCTTCCACAAAATTTCACACCCAGTTTGCACACCCCTGGCCTATTGAATAGCAGGTCGTCTTATGTCATTTATAGGCCTGTGGTATTTAGAGGACAGGAGTTCCTTGGCATATGAGTAAGCACAAGTTTCATTTTTTTCTTATTTCTGCTGCTAAAAATGTAGCACCAGACTGTAATCATAATGTATCACCTTACTTCATGTTTTAATCGCACACCTTTTTTGAGTAAGTGAATTTTGACTGTTCACTGAGTGTCTTAATTACTGCTGTGATTTTTAAAAAGCAACAATCTTTGCATATACTAAAGGGGACAGTGCACAGATGTTTGGAATCATTGTAAATAAATGTCATTGTTTGTTAAGGACAGAGCAGATGGCTGGATGAGGCTCCCCTGATGTATTTCTTGTGTTTGTGAGTTTATTGCTCATGAAAGGTACCATACTAAGAGCCCTGAAGGCTGAATCCATCTTCCTTGCTTTTCTGCTGAAAATATCCGTATATGGTTGTTGGTTTTATAACTACTCTGTGATCCTGTGAAGACTTATCTGGAAGAGCTCCTATTGAGGGCATCCAGTGGAACTATTAACATGCTTAAAGTTAAGCACTTTATATTGGTAGGGTAAACAGAATTAGGTTTTAATTGATAACTCTCAGCAGTGCCTTTATTTATAAAACAAAAAAAAGAGGAACTGATACTAAGCCAGCTTTCCCACTCATCTCCCGCAAGCCAGTTCCATGGCTGGTACTGCTGAGATGCCGGTACAAGAAAAAGCACTAACTCTCAGTAAATGGTAATTTGAGCTGATGCACTGAAATTGGTGGAAAAAATCAGTAACAGTTGGCATATCTGTGGTGATCTGGTATTAGCAGCCTGTTGGCCATTAAGAGAATCCTCTTCAGCTCTGCTATCATGACTCTGCTCACTTACCAGTGAGGAGTATGACTTCATCTGCAGCTCGGGGTTCATCATTGTCCTTACAGTCATAGCCAGGGGTCTCTGCCCAGGACAGCCACTGCTTCCCTCACACATAAGAACAGCCATACTGCGTCAGATCAAAAGTCTGTCTAGCTCAGTTTCCAGTCCTCAGACGGTGGTCAATGTGAGTTGCTCCAGAGGGAATGAACAAAAGAGGTAATCATAAGTGATCCATCTCCCTATTGCCCATTCCCCACTTCTGACAAACAGGCTAAGGATGCCATTCCTCCCTATCCTGGCTAATAGGCATTGATGGAATTGACCCTCATGAATTTATGTAGGTTTTTTTGAGCTCTTTTATGTGTCTTGCCCTTCACAGCATTCTCTGGCAAGTATTTCTACAGGCTGACTGTACATTGTGTGAAGAATACTGCCTTTTTGTTTGTTTTTAAATCTGCTACCTGTTAATTTGGCAACCTCTAGTTCTTGTGTTATGGAAGGGAGTAAATAATTCTTCTTTATTCACTCGTTCCACACCAGTTGTGGTTTCTAGACCTCTGTCATACTCCTCCCATTAGTCATTTCTTTTCCAAGCTGAAAAGTCCCAGTCCTATCAATTTCTCCTCATATGACAGCTGATCCGTACCCCAGAAAAAGTTATTGCCCTTTTTCTGAACTTTTCCAGTGCCAGCGTATCTTTTATGAGATGAAGTGGTCATATCTGCACACAGTAATCAAGATGTTGCTGTGCCAGGGATTCATATAGAGTCAATAAGGCATTCTCTGTCTTATTTTCTGCCCCTTTCTTCATGATTCCTAACATGGTTGCTTTTTTGACTGCTGGTGCACATTGAGTGGATGCTTTCAGAGACCTGAATGACTCCAAGCGCTCTCTCGTGAGTGGTAAACAGCTGCTTTAGTCCCCATCATTTCACATGTATTGTTGGGATTGTTTTCCGATAGGTGTTGTTTTTTATTTATTAATATTAAAGTTCATCTGCCATTTTGTTGTCCAGTCCCTTAGTTTTGTGAGATCCTTTTGAAACTCTTTAGTCTGCTTTGAACCCTGATGTTTTGGGTCCCTTGGCCACATAGGAAGTTCCCTGCAGCCCTGCTGTCAGCTTTCTCTAATCTCAATTGCAAACTTCTACCTCTCCTCCCAAACTGTAAAAGTAAAAAAAAAATAAATAGATCAAAATCAGAAACAAAGAAAAATTGAATTCTCACAAGTCTGTATTTGTCTCCATAGGAAATGGCCCTTAATGAATGAATGTGGAAAACTTTCTTTGATTGTCAAAAATCAGATAGTGAATAGCTTATATCTTCTCCCCCTCCTAGGGCTTGAGAAATGACCTGAAGGCTGCTTTGGATAAGATTGACCAGCAGTATCTGAATGAAATTGTAGGTGGTCAGGAACCAGGGGAAGATGACACCCAGAATGACCTGAAAGTCCACGAAGAAAATACTACTATTGAAGAATTGGAGGTATGCAGTGCGGGGATTTTAACTGTGTTTTTCAGTACAGTTTTTCAGTATACCTTATTTCCAGTCTGAATTTGTCTAACTTCAACTTCCAGCCATAGGATCATGTTACACCTTTCTCTGCTAGCTTGAAGAATCTATTATTAAATATCTGTTCCCCAGGTAGATACTTATAGACTCAGTTCATATTAATTTAATTGTGAAAGTCGTATAGTTTCTGGCCTGTATGGTATTTTTTTTTTCTTTCTAGTAGGAATTATAATAATCACTAATTATGATGGAGGTGGTGCTAATGTTATAAACCATTGGTGGGCAGTCATGGCCCATCGGGGTTCTGTGTGCAACCCATGAAACATTGTTTACCATTGCCCAAACTGTTTGTTGTTGCCTAAATACAGGGTTGCCAAATTCCAATGGTTTCTATCTGTGTAGAGTTTTTCCTACCAACATTACTAATGTGACATGCATGTAAAGCAAGGATAAGTAAATTGAGATACCTGCTGCTTGCACAAAACCTTGACTGAGAGCCATGCATCCAGTCAGAGCACAGCTATGGTTCAGTTGGCGTACCGTGTAAATTCTAGGTACTCAAGCGTAGCTAGGAAAGCTACCCTATCCCAGGAGATGGTCTTGATTACAACAATCTTGTAGCCTGCTGAGATAAAGAAGGGCAACTTTTATGCAGCCTACTTACTAGCCTGTGTTGCCAATCGCTGTTACCAACCCTTATTTTCCATTCTTTAACTTTGTCAGATTTGCCCTTTTGGGTCTGTATTATTACCAGCTCAGTCTGGGGTAAGAAGGGAATATTTTTGGAAAGTTGATATTTGTTTGGCCTTTTTAGCATTATCTGAGCACATATTCACAATTTTATGCCTTTAAACTGACTTGAGGTTGAATAATAAAATGCTGTTTAAGAGACAAATGGTAGGCTAGGTTCTAAATTTGGGTTTTAGTTTAAAAACGAAACCACAATTTTTGGAAATTCATGAAAATTAAATTAATGAAATTAAAAATATATATACCCTTGGAAAGGGTTGTCTTAAGAATTTCTGTATCATTGTTAGCAAGCTTGACATTTTGGCATGGTGGCAGTTTCAGAGAGCCTGAAAGACATGTTGACTATTAAACAGTGAAATGAAAAAGTGATCCTTTTAAGAGAAATGTAAAAAGTAAACAGAAGCTAAGTAGCATAAAAAGTGGAGTAATTTCAAGATGATTTTTTGCAAACACTGCTCACCCACAATTCCCACTGAAATCTATTTGAGCTATGTATGCTCAGCACTTTTGCAGATCAGGCCAGTTATTGGTAATCAAGGAATGTTTGTGGTTAAAAATCATTTAGGCTTCTGAACTGTAAAACCAATTTTTCATGTATGTAGTTTCATGGATGTTGATAACATATTCTGGGTTATTGTTACTCTGGTCCCAAAATGTTTAAGATTGCTGCCTGTAAAAGTGCATTGAAAACACTGCTGAATCATCTGACAACTTTTGTTTTTTGACAAATACATGTCACAGATGGAGGAGAAAATGCTTAGACTCCCTCCCCCCACTTTCTTTCAGGCTTTGGGAGAATCCTTAGGACAAGGAGATGATCACAAAGACATGGACATCATAACCAAGTTCTTGAAGGTAAAGAACTTTTTTATGTTGGTGAATTAGTTTTGTTAGAGCAGTAGCAAAGAGTCAGCGATATTGCTGAATATACTTAAAATAGAAATGCCAGTTGTGCTTATTCCTCATGTCAGATTTTATTTCCACACTGAAAGTGAGATTCTAAGGTTTTCAGCAACCAGGAACTTTCATTATTTCAAGCAGGAGCTGGTTGGTGCTTAACACGTCTGAAGAATAGGTCCTTATTTTCCAGTCCTTGTTAATATGGTTCTGGTTATGCCTTGTCCCATAAGAATTAATTCAGTAGCAATTGTTCTTAAATCCAGAAGGATATTAAGCAGGATTATGGTCCCTATGTACTAATATGGTGCATTGAAAATTACCATTTTTTAAAAAAGGAAGACAGTGCATATTGGAGAAAATGAAATTCCATCTGTTTCTGACTGTTTAATAAAGGAATTAAAGAGAATTCCAGTGGCTTTGCTAAGGAAACTTACATTTAGGTAACTAATATAAAGAAACCCACAATGAGTTTGTCATATATCTTGGTCCTCAGGAAACTATTTAGATTATCAAAAGTACTTTGCCTTTTGAACTGTAACTAGTCTTGTGAATTGGTACATGGAGTGTTTTTGGAGGTAAGCAAACTTAAGAATTTTAAGATAAGATCGCCTCAGGACTGTTCTCTCTCTGACAGTTGAGGTATTAAACTGAGGGCAAGTTGGACATGTTGGTTGAGTGTTTTGAGACCCTAAATTCAGTTTGATGGGGTTTCTTCAAAATGTTGGGGGATTCTGTATGCATGTGAAGCCAT
Source organism: Carettochelys insculpta (assembly GCF_033958435.1). Lineage (NCBI taxonomy): Eukaryota > Metazoa > Chordata > Testudines > Carettochelyidae > Carettochelys > Carettochelys insculpta. Next base: position 366,150,318 of record NC_134137.1, on the reverse strand, counting down.
GGTGATATGAGAAGTGAGAGACAAGGTGGGTGAGGGAATATCTTTTATTGGACTAGCTTCCGTTGGTCAGAGAAAACCTGAGGAAGAGTTCTGTGTGACTCAGAAGCTTGTCTCCCTTACCAACACAAGTTGGTCCAATAACAGATATTCCCTCACTAACCTCAATATTCTAGGCATTAGTGGGCAGAACCCTGTTGAATTCTGGTAACCTGAAAGATGAATATGAGGGACACGGAGGCCCATTGGTCTCTTTTTAAAAGAGCTCCAGCTTCAAGGCTGATAGCACCCATTAAGGCCGTCTGATAAAACAGTATCATTATCTCACCTCCAGTTGAGTTTAACATCTTGCTATCTTGAGTGAATTATTCTCAGATTACTAATAATGAACGGGGGTAAGGAGACAGCACATAATCCCTAGTAGAGGGTGGAGACTGGCAGAAGGAAGTGTGAGGGAAACAAGGGCTCACAGAGCTCCGGCCATGGGGAAGAAAGGGGTGGAAGTGGGCAGAGGGTACACAGAACCCCTAGTGGTGGGGAGAGGGAAGGGTGGCAAACAGCCCCTGGCGGGGAAGAGATTTTTGGGAAGTTGGGTAGATAGAGGAGGATGGAGGGTGGTGCACAGGGAGCTTGGGGTGGGGTGTGTAGACAGATGCAGGGAGCGCTTGATCCACCAATGAACTTGATCTGCACAAACTGTAAAGTATGCTGACCCTAGCCAAGTGTTAAACATTCTGTGGGCCTTGTCTGAAGGGAGTGTTGGACACATCGCCATACCTAATAGCCTGAGCTTGGCAGCACCTCCCGCCTGCATCTCTGCTTTTGCTGATGTCCAGCTCAGCATCTCCCTGGCTTTCTTACCCCACTCCTCTTCGTACTTTTGTCCCCGTCTTCTCTTATGGCACATCCAGTTCTGTGCCGCTTTTCATTCATGTCCCCCTTGAAATCCTATCAAAACAAAAAGCAGTCAAGTAGCACTTTAAAGACTAGCAAAATAGTTTATTAGGTGAGCTTTCGTGGGACAGACCCACTTCTTCAGACCATAGCCAGACCAGAGCATAGTCTGGCTATGGTCTGAAGAAGTGGGTCTGTCCCACAAAAGCTCACCTAATAAACTATTTTGCTAGTCTTTAAAGTGCTACGTGACTGCTTTTTGTTTTGATAGTGTATAGACTAGCATGGCTTCCTCTCTGTTACTATTGAAATCCTATGTTTTTAGTTCTCACGTTAATGCAGCTCAATTGTGCAGACGTTTTACTGATGTAGCCAGCAGGTGGCGCTGTGGTGTAAATGAACTCCTTCCTTTACCAGTTCCTTCTGGGCGTCTGGGCCAAGGAGTTGAATGCCAGAGAGGATTACGTGAAACGTGGCGTGCAGGGAAAGCTGAACAGTGCCACACAAAAGCAGACCGAATCCTACCTGAGACCCCTCTTCAGAAAGCTGCGGAAAAGGGTGAGGGATCTTCAAAATGACAGGGCCTAAAAGGACTTCTTTCTACCTCTGTTTGCAAACAGTGTAGTGCAGTGGTTCTCAAGGTCTGGTCTGAGCACCCTGGCGGCTCAACACCTTCCCTGCAGCAAGGCACCTGCGCTCATGCTGCAGCCCCACTACAAGGTTGAATCATAACCAATGGGATCAGTGGTGGGTGGTGCCGGGAGAGGCAGGGTGTGGTAGCCACATGTGCCCCCGCAGAGTTGCACCAAATAAGACCTCCACCTCAGTCACCCTGGTGAACCTCTCTCCTGCTGAGATCCCATACTCCCACTGTGCTGGTGCACCCTCCCTTTCTCCAGACCTCTCACCCACACCTTCATCCCACCTCTTACCCAGACCCAGCATCCCCAGCCTGCTCCTACAGCTTCCCTCCTGCCCAGACCCTGCAGTCTTCCTCACCTGCATCCTACGCCCCCCCCAGAGCATGCACCCCCTCCCCACACAAAGTGAACCCCTCATATTTGACCTTATTCCAGAGCCCACAAAGTCTACAAGCCCTGAGACCTCTGAAGAGTTAATCCGGCCTGTAGGAAGCCCTAAACCTTGGTCCTCCCTTTACCCTAGGCTGAAGCACAAGGGGAGGGAGGTGTCTGAGTTGTGTGGGGACTGAGGTGTCTCCGTTGGGGGCCACGTCATCTGTGAGGGTTGCAGTTCTTGGAGGTTTTTGGCGTCTCACTTTTGTGTGGCCCTGGCCCAAAAATGTTTCCCATTCCTGCCATAAATAAAAACAATGTTGAAACCTTTTGTTTGGGACATAAAATAATATTTTACTTTATTTGAAATGTAGTTTGATACCCTGAAATGATTTACGAGGATATAAATATTTGTGCCCTTTATTTATAGATTTGTGTTTATGTTTTTGTGCACCATTAACCTAATATGAATAATTGAGGTAATTAGGGGTGAGTGAATGGATTTTGTCATCAAGAGTGGTTGTCTGGTAGTTCGCAGACAGCTTTCTGTTGAGTAGGATTGACTATGGGCCAAAAAATCTGAGACCCATTGGATAATGCTTCTCATCAATAGTGAGATTGTCTCCAACAGCTGGGGAAGTGGAGTCAGAGAGGTGAAGTGACTTGCTTAGGGTCATTCAGTGACACAGTTGAGAACAGAATCCTGGTCTTCTAACTCCCACTCCAGTGCCTTGCCACTGAATCCTAAATAAATAAGTGCCTGTTGTCATCCAGCTGTCATAATATATGCAGTAAAATTCCTTTAATCCGGCCTCTGATGGTCTGGTATCTGGCAAAACCAGTCCCATTTATGGAGATAATCTGGCAAAACTTGATGGTCTGGCATACAGTAGTCTCCTGAGATACGCAAGGGTTGCAGAGGTGGTGAGCTGTGATGGGGGGGGGGGGGGTTTCAACTAGGGTGTGGGTATTATGGTGACGTCTAATAGTCTGGAAAATTTGGGAATCTGGCATCTGTCCAGTCCTGGATGTGCCGGGTTAAAGGAATTTTACTGTATCTCTGAACTGATGGATTGTTTGTGTGATCAAGACCTGGGTTTTATGCACAACTCTGGCACTAGACACTCACCTCTCTGTGCCTCAGTTACTTCATTTATGCCAGCGTTTTTTAAAAGTTTTAGGCTGTGTACCCCTTTCCAAATAATGTAGTCTACACCATATCACTTTCTGAAATAGGGTCACAACACACTTAAAATTAGATTGACAAGTGTTGCTAAATAAAGTGCATTGTCCACTAGCATGAGATTTTTCCTGCGTGCCCCTTGATGAGACATCACCTACACACCCATTTTGAAAGTCACTGATCTGTCCAATGGAAATATTTATCTTCTTTAAAGGGCTTCAGATTTGTGGCTGCAAAGTGCTCTATAAGTGCAAAATACCGTGTCTTTCAAACACAATGTGTTGTTCAAAAGTAACACTAATGTTTTTTCCTCTTTCAGACTCTCCCTGCAGACATTAAAGAATCAATAACAGATATTATTAAATTCATGTTGCAAAGGGAATACGTGAAGGTATGCTTGCTTACAAGTTTGTAAAGTGTTCAAACCATGTCGTAATAATTAGATTATATGCTGTGAAATGATTCACGTTGAGCTTCTCAAAGGCATGTAGTCAGAGAGAACACATGTTTAAACAAAACTGACATAAGCCCCTGCTTGTTAGGCACCAGGTAGAGGGATGTGGAGCATTTATTCATTGTGTAGTTCCTGGAACTGAGTGGCAAACTTCCAGATTCTGATATGGTATTTAATTCTCAGGGGAAAAATCTTGGATACATCTTCTGCTTTATGGTCAAACCCTGTTTGATTTACAATCTGTGAGACTGTGTTGAAGTCAGTGGAAGTTCAAGTCCAGGCAAAATTTTGCTATAAATGATTATATTGCATGGGAATGTCAACATTATCTCTCAATGAATATCATGTTATGTGCTTGAGTAGTGTATGTAAAATATCACACACATAAGACCTTGTCCCACCCTGTATTCTCTATTGGACATGTTCGCATCAGTAGTCCTATGCAAATTTAAAAGAGGTGATGGTGATGTTGAGGGTAAATTATTGAACAGTTTTATGGACAGAATGTGCTTGAAGTAGTAATGAGTTGTTTTCTGTACAAAAACAATGGACGCATTGGATTTTACTTGGCATGTTCTATAGCCACCTCCAGAAAAGAAACTGGAATGCCAGTAGTATTTCTATACTAGCTTGTGTGGGTGGCAGGAGAAATGGAGCCTTGTAATTCCCCTCACTTACTATGATTAGACTTGTGAGGACTTGGGATAATTTGCCTGATAAACAAGGCTGATAATGTCTGTGTTTTCTCTGCAGTTTGCTGGCCCAGGGCAAGTTTAATTCAAATCACTTTAAAGTGTGGCTGAGATGTATTTTTTCAGTTATGCTTTGTGTACGCTGAAAATCCCCTTCCAACTCACTGCCAAGGAAAGCAGTAGTTGTATGGTTTTTCTGCTGGTGGATCAGCTGTGCCTATCTGTTTCACTGGTGCTTTGTTTTATACTAAGTCAGCTGAATTGGGCACTTTGAATACATGCTTGGAACCTTTTTGAGGTTCATAAGCTTGGAACTTTGAGACACATTGTCTCCTTTGTTTTCACACAGTCTCCCATCTCAATTTCTAGCAAGACTTGTGCTTTGTCACTTTTTGCTGTCTTGCTTACTCTTTTGTTTGTACCAAATGGTGTATGTGTACGCCATCCATGCTATGCATATAATGACATCCAGATACGTTAAAAGAACCTTAAGGTAGCAAAATCAAGCACCTGAAAATCAGACATGCCAAAATTAAGGCAAACCATTAATCTTTTCATCATGTATTACTCTGTGGCAAATCAGGAGGCAATCTTTTCTCTTCCTACAGTTCTCTGCCTCATTTGCTACACATCAGCTACCTTCCTCCTATGAACAGAACCTTTCGCTGCACAGTCCTGACTCATGCTCAGAGTGCCATCCATCCTGTGCACTGAGTGAGGCAAGGGTCCTGTGGGAAACAGAGTACATGAGCATGTCAGTCTGGCACTTCTCAATTTTTGATTCCTTGATTTTGCAATTGTAATGTTTTTGGAGCATTTTATATACTGTTTCTTAATTTAAAAAAGACCAAACCTCAAACAAATCTCATCTTGTAGAACCGTACGGACATCCCAGTGTGAGCTGGGTGTAGTTCTTTTGAGTGATATCGAAGACCTCTGTAACTTGACCTAATTGAATAACTAGTTGCAGTAGGCTGCTCTTCTCTGGATCAGTCACTAGAGTGGGGGATAAGACTCAGACTTTGCCAGGTGTTTCACAGCTGGTTGCTGACAACAGAGATGTGTAGATTTATAGGTTCTGCCAGTGCAGTAATGATTCCTTGTGCTCTAATCTGCTTGTCTCTTTCTGCTTTTCTAAATATTTATGAAATTTTTTCCTCAGGCTAATGATGCTTACCTTCAGATGGCCATTGGCAATGCTCCCTGGCCTATTGGCGTCACTATGGTTGGCATCCATGCCCGAACTGGCCGAGAAAAGATTTTTTCTAAACATGTGGCCCATGTTTTGAATGATGAGACACAGAGAAAATATATTCAGGTAAGTGCTTAAGAGGTGTTAGTCTCTGGATTCTGGAGATTTGGCGTTAGTTAGGAAGACCTTTAAGTAGTGCAAATTTTGTAAGTGATATGGCAAAAATGAAAGGTGGCAGGTATGGGCTGTTGCCTTTTGGCTGTGACTGAATGCAGTATCAGTTTAATAAGTAAGGCATTCTGGACTTCTTGGGGCTCTTGTCCTGTGGCTTAGGGTTAGTCAATATGTCTTTTTCCATCACCTATCATGATTTTCCATTATGACTGAAATAACTACAAACAAAGGCCTCAGTCTCTTGGGGACCATCATTTTCTAATCTGTAGTAGTAACATTCACATATCGTGTGGCGTTTATGATACCTGTTGTTGAATTGACTGAACAGTGAAAGACCATGTTTCCAACTTGATTTTATACTTCTGCATCCAGACAAACATTGTAGTTCTCCTAGTGTAACTCTCCTTAAAAGGGATATCATCTCCGTAAAGGGTTCAGGGTTCCAGGTTCAGCTAGAGCCCTCTGAACTTAAATACTGATTCCTTTAAAAATCGGTGTATGAGTTTTCCTGACACCTGTTGAGGTATGCGGGGTAGCCCACCACAGGAAAGCAGGTAGTCTTAGCAAACTACCCCTCTTCTTCTTCCATAGATACAAGTTTGGCAGCTGTGGCAGCACCCCTGAAGTAAAGCCTTCTCACCCTCTCTATGGGACCTGCAGAAATAGGTCCGTGGGGCACTTCCCTTCTAGCCAGTGAGCTCTACCCCAGGGCCTTGTGGTGCAGTCCTTCCTGCTGCAGCACAGTGACTTCGATGGCCTCCAGCCCCTGCTATGAAATATGATGCCCTCTCGGCTGTCATTTTCCTTTTCCCCAGGGTAATCTCTCTTTTTATCTGCTTGGTCATTTGAGGAAATGTCTTCTGTGTGTTTCCTCCATTTCAGACCTTCAGAGAAGCCAGCTGTGGCCCTGTAACTAGGGAATGTCACTTGAAGGGAGAGGAAGTGTCCCTTAGATTGCTTTTGGGGCCCCTGCTAGGAAGGTGTGTTTGAAGCTGTTTGAAGGGAGTTTTCAGAAATACCTCATTAAGCTTCAGCATCTTCATACCATTCTCTCTGAAAATACTAAGGGGTCTTCAGGTGTTCATGTCAGAGGACGGTGTCAGGCCTGTGATTCTAATGGTGGCTCTAATAGAAATTTTCCCTGTGGGGGGGAAGAGAGAGAGGAAATTCCCATTTTTCTAAAGTGGAGAAATAGCTGTGATGGCCTCTCACAGTAACCTTCAAAAGTTAGCATATTTGACTGTCTTGCAGAAATTTCTTTTCCCATTCTCTCTTATGTGGAGTAAATTCACCTGCCCAGGGGATCCTTGTGTACATCTCCCAACTGTGCAGGTTTCTGTACAAATCAGTCCCAGTCTTCCATTGTGGGAAGAATTTTGAGTAGTGTACTGCTCAACCACATAACTAGTTGTACAACCATGTGAGAGTTAGCTTTAAGCATGTGTGTAGTTGGTTTCAGCTACAAACACACAGGATATTCTTTAGTAGGTAATGTTTGAATTTAGATTGTTGTCAAGATGATCAGCAAAGGTATTCCATAATGATTTGTGTGCTAGAAGCCCAGGGTCACAGCATCAAACCAAAGGGTGATCAGTTAGGGCAGGCATGTCAAACTTAAAGCCTACAAACAAAAACTGATAGCTTTCAGGGCCTCCCACAAAAGGCACTTCTATCAGAAAGTCATTATTATTTATTATTATAGATTATGTTTTAGGTATATTTTATAATGTTTTTCAGGTTTAATTTGAATATTATGCAGTCATTTTAATTGAGAGGTTAATAAGATGAATTTTATTGTTTTATAATTTTATTAATGGTTGTTGGCTCATATACAATACTTTTTAATTTAAATATAAATTAAAGGTGCTGGAGAAAAAAGGGAAGGAAGCAGTGGTGGGGAAGCCGTATCAATAAGGGAATGAAACTGTTGGAATATGTTGGTAAACAGAAAATGGAATAGGATCAGTAGCGATATGGGGAAAATACGCTGATGGTCTGGAGACACCGTTGTTCAGATGGAGGGGTTGGAGACAGAGTGGGGAGGATAAGATAGTGTGTTGTAGAATTGGGGGCAATGTAATGGAGTTGGGGTGAAGTGGTCGTGGAAGACAGGATGAAGTGTGGGTGCAGGTTTGAGCTAGAAAGTCAAATGTGAGAAAAGATGATTGTACAGTAAGTGGGTAGTGGGGCTGTGGGAGGATGAGGCTGGGGAAGGAGAAAGTGAGGAGGGCTGGTGGGAAATGGAATGAGTTTATGGTGAGGTGGGTGGTGATGGGGGTACTGGGTGATTAGCCACTGAGCCAACCTGCTATGAACAGGGGTACCAGCCAGTTTGGAGCCCCCATAAAAATAGGTAGCTCTGTGCCCAACCTGCTGTGCCTGTGTGGTACTCCTGCTGGAGAGTGGAGCATGCCCCCATGCCCTGACCCCATCTCCCTGGCAGGACTAAAAAGAGGGGGCACGTGCTCTGGCTCAGGGCCCCACAACCCACTTAATCTACCTCTAATGGGAGGTGGGTGGCAATAAGGGTGGAAGGTGGAGGAAGGGGTAAGAAGGGCTTCCTGCCTTACTGAAGATGCTGTTGCTGAAGCTGTCCCAGAGGCAGCCAGCCATGCTCCAGGCCCAGTGGCGGTGAAGGCTGATTTGAGCAGGGAGAGGTGGGTGAGGGTGCGCAGGTGCTAGAAGTGGACATACAGCACCAGCATCATCAGGTTGTGACACGAGCCCAAGAAGCTTATGGTGACAGTGAGCAGCACCAGGAGCTTGTAGTGCTGGGTCTGAAGAGGGGCAGGTCCCTGCGCTGCTCCTGCTGCCCCAGGCCAGGCAATGGGCTGGGTCTGCTGCCGTTCCCAAAGTACGTGGCTCCTCACACCCAGCAGTGGCTCCCAGCCAGCTCCTCAGCCTGTTGTCACTGCCCACACCGATGGGAGTGAGGAGAGGAGGAGCTGCTCCTGCCCCTGGCTGGTCACTTGTGGCTACCTGGGCAGGCAGGCAAGGGGCATGGCCTCCAGGCTCCCCTGCTGCATGCCCGAGGCAGGCGCGGGGGGCCACACTTAACATACTTTATCAACAAGTAGTTGCGGGCCACAAAAAAAATTAAATTGAGTCAAAATTTGAGGGCTTCTGATTTTTGACTTCAACCAATAAACACTAATAAAACACCTCTGCTTTAAAAAAATAAATTAATGGTGTTGATCCACCCCCCTGGAAAACCACCCAAAATGGTTGCTCATCTCTAAATCCGCGTCTCTGTGGAGCAGAAGTGTGTTCTATCATGGCATGGCTTTTAAAGCACTAACATCTTGCACGTTAACTAGGGTGACCATATTTTGGGACAGGGAGATACGGTTGCCCTAATGTTAACTGGAGTGTGGAGATCTTGCTGGTGCACACTAAAGGTTGCCCAGAGTGCTTTAACACGATGATGTTTGAAACCATACTACATTAAATTGCCTGAGGGGGGTGTTACAAAGAGTTTTCTTATTTCAGTATATACTATTGTAATAAATGTCTATGATGTACGTAACAGTACAGTAAACCCTCAAAAAGGGCCTAAGTTGTATGGACGCGAGTTAAGCGCAACTGAAAATCCCACTCTCCTCTGTGCCCCGGCTCAACCCCCCAGCCCCTCTGGCTCACCACCCACTGTGGGGGCAGCTCCTCCTGGCTGCAGGCTGCACCAAGCCCCAGGGAAGCGGCTGCCATGGGTGCTCCTGGTCCCGGAGCCCTAGGGAAGTAGCTGCGTGAGTGCTCCGGCCCCTGGGAAGCAGCAGCCACGGGTGTTCCTGGTTCAACCCCCCTGCAGCCCTAACCCACCCCAGGCTTAACCCTCCCCAGCTGGCCCCCCCAGCCAGGACTTACCATTCAAAAAGGAGCTCCAGGTGTTCCTGCTGCTTCCTTGGCTGCAAAATGTGCATTCCACCGGGGAAGAAAGCAGCCCCTGACTTAAGCAAAATGTGGGTTACGTGAGGGTGTGTGGGACCACAACCCTCGCATAACTCAAGGGACTACTGTATGTCAAAGCGAGCCCAGAAGCATTGTTGGACATCTACATAAAACTCAAAAATTGCTAAGATTCCTACCCCCCCCCCACACAACAAAATTAGTAAACCCTGAAAACCAGGAGATCTTGTGATAACGGACAATACTTGGTCATTTCCAGAAACATCACTTACCCATAGAAAGGCCAAAGCTTCTGCAGTCACAGGGCTCAACTCTTAAGTCATGCCACCTGTCAATCAGAGGTCACGCTCCAAACTAAAGTAGCAGGGATTGCAGAATTTATGGCAGGCATGTGTCACCTTGCTGTAGCTAAATTGCAGCCATGTCCCAGCCAGAGCTGAGCTCACTTTACCCTTTGCTACATGTGCTTTTGCATGTCATTTTTAGAAAGTTGGAATGATGTTGGGTTTCGGCACTAGTGGTATAGTCAGGATAACAGAGAGACCAATTTCTGTCAGTGAGAGGGAGAGAAGCTTTTGCGCTTACACAGAGGTCTTCAGTCTTTTCAGAGTTTAGTGGAAGAAGAAGAGTATAAACAATGAAAGTAATCATCCTAGTTCACCTGATGGGCTAGTTTCCTCTACTGCAGGAGGTAACCTGTTTCCTAAGGTTTAAAGAGCTGGTAACGCATGTGTTGTCCTATGAGTCTGTTTGAATGATGGACTAAATTAATAAATTGTGCCCTACTATTGCTGTTTGGAGCATTTGGCAAATCCTTTCCCTGCAGTTACCCTGTCCAAAGGACATGTCTCCTGGAAAATGCCTAACTTTCTGAAACAACATGCTGGTGCATGTCTCTTATGTGCAGTAAGCTCAGAATTGCCCAGGAAATAGTTGTTGATTTCACTGATGCTGCTGCTTTATTACAGACCTGTCCTTGTTTTCTTAACTTTCCAGGGGTTGAAGAGACTCATGACCATTTGCCAGAAACACTTCCCAACAGATCCGTCCAAATGTGTGGAGTACAATGCCTTGTGAGTCCCTCATCTGCCCATGGTGCAAATCATTTTCTGCTCTCCAACTTGCCTGAGAGAGAAGAGAACAGCACGGCTTTTGCTGGAAATGGACCAGAAACTGGGAGTGGGCCTGGGGCAATAGCATAAAGCAAAGGCTTTTTCTAGAGCTTGATTTCTACAACCTCATCTATTTACATTTCTTTCAAGCACTGTGTATATTACCCTCAACTGATCCCGAACCCACTTGCTTTTTGGAGGGTATCTTTATTTTTAAATAAGGGCCAAACTCCATTTTTTTCCCCCACAGCTCAGAAACTTAAGTCCCAGTCATCTGTTGCTTTTATTGGACTCTTTCCCATTGGAGTTTGGCGTGGGCAGATGATTGGAAGGAAACAGTTGAAACTGAATTCTAATTATTTCTGTAAATATGAACATTTCAGTGTTTAATCTTTCATGTGGTATTTATCAGAAAAAATATACTTTATATATATTTATCCGCTGAAAAGTATAGCCAATCTGGTGAAAATTTTTGATCTTGAATGGATCTGGAGATTTTAGTTCGTTTCTTTTTTGGTGGTTTATTGTGTGTGTTTGTAGAGGTGCTTTTAACGTGAACCATGTGAGTTTGGAGTTGAGGAATCTTTTGGGCTTTCAAGTTCTGTTTTACACATCTGGGGAAGATTGCAGCCTGCTGGGCATTGCAGTTAAAATTGTAACAGAGAGAAAGCCGTGCTAGTCTATATACTATCCAAACAAAAAAGCAGTACAGTAGCACTTTAACGATTAACAAAGTAGTGTATTAGGTGGTGAGCTTTCGTGGGACAGACCCAGCTCTTCAGACCATAGCCATACCAGAACACTCAATATTTAAGGCACAGAGAAACAAAAATAGCAATCAGGGTTAACAAAGCAAAAAAAATCTAATTCTTGATTCCTTGCCCCCCCGCCCCTCTACTCTCTGATTTGCTCACCTTGATCATTTTTTTTCTGATTTGTCAACCTTGATTACTATTTTTGGTTCTCTGCGCCTTAAATATTGAGTCTGTTCTGGTATGGCTGTGGTCTGAAGCAGTGGGTCTGTCCCACGAAAGCTCATCACCTAATAAGTTATTTTGTTAGTCGTTAAAGTGCTAGTTTACTGCTTTTTTGTTTTGCAGTTAAAATAATTAGTGGTGGAAACGAGACCTCCCATGGCCAGGTACAATATTTCAAAAAAAAAAACAACCCCACCCTTTTGTTATCCTGCAGCCTGACTAGAAAGGAGTAGGAATAATGAGCCCTCATTTTCATGTGCTACAGAAACAGTGGAGTATTGAATGCTTCTTGGAAGTCATAGGGATAGCCTGGCTGCCGAGGGTGTAGGAATTACTATCTCACCAATATGACTTAGTCCTGTCCTGGAGAGACATTTCCAGAGTGGAGTGTGTTGCTCATTTTTCTTGCTTATTCAGATCCTTAACCTCTCTGCAGAGGACGATAATTACTGTCAGTGATGGGAGAGGTTTTTGTGGTGAAGGACAGTTGTCCCAGTAGGAACTGGAGTTAGATCACTCACAACACACGCAGGCCACCAGAAAGCCTTGACACGGTGACAGCTTTCAGTTGCTGCTGATGTGGGCTGGATTTAAACTGGTTTTAGCAATGAGAGTCATTCTGTTCTTACCAGTCCAATCAGCCATCAGATCTTCTGAACAGTGACTTTTTTGTGATATGCACTTGTAAGTGATGGGTTTGGCATAAGAATCTGAATCATTCAGAATCCATCTCTGAAGGACAACTGCGTGTCATTTAGCAGGTTGGTGCTTATTTGAGTCCTCACCCTAACTAAAAGGGGAGGGAAGAGGAACGTAGTGTTAGAAAACAGTTGTTTCCCATCTAATTCATTGTGCTGTGAGGCATTGGTCCTGTGTGTCTATTTCTACTTTTGGAAAATGTAGCAAAGCTTTGGAGAAATTTTTAAGTGCATCTTTGGTCAGAGTAATTCTTCAGTCTGAAGTATCAGACCCCAAGAGAAAACACAGAGGGCTTAGAAGGTTTAGAAGCAATAAAAGCAAGACCCGTGAAAAGATCTGACTGAAGCATTGGGGGAAGGGCTTTAGAGACAAACTGGGCTTTGTGGGAAGGAATTGGGTAGCTGTTGAGAGCATGCTCAGAAGCCTGGTTAATAACAGAGCCTACTGGGTTTTGTACACATACACAGAGCCCCTGGAGAGGGGTTAGTGCAACAGGAAATGTTTGTAACACCACAACTTTGTCCTCCCAAATGGTTTCTGGAGATCTTCCTACCTCTTTAGCTTGACCTGAGTTTTGAACTCTCTAAATAATTTAGGAGCTTTCCAGTCCAGGATTGAAAAAAAAATGAACTTTGCCAGAAAGGGTACAAAAAGTAAATAGCTTTGGAATGATTTAAGGAAGACTGATAATATTTGCATTACTGGGAACCAGATTCCATTGGGGATTTCCAACACCATTAGCTAGCTGTCCCCTCCCATTCAGGAACTACCAGGGTTGTTTTAATGTTGCAGCAGCTACTAGTTTAAATGGGGATGTTCCTCCTGGAGGGCCTGGGGTTTTGAATGTGAATGTTGCTTTAGTCTGATCAGATTTCAGCAGGAATGTAATTTAAGTGATGTCTCCTTGCTGACAGCCCCAAAAATACAGCCCTCCCGGTCTAAAAGATTCCAGGGCAAGAACTTGATTCCCTTGCAGTTTATGGAATGGCACCATATTGAGAGCTTAGAAACTGAAAAAGACTTTCTCACGGCATTTTTCTGTAAGAGTTTCCAGCTGTCCCAAGCATGTGAGCCAGCTTTAGTCCCTTGAGGGTCACTATGGGAACACTCTTATGGCAGCTGCTTTTATCACAGATTTGAGGCTTCTTGCAGCTGGACTGACCCAAAGCGAAGCTTCCAGACTGTGCCAAAACAGTTAATGGTTCTCTATTAAAAAATACAGGTTAAATAGTGAGAGAGGCTACGTGTGGGCAGAAAGCATCAGCAGCTGTCCTGTTGGTTTGACAGGTTGAGAGAACATGGTGTGCTGGGATTTAGAGGTTGCAGTTTTCCCCTGGATATCTCCAGATGCATGGATATTTCTAAGCTCTTTCTGACCATTTTTATATTAGCAGGAAACTGCCTTACTCTGTGTGGACTCGAAAAGTTGTGATCCTGTAGTTTTAGAGAAGACATATAATCTTGTGGTTAAGGCTCTAAACTGGAGCTCTGGCTTCAAATCCTGCCACTGCTGGAGGCGTCTCATCTGACTTTGGGCAGATCACTTCATCTGTGTGTTTCAGTTCCTCATCCGCCATTGGCCAGTTCTGCTTGTTGCCTTTTGGAGCTCTCATGGTCAGTGACACTCTCCCTATGCTTGTCCAGTGCCTAGCACACAGGGGTTCTCATCTGGTTTGAGACTTCTGGGGACTCCCATAATGTACGTAAAGCCTAGTCCTCACCCTTATGGAACCAGGTGTGTCAGTGGTCCTAATTAAGGTAACTTGCTAATCATGTGGGTAAGGATGTCGGGTGGGTGGGACTCTTCATATATCCAGCCTGTTTTTGTATTAATGACTAGTTTTTCTAGCAACAGGACTAATAATTAGAGTCAAGTTTCACACTATATTCAGAAGTCACATTTTATCACAGCTAAATGTTTTTGCCAGATTACAGCAATAGCTGAGAGGGGAACACTGGTGTCTGGGCAGCCCAGGGTCCCAATAATCGCCCAAGCTCACGCCTGGAGAGGTACTCCAGCATTTCTAACAGCATTGAACCAACATGGGAGGTAACAGATACCAGTTATAAGCTCTTGCTCGATTGGCGTAGAGAACGAGCGCCAGGGGTTGCCTCCGATGGTGGGAGAGATCATTGCGTCTCACTGGACAGTCACTGCCCGCCTCAAGCTGGGCAGCCCCCAGCCAATAGGGTACTGTCCCGCCACAGTTCACCTGCCTCACTGGGTGCGTGAGGCTTAAGGTTCCCAAACCTGACAAGTGACCTGAAAGCTGAGCACCAGGCAAACCAACAAGAAAATCAACAAAAAAGGAAACCATCAAAGTTTTAAGCTTGCTTGCTGGAATGTGCTGACCATGCTGACAGTCTGACTGAAGATCTCCAGGACATCAGCGTCACCCGAAAGACCGCTGTCATCAATGAGGAACTGAAGAGGCTCCAAGTTGACATTGCTGCTGTGCAAGAGACACGTCTCGCAGATTCGGGATCTCTAAAGGAAAAGGACTACACCTTTTTCTGGCAAGGTAAAGCCCGAGAAGAAGCCAGGGAGCATGGTGTCGGCTTCACCATCAGAAACACCCTTCTACAAATGGTGGAATTAGTCATGGGTGGATCAGAAAGACTCCTTCAGGTCATACTTCAAACTTGCGCCAGTCCTGTCCACCTGATCAGCGCTTACGCCCCAACCCTGTACGCCGCACTGGAAGTAAAAGACAAGTTTTATGACGTGCTCAGTACTGCCATAGCGCAAATACCTGCTCGCGAACAAGTGTACATTCCGGGTGACTTCAATGCGAGAGTTGGAGCCGATCGTGACCTGTGGCCTTCCTGCTTAGGCCACTTTGGTGTGGGGAAAAATGAATGAAAATGGTCAGCGTCTTCTTGAACTTTGCACGTACCACAATCTGTGCATCACAAACACATTTTTCCAAACCAAGCCACAGCACAGAGCGTCATGGAGACAACCACGCTCGAAACACTGGCATCAACTAGACGTGATAACCTCAAAAACGTCCTTCTGACACGCAGCTATCATAGTGCTGACTGTGATACAGATCACTCGTTAGTTTGCTCCAAACTCAAGGTGATTCCCAAGAAGCTGCACCGCTCTAAAGCAACTGGAAGGCCCCGCATTGATGCCAGAAAGACGGCACACTCAGAGAGAGCTGAAAAGTTCAGAGCAGCCCTCGAGGAGAATCTGCACAGCAGCCCTGGGGGTGCCGATGTGACATCCAGATGGCAGCATCTGAGGGATACAATGTACAACACGGCCTTGTCGGTGTTTGGAAGAAGAGCTAGAAACATGAATGACTGGTTCGAAGCTAACTCCAATGAGATGATTCCAGCCATCAAAAAAAAGCGCGCTGAGCTCCTGGAGTACAAACGTTCGCCGAGCCAGAATACCCTGCAAGCGCTCAGAGCAGCCAGGAAAACAGTACAGCAGATGGCCAGGCACTGTGCCAACAACTACTGGCTCGAGCTATGCAGCAGCATCCAGACCAGTTCTGACTTTGGTAACCTCAGGGGAATGTACGAGAGCATCAAGAAGGCATGAGGACCCACCCAGGACAAGATGGCACCTCTGAAATCCAAATCTGGTGAAGTCATCACTGACAAAGCCAAATAGATGGAGTGCTGGGTCGAGCACTACTCCGAGCTGTACTCACGCGAGTACATTGTGGTCGACTCAGCCCTCAATGCTGTCGAACTCCTACCAGTAATGGACGAACTGGACCAGGAACCAACTGTGGATGAACTGAAGAAAGCCATCGACAACATTGCAGTAGGAAAGGCCCTGGGCCAGGACGGTAATCAGGTATGCCACAGACACTCTCCTGGAACTCCTACATGAGCTACTGTGCCTGTGCTGGAGAGAGGGAGAGGTTCCACAGGACATGTGCGACGCTAACATCATAACCTTGTATAAGAACAAAGGAGACAGAAGCAACTGCAACAATTACTGTGGAATCTCCCTCCTAAGCATCACTGGTAAACTGTTCGCTCGTGTCATCCTCGGCAGACTCCAGAAGATTGCTGAGAGGGTGTATCCTGAATCACAGTGCGGATTCCGCACAGAGAGATCTACCGTCAACATGGTCTTCTCTCTGAGGCAGCTGCAGGAGCAATGCAGGGAGCAGAGAAAGCCACTCTATGTTGCCTTCATCGACCTGACCAAGGCCTTCGACTTGGTCAGCAGGGATGGATTGTTCAAACTGCTCCACAAGATAGGATGTCCGCCATGGTTACTCAAGATGATCCAGTCTTTCCACGAAGACATGAGAGGAACCGTCCAATACGATGGCACATTATCGGATGCTTTCAGCATCAGGAGCGGCGTCAAACAAGGATGCGTCCTTGCTCCGACATTGTTCAGGATCTTCTTCGCACTCCTCCTTAAACACACCTTTGGATCTTCAACAGAGGGCATCTTTTTGCACACAAGATCTGACGGGAAACTGTTTAATCTTGCAAGGCTGAAAGCTAAATCTAAGGTGCAGGAAGCCCTCATCAGAGATATGCTGTTCGCAGATGACGCTGCTGTCGTGTCTCACACACAAGACCAGCTTCAGAAGCTGCTGGATCGGTTCTCCAAAGCATGCAAGGACTTCGGGCTTTCCATCAGCCTAAAGAAGACAAATGTACTTGCTCAGGATGTTGCTGTTTCTCCATCAATCAGCATTGACAATTATACGTTAGAGGTCGTCCACGAGTTCGTTTACCTCGGGTCCACCATCACTGACACCCTGTCCTTGGAGACTGAGCTAAATAGGAGAATCGGTAAAGCAGCCACAACTCTGTCCAGACTCAGCGAGAGAGTGTGGAATAACAACAAGCTGTACACTCACACCAAAATGCAAGTCTACAGAGCCTGCATCCTCAGCACCCTCCTTTACGGCAGTGAGACTTGGACCCTGTATGCCCTCCAGGAAAAGAGGCTGAACGTCTTCCACTTGCGCTGCCTCAGGCGCATCCTTGGAATGTCGTGAAAGGACAGTGTGTCCAACACTACTGTCCTTGAGCAAGCTGGAATCCCAACTATGCACACGCTCCTCAGGCAGTGGCTGCTCCGCTGGCTTGGCCACTTCCACAGGATGAATGATGGAAGGATCCCAAAAGACATCCTGTATGGTGAGCTAGCCTCTGGCAAAAGACCTCCCGGACGCCCCCAGTTGCGTTACAAAGATGTTTGCAAGAGAGACCTCAGGGAAGCAGACATCAAGCCAGACAGCTGGGAGGAGCTGGCAGACAATCGCAGCAGATGGAGGCAGGGAACTATACAAGGGCCTTCAGAAGGGTGAGTTGAGGATCAGACAGCTAGCAAAGGAGAAGTGAGCCCACAGAAAGCACAGCAAGGACCTGCCAGACACCCATTACGTATGCACCAGATGCAGCAAGGACTGTCACTCTCGTGTGGGTCTTCACAGTCACAGCCGACGCTGCAAATGAGGATGCCAAACGGCACTACGCAGGACACGTTCCATAGTTTACGTAGACTGAAGGATGCTACTATACTATATACTATACTAGGGCCATTGGTGACTTTCCCTCTCCATCAGTTTTTTAATAGACAGATGCGTACAGTGTTTTGAGTGGGAGGAGAAATAACCGTAAGAGGTTTGGCACAGGGACAATTGTTACTGGATTTGGGTGGCTATCAGCACTACAGCCATTTCTCTGACTCGCTAGCAGCAAATTATACAATTTTCACTTTGCTCTACAGATGCTCCCTGCCAGCTGGAGAATTTGTGCCTCTGTTTCTCTGCTGAGCAGCTAGCATAGGCCTCTAAGTTCAGATGCAGAACTGTCTTTCAGCCCTTCCTGGGATCCATCATCTTCTGCGACAGAATTGCTCTCTAATCCTTCATCCCACCCTGGCGGTAGCTGTTGCCTCCGAGCAGCTTCCTTCTGAGATCCTTCTCTGTCCTGTTTCTAGGCCTACTCCCTGACCTTTTATTCTCTATGGCCTTGAGCACTGAAACTTTCCTGCCTCTTTATAGGCCCTTTTCTCCAGCCCCTCGTGGTTTGCTTCTTTGTTGTCTGCGGTGGAGCGCCCCTCTCCAAATCTTGCCTTATTCTGAGTCTCACTGGGCTGAATGAGAATCTTGCTTTATATTGTCTCAGTCTGCAGTCACATGGTTCACATTATGCCTTCCATCAGATCACACAACCACGTTCCTGTAAATATCTCTTTGGTCTGATCCTGGACTGGAGTCAAGGTTCCCTTAAAGGACCCAAGGATAATCTGTTACACCCACAGATCTGAAAGGGGCTTCTTCATACTACAGGAATACAAATGATAAATGAATGGTTAATTGGCATTCAGAGATTAAAATCTAATCAATCCAGGTTGAAGGGCAATTTACTAAAACTACTGCATAATCAAATACAGCACTGCCAACCCAAAGCATTCAAATACCATGAGCTAGACTCTCAAAGTCATGATTTTCAAAAATAATACATTTGTGGTCTTTTACCTTCTTTTGTGTCTTCAGCATTCAGATTTTCAACCTCTTTTCTGCAGCCAGGAGGGCTGAGCAGCTCAAATACTCACCTACCACCAGAAGCTGGGCCTTCAAGAAAAAAAAAACCCCACCAAATAATGAGCTCAAAGTGATGAGAGCTGGCAGCTCTTCCAGGTGCCTTTCACTTTTTCATATTTTGGCTACCAGCTAAAGTAAGTTGGGAGAAGTTTGCTCTGTTTAACTCTTGCTACTTCCTGTTAAGGCTAAGGCCCATCTTTGGAATCATTCTTTTTGCTCCAAGAACATAGCCTGATACAATTCAAGCTGGTGGTGCATAGACTTTCCCCTGTTTGGCAGTGCACAGTAAGTGTGCTCCTTCAGTTCTATGACAGGAAGAGCTGTTATGTGGAGACCAGGCTAGAATGATCATAGTGGTCCCTTCTGACCTCAGAATACATCAACAAGGAATGACTCTATAACAAGGGTGGGTGCATCAATTATGCAGGAAAAATAAACCAAAATGTAATGTAGCCACAGCACTCAAAGGAAGTAGACGCAATTAGCAATGAGCTGATGGAAGGGAAATGGGGCATTTTATGCCACCACTAGAATAACTTCTAGTTTGTTTACATAGCTAAGGAGTGGCTTCCTGAGCTTTGTTTGCTATTAGTCCTGTTTACTGAGGATGACCATAGTAGGTGGTTCCCCTCCCTCTCAAATGACTGTTCCTCTAATTACAGCTGGTGGCTGGAAGTTGCAGAACAAGCAAGGCTGGTTTATTTTCAAAGTGCATGTTACTGAGAGATGTATATTTTTGCTGTAGTGAGCTATTGCCATTGACAGCACCAGAATATGACTCATTAATTAGTAGGGCAGGCACTGGCTACAGTGTATGCTGGTGAGTGGCTGAGCTGTGCCAAATAAGAAACGGGTCCCTGACCAAAACAGCTTGCATCCTGTAGTCAGGCCTAAAGGACCCTGTCTTCTAGTCACTCTAACACCCTCTGGTGTACAAGCCTCAGTCTGTGGAGAGGTGTGAAAATGGCTTGGAAGTGGAGGAAGGAGGCAAAGGGCCCCAATAAGGCAGAAGCTTATCAGAGCTCCTACAGGGAGGCTATGTACAAGGGGAAGTCAGAGCTGGAGATTGCAGAGATCATTAATGGGCTGCTTTCTTTATACCAGACCTACCAGAGCTGTGGTTTCCCCATCATCTAATGATGGTAAAGGTGACACTTCCACAGAGTTGCTGGTGGTTTTTTTAAAACTGCATCGGGCGTGACTTGGTAGCAGGAGTGAGGCTTCTTTATTAGCTGCTTAAAGTGTTTAATGGTGCGTATGATTTCATTGCTGTTGCAGATGATGTTTGGATTGGAGGGCAATATGATTTCCATAAGGAGACTATCTGCAGGGTCATGGTCCCGCGAGCACCCATAAAGCTGTGACAGGTACTGCTACATAATAGGTGTTTTGTGAGAATTTTATACAGGGCCGGGGTGCGTGTGACACTTTGCCAGATGCACAGAGATGAGGTGTCTGTCTAGAAGATTTAACAACTATGTTAGTGCTTCTCTGGGAGTGGGTGAAAACAGCTGGTGGTCATAGTGCTTGCTTGGTGCTTTCACTGGTCAGGAACCAATGCAGTGTAGTGCCAGACAGCGGCACTTGGCAGCGGCCACACTGCAAAGAGCATCTTGTCTTCCCCCACCACCTGCAAGATGAATTTGGCCTCTGAAAGGCTCTAAGTTGCCCTGACTCAGCAGAAATCCCACCCCCTGCCTGGCAGAGGCACTGGGAGAGTCTCTTCCACTGACAACGTGTTATCCCAAAATCAAAGTACATTAACATGGGCATAAAGGGTAACAGAAAAGTGCGAAGCTGGCATTTAGACCATCCTCTCTGATCTCAGTTGAGGAGCTCCCATAGGTCATCTCCGCTGGCTCCCAAGCACCCAATTCATTGTCCTCCCCAAGAGAACCTGAGGAAAACAGCTAGTGTTGACAACCCCTTCTTCAGATGGAACCAGGAGGGTGGGTGGGTGTGTATATAAATATGGAATATTGTTGCTACCATGTTCTAAGTGATTATACATTTTAATGAAATAATGTCCCACTCCCCGAAGATAGCTCCTTAGTGACAAGTTATTCTTCCTTTTATGACAAGAGATGGAAGATAATGGGCAGAACTACAAGCTGAGTTTTTAAAAAGTGACCAGTGATTGGAGACACCTTAAAGGGGCATGTGTTTTCAAAGAGTGGGTGCTGAGCACTTTTTCCATTATGGTGTCTCAAGGTGGGCATGTATAATCACAGGCTACTTCAGACAATCTTGGCCATAGCATCTACAGGCTTCTGCTAGGGCTGTAGCCAAAGAACACACCCAGAGAGGAGTGTTGTTCAACCTTGTAAAGATCTTAAAAGAGCTGCTGCAACATTTCATTTTGAAAATGCTTTAATAAGGAAGTGTTGACAACACTGTTTTGCAAAATGTAAAGGTAACTATACAAATTCTTAATACAAAAAGAATAAATTAAAAGCAGATTTTTTTTGAAATTCTGCAGCTTTTTCTACAACATACATAATTCCCCTTGATTACCGATGAACAGAATCCAGTAAAATCATTTTACATGCTCTAAAGTCAGTTTCAGAGAGACCTAATTGTTTTCTTTTTTTAAACTAGAGCCCATTTTACACAACTTGTAATAAAACTATTGACATTAATATATATGTAAAACTTTACATCTAGTTAACTAAGCAGTAACTGGTCATCTGATAGCACCTGAATGGAATTTGCTATGTCAAAAACTAAAACTAATACAGAATGAAAACAAATTTGACCTTTTCAACATTTTCAACACTCGACTGCATATAATATTATTTTAAAATAAAACCTGCCTCATAATCTGGCATGGTGTATGCATACGCCATAGTTCTGGCTAAACCAAGGGAGTTTCATAGGAGAGACTAACAATTCAACAGTGGCTTTATATCAGAGAAGGGCCTTTTTTTTTTTTAAAAAAAAAAAAAAAAAAAAAAAAAGAGGCTGGGAAGTTGGTAGTCAAGTGCTTGTACAGAACAGTTCTATTTACCCTTTTGTGTTATATTTAACCCTGTTAATCTAATATGATTAACGTTGTATGTACATTTGTGTATAATTGAATTGAGCTAAACAGTAAAACCTGTTTTACTTAATCTGTCTTTACTACCAGACTGGCTCTCATGTGCCTTGACTGAAAAACAGAAAAGTGGACCACAGAGCAAAGCCCAGTCCACTTCTCAAAAGTTTTATTCTCTCCTCCAGCCTCTTTGCAATGCAGGCTGACCAAACTGTTCCCAGTGTGACCTTCCAACATAATGAACTTCAGGGCTGCCACCTTATAGCCCCTCTGCAAAACTGCATGCATGTTCTGATTCTGTAGAAGTTAATTTTGATTAGTTACTTGTAGTACAATAGGGTCCAGATGCCCTCTTATGCTGTTGGGCTTGAATCCTTTAAATAAAAAGGGCTACACAGAAAATGTATTTACCATGGAAAATGAAAATATCATGAGTTGCTCAAAGCCCCTGACCTTAGTCTAATTCCTTCCTGGTGATTAACATGGGCCCTCTGTTTACAGTTAGACTTGGAAGGATTAGAGTTTAATCAGCAAATTACATTAATCAATGTGTCTCCTCTCCAGCCGAAAACAGAAGTGGGGCAGTAAGAACAATCCCCTCATTAGTAATTCTTATTTGGAGAGAGGCATAATTAAACACACAGGGTACATTGCAATCTCCTGGCTGGCAGATCTGCTTGGTTAGCAAGATATCTGACAATAATCATCTGTGATTACTAAATGTCTAATGATGCTTAACTTCCACAGACACTAGGTTTGGAATGATTAGTAAACAAGAACAGCCATACTGGGTCAGACCAATGGTCCATCTAGCCCAGCATCCTGTCTTCAGACAACAGTCAATGACAGATGTGTCAAAGGGATTGAACAGCATAAACAACCATCAAGTGATCCCTCCTGTTGCCCATTCCTAGCTTCTGGCAAACAGAGAATAGCAACACCAAGATTTAAGCGTTTTACATTTCCTGCAGGGCAAAAATCAGTCAGTGCTGTGGAGAGAGTTTTTAATGTTAATGCCTAAAGGTTCGACCTGCAGTCTGTTTCCTCCTACACACGCTTCGGCAAGTCAGGTAACTTCACTTTTCCCCAGCCGCAAATAGTGTTCTCTGTATGCTGAGCGCTTGGGCAGCTGCCTGGGAGAGATTCGGGTGCTGCCCATTAACTAGCAGATCACCCCCAGTGGGCAGCATGTGTTTCTATTGGTGGTGCACATCCACACAGGCTTTGGTGTACATAAAATTTATTCCGCCCATGGATGGGGAAAAAATTAGAACACTGGCCATGACTCCAGCATCACACAGGAGACTGCAATGTAACAGATAAGTGCAGAATATTAAAGTAAGTCAATACACTTATAAAATATGTAGGTAAATGCACTCATTCATTTTTTAAAAACTCCACACACCCCTAATCTTCCCAAGCCTAGATCTGGGGAATATGCGCCTTTTTAAAGCTTCTGGAAAAGCAGTATTCCAATGATTCTATTACACACACAAATGTGGCAGCCCCTAAGTTTGGTTATAAATTTCCTGCCCTCCTGGTCTGGTAGACTAGCATTATTCTTAGAACACACACACATACACACACACACACGCACACACACACACGCACGTTATTTCTTTAAACTAATGCTAACTTCAGTTGCTGTTTTTCACAAAGTAACCCCCTCCAGCCATGTCTTTAATTGCCTTTCCCATAGGAAATTGTCATGTACATGCATGAATGGGGAGTGAACCCCACCCCACCTAGTGGCAATAAAAACAGCATAGCACCATAGCAAAGACTAGATGTGCCAGCTTCAACCCCCACCCAGTTTGTGCACTAGTTCAGTACAAAAGTGTCTTTGAGGCCTTTTAAAGTTTGATGGCTTGACATTTATAGCATTGTTCCACAGTACATGTAAACTTGCAGCTCCCGTCATGGTTCTCTCATAGGTTGCCTTTTGGTATCAGTAGAAAAACTAGAGTCTGTGTCAAATGCATTAAGATTACTCAGAATTAGTTCTCATTTTTTATGGTCCCTTCTTGCAATCAGAAAATTTGCCTGCTCAGCTGGTTAGTAGACAGCACAACTGAACTCCCCCTGCACCCACTTCCACTTTACAACAGGGTAGGGTCCCTTGGATAACAATACTTTGGTGATGAGCCCTTTGCTACATTGGCACTCCCAAAAGTGTAATAATCTGAACTGTTAAAATAAATGTGGCTTTACCATGTCCATTAGCTCATACTGTGCTTTCCTTTGTCATATTAATGTGTATAAATAGGATTTCATGTATTGGTCATTTGTAGTCACAGAATGGGCTTTTGGTGATTTTCACCCCAATTTATCATGCTGTAAAAAAAAAAAACCAAAAAAAAAAAACCACCCCTAACAAAACCTGTACGTATTGGTGGCTAGCCTGTGCCAGCCACAGATAAGAACAGCAGGACAAATTTCTGCCCTGGCTAATAATACCATTGTGCCTGTTCAGTTTAACAGCAGATTTTCACAAGTGATTTTACAATACTGGCCCAGAGCTCTGGGGTTTCTTCATCCTACTTGGTGGTGGTTTGTATATTTTTTTGGAAGGGCTTACCGTGAGGAAGGAATTAAAACCCCTTTCTGGATTGTAGGCTGTCATTTCTGGAAATGGGCTAATTTAAACAGATGCTGCCCATGCGCTTGTCATAATCCTGTGATCTTGAAGTGATTTGTGCTATTGACACATCTGTGAAGCAGGAGGAGCTCTTCATTACTCCAGGTAAAATACTTCAGGAGTATGGGCTGAATTTCACAACCTCTGTTGCTTAACTAATGTTCTGTTGGCTTCAGCCTGCACAATGCAGATCTCTTACTATTTTCCCAGGTCATAGACCAGCATGATTGTATGTATGCCTTGCACAGGGTTCAGTATTCAAAAGAAAAAACCATCTGGCTGTTCACATTGTTACTCATAATATCGCCTCCACCCCTGCCTGTCTGGGTTATGGGGATTGCATGTCAGTCCGTGGCACTCTGGTTTGAGACACTGCTATCCATCATTGGTTACGGCTGTGTCCTGGGGCCAACATCTGTAATCCCATTTTGAGAAAAGTACTCAGCATTGGAGCTGGTGGCGGGAGACTGCATCTGGGTAAGGCAAATGAGAGGCAGTGAGGTGATCTCAGAATGGCATTGATGTGATCAGATTGAGGTCAGGGGTTCACACAAGAGTCCCAGGCTTGGCTTTTTCCTGTCCATACCACTGGACATCTGCTAGTTCTGAATAGAGGTGAGAATCGAGGAAACAGCTATCGTAGTTCCTGTAGGAGAAAGGAGATTTGTTGTTAAATGGAGTGCGCCAGCAAGCGTTCATGCAAAAAGCCAACCCAGCCATCCCCCCCATGGGACAGGAATGGGAAAATAAAGAAAATACTCCTTTGGGTTCATGTTAGTTCTCCAGCCAAGCCCAGAGCTGGTGACTGGCGCTGATTCAGCAAGATAGACCCATCCTGTAATCCTTTCCTGAGCAGCTTGTCTCTGCAGAAGGTGAAGAGATCTCTCTCACATTTCCACATGCCAGGTGGGGAGACTAATGTCTCCAGACAAAACACTTCAAATAACATTTCCTGGCCCCTCCTCATGAGGGAGTGTACAGAATCGTATGTGTGTCTTCGGCAATTGAGAGACGCCTCTATCATCCGGCACCACTTGGGTGCCACTGATACGACTCTGGATGAAAAGAGTGGGGTCATGCTAGTACAAAAGTGCATGCATTCTTCCCTAAATGAGCTGATGGCTGATTGGCCGGAGGAAGAGCCTTCTTTACCAGATCAAGAAGTAAGGGGAGGGGGTATATTTGCTCATCTATATATACAACTTGATACATGCACTAGTTCCCACTAGTATTCTAGCAGCAGGTGCTGATTTCTCATCCCTCATAATTAGGTGGTTCTGCTTTAGGTTGCTCCTTTCTAGGGTGCTTTTCCCCTGTCTGGCTGGGGACAGGGTTGGTGGATAAGTGCATTGGCCACTGAGCTGGGGGAATAAAACTGCTTCTTTTAGTGACTGACATAAAGGGGGCTGGGAGGTCCTGTGTTGGCATCTCAGTGCTTTTCTGCAGCGCCTCTCAAGCATAGCTACCACAGTGTGAAACCCTTTGGCACAGCTGAATCCCTGACTAGGACACGTGGGTCTTGGAAGTCATTGGAAGCGGACAGGCCAGGAACGTAGCAGTAAGATCGCTGGAGCACTTTTTTCCATCAGTGATGTCAAAACCCTGGGGCTCACATGATTGAAGACACTCATGGTGTTGTGGGACGCCATTGAGACTTTGATAGAGCAGGCTGCAGTGGCATTGTGGTGTTGCAATGTATTAGCCAACCCTGTGTAACACTGCAACTTGCTAGCATAGTGCGCCCCGCCCTGCCCTTGTAAAGATCTATGGGGGGGCATTTGGGAATGCCCTGTCAGACAGGCTTTTCAAAAGCTTTGTATAACACTGCTGTTCAATTAAGCAAATACCTTGAAATAGCTGGGGCATGTCACACACACCCCCCTCCCCACAAGGACATTTTGCTGCCTTGCTAAGGCTCAATGTACTCCACACAGAAAATGCACCTGACAGGACCGCTTTGGTGCATGCATGTGCACAGCTCCAGCTGTGTGACTACACTGTGGCATTCTAGTGCACCTGAAACACCTGTGCCTGGCATGTTTGCTGGTGGGGGTGTGTGTAGTGTCCATGTCTGAGGCACAGTGCTATGGAAGGCACTAGAAGGAAGCACAGCAGGGTGCTGTTGTAATGCTTGTGGATATCACTGCTACTGGGGATAATTCAACTGCAGGCAGGTTTGGTTTAATGGGAACAGAACTAAAGGCTTGTTGTGTTCAAGCTTCACTGGAAGCTGCTAAACCACTTGGCAATGGCTGTTGTGTGTGGCTGCCAGGCATACTAAAGTAAAAATGTTAAAGGTTAACTGGTAATTGGCAGAGCAGCCCCCAATCTGCCACAAGCAGAGGGTTACTCCCGTCCTGTGAGGCCACCATGCATGGGGATGGGGCATTCCACTCATGCTGCAGAAGCCCCATCTGCAGTGCCCTCTAGTCCAGCTGTGGACTGGAGCTGCTCCAGACAGACTGAAGCACTCTCCACCCACAGCACACTGGGATGGGGCGGCTTCAGCCTGGCTGGAGTGCCCCACTCGTAGCACTGCCAGGCAAGACTGTTGCAGACAGAAGCTGTCCTTGCTGGGCTGGCCATGTCAGGTTCCTTGCACACTGCAAGAAGGGGAACTCCATTCTGGCCAGAGCAGCCCTAGCACTTAACCAGTTCACCAACTGAATGGGTGTTTCCATCCCTAGTATAAAGCAGAAAGCTTCCCAAGGAAGGGTTTCATACACTGCTTTTTTCGTAGCATAGCTAGACAATGTTTTGGCTATGTCTTTACTGAGGGATGGTGCCGCAGGAAGCGAGATCCTGTTTTAGATGGTGGAACTCATTGCTATAGGAAGTTATTGAGTTCAAAACTTAAAAGGGACTTGACAATTATATAGATAGGTATTTTGAGTTACATAAGCAATGCCAACACATTTTTGGAAGGAACATTAAGCCTCATGCACCAGGGCCTAAGCCATTCTCTCTTTTGCAGAGCAGGATAAGTTGTAATGAGATCACTGATCCAACATTAGAGACTAAGACAATGACCCCAGAAATTAAAATATTTGGGTCACACTTCCATCCCCCAAGTGTTCCTGTCTGTATGACTTCTGTTACGAGTGTAGCTGAGTGCCTCACCAACATTAATATAAGAATGGCCACATTAGGTCAGACGAAAGACCCATCTAACTCAGTGTCCTGTCTTTGGACAATGGCCAATGCCAGATGCTTCTGAGGGATTGAAAAGATCATGTAATCATCAAGTGAGCCAGCCCGTTGCCCCTTTACCAGCACCTGACAAACAGATGCTAGGGACACCATCCCTGCCCCCTCCTGGCTAGTAGCCATTGATTGATGTAGCCCTCATCCTTCTGTGAATCCTGTTAGTCTTCCTTCACAATATTGCCTGGGCAAGATTGCCACAGGTTGACTGTATGCCATGTGTGTTTGTTTAAAGCCTGCTGTCTAGTAATTCCATTTGGTGATCCCTCGTTCTTGTGTTATGGAGGAGGAGTAAGTAACACTTCCTTAATTACTTTCACCACACCAGTCACAATTTTATAGACCTGTAACATAGCCTCTCTCCTTAGTCATCTCTTTTCCAAGGTGAAAAGTCCAAGTCTCATCAATCTCTCTTCATATGGAAGCTTTGCCATAAATCACATCTGCACATACTATTCAAGATATAGGCATACCATGAATTTATGTAGCAGCAGTATTTTCCATCTTACCTATTCCATTTCTTAATGAGTTCCAACATTGTTAGCCTTTTATATCACATGATTTTATATGTATCATTGGATTAGGTTTTCCAATGTGTATGACTTTAATACTGAATTTCACTTGTCAGTTTGTTGCTTAGTCACCCATTTTCATGGCAACCCCCTTGTAGGGCTCTGCTTTGGACTTGAGTAGTTTTGGATTATCTGCAGATTTTGCCACCTCATTGTTTACTCCATTTTATGAATAGATTGAACCATACCGTCCTACTACAGACCGCCCAGGGACTCCACTGTTTACTTCTTGCAAAGTTGAAAACTATTTATTCCTACCCTTTGTCTCCTATTTTAACCTGTGCATAGTATTCAATAACAGCTTACTTCTCGTAAGAGCCTTTAGTGAAGGTCCTTTTCAAAGGCTTTCTGAAAATCTGAGTATGTTATATTAACTAGATCACTTTGTCCACATTTTTTAACCCCTCAAAAATTCTAGTAGACAGGTGAGGCCCTTTACAAAACCCACAGTGAATCTTCCTTCACAACTCATGTTCATCTTTGCATTTGATAGTTCTGTTCTTCATGAAATGTCTACCACTAAGCTCCTCACCAGTAATTTCCAGTTTCACCTCTGGAGCCCTTTGTTCCAGTAGCTATCCTCCAGTCAGCTGTTGCAGAGGCTGATTTAAATAACAGGCTGAATACCATGGTTAGTTGATCTGCAGCTTCACATTTGAGTTCCTTTAGAACTCTCAGGTGAATACCATTTGGTCCTGGTGAGTTACTGATGTTAGTTTATCAGTTTGCTCCACAGCCTATGAGATTTTATTTTCACACCACTGCTGTGAACAAGAAGAATTATCTCCATTGTACATATAAAGAATGGATTACAATAATTTGCCTGAGGCTGCATAGGAAGCCTAGGGCTGAGCTGGGAATTGAACCTAGGTCTTCAGAGACTGAAGCCATCCTTCCTCTCCACAGAAACATCCCTCAGCACTTTGTCCAGCTTGAGCTGAAATATGTCAAGCACTGGGGCTTACATTGCTATCCTTGGCTAATTCTGCTTCTCCACTTGTATTCCCATCCCAGCTGCCACAAAACTTGCCTTCATAGGGAGAACCCAGAGCTACAGGCTTGCTGAGAGGGCCACCCACATATGCTGACGAGGTTTACAAATGCTTCCAACTTGTTTGTCCAGGAGCTGAGCAAACCTTGCTGTCACTATCCAAACACCCACACAACCCACAGCTCTGCTCCTTATGGATACTGGGATGTCAAAAAACTATTTGCAGAGCCCCCACTACCAGGAAAAGGATGATAGAACAAAACAGCCCTTTACTATACCTCTATTCATCAGTACTTTGGTGAGTTGGAGACTGAGACTCATCCATAGTGGGTGAGTTGTCTGTTGCTTCTCTGAACAAAGAAGAACGCAGAGGGAAGAAAGAGTAAAGAGGAAATGTTAAAGAAAAGAAGTGACACACATTGTTAAGAGGTTATTAATACAGTGGGAAAACAAGTTGATGAGTCACCTTAAGACAAAAGAGTTAGTGACATAAGAAAACCTGTCAGACAGAATTTCAAGCCTTTGATTCATGCTGGGAAGTAACAGAAGACACTGCTGCGATGGCAAGACTGTATTATGCACCTGGTAACCAACTGTACTTTCCTCTTTTAAAAATTTTGTTTCCTTAATGGTTTTGTCATTTTAGCCAGGTATGACCTGAATAATGGATGTGTCTATTTGATTCCTTTTTGCACAGGATTTTGGTCCAGATTCTCACATGATGTAAATCTGCATAGCTCCATTTTCACTAGCTCAGGATCTGACCTGTTTTTTGGTTTTCCTTGTGGCATGAGGCTGGAAGGAGCAGTTCTGATGAATGAAAAATGGTGGAAAAAAAGAGAGAGTTCTACCTTCAAACAGGAGCCTGCTCAAGTGGTTTCAAATCATAGGGTAGGGATGTGCCAAGGAGGTGATCTCAGTGGGACTGAGGCAGATTCAAAGTTATGGTTAAGGCTCAGGTCCACACCTTGAATGGGGAAATCTCAGCTGTTCACTCAAGATTTCTGACTGTTAGGAGTATTGCAATATTTTGGCCTCCTCTGAACTGGAACCAACAAAAATACCCACTCCAGTTTTGGACCTGACCCAAACCCACAAGTGTTAGTCTGGATGTGGAGGCCAAGAATTTGAATTGGAGCATGCTGAAAAGTGGAGAAACTTGTTGGGTGATTTTAGGTTCTGGTTTCACCTCTCATCTTTGTTATAAAGCTCAATTTTCTCTTCTGGTTTATTGTTGACATAAAAAATGGAACATGTGGACATCATTGTTTATACTGGGGCATCTACAAATACAGTGATTATTTAAAATTTTCTTTATATCTGTAAAACTAAATATTTTAGTACAACAGAGTAGCGCAGAGGTAGATTACAGTAAGAACTTCAAGATCCACCAGCGTTTGTCCCCTGGACTTAGTAAACGTGGGATAAACCCACACCTCAGTTCACTGCTCTTGGAGGACCATTAAAAATGGTGTAAGGTTTCTGCAGCCCTAGGGCAGCACTTCTCAAACTGTTTTCCCTGAAGACTCTTCTGGTGCCTTTACAGAGCAAAACATGCTGAGAATCCAGCATGGGGACCTGAGATGCCGGCTAGATCCAAGACAGGTCATGTTTTATCTGGCTTACAAAATAGGCAGCAGAGTGAAAATTCTGGAGAACCTGTGCCCTTGGGGAAGCTTTCTACCTGACCCCTGAACTGTGCCTCTGATTAACCTTTTGGAGATATACATGGTTTACCATAGTTAAGTGCCCTGCCTTGTTTATCCTGCAAGATTCTAGTGCTGTTTGAGAACCTGGACCACCACAATGGCACTTGTAAAGAAAATTCAACATCACTGCTACATATCACATGGGGAACATAGGTGGTGTCTGCCTAGCTTTCACAGAAATTCTCCCACCACGGGTTTCTGTGCCCAGAACTATCCTCTTTCACCAGCATCCTTTCCTTGCACTGTACAAGAACATGTATTCTGACTCAAGTCGCAAAACTATTGTGATCATCTAGGCTATGTCTACACTAGCCCCCCACCCCTTTTGAAAAGGGGATGCAAGTGAGACACTTTGGGATATGCTAATGAGCAGCTGCAATGAATATGCAGTGCCTCATTAGCATAATGGCATCCATG
Source organism: Carettochelys insculpta (assembly GCF_033958435.1). Taxonomy (NCBI): domain Eukaryota; kingdom Metazoa; phylum Chordata; order Testudines; family Carettochelyidae; genus Carettochelys; species Carettochelys insculpta. The sequence continues at coordinate 366,118,924 of NC_134137.1, read as the reverse complement.
GCACTTTGAAAGCACCACTTTTGATCTTGTGTTGGCTCGTTTACACGGGGTCCTTTTCCTTTTCAGTTATAGGAATAAGGGCATTTTGAAGTGTGCGGGGTCCTTTAGAAAAGGACCCTGTGTAGATGAGCCACACATGATTTGAAAGCGGTACTTGCAGCACCTTAACGTATCCCAAAGTGTCTCATTAGCATCCTCCTTTCGAAAGCTGGGGGGTAGTGTAGACACAGCCCTACAGAAAGATTAAATCAACTCTCCATTTCATACTGGGTGGCAACTCTGGCATGCTGAAGCCAGCTTCCAAGCTGGTGGTTTTGGAGTGCTAGTGAACACGGTGGAAGACGAAGAAATGTTAACCCTCTACCCTGCGCACCCAAGACTCACCCGGTCTGCCATGCTACGATGTGGTGGGGACTGCTTGGCGGCGTAGCTGCGAGCTCACTAGATGGGGTTGAACTCCTCTGGCTGTGAGGTAAGGCAGCTAAAATTGAGGGGGAAAGAGAGCCAGTTACAAAAGGAGAACAGGGTTAAGGAATTCCAGCACTGTCAGCTCCTCAGACCAGAAGAAACATGTCACACCGTGACTAAACACAGCCCAGGAGAGGGAACATCACTTTTACAAATGGATCTTGTCATGTATGCCCTGAGCAGCACAGCTGCTGCGAGAGTGGCCAGCCAGCATTCCCTCTGCCGCATACGTGTGCCTGGCTCTGCGGTCAGATGCACAGGGAAAATTTTTTCCCAACCTAGCCTCCCACTGTGTGCGATTACATGGGCTGAAGAGTCCTCCCCATCTATCAAACCGAGAATGGGAAAGAATCCCTCAAAACATGACAACAAATCCATGTTTTATTGCCACTTGAACCCTCAGCACCTTAATGCCATAGCAGTGGGCGGGCCGCTCTCCAAGCAGTGCCTCCCCCCAGGCAGGTCAGGGACCAAAGGAGGAGTTCTGGACCCTGCCAGACATATATCTGTAAAACTCCAGCTCCATCGATTTCCAAGAATAAGTTAAGTTTTTGGCTGTGCACTAGCAGTTTGTTTAAATTTGGCTACAGTGAACTTAGTAGCGTGGATCCCAAAATGGGTTGATCTTAGTTAATTTTATGTTGATGACAGCATCTACAAAAACTAGATGCTCTCAGGTAGCAGTAGTGGTTTTAAAGGCATCTCTGCTGTGAGGATCTGTTAGAGAAACCCCTCTTTTGGCCATTCTATCCCACTGCTCAGATCCCTGGAACAGAGACTTCTCCAAATCAGACACATGCTCAGGAACACAATCGTGTCAGAAGGACACTGCGGGTCCAAATAGACATTTTAGAGCAATGGCTGATCAGTGAAACAATTGATGCTTCTCACTAGTTCTCTCCCACAAGCTATTAAATTCTTTACCTGCGATTAAATGCCATGAAAAAAGAAGACAGAAGCAGAGTTTAATCAGCTCCTTACAAGCTAAGGCCCCATAGGGGACTATTATCCTGTCATCTCAGTAGGGATCTGGCTTTTGGAACATAAGGCTCGGTCCATATCGATACGGTGAGCGAAAGCCATTTGCACATTTGGGGCAACTAAACAATGAGACAATTTTTGTTTCTACCATTAGCATTTTCCTTCTTTGATGCCCCAGCTGAACTGATGGGATTTCCAAAATGGACTTCTACAGCTCAGGAGAATGAGCACATTAATTGCATTTTAGATACTTTACTGCTTTGGGACAGAAACATCATAACAGTGCTGAGTTTCCCATCAAAAAAGGGATAAATGCAAGGTTGTAGTGCAAGAGGGCGGGCCTGGCTCAGGGGAGCGGTAACGGATTATGAAGGCTTTCACTGTTAAATCATCAGCTCAGAGAAATCCAGCCCACTGAATATTTGTACATTGACAGCTGATGGCTGTTCAGCCGTGGGAGCCTCTATGTGATGTGCTCAGTTCAGCTCTCAGAAGGCAAACGGCCCCATTCTACAAGCATCACTGCTGTTAACTGGCACCCTGGTAGGCAATATCAACAGAAGCTCCCAGGGTTGAGCAGGCCAGGAGGTGGTGTTCTCAGGTCAAGGATGAGGCTCGGGTAGGAGCGAAATGAGGGAAATTTGTCAAGATGCTGCCAATGCTTGACAAGTTCTGCCAAGAGACGCCACCAATCTATTAGCCTTCGCTCCCTTGCTCTCACAGTGTTGGGTTAGAGTCAAGTTTTTGGCAAAACCTCAGGTTAGGCCTTACACCTCATGCACACCGGCTTGCTCGTACTTACGCAAAACAGAGGCTGATGACAAAGGAGGATCGAATCTTAAACTAGTTCCTAGGGAAATGTAGCACAATCTCTGAGCAGCTGCAAGGTCCCGCTGTTAGTTACTAGGAACATTACAGGAGAGGCCAGAGGCCCAAACAGGAAGGGCTGCCACTGTGACAGGTGTTGTGGGCTTACTTTAGAGCTTACAAGATTTTCCACGGGCAAGAGGGTTAGAAAGACCCTCTAGTAGTTGTACTGAAGGTATTGTACGAATTAAGGGATCTCACCCTGCGACCACTCACCCACGTCTTTCAGCGGTGCCATTTGTTCTTTATTTTAAGGAACTGTTTTTTTGTTTTGCTATACCAGACACACTTATCTTCCTATTGTAACACTGGTTAAATGTATACACACTCCTCTGTGTATTTATAGGGAAAATCAAGTTCTCTTGAATTTTGCTATGTTCTTCCTCATTGCTCACTTTATAAAGGCTTTCACTGTTAAATCACCAGCTCAGAGAAATCCAGCCCACTGACTTGCCCCCCCACCCCCCCGACAGCGATTAACCTAATGAGATGATTAGGATCATTTCCGGCTATGCGATTTCTCTCTGCTACCGGTCTAAAGGCCCGATCCAAACCCTTGGGAAGTTGATGGAAACATTCCCATAGATTGCCCACAACCTAAGTCGCCTCCAGAACTCTTTGTCCCAGCCCTGCGAAGAAGTCATTCACAATGGAGGAGTGCCAGAGGGAAAAACCTCATCTGAGGACACTCTCTGAGAAGGTTCGCTCAGTGCTAAACCCATCGTGCTATTTCCACACAAGCCCAGGAGACAATGGCTGGTCTGGCTTCATTTATAAATTACTACAGCGCAATGCAGTCATGAAGTAACTAAGAGCAAATGTGGATGTGCTGCCCCTCGGGCTGCCTCTCACCTGATGTTGCTTTACACATTTGAGGCATCCTCGTTACCCTGCTGTGTGCCACAAAGGTGCTCTGCGAAGATGTGCTGTACTGGGAGCTGCTGTCCGAGGAGGTGGAGCTCGTGTGCGACAGGCGGCTGTGCTCCTTGTGGGAGGCTGTGGACCGCTGGTACCACAGCCGGAGTTCGTCCGATACCGCAGTCCTGCCCGAGCCTTTCTCATGGCCCTCTCTGCCCAAAGATGGAGTCCTTATGATCTGAGAACGGGAGGGGGTCAGCCTGACTGAGTCCACTTCATCCCCGTGCCAGTTCTCTTTAAACATCCCCCCGGCCGTGTAGGAGTTGGAGGTTTTAAATTGTGCTTTCACACTGTAGTGGCCCTCCTGGTCATTCTCCAGGCTGCGAACCACCACAGGCGTGGAGCTGCCTTCAATGTACAAGGGGTACTCCTTGATCCTGTACTGAGAGGAAGGCTGGCTCTGGCTGTGCAGGTAGACTCCGTGATGCGCAGTTCCATTCCTTGCCGCCAAGTTGGGCATGCTCCCTGAATTAGAGGAGACGAGGTTACCCGCAGATTTGTGCCTTTGCCTCTGCCGCTCTCTGGCTTTGGAGGGCGAATCCTCGGCCAACGTGGAATAGTTGGGGTTCATCTGAGCAGGGTAGTAGTGCTCTGAGCTGGAGTGGCTGGTGCAGGAAGAGCAGTCATCCATGGGGTCAGAGCCATTACTGCTACGAGTCCTTGGGGTGTAGAAATCAGGGCTCCCCGTCTCGTTCTCTGACCCAAGGAGCTTGCCCTGGGACTCCAAGCTGGAGCTCCTGTGTCTAAAGTGCTGAGCTAAGCTGTGCAGTCTGGTTGGGCTGATGTCCACTGACCTGCAGGTGGCAGGAAGAAAGGTTTTGAGCCTGTGGGCTTAACATGGGTCAAGCACTTAGCGAACGTAAGAATGGTCATACTAAGTCAGACCAAAGGTCCATCTAGCCCAGTATCCTGTCTGCTGACAGTGGCCAGTGCCTGATGCTCCAGAGGGAGTCAACTGAACAGGTAATCACTAAAGTGATCTTTCTCCTGACATCCATTTCCAACCTGGGACAAACAGAGTCTAGGGACACCATTTCTACCCAGCCTGGCTCATTGCCACTGATGGACCGAACCTTCATGAATTTATCTCGTTCCTTTTTGAAACCTGTTAAAGTCCTGATCTTCACAATATTCTCTGGCAAGGAATTCTCCAGGCCTCCCATGCACTGTGATGAAAAACTTCCTTTTGTTAGTCTTAAACCTGCTGCCCATGAGTTTCATGTGGTGACTCCCTAGTTCTTTTGTTATGGTAACTTTGCCTTACTCACTTTCTCCACACCTCTATCATATTCCTCCTTAGCTTCCTTTTCTTCTAAACTGAAAAGTCCCCATCTTTTTAATCTTCATAATGCCAACGTAACAAATAAAGAGTCCTGCAGCCTGAGAGGTGCTACGTGCTCCCAACTCCCACCGGCGCTGAGGGTGCTCTGCCCCAGCAGAGCAGGGGGCATAACATGCAGGCCCATCCATTAGGGCAGGAATTGGAGCAGATGTGCGTATCTGGGGTGAACTTCCCACCTCCCTGCCCTAAGTCCCAGCAAGTGAACTGAGCAATGTTATGGACTTGGCTGCCACAGGCAGATTGTAGGCTGCAGTTCTGCTAGCTGCTTTTTCAATCTGCAACAAACTTCCCTCCCATGTTCCCTGTGATGTGCCACTAGGTGTAAACACTGAGGATCCACTGTCTCCACCCAGCCAATTTGGAGTCAGCCAGGCACCCTGTTCTGCAGCACCTGGGGTGGGTACAGAAGCCTCCCAGCATGGCTGCCCCACTAAGTCCCCTCCCTGGGCAATCCCTGCCATCGGCACCAGTGGTGGAGTGGACGCTGTCCCTGGGTAAGTTTCACCAGCACGGCAGGTGCTGCAACTCTGTGCAAACCTTTCCTGTGGTTTCTGTTCTTTGGCTTCCATGTCCTTTCTCTGCTGCTTTGCAAGGGGGACTCCAGTGCCCTGTACAGCACAGCCCCAAGTAAGGTCCGTGCCCTGCACTGTCAGGTAGCCTGGGAAAGCTTCGCAGGCCCTTCCTCATGCTCGCAGTGAAACTGGGGATCAAGGCTAGCCAGATCTCGCAGCATCCTTCCCTCACCACCCACCTGGGAGTGAATCTTTTTCTGCTCCCCTTTTATTAGAAGCAGGACCTCTATTAAGCCACTATGCTCTGCTGGTCTCTCAAGTGGCTTTTGGGCTCAGGTGAGTCACAGTGAGACTGTCCTTCATGCGAACACCCACATCTGCAGGTGCTGAAGGGTGCTGAATCATGCCCAAATCTGCGTGCTCTTTATGCTGGAAGGACTTACAAAATTTCAGTCAGCCCCTCCAGGAACAGAAACGGTCCCACGCGACCAGTCAGACCCATCTGCACTTGGGCCGTGTCTTTTCTGCACACACCATTCACTGCAGTAGTGGCATAACACTACCCCAGCTTTGTGTCCACAAGGAAAGGGTGATTACCTAACCTCACACTTACCTTGAATATAGATATTAACCCCTGGTCACTTTCAAAGCAGGACTTGGAGGTTGTAGAGCCTAAAACATGGGTGTGCAAAGTGGAACGTGTGCAGTCCCATCAACTCCCCCTGCCACCCTCTGCAGCGTTAGCCTGGCAGGAGAGGTGGTGGAGGCTGCCTCAGGAGTGACTGCCAAGCACATGAGCTGGCGGTTGCCCATATGGTGGCACCCCTTTCCTGAGCTCCCCTAAACTTCCCGGCATCCCTTCCTGTGGTCCTCTCACAGGTTGCAGGGGGAGCCAAAACTGCAGAGCCAAAAAGGGGGACACGATGAAAAAAATGTGCTCACCTCTGGCCTAGGAAGAGTCAAAACCGTTGTTTAAGATTTCACCCACAGAGCAGGGTCAATTTTAGTTTGTTTTTATTTGAAAAAGGTTGAGGATTCAAAGCCTTGATTCTGGACTGAATCCCCACCGCAGACAGTGCTTCCTTCTTGAATGGAGACCTCCGTCTTTAAAGCATGAGAAGAAAAACTACGTTTGCATAACCCAAGCGAAGCGCGTTCTGGGAGCAGCAGGACTTACCTCGTGGAATGGACATAGTGCGGACTGCGTACCCGTAGATCTGGTGTAGATGGCATGCTGGACTGGGAGTTCCAGTGCGGGAGGCTCCTGATGGGGCTGTTTTGCAGAGAGCTGCTCCCTCCAGCCTCTGCACAGCTTCCTGTACTGGGGAACCGCTTGTGACTGCTGCAAAGCAAACAACGCATTTCACTCATTGGGCAGAAACGCTCTGCATCTAGGTCCGGGAGTCTGTGGGCCAAATTCAGGTCTCGGTTACATACACACGATCCTGCTGAAGTGAAAGGAATTCCATGTATGGAGGTGGTTTGAGGCTTGGCCTACACTAGGCAGGTAAGTCAATTGCAGATACACAGTTCTAGTTACAGCAGTTGTGTAGCTAGCATCAGCTTAGCTGCAATCATCTTACCTGGCTGTTGTCACTGGGGAAGGTCCACGGGAGAACTTCTGTCGTTAACCTCCCTTACTCCTTGCTATGGGGTCAGCTGCTGACCCGACAGGTCAATCTCATGTGTCTTTACCAGGGCCGCAAAATCGAACCCCAGAGGATCGACCCTGAGCGGGTCAATCTTCCAGGTAATGTAGACATGGTCTCAATTAGTGTTGTAGTGAGAGGCTATTGTCTGTCCTCTCCAACTGCCTTTTAAAATAACAATTCAATAGGGACCAGCACTCTGTATGTTCACAGCTGCTCCAATCTTCTGCAGCCTGATTATTTACTGGGAGCGCTAAATATTGTTCCAGGGAGGGATATTTCAGCCATGAGACCTGGGAAGAACTTTCATTAGGTAGATTCAGGTTAAAGACGACCTCTCTCTTACACACACACGGCATTACCCAGAAAGGCCTACCCTTACTGTACCAAAGGGACAGCTACCAATAAGAGGATATTTATGCAGCCAGCAATCTCTGAACGTCTGACTCACCTGGAATGACTGTGTGAGGAGCGTTTCTTGACCTTTTCGTAGGGTTCGTCCAGGGATGACTCGCTCCACATCTTGGGCTTGATAGGGGACTTGTCGTAGTCGTTCCGATGGTAGTGCATTTGTCTGAGTCCTTCCAATGACTGCGGAGGTGGGGGCCTGTTATGCAGGGGTGGCCGGGGAGGGAGTCCTTTGTGAGGTGATTGTAAGGGGGATATTGTGCTGGTAACCTGAGAATCCTCTGCAAAGAGAAGCAAGGAGACCAGCTGAGGCTTTTGAAGGACACTCACCTGCAGTGTGGCTTTCCCTCAGCATGCCAAAGAGTACCCCTTGGATACAGTGCATCAGACACAGATGCTTTTCCAATGCACGAATTATATGGTAATTAACTTAGGGCCTGATTTTCAAGAGTGCCAAGTGATGCTCTAGGTCAGTGTTTCTGAACTGGAAAGGCAGCTGGTGGTCACGAAAAGTGATGGGGGGATGTGTGGCACAATAAGAACATCTTCAGTCTAGAGCAAAGAGAATAAACCTTCTAGACCCATGTGCCCCAGAGCTCTGCCACTTGCACATTTGTGCCGGCAAACCTTTCGCCCCTCTGTCCCATGACTCTGCGCACACCCTTCCCCTGCAAGGGCACGTATTCTCTGTCAGCCTCTTGAGAAACCACCCCATTAAACAGGCTGCTCCCTCCAGCCCACGTGTCTCGTGGATATGGTTACTGTGAAAAAGTAAAAAACTGTAAGGGGGGGGAGGACGTAGCACATAATTTTGGACTTTGACTCAGGGATCACCGACCTGGAAAGGCTGAGCTACACTTCTCTAGTGAACTTGATGCAGGCGTCACTGGGTGATACTCTCCAGCCTGTGTTATGGAGGCCAAACAGAGCATCCCAATGGTCCCTTCTGGTCAGAAAAATCCATACAGCTCGGGGAGCTGTGATGCTGAACATCTCTCAGCTCCTCTGAAAATCAGGCCCTTAGTGTGATGCATCTGACGAAATGGGTCTTTGCTCACTGAAGTGCCAACAAATCTGTTAGTGTACAAGGTGCCATAGGACTTCTTGTTTTTAATCTTCCCAACAGAAGTTGGTCCAATGAACTGTGTTAGCTGGGGAGGGGGGCAGCTCCACCAAGCCCCAGGGAGTCAGGAAGGAGGTGGCAGCTGCTGGCCCTCCCCAGGAGCCCTGGGGAAGCGGCTGCCACCACCGCTCGGGAGCCCTGGGAAAGCAGCAGTGTCCTGCCCCCTCTGGGGAAGCTGCAGCTGCCAGCCCGGGGAAGTGGCAAGGACACAACAGCCACCCAGGCTCCCCCACTTCACCGAGAACTCAGAGAACTCCCGCCAGCAGGTGCGCCTGGGCAGCTGCTGGCGCAAAAGGTCAGCCAGGGGAAGGCCCAAATACAGGACAATGAGTCCCTTTTAAAAAAATAAGTTGGGATGCCTTTTTGGTGTCCCAAATACGGGACCATCCTACCCAATACGGGACAATGGTCCCCCTAATATTACCTCACCTGCACTGTCTCTGGGAACCAGCCCAGGCACACAGCACACCAGGGACTTCCTCCCGTTTTCAAGGGGATGCAGTCATCACCCTTCCCTTTACTAGGCTAGGTTTCTAGGGTCTGAAATGGACAACATACCGTCCTCAAGAACAAGGGCATCTGAGAGGGAGCTATCCTCACTGGCGAGGTTTCCTTCTGAGGAGAACAACAAAAATAACCAACAGGTCATTAGTATCCCTGTGGTTGAACACTGAATCTCAACAGACTCCTCCCCGGTCATAAAACCCAGTCACCCCTTGCTCTTCATGCTACCAAGAGAAGCAGTACAATTTCTAGAACCACAAGCCTGCTTGCTTAGCGACAACTCAGAGGAAAACTCCAGGCCAGCTCCCATGATATGCTGAGCTGGGAACTGCTGAATGCCTACAAACTCCCACTGACTTCAGTGGGCATTAGGACTGGATCAAACCATCAGAAAGCCCCAATCCCCAGGGGGTGTAAAATGGCACAATCCCATTAAAATCAATGGAGCTACAGCAATTTACAGCAATGGAGGATCAGGCCCTAAAGGCCTCAGGATCTGACCTTCCCTGTTCCTTATAAATTTACCATTTTGTTGCCAATTAAAGACAAATGCCAGATGCTATGGTAGTAGGACCCCGACAGCACTTCGAGCGCCTCTGCCACACCCCACCGCTTACGCCAGGCATGTTCTGACGTGCACGTCTCCCCGCTATTTGCATCTGCTGCTGTGACACATGCACAGCCAGCAAGCGGAGAGGAACTCGCAATGTTTTAAGGGTAGCACAAGGCAGCTCATCATCACAGCTCTGTTTATAGACAGGAAGAGAAAGCTCTGGGCTTGTCCCATGAACAGGGCAGGGACGGACTCAGCAAGCGAAAGCTGTGCTGTTTCCGGGTTTTGGAGGGGGTCAGTAGAAATCAATTTAAACAAAACAGTGTAAACCACAACAAGTGTCCTGCCGCTGCCGCTTTTGTACAGAGATGTGAGGCTCATGATAATTAAGGCTACGCTTTAGTTGGGTATTTTTAATAAAAGTTGTGGACAGGCCATGGGCAGTAAACAAAAATTCCCAGCCTGTGACCAGTCCATGACTTGTACTACATACTCCTGACTAAAGCTTGGGTGCTCTGGGCCAGGGGCGGGGCAGGGATGAGTGCTCTTTATAGGGAGGAGCAGTGCATGGCCCAGGACCTGTGCTGGGAAGGGATATGGCTCCCTACCTGGCTCTCTGCAACTGCTGGAAGTGGTCACATGTCCATGAACCTCCTAGGCACTGTGCCCACCCCGCTTCTATTGGTGGTGCACATTTGCACGTGTTTGTGCACATGACAAAATTTATTCCACTCTTGGATGGAAAAAGTTAGAGGGAATATCGCACAGAGGTCTCCAAAAAGTCACAGAATCCAGGCCTTCTGTGACAGCCTCACAGCCTTCAGGATAATACTTGTATTTTATAGAAGGGCTCTTGCCCAAAGATGTCAAGCAACTTTACTAAAATTAACTAAGCCAGATCCCTCTGAAGGAAATATTCCTATCCCCATTTTACAGATGGGTAAACTGAACCACAGACAGGTAAATGGCAGAAGCCTGAAATCTACCCACGTAGTCTGAGTCAGTACATCATCCAGGTACCCCTCAAGTGCCATGTCAGCTCTTCAGCCAGAGATGGTGAAACACCCAGAGAGAAACAAAGACTCACGGAGTCAAACACAGCAAGAGGAGCTCTGTTCAGATACAAGCAGGTGCAGGGCTTTGGGCATCAAGACCCCTAGGTTCTATTCGTGGCTCTAGCTCAGAGTGGGGAAAATTCACACTCTGTGCCAAGGCCCACTTCAGCCCTTAAAGCTACGCAGCAGGCCCTGACCTGTGCTTACCATCTATGATCAGGGAGGCTCTCTGCGTTGGCTTCTTTCCGGATCTGATGCGGTACTCATTGATGGCGTTTTCAATCTCCTGTAGTTTCTTGAGGGCGTTAAGATAGGAGGTTTTCCTTTGTTTCTTCAGCTTTTTGCTGACATTGGGGTCACTGGCCAGGCGCCGAGCAGCCTCAGTGATCTGCGACTGGATGGCAAATTCTCTCTCCAGGCGCTCCAGCTCAGCTTCCTGTCAAATTGAGATGAGATCCTCAGTGGGTGTAGCTGGGTGACAAAGCTCCCCTAACTTCAACAGGTCTACGTCGCTTTGTGCTATCTGAGGATCTGGTCCTACATGACATTTAACAGAGACAATGTGTCCATCTACTGATCTGTCCCCAGCTCCACCACAAGTGCATTGTAAGGGACCAGCCTATGTATCTGCTTCTCAAAGTGGGGAGCACCTGCCCACACGAGTGAGCTCCTGACTTCAAAGGGCTGCACAAGGAAGGGTTGCAAAATTCAGGCCTTATTTGGTGAGAGTTGTCGACAGTAGGTTCAGTTAATTTTGGCTGCTGGCTGGACCCGCTGTGACCAGCGTTCTCCATAAGCTGGGTGCTCGTGCAGGCACTCAGGAGAGTTTCAGCTGCCACTGGGCTGATTAGCAGAGCACGCACAGCTAGGTTTTGTGTTACTATTGGTGGTGCACTTTGGCACATCTCCGTGCACATAAAAATTTATTCTGCACACGGATGGAAAAGATTAGAGGGAACACTGGCAGTGTCTGCTATTTGCCTTGCAGAACAAACTCCTCTATCGCAGGGAGGCGATGTCTGAATCCCAGCATCTTCCCCACATATTGCTAAGGTGTCTGGCACTGTGGTGACCCCGTGCCGTGTGAAAATGCAATGTCAGGATGTTGCACTGATCAGTCCCAAGGCAAAAGCATCACATTTCAACCCAGGATTACTGGTTAGCATTTGTATGATGCTGGCTCCCTAGCATGGATCCCCCGTTGAATTACATCAAACTCATCTTGGTTACAACCCCATTACCAAGTGCCGTTAATGCGAGGCGACACATAACTGTCCAGGGACACAATGTCAGCACAACACATCACAGAGGAATGATAATGATGAGGCCATGAGGAATATGGGGATGTGTAACGACTTCAACAGAAGGCTTTGGTTACGCCAGAGAGCCACGAAGCTAGACCAGGATGGGTAAAGTATGGCTCTCGGGCTGCATCTGGCCAGCAAAGCCACTGCATCCAGCCTGCAAGAGGCTCCCTGCCTGCCCCACTGCTATTGTCTGCTCAGGGCAGCTCTCTGAATGCTGCCAGCTTAGGGGGAGGAGGGGAGAGGCTTTGTGCGCTTCCCCCGCCTCCAGCAAAATTTTGCAGCTCCGCTGCCACTGCGTGGTTTCTGGCCAATGGGAGCTGCCTGTTTGCAGACAGGAAGCATGCAACATAGACCCACCCACACCAAATTGTGGTGTTCAGGGTCAGCCACACATGGCCCTGCAGGCAGCGCAGGAGCATGGAAGGGAGGGATCCTGGCTGAGGAACTAGCTGGGCACCATCCAAATAAGCGTCTGCTGGCCAGAGCCTGCCTCTGGCACCTCAGATCCTCCTCCCCCCAACTCTTTGCCCCTCTCCTGCACCCCTACCCCATAACCCAAACCCTCTGCACGGCTCCTACGTCCATAACCCCACCCAGACTGTGCATCCCAATCTCCTATCCCAGTCATGACCCAAATCCCTGCCCCGCTCCTGCACTCCTGCCACAAGTCACAACCCCTCTCAGACCCTGCACTCTCTCCTACACTGCTCTTCCAGGTACGTCCCCTCCCACACTCTGCATCCCTCTTCTACCCAATCCCCTGCCCCAAGTCACAATCTCCTCCTGCACCTCAGTCCCTTCCCCTCCTCCACTAATAACACATAAGAATACGGCCCTTGACCACGTTACCAAATTCTCGGAGTGGCTCCCCATTAAAAATTTTGCCCACCCCTGAGCTATACCCTGCTTGGCCCCAGCACAGTTCAACTGTGCATGGTCAAGGGAGTTAGGGCCAGATTCTTAGCTGGTGTAAACTGGCATTGGTACGCTGACATCATCAACAGAGCCGTGGCAGTTTACATCAGCAGAGAATCTGGCTCTTTGCTTGTCACCTGCGAGGATGAGAACCTGCGCTGGAATTTTCAGAGCGATCAGGTTCTCTCACACACCCAACTCCTCTTAACTTTCAGTGGATCAGAGCTGCAAATCAGAACATCGGCTTTGCTAAATGGTCGGTGCTCAGGTTACAAGCACCTGTCGTTACATACTCAAATGGACCCCATTGTTACCTGTATTCAAATCCTCTCAATTTACCAACCCGTTAATACTATAGGACTTAACCCTGACTCTGCTCAGGATGGCTCCCTGAAGTTTTCATTTTGGGCACCTTGGCGTCACAGGCCCTCTGCTGCGAGTGGTGAGTCAGCATTGCTTTAAAGCTGTAATTACAGCTCCTCTCACATTACTGCCAGCTGAAGGCCTGGTTTGGGTTTGCAATATGGGTTTTGCTTTGAAGATTTCATAAGCTCTGCCAACACTAAACTTACTAATAGTGATTTGACACAATGGATATTTAAGACAGCTCTGGCAAAATGCTGACAGCGAGGGTGGATTAAGGACAGTGCTAATTGTGATTAAATATAAAACCAGCCCTGGCTCAGCCCTGCAGTCCACACTCAGACAACACTCAGAGTGAAGACACTGAGGGTTTTTTTTCCCCACCCCTTAAAATCATCCTTCCTACTGTCAGCAGCCACCTTCCTTTGCCTCTGGCACATTAACTTCACTCCTGGTGGATGCCTTCCTGCACAATGCCTTGGAGCACCAGCGCTGTCATTTGCTTACAGAAGGAGCCCTGCCTTGCTGCCAGCTGTCCTGACATTTGATGTTTTACTTAAAGTCCCAGATCCTAGAACCAAGTGATCCTGAGAGAGCCTCGACTCTCATTAAAAAACAAGCTTGTAGACTTCCCAGGTGCAGAGCAAGGCGTGAAAACATGAACCCCACAGGCTCAAAAATCAAATGACGAATAAGCAGATCCCACCATTTATCCTTTCGAAAAAGACTGTGATGTTTTAGACAAACAATCTCATAACTTTGAGTCAGCATTTCTGAAGGCTTGAGGTTGGGAACCCTACATTACCCACAAAAGCAGAGAGCAGCTTCATCCCCTTTCCCTAGCAGGGACAGTCATTCTCTTGCACACACGGACATTGCTTCGCTATTAATAGAAGGATACCGAGGAAAACAGACTGTCCAGCGTCCCTGCCTGGAAGCCTTCTCTGATGTCTATACCGGCAGCGGCACGTAGCCGACCCGTAGTGACATGCTGCACTGGGGTGGCCAACCTGGGGCTCTTTCAGCAATGAAATGTGGCTCCTACTCAGAGCCGTGCACTGGAAGTGCCGTCCGCTGCTCTGCGCACACACATACAAACATCCCTTGGAGGGACAAGTGCATGGCGGCAGCTCTGGTGAGTCACTGACATTGGGTAAGAGTGGCGGGAGAGCCTGGCTGTGGGGGAGGGCAGAGTGTGGCAGGAGGGGTGTGGCTGGCTCTGGGGGAGGGCACTGAGCCACGTATTATATATTTCTTTTTAGCTTGCTCGCGCTTTCTCTGGATACATTGTTATATAAAAATAAATATATAATACAGGGCTCTTTGCATTCTGTCCTCAGCTATTTTGGCTCTTAGTCTCTAACTGGTTTGCCACCCCTGGGCTGCATGATGAGGCAGGCTGTGTACACACAGCTATACATGTCAGGGAAAAGCTTTAGCTGGGGGAGGCAGTGGGACAGGCTTCATCAACTCTGCACTGGCAGAGCCTTCCCCTGCGGGGAGGACAGTCTCCAGAGCAGGGAGCCAAAGTCTTTCTGCGCTGCTGGAGCTTTTCCGCATTGGGTGTAGCCTTGCGTCCATACCTGCCCCCTTCTGGCGTGTCTGTAGTCTCCTCAGCTGTGACTCACAGTGTACCCTGCTGTCTTTGCTGGGAGGGTGGGAAGGGTTTACATGCATGTGTACACCACATGCCACTGAAAGAGGTGTGCACTGTATATGAACCCCAAGGCTATATCTAACTAAGCGAAGTACGTCGACCACAGATACACAATACTAGCGATCTGCGTTTGACTAACTTGGCCACCTCTACTAGGGAAGGTCAACAGGAGATCTCCCTTACTCCGTGCCTCTGGAGAGGTGTACAGGGGTTGACTATGACCCCTGAGAGGTCAATTTCAGGCATCCCCACTAGATGTGCAAAATCAAACCCAGGAAGATTAACCTTGAGCGGGTCAATCTTTTGGGCTAGTGTAGTCATAGCCAGAAACAAGAGTCAGGAATCTGAAGATCCATTCCTAATACTGCAGCAAACCGCATGCAGGGCTTTCCTAAGTCAGTGCTTTCTTTGTAAAAGAAAAACAAAATATGCTAGCTCCTGAGTTTTTCACATCAGTGGATGCCTCTCATTGGCGCCTCAAAAACAAACCTTAAGTGCTTTGGTTGCTCACATTTTAAGCAGGAAAAAAAAATTGCTAACACCACAGTAAAGGGTTAATTCTCCAGCTGACTCCTGCCTTAAACCGCAGCTTCATTCTCTTCTACTATAAAAATACAAGGAAACTCAAAACTAGAATATCCACAAGTGTCTGGGGACCAGTCTCCACAGACAATGGCTTTGCTGTGAATTCCGGTCCCGCCTTACAGCTGCTCCGGGGCTGTTTTCACAGCCATGGTTCAGGGCACTGACCCAGTCAACTGTGGGAGAGAGAGCACAGAACAACACTTACACAAACACAAGTTCAGCTGCCCAGAGAGGAGGTGGTAGTGGGGGGAGGGGAGGGGAGGGGTGGGACACTCCTCTGATTTAGAGTGGGAGGTGAAATGCATTTGTCTTGCAATCACAGGACCAGTCCAAAGAACTGACCTGACACTTTATGAAATGAGTAAGGACTACCTGGACAGTTTTTGTACTGGATAAGGACTATGGCAGGAAGGGAGGGAGAATGGCTCGGAACACTCAAAATGGTACCAGAAGTGGTCTGAAAGACCATGGGAGTAACTCAGAACCTAGCCCTGTTGGTGTGATTAGGGCAGCTTGCACAGTTAATAGGATCAGAGCCATAAGTGAGTCACCCAAGGCTACCTCTGTTCGTCTATGTCAGAGCCAGGACTAGAACTCAGAGTTGTTCCTGGCTCCCAATTCTATGCTCAAATCACCCTGTTGTCTCTCCCATCCTTATTCCAAATAGAAACAAGGATGAGGCACTACGAATCAGTAAATATACAAGATAATTACGGTGAATTAAAAATTGTAGTCCCTGAGTAATGCACTGAGATATGTCCTAGATAAATGACAGATAGATTAGACAGGACCGGAAGGCAAGTCCTCACCTCTCCTTTAGGCAGTATTTTCTGTTCATCCAGTTTAAAGGCAGTCCCTATTCTTCTCCTTACAATTGGTGGCTCCTCCCCTGGATCTAGGGGGTATTCCCTGGGCAACTTTCCCGTGAGTTCCTGAAAACAAAAGGCAATATTAATGAGATGGGAAATATGCAAAAGCAAACTCATCCTGGGCATATGTTAATGTGCAACGACAGTCTGAAAAATGATTGTAAAAATGGCATTGTGGGGTTCCATTGCTTATCTTTCAGGGACTCCATACCAAATACAGTTCACTGATAAATCTACAGAAGGTTTTTCTAAAGTCCAGGCCCGTGAGCACAGCCTATGCTCTGAAAGTTGAGCTGAATTCTTTTTTGGTTTGTGCATCAACAGGAACATGTGTTCTGCAAGCAGAAGAAAAATTAAAGAATGCTGTTAATGATCTGTCTGGCTCGGTGCTGCCCATCAGCAGGATTTCAAAGCATGATGCATGAGACAGAACAGATGCCAGCACATGTTCCTTCAGCAGCATTGTCGCTGTGGAGAAAACAGTAAGGAAAACGAACTTCCAAAATGAGTGTAGATGGGGAAGCCAGAAGGCCTGGCTGAGTCCACACGAGGAGCACAACTGTCAAGTGCCACTTTTACAATCCTTTTTCAGATCAGAATTGCAGGTTAAAATATAACAGCTGAAGTGAAACTGGCTATGGAAAGCAATGACTGGTGGCCGTGGACCTAGATAATAGCTTTTTACGAACTCAGATCATTGCCAAACTCCAGGCTAGTCACGGGCAGTTCTGAAGCAACATCAGGACCACTTGCAAAGACTAGTTCCAAGTATGAAGCAGCCCCTGCATGCTTTCTGAGCCCCAGGATGTATGCTAGAATAGATTTGAAGCATGTAGAGGAACAAGTGCCAGGACTGATACTAACCCTGTGTTTTTTCTAGTATGTACAATACATCCACACAGACCTGAATTCAAGGCTTTCAGATGCCCATAGAGAAAGGCAAGAGTGTTGCGACAAGGAACAACTCGGCGTCTTGAGCTGAACAGTCTCTGCAACATGGACAAAAGGCTTTTGTGTTCAGCACCAGCCTTGAGAGGCTCCAGCTGGCAGAAAACCCTAAATCATCTGAATCCCACATAACAGTGGCTGACCTTAATGTGCAGCATGGAACTCAGCTCTCTGCCTCCCTCCTGCCCCCACGACTCACTCCCTAACAGGGGCTTTCTTTCTACTGTTTTCAGGTCACTGGGAAAGGAGGCCCTGGAGATCTCAGCCCTTAGCTGAAGCAGTTCCCAACACAATGAATTTCTAACCCAGGGCTGTACTGAACAGCACAAAGCCCTTTTCAAAGCTTGTTTAAATGCTTCCCTCTCCAGCATGGCTGGTTTAAATCTTTTTGTGCACCGTGTTTACCCTGTTGCACTAAAACGGCTGGCGACAAAGAGTGCATCGAGATACAGATTCAGAGCATCAGAATGCTCCTTTATAACTCCACTCATAACACGCAGTGCGGGGTGGGGACAGGGTGGGGAAGGGGGGAGTTCTATTTTCAGTGGCTCCTTTGGCCAAGACTCCCCAGTGCCCATGGTTTTGTAAGAATAAAATCAACGTGGGCTACTTGGGAGCCACCATAAACTGAAACAGATTTACTGACCGGGATCTGAAGTTAAATCTGAACTACGACGTCACTGAAGCAGGAACTTGATGCCACTGTTGTGGACAATTTGGGCCATGCTCATTTGATGAAGCCCATATGTAATCCCCCTTGTGTTCCTCTGCCTGGTTAAAACACAGCAATTCCCACAGCCAACAAACTAATTCAGGACCACCTGAGAGGAAACACTTAAAAGAGACAGTGAAACTTCTGACCACTTTCTGCAGCTGATCCAAGCTTACACTTGGGGTCTGACCTGGTTTGACAAACTTTACAAGAGTTGGCCCATCAAAGCCAACTGAGACTTCTTACATCAGGACCGCTCATGAGGGGAAGGGTTGTAGGATGAGGCCTGCACATATTTCCTCACATCCTTTGTTGAAAAGCTGTTTTCCTCCTACTTTTCTCAGCTGGTGTTCTCAGCAGAGCCAAGTGCAATGAGATGTTTTTAAAAACAGACAGAGGTATTTCTCTCCCCCCGCCCCGTTTTTTTTTTTTTTTTTTTTTTTACTGTGACACACACTTGAAATATATCCAGCCACCCAGTACCATTGCCCAGAGCTAGGTCTCCCATTCTCTCTTGTGGGCAGTGATTTTTGTTAAATCTGGACCTTTCCAGGCCTGTGAAACAGTATGGAGTTATGCATGCACGTGTGATCAAAGTGTAGACTTCATATAAGCATCTGCTAATATTTATTATGTTTTCAAGCAGAAACACAGCAAGGATCCCAACTTCTCCAACATCTGAAATGGTTTTATGTTCACACTGACCTGCCTTCAAACAGTCCAGTTTAAATCAACCCCAACAATAATGAAACTGACACATGCCAAGTACAACGTGATCTTATCACACAGCAGCCCATGAATCCCATACGGATGTATAGGGCAGAGGGGTGATTTTCTCTGGACTGTGTTAACTAACATTCTTTTCCACTATTGGTTGAACTGCCCTAGTCCGGCATTTTCTGATCTGGCCACATCTGTGGTCTGGCATGATTTTAGTTAACCTGATGTCCACTAATCATGGGCATGGCCAAGTTTCCCACGGTGCCATACAGTTTGTTGACAGTCACCAGTCCTGGCACTCAGTGTTCTGTGCTGTTATTTAGCTGTAATTTACCCCTAAATGTCTTCTCAGTGTCCAGTAAACAGTGGATGTGTTGGTCATGCTATATTGACCTCTCCTGGTTTGGCATCAGTCATGTCCCAAGGATGCCAGACTAGAGCGATTCAACCTGTAGTGATACTGATGATGCTGGGGAGGTCCCTCGGCTACATTTGTTATGTAACATATGGCTCAGTGCAGGCAAGTCCTCCCCATGTGCCACACTGGCTCTCCCCAACTGTGGTAATTTAACATATGTGCCACACAACAGGCTTGCGCTGTGAAATAGCTGGGAGTTGCCAAACCATGCTGGGCAATGAACATGGAAAGAGTGCACCTGAGACCACGTCTACCTAGTAAAAGAGGAGTTTGTTGGTCTATGTGTTACAAACTTGCTTTTCTCCTACTGGAGATGAGGCCCAAGTGAACGTACCAGGCCAGGTGATCACACAATGGCTAGACCAGATGGCACATTTACATGCCTGAGCCTATTCCTATTGAAGTGTCAATAGCAAATTGCCCATTGGGAGCCTTGCTGAACGATGCTGAGTATCTACTGAGCATCCAAGAACTCATGAGGACTTCAATAGGAGTTGCAGATGCTCAGCACCTCGTTGGATCAGACCTTATGGGTGCTCAACTGGCTTGGGGTGAGTCCAAGTTCTTGAGTATAAAAAGGGCATTGTGGCAGCAGTAGACATGGTGAGTTAGAAATGAAATGTCTGGGGATCAGTGAGTCCTGGGGCATCACACGTGGAGAGAGATGATTTAGGAGGGTTTTACTACTTCTTCCAGCCTCCATCCCTTTTTCAAACGTGAGCGCAAGCATATAAAAACGCAAGTCCCAGTGTCTTCCAGGGCTATAAAATTTCTATTGCCTACCGCTTCTCGGAGACAGAGTTTCTTCAGCTCCTCCAGCCGTTGGCGCAGGGTCTCTTCCAGAGCTTCCTGCCTGGATTTCAAGGCAGCCAGCATGTCTTTCTTGGCAGACTGAGAGCTGTCTGACTCTTGGGAACCTGTCAATAAACAATGATTTCACTAGGCCAGCTGACAGCAGAACACACATCTGGAGCATTAATGAATTTCACCAAAGCTTACGCTTTGGATGGGAGCGTTCCAAGAGAATCAGCCGATGAAATGAAACAGGTGTTACACAGTCATGTTTGTTTACAACAAGTTCCCAATGCTTAAACTAACAGAATGGGGTTAGACATTGGAGCACAAAGATATCTGTAATTGTTTTTATTTACATAGAAAAGAATCAGGTAATTTTTTAAGGGCCCCTTGAACACACTACACACAGTTCTCACGAAGCTCCCAACAGCAAACAGAGTTTACAAAGCATCAGAAACACATTTTCATAGCTTAAAGGCCAGAACAGACCTTTACAATCATCTACTCTGACCTCCTGTATAGAATTTCATCCAATGATTGCGACATTCAGCCCAAGTTCTTCTGGTGAATTCTAACCACTTCAGAAGAAATGTAGTAACCAAAGCTAGATTTGTGCAAAATAGGAACAAAGTTAAAGAAGCCCCCGATAGCTAACAGACGGTCTTTTCATGTTTCCCACGAATATCCATGCCACACTATTCAACACTGGATGCAGAAGTCTGTATTTAGATGCCTAAGTAAAGGGTCTGATTTTCAATGGTCAAGTAGCCAGCAGCTCCCATGAAGTCAATGACATTCCATTGGTATAAATCCAGAATTATTTGACATCTGTGTCCGGCCTTCAGATTTTGTATAGTTACTGATCACTCTCCTTACTTAATCCCACCACTGAACAGCAGGTCAGGGCCTCCCTGTTCCAGGGAGTAGTGATTTTAATTGCATCTATTTTTGGGTTCCCAATTTGAGACAGCCTGGTTCTCAGAAAGGGCTGAGCAGCCAGCCTCTGATAATCAGGGCCCTTTAGGGTGTGTCAAGTCAAGGACCATTCTGAAATCTAGACCTGCAATCTCTCCCGGACTGAACTGCTGTTCTCTGGCACCAGTTTTCTGATGATGTATCTGCCTCTGCAAAGCAGTGGAGTGCTAAATCAGGCTCCTACTGTCTACCTTAGTCAGATGTTCCCAGGAGCCTTAAAGCCTCAGCTGTTGCGCCAGTGTGTATGAGGATGTAGCTTAGTATGCCTGAGAGTGTTAAGAACTACAGGTGCACTTCCAGCACTGCCCTCTAAGCGTGCAGTCACTGGTCTCAGTTTGTCTAAAGGTTCTGCAAACCTTGGGCATGACTTTAGGGACAAATTTATGGCTTGGAATCCAAATGAGAGGAAACTCATGCTTTCAGCTACAACTTCCTTTGAGTTTCTTTGCTCCTACTTCCCCTCAGACATTTAAAGCTGGACTGGAAAAAGGACAACAAAATATACTGGAGGGAAACATCCCAAACTAGCCCAACGGGGATGGACTAGAGATAAACAAACATCCCCATTGCTGCTTTCTATGATCTGCACACAGCAAAACTCACGCTTGTTCTGCACAGTGACCTTCTCCTGTGCAACGTGGGTCACTCCAGCTTTCACGGGGTTGTGCTGGAAGTGAAAAAACAGAATGGAACTGATTTCTGATGGGTCTTTTTATAGCCACAATATAAGGCCCAGAGTAACGTAAGTTCAAGCCAGGGAGTACTCATTACAGCAAAAGTGCAACAGGATTTTCCTCGAGGAATTTCCATTTGTAGTTGAACTGGCTGGGTAAATTCTCTCTTGCACCTCTCTAAAAAAAATAACCACACTGAACACTTAACGAGCAGTGTGTGAACTGCTGATCTCTTCTACTCAACTGCTGATGAACTGGTGACCCTCAGCAACAAGCTGCTATGATTCCTGCAGATGTTTTGCTGCTTTATTCTTCTTTTAGAGTCACCTGATGAAATGTGTTCCTTTCGCCTTCCTCCCCTCTTTCCACCCCGCTTCAATGTATTTTTAAATTTTAGACACGATTTGAAACACCTATCGCCACAGCAGCTTCCTTTTCAACACTGAAAACCACATACATGACATGCACTGTGCCCAGCAGTTGGATACTTCTTGTGACACCTCTAATTATGGGTGTGTCTACGCTAGAGAATTAAACTGTGTGATCAAAGTGGTTGTTCTGAACTGACTGAAGAACAGTTCACTTCATCTGCTCTAGCTGTTGGGTGCCAGTTTAAGAGCTATACTAGCCCTGTTCAAAAACCTTTTGGATGCAAAGCTTTCTGGGTACCTCTCTCACAGTTCCTGGCACAGGTCCTAGAAGCAGTGGATTCTGGGAGAGTTCAAAAAGCCACCAGTAAACTGTGGGATACTGTGAGGAGCAGTGGAACAGCTTGTCCACATTCACGCTGGCACTAAACCAGTTCAGAATGAAATGGATTAATAATCTACTCCAATTGGCTTTTTAAATGATAAAAGTTGCATAGCACAGACATGCTTTGCATGACTGAGGGCTGGGAATCCTCATTTCAGGACCCTCAGTATTACGTTGCTTGGTCCATGTCTGACGACCTCTCAGACATTATACAAGATATTCCTGTTATCACAGCCCTTTTCTGAAGAGATGCGTGAGCATTTTATGAGGTGAAACCCTTCTGTTGGAGTTCTCTTTCATGAGCCCCCTTTTTTCTGAATGGCAATTTGGATTATTTTTTCATGTTTCCTAGGATCTTATGGGGCTAGCTTTTACCTCACTTGCACTGGTGTAAACCAGGAGCCAACTCCATCGAGGCCAATGAGTCGCAGTAGCATGAGATGGCGGCAAGGAAGAGGAGAACTGAGCCTGGTATTTTTGTGTGGCTAGAGCAACCATGAGAGCCTCTGGATATACCAGTAAAATTACTGATACTGGCAGCCCCATGACTGCAGCCCCAAATGTAAGACCAAAATGCTAAACAATGCAAATTAACCCCCCCCAAAATCAGAACAAAGCAAGAGACCACAAAATAAATGAACACTAAACCAAACCCACCAGCTATATGCCTCTCAAAATCAACAGATCAGCTTTACTGATATGCCATTAAATTCAGGCCCACCAAGGCCTCCCAAAGTGGATTCTTAGCTGAGAAAACTCACTTGCAAACAGATTTCCACCATACAAACCACGGGATGGTGCTTTCTATTGGTCTTGTCTGTCACTACAATCTATACCTCTATGGAAGAGTCATACTGAAATTCAGTAATCTACACATTCCCTGTTCGATTGTTGGACCATGCTATGGAATTTATCAGACAATTACACAGAAAACCGTTGGGAGGTTAGAATTCACCAAATGCTGAAGGATTTCTACAGTAATTCCTTTAGAACCCAGTTAAGACCCTGATTCAGCAAGAGATGTAATCAGAGAAATTAAGCATGAAAATAGCTCCACTGCTGCTCTTGAATAGTTTGCAGAAGGGAGGCCTACATTTATATACAGTTATGGGCAACGGCTGAACCCCCCTTTGGAATGGCAAGCCCACTGCCCCTGCCCCTTCCACCCAACCCCTGTCCCAACACCCTCCCATAAGCCCCCCCCGCCCCCCCCCCGACCTGGAGGAGCTCTGGTCCACCCACCCCATTCACATCAGACCAAGCTCCCACTGCTGCCCTCGCACCCCTGCACCAAACTGAGCCCTCACTCCCCTGGCTCCTGAGCACTGGGCTGGCCCCAGCACCTGGCTAAGCCAGCAGTCTCCCCAGGTGCTGAACCAGCCACAGCACACTGCCAGCGTCAGGCCAGCCCTAGCCCTGGAAGGTGCTGGCAGCCCCTTAGGCGCCTCACCTGTACCCTCTGGAGGAGGAGGGATGTGGTGAGTCGCAGGGATGCTGGCGGATGGAGTGGAGGAGGTGGGGGCTTCTTGGGGAAGACTTGTCAGTGGCGGTGTCTTCCCTGGCCTAGTATACCTGCTGGCCACACCTATGAGTTAATCTGACTTTAGGTCCTGCTTCCGCTCTCCATTACCTGATATACTCCTTGGCTCACAGTCATCAATGGCAACTGCAGCTGTACAGAGTCTGGGCCTTTGTGATCAATTTATACCCTATATGTAAGTTACATGCCTGCTTTGATCACTGCTGCACTCTCCCCAGTGAGGTTAAGGGTCGGATTCAGTTCTTGCTTAGCCTGGTGCAAACCAGGAGTAACTCTTCTGGTGTTACACTGGAGTAGAACCAGTAAGAAAGGCAGGACTGTCAGTCCCCAAGTGAACTCACTCAGAGTTGTGGTGGAGTCTCCAATCATTACTGGCAATTTTTAAACCAAGTGGGATTGTTTCTGACAGCTCTTCCAGGAATTACGTAGGGGGAACTTTCTGGCCTGTGTGTTACAGAAGGTCAGATGAGAGGATCACAGCCTAACCTCTGACCTTGGAATCTATCAATCTGATGAACGCAGCACCATGAGGCGGATCTGCCATCCGAATTCAGGAGCACCCAGTTCCAAGGTCTGTGCACATGCCACTACACCCCTCTGCCTCGATGACAGGAGAGGGTTTGGTACCCGGAACAGGTCTGCCTACAGCTTTCAACTTATGATTGCATTCCACTAGCTTCTAGAGGCCTCAACCAGCGTCAGTGCCCTCACTGAGCTAGGTACTGTACAAACACACAGCAGGAGACTGCCCCTGCCTTGAGGCTCTTCCAGTCAGTACACACATCACTGTCAGGGGGAAGGGGAAGGAAGCAGGGGAAGCTTAATATAAATCAATGTGATGATTTATAAATGTCACGTTAGTTCTATGATGGGGGGAGCACCTGGGGGTTTGTTTTTATTTCGCTATTCTCTCTGGCCCTTATATTCAAGGCTAGGCGTGCAATGGGAGGGAAGGCAGGAAGGGATAAGCCGAAAGACAAGACAAAGGGAGGGAAGGGACCACTGAGAAGGAGAGGGCCCTGGCAAGCTGGTGGAGTGAGACTGAAGTCTAGTGCCAGGACTGGAGAAAGCAGCAGAGGGAGAACAAGGTCCAGAGTAAAAAGCCATAGTTCCATAGGTCGGTGACACTGCCTCTGTCCTGAGGTGTGACACTGGCAGGCACTTAGGTGCATTTCCCCCCTGGCTTTTCGTGAGAATAAAGTCACAAGCAGCACACAGTTCAAATCCAGCAACGGTTCATGCCATCTCCTATTGCCTGGCTGCCAGCTTTAGTCTCCCAGCCCCAATGCAGGCACCTCATCAACATCCACGGGGGAGCCGGGGCCAAAAGTACACCGGACATGCTCCACACCCCACACAGCCTGATTCACAGCTGCGGGATGCTGAAGGAGGACTGAAAGCGACCGCAGACAGCTCCTATCTCTCAGCTCTGACTGATACATAGGATATCCTCAGCGATGGCCAGAGACCCGCTCCCAGCTTGCCAATGTCCGTCTGGAATGACTCAGAACAGGATGCACACAGAGACCCTGCACAGCGACTGTACTTCATTAGTCACTTCGCTCATCTGTCTTTTCATAGCATCAGTTGCTGTTTACCAATTAAAACACTCAGTGCAGAGTTGTAGGAAGTTTACCTCTGTGGACGCAGGGGAAGCCGGGGTGAACTGCAATGCTGGGAAGGAAATAGTCACTGTCAGGACTAAGGCCTTTTCAAATATGATCAGGCACACTAACAGGAAACCTACAATTGCAGGAGTTTCTGTACCTTTGTCAGGCTGTGTGCAATGGGAATGTACAATGATAAAGCAAAAGTGCATCTCTTTTCTACAAAGAGGACCTACAAGCGCTCTCTGCTCACTAACCTCCCACTGAAATGAACAAGACTTCTACAGGCAGAGGAGACTGGGATCAGCCACTCCTTCCCCCACCCCCACAAGAATAGCAGCCCACTGACAGGGGGAGATGGTCAGAGCAGTGCAAATCTTCCTTGCAAACCTCTGAAGTGTGCAAAGCTCAGCTGGGTTCATGTTAAGGATCAAACTGCTGACTTAAATCAGAGATGGACCCAAATCAAACCCCTCATTCTGAACATCACAGGCTTTGACTGGTCTCATTTCAATGTGCGTATCTCTGTTGATTTCGCTGCATTTACTCCTGCTTTACACCAAGAGATTAGAACCAGGCCTGATCTCTCTACTGTGACAGAACTAATACTTCCTATCCAGAGTCTGAAACTTCGGGTTTCAAACCCAGATGAGACTGGCCCAAATGTCACAATATTTTGATTCAGCACAATGTTATGCAGAGAGGTTTGGGCCCTAAACTTGCTCTGTCCACGAGCTGGGGCAGGATTTTAGTAGAGACCTTCCTCTGCCCAAAAGATGGGCCTAGATTCATGGGAGAGAGTCAAAGGTGCAAATGAGAGTCAAACATGTAACTTACAGCTTTGCATCAAAGACACCTAAGGGGAGAGGCAGCAAAATCTACTGGATGGGGCACTGGTTGGGGAGTCAGGAAATCTGGCTCTGCTACTGAATTACCATGTGACCACCGGGAAAGTCCCTTCCCCTGTTTCCACACTCACCTGTTGCCTGTCTTGTTTATTGTGATTATAAATGCTTCATGACAGGGAGCATCTCTCACAATGTCTACACATGGAACCTAACACAACAAATGCCACATCTCAGCTCTGATTTTTACGGGCCACTTGAATGAATAATAATTCGTGGTTTCATGTGTCCTCTACACAAAACTAGGGGACAGCTGGCAGGTTCAAACCCAGCTCCCCACCACGGTTTTGGGTTTTCTCCTTTGCAAGGAGCCTCCTGAAGAGCAGGAACTTATGGGAAGACAAGAAGATACTCCAAGGAAAAAAGAAGGAGAGAAAACCATGGAGCTTGAAAAGAGGGCCCAGCACTGAAAAGTGGAAACGTTTTCATTTTTCCCCTCGTGATTCATGGTAACGCCATGTATTTATGGACTGGAAATTTACAGCAGCCTCTCCATCACTCAACTCTCATTCCCTCGAGAGCCATAAACTGCCTCATGCTGCTAAACCGCCACCACATCATGGTTATGATCGTGTAGTAACAATCATCAGCACAAAGGGAGGAAATGGGCAAACGCTGGGAGGAAGCCTGGGGAATATGCACCAGGATCTGGAATGCTGAGCATCCATGACCGTTACACTTCTGGTTCTGGTCTGTTCACGTTAAATAGCCTTAAGGGGCTTGCTGTATTTGGCTGTGTGAAGAGGTGAGCCCAGCAAAGTTTCTATGTTTATTCAATAGTTGAGTAAACCCAAACTTCAGCAGAAGTGGAATGAAATTGGGTCTATGGGTGCAGGGCTCTTGTGGGCCAGAAGGAAGCAACCTGGTAGCTCGCTGAGGTCACTATTGTCTTCCCACTCACTACACTGGGTTTTGGACCCAGCCCCCAGCTGCCTCCTCTTCCCTGCAGAGAAGAATGAACTGCTGCAGCATGGGGTACTCTGTGTTCGTACAGAACCTAGCACAGTGGGCCTTAGGCCCATGACTAGGTAATACAGGATAAACCTCTCTAGT
The DNA here is from genome assembly GCF_033958435.1 of Carettochelys insculpta. Taxonomy (NCBI): domain Eukaryota; kingdom Metazoa; phylum Chordata; order Testudines; family Carettochelyidae; genus Carettochelys; species Carettochelys insculpta. The sequence continues at coordinate 366,091,748 of NC_134137.1, read as the reverse complement.
CCGGCAACATCCACAGTCCAGCATGATTTCAGTCAGATGGATGACCACTTATCACGGGTGTGGCCAAGCTTCCCGTGGTCCCATAAAGTTTGTTTACAGCCACTGGTCCTGGCTCTCAGTGCTCTCTGCTGTTATTTAGCTCTCATTTGCCCCTTAATGTAATCTGAGAGCCCAGTAAGCAGTGGAAGTATTGCTAATGCTGCTGGACAATGTGGACCTCCTGTGGGTCCAAAAGTTCTCTAATCCAGCACCTGTCAGGTGCTGAGGGTTCCAGATTAGAGCGGTTCAACCTGAACCAATAATTGACATAGGTCAGCCATAAGCAGCCAACTTGCTCCCCATCCCCAGGCAGCAATGTTGGCTTCCCTGTGTGTATATGGAATCAGCACTGGGTTCTCAAGATCCCTGGGCTCTTGGGGGACCCAATGACCTCTAAAGTTCTCCTACTTCCTACATATCCCCTTTGTCTTTCTCTTTCTTCATTTACCGAAGGCATCACAAATGCCGCCAACAGAGCACCAGACAGCAGCAAGCTCCAGCACCCACTGTTAAATCTGAGACTGTCCTGCAAATGAAGGTCCCTTGGCCACAGGTTTAGTGGGTCCAAAAAGAGAGCTCTGGGTACGCATCTCTGACTGGGAGCTGGAAACTGAGATTTCATCTTGTCACACTGGGAGTACAGCATAAACACTCCCCAGAGCAAAGTCGCACCAGCTGAGGTTCTAGATATGCAGACTCAACTAAAGCTGGATGCATTTGTGATGTGGGTGGGTGCGGGGGCAGGGTGTGCATGTGTGAGTGACAGGCTGAGCAGCTCACACAGGCTAGGGATGACGCCCTGCTGTCTGTAACCTAAGCTGGCAGGTAACACCTCTGTCCCTGAACAAAGAGTGGAGAGGAACCCAGCTGGGTTTGAATTGGAAGCAGGACGTTAGCGTGGAGGAAGAGTTGGCAGGGGGTTAGAAGGTCCTGTGTGGGGGGCACCCCTCGGGCCTCCCCTACCCAAGATGGATTGGAATGACTGTTTCTGGCTGCTGTACTGACACGTCTATACTATGCTGTGTCTCCATCAACTATTAAAACCCCTGTTCTGCCTGCTGAGTAAGAGTCACTACTGGCTGTGGATGGGGTGCAGTGCTCAGAGCTCCCTGAACCCCATTTCACCATCTGACTCATCTGCTCAGCCCCAAAGAAATGACTCATGTGGACAAGTAACTCAGCCATGCTCTCACCATCAGGGCAAGCCTGCTGAGCATGGAAACTAGCACTCCAGACTGAGCCAGGCTGACTGGCCTTTAGCAGGGAGCAAAATCCTGGGTTTGCAGCAAGGTCAGGATTTGGCTGAAAGAAGCTTTGAGGCTGGGTTTTCTCTTGACTTTTGCCTGTGGAAATCGGGACTCCCCCACTGAAGTCAAAGGAGTAAACTGGTGTGAACACAGAATCCGGTGGTCTGAATTCCTCAGATTCCTGTTGTAAGTGAGCTACTAACACAGACAGGGGATTGATGGCACACAGCTTCTGAGCATGGGAATGCTGCCCACCTGGGAACACTGCCTCTGGAGAGGCCCTTAGCATTTCCTGGGCTACTTGATCTTATTTGTTTCACCAGTGGGAGAGTCAAACAAACAAAGGACTCCAGCAACCTGACACCACACCAGAAACTGCCCAGCCCTTGCAATTCCCTGAACAGATACTCGGCACAAGCAGTGGATTGTGTGCTGCGTCGGACAGGGCAGGAGAAACAGAAAAGGCCTCTCTGTTCACCGGCCAGGAAAAGAATTCCAAACCAAGTTGTTCTCGGCGGGCAGCAAGCTTACATCATAACACTTTATTGCTTGTTTTCAAGGCATCTCTAGCTAGCCACAAAGGATGTATGGCTGCATAACTGATGTACAGACTCAGCACAGATTTGGTTTTGTAGCCTGTGGTTCTCGGAGGGGACGTTTCCCTCTGTAATTATGAAAACAATCCTTCTCCGGTGTCAGATGTTTCCTTATTGTGACTTTTAATAAGGCAAAGTGATGTCTTCCACACTTCATTTACATGACTCCTCACATGATAATAATGCTTTACACTCTGGGCGAGCTTTCCTTCCAAGGAGTTTGTGGCCCTTTACAAACCACCAGTCCTCACACCACTCCTCGGAGGTACTGCTATACCCACGGCAAAACAGGCTACGGGGGTAAGGGATTTGCCTGGTACACGCAGGCAGGAAATGGTGGGACCAGGAATAAACTCATAAGCAACAGTTAGGGCCAGAGTGCAATCACCCCTGCCAGATCTATTTTTGAGCCACCCTGCTGCCTAGATGCATGCCCAGTTCAGCAAGTGAAGCCACATGTCTGGTGCGGCCAGGTACAGGATGAGGTATTGGGGAGTGTGGCTCCTGTCTGCTCGCTGGACTGCTGGAAGATGGCGTTAAATTCCTCAGTCCCTGCAGAAGCTCCTGACATTTGTCCCCTGGGATGGCTGGATGAGAAGAGGCAAGAGGACTCCTGAGAAGATGGGGGGGAGCTGTCCCAGAGCAAACAAAAGGGGAGACTGAAGGGCTGGGAAGGAGGGAAGGGGCATCCCAGGCAGTGGTGCTGGAACAATTTTTACAGTGGGGGTACTGAAGGTAGAAACTGTCTACTGGGGTGATTATTACTACTTCAAGCTGGGGGGTGGAGAATCACTAAGTTTCAGCATCTATGGCCCCTGGAGAAGGAGGCAGATCCTGAGGGAAATGTGGGGAGGGGAGGGGGGAGACAGGGGAGTTCCTGAGGGGAATGGAGGAGGAGAATCCCAAGGAGAGAGATTAGATCCTGAGGTGATGAGGGAAGGTAACTTGAGGGAAAGAGGAGATGTTGAGAGGAATGGAGTGGGGAGTAAGTAAAGTCCCAGGATGGGGGCAGACCTTGTGGTGATGGTAAGGGAGAAGGGGAGTCCCAGGGGAGCACTAAGGTGATGTAGAGGGTGAGAAGGGAGTCCCAGAGGAGTGGGTAGATCTGTCGTTATGGGGAGGAGAAGAGCAAGGACAGAAATCAGGCACCAAGGAACAGAGAGGGAGTCCAAGTCCCTGAGGGTGTTCTGGGTATGTGTGTCTGGCGGTGCCAGGGCTGCAAAGAGGCAAAGTGGGGCATCCTGGGTGGAGGGGTTTGCCTGAGCACGGGTGCATGTCTCAGATGACAATGTGGTGGGATCCCCCAAACCAGCAAGCAGTGAGAGCTAGCAGCCCAAAGCAGGGAGCCAGGGCCAGCCACAGCTTGCAGGGAGGGCTCTGCTTCCTGCAAAGGATGTATTCCACCAGCTGCCTACAGACAGACTGCCAATCCCCAGTGATGGGATCCCTTTGACAGAGATCCTGGTTTGGCTTCTTCTGTAACTACTGATGAGTCCCTCTTCTGAAAAAGCCAACCAAAGGGGTGGCTAGTCCCTCCTGCTGCTACACTTCTATTTTGAGTGGCTAGCTCAGTCCCACGTAGCACAGGTATCGTGTATCTATACACTGACCATGCTGAGGGAAGCAGCTCAGTATTTTCCACAAAAGGAAACTTTATAAAACTTGCAGCACTAGGCCACTGCTAGGTGAACAGAATCTGGCAATGGGCTCCTTGGGAGCTGAGAAGCCAGATGAGCAGGGGGCACTAATTGGAAGATGGAGTATAAATTTCAACAGCTGGGCAGCAAAGCAGGAATCTCTACAGGAGATTCTGCGTTTCTACTGCCAGGAGACTTCTTTAATCCTCTAGCATATGCTCCCCAAATGAGCCAAAAAAGCTGATGGCCACCAACTCAGTCATGGGGAGGTGGGTTGTGGAGGTCAGAGGTTGGGGGAGAGAGGCTGGCTGCAGCACAGAGATGGGTGTATGAGGGATTTAGGGGGAACAAAGTGTGGGCATAGATCAAGGAGCTGAAAAGACTGGAGAGCACATCCAAGGGAGAAAGAGAAACCAAGAGTGAGAAGGGGGACACGGTCACTTTGGAGCCTGGATCACTTGCTGGGTGAGGGCAGAGGGAAGAGAGACAGATGTCACGTATCCATTGAGACAGAAGCTGATGTTGTTACCATCAGATTCATTTCTGAAGTGCCCCTACCAATCCATCTGGCAGCAATTACATTTTACAAAGCTACCTCTTCTCCAACGGAGAGGCAGGAACCCATCTCTCCCATGCCGTCACAAAGTAGAGGACTTACCTGAAGACAAAAGACTGCCACTGCTGCCACTGATAATTTTGCCTTTGCTTCCCATGTTGGCTAGTTTTGACGTCTTCAGTGTTCCAGTTTCAGTCAGGTCAATAGCAATTTCACTCAGGCTTCTCGCAGCATGAATCTTGGACTGGGAATGAACACAGAGCTGTGTTAGACAGTCTGGCTTTGCTTTCAGCGTTACAGAAGCAAAGAATCATTTCATTATGGCAGGAAACAGGCCCTCAGAAGCCAGCTCAGATTATTTTCCAAGAATGCCAGCAAACTGACACTCAAATGCCTATGCTGTCTACTGCCTGTTGTGTTAGAATCGGGGGCAAATCTTCCACTGGCTCTTTGTTTGTTAGGCCATCCCTCTCCCCACTTCCCTTCCCTTAAACCAAAGAACCATGTCCAGAGAATCTGAACGTTCACAGCTGCAGTAAGAAACCACAAAAAACACCAACGTAATCAGCACCCTCCTGGCTGGGTCATCTCAGTGCAGAAGCCAGGCAGTGCCCACTAATCACCAGGGTTCTTTTCACTGGCTGCAGTGTGCAGTCGGCTTTGTATCTGGGCCTGAAGGAGTACTTATGCCACACACAACCCCTTCACAATGACGGCTGGGAAATCGGGTAGGGAAACATGGAGGCAGCTTGAGCTGGGGCCGCTGCCCAGGATGTGTCTGTTACAAAGAGAGGACTCCAGCCTGCAGGGCTGCATAAAGCTTTGCAACTGAAAGCAATGCAAGGCCTCAGTCCTCACCAGGGCTGTGTAGACTCCAGGCCTGTCTTCACCTGTTAGTTACTCCACTAGCTTAGTTCCACCAACAGCGGCCATGCTGCAAAACCACCCGTCAGCCACACGGAGGGCTCTGACTAGCAACGCAGTGACTGCATCAGCAAAGTCATGGGATTAACAGCCATCGAGCTGTGCTGACTTGAGTTCCTATTGTATTACTAGTGGTAGGGACAGGCTGGCATCTCCCCCACCCATGTCCTGGCTGGGCCAGGTAGACTGAGCTAAAAGCCCCTCTTGGCTCCAGCTAAAGATACATGCATGTGAGCTGGAGTCGGGTCAGGGCAATACTCATTATTCCTGGAGTGATGCTGCAATGAAGACCAGCCCCAGGGCTTGGTATGTACATTGAGTCAGTGCTTGTGTAGAATATACCCACCTCTTCTCCCTGATGACAGGAGATGCCAGACCAGATCAGATTATTGCCAGCCGTCAGCCAAGCCACCTAGTCAGGTTCTGATAGGGCCTAGCAACAGATGCCCACATGGGAAGGTTCTCTATCTGCCTCCCATTAATTAAGGACTGGCCTGTGTCCTGACCCCTATTCTGTACACTGGTTATTAAGCAGACCAGAAAGCCAATGGGGTGTGGTCCGAGCATGCTGGACTGGACGCAGACCTGAAAGCTGACTGCTATTCCTGTTTAGCCTCTGCTCTAGAAACAGGCTTTTCTTTCCAACTAGTGTTGAACCTAATGTGCATTTACAGCTCAGCTTCACAAGGTCCTGGGGAAGGCTTCACGGTCAAATGCTTTGTGAAATCCTGGATTCAAGCTGGGTGCGTCGACCCAGCAAATCAAAGCCTGAGCTTCCAGGGCTGTGGAGCATCACTGAATGCCACCTCAAGGACGTGCTGACCTTTGGTTAACCTGGTGTTTCTATTAACTCAGAGAACTGGCTTCACACTGCGCCATACACAGCAGTTTGCCAGAGACCTTCATTTCATGTTTCATTTTCAGGACCAGGTGTGGAACCTGTACTCCCACTGGTGAGCATCAGCAGTAGGACTGCCAGGGTGAGTAATTCCTCCCCCAAGGCTCAGAAGGGTACTGTAGTTGGGCCTTAATGTTTTCATGCAGAGAAAGTTCCCAATGGCTGGCAGTCTGGGTTGGGCAGGCCCCCAAAAGTGAGGCTGCTTATGCCCTCGGGAATTAAAACAGGGACTCCTAGAAATCTCGCAAGAAAACCTGTTCCTAGGAGAGATCCAGCCCTACTTTGCACTCTGAAACGTTCAGCTAGGTGAAGGCAGGAAGTGCGGTCTAGCACTGGGAAAGCAGAGTTCCCAGAGTGCCCCATTTTTGGCTCTGTTACTAATTTGCCACATGACCCTGGGCAAGTCACTTAACCTCTCTGTCTCAGTTTCTATGTGTGGAACAATAAAGGGGATAAAATGGATCCTCACTTCACAGGAGTTTGTTTAGGCTTAATTTGTGACTGTATGTAAACATAGTGCTTTGAGATCCTTAGCTGGAAGAACTCCTAGTAACGCATCTGCTACCTGTCTTAGGTATTTATGTGACATTTGTTACTGTGGTTCACAATTTTTTAAAATATTTAGCCTCCACGCAACCCCAGTGAGAGAGAGAACTGATATTAGCCCGTTTTACAGATAGAGACCTGAGGCACAGGCAGGTTAAGGGCTGAACGCTCAAAGAGACCCTAGTCTCCTTCTGAGCATTTGGCCCTCAGTGATTTGTCCTGGTCACACAAGATGGCTGGAGTGGAACTGAACCTCGTGCTCTGAACACCTAGCTGAGCCTCCCAGTCATTGCACTTGGGTGAGCAAATAGCAAGTATGAAAAATCAGGACAGGAGGTAGCAGGCAACAGGCAGGTAGATAAGACAGTCCCAAATATTGGGACTGTCCTTATAAAACTGAGACATTCAGTCACTCTACATTGAGTCTCCCTTTCCAATAGTACCTGCTAAACTTCAGGTCAGAAATATGGTGGGAACAGTCTTTCAGCATCTTGGCCTTGCTCTTTTGGGTCAGAACCAAGAATACCACATTGTGAAAGTTCAACTTCAGCTTCAGCTGGTACGTCAGGTCACTTCTGGTTGTGTCTGAACTGACAATCCAGACACTGACCAAGAGCCTGGGCAGAACTTGCTTAACATTCAGCTGTCTCCTACTCTGATTTTCAGGGGGTGATTCTTTGACCTAGTGACTTCTTATCCTTGCACATTATGAACTGCACATATTTGCATTACAACTTCGGTGAGAAACACGGTGGTCCAACCCCACAGATCTCTACAGTGTAAATCAGGCCCATCTATCAAACTGTAACAAAGAAAAAAAGCCATGCTAGTTTATATACCATGAAAACAAAAGAGCAGTCCAGTAGCACTTTAAAGACTAACAAAATAATTTATTAGGTGATGAGCTTTCGTGGGACAGACCCACTTCTTCAGACCACAGCCATACCAGAACAGACTCAATATTTAAGGCACAGAGACCCAAAAATAGTAATCAAGGTTGACAAATCAGAAAAATATTATCAAGGTGAGCAAATCAGAAAAATATTATTATTGCTCACCTTGATAATATTTTTCTGATTTGTCAACCTTGATTACTATTTTTGGGTCTCTGTGCCTTAAATATTGAGTCTGTTCTGGTATGGCTGTGGTCTGAAGAAGTGGGTCTGTCCCACGAAAGCTCATCACCTAATAAATTGTTTTGTTAGGTCTTTAAAGTGCTGCTGGACTGCTTTTTTGTTTTCATCTATCAAACTGTGCATTGGCTAATGTACAGAGCCCTGCGCAGGCACAAAATTTGTATCCATGTCCATATCTGCAAAAACGAGCTGTAGATATCTGCGCCCGTACCTGCAGATGCAGATACCCGTCAATATAAAGCAGCTATTTGCAAATTTGCAAGGTTTTAGATACAAAATTTCTAACTGCAGAAAAGAGCCATGGATAGTCACAACCATACATGCAGATGCACATACCTGCGAAGATAAAACGGATAGCTGCGGATTTGCAGGGCTCTACTAATGTACTTACAGAACAATGCTGAGTGGAGGCAGCACTACTGGATGTTACCGTCTCTTTAGGCAACAGAGAGGCCAAGGAGAGCAGCAGTGTAGAAACTAAACCCCTCTCCTTGCTAGCAGCATTCCCTCTGGGAACACCGATCGACTATGGATCTGAATCGAAGTTAACAGGAGTCTTTCCTCTGACCTCAACGGGCTTGGGATCATGCTCTTCCCTGGGGAAGTTTGCACTGTCTGCTCTCAGCTGTGTTCTCCTTACTGCTGTCTGAATGAGTAATGGCCTTTTAGGACCTTTTGGACAAACACATACGCCCACGCCCATGTCTAGCAACAAGTAAGGTTGGCGTGCCAGTCATGACGTCAGTTAACTTATGGGGTTTTTGTGCTTTGGATAGTGGTCCATTGGGAACAGGTCTCAAACCAATTAACTCATTTCACAGAGGCCACTGAGCAGCTATCTATGAGGTCTTTGCTGGATTTGTGTAGGCAGCACAGCAGTTAGAGGCTAGACTATATCCCATTAACTACTCCCCTGGGCCAAGCAGTCCCCCGGTTCTGAACACTTTTAAAGGAATCATTGCACAGACCTGGCAAGTCTGATTTACTTGGGGGATGAGGGTGAGAGGGGAATTGCTCATTTGGGATTAATTTCAAAGCAGTTTTTCAGATCAGTGTTGCCATTCCACTGATGTTCTTCAGAACCCTCAGGGACGCGAAGGATGGACTGACACCAGGGATCACTTTGGCCTTCTCACTTATGGTGAAGGACTTTGTGGCATGTGTGCCAATGGGAGTTTAAAATCTCCCTCATCTTCTCTGGCAATTTAACTCATTTAAGCCCCATGTAACTGGAGAGCCCTGATGCATTCAAGAGCATCTGTGTTACCAGAGAGTCCTACAAAAATGAGTCACTTGAGACCCATAGGGCAAAGGTTTATCTGACTTGGTGTGGTCACCAAGTGCATAGACATGGCTATTTGCTTTGCTGTGACTGCCTGCTCTGTGCAGAAAAAAGGGAAACTGACAGGAATTTTGCAGCCGCAAGAGTTCATTCAGAGCGCTGTAAGTCTTGTAAAGTTCCCCATTCCGCTGGAATTCCAAAACAGAGCAGAAAGAAACAGCAGCTGTAAGAGTTTGGGGTCTCCATGGGCTAGCAACATGCTCAGCTGCATGTCAGACTGGGGACATTTGCTATGGATCATTTTTGCTGCAAGAGGAGCAAAAACACCACACATTATCTATTTATTTAAAATCCAGAAGCTGGGCTTTCCAAACAGAGCTGTGCCGGATGTCACAGCAACACCTGGAAAGATGCAGGACTCACCTAGTTTCAGGTTTTGTTATGAACTCAGATTGGTTGCACCACTGCATGATTTCATACATTGGAACAAAAACAATCTGGGCTCAGTTTTGAGAAAGTTTCAGCAAGTTTATTACCCTTTGCCAAAACCATGTGACATGGCAAATACTGACGCAAAACCAGGGCATCCTTTGCTTTCAGTCTGGGGATTAATCTAAAGTTGCAGCTCCATAGAGTGAAATTTAAAAGGGCACAAACCTAGGTGTACTGAAAAAGTATCTGCACAAACCTCTAAGAACTGAAGGCATCAAGTACCTCACAGTTTCCCTTTTGAGTATCCCTAGCTGATTTCAAAAAATGAACATGCCAAGCACAATGCTTAGATCAGCAGAACTACTCAAGCAGATCAAGGCAGCTTAAATGAACCCAGATGAGCTGTTTACCCATCAGTCTTAGGAGTGTCCCTTAAAAACAGGGACAACAGACTAAAATCCCAACCCTTTCAGAGGAAGGGACTAAAATATTTGTGTGTACCAACATCAAAGCAATAGCAGGAAGAATGGGCTTATTCCCGACAAAGCATTCTGACAGGGTTGCAAACACGACTGATTGACTGATGATGGCTGGTGGGGGGTGTTGCCTGTGGGCGTGAGAGAGAGATCAGATGTGAACTCACAATCTGAAACACAATCTGCTGGCAACAAAAGCAGTGAGCCCTGACACTTGGGCTCCCACCCCCAGGAGGGGAATCTGCTTTTGTTTGTTGGTCAAGTTGTGATTTTTAAAGTTAGTTAGGCCCACTGAGAGTCCCCAGGGCCTAATGTCCCAGGCTAGCTACAGGTTTCTCCTATTCACAGCTGCTTAGGGAGGTGAAGAAAGTAGTGCTAGTGGGGGGGAATAAAGCCAGAAGAGAAAAGAATGGAAATGGAGTGCAAAGGGTAGGAATACTGAGAATTTCCTGAGGAGCAAGGGGTGAGGGGATGGGGGATTGAGATGCGGTGCCCCCACTAGACAGCTCTTACACTGCCTCGAAGCTCCGTTATACCAGCAATGCTCACACTGAACAGGGCACCCCGATTGAAAACATACATCTGTCTCAAAATGATCTCCCTGCTGCTCTTCTGGACGGATGCACCTAAAATGATCACAAGGGCACAGCATTAGAGGGAAATTGAGGCCGTTTCCCTGTGCAGTGGACAGTACTTGTGTATAACCAGAAGAAGACAACGTCTACACTAATAAAGATAAGTTGACCTACGTGAGATCATCTTACAGCCACCACAAAATTAGTGCAGTGGCTGATGTCCACACTGTCTTCCTTCTGTCCATGGTCCAGGCCCTTCCTAGGTGCAGTGTATGTGTGTATGGCAGGATCTCAGCTCCATGCAGCTGCCCCCGGGGGAGCTAAGCTGCCTCCTGCGAATTCTCACCTTCATGCTTCCAGCCAAGAGCCGAGGGGGGAAGGAAGGAAGGGAGGGAGAGAAAGCAGCAGCCTGAGGCTTCTTGCCTCCAGCAGGGAGATCCACAACAGGAGTCCAGTCAACTGCCATACTGCAGGTGTGGGGTGGGGACCCTGGGGGGCAACAAGGCACCCAGCAGGGAGAACAGGCAGCAGCCTGGCTTGGAGAAGAGACTTGGCAGCAGCCTGGGCCCTGGCTTTGGAGCCGTGAAATTGACAAGCCTAACAGCCAGCAGCTGATGGGAGGTACAGAATGTCTAGACAGAAGCATCTGATGAAGTGAGTCTGTGCTCACGAAAGCTCCTGCTCAAAACTTTTCTGTTAGTCTATAAGGTGCCACAGGACCCTTCGTTGCTGTTACAGATCCAGACTAACACGGCTAACCCTCCGATACTAGACAGAAGCTGTGCAGCTACAGGAACGTGCGCTGTGAGCCTGTTGTTGAGTGGTTAGTGGTGTCGGCAAAGGAGGGGAGTGACAGGAGGAGCTCTTCAGTCTGCATGCCTCCACTGCTTTGTCCACAAAAACAGGGGCTAGTCTAGACAAGGCCTAAACGTTTCACTTGTACGGTTGCTCAGTCAGTCTGCCCCTCGCACTGAAAAAAGCAGAGAAAAATGATTCCCCTAGACTGGACTGTCCCGAACGGGAGGTGGCGTTTGAGACAACCTCCCACTCATAACCCAGGACCTGCCCCTACCCTGCCTCTTCCCACCCCAATTCACTCCTTCCTCCAAGCCCTGCCCCTGCTCGATCTCCACCCCCTCCATTGCGCCCCTTCCCTGAAGCCCCTGCCACTGAGCCATACAACCTGGGGGCTATCAGTGGGCCTGGCACAGGGCAGAAGCAGTGGCCAGCCCTGCACTCATTGCGGCAGCAGGTGCAGTGGGAAACAGCGCGACCCAGCAGCCTGCTCTGCTCCGCCACCATTTGCTCTGCCCGCCCCTTCCCCACAAGCCCAGCTCTGCCCCTAGAAAATGTGACTACAACACTGCAGTCCTGAGGAGTGGGGGCTCAGAGCCAGGTGTACATTTAACTGAGTTACTTGAAACACAGCTGACTTCACGGTGTGCCCTTTGAGAACCGGCGCGGCACACACACTGAAACAGCATGGAGAGGACCCGTTACATCGGGCTCTTCTGGTTTGTCTCAGAGCTTAGGTGAAATGCCTCTTGGGAAATCAAACGCCTTTGTTCTGGCACAAACAGAGATATTTGAAGCCATTCCACCCTTGCTTCGTTAGAGGCACGGGCAGAGGGCAGCCAGGAGCCATGATCTGGATGGGAACACCGGTCAGAAACGTGGACAGTGAGCAGGAACCACCTCCAGCACACTCATCTTCCCACAAGCACCTTACCTTACTCTGCTTTCTGTCCAGGTAGAACTGGTGCTGGCTAATGGCCATAGCCCAAATGGACTTGATCAATGCAGGACAGGCGTACCACGTATGCACGGCAATGCCACTGTGCCCAAACGTTCTCCTGGTCACAGATGCCCTAGACAAGAGGGGAGAAGGAGCTGTGTTTATGCCAGGGTTTCCTCTGGTTGTAGAAAACAAGAAGGCAACAACCCACCAAACGGCAGGCTGGGCTCACAATAAAACCAAGGACTGTGCTGAAAAAGCTGCTCTCTTTATTCCAGGCTAAGGGAAAATCCCAGTAGGGAAATGACGGCCACATACACACACTGAGCCTCCATCTTATGTTACACACCAACTGGCAAGCTGCAATTACCCCAGTATCTCAAGGGTTAAGTGGTCTAACGGACAGCGTCTGGCTTGCAGTCAGAGCTATGGGCTCTCTTCCAAGCTCTGCTCTTGATGCACTGCACATGCTTGGGATGTCACATAGCCTCAAGCTTTTCAATACATGCACCTTTTCTTCCTTGGACACAAGACCTGGTTCAAAACACTAGTCTCACAAGTCCAGCCCCCTCTCCCTGATGCTGCGGAGAAAGACAACACCCTACTTGCTCAGGTAAAGGGACCCCTTTACCTGATCCTGACTGGGTGCAGCAGGAGAGGCCAGTGTGGAAAAGGCTGACAACTGGGTGACATAGAAGTCTGATAGCAACTGTCGTGGACTTTTGCCTATGGATCATAAAAGGGTGACATCTTGCAATGCAAGGCAGTAGTGAGGGGGGGGCCTTAGGGGTGGTGTCAACGCAGAGTGCATAGGATGGGGAGGTGGCCAAGGGAGAGCAGAGCCCTTCTCTGATGCCCAGACATGATAAGATTCCCTGCTGAAGTTGCTCCTTCCACACACACCCTCTGACCCGTCCCTTCCATCCCCCGTTGGCTACTGCTTTAACCATCTCGTCAGCATCCTAATGCTCACTTCCGATTAACATCACCTGGTCGTGGTTCCAGTGCTCCTAACTGCACTGCTTTTCATGCACGCGGGAGCTTGAGAAATCGGCACAGAAAAAGCCAAATTGCAAAGGAAAGTTGAAACTGAGTCAAGAACAATTACAGAAAATAAAACTCCCAAACCCCTGCAGATCCAGAACTGAAACTGCCAGCCCAGACTTGGCTTTGCAGAGCACAGCAACTGAAGCGTCTGGGGCCGTTTCAACTGCACATTTGTGAGAACCAGATCAGAGAGGCATTGGACAACGTGGGATTAAAGTTTTCCAACAAAATGTGCAGATTAAAAGGCACATGGTGACGCTTACAAATCCAGTGAAAAGGGCAAGGAGTGAAGAATCAAGAGTGGTGAATAACAGCAGGATTCAGGAGCCAAGTGAACAGCTGTGACTGTTGGTATCACGTTTCCCTGTTACCCTATACTCCAGTATTCTCAGCCTCTTCCATCATGCTGCCCCCTCCACCACAGCTCCAGCCAGGAGTTAGGTAGAAATTCCCTCACACTTAGCAATACGGTGACAAACCCCTCACAGGCTCATGATTCCCTGAGAGCTGAAGCATCCAAAGTTGAGAGGGCTTCCCCCACAGCCTGGTTAGTAGCTTTAAAGTTAAGCACATTGGCCAACCACACAGTTGATGCTCTGTGCTGGGCTAGTATTGCAAAGCAGCCACAGCGTAGTAGGGATTTGGGCCCCTTTTACAAGCAGGGGCCAGTTCACCAAGGTACTTAAGCACATATCTAAATCTAGGCACTTAGTATTTCTATTGAGGTCAGAGTCAATTTATAGAATCACAGAAGAATATGGTAGGACAAAGACCTCGGGAGGTCACCAAGTCCATCCCTCTGCGGCAAGCAGGACCAACCCCAGCTTAATCATCCCAGCCAGGGCTTTGTCAAACCGGGAATTAAAATCCTCTAAGGGTGGAGATTCCACCACCTCCCCAGGTAACCCATTCCAGTGCTTTGCCACCCTCCTAGTGAAGGAGTTTCTCCTAATATCCAACCTCCCACACTTGCAACTTAGGACTACTGCTTCTTGTTCTGTCATTTGTCACTGCTGGGACCAGGCTGGCTCCGTCCTCATTGGGAGCCCCCTTCAAGTAGCTGAAAGCTGCTGTCAAATCCCATCCCCCACTCCTTCCTTTTGCAGACTCAATAAGCCCAGTTCCGTCAGCCTCTCCTCAAAAGTCATGTGCCTGCCCTCAGTGATTTCTGTTGCCCTTTGCTGGATGTTCTCCCATTTGTCCATATCCTTTCTGTAATGGGAGACCCCAAACTGAATGCAGGACTCCAGATGTGGCCTCACCAGTGCTGAATAGAGGACGATGATCACTTCCCTAGTTAGGTCATGAGGGTCCCAGAACAACTTCCCTCTGCCACAGGCCCAGTCTCCGCTACAGCCCACCACTCTGCCTCTTCTGCCAAGGGATGTGGCCAAAGGGTTTATGGCAGGGCTGGGCTCTCAACTCTGTCACTCAATCTGCTGGCAATGCTCCTACTAATGTAGCCCAATCTGCTGTTAGCCTTCCTGGCAAGAAAGGCACACTGCTGACTCATCCAGCCTCTCCTTGACTGTAATCCCCAGGTCCTTTCCTGGGGAACTGCCACTTAGCCAGAGCTTTGACCTCTGAGGAAAGGGCTTCCTCAAATGATTCCCCTAATCTCTTCCTCCTCTTGCTGTAGAGGATAAGAGCTCCCATTTCTGTAGTGGTTTTCATCAGTGGTCTCAAATCACCCTGCAGTTATGAACTAATCCTCTCAGCGGTGCTGCTCTTCCCCTCCCACCATTCACTATTATCCTTCCCAACTAACAGATGAAGAAAGAGAGAGGCACCCAGAACAAGAGGCCCTTTGCAGAGCTCGGGCTAGAGCCCACGAAGTTCGGCTTCTACTCCCTCGTATTAACTACTCACCCCACACCCTCCTATCTTATTCAGCAGCCTGGGAGCCTGTGTAAGCTGACTCAGAGGCTGGTTTGGACTGACTCAAAGGAATACTGAGCACTATTCTGGCCATGTCCATGCCCCCACACACTGCGCAACTCCGCCTGAAAGTCCATCTCACTTGACCAGCAGGCTAAAATCTGAAATCCGTTCCTTGAGATCCAGGATTCCCAGAACAGCGCAACACGGGTTAATGTTTTACACTGGAAGTGGCAGTCTGATACGGGACATTGGAACTAAACGTGTGCTGCCTCGGCTTCTATATTCCACACGGTTCTACCCTACGCAGTGCAAAACCGACAGAGTAAAACTCAGCTGCACAACACAGTGCCTAGTCCACGTGGAATACAGGACATGGCATTTATGCAGCTCAATAAAGTTATAGAGCCAAAGCACCAGACTGCAAGAGGTTTGAGATACGACTGTACAGACATAAGAGATGACCATATTTTCCTGCGTGCTGCTGAGTTGCAAATTTAATATGGTCTTCGTGTCTCTTAACTACCCGCCTTCCTTTCTGGGTTGCTCTTTTCTGTTCTCTGATTAGTCCTAAATGAGACATTCTGCCTTAGGGTCAAGAGTGTCTGTAGATCTCTGATTTGCTTGCAGTATGGGCTGACTGCTGACCCAGGGACTGACTGGGTAAGGCAATGCAGGGCTCCTGATTCAGAAGGATACCTAAGCATCTGCCTCATTTTTAACACATTCATAGCTCTGCTGGCTTCAGTGGGACTACCCACTCACCTAACGTTAGGCACATGCTTAAATTGCAGCAAGGGAAGTTTAGGCTGGACATTTGGAAAAACTCCCTAACTGTTAGGCACAGGAATAAATTGCCTAGGGAGGTTGTGGAATCTCCACCATTGGAGACTTTTAAGAGAATCAGATAAACATCTGTCAGAGGTGATCTGCACAGTGTTTGCTCCTGTCATGAGTGCAGCAGACTGGACTAAGAGCCTGCTGTCCCTCACCTGGGACCATTATCATCCCAGATGGCAGACACATAGAGCCCTGCAAGGACACAAAATTTGTGCCTGCATCCACATGTGTATCCACACAAATGAGCCAGGGATACCTACACTGACACCTGTGGATATAAAGCAGATATCCTCAAATTCAGAAGGTTCTCAATACAAAATTTGTATCCACAGACGTGGATACCCGTGAATGTCCACTTCATAGCCAGGGGTCTGCAGGGCTCTCCAGCTACGTCACTTCCATGCAAAATCTTTGGGAGAGCTCACTCCCTTGTTCATGTACCATGGTAGGTCAGGACTGTACGTGACTCTTGGGGAGGGTGAGCACAGCTCCTCCAGGAATTAAGAACAGTGTGGGGGTGATCAGGCAATCGCATGGAAGTTATAACAACTCCAGGGAGGTACCAGAACCTGGAGAGGATCGGAGATACTGGTTCAAACTGGACTCTCCAGAGACCAACACAGGCATGGGAATTAGGGGCGCAGAAGGTGCTGCAATATCACTCATGTCTGATGCAGCATTGGGGCTGCCAAACCTGTAATGAGGATCCCAGCACTGCTGGTCCCAAGGCCCAGGGCTCTGCTCCTAGCCTCGTGCCTGTAGCACCAGCTACCACTGGCCCCTGCACCCAGGGCTCTGCTCCCACTGTCAGTGTGGTTCAAGCCTCAGACCCCTGTCCTCTGTCCACCCACTACTCTCAGAACCACAGCTTGTTCCTGGCTCTAGCTCATTAGAGAGGAGTTACAGACAGAGGCAAAGGGGCTGTGACCCCTTTGCAGGTTTGCAGACCACTAGCTTTCAGCTCTCCCACCGTAAAAGCGCTCCAATGACACTGGAAACAAGCAGTCAAAGAAAGGACCTCTGGATCAACAACCTGAGTTTAAATCGACTCAGGGCCTGCGCTGTTGTCCAGCAATGGGCCAGCTTCTTCTGTCTACAGGGGTCCCCAGTCCAGAGAAGAGTGGGAAAGATTTGGCCTACATAAGAGCGCTGGGTGACCTCTGCTCAGTGGTTAGCAGGCACATGGGAACCTCTATTGTTTTTTATATGTTTTCTCTGTAATGATTTCACCTTAAGAAGCAATAGGCTGTCTTAAGAAGTGCTGTGGGAACAATTACACTGCTTACAGCATTCAAAGAGAGAAAACGAAGCACAGACACATCACTGGTTAGGCAGTCTGAATTGCTGGGAACACCACAGTGTCGGATCTGCGCCGCTTGGAAAAGCCCCGGTTGGGAGGGAGAGAAGCATGGGACTCTGCCCAAGAGAGGTAACAGCCTGAGAGCAGGTGCCCTTGGTGGCTCACACAGGTGAAATACAGGTGCAGTTATTTCCCGTATCCATGACACCCCAAACCACATAGGTGGCACAATCGACAGCAAGCTCTGTTGTAACATGCATTAGGATTGCAAGCGTATGAGCTGCAAAACATGTTACGGGGAACACCACAAATCAATCTGGGATAAAAGAGAGAACCAGAATCCTCTGCCCTGGCGCTTGCTGAGTAATACCTTGCTTGGCAAGCTGATGTGAACAGGGGCTACTTATGGAATTATGTGCTACACAACAGGAGCCTTTCCGCTAATTGCAATGGGCTCCGATCAGGCTCAATGACAGGAAGCAGGACAGGCTGTGACCCAGAGTGATTCAAAGGGTTACCCGCATCTTAACTCACCAGCCAGCTCCCAGATTAGTGTAAACAGCAAAAAAACATGTCCCGCCAAGAAAAACGGGCTCTGCTTCAGCTCCCACCACTACCACCCCTATCGGTGGAACTAGTCGGGGGAACGCAGGGGGGACTGCAGATCCCAATGTGCCCCATAGTAAATACAGGGAGATCTGCTAGGAAGCGCCTGGCCCTAGCGCTTGCACTGCCAGGCACCTTTCCCAAGGCAGGGGTGCACAGACTGGGGGGGGGGGGGAGGGTAAAATTTCCTTGGAGGGGGAAGACGCAGCAATGGGCTGCTGGGGCTCAGGTTCACCCATCTCACTGACACTGCTGAACTACGTGCCTGTTTTTATGTCTGCGTTCCCCTTTCTAGTCCCATTAATAAAGTCTCTCCACTCTACGCACTTGTTTTCTCACACAGGGTCTGCCCTGTGAACCTACCGAAATGTCCTTGGGTTTGGTTCGTTAGCCAGACGGGGCGGGGGGCTGCTGACGCAGGGAGCGAAAGGGGGTCCCCCGCACAGCGTTTGCGCGCCCCAGCTTTAAGACAGGCAGCGACCGGCAGAGCGACCTGGGCACGCGGGAGGGAGTCACCACCCATTTCTTCCAAGGCCGGTCCTACTGCAGCCGGGTCCCCGCCAGCGCGTCACATCGCTGGAGCCGCGCTCCCGCTTCCCCGCACCGCTGTGCGCCAGCCACTCCCCAGGGGCTCTGGCGGGGCGGCCGCAGCCCGCGGGGCTCAGGTCTCACCCTCTACAGGACGCACACGCGGGAAGCGGCAGCCCACCCACACCGCGCCCGGCCCACGGAGCGATGCGCCCGCAGCTCCCTCCCTGCCCCGCGTGGGGAGCCCGGCCGGGCGCGGCTGCCTTACCTGCGCGGGTCGTGCACCTCCACGGAGAACTTCTTCTCTCGGAAGTACAGGTTCTCCAGCTGCCGCCATTGGAAGATCTGCCGGGAGAGGACGGGGTGAGACGCGGGGGACCGGGGCCGGCGCCTGCGCGGGGGCTGTCCCGGCTCGGAAAGGCGCGCAGGGGAGCGGAGCTGAGCGGAGCCCGGCGTGGGGGGCGGGTTTCCCGAGGCCTCTCTCGCCCCGCCCCGCCCCGGCGGCGCTGAGCTGCGCGGCCCCAAGGCTGAGCCACTCACACCGCCTGGCCGGGGCAGGGCTCGCTGCGGGCCGGCAGACAAAGAGCCCCGGCCCCCGCGTGACCGGAGGGAGGGACAGGTCAGGGGCCGAGCTCTGCCGCGATCGCCTGGCACCTACCACCCGCAGGAGCCGCTAGGGGAACGCCGGGCTGCGGGGCGGGGAAGCTGCTGACCCGCAAGCCCAACACGTGCGGGCCGGGCGGGCGGGCGGGCGGGTCTCTGCTCAACCGAAGGCAAATCGCTGTGGAGGAGCTGAATTCCTTCAGCCTCAGCAAGCGCATCCCCCGGCCCGGCCCGGCCCGGCCCCTCCCGCAGCAAGAAATAAACACACCAGAGCCACCCAAAGAAAGTGGGAGGCGTTTCCTGCTCCCAGTGCAGAGTGTCCCTCTGGCAGCCCCTGGAGCGGCACCACTTGCCTCCCCACGACACGCTGCCGCAGGGAAGCTATTAAGGGAGTCAGGACGGTAATGTTTTGTGGGCCGCATGCCCAGCGAATGTGAATTTACTTGACTGAAGTCTCCAGGTGAGAAGTTGGCCTGGTAGTTCCGCACCAGCTTTTGCAAACATGAACCACTCCTCCCCACATGTGGTTATGAGGGTAGCGTGCCCAGTGTGCTCGGGCGGCACTATGCAAACAGCAGGACAGAGTCCCTACCCCTCAAGAGCTTACAGTCCTCCAGAAGACTGACAAAAGGCCAAAGAGAAGGACAGACCATAGAAGGAACAATGCCCGGACTGCAAATGTCATGATGCTTCCAGGACATCCTCTTATCCTGACTGGTACAACCGTTTCACAGAGTGGTTAGTTGCCTTGCCCAAGGTCACACACTGAGTCAGTGACAGAGCCAAGAATAGACTCCAGTAGGTCCAGCCACTAACCACTCTGTGTCCCCTTTGCGAAAAGGCAGCAACCACCAGCAGCTTGAATGGGCACCTTGGATTCCTTCACCTCTGTCCCACATTTATCATGGACAAATTGCAA
Organism: Carettochelys insculpta; assembly: GCF_033958435.1. Taxonomy (NCBI): domain Eukaryota; kingdom Metazoa; phylum Chordata; order Testudines; family Carettochelyidae; genus Carettochelys; species Carettochelys insculpta. Next base: position 366,071,948 of record NC_134137.1, on the reverse strand, counting down.
GTCTGCAATCCCTGCAACAGATCTGTATCTGCCCCTGAAGAGAATCACCACACCCTGCCCAGCCAAAGCAAACACTTGTTCTGTTGTTTTTTTTTAAAGCAGCTTCTCGTGAGCAGTAGTTGGTAACTTAGAGATAAACCACCCCTCCATAATGAAGTTACAAAGATAACTCAGCTAAACAGGAGATGTGCTTTGATCTTCATTGACTGATCAGCCATAGGGAGAGGGGAGGGTGGAGATCTAAAAACTATAGCTATCTACTGCTTAGATATTAAGCATTCTACTACTGCAGTGGTGCCGGCATTCAAAGCCTGCCAGATGTTTGTGCTGTGAAAGTTTCCAGCCACGAGATTTGTTGTTTTAAATGTGGGTGTAGAGAAGGAGGCAGAGAGCAGAGAGCACAACAGCAGGTACTTGGGACCCCTTGGCACAGAATTGCCCTCTCTAGATAAAACTCCGAATGCCTGGAATACCTGCTGGGGACTTGTCTCGCTTTTCAGGCAGCAAAAGCTGCTCGGTTACATTATGTTCTGCAGTTGTCCCCACGATCCAGCTGGGTCTGGCAAAAGAATAGGAAGGAAAAATACAAACCCCAGACCCAGCAATGCATTTATGGATCTAATTTGTTTCTCAGGTGGAAAAATTAATCACTACCTAGAAACAAACTAACCTCTTCTGAGAGATTTCCCCCTCATCTAAATAACCCACAAAATAACAGGGGCACGTGTGCTCTTATGCAGCAGGGAAACATGGCCTTATGAAAGCACTGTGAGTCAGATGATCTGAGTTCAATTGCCCTCTCTGCCAAAGGCTTCCTGTGTGACCTTGGTCAAATCACTTAAGAAGCAGATTTCCAAAATCACCATCATATTTAATGGCCAAGATCCCTCATTCTCTCTGTGCTTCTCATTGTCTGTCTGTAACGTCCCTTCCCAGGCTCACAGGGCAGCAGAGAAGGTAAGTGTTTGGGTGCTGCTCATAGAGACCACAACAGTATCTGGATAAGCACACACAGCTTCTCAGTGTTCCTTCCCTTGTTGACTTACGTGAACAAAGAAACAACAGATCCTTCCTGCATTGCAAATGGAACGTTAAACGCTCCTCTGAGTGTCTGGCAACACCTGTTCTCTATATCTGCTCATATACAGTCACAGAACCAACCTGGCTAGCAATAGGAACATGCATCTTATTTAGGATGGCCATCCATCCTGTTTTTACTGGGACAGTCCCTTATTTATGCTGTCTCACTGACATCCCGACTTTTTTAAGAAAATGAGCAAATTGTCCCCTATTTTGTGGGGTGCTTGTTTCCCAGCACGACGTGTCCCAGGAGCTTGGTGTGCCATATTTGCCATAGGGCAATGTGGTCACCCTAGTCCTATTAAATCACCATCGTCCATCTTCTCGACTAGTGCAGAAGGGTTCCCTACCATCTATTCCCTGGTTGTTTTCTCCAGTCCATTATCAAACTGTTCAAGCAATGGGGGCACAAGTCCATTTGCTGCAGCTAAATTGCACTCTGACATGTACTACACTGTATCATTAGTGTGTTCCTATTTTCTCTGCTTTCTTTTGGCTGTGCAGACAAAGAGATGAGGCCAGGTTTTTCAGCGGAAGAGGAGGAAGGTGATGCTACCGTCTGATTTTTAGGCTTTTTTTTTAAATGCTTGTTTCCAGAACTCATGCATATTTTTCCTGTCTCAACGTCTCTGCTCTCCTCTAAATTCCTAGATGCTCTTCAGCCACCTGCCACTTAACTTGCTCACTGTTGACCTGAAAGGTCTTACCCTTCCGAGGGGGAATGCAATATGCAAAAATTTTAATTCCCAGCAGAAAATATCCATTTTCGATCACATCCCCAGCAGGAGAAACAATGGCTAATTTCGCTCTTCAACTGGACCCAATGTAATAAACCCTTCGCTAGATCCCCAGTTTATTATAGTTGCAAATTGATATTGGCTATTTGGTGAGATGTGCACAAGGTGCCATTAGCCTGACCTTTTAATGGAGAGCACAGCTTTAGCCTGTCAAGAGCCATTTGTCACGCTGCTGCTTAAATCTTCACAGGGGAAGGAGACACAAGAAGAAACTGGTCATGTGCTTAATATAACCTAACAGAAATTCAGTCATCACAGGCAGAACTATTTTTTCTCCTCAGTATGATTTTTGGGCCAATCATAACTCATGCACTTCAGTTATCTGATTGCCTATGGCAGAATTTGGATCAGCCTTTAACTCAGTTGTTTACAGCGTCAGATCTGATATGCAGAGAATTCCATGAAAAGTCTCTGTTTGATTTAAGTGGAAGTTGGATTGGGCCCATAGTATATGTAGTAGGTTTGTGAAACCGTCATCCCTGGAGACGGAAAACCTCTATCTACTCATAGACTAGGTACTCCTGGGGTTGGGGCAGTGACACCCCACCTATATAGATCAAGGTGGGGGCATTCTTTAACAAGAGAAGACAAATCAGTTTCCATGACTTGAGACAGCCTTCAAGGGTGCCAATTCATGGTAACTGTGGCAGTGGTTCCTCTGATATGGACTCAGGTCCATTGGGAACTATGCTGACGTCACTACCCCATCCACTTAGCACTGAGCTGCGGTTTTATGTGGCCATGGCTACACTAGCCCCTGCCTTTCGAAAGGGGAATGCTAATGAGCCACTTCTGCAGATGTTAATGAGGTGCTACCACGAATATGCAGTACCTCATTAGCATAATGGCAGCTGTGCACGTTTCGAAAGTGCTGCTTTTGAAGTGCACACTGCTCATGTAGACAGGAGCCTTTCGAAAGGACCCCCCAGACTTCAAAAGCCCCTTCCTCCTGAAGCCAAATGGGAAGAAGGGGCTTTTGAAGTCCAGGGGGTCCTCTCAAAAGGCCCCTGTCTACATGAACAGTGTTAGCGAAAGCAGCACTTTTGAAACATGCATGGCTGCCATTATGCTAATGAGCCACTGCATATTCATGGACGCACCTCATTAGTATCTGCCAAAGTGGCTCATTAGCATCCCCCTTTCAAAAGATGGGGGCCAGTGTAGACATGGCCTGTGTGTTTACTGGGTGTGACAGCGATGCCGTCCAAACTCCACCATGTCTCAACATCACGGTTAGTAACTGTGTATCCTGTAAGCTGAGCACTTGGGTGGCTGCCCACCTGATTTGCAGAGTGCCCACAGCTGGCAGCATTTCCTTCTCTTGGTGGTGCACAGCTGTGCGTGCCTTGGTGCACATCACAAAATTTATTCCACCCATGGATGAAAAAAATTAGAGGGAACACTGGTTAGTAGATTCCAGTATTCCCTGAAAGCTTGACCATGTGACCAGCCAGCCAGGAAAGATTTTGGTGCTGCCCAGCTGATTAGCAGAGCCCATCATTCACTGCTTTCAGTTGGGAAGGTGAGCACTGAATGTAATGAGGCCACCTAGTCTTCCAGTGGGTACTGAACGATGGCTCCCCCAGTCTGGCTTTCCACCCCAGTTGCACAGTTATGGTCTTAAAAGAGACAGACAGAAAAGTGGCTTCTAAAAAACAGCTCCCCAAACCGAAAGAAAACTATCAAAAAATCCAAACACTGGCCCCAACACCCCACCCCCATATTTTTCCTCATAATCTCTGATACACATTGTGAACTCAGGCATTGCTCCAAGACAAACTAAAACAATGCAAGCAGCCCAAATTTCCATGTACCGAACCTTTAAGAAGAAGCATTCACATCAGGCAGCATGTGCAGTTTGAAACTGGCGAGTGCCTTATTAACCACTCCAGGCTCTAGGATGGCTGTGGTTGTTCTGGTAAGAAGCTGGGGTTGGAAATGGCACAATGCTTTTCTGCTGGGGAAAGGAGCTGGGAGAGGGATTTCGGTGTTGTACAGCAGCATGCTGCGGGGAGTTTGTGCCCAAGCTGGGAGATTTGCTCATCGGAAATTGTTCCCAGGCGCTGTCGAATTGGCCAGGCACCAGAGGTTTGTGACTCGCAACAAAGAGCGACAGTCAGCCCCTTTTGTGAGAACATTTGTGGCTTGGGCCACTCCCTAAAGAAGCCAGGCCTGGTAGAGAGGAGGCCCAGCTGTCTGCACCATTTCAGCAATCGGAGTCTGAGCAAGTCACTTGACTAGGGGCCTGATCCTGGGTGAATCAAAGGGAGTTTTCAATGACATAAAAAGAATTCTGAACACTCGTGATGCAAAAGGGAGGGTGGTTTTGTGGCAAACACACAGGCCTGGTGAAAAGACAGGGGTTGTACAGCTGGTGCTGAGGGAAAGAGTCAGCTAATACAGTTTAGCGCAATCCCCAGATTGCTTCCCCTTGAGCCCAGGAATAGACACTGAATCAGGAGTTCCCTGACAGCCCCTTAACTCTGGGCACAGCAGAGAACCTGGAGTTCATGTGTAAAGTATAATGTGATCTTTGATGGAAGACACTGTTCTTTCACAACATTAATTATTGTGCTGTATAGTTTCCAATGTTCCCTCGATTTTTTTACTCGTATGCAGAATAAATTTTGTTGTGTACACTGAGGCATGTACAAATGTGCACCACCAGTTAAAACACACATGCTACCAACAGTGGTCAGCTCTGGGTGCTCTGCTAATCAGCGGGGTGGCACCTACATCTCTCCTGAGTGGCCACCGAGCTGATTGGTCATGGTTCTCTGACTCTGTATCATCTTACAATAGGTTCTACTGTCTAATCAAACAATGAGTGAAACACTGTTTTATTCTGTCTACAGTAAAATCTTTCATATCTGGCATTCTGTCATCTGGAACTCTCAAATAACCTGCATTTTAACCATAAGTAAATTTTAGTTATGTTTTCCATAAGTACAGTATAGTGAAAGTAAATACAAATAAATACAGCAAATATGGTATAAGTTTACAGTGTACAACACTACTGTTGTTGATAAATAAATTATTCTGCACTCATTTTTGTTTGTTTCTTAATATCTAATCTTGTTTTTCTTTAGTTTTATGCATTGCTAGGCACCTCTCTTTTATCCAGATTATTTGAATATCTGGCAACCTCCTGGTCCCAGGGCTGCCGGACATGAAAGTTTCCTGTATGTAGAATTTTCCATCTTTCAGTTCCATTGACTGTCCCCTAGTTCTTGTATTTTGCAATATGGTGAACAATTTCCTGATCTGCCTTCCCTGGACCAGTCAGTATTTTGTATACTTTTAGCACTTTTTATACTTGAATAGTAACAGAGAAGGAGCTGTGTTAGTCTATATAGTATCAAAACAAAAAAGCAGTCAAGTAGGACTTTAAAGACTAACAAAATAATTTATTAGGTGATGAGCTTTCGTGGGACAGACCCACTTCTTCAGACCATAGCCAGACCAGACCAGACTCAATATTTAAGGCATAGAGAACCATGGTATGGCTATGGTCTGAAGAAGTGGGTCTGTCCCACGAAAGCTCATCACCTAATAAATTATTTTGTTAGTCTTTAAAGTCCTACTTGACTGCTTTTTTGTTTTGATTTTACACTTGATGTTTGTTTATGTGAGGGGTCTGTTATTTCTTCCCCACAGGAAACTGGTTTTACCACTCACTCAATGAATCTACCAACCTGACAATGCTTCTTTATGCCCTAAAGCAAAGAGGATTTCTATTTGTTCTGCAGTAAAAGAGCCCTTAATTAGGTGACAAGTATCCGAGAGGTAGCTGTGTTAGTCTGTATCTTTGAGAACAACAAGAAGTCCTGTGGCACCTTATAGACTAACAGATATTTTGGAGCATAAGCTTTCGAGGGCAAAGACCTGCATCTGATGAAGTGGGTCTTTGACCACAAAAGCTTATGCTCCAAAATATCTGTTAGTCTATAAGGTGCCACAGGACTTCTTGTTGTTCTTAATTAGATGGTTATTCAATGTCTGTTAATAACCCATTTTCCCTATGGATTTAGAAAAGTTCACTCTGCTCCTTGTTGTTCATACAAGGACAAGTGAGATACCATAGCAAAGTTGTGCCTTCTGAACAAAGTCCATTTATTGATTACTAGCAATAGGATCATACTCTCAGTACACTACACTGGTGGAGCAGGCTGTTTTTCTCAGGACACTGGCTAGTCTATCTGAAGAAGTGGGTCTGTCCCAGGAAAGTTCATCACCTAATAAATTATTTTGTTTGTCTTTCAAGTACTACTTGACTGCTTTTTTGTTTTGATACACTATTTTGAGACACTCAGAAATACTGAGTTCACATTTGGTATAATCCGATAGGCACCAGTTCTCACTTACACTTTTGTAAATGTCAAGTGAGGCCAGGTCTATGCTAGAAATTAAAGTTGATTGTAGATACACGATTTTAGCGATGGCAATTGCATAGCTGGAATTGACTTATCTACAATCGACTTACCTGGCTGTCCTCACAGAGGGAGGCCAGCAGGAGAAAGTCTCCTGTCCACTTTCCTTACTCCTCATCATACTGAGGGGTACAGGGGTTGACTGTCAACTCCAGATAGTTTGATTTCCTGCAGGCCTACTTGGCACACGAAATCGAACCCTGGTAGATCGACCCTTACCAGGTCCGTCTTCCGCATAGTGAAGACTGTTGCCTGTTGCTCTGGATTTGCACTGGTACTAGTGATATCAGAATCTGACCCTCAGGGAAAATCCCATTAAATACCTACTACTTTGTGGATACCATATACCAGGAAATGGCAATATTTTAGCAAAATGCCATACTGCTCAACCTCAGAGTACAGACACAACTGGCAACAGCTTTTCTGTCTGACACAAGGAGAAACTCTGTCCCTCTACAAACTCACCTGGGGCCTGGGAAGTTTCTGCTGTGATATTACACATCTCTATTTTCATTCTGTCCCCAGCATCCTTCAGCGACTACACTCCCTCTGGCTGAAGAAAGATTTTGGAGCCTGGAGAAGAAGACTATCCAGTGTTTTGTTGCTAGGAGATTATCAAGTTAATCCAGAATAGCGGGTCTCATGTTTAGTGGAAGGAAAGCTACACAAAGTACAGTGACAGAGAGGTAGCCCTGTTAGTCTGTATCCTACCAAAACAAACCAGCAGTCCAGTAGCACTTTAAAGACTAACAAAATAGTTTATTAGGTGATGAGCTTTCGTGGGACAGACCCGCTTATTCAGATCATAGCCTTACCAGAACAGACTCAACATATAAAGCACAGAGGTCCCAAACATTATTATCAAGGTTGACCAATCAGAAAAATAGCCAACCTTGATAACAATTTTTGGACCTCTGTGCTTTATATATTGAGTCTGGTCTGGTCTGGCTATGATCTGAAGAAGTGGGTCTGTCCCACAAAAGCTCATCACCTAATAAATTATTTTGTTAGTCTTTAAAGTACTACATGACTGCTGGTTTGTTTTTATACAAAGTGTATGTCACTCCTTCAAGGTTTTTCTGTTTCCAGCTAGCAGCATCCTATTTCTGAGCCATATGGAAACACTTTGGCTGACTTTGTTAATCATTCACTCCCCTGCTTTGTTTGAGTTAATTGTTTGCTAAAACTATTAACATGTTTGTGTTGAAGGACACCTTTGGGCTCTTAAAACCTTGGGAGCTTGGGACCAGAAAAACAGAGACATGCCTGTTGCTGCTCCCGTCACTCAAGCGTGCACTGATTCATTATCACAGCCACGCCACTTGGGGTTGATCAAATGCTGTTGGGAGCTCTTAGATCGCCTTGGAGATATTCAACTTCAGAAGCATGCAAAAAATAAAGAACCCCTTCTGAATAACTAGTCTAAGTCACTGTAGCTCCACTGACTCCAGCACAGCTAGGCTAATTTATACCAGCTGAAGAAATGGCTCAAAATATTTTGCTGGTTTTAGCATGAATTCAGTGCCAAGTGCCAGCAGATGCAAATCCTGGGATGGTAGGCGGGATTCATCAAAGCAATGAAAGGCCTGCCTCCTCTGAAGAAGCAGGGGACAAAGGATCTCAGATGGGTGACTAGAAATGAACCAGCAGGGACGGGGTGCATGCGACCCTGGAAACTGAAGTCTGCTGTTCACACACAGAACAGGTACATTATCGGTTTTGGAAGTGTAAGCTTCCCTGGAGCTGGAAGGACAAACTTAAGAAGTGATAAGGGAGGGAGCACTATGCTCCTTATGCCCTTGCTGTCTCTGCTGGACATGCAAACGAGGGGACCATCAGATTAGGGGTATCAGCAATGACCATGGCTGTGAAGTAAACACGTGTCAGTTAGACTAACAGAAAAGTTTTGAGCATGAGCTTTTGTGAGCACAGACTCACTTCATCAGATGCATCAGAAGCATCTGATGAAGTGAGTCTGGGCTCATGAAAGCTCATGCTCAAAACTTTTCTGTTAGTCTATAAGGTGCCACAGGACCCTTCGTTGCTGTTACAGATCCAGACTAACATGGCTACCCCTCCGATACATGTCAGTTAGGGACTGTCTAAGATCACCACATTCATTTCATGAAGCTCACTCAACAGTTATCTGGGAACAACTTTCAGTCCTTGCAGAGCAGATCTGCAGTGGAGCACATAATCCATAAGAAATAAAGCTTCATAACCCATTGCTTTTGCTTAATTTGTACCATGAGCTTGGCAGTTTACAGCCCTGGCACCTTTGGTTTTGCCACGCTAGGTATGAGAGTAATAAAATTTCATGAGTCCTAGCACCTCTTTCATTACAAATTAAGCACTGCCTATTGCCAATCTTGCTCAACGTACGAACCCTCGACTCAAAATCACAGGCTACAGACATTCTTCACCAGATGCCTGAGGTACATCCTTGCCATCAAATGGCAAGAGTTTATCACAAATGAGGAGCTCTGGAAAAGAGCAGGGCAAGAACTACTGGACATTCAAATCATGAGAAGAAAGTGGGGATGGCCAGGCCACGCTTTCAGAAAACCATCATCCAGCATAGTCCGTCAAGCTCTCCCAAGGAACCCTCAAGGAAAACGCACAAGATGAAGACCTTGGACAACATGGAAATGATCTACTGAGATTGAAGGACAACAACTGGGGTACTTCTGGAGTCAGCTAGAAGTTTTGTCCCAAGACAGAGTGAAATGGAGGAGACTTGTAGATGACCTATGCTCCACTGGGAGTATGAGGGTTTAAATCAAGTAAGTCATTGCCAATCTTCCAAGATACCTACTTACTCCAAACGTAAGTCAGGGCATGTCTATACTTAGCAGAAAATGGACGCGGTGGTGGTCGATCTTCTTGGATACTATTTAGTACACCTAATGGGGCTGTGCTAAATCGAATGATCAGGGCACTGTCATCAACCTGGTATTCCTGGGAGTCACGAGGAGTAAGGGAAGTCGACGGGAGAGTTTCTCCTGCCAAACTCCTGTTGTGGGGATGGCGGGAAAAATCAATTTAAGACACATAGACTCCAGCTATGCAATTCTCATCGCTGGAGTTGTGTATCTTAAATCGATCTTTTCCACATGTGTACACCTGGCCTGAGAGAAACAGAGGAGCAGTGGGAGGAAGAAAAAGATTTGGATTGAATTCTAGTTTAACTGCACTTTGGAGCTTCCAGTGATTCAAAGTGCACGTAGGAAGAGTTGAAAAGCACAGAGACACAACCATATACCGCTCTATACAGCGCTAAGAGCTGCATTTCTATTTAATATCCTGACACTCCCATGCCCCAAGGGTAGACAGACCACGGGCCAAATATGGATGCCAGATGCATGGACACCACACTTTTTTTTTATTTATTCAATACAGGTTGAACCTCTCTAGTCTGGGACACAGAGGACATGACCGGTGCCAAACGAGAGAATTTGCTGGACCATGGAAGGTCAATATTGTCTAGCAGCATTACCACTTCCACTGCTTAATGGGCTCTTAGAAGACATTTAGGGGTAAATTATGCTAAATAACAGCACTGAACACTGACAGCTAGGACTGGTGGCTGTAAAACTTTATGGGACCTCATGGCTACACCCATGATAAATGGTCGTCCAGTTAACTAAAATAATGCCAGATTATTGATGTTGCTGGATGAGAGAGTGCCAGACTAGAGAGGCTCAGCCTGTATTATTATTATTATAATTATAATTATAATTATTATTTTATCTGTAGTCTGGACCTTGACCAAGAGATTTGGATCTCAACAAAAAATAACTGACTGCCCTTGAGGAGCCACCTGATACTATGGGCCAGAGACTGAGCTCTGTTGAAACCCCCCAGATGACAATGGAGTTACTCTGGATTTAAAATGGTGCAAATGGGAGCATCATCTGCACAAATCCTCGCCTACAGACAGCCTGCCAGCCTTAAACAAATTCTCACCTCTAAGCCTGGAACCAATCCCTGCAACAAACCCCGCTGCCAGCTCTGCTCACATATCTACACCAATGATATCATCACAGGACCTAACATCAACCATACCATCAGGGGCTCCTTTACCTCCACATCTACTAATATAATATATGCCATCATGTGCCAGCAATGCCCCACTGCAATTTACATTGGCAAAACTGGACAGTATCTACGTAAAAGAATAAATGGACATAAATCAGACATCAGGAACGGTACTGTACAGAAGCCTGTGGGGGAACACTTCAATCTCCCTAGACACTCAGTAGCAGATTTAAGGGTGCCAGTCCTGAAACAAAGAAATTTCAAATACCAAATGGAGAGAGAAATCTCTGAGCTGCAATTTATTTGCAACTTTGATTCCATTAACCAAGGATTAAACAGACTGGGAGTGGCTTGCACCTTACAAAAGCAGCTTCTCTGCCCTATGTGTTAACGTCTCCACATTAGACTGACAATGGGCCATACCTCCCCTGTCTTATCTAACCTGTTTTTTCCTCTCTTCATACATACTACTGATAATGGGCCTCTTCCACCCTGACTGAATATACCTTGTCATCTCTGGCCCTCCCTTTTACTGGGACCCCACTCTTTAAATAGCCCTCTGAAACCACCCCCCGACTCATGCATCTGATGAAGTGGGTCTTTGCCCCCGAAAGCTTATGGTCCAAAATATCTGTTAGTCTATAAGGTGCCACAGGACTTGTTGTTCTCAAACATACAGACTAACCCGGCTACCTCTCTGATACCTGCACAAATTCATCTCTCTGACCTCATCAGAGCTGCTGACAAACCTAGGTAAGATTCCACAGACCCACTGCTGACTTACTGCTGCCATTCAATGAAAAGTTGGTTTTGACTGAGTGCTAACGGACTCACATGCAATAGGCTCAATGAACCAGCATGGACTGCAGTTATACTTGTGCATACAATAAGTGTGGAAAACTATCTGAGATGGCATAGTAGGAAAACATTATACTCTCTCTCATAACACAAGCAAAGTTTTTATATGAATTTAATGTACATTTCTTGGTTTCAGCTGGGTCCTTTCCACAATTTTCTGCCTGTGCAATTTCCAGAAAGATCTTTTTTTTCCCCACTGTAATTTTTCAGTTTGTTCTTGGTTTTGGGATAGCAGAGAAACTGAATCAGAAAGCTCAAAAAAGCCGTAAGCTGCAGCCTTTCCTCCCCACACACTTCACATTTACAGCTTCTTTGCAGAATGGGTTCCCCCTGTACCTCTGCACTTGTAAAACTAGACTCAACCTCTGCTGGCATAGGGAGGGGAATCAGATACCACAAGAGACACCCAGTGATGTCTGCAATACAAAAACCTCACTAGGCAGAGCAAAAATTGTGACACATGGACTCAGCAGGGCCTGCGCTAACTGAGTGGTGGGCAATCTCTGTCCCAGGGGCTGTATGCAGCCCATTGGGGTTCTATGCGTGGCCCGTGAGCAGTGTTGCCTCTAATTTTTCCTACCCATGGGCAGAATAAATTTTGTTACGTGCACCCAAGCGAACAGATACACACCTCCAATAGAAACCCATACTGCTGGCCATAGGCATTCTGCTAATCAGCTGGGCGGCACCTGAATCTCTCCTGGGTGGCAGTCCCAGCTCTCAACTTCCAGAGAACACTTCCTGCAAGATACTTTATTTGCCATTGCTCCCACATGGTGTTTCCAGATTCCTCTGATTTCTGTCCGTGTAACCTTTTTCCTACTGGTATTACTAAAGTGACACATAAAGCAAGGGCACGGGAAGTGAAGTGCGTGCTGACTGCATGTAGCAGTAACTGTGAGGGCTGTGTGTGCACTCTCTGCGTTCCAAGTGCTGCTACGGTCAGTTGGCACATCCTGTAAATTACAGGTACACAAGTGCAGTTAGAGAAGCTACCCTATCCCAGGAGACCATCTCAGCTACGACAATCTTACGACCACACTGAGATGAAGGAAGGTGACTCGTGGTCAACTCACTAGCCTAGGTTGCTCATCCCTGCTCTACCTTGGGCTTTTTACTGTGTCAGGGAAAGAGAGTGCAAACAGCATTTGAGCATCCATTGAGGAATTACCTAGCCTGCATGTTCCAAACCGCAAGAGTTGTGGTCACTCCCCCCAAGCCACAGAACCCCATGTTTCTAAGTAAGGCAGCATTCCTGCCACGGGCATCATGGATTTCATGCAACACATAAAACTGCCCATTTGCCAAAGTAACAACCATCACCTCAGCAAAAGCAATGTGCGCTCTGACCTGCTGGCCAGTTTTTCACGTTTAGTGCTGCTGCTCTGAGGAAAGGCTGGGGGTTAGATGGGACCCAGCTTGTCGCAGGGGAGAGGAGAGGGCAGGAGGCAAGTAGGGTGAGGGCCACAGCGGTACCCAGCAAACCTATTTTGGGGCTGAGCAGGTGGACAAGGGACAGAAAGAAAGACAAAGCACAGGAGAAAGGGGCCTGACTTCCCCAAAGAAACCAGCACTGTTGCCTCAAATGGAGGCAAGCCCAGAGTTTAGCAGTCTCCTTTCGGATTCTGCTGGTTGACTCTCTCTCTGTTCCTTGCTTTTGCTTCCATCCTATCGCAGGAAGCAGGCTGCGGCAGGGAGGTGTTCTGGAGAGGCACTTTCTGTAGCTGAAGCAGATTCCCAGGGTATGTCTCTAGTGGGGATTTGGCACGGATGCTGCACTGCAGAGCTGTCCCATCCATAGGACGAGGTGGGGCTGCTGCCCCTGGCTCTGCCCTTTTGGGGGCCCTGTGGTGTCTGCCTCAGGATCCTATGGATGGGAGGAGGCAGAGGGGAGAATTACCCAGGGCTGGGGCAGGAAATTACTTGGGTCTGGTGGTTGCGCGTGGCGGTAGCTGCAGCAGCAGCAGCAACAGGGTGTAGCATTCACTATGTGGGCAGCGTCCTCCTGGCCTGCTGTGTCTAGCTTCTCCGCAGTGGGCCTGGAGCGTGGTGGAGCAGAGCAAGCTGCCTCTGCCACTGCATGCATTGTGCGTGCGGCAGGGGAGGTGACTCCCTGCTGCTGCTAGCAACACCCAGCCCCAGACAATCCCCCAGTCCCATTGCTGGCGAAGGGGGTAAGGAGGCAGGGCAGGGATGGAGCAGGGGAGGGGCAGGAGCTGGAGCACAGGGAAAGGGAGGTTGTCTCAGGCCCTGCCCCAGCCTCAGGACAGCCCTGTTGCTCTGTGTGTGTGCAAACCCTCAGGCCAGAGGCACTGTAAACCATCACTTGCACAAAGGCATCTCACCCTGCAAGTAACGAGCTACCCCAGTGTAATGCATCTGTACTAGAGTTCACAGGCATGTCTTTGGTGGTGCTGTCACTGCTTGTGTAAATGCCCCCCGAGAGGAGGCCTTCCTTCTGAAGGCGTTAAGCTGATTTTATTAACATTTCTTTGCCTCAATTATCTCTGAGGGGCCTGATTTGCAGAAAGGACTGAGCGCCTCTTCTCTCAAAACCAGTCCCTTCTAAGAGGTCTCAAGGTGGGCACCCAAAGAGGAGGCGCCCAGAAGGGCTTATCACTTCTGAAAACATAGGCCAAGGCTGGGCTTTAAGGCACTTGTGGGCAATGCCTTGACCTGTGTGTCTTTCACAGCAGGGGTCCCACACAAGTGGAAATGCAAGTGGGGATGCGTCTCTTCCTGTGGGTGTGTGAGAGAGCCTTTTTATCACCATATGATTAACATTGGCCCTTACCCATTAAGCTGCCCACTCATCCAAGTGAATCTGGCACCCCACAATTTGTCTGTTTGCTCCTTGAAACATGATGCTTTTAACCCTGCGGGGGAGGAAAAAACTCAAAAGAATCCTAACCCACTTACCCTGACTGATATGTCTCCAGATCTCTTTTCTTCTCTGACTATTTATGGCCTGAGCCAAAGTCCCGCTTCTGCGAGCTGCTGAGCATCCACAACTCCTAGTGAAGCCGAAAGGGTTGAAGGTGCTCAGCACCTGGCAGGCTCAGGCCATACGTTCCCCCTTATTATGCCTTTTGAGGAATTGGATCGAGACAAGATGAACCCAGCAGCCAAAGCTGCAGTATTTAACCAGGCTCAATTTTTCCCAGCACGACAGCGCTTCAGTAAAGCAGGGGCAGAGTTCAGCGTGTCAATTTTCTGTAGTAGAATAGATGCTCAGGCTGGGCTCGGAGAAACTCCTTACGTCGTCCCTCTCTCAGAGGGGAGCCCATCTCCGAGCGATAAAGAAGACACTTACCTTTCTTGGTTTCACTTTGTCGTGGTAGTCGTACTGAAAAATGCCCTTGTAGCTAAGTCCTAACCACCAAGGAATTCCCTGCTTGTCCTAGGAGATAAAACAGGAAATGATATTTGATGGGAAGGGAACATTACGGACTCTCCCTGGCAGGAGCAGCGGAAGTTACCTCAAAGTGTGTGTGGCGGGGGAGTACTGGTGCCCAAACTATGGCCTCGCCCCTGCACCACCCTTCTCCAGACACCCCATCCCTATGCCACTCTCTCTTCGCAGGCCCCCACCTTTGCACTGCCCTGCCCCTCAAGCCCTGACCCTGCACCACCTCTGCCTCCTAGGATACTGCCCCCGCTTACCTTTTTCTCCCAGGACTCCGCCCCCACTTGCTCTTCTCTGTCCCTCCCCTGCCAGTGCGTGCTCTTACGACTCTGCCCCCCAACCCAGGTCTCCTTGGTTGAGGCACCCCTGCTCCCTGGCCCTATTGTCAAGGGAAGGATTTCTGTGTTTGTGAGAGGGAGCATCACACAGCATGCCAGAGGATTCCTGGGTCACAAAGATCCCATGAACATGAAAAAGATCCCAGGCACTTCTATTGTGGGTAGATGATAATTTATGGAATGCTCCAAATTGAATGAAGTTATTAAAAATTCTCCTGGGAGAGATCTCCTTCATTCCCTGCTGCAATGGTTCATCCTCTCAGCTGCCTGCCTTCCTGCAGGTGTCTCAGTCTGAACGCTCCTTTGTCTGGCCATGGAGATTGGAGGGGGTGAAACCCAATAGCTCAGCTGACTTGGCTTATGCGCAGGAATCCTGACATCAGTGGATACAATACAGTGCTAACGGGATCTGATGGCTACCAAGAGATAAGGTCTGACAGAGTTGGGCACAAAGGGATTTTGCGTGTGCCATAAAACTATTGAATGAAGTCAGGGCTGATATTCGATACAAACTCTGCATAGGGTTAGTGAGCTGCAACCCCCAGTGAAACTATTCCAGTTTGCCAAGATGCTGGAAAGGGGTGGGGAGCACGTGCAGGTGGGGAGGAGAGGCAAAACAGCAAAACCAAATGAGTGGAAAATGACTGTACTGAGCACTATATCTGTGTTGCTCAAGAAGGGCACAGTCCAAAGCCCACTGGCTGTAAGTGGTCCACTGAACCTCCCTGGCTAGTTTTGTTGGATTGGTCACTTAGGGCATGTTTGCACTGCCACTGGGAGGTACAATTCCCAGCCTGGGCAGACAGACTCACACTATCTGAGCCTGGGCCAGAGAGCTAAAAATGCCAAGGTGGAAGCAACAACACAGGGTAGCCATGAGCTTGGACTCAGAGGTCAGGCGGGCTTGTATTCAGATGGCCAGACTGTGCAGCCATCATTATTGCAGTAGCTAATCCGTCTACCTCTTCTAGCAATCATGCCTCTCGGGTGCCATGTAGCTATACCCGCAGGTCTGCTCCAAAGCCCACGACGTGTAATACTTGCTAGCTGACAACTGGCACATGCTCACCAGTTGAGAGGAACAACCCTCAGCACTAAGCACTGTGCACACAGCAGCAAGTGTTTGCTGGTTTAGGCACCAGCCCCCAAACCATTCCATGCAGCTTCCACCCATTGCAGTCAAATGGATGCTGGGCATGTAGGAGGGCTGGGGGACGCTGCCCTAAGACAGGGATGAGCAAACCATTTCAGATCAGCAAGATTTAGCCAACAGAGTCCTACTTCGTGACTTGTGGCTGCCTTTCCCTGTGCGGGGAATGGGTTCGGGAGATTGTATTTATGATCGTTTATTGTTCAATTATTTCTACTGCATGCTAGGTGTGCTGAAGAGGTACAAGAAAATAATGCCCTGGTACCTAAACCAGCCCAGGATCTGTACAGATAATGATGCAAGTCTGTGGGAGATGAACAGAGGAAATGTTCCAGGGAGAACAAACCTAGCTTCCTTTCTATGTACAGCTGGGGCTGAGAGCCACTGCAGGCCCTGGGAGGGGAGCCTGGCTCTGTGCCCCTGGAAGGGGAGGGACTAAGAGTGGAAGGGACGGGGCCTAGGGCAGTCAGCCCTTTGCACCGCCCAGACCGTGGCACTGCCCCTGCCCTCCCCTCAGACCCATGCGGAGCAGCACTGCTGTGATGTTGCAAAGGGGCCCGGAACTCTATTTGCTGCCACTGTCAAAGTAGCAGCAGTGGCAGCCAGAGCTCCATGCCCCTTTGAAATACCAGGCTGCAGAGCAACTGCCTCCTTTGTCCGCCCCACACCCCAGTGATGGGCCTGTTCATGTGCACTGGTTATCACTTGTTAAAAACTTCCACTGCAGGGCAGGCCTAGAAGGAGCAGTGGCAGCTGGATCGTGAGCACACCTTGGTGGTGGATTGCTGAACAAATGGAGCGAGCCTAGGGGAGGGATTTAATGAGGGAGAATCCCAGCAATCAGAAGACTGCAAGCTGGAGTCAGCTGCTCTGGGGCAGTGGAGGGGAGGCTGGAATTTTATCTTGGAGAACAGGATTTTCCTTTACTGAATCCTATTTACCGAACAGCTGCTGCATAGTTGAAACAAAGCTTATCTCAACAAAGGAAGTGAAATAGTACTTTCAGGAAAGTGCAGGGTACACAGAAGCCAGAATTGTTGTCACCATTATCAGTTTAATGTAGTAAATGACCCTTTGTCAATGACACGTACCTTTACTGCATAATAATGGACTCCATACGTTGGGAGGGATTCTACGATACTCATGTAACTGCAGAATGAAACACAGGAAGAATAACAAGGCTAAGGAGTGGAGTTCTGGAAAAGCCTCTGCTTAAAAAAAAGAAGTTACTAGGCAGGAGAGAGGAGACATAGTTATGCGCAGAATTTACAGCCGAGTGTAGAATATCTCCTAGCGAACGAAGGTCGCTTCCCCACGTTGTCCTTCCCTACTTACTTTACAATTGCTTGGCCTCTTGTCTGACCATTCAGCTTCTTGTAATGTTCAATAACTCTGTCCTCACTGTGAAGGGAGACATAGAATCTTGTTATTTTCAATCTCAGCTCAATAATCAGGGAAAATGTCAGTAGGTGAACAAGCATTTCTTTTACCAACAGCTACCAGCCCGGCAACCAAGAGGATGCCTGATGGAGAGTATGCAGACAGAATGGGACTGTATTCAGCGCCAGGGAATAGGAAGCTAATGCAGAGTACAAGCAGGGTATAATACTCACTGACTCCTCTGAACCATCCAGAAGCCGAGGCCTGTTCACTTCCATTGGTGAGGAAGGTGTTATTGGGTAGAATTACAGTGGGTAGAGTTTAAGTTAAAAGGTGGAAAAACAAGAGGTTGTTCTAAGAATAGTGGTAGCAAAGGTAACTAAGGTAGTAAAGATAATAGAGAGAGTGGTGCCCTGAGATTTGGCGCTGCGGGTTTTTTACTGTGGTGTAAACATACACGATGTGCATCACGGTGAGGTTGCCTGTGCCTACTGCTTGCTGTAAAGGGCACTGTTCCAGCAGGGAAAGGAGTGTTTTCATTCTCCTGACAAACATCTCAGAGTAAATACCACGTACAGAAAGTGACGGCCTTAGACTCAGCAGCCTTAGAGCCGAACTCTGGCCTTGCATTTGTGCAGGTGGCTTCCACTGCAAATCACGGGTGTCACCTGAAGGCAGGGAATGGCCCTTACCATGTAACAGCATGGACAAGATTAACATCTGGAGCAGTCACTGAATTATGTGAGGACTCAAATGTTGGATGGTCTACATCATTCCCACTGATAAAAAAGAACAAAGAGGACCTATGGGCCTTTGAAATGTCCTTCCAAGCCCAGTATTACTTACAGGCCTGATTTACTTCAGATGGGGGCAAATCAGGAGTAACTACCCAGAAATCAATGCAGTTACCCCATGTGTGTTGTGTGAGAGCAGAACCAGCCCCAGGCATGTTGCTTTGCTTTGGGTTTTGTGCTTTGTAGTTCAAAACTATCCCTCATGTTAACTTCCTTCACTTTGCTCCCTGGGCTGGACACCTCCGCCTGTCTGTGCTGTGCCTCTGAGTTTTGTTTGCTTTTGTTACGGATTATTATTAAAATGCATAAAACAGTTGCGTATTTCTTACATTATTTCCCCTTGGGCGTGGAAGCTAATCGGTGGCACATTTTCCTCCAAAGTAAAGCCCTGTCTTTAAAGAATTTCCTCAAAAGGCAGAATGGTCCTGGCTGAGGCACTAGAGGAGGAATTAGAAGATTTGCATTCTACTCCTGACTCTGATTCTGCCGAGCCACATCACTGTCCTGTGTCTCAGTTTCCCCCATCAGTAAAATGAGCCCACCATAAAGTGCTTGACGATCTACAGATGAAAAGAGTATTATTCCTCATTTCTCTTTCTTTTGCACCAGATAATAAAACCTAGATGACACTGACACCATGAACACATACTGCCTAACAAACCCCTTTTCCATGCAAAGTATTGTTTTGTGTCTTTCTTTTTCACTTCTGCCACCGCCTGGAAGACACTCTTAGACACCGAGGCTAACTTCTGTCTCCAGTTTTGCTACAATGGGGTCACCTCAACACGTGCCAATGAAAACAAACAAAACCATTCACTCAACGGGACATGTTCTGGCAGTGTTTTAACACAGTGTCATTTATCGTTTCAGCTGCTCGTCTTTGGCTAACTGCTACCAACAGCTATGTAAGTGCTGGGGCTTCGGCTGGGACCACCTGCTGGTATCATGGTTACAACTCTGACTCCAGACTGTTGCCACATCAGTGACATATATCAGAGGGGGAGCTGTGTTAGTCTGTATCTGCAAAAACAACGAAAAGTCCTGTGGCACCTTATAGACTAACAGACATTTTGGAGCATAAGCTTTTGTGGGCAAAGACCCGCTTCATCAGAACATCTGACAAAGTGGGTCTTTGCCCACAAAAAGCTTCTGCTCCAAGAAAATCTATTAGTCTATGAAGTGACATACAAGCTCACATATAGCACATGCCAATGGCAGAGGCCATTTAACACAGTGACTAATGCTATGGTACTGACGAAATGACAGGAAGCTAAAGCGGCTTGTCAGCTAGTAAACAACCCCTGTGAATGCGGCAAAAGAACCATCTATAAAAATGATATCCAGCAGGAAAGAATTCTGTAATCATCTTATAAGCGGAGGGATGAGGAATTCCCTCTTCCCTTGAGGCTTAAAAAAACAGAAGGCAGACCACTTGTCAGCCAACGTAGGGCCAGAATTCTGTAGGAGCTCAGGGTCAGATTTCCCCGTGCTAAGCTCTCACAGTTAGGGCCAGCTTCCAACCTACTGAGCTGCTCCTCATCACTGGTGGCTTCTTTCTGATACCTTACTGAAACTCCAGCCCATAATGCTTCCATGTACATCACTGCTTTATGGAGTTCAAATCTACATCCTGCTGAATACCTACAGTCAGGGCTGATTAATGGTGCAGGAACTATAAACGCAGGTTTAGGGTCTCAGCTTCTGGGGTAGTCTGGGGAGACCAGAATCTCATCATCTCTCTAGCCCTTCTGGACGGAAAGAAAAATGGAAAAAAAACAGATGTGACAGACACGTAACCGATGCCGGTCTGAGTCTGCACAGAGCTGGAAATAATAGCTCCAAGAGATGTAAATTGCCACAGGCATCTTTATTCTGAATTCTGCTGCCACCCCAAGGAAGTGCAAGGCTGGAGCTTGGGGCAGGGTAACAGTGCCAGGAAAGTCAGTAGAGCAGTGGTGGGCAAGATAGGGCCACAATCGGCATCCAGTCTGACGAGCCGCCAGATCCAGACCACAGACCACACCACTGGGGTCCTCAAGTACAGAGCCAGAAGCTGCCATGTGGGGGCTGCCCCATGCTGCTTCAGGCAGCTTTGTGTTCCATATAGCTCCCTGCTCCAGAGCCTAGGGGAATGGGGAGGCTTCACACGCTGCCCCCATCCCTCAGCAAAATCTTTTATCTCCCATTGTCCGGTTTGTAACTGATAGGAGCTCAGAGATTCTGATGGGGGGGTGGGGGCAAGAGTAGCATACAAAGTCTCTCTCTCCACCTGGGGCTGCAGCAGATGGGGAAGCCGGCCTCAGAGGGTGCTGGCTGGGAGCTGCACAGGTAAGTGCCTCCTGGCCAGCACCTGCAGCTGGCACTTCAGTCCCTCCCTCCGTCCCCCTAACTGCATGGCCCAGGTCACCGCCCAAACCCTCTGCAGCCCCTCCTCTTCTGCACCCCACCGCCTCCTAGACTCTGCACCCCAATCTGCTGCCCCAGGTCAAACCCCCTTCTTCACCCAAACTCCCTCCCAGACCCCCCCACTCTCTCCTGCACTGCAGTCCCCAACCCTGAGCTCCCTTCTGCACCCAACCTCCATCCCAGACCCCGCACCCCCCCTACAGAAAAGTGCGGCCCTTGAGCACTCACCAGAATCTTGGAGTGCCCCCCCCCCCCCCCGCATCAAAAGTTATTGCCCAAAAGTTTGAGCCTAAGAGCCCACGTTGCTTAACGCAGACCTGCCTGCACTTAAATATCCAGAGCTAGTCACACTGGTATTGCCACACCTATTCCAACTTCAGCGCCACAAGAGCAGGAGGGGGTTTGTCTGCACTGCAGCAGGGAAGTGTGACATGCAGTGCAGGCAGACATATGCTTGCTACCATACTAAAAACAGCACGTCCCCCATGCCTGACCCAGTCTGGGTCTGAGCGTGGAGGGTTAGCCTCTGCTAGCCTCTGCTTCAACATTCATGCTGCTGTTTTCAGTGCATGAGCTCCAGCTAAGCCAGCGCAAGTCCAGCGACCTGCACTGGGAATCGGACCTGCCAAATGCAGTGCAAACACGCTCCAGGTGAGCAGCACTCCTCTGGGGTTGGCCCATAGGTACCGCGTAGGGGCAGCATGTTGGGTCAAGTGCCCCCTGCCCCTTAGGTTGGCCTGCCCAGGGAGGACCAAAAGGGGCTCTGTTTTCCCACTCAGCCTGCCCCTGGCATGCTCGGCCCTGTCCCGGCCAGCCAGGCCCAGCTGGGAAGCGGAAGGGGAAAGTCCAGCTGCTTGTCATGCTGCCACACTGGGTAGTTGCTCCATGCAGCACAGCAGCGGCCTGAGAGAGCCTGGCTGGGGCGCTGGTGGAAGTGGGCCACCCCCATTTCCTGAGCCAGCTGTTGGGAATAGAGGCCAAGTGAGTTGGAACCTGCTCTTCCCCCAGCACTTGTAAAGCTTGCTTGGCTCCTGTCTCTGGCAGCCAGGCCAGGGCAGGGCGGGGGCGGCCTTTGCCTCCCCAGCTAGGCTCTCTCAGGCAGCTGCAGCACAGAGCAGAGCAGTGACCCAGAGTGGCCAGCTTCACTCACGTGAGAAGCAGCTGTTCTGCTCCTTGCCCAGCGGCCTGGCTGCTGGGAAGAGAGGCTGGAATGCGGGGTGGGAAGAACATGGCTGCCTTGGGCTGGGCACAGGGTGATGGAGGAGTTGCAGGGCCCAGGAGACAGGTGGGGCGGTCACATGTTCTCCCCTTAAGATTGTGCTTCCCCAATATGGCACAAATTACTAGTTTCTATTCATACTGCGTTCACATGTGGCTGCATTATTACAAACGGGTGAAGCTAGAAGTGACCATTTAAGCCTGCAGTGAGCAAATATGCGCAGACAATCAACGTCTCGCTTTTAAATCTTACCAAAGTGGTTACAACCTTATTGTCATTTTAGTTCATTTTGCGGAAATTAAAAATAAGATAACAAAAGCAACTGCTAAAGCATTCTACTCATTCTCTTGCTGTGCTGGGAACACACCCAGCAGAGCTTTGTGCTAAGGCAGGATAATCAGTGTGACACCAATGGCAAACGAAAGTGTGAAATCTGCTTCTGCCGTACAAGATCAGTGAGATGCCAATAGCAAAGGCATGTCAGAAATGTCACAAAATAAATGGGAGTTAAAAATTCTTTCCATTTAGATCATCTGACGTTTGACCAATATCCCAGGGAAGTGACTCCGGGCCTGATTGCCCATCAGCGGTTACAGTAGGTGGGTGAACAAGTGAAGGAAGAAAAACTGTAGTTCATGAAGTTAGGCAACAACTTGGTCACTGAAGTGAAACCAGGATCACAAGGGATTGTCATGGGCAAAGTCACTTGGTTTATTACCCTATGGGAAAAAAAGAACTTTCGAACATGGGGCTGTTCCTACCTTTTCTTCCTATGACTTTACCTTACTTGTGCAAGGACTCCCATTAACTTACATATGACTGTGAGCTAATTGCTGTAAATGATAGTGTTTTAAACAGATTCTCTGGCATGTCCTATCTAAGTCAGTCCAATTTCTAGAAGGAGGGAGTGTGCATAGGAGGATTTCAGTTGCCAGGCCTTTGTTGTGAGAGTCTCTGTTCTTGCACTAATCAAGCCAGGAGTTTGACAAGATCGAAGGGCATGTGTCAGAGCTCAGAGACTGGCCGTGTACACAATCCGTACATAGGAATAAGGCAAATCAGTGGCTGGACTGAAGTCCAGTAGCCTGGGGAAAGCTGGGACCCAGGGCTCTGTGCTGGTGGATACAGGAAAAAGGATGGCAGAGGACAAACAATGGAGTCTGGAGTGCTGAATGAGTTGTCCACTTTCCTCTGGGAAAGCAAGAATGTGTGGGTGCACTGTAGGGTGGGTCAAGTCTCACCTTGAAGAAGAGACCAAACTCTTGGTGGAGGAGACAGTAGGCTCTTCAGCTAGCCCACAAAAGAATCAATGTGTGGCAGGGATCTTTGGCTACACTTTTCAGATGTTCAGCAAGGTTGAGTTTGCTGGGTCAGACATAGTGACACCGGCGCGCTGCCTGTGCCACAGCCGACACTTCTGAACTACGATCTGGGACGCTTCTAATCTCTTCCAATGAGCTCAGAAAGTGGTTAGCAGCTTTGCTGGTTAGCTCTTGTTCAGCTGTGCATTTGTGACCGCTAATTCCTCTGATGTAGCCCCGCTGTGAGAAATGGAGAGGATCTCCCGTGGGACGGGGGTGGAGGGGGTAACAATAAAAATCAGAAAACAAAAAACGTTTTCCCTGCCATCATCAAATGACCAGGGAGCAAAAGCTAAAGGAGCAGCAGGTAAGCAAACTGCCCTCTCTCTGCCAGACTTGGGGAGCCCAGTTTGTTAAAGACAAACATGAAAGAATCACAACTAGCAAAGCAAATCAATTCACTGCCCTAGGATCAAACCACCTTTCCTCAAATAACTCCTATCGGCACTGCTGAAAAGGCTGGGGGGCACAGACAAAGAAGCTATGGCGTGCAGCAGCGGCGGGGATGATACATGGGGTGTCTGCTATGACTTGCCAACAGAGTTTGTTTTCAATGTAATAGCATGGGAGGACGAAAACGTAACGCAGCAGTTGGCAGCTACACAGCGCTGAACACGTTTGGCACGCTGTAGGATGCTGGATCTGAACGGATACGAATGTCTAGGAGGGAGTGTGTGGATGTGCACCGTCAATAGAAACACACGCTGCCAGCTGTGGGTGCTCTGCTAATCAGCTGGATGGCACTTGAATCTCTCCTGGGCGGCCGCGTGCATTTCTACTGGTGGTGCACATCCACATATGACTTGATGCCTGTAACAAGATTTCAGATTTGTTTGCTGGCACCTAGCCAGCGCTGCCTCACTATGGACGAGACAATTACAGGGATAGATAGGTTACCAGTAAGCCAGGGAGGGGTGCTCCTTCAGGGCTTGTGTTGGAAGGGCTGGAAGCTTCTTCAAGTCGGTCTTTACAATTTCATTGCTGAAAGAGAGAGAGTTCGGAAGCAGGATCAGACTAGAAGAAAACCACCACGATCTCTAATTTGACCAGCCCCAGCTGGCTGGCTGCTGTGGCTCTGCATCTGTTCCTCCTTAACCCAGCGCACTGGGGTGTCCTTCCCTTTCCTTCTATTAAAGGCAGCACAGTAATGTTTTCCTTTTGTACAACACTCAGAGCAGAGCTCTCCCAGCGGGCTACATTTATTCATTTCGTATCATCGCCTCAAAATGTAAATACCCCACAATGGTACTGGTTCACTCAGCAGCCCCTTGGGGAAATCCACATGGAGAAAGGGGGTGGGGAGAGAAGTGGCTGCACAAGGCACCTTTGTTTAAAGAATTCCCATCTGGTGCAAAATGAAGCATTTGGTTGTCATAGCAACCTAGGTTGCTTGTTAGCACGTTGCCTCGTGAGCCGCACCTTGCACCAGTTCCTCACTGAGCAGGGGCCAATTTGAAGCCTATGTCTTATTATTCAAAACCCTGTCTGGGATTGGACCCAGCCACCTGCGAGATTGGCTGCCCCATTACGACCTCCTCTGGCAGCCACATCCTGCTGGAACAATGAAACTGTAGATGGATACGGGGAGGTGGCTGAGCCTGGCCAACGAGGTGACCACCAGAGATAGAGCTCAGCCCTGGAACTTACTTTTATAGACTGACAGCAACCCCTCCTCCCACAAGGATCATAACCTTGAAAAAGTTCTATAAACCAGTCAGTTGCCGTTTCTCCAAGAGGCAAGGAAGGAAAAATGGAGACAGAGTGCAAATACTTGTTATTTTTACCTGGAAAAGCCACTGATACAATGGTAATAGGGGCAACATAACACAGCCTGTGTACTGTGAAATGCCATAGTTAATGTGCTCACCAACTTCCCTCTTACCAACAATTTTCCCTGCCTCAATATATCATGAGTGTGCCGTACCCTCTCCCTGCCAAATATCACTTTCTGCACGATTATCTAAAGCAGCTCCTCCTTCTGTTGTGGGTTCTCGATACTCATGGAAACATCTAATACACAGAGACACTTGCATATAGCAAGGTTTTGCTAATCTGGGATTTTCTTTGACGTTAACTGGAAGGCTGTTGAAAGGTGTGCGTCTGACAGCCAACGGCAGCACAGTCAGTCACTCACTCCCCGTGAAGCCATGCAGTCTTTGGCTTTGTTGTTGAGTTGTTCAGGGGATACTTCTTCATGGGGATAGGTACTGAAACCACATTTCATGTTTCCAAATCACAGACATTTTTGATGACTTTCAATCCCTGTAGAGATGACCTAGCACAGCACAGAAGGGGAAAAAAACAATCGCTAGGACACTAATTGATGGAGAGGTAGCAAGTAACCCCCTCTTGAGTAATAACCAGCAATCTTACTCTCACACTGGTGTAAGTCTGGAGTCTAAGCCAACAGAGTTACACTGGTGTAAAACCAATGCAAATGAGATCAGAATTGGCTAGAAGAAAGGTGAAGATTTAATATACAGTAACAATATGTTATTAGTCAGCAAGAAAACATGACAGGGATATTCAGAATCCATTCAGGACAAGCAAGAAGCTTCATTCTGGGGCATGGTGATCATCACAGGTGATCTGCTTATGAACTATCTCTGGTGTGGTGAAAGAAGAGCTTGTAATGCAACTGACACTTGTTTAGACATGGTTAACAAGCATTTTCCACAGCATTTCTCCAAATGGATGTGTTTAAAAACCTAGATGTTTATATTTAGAGACCCCTTAGAGTTTGTGGTCATGTTTTAATTCATGTTAATAGCTAGGCTGAGCCAGAAGCTGAATCACAAATGTGCGTGTCCTGGAACAAACATTTGCGGAGTGCGTAGATTACCATTTACAAATGAGTTAATTAACTGGCAATGAGTTAGCTCACTTGAGTTAAAACAGGACTGTAACGTCTACTTGAAAAATCCTTATGGATAGTCCATTGTTCCTTCCGAAACATATTCTTGTCTGTACAAAGATATACTGGAAAATACCCATAAAAAATTCCTGGAGACAAACCCAGGGCAAACAAGAAAATCCTAGAATGTGAGTGTACAGTGGCTAAAAAAGCAATATTTGCCAATATGTATACTAAACTGCTTCCTATTCTCAGTGTGAGAAAAACAGCAGTATCTCAGAAAGACTCTTGGCAAATGCTGACCTTTAACAGGACACCCTTTTCTTGTATGCTGTCATTTAATTGGCAATCCTCTTAAGAGCAAATGCTCAAAAACCATTCTGGTTTTTTTACTTCTGCAGGACATACATATCTGCACAAGTTTGAACAAGTTGTTGTTCCAGTCTCCATTATCTGCTGATCTGACTTGTATGCCCCCTGGCTGACAGAAGAGACAACCCAGATAACACTGCCTTACCATTTACATAATTTATTGTATTTGCTCAGACAGGTCAGTCTCCTCTACAGCCAACTGTGAACTCCATCCTTACTAACTTTTTCGACATTGCAAAAGGCTTGTAAAAGTCAATTCTCCAAGCAGTCACCACCTCTCACAATGTACCTCTGCTCAGGTAAGTTCCATACAAGAAATTTGTTGGAATTCTGCTAGCAATAAAGAGAAGTCTGAGAAATTTCCAAAGTTGTTTCCTGGGAAACAAAGGGAAGTGGTTTCCAAAATGGGCCTTTCTAAGCCTCATACTAGAAAGCTGTCAAACAGATGGCACATCTAATGGGGATGAACTGCCCTGGAGAAATCCCAGAACTGGTAATGCCAGTCTGTGAATGGATGAACTAATCCTGTGGGAACTCTGGTGCTTCCTTTGGCAAGGGATGTAATTTCACCATGACAAAAAGTCTTCTAAGTATCAGAAAAAATAGAAAATTCATTTATAGTGAGATTGGATGGAGCTGACCTTTCTGGACAGCGTCAAGACAGTGTGGTTTAAATGTACATGTTATCTTGGACGGCAGAGTGTTCCTATTCTACAGAACGGGTCTATCACCACCAGAGACAGTTAAAGCTACCTCATATCTCCTTGGCAAGCTGCCCTGAAATGATCACCTCACAGGCTGAGAGAATAGATTCCAGGGCCCATTCAGTTGCTGAGACAGCCATGCTTGTGGAAAGGGTCAAGAGAAAAGCAACTAAAAGGATTTAAGGTCTAGAAAATATGACCTGAGAGAAGATTAAAAGATTTCGGTTTGTTTACTGTGTAAAAGAGAAGGCTGAGAGGGGACATAACAGCTTTCAAGTACCTAAAAGGGGGATACAAGGAGGAGGAAGAAAAATTATTCTGCTTGGCCTCTGAAAATAGGACAAGACACAATGGGCTTAAATTGCAGCGGGGAAGATTGAGATTGGACATTAGGAAACATTTCCTAACTGTCAGGGTGGTTAAGCACTGAAATAAATTGCCTATGGTGGTGGTAGAATCTCCATAATTGGAAATATTTAAGAGCAGGTTGGATAAATATCTACCAGGGATGACAATAGATGGTGTTTGGTCCTGACATGAGGGCAAGGGACTGGACTTGATGACCTCTTGAGGTCTCTTCCAGTTCTAATGTTCTCGGATTCTGTGACACTGCTCTCACGAGGAAAAAAAAAAGCACATACACACCCAAGAAGTCCTGTGGCATCTTATAGACTAAGAGATGCATCTGATGAAGCGGGTCTTTGCCCACGAAAGCTTATGCTCCAAAATATCGGTTAGTCTATAAGGTGCCACAGCACTTCTTGTTGTTTTTGAAGATACAGACTAACTCAGCTACCTCTCTGATACTTACAACCCAAACAGACATCACAACTGGTAAGGGACTGAGGGTGGATTTGAACTGTTGATGCTGCCTTACACATAGTTACCAAGTCCCTCAAGCAATTTGGTTTCCTAGTTACGATGGTTATTATAATGATACCATGTTAAGGAAAAAGTTTGAACAACAATATGAATGTAAGATTATAAAAAGTCCATCTATAGGTCAACTAAGCCAGTTTTAACTGAGGGTGAGGGAAGGAGAGCGTGACAGAGTAGACTGTTCTAAGCACAGACTTGGGGCCAGGAAGGACACACCTTTCATGTTGGTTCTGGTATTGACTCCCTCCTTGGGAAAGCCAATTAAACCCTCTGTTGCAACCTCCCCATAGATACATTAAAAATAACTATATTTACTGACCTCAGGGTGGCTTTGTAAAATTAGGCATTTGCAAGTTGCTCAGCAAATGAGAGATGTTAGTTGTGGGAATAGCAGTATTTAATTTTAAGTTAGATCACGTAGAATCATATAGAATCCTAGCACTGGAAAAGACCTCAGGAGGTCAAGTCCAGCCCCATGCCCCAAGCAGGACCCATCCTAACTAAATCATCCCAGCCAGAACTTAAAAATTTCTAGGGATGGAGATTCCACCACCTCTACAGTTAATGCATTCTAGTGCTTTACCACCCTTCTAGCAAAACACTTGTGAAATACCTACTTGTGCCATCTGTGCTCAACAAATTTGGAAACTTTCTGCTAGATGTAGTAGCAATGACTGTGGCAAGGCCAAGTCAGAGGACTCCAGGGAGGGGAGAGGTAGCCCTAACAGCCAGAAGGACCTGCTAAATACAAGCAGGGCAATTACAAGCACCTGGGTGGGAGCTGGCGCAGCCAAACGGGTTCCAGCTGACTCCACTACTGGCTTGGTAAGAGGCCTTTAAAAACCCTCCACAGGAGGACAAAGAGAAGGTAGGATGAAGGGCTGGAGGAGAACTATGGGAAAGGCTGTGTTAAAGAGCCTAAACTGAGAACAAGGCAGACCAGCTTTGGGGACAGGACAGTAGAGGAGGGAGCCTTAGGAGCAGTGGCTGGGTTTCCTGCCCCAGAGACCTATTGTATGCCCTAACTCCTAGGAGAAGAGGGGAGAGAAATTGGAAAGACCAAACAGACTAACCTGAACCGAGGTTGGGGTAAGAGGGGTCCTTGCCGCATGATGAATTACTAAAGAAATTGTAGGCTATATCTCCCTATTCTCTCCCTATAATTAACTACACTGAATTTAAAAAAAAAGTTCAAGACGCTTGCATAAAAGGCACCATTACAAGAGCAAGGTTTTATTATCATCCTTACGGTGCAATATGAATGGCTCCATGTTGGTTTCTGTAATTCTTAAACCCTAATTACTTAAATGCTGTTTTATTATGCAGGTTACAATACACACAAGCATGTATATTATTTTAAAATTAGCCCTTTGTCTTCCTTCCCTGTGGTTACTACTCAGTGTTTTGCAAGGAGATTTTCCTGACTCAAAATGACTAACAAATGTGGACTGTTTGGGGATTACTTTAAAAAGTCTGGGGTTTTCTACTTTTTTTTAATGAGCCTGGGAGACAAATATTTTGTGTGTCCAGCTAAAATCCTAGTCCTCCATTAAACCAAAGGCAGCATGAACTTTCCCACTGACTTCAACAGGTGCTGGATCAGACCCTTCATCAAGAAAGATGAAACTGGGGGAAGCTCAAACTCTTGCACTAGGCTCTGTTCTGCCAGGGAAAGTGACCGGTGGGAGTGCAGATGTTTCCGATGAAGTAGTCAGTACTTTCATAGATTTCAAGACCAGAAGGGACTATGGGCCATAGATCTCCCCCTGGAGCAGACCTGGAAGGAAAACATTCAGTCTTGATTTAAAAGCTGACACTGATGTAGACTGCATAATAACCCATGGTGAATTGTTCCAGTGGTTAGCTACCCTCACAGTTAAAAGCGTACACCTGAATTTGTCTGGTTTCAACGTCCAGCCATTGGATCGTGTTATGCCTTTCTCTGCTAGACTGAACAGCCAATTATCAAATATTTTTTCCCCATGTTAGTACTTATAGACTGCACAAGTCATTCCTTAATCTTCTCTTTGTTAAGTTAAATCGATTGGGCTCATTGAGTCTGTCACTATAAAGCCACATTTTCTAATATTTAATCATTCCCATGTCTCTTCTCTGAATGGTCTCCAGTTTGTCAACATCCTTGAACGGTGGACACCAGAACGGGACACACTACTCCAGCACACTTTGCAACTGTGCCAAATACAGAGGTAAAATAACCTTTCTGCTCCTATTTGAGATTCCCCTGTTTATATGTTCCATTAGCCCTTTTGCCTTCAGTACCACGATGGGCATTTATCTAGCACCCTCACTGCCCCTCTGGAAGCCCCAATATCTTTTTCTGAGCCACTTCTTCCCAGGATAGTCTCCTGTCCTGTAAATATGGCCTGTGCACTGTTCCTTGTTCCCAGACAAATACATTTACATTTAGCCATGGTAAAAGGCATATTGTTTGCTTGGACCCAGCTTACCAACTGCTGCAGATCACTCTTGTTTCACTGACCTATCTTCTTCATTATGTATCACTTCCCCATTTTGGTGTGATCTGCAAATATTATCAGTGATGATTTCATGTTTTCTTCCAGGACACTAACATGTTAAAATAGTGGAGGGCCAAGAACCGCTAATTCCTGTGGAACACATCACTAGAAACAGACCTCTCTGATGAGGGCTTCTCATTTACAGTCCTATTCTGAGGCCCATCTCTCAGTCATATTGTAATCCATTTAGTATATGTCATGCTAATTTTATATCATTCTCATTTTTTAATCAAAATGTCAAACACCCGACAGCAAAGTCTGTTACATTGACACTTTTACTTTTATCAGTCAAACTTGCAATCTCATGAAAAAAGGTATCAGATTAGTCTGACAAGATCTATTTTTCATAAACTCATGTTGATTGGCATTAATTACATTACCCTCCTTTAAATCTTTATTAATCAAGTCCCCCATACCATCTGCTCCAGTATTTTG
The DNA here is from genome assembly GCF_033958435.1 of Carettochelys insculpta. NCBI lineage: Eukaryota > Metazoa > Chordata > Testudines > Carettochelyidae > Carettochelys > Carettochelys insculpta. The sequence goes on along the minus strand of NC_134137.1, from coordinate 366,040,910 downwards.
CCTGGAATCAATGTCAGACTAATAGGCTTATAACTACCACATCACCCCCTTTAAAACTGTGGCACAGCATTTGCTTTCTTCCAGGCTTTGGGAACTACCCCAGCACTGGTCTGTATCTTACGCAGAGGCACTGGGAGGGAAGCAGTCTGTGGGACATAGCACTGGATTTATCAAAGGAGTCTAGGAGAATTCAAGGCCTAACATCAGTGATCCCTTTAATTTTTTCCATCCCTGGGCAGAACACATTTTGTCATGTGCAGCAAGACAACTGTAGATGTACGCCACCAATAGAAACACACGCTGCCCACCATGGGTGGCTGTGGGTGCTCTGCTAATCAGCAAGGTAGCACGTGAATCTGCACTGGGCACCCACCCAAGCAGCCACCTTACAGGGTAAACTGCCTGAAATCAGTAGGCGTTTTGCCACTGATTTCCAAAATTAGAGGAGCATGAGCTAAGTGTCCATCTGCTATTGACAGTCAATAGGATTTGGACATCTCATTTCTAGAGGCACCATTAAAAATCTGAGCCTAAATATATAATTTTTCAGTCCAAACTACCTAGTCCATTGGTTACCCCTCTGAAATAGAGGAGAAAAATCAATTTCCCTTAACATCCAAAGGGTTCCAAATTCTTTTTTAAAACTCATCTGAGTACTGTCAGACATCCTCTGCCATTCTGCCTAAAGCCATGGGAACTTGTTGGAAGATTCCTGAAACCCAATCTGCAGTGGCAGGGAAACCTCCTTCTGAAGAGATGTTCAGGAGAAGTACACAATAATGCTTCTGTTCACTCCAGGGCGCTTGATAATTACTGCAGAAATCGGCTGGGAATCTAAAGAATTGCAGCAGACTGATCATGGCAAACACTGGCTTTATCCTGCCTTTTTTATGTCTCTTCAGCACCAGGGTTTTTCATCCTTTCATCCTTTCTGAAGTACTTTATTTTGGCTATGGCTAGAGGAGAGCGGATTTACAGCAGCTGTAACTTGAGCCCTTTAGTACAGTTGCTCTAAGCCAGCGGGGGAGAGCTCTCCCATCAACTTAATTATTCCTCCCTCCCCCTCAACAAGCGGCAGTAGCTGTGTGGTCAGGAGACGCTCTTCCACCAACATACTGCTGTCCACACTGGCATCTTGGTTGGTGTGACTTACTGACTGGGGGTGGCTTATTCACATGCCAAAGCCATACATACTCTAATGGTGCTCTGGGGCTGGAGCACCTACAGATAAAATATAGTGGGTGATTAGCATCCACCAGGCAATCACCCATCAGCTGTTTGGCGGGCCTTATTGATTGGCTATTCTGCAACAGGTAGGACACACTGGAGTGCGGGGGCAGAGCAGGGGTAGGAAGAGGTGAGTGAAAGCCTGCTCTCTGGAGAGGGTTGAAGCAGGTGCAGGAAGGAGTGGAATGTGGACAGGATCTCAGGGCAGAGAGGGGGTGGAGCGCCCACCAGAAAACTGCAAGTGGGAGCATAGATGCAGCCTTTGATTCCCAAGGCAGCAGCCGGTTGCAGCTGAGATGTGTTCCGAGTGAGCTACAGGGGATGTCATGTAGGGTGACCGTATTTCCCAAAGAGAAAGTAGGACACTGTGCAGGGCTGAACTGAGCTCCCTCTCCCCTCATGGGGCTGGCCTGAGACACATGCCCAAGGTGCCCCTCACAAGATCACAGGAACCCTGGGTATGCTCCTTCCGCCCCTGCAACATGAGGCTGTGGTCACTAGAACCAAGCAAGAAGCTGTTGCCGGTTGCTGGAACCCAGACACTTCTTGTCCCACACGAGCCCTCCCTCCCTACCTCTGCAAAGGGCTGGCAACACTGCTCCCCCACCCTGCATGTTCCTCCACACCACACCCCCTTCTTTGGGACAAAAGGAGGCATCTGTCCGGTTTGCTCTTGCCAAATGATTACACCAGCAAGAGCTAATGGAACAAATGTCCCCCTCCCGCTGCAAAAGTTGAGCCATGACAGGGCTCAAAAAAGGGACTGTCCCAGCCAAAACAGGACGTATGGTCACGCCAGTGATGTGCAGCCCCTGTAACTCAAAGCACAGTAGATGGCTGCTCCGTGAGCTTTGAACGGCTTGAAACCTTGGGTGCAAATGGGTTCAAGGGACAGAGGTGCTCTCTGGTTTGCCCCTTGACGGACGGGCCAGATAGCCAGTGTCTGCAGTGGGTAGGTGTTGCTTTGTGAACAAGATGTTAGCAGTGTAGTGCATCTGCTGACCTAACTGGTCAGAATCTCCAAGGATAGGAAGCTCCACTCCCTGCAGCCTACGCTCCTGTGTAGCTTGGGAGCAAGGGCACGTCCGGTGGCCATTCAGCAGCAGGGTATCGTATACCAACAGCCACCATTCAGCTCTCAAGGCTTACATAAAAGACAGCAGCCACACAGCAGCAGCAGCCATCAGACTCTCTCCCTTGGACTCTGACTTCCTGTATACTCCTGCCCAACTTTTCCCTGAGTAGGCTGTGGAATGGAAATGGTTATTGCAAAATGGAAACGTCAGTTGTAAACAGTCACTGACAGATTAAAAAAAAAGCCTATATCTGCACATAAGGAATACAGAAAGATACTTGCGTGCTGTGCGGTCTTAAGAATGACCCCACAAATGTGGCACGTGATTCCCATTTTGTGGACAGGCAGGGAAAGCGCAATGAAGGATAGCACTGAAGGACCCCCCAGCACTGGACAGCTCGTCTTCCCTAAGACCAGCAGCAGGAACAGTCTCGGTGAGAGAAGTGACAACTGATAAGGTAAGAATAGCAGAAAGTTGCCACGTGGATTTCTGGGGGGCCAGAAGACATGCAAGTCTGTCTCTGAGGCCCACTCGTACTTTGGCCACAGTATTGTCAGACTGCTTCCAGGGTGCCAGTTATAATGGTGAGGTCTGAAAAGCAGGCACAGGACGGAGACCATCAAACGCACAAAGACCATCAAGCAATGACGACTTTCATTCACTACCAAAATTAGCTGGCTGCCCATGCATCATACTCGACAGCAGTGTGGCATGCGGGAACATGCATTAGGATGAGCCTCAGGAGACTCTAGGTTCCCTTCCAAGCTCCGGACTGCTGAGTGATTTTTGGGCAAGTCATGCCTATGCTCCATGCCTCAGTTTTCCCACCTGCAAAATGGGGATACTGACACCCTTTTTTTCAAAGGCCTTTGAGATTCACAGATGAAAGGCACTACATTCACCCTGATACGGCGTCATTTAGTCCCATTTATGGCAGGCAGGGTTTTCTGTGATGTTGAAACCTGACCAACTCATTTGACACAGCCTTCAGTGGGTACAGACTCTCCACTGCTGCTTCCAGCTCTGCTCTGGATTGGAACGGGGTTTCTAAAAGTGAAAGGTTCTATATCCAATCCTCTGAACCACCTTGCCCCATCTGCTCTGTCTTGAACCTTATTTGAGTCCAGCCTGTGCATGTGTTTCAGGTCCACGATACTCTGCTGTTCATAACCCTGTCTGTGCTGTGGAAGATGCGGTTATCGTGGGGTTTGATTGCACTGGAAAAGTTTCCCTCACTGAACATTGTGTTCTGAATCAGGCTGCATGATAAAAGAGATGAAGCTCTCTCTTAGCCACACAACTGAAATGGCACTGCTGATAATCACGCTGCTTTGAAGCAGTTGGAATTGAGAAATAAAGCAAGATCAGGCTCGCGCCTCCTTGTTGCAAACATGCCAGGATTTCGCAAGCTGACTGGGATGCTGAAAAATGATAGGGCAGAGCCAGAGCTTCCTGTTGTGGAGTGTCATCTCACATTCCGGATTGCTGCAGGGCGAGGTTACAATGTTTGCGATGCACATTCCAGCTTTCAAGTTTTTTTTAAATAAGTGAATTTTCGTGTTGGTTAAAGGTCCTCGCCTGCCAGAGCTGCAGAAGGGAGTCTTGTTATCTGGTCCTTTGTTGAGTCACAATCTTCTATTCACCCCCAGGAGCACTGTGATCTTGCCAGTGCCATTCTACCAATGTACGTCAACCGTTACTGGAGGGACTTTCTCTAAGGGTTGCCTCCCTGACTGTCCATTCACTGATTTTTGTTCTGGATTCAGCTGCAAGAATGACGGTGGACCTCCAGTTGCAGTTTGAGAGTGTAATAGATGATGGGGTTTGTTTTTGTAACAGGGACACAGGTCTGCTAAATATCAGCGTGAGAGTATCCATATAGTTTACACACAGGGCATAGAACAGCCAACAGATGATAACGATTTTTGGTCACTATTGACCTGGACCTGATCTGTGCTGGTAACTTAGATGATGTTCTACATTTCATTAACAATCCCACCCAAACCCTGGCATGGGTGAATTTTTCAGCATTTCTGAAAATCATGTTCAAATTCAGAGGCCACCACTAAAAATGTAGGCAAAGCTCAAACACAAATACCAGCCAGTGAGAGAATTTTAACATCTAGTACTGCTGGACACGAGATATTATATTACAACAATGATTGTGGGAGAGCCATTTCCTCAGTAATTTCCTTCTGCAGGCTACCCTGTCTCCTGAACTTCACAAATGCATTAAGACATTCACAAACAATGTAGTCACAAACAATGCTATTTTCAATATGTGGTCTGGGCCAGGGCTGCCTTCCTAAGTTATTGCAGGAAATACAATGCCTAGGCTAGCAACTCTGGGAAGACTCCCTGATTGCAATGTAATTATAAACTGTCACAGCACTCCTGCAGCATATGTAATCGATTTCACTTTCAGAACAAATAAAGGCATTGAGAGAACTTTCAAGAAACTCACCTTGCAAAATCCCCTTTTGCTTCCTGTAAAAAGACAGAAAAAAATGTGTCACCCTAAGAGCAACATTTAATTCAGAAACAACACATTTCTAGATTTGGCACTATACAAACTTCAGTCAGCAACAGTTTCATTACTTAACTGAAAAACCCATGATCCTTTTGCAAGTATTTGCCCGTCCTCCGATTGGATCCAGTCTGAGCAATTATATTCCGCATATCTGAATTTCCCATTCTGCTTTCTGGTAAATGCAGTGTTGAATATGAATATGTACTTTAAATGTTTCACCATGAAAGCATCAGGATCTCTCTCTCTCACCACCATACCTGAATCCCACACTGGCATGTTGTGCTCCACTCCAGCGAGGGTATTAGAAGCGGAATTTGGTATTGGCGAGAATCTTGTAGCCATATTTTTGAAACATCACCAGATCTGGCTGTGTCATGTTCCCAATATATATACAGTGGTTGCCATTAAAAAGTCAACATTTACTGTGAGTTACAGAGGGGTAGCTGGATTAGTCTTCAGCGTCACAAAAAAACCCCAAACTAAACCAGAACCAAACACCAAGCAGTCCTGTAGTACCTTAAAGATTAACAATTTCATTTCTTAGATTTATTGTGGAGACAGAGCACTATAATCATTTAGTTTGCAACTGGCCAGTAGTAAAATCTCCACCACAGTCATGTCTTCACACTGTAGTGCTAACTTGGACTTTTCCTTAGGTGTTTCCTGACATTCCCCTCCCATGTATGCACAAAATCCTCTCCCCTAAATTTAGTGGTGCTTTAAACCTGGTCTAGTTAGCCTGGCTGAGTGTTCAGGCTACAGTTCAAGTGCTGCTTTCACTTGGGTATCCCACTTATCTTACAGTGAGGATAATAAGCTGAACCACTTGAGTGAGGGGAGTCCTGTAATGCCTTCCAACACGTCCTCCTTGTGTGCACAGGACACACAAAGTCTATCACTGTTTACTAAGAGAACAACAGGAAGTCCTGTGGCACCTTATAGACTAACAGATATTTTGGAGCATAAGCTTTCGTGGGCAAAGACCTGCTTCATCAGATGCACGTTTACTAAGAATGAACCATAGCATTTCCCAGGCTACTGTAGTATGAAGAAACACAGGATATGCCTGCAGAAGTCCTAGCAATACTCCGGAGTGAATGCAGAATCAGCCAGGACACAGTAACTTGGGTCTGACTTTGCAGTGTGGCTCATTCGGGTGCTTAGCTGATGCGGCCGTGCAGGCACAGGCTCAAACCAGAGCTGAGCGATTCATCTCGCGCTCTACAGGAGCATGTCACACACAAAGGTTGTACTAATTACAACTTGGTCGCATACAAAAGTACAGTTTGTCCTGAAGTCACACTTCAAACTACTACCATAATGTGTAATATCCTGTGTTATTTTGTGATGGCAAATACCTCAGCTCACAGCAGTCGGGGCGTTAGTGGCACACTGGCTGTATAGCTGTTAATTGCTCAAGCTCTTCATTAAGATGCATTGGCAAACAATAGATTCTTATCCCTAGCACTAATTCTCACAATGAGCCTGCTGTTTGAGATGTGGCTTCACCCAGCTGGCCAATACACAATTGCTGTAATGCTTTTTTAATTGTTTCCATCACTAATTTTTTTTATATTACTCTAAAAGTGATCTTAATGAAGAACGGAACTCCCCAGCTCTAATTGCTTCCCTAACATGAAAAATGCTGCAGAAGTACAATGTGTTACTATTTATTAACATATGCTGATGAAATGGCTTGGCTGTTCCATATGGATCCTTTAGGATCAGGGTCTTATGGTTGACTGGAAAGAGACTAAAAACTGCCCTGAGAAGTGGAGAAAAAGAATCTGGTGACCATTGTCTCTGTTTGTCTCCAATGACAATTACTGCCCATAAAGTATGACACATCCCCCCACCCCCACAAAAGCCCTCTGTATTTATGAATCACTCCTGTCAGGTGACTTGTACCAAACCACAAACATTATTAACACTCTTGGTAATTGGTGCGCCATCCCTGCCTTCATCGGCTGAAGAATTAGGACTTGTCTTAATTGCAGTTAGCGCAAGTTAAAAACCAGCATAGTCCCTATCTTGTCAAAATGCCAGAAATGGGTGGTCCATTTTGAACTGGAGATTGACTTGAGCTACAAAGTTCCAATCAGGTTCCAGAGCCAAACTTTCTAAGGTTTTGGTTTGGGCCAGTCTTGAGTTTGGATAAAATAAGACTTGAGACCTCTTTGCTAAAGCCAAATCCTAAAATGGAGATTAAAGGCTCGATTTTCAGGAGTGGTGATGCATGAAGCTCCCCAGACTTCAAGTGGAATTGTGGGTCCTCAACATAACTGCACATCAGGCACTACTATGGGCCTGATTCTCCTCCTGCACTGGAGTCTACCAGTCGGTGCAGTTATACCAGTGCAGAATTGTTGATGGAACAGCACCTATCCCGGCTTTTTAAAATTGGATTTAATGTATTCTCCTTAGGTGTCCTTTACACACTGTGAATCTGGAAAGTTATGGCTCATATGAAAGGAAAGAATCATGGTCTAATGTCTGAGCTGGGTTCTCACCTGCTGATGTAGTGAAGGTTAATTCACGACAAATGAGCATAAATTCCTTTGAGATTCCCAGATGCATGGTACTACAGTAGTAGTAGGCATCCTTCAGTCTGCATAGACTATGGATCGCGCCCTTTAAAGTTTCAATTGAGGACTTCATGTACAGCGTCTATTGTGACTATAAAGACCCACATGAGAGTGACAGTCCTTGATGCATCTCTTGCAGATGTAGTGGGTGTCTGGCAAGTCCTTATTGTGCTTTCTGTGCGCTCGCTTCTCCTCTGCTAGCTGTCTGATCTTCAACTCGCCCTTCTGAAGACCCTTGTGTAACCCCTGCCTCCATCTGCTGCGGTTGTCTGCTAGTTCTTCCCAACCGTCCAGCTCGATGTCTACCTCTCTGAGGTCTCTCTTGCAGACATCTTTGTAGTGCAGCTGGGGGCGTCCGGGAGGTCTTTTGCCAGAGGCTAGCTCACCATACAGGATATCTTTTGGAATCCTTCCATCATTCATCCTGTGGACGTGGCCAAGCCAGCGGAGTCGATGCTGCCTGAGGAGGGTGTGCATGGTTGGGATTCCAGCTTGCTTGAGGACAGCGGTGTTGGTCACTCTGTCCTTCCATGATATTCCAAGGATGTGCCTGAGGCAGCGCAATTGGAAGACGTTCAGCCTCTTTTCCTGGCGGGAATACAGGGTCCAAGTCTTGCTGCCATAAAGGCGGGTGCTGAGGATGCGGGCTCTATAGACTTGCATTTTGGTGTGAGTGTACAGCTTGTTGTTATTCCACACTCTGTTGCTGAGTCTGGACAGAGTTGTGGCCGCTTTTCCGATCCTCCTATTTAGCTCAGTGTCCAACGACAGGGTGTCAGTGATGGTGGACCTGAGGTAAACGAACTCGTGGACAACCTCTAACGTATAGTTGTCAATGCTTATTGATGGGGATTCAGCAACATCCTGACCGAGTACGTTTGTCTTCTTTAGGCTGATGGTAAGCCCAAAGTCCTTGCACGCTTTGGACAACTGATCCAGCAGTTTTTGAAGCTGGTCTTCTGTGTGAGACACTACAGCAGCATCGTCTGCGAACAGCATGTCTCTGATGAGGACTTCTCGCACCTTAGACTTAGCTTTCAGCCTTGCAAGGTTAAACAGTTTCCCATCAGATCTTGTGCGCAGCAAGATTCCCTCTGTTGAAGATCCAAAGGCATGCTTCAGGAGGAGTGCAAAGAAGATCCCGAACAATGTTGGAGCAAGCACGCATCCTTGTTTGACACCGCTCCTGATTCTGAAAGCAACCGATAATGCGCCGTCATATTGGATGGTTCCTCTCATGTCTTCGTGGAAAGACTGGATCATCTTGAGTAACCGTGGGGAACAGCCTGTCTTGTGGAGCAGTTTGAACAGACCATCCCTGCTGACCAAGTCAAAAGCCTTGGTCAAGTCGATGAAGGCTATGTAGAGTGGCTTTCTCTGCTCCCTGCACTTCTCCTGCAGCTGCCTTAGAGAGACGACCATGTCAACGGTAGACCTCTCTGCGTGGAATCCGCACTGCGATTCGGGGTACACCCTCTCAGCAATCTTCTGGAGTCTGCCAAGGATGACGCGAGCGAACAGTTTACCAGTGACGCTTAGGAGGGAGATTCCACGGTAGTTGTTGCAGTCGCTTCTGTCTCCTTTGTTCTTATACAACGTTACAATGTTAGCATCGTGCATATCCTGTGGAACCTCACCCTCTTTCCAGCACAGGCACAGTAGCTCATGCAGGGGTTCCAGGAGTGTGTCCGCGGCACATTTGATTACCTCTGGTGGTATACCATCCTGACCAGGGGCCTTTTCTGCTGCAATGCTGTCGATGGCTCTCTTCAGTTCATCCACAGTCGGTTCTTGATCCAGTTCGTCCATTACTGGTAGGAGCTCGACGGCATCGAGGGCTGCGTCAACCACAACGTTCTCGCGTGAGTACAGCTCAGAGTAGTGCTCAACCCAGCGCTCCATCTGTTTGAGTTTGTCAGCAATGACTTCACCAGATTTGGATTTGGTGCAAAGTATCACTAGATATGGATGCAAACTAGATTCAGCTGTGAGTCACCACACACTTCAGCTCAGGGGAATGAATCCCTTTGCATGTCAGCATGGCAGCACACATCACTGGAATCACCAAAGAGGACGACAAAGTATGCGGCAGGGCTATGATTCCCCAGATCACGCAGGTGCACAAGGGTTGGAAGTGGGTAATCACACTGGAGCTGAAGTGGATGGAGAAATAACCTGGGCCAGGTAGCTAACTTCCACATCCACTCCCAGCTGGTTCCCATCCTGCTCCTGGGGCAGCAACGTGACACAATGCCCCTTGCTCTCTGCGACAGAAGGGTTACAATCTAGCAAGAAAGGGTTCCAGGTTTTTCCCTAGCTTGGCAAAACAGCACACTACCCTCTCTGCTCTACTCCTTTACACTTGGTGTAACACCCAAGGAGGGTCTGTCATTTCTGACCCCAGCAATGTATTTTTGAATTGCAGATACAGAAGGAATGAGAGACAACTGCTGCCCCTACCTGCAAGATGTACGCGGCCAGTTCAAACACCACTTCGCTGTCAACCTCAATGAGTTCCTACGGGGAAAAAACAAGGAGAGTTTGTTACATTTCAGCTCCCTGAAGATGAACCTGCCCATTCTTGCACAGTGCCTTCTCCTCTGGCTCGGCTTCAAAGGCTCCCCATTACTCATGGAGACCAAATGGATGCTGGGCCTGGATGTGGAAAAAGCAAAACGCACAGAACTCTGTCCAGGTAAATGAAGTGCGACATCAACCGGGGTGGACTGGAAGAGCTGCTGCAATGGGGGTGGAGGAGGAGAGATTTATCTTTCTCTTGTGGTTTTAGGAGAAGGTAAGAACTAATATTTTCCTGTTCCCAGGGTTCATGGGAACTTAGCTCTCTCCCCTCCTCAGCAGGGAAAACAGAAGGGCTGCATCCTCTGGAGCAGTGAGCTGGGTTTGCAATCAAACCTAGAGCCCCGCAAAACTGACTGAGCCTCAGCAGGTTTCACTACCAGTGCCTTGCTGAGCCCACTGGGTTCCAATCTGAGCTCCAGAGGAGGGTTTTTGACCCAGCCTGCTGGTCACAACCCTTTCTCCTGCACAACTGCTGGGACTGATTGACAGTTTTGTGCTGAAATGGTGTACCAGACATCACATGGCAGACAACTGTGATCTATTCCAAGCATTCCCTTGCAGTGCTCATCACGATAGGATCCAGGCACCCAGAAAAGACACAAAAGGAAACAGAGATTTTGGATTCAGCCAGCAGTTCAGCTCCCCCTCCTGAACAACATACACATCTGGACTCCTCCAGCCACAGATTTCAGGAAACAGATGTAAGGGGTTAGCACACGTTGCAAAAAAATTTATAACGAAGCAGGGAATTAACACTCTCTGCAGTCAGAGGCCCAAGGAGTATGTGGGTTACAGGTTGTAATGAGACATAAAACCAGTGTTTCTGTTCCACCTCGTGTTTAGCTGTGACACTCTGATTATCTTTCCTAGATCTGAAGAATCACAGACTAGAACACTAGAACTAGCAGGGACCTTGAAAGGTCATTGAGTCCAATCTCCTGCCTTCATGGACCAAACACCATCTAGGTCTGTGGTGTCCAACCCGTCGTCACTATAACGGGGACTGCTATTGTGAACTAGCCACATTATTCTGAAAATATATTTTCAGCCAAACAGCCACATGCGGCTAGTGGCTAGCGTGTTTCACACCAGGGATGGAGATTATTTCTGACAGATGTTTATCTAACCTGCTCCTAAACATCTCCCATGATATTGGAGGAGAGCGCAGGGGAACTTCAAAGCTTGTCTCTTTCCCCAACAGAAGTTGTCCAATAAAAGATGCCACTTCAACCCCCTTGTCTCCTTCAGCCCTCCAGGAAGTCATATAAATTGTGCTTCTACTACCGCATGCAGGCCCCGATCCTGCATTGCTTCTGCATATGTCCGGCCCTTCACTCCTGCATGACTTGCTGAGGTCAGCGGGGCCTTGATTTGACCAAATCACCTTATGGTGGAGTCTCACTCCAGAGACTCCTGTGGAGCTCTTGGAATGTAAAGCTGTGTTTTAATTGCTTTACTAACGGCATATTGGGGTGCATTAGCGGGATTTCCAGCAGGCCTACAGAAGTGATTACTCCCTTTTATTTGGCACTGGTGAGGACACATCTGGAGTAGTGCATCCAGTTCTGGGCCCCCCAGTATAGAAAGGATGTGGATGCATTGGAAAGGGTCCAGTGGAGGGGAACCAAAATGATTAGGGGGCTGGGGCACATGACCTATGAGGAGAGGCTGAGGGATTTGAACTTATTTAGTTTGCAGAAGAGAAGAGCGAGGGACAATTTGATAGCAGCCTTCAACTTCCTGAAGGGGAGCTCTAAAGAGGATGGGGAGAAACTGTTCTCAGAGGTGATGGATGGCAGAACAAGGAGCAATGGTTTCAAGTTACAAGTGCGGGGCTGGTGCGGAGGCCTAGTTGGATATTAGGAAAAACCATTTCACTAGGAGGGTGGTGAAGCACTGTGACCCATTACCTAGCGAGGTGGTAGAATCTCCATCCCCAGAAGTTTTTGAGTCCCAGCTTGACAAAGTCCTGGATGGGATGATTTAGTTGGGGTTGATCCTGCTTTGGGCGGGGGACTGGACTCAATGACCCCCTGAGGTGCCTTCCAGCCCTAGGATTCTATGATACTACTGTATTGAGAAAGAAAGATGGATCCACTACCTGAGGTCTAAATTTCCACTCCTGGCCCTGGCGCTGCCCTGCTCCTGGCTGCTGGCCCCACACTCAGGGCTCCACTTCCAGCCCCCAGCTATGCACCTGGGACTCCACTCCTGGCCCCGTGCTGGAGGTCCCAGCTGCCAGCCCAGTGCCTGAGGAATGCTCCCAGCCCTGTCTCTGCACCTGGAGCTCCTCTCATGGCCCTGTTCTGGGGCTCCTGAATGCCAGTCCCAGCTCCGCATCTGGAGTGACACTCCTGGCCTCATTCCAGGGCTCCTGGCTGCCAGACCCACTCCCAGGGCTCCATGCCTACCCCCAGCTATGGGCACAGCTTCAGCCCCCTTGCTTCTGCCCCTCCTAGAGCCAGAAGTCCAGGTCCTGGGGCTGGAGGGTGAGACAGACCTCAGAGATAAGGAGGGTAGAAGGTGAACAGCCAGGGGACCACTGTCGTAAGAGCTGTGCTCACTCTGCCCCTGGCATTCCCAGCTTGCAGGCATATCCAAGAGAAGCAAAGGGAGGACACAGAGCATCCGGAGCCAAAAGACCTCTCAGAGTCAGTACGGTCTCTCCTACATCCCTTCCAGGGTGCAGCTTACTCCTGCTGTGCACCCAGCCAGTGTTGGTGGGCAGTGCCGGAGGTGGCAGAGCACCCATGTCTTCTCCTGCCCTTGGGGCATGGCACGGACGTGGGGGAAGCAGGAAAGGCTGACTTCTGGTGAGTTCAAAGGTCTGACTCTGCCTGACCCAGCTGTAAGGATTATGTAGATGGGTCTGGGAGCTTGCTTCCTCTCTGCGCAGCCACGGCTAGGGCCAGGCACGCTGGGCTCCAAATGAACGTTTGCTCACCCCAGTTCTCCGGGAGCCATCCGTGGTGATGGCTAAGTGAGCAGCAGAAGACCTGAAATGTAAGGAAGTACCCAGGGCCACCCTGAGTGGGAGCAGAGCCTAGGGCACTCCCCCAGGAGCCCCCGTCATTGAGCATGGAGCAACCCCGACCCTGCTGCTGCAGGCCGCAACCCTCTCCTGCCCCTGTTCTGCTCTTCCCCTATTATGGCAGCTGGGCACGGTGGTGGCAGCAGAGATCACTATGCAGACTGCGAGAGCCAGAGCGGCCTGGCAGCCTGCTCCACCCACTGTGCCACCCTCCCGGCCCGCTGTGCCTCACTTTTCCATGGGTGACGGGAGCCAGAGCACCCTGGGTGGGGCACTCTGCTTCCTGCTGCCCACAGAGAGGTGAGGTGCAGCAGCCAGGGGAATGGCACGGTGGGGCAGAGAAGAGCAGACTGCCAGGTCGCTTTGGCTCCCGCTGCGCATGGGGTGAGTGTTGGGCAGGGGAGGGGAGGGGGAAAGAAGCACCCCCTGCTGCTGCTGCTACTCCAGGACCCCATCATCTCCCTGGCCCCTCCCATACATAGGATGCCTGGGGAGGCCACCAGAGGGCCTGGGGCAGCCACCCCGATTTGTTCTATGGACTGGATGGCTCTGGAAGGACCTCAGGCCAATAGCAATGACTACTGCTTCTTATCATGGGTTACTGGTACAGAAGTCACACCCCCGGAGGTGCTATCCAGACACCTAAGAGAGTTCCTGTTTTAATCCTGCTACATTGGTTCTACAGAAAGCCCTCAGTAGAGCTATGCCCCTTGGGTCAATGGGAGTGTAGCCAAGTTCCTCAGTACTATGACCTGCCACCCCACACTGGTGGGGGAAATATGCTTCTGAACAGGAATATGAAAAATCTGGAATATGCTTTATGCCAGGGGTCGGCAACCTGTGGCTCTGGAGCCACATGCGGCTCTTTAAGGAGCCACTTGCTGCTCCAAGCACTGCCACCGCTGACTCCACCCATGACTCTGGAGACTGCCACTGCTTAAACAAAGCCTTCTGTTAAAACGGAATTGAGATTCGTTTTTTTAAAGCAGTGGCAGCCTCCAGAGCCGCTGAGCAGTCAGCTGTGGCAGGACAGGGAGCCCTGCAGAAGTCAGCCAGCAGGGCTCCATGTGGGAGAAGTCAGCCTGCAGGACAGCTGGGGTGATGGGCAGCTCATGGAGGAGGAGGTGGTAGTGAGGGGACCAAGGGGGATGGTGGGGGCTGTGGAGGAGCAATGGCCATGTGGAGCTTGAGGCAGGTAAATCACGGGGAATGGATTTGGGGCTGAAGGGGTTAATCGTGGGGTTGGGTGGTGGTTTGGGACTGAAGGGGTTAAGCCTGGGGATGTGGGGCAGGTTTGTGGGATGGGAGGTTAAGCTTGGAGATGGAAGCGTGGATTTGGGGGTTGAGGTGGGTAAATAATTGTATGTGCGCTGTTCTTAAAATAGGGGTGACAAAAAGTATGGTTTGATGTTATTCATTAAGGACTGTCTTGTATTCATGTGCATTGCGGCTCTTGAAGGATTGATGCTGTAACTGAATTTGGAAAAAAATGGCTCTTCTCGCTGTTTTGGTTGCAGACCCCTGCTCTATGCAAAATTTATCATGTAACGTATAATTAGAAAAGTTATAACCAGCCACGTGTGTATATTCTATTTGCGGGCACGTATCATTCCTGTGTTTGGAGTTAGACATATGAAGTATAAACCTGTTTTATTAATCTAGACAGGCACACTGAGGGCCATTAGTAGTACTGAAGGAATTTAATGGCCTGGTACTCAGGACAATCATCTGTGAAGAGTCTTATTTTTCCTGTAAGTCTGGACTATGCTTGGTCCTGCGAAGACATGTGGACAGGATCCCTGATGGAGGAACCCATTCTGGGGATGTTGCAGTTTTCCATTGGAACTGTGAAAAGTTTAAACCAAAAACAAAGAATTCCCGCCTGTGGCAAAAGAAACACAAAGTTGGGAGACCAAACAACGGGGACAGCTGCCAGGACACCCTTGTTTATCATCTCAGATGTCTGTTGCCGTCCCCTGAAACTGACCATTAAAAAGGATTGGGCCCCATCTGGGAAGGCTACCTAGTCCAAGGAAGAAGGTGATTAAAAGAACGTGAGGGTGAGATTTTATATGTAACAAGTTTCTTAGTGCAGTAAGCTCATGTGGCATGTTTTGCTGTGTTTTGCTCAGTAACTTATTTTGGTCTGTCTGCTATTACTTGCAACCACTTACATCCTACTTTTCATGCCTAATAAAATCATGTTGGTTTATTAGTAAACCCAGGGTAAAAATATGAACTTCCTGGATGGGGGAAACAGCTGTGCCCATGTCTCTTTCCTTGATAAGGGGGTGAACATTTTACGAGCTTGCTCAGTATAAACCTTTATACAAGGTAAGATGGATTTATGTGGGATTCTGGTCCCAGTGGGGCTGTGTACTTGGGTGCTGTGGCAAGTCCCTTGGATTGAGCTGAACTGATCTCAGTGTCTGTATTATTCTGCTGTGGGCCTGACCTCAACTACCTGCAAATGGTGTAAGACGCTGGCGGCTTTGACTCAGCAGGACAGGGGAGTGGAGCACCCCAAAGGGCAGGCAGGCAGGCTCAGCGATATTTCACACATCACGTGACAGTCCCAAGAAGATCTCTGTGACCATACCCCTCATGAGTACCTAGACAACCTATGGGAATCCCATGCACGGACAGAGTGATAGAGAGGCCCTCCTCAGCACAGTCTGATGGCTGTTTGGCGCTCTCTGCCCAGTTCTCATCCACCACCGCACTGCAGCATGGCCAAGCACAGTCTAAGCACAGAGACTGAACTTTTCTCTGGCTCCCAAGTGAAGCCCTCCATGGTACCCTGCCGACGTGGCTTACGTCTCCTCCACCTGTCCTCAGCCTGAGCAGAGCAATTCACTCTTTCTAGGCCTGTCACCCCAGCATCTTTCAAATGCACTAAAATTCAGCATGTGTTTTAAACCAAACCAAGACTCGAGCAAGGCGGGATGTCAGACTGGGAAGCCCCGGGAGGGAATCTCACAGGCAGCAAGGGCTATTTTTGTTTTCGGATGACAGTTGGTTTGAATGTGCAAAGTAATGATTTCAGAGCGGTCAGCCTGAAATAGATTGACCCAGATTTCCAGGCCTTCCCCCACCTCTGCCTTCTGTTATTAAGCCTCCTTCAAAATAGAAACAGCAGCATAAGCTCTTTCTGGCAATACTCCCAAAGGATGGTCCCTAGGCCCCAAGTGCATGGAGTACAGAGCCTGTCACAGCTGGAGCAGCCAGTGGGCTGAACAAGCATTTGGAAGAGTGACCTCAAAGTTACTGCTGGGCTAGGCTCCCAGGGCCCTGCCCTTCTCCCAGCCCTGCAGTCTCTGCCAAAGCATCACAGGCACAGACAAAGGTTTGTCATCTCAGTGTCACTGATTTCAGCAGGAGCGAGGGTCCCTGTGGGATGAGGGTGGGGAAAACTTGAAACTGCCCATCAGGAACTCTCATCTGCATTTCTGCCTGGGATTTAGGAAATCCTGAGGACACATGTTAACATGCACCAGGTTGTTTGTTTTTTTAATTAAAAAATAACATAGCGGGAAGCTTCTGAGAGGGTGATAAATGGATTCAAATCACAGCCAAGGGACCACACAGGTGTCCATAAACCCCATGGACAACGTCTGAAAACCCCAGGGGCCACTTCTCTAACAGGCTTTGAGACCATTAATTGTCAGGGTGTTTCAAAAGGATTTGGAGGGAGGATTTCCCACACCTAAGTGAAAGCAATGAAGCCCCAACCCCTGCAATGAATGTGAACGAAAGGCCTTACTCTTCCACCCCTGGGATTGCACCTGCTTTGGGGAATGGCAGCCATGCTGTGCTGTGTGACATTCAACTTAGATAGAAGGTTGCCTTGCTTGTGCTGTGGTCCCACCTAGAGGCCCCAGCCAACAACAGGATCTCATCATGCCAGGTGCTGCAAGCAAGAGGTAGCAGTGGCTGGAAAGAGCTTGATCCCTAAACAGTCTAAGGGTGCAGGACAGTTACTCTCCCGATTTCACGAAAGAAGGACCAAGGCACAGAAAGTCCATGGTCATACTGGAAGCAGCAGCGTCGGCAGGATTTGAACCCTCATCTCCACAGTTTCAGGTTATTGGCTTCAATACAAAGCAACCCTCTCCCAACCTAATCACCCAACCTGGCTTCTATAGATGCACAGCTGAGCATGTAACTATGCAGATGTGCCCAGCATTGGGGAGTCTGCAAGTAAGCACCCGCCCTGCACATAGGCAATCAGAGCGACTGATTGCGATCCTCTTGAAGCCAAAGGAATTGCTGTGAGTGAGGCTTAGGACATGGCACTCTGGGCAAGTGGAGCCCAACGCCTGTGTAACGTTGCTTACTGAGCGAGTCCCTGCCCTGCTGGGGAAGCACGAGAGCCTCTTTCTCAGGGTCTGATCTTTGCCCAGCTATTGTTCCCTCATTTGCACACAGAAGGTGAGTCATAAGGGATGCTTCTGCCAGCTAAAGAGGTGCGGTGGACGGGGAATAGTTCCAGAGAAGGACCTGGCCCCCCAGTCATTCCCAGACTAGACACACCCACCTGGGGCCCCCACACAGCCTCTTAGGATAACCAAATTCCAAGATGGGCTCTTCAAGTTCAGCTAGAGACACCACGGCAGCGCAGATGCAGTGCAGGTGAAGGGAGTATACGGAAGCTTCAGGAGTTGCGTGGAGGAACAAGGTCTCTGTGTAGATGGTCCCGATGCCCCAAGATCAGCCCAGCTCCCTGGGGATCTGTAGGTTTTGTGAGTCAGCCCCCTGCTGCTCCAAGCAGCATTCACACCAGGGCTCTCAGGTTAATTGGGGCACTCAGTGCTGCTCCCTTTTCTCTTTTACAAAACCACTTTCTTGGCCACAGAGGAGAAAGCAGCTGTGTGGCCCACTGCCTCTGGGCAGCACTTAACTCCTCTCAACACTTTTGAGTTCCGAGCCAGGAAGCTGCTTATCTACTTGACACTCAATCGTGCGCAAAGCTAGTTTTGTTTTCAGTAAGTCCTGACAACTGGCTGGTGTTTTGCAATCGTCTGAAGGCCAGATTATTTCTGGCACAAAAACATTGACCCTGTCCTGGTTTCACTCCTCTCCCCACTCCTCCCAAAAGGGTACAGAGCCAGCTCCTGATCCCAATGTTCAATTTAGCTCCCAGAGCCCCCTCTGCTGGTGGATTCCTCTCACTGCCACTGCCGGGGCAACATCGTTTCTCTTCTTCGCGCAAACGCAGAAGATTCAGTTTTGAAACCCTTGCTGCCTGGCTGGGTTCTATCACATCCAGGCTCACATCTGCCTCGGCCACAATTTGATTCAATATATTTTCAGGTGGTTTTCTGGATTTATTTCTTTAAATCTCTAATAGATTCTGGGGAAGGGAAGTATCAGAGGGGTAGCCGTGTTAGTCTGGATCTGTAGAGCAACGAAGGGTCCTGGTCCAGCATCTGAAGAAGTGAGTTAACTCATGAAAGCTCATGCTCTAAACTTTTCTGTTAGTCTATAAGGTGCCACAGGACCCTTCGTTGCTCTGGGGAAGGGAAAGTGTCAAGCTGGCTAGGCCAGAAAAACCAAGGTCTGGTGAGAAAGAGAAAGGCAGGGGGCATGGAGAGGAGAGAGGATTGAAGTGAGCAGCGTTGGGGTGGGGCAGGATTGAAGTGGAAATTCCACATCCCAGTGGAAATGTTTTACGTTTTCTCTTTTTCTGCCTCTTTTTAGGTTGGACGTGAACACTTCCCCATGGGCTGGGAAGCTGAAACAGCAGCGTGCTCAAAGCACTTAAACAGAATTGTTTAGCATCACAGCACTCTTGTGGGAGGCACTGGGGCAGCTGTACAAGGAATGTCTGTGTTGTGAGAACTACAGGTTGCACCTCTCAAATCCAGCTCTTTCTCCTCCAGCAGGACCAGGGATGTCAGCAGATGAAGGAGTAGCAGGCAAGTGCCAGAGCCCCAGTGGGGGTTGGGAGCCCGAGCCCCTGCTTGCCTGGCAGCTGTGGGGTGCGAGGCTGCTGCAGACCCAGGAGCTGGAGCCCTGCTTGCCCCACAGCAGCAGGGGCTGGGATGTTGCTGCAGGGCCAGGACCCGGAGCCCCCTGGCTTGCCTTACAGCAGTGGGGGCTGGAAAGCCCTACAGTAGTCAGGGATGGAAGGCTGCTGTCGAACCGGGACCACTGTTGAATCCATGGCAGCAGGGGCTGGGAGGCTGCTGTGGGTCTGCGAGCCAGAGCCCCTGCCCGCCCTGTGGTGGGTGGGTGGGGACTGGGAGGAGCAGGATCCCTGTGACAGACCCCAGGAGCCTGGGCTGTCTACCTTCTCTTGTCCAGCCAATTCTTTTTCCCTTGTCAGGTCCCAAGGATCTTGGACAAGGGAGGTGCAACCGGTAGCACTATTTAGCTGTAGGTCTGTGGGATTAAGAACTACCCCTACTAACAGCTGTTGGGAAGAAGGCAGAGAGGAAAGGTGATGTGTTGTGGCTACAGAGACAGTCATTGTCAGAGCAGTGATTACAACTTAGCAGTAATTACTGGTGTCCAATCCCCTGTGCAAGCCCTCATCTGTCTCTTATGGCCTGTACTGAGAGAACCCAGGTAGATCACACATCCTGGGTGTCCCTGAGCAAGTCACTCAATCTCTCTGTGCCTCAGTTTCCCATCTGTCAAATGAAGATGATAACAATCTACCTCTGAGATCATGGATATTCTAAAGCATGGTTTCCCAAACTGGGTGGTGTGAGGTTACCCAGCCCACCCCATCATTCCCCCACCCCAAAAGAGAGCCGGCCTTTGCTTCCAGCTCTCAGCCCCTGTCATTTCATGTGGACGATCTGGCGCAGCCGCTATAAAAAGCAGCCGGCAAAGACCCACATGGAGCGAGCTGCCTCCTGCAAAGGGGAGTGAGTATGGGTTAAGGGGAAGGGAGGAGGAGTAGGATGGGGTTAGAAAGTGAGCTGAGGGTACCTGGCTCAGGGGTGGGAGATGGGGTAAGAGAGAGGGGCTGGTGGTGCCTGGCTTTGGGAGAGAGGAGGGGCTCAGGTGGGCAGCTCATGGGACTCAGGCGGGCAGCTGGCGAGGCTTGGCCCCAGAATCACAGGTCTCAGGTGACTCAGGCTGGTGGGCGGCTGGTTGGTGCTGGCAGCATTGGGCTTGGGCGGCTCGGGCTGGTGAGTGGGTAGGTGGCTGGCCCCACCTGCATGGGGCTCAGTCGGCTTGGGCAGCACAGGGCTCGGGCAGGTTGGTGGCTGGTGCAGGCAGCTCTGGAGGCTGGCAGGGGGCTCAGGCAGCTGACCAGCTGAGGCTGCACCAAGCACCTGCAGAAGGCCAAGAAAAACTGTTTGTGATTATTTTTAATTTTAAATATTTTTATATGAAGTTTTTGTGTATATTTTAAATTACGGATTGAAGTTTTGATTAAAAGTAGGTTGGCTGATGGTAAAGAATATGTTGTGGGGGCGTGAGGGTTTCTCAAAAGTCAAAAGGGGATGTGATGCCAAAAAGTTTGGAAACCACTGCTCAAAAGCATCTTGAGACCCTTATGTCAGAGCTGAGGTACCAATGCAGTGGCCACTATTTCTTCCACTGCCAGGGATCTTGGAGAGCTAAAAGCATCAGTCTCCAAAGCTTGAACTAGAGATCCAGGTTCTTCAAGCCTAGGTCTGTAACACACCCCTATTCTCTGCATATTGAGCACTGAGGGGGAGATGTAACACGTGGTAGGTGACCCAAGTACAAAGCACAGAGAGCCTGAGAGTGTGCTTTAGCTTCGGTATTGAGGGTGTTCTCAGTGTGGGACAGGATGGTTAGTCACCCCTGCCTCAGGAACTCACAGAAGGCTCCAGACACTAGAGACTGTGAGAGATGGAGGGTCAGGCCAGGAAGTGTATGTGGATTATCACCCTACTGGCTGTACAGAGCTCACAACAGAAGCATTAGCACTCTGCATGACGTACCTGCAGCATGTTGTATCTGCACAGCTATGTACATGATGTATCGACCCCACTCAATTTGTGCTAGGGTTACTCTTTCATGGGGCTATTTTGCTCCCTTGGGACTCGGGACTTGATTCACCTTTCACACAGGCAACAAGAAGTCCTGTGGCACCTTGTAGACTAACAGATATTTTGGAGCATCAGCTTTCATGGGCAAAGACCCGCTTCTGCATAGGATGAAGCAGGTCTTTGCCCACGAAAGCTTACGCTCCAAAATATCTGTTAGTCTATAAGGTGCCACAGGACTTCTTGTTCTTGAACATACAGACTAACCCTCTCTGACACTTTCATACTGGTGTAACACCAAGGAAATTATTCACTATTTTTTGCCCTACAAGGGAAAGGATAACCAACCACACACACTGTAGTAATCTGTATGGAACATGGAGCAAGGAACATAGGCTGCAGGAGGCGAGACTTTGGAGGAGGCACCAGGAATGGTAGTCACCATGTGTACACAGGGCTGGAATGCCAGTGGCAGTTCCACCGCCTCTGTAATTGTCACTGGACTAAAGTGCCAGTGTTACTGGCCTGGAGCCCTTTCTTATTATCACAGTGCAGTACACAAAACAGAAATGGCAGATCATAGATAAAAGATCATATATGAGGGTGCTCTGAAAAGGGCTGGGATATGGCATAAGCAAGGTGAGACCATCAGTAGATGGCAGAGTAAACAGACCAGGAGACAGTGGGAAAGCAAATATAACAACCAGATTCTCTTATTCTTGTACAGATAGAAATCCCCACATTCAGATGAAGCACCCTGTTTTTCTGGATCCTTCAGTCCCTTCTTTAATTTAAAGGAGCCCTTACCTTGTAAATACAGGACTTTGCATTCAGGAAAAACAACTCAATGGTGGCATTATCCTTTAAATAAGATATGCTCTCAATGTAGAACCTGAAAAGGAACCGGACAGAGAGATGAGCAACATAGAAAACTTACTATTAGACCTGGATGAGATGAAAAAGGTGATCAACAAAGACATGAGGACTGTACGCAATGTCTTCTCTAATCTTTTCCATCCATGCGCAGAATAATGTTTATGTGCACTGAAGCATGTGTGGATGTGCACCACCGGCAGAAACAAAAAACCTGGCTGTGGGCACTCTGCTAATCCGTGGGCAGCATTTGAGTCTCTCCCGGGTGGCTGCGCAAGCGCACAGCGTACAGGGAACTCTAACTGGAAGAATAAAGGACATTCTTTTGTTCCAGGGAGGAGTCTGTGGTTTGGCGAGAGATTTGTGAGTCCTTTAAGACCTGATAATTCAGCATAACTGTAAATCCTGACCCTGCTGAAAGGAAAATGATTGCCAAGTGGACTATTTTATGTCAGGGTTGGATTTATATCTATATTCACACCTATCTAAACTAAACTTCCCCTGCAGCCTTGGTTGATATATCTTTTTCACTCCCTGCCTTGACACGTGGGCTAGCACTGTTGGGTGTTGTTAAGAAACGGCTGCTTTCTAGCCCAGAAGAAGTTGCAGTTTTGGGATGGGTGATTCCTGAATACACAGAAGAAACTTATTCAGTCAAATCTTTCCCATTAACCCAGCCTCTCCCTACTGACCCTGGAACAGATTTTACCCCTAGAGCCCTGCAGATCCACGAGCATTTGCTTTATAGCCATGGACCATGTTTGCAGATGGTGGATCAGATGCAGACACAAAAGCTCCATAAATAGAGTGCTCCTCCGTATTGTTTTGGGACCTAAATTCTGTACCACTAAAATCCACAGGAGCTCTTCCATTGATTTCAATGGGCACAGGATCTGGCCCTTAAGTAGCTGTGTGAAAGAACTGCAAGATGGCATTCAAATCCAAAGCTATTATTTTTGTATAATTATATTTGTGCCATATGTGCGTCTAAGATTACTCTGGAGTCAAACAGCGAGTAGAGCATAGTTTGTATGTACCCTGCATTTTTACTGAAAGGGGGAAAAAATCAGATGAGACTTCTGCCCACTCTCGTTCATGATGATTTTAAGTTGCAGTACAATAGCAGATACGGTCCCCATCTAAACTACACTACACATAGCATCAGAGGGACAATGCTAGGGAAGTGCTGTCTTGACAATCAGGAGCTAGCAGCAAAAGAAAGCTCCTTTAAAAATCCAGGCTTAAATTCAGTGCTGCTCAAACTTGGTATAACTTCTGTGAAGTCTTAAACCCGATCCTTCCAGCTCATTGTGCCTGTGAGATTCCTCACTGATGTACAAAGGGTGACGCACAAGGATTTGCCCATATGATGCAGTTAGCAGGACGGGCAGCCTTAAATTGTGAGCTCTCTGTATGTGCTCGTACACTGCCACTCTAGTCCTGAGCGGAACTGAGGCACAGTTGGGCTCTGACCTTGACTAGAGTGTCGGGGGCTGCTGTGAGATGCACATTCATTAACAGAAATCCCAGTCCCAAACCTCCACTAAAGACCCTTCAAAACTGCTTCATACACTCAGCTGTGTCCTGAAAAGAGATCGTGTGAAACAGGCACCATGTCAGCTCTCTGTGAGCCATAGTGGCAGAAATCACTTTGACAAAACAATTGCTGATGCTGGTGCCTGAGAGCCAATGCAGCGATGGAACGGAGACCTCAATTTTACCCCACACATCACAAGCAACATGGTCAGCTAAGTGCTGACTGCCTAATCTTTCTTTCTGGCACTGGGGTAGTAAGAAGAGGTAGGGATTTGGTTTTCTGCTTCCAAGTGGAGTTTGCAGCACGGCCAGCTAGCCAACGCTGTCTTAGCTCAACAAGCGAGGGCCTCCTGCTGAACGCTAGGGGGCAGTGTTGCGTTGCTTGAAGGTGCAAAGATGCTACCCCCGCAGGCACAGAACAAACCCTTTGCTTTGCAGAAGAGCGTCCTTGCGGAGCTGAGACCTTGCGGAGGATACTTTAGATGCACAAAGAAAACCCAGTTCTCAAGTGACCTGCCTGGTGTAATGTATTCTGGGAAAGTGCTGGAGCAGACGCAGCCCTAGACAATACAATACATGGGCACAGGGAAACTGCTGTTTTATTTAAAAGAAAACAGGTCTGCGCAGAGAACTTGTGCTCAGAATACAGCTCATTCCCTTGAATTCACAGCCAGCCCCAGAACAAAGGGGGGGCACCTTTTTTTTTTTTTTTTTTTCCTGTGTGCGTACTGGTTATGAACCTTTCTTCCACCATATCTCCAAACACACTGCAGTGACCAAATGACTCTGCTGCAGCAGGGAGGAAGAATGGTCATGGAGTTAAAACCCTAAACTAAAACTCAGATGACCGGGATTTGATCTCTGGCTCTGCTATAGGCTCCCTGTACGGCCCTCAGCAACTCACTCTCTTTCTGCACTTCTGGTCCCAGTCTGCAGAACAAGGATCATATTACTTCTTCCTCCCTCCCTTTCTCCATTTACATCAGTGGTGGGCAACCTCGGCTAGTGAGCGGGCCCAATGAGTGAATACGCCTTCTTCTCAGTGAGCCACACAACTGTCAGACCAAGGCAGTCTCCAAGCATGGGGCAATTTTGCTAGCTGTGATTGTGTATCTAGAATCGGCAGGCTGTGCTGAATGAAGTGCAGCAGCGCTTTGGATGCGGAGGGCGCGCATGGCTCTCCCAACGTCGTGTGCTGTCAGTGCCCACCTCACTTCCTGCATTCTGGCTTTGGGCGTGAGTCACTTTGGTAATACCAGTAGCAAAAAAACCGACATGGACAGAAACCAGCACGATCTGTCAGCCCTGGGTGTGGGGGACTTGGCAAATAAAAATGTCTCATGGGCCACATGCAGAACCCCAATGGGCTGCACGTGCTTGTGGGCCACAGGTTGCCCACCCCTGATTTCGATGGTTGTTTCTTCTGCGCAGGAACTGTCTTCGACTGTGTGTTCATGTATTTATCCCTTTAAATACAAAGGGACCATGTAGATCAGTGGGGGGCAACCTGTAGCCCACTAGGGCTCCACCTGTGATCCCCTGGCTGACCCCATCCCATGTGCCTCTCGCACATCAGAGAACTGGAGCCCTACCCTTCCTTGTTTCTCCCCATCCCGCCCAGCACTTTTGAAGCAATGCAACTGGCCTGATTCATGCTGTTCCCACTCCTGTCCCCTTCCTCCCAGAGCTGGACTACCTCAGATCAGCTGTTTGCAGTGTTCCAGCTCTGGGAGGGTGGACAGAGCATGAATCAGGTGATTCACGTGCTCCAAAAGTGCTGGGAGGGAGGGGGAGGAGCAGGTAAGTGCAAGGCTTTGGGGTGTGAGAGGTGTGGGGGAGGGGCACGCAGCAGGTCATAGGGCCGCAGGTGGAATCCCAGTGGGCCACGGGCTGCTGCAGCCCATTGAGGTGAAGGGGGGCCACTCATGCGGCCCTCCCACTATTCCTGGTTGCCCATCCCTGATGTAGATCATTTAGTTCAGGATTCCCAACCTATGGGATGCAACCCAAACATGGGTTGTGATTAGACTTGATAAGGGTGGGTGGCTGGGTGGCTCCAAGCTGCATGTGGCTCTTAAAGGAGTCATTTGCACCTCTGCTGCTGCCACCTGACTCCTCCTTTGCTCCCAGTCCCTGCCCTGCCATGCTGATTGGTTTAACAGCTGGCAGAAGGGATCCTGCCCTTAAACCAATTACACTGAGTCCCATTTCAGCGCAGCAGGGCAGGGAACTGCCCCACTGCAGGTGGGGGAAGGGAATAGGAGGGCAGTGGGGAGCCAGGCAGAGAAGGAGGCAGCAGCAGCCCAGCGAAGGGGCAGCTGGGGTCAGCAACAGCAGCGCAGAACTCCCATGTGAGGTAGGCGCAGGACAGTGGAGGCTGAGAGGGGTTTAAGCCTGGGGATGGGGAGGTGGGAGGGGCTGAGAGCTGGCCAGAGCTCCGTTCCCCAGCCGGCTCCAAGCTGCATGGCTGCACGGGTTCCCCTGCCCGTCCAGCTGGGGATCCTGTGGCTGGTGCTGCCAGCCAGGACTCCATGCCCCAACCATCTCCCAGCCACAGGGCTGCCAGAGTTCCCATCCCCCGCCCAGGTTTTTGGAAATCTTAGGAGGGACAGGCAGCCCTGGCTGGGGATCCTGTGGGTGGGGCTGCCTGTCCCACATAAATTTTCCCAAAATCCAGCAACCCTAGCTGAGCAGGATCTAAGCTGAGAGGAGGGTGGGGAGGGGCATTGTGGGGCTGAGAGGGCTTTAAGCCGGGGGCAGGGGGGGATGCGTTTTTCCCAGGGGAGAACCTCCCCTTCCCGGATTTGAATTGCCTTGAGTCACAAAGTCTTCCTGAATTGTCAAAATGGGTCCCCATCTGAGAAAGGTTGGGAACCACTGATTAGCTGGACTTCTTGCATTTCACAGGCCACAGAGTATTTCCCCAGTAGCTCCTGTACCAAGCCCATAACTTCTGGCTGACCTCAAGCATAGCTTTCAGAAAGCATTATCAGGGCCCCATCCTAGCTGCTGAGCTACATGTTACTGTAACGCAATCTAATAACACTGCATTACACAGTTAATTCCAGGGCTTCTACTGTAGCCAGTAAATTTTTCAAGGAGACTGTAGTTTCACACTCCTTGAGCAGGAGGTGGGAAATCCCAAAGGGCTTTTGGGGTGTTTTGACTTCACAATCTGTATTAAGAAAGATCAAGTTAATTATAGTCCTGTTTCTCCTGGTCCCGCTCGCCTTGTAACGTGATTCACCAAGTGCGTTTTCTAAGGATTAATCAAATGGACTGGTGACTACTGCACTATCTGTGTAATGAACACAAAGAGCTTTTCTTGACTGCTCCCTTTAGGTAGCAGGAACATTACAGCGAGAGAGATTGGAGATCTCTGAATCCATCACATCAGAATCATTTAAAATTTCAACAGCACTAAAATCTGTTGGTTGAGCGTGCGTATCTGGTGTGGATCAGACTGCACTCATGTGAAATATTAGCAGCTTGCTCTTACACAGCGAAATCTTAGCCGTGCCATGCAGTAACTAATGGCAAGTCACACCTCAACCAGCCAAAACATATTTCTGCTACAGTATTTGTCACAGGCAACTGTGGAAATCCCAGCTCTTTGGCTGATCCAAATGGCATAGCTGCACGGACTTCACTGGAGTTAAGCCGAGTTACAAGACCTAAGCATGCTACTTACTGTCCCATAGCGAGGGGTGGGGAGGAAGGAGCAGAGAAAACAGGCAAAGGCACTAATCACTCCCACTGACTTTCGCTGACATTTGTGCCTTTGAAACTCTGCCCCTTGTTCCATTATCTCATCTTTACAATGCCTGATTCTGGAAGGGGCTAGGCACCCCTTGGGAGACCCCCACGTCCTTCTTCTTCCTGATTATTTATCTCAGAGGTGGGTAAACTAAAGCCTACAGGCTGCATCCAACCCATCAGACATTTTAATTCCGTCCACCCTGCTGCTTCAGCCGAGGAGTGGGGCTGGGGCCTTGCCCCATAAGTGTAGCAGCTCCACGTGGCTCCTGGAAGAAGGAACAGCCAGGGGCTTCCCATGCTGTCCCTGCCCCAAGTACCAGCTCTGCAGCTCCCATTGGCTGGAACCTTGCCTCTGTGTGGGAGATGGTGGTGGGAGGGACAGGCCAGGACAGGGACAAAACAGACTCTGAGGAGGCCAATGACAGCCAACTGCAGAGCTGCCTGGACTTGCCTCTGTGTGGGAGATGGTGGTGGGAGGGACAAGGCCTCTGTTTCCAGGAGCCACTTCAGGTCAGCACCTCTTGGATCCTGCACCTCTGAGCCTTCCATGTACCCCAGCCCTTTGCCCCAGTCCTGATCCCCTTCTGACACCAAGCCCCTTGTTTCCAGCCTGGAGGATCCTCATACACCTCAAATCCTTCACACCCAGCACATCCTCAGAGCCTGCAACCCCAGTTGAATGAAGCGAGTACAGCCCAGACAGCAAGCTTCCGCTGTTAAGAGCCTCAACACCTGCAAGGAATATCTATCTATAGGATCAGAAGGGCCGCTCTGCCCTATGGCCCACCTAATTCAGGGCCTTTGTGACAAAACAGAGTCTGAGGAGGCCAATGACAGCCAACTGCAGAGGTGCCCTGATGTCACAGAAGCCATGCTGACTTGGCAACCTGTTAGCAGAAGGCTCTGTCAACTCAGACCATGAGCTGTCTAGTTACCCACTGTTCACTTCAATGCATGAAAGGTCTAGAAATGATGAGCTATGAAGGAAGAACAAGAACAGCTTTCAAGTACCTACAAGATTGTTACAAGGAAGAGGTAGAAAAGCCCTACAGTCATTGGACAAGAAGAAATGGGCTTAAATTGCAGCAAGGGAGGTGTAAGCTTGATGTTAGGAAAAACTTCCTGACTGTCAGGATGGTTAAACAGTAGAATAAATTACCTAGGAAGGTTGAGGAATCTCCATCACTAGAGATTTTTTAAGAAGGTGTTTGGTCCTGCAGCGCAGGGGACTGCACTTAATGACTTCTTGAGGTTCCTTCCAGTTCCAGTTCTATGATTCCATGATTATTTTTGTGTGTGTTTGAGATCAGAGTCCATGACATGATCTGTATTTCTTTCCTACCAGTTTAGGTAGAACTGCCAGATGGTAGCAATGCACTGACACGGTAAATGTGTCAGGATCTAAATTCAAATATGGAGGAACTTAACTGGGCATGAGCACACACGTTATTTAATATGTGTGCCTCAGTTTACACAAAGGTAGCATGTGTTTTTAATAATAATAATAATAATAATACTTTCCTACTGCTGGTTGTTGTGAAGCTTAACTCAGGCTTATTCACAGAGGTGGTCAAAAATGTTTCTGGAATGAAACGTGGCTTTTTGACAAAAATGGTACAAATTTTTTTTCTTTTAGTCAAGATTTTCATTTCCAAGAATAATTAAAGAAATATTTCAGAAAAAGGTTGGATAGTTTTGAAATACTTTTAAAGGTTCTCTGTTCACTTTGGTGGGGACAGATAACCCACTTGGGCTACGTCTACACTAGCACACTACGTCCAAGTAGCCTATTTCGAAGTAAGGACATTGAAATAGGCTACTTCGACATGTATCGTCCACACGTCCTCCAGGGCCGGTGCCGTCGACGTTCCACATCGAAGCAGCGATAGGGAACATCGAAAGGAGCCGCCCCAGAAGGAACTGTGGAGCGTCCACATACACAAGCGCTCCCCGTCAAAATAAGGGGCCAGCAAAGCCCCAAGCCGCTCCCTTAAAGGGCCCCTCCCAGACACACTTGCCCTGCACAGCACGAGATCCACAGAGCCGACAACCAGTGGCAGACCCTGTGCACGCAGCACGGACCCCCAGCTGCAGCAGCAGCAGCAGCAGCCAGAAGCCCTGGGCTAAGGGCTGCTGCATGCGGTGACCATAGAGCCCTGCAGGGGCTTGACAGAGCGTCTCTCAACCCCTCAGCTGATGGCCGCCATGGAAGACCCTGCTATTTCGAAGTAGCAGGACGTGGATCGTCTACACACGCCCTCCTTCGACGTTCAATGTCGAAGTAGGGCGCTATTCCCATCTTCGGATGGGAATAGCAATTTCAACGTCTTACCGCCTAACGTTGATTTCAACATCAAAACAGCACACGGCACGTGTAGACGTGACATGTGCTACTTCGATGTTGTGCCGACTACTTCGAAGTAGCTGGCTAGTGTAGATGCACCCTTGCTGTTTTACTTCTCTTCTCTCTCTGCATATTCTTTGATCAGTCGGGAGGGCAGAAGAAATGCAGGTGGAGAGAGCATGCCTCTTTCCCCCACTGTCACAAACTGAAAATTAAGAAAACTGGGGGAAAAAAATCCTGTGAAAACTTTGAAATCCCTCAAACTTTTTTTTAGTTTCTTTCTAACCTTTTCTAGCCTTTTTACTATCAGCTCTATTGTGCAGTACATTCAGCTGCTAGGATGGAAGACACTGAGCAAGGGCAAGACAGGCCCTGCCAGCCTGAAAAATCCAAAATATTTCTACTCTCAGAGGGATGCAACACAAAGCTCTCAAAGAAGCAAAGACACTCAGATTTATCAACAAAATAAAACTGGATTCAGTGCCCCTTCACTAAATGGGGAGAGATACCTGCTTGCTTCAAGGAGCTTTGAATCTGGATTGCTGTCTCCCTGTTGTGTAATTTAAAACCTCAGTGGATAATGCATAGACAATGGGACAATTTGCTCTCTGCAAAAACAATGATATGAATATGCACATCAGATGGAGATATTGCTACTCCCAGCATGTCAGACAGCACAAACCACTGGATTGCTGTTAGGTTCGAACCCCGTGTGCTAATGTTCATGGATGCACACTTGAAGTGTTGACATTTAAAGCATGCAACATTCCTTGAAAGGGAAAACACAGCAAAAATGACCCGGCTGCAGAGCTGTTAAGTAATCAGTGAGAACCAAATATGACAAGCCAAGGCAGCGACAGCCCTGTCCATCTCACCTCTGCGATGTAACCCTCAATGTCAATTTTAACAATGAGCA
This sequence comes from Carettochelys insculpta, assembly GCF_033958435.1. Taxonomy (NCBI): domain Eukaryota; kingdom Metazoa; phylum Chordata; order Testudines; family Carettochelyidae; genus Carettochelys; species Carettochelys insculpta. The sequence continues at coordinate 366,010,480 of NC_134137.1, read as the reverse complement.
CCTTCCTCCTTTAAGGGCTGGGGAAAAGGAGTTCTAACCTATCACCTGGCGATGTTCTGAATCCGTTCCATACACCAGCAATCAAAGCTAATGATGGGCAATTTAGTACAGGGGAGACAGGGCTCCAGAAGAGGAGCCTTGTCTGTTTTCGTATTTTCATACGGTGGCTGCAACATTTAGGCTACGTCTACATTACCCGGAAGATTGATTTTGTGTGCCTGGTGCACGAAATCGACCTGTCGGGGTCGGCAGTCGAGCCCTGCACTCCTCGTTATAGCGAGGAGTAAGGGAGGTAAGCTGGAGAAACTTGCCTGTCAACTTCCTTAGTGAAGACAGCCACGTAAGTCAATTGCAGATAGGTTGATTCTAGCTACTCAATTGCTGTAGCTGGAATTGTTTATCTGCAGCTGACTCATTTACCTAATGTAGAGCAAGCCTAAAAGACCAGTTTGAGCCTAGAAAGCTGGGGCTCTTATTTGACCAGAGCTAATGGCTTCCCCCTGCCTTCTCCTCTTTCTGCCTTACATGCTATCAAGCCACTGCACGTTTTCCACTCTTAGACGATCTTTGGAGCACGGACAAAAATGCATGGAGTCGCCAGAGCAGACTGTGCTGTGAATTGGGAGGCATGGGTCCCAGCTTTGTTACTGACCAAGGGGGGTGGCTTAGGAAGATCGCTTCATCTTTCCAAGCTGCAGGTTTAATCATCTATAAAATGGCGAGATTAGTACTAAGTGGTACTGGATAAGGTAAAAGCACACAGAAGACCAGAATTCACAGGGGAGACCAGTTTCAGGATCCATGAGACGTTTTTCACAGCTGTAAATTTGGTAAGGTCCTACTCGTAAATTCAGTATCTCCTGTACCTTGCACATTGTGTAACATCCCTTGAATGAAACACTCTCAAATAAGATCTACCTCCAGGGTCAGAGTGATGAAATTTGACCTTTTTACCTCTATGTACGGTCCAAGCGCTGGTGATACTTTTTAAAGTCACTCGTAGTCCTACTTAGAGTTGGCAGTGTAGCCTTCTTGTGACCCCAGCACTCTGGTGTGGGAGCCCTGCCCTCCGGTGGGGATGGGAGGGGAGAAGAAACAACCTGGCCAAGGCTCCCTGCTGTGGCGGGGAGGGGTGTGGCGGCCAGTGCCCTGTGCTCTGGCCCCGGGCCTGTGATCTGGCAGGGAGTGGGGACAGCCCCATGCTCTGGCAAGGGGGCCTGGCTACAGCCCCATACTCCCGCAGAGGGGAGCTGGTCCCGGTCCCAAGCTCCAGTGCGGGGGAGGGCCAGCCCTGGCTCCAGCCCTGTGCGGTTGGCCCTGATCTCACACTGCAGCTGGAACTCTGTGGCATAGGCTCCAGCCCCAGCCACATGCTCCCGCCCCCCCCCCGATGCATGGTGCGAAGGGGGGCAGGGCTGAATTCCTGCCATGTGCCACTCCAAATCAGCACACGTGCCAGGGGTTGCCGACTCCCATCTACCCACTGGCTTACATGAGCGGTAGCATTGTAAACCTACTTGGTACAGATATAACTGCACAAGGTAGAGGGCAGTGGAGGTATGTGCGAATGTGATTTTGGCCAACTCAAAGTCTCTTCATTAATGCCTTAGCGTAAGTATTCATTTAGATAAAACAGGATTTACAAATCTCAGACTGACAGGTCTATTGTCTCTCATTACATTAACGTCAAAATGTGGCATATAGGGTTGGGTTTATCCACCACTTTTTTTCCCCCCTAAAGACTCATTGTGAAGGAAAAAGTGAAAACTACTTCTCCCTCTTTTGGAACACCACTGCCTTATATAAATGCATTCCCAGCTAAGCGAGCAGCAAAAATTACATTATGGGGCTCTAGAGTGGAAATGCTTTTAAGATGTGTATGTAATGGATGGCTAAGCCCAGAGCACAGAGATGTGTGTTAAGTAGCAAAGTCTCCATTAGTTCCTTTGCTCAAGCAAAGGTCAGTCCTCGCACAAGTAAATCTTGTGGACAGAAGGTTCTCAAGCCTTAAAAGAGACTCAGAGGAGTGGAGCTTTCCCACAGGCAATTTATTATACCTTCCCCATGGTGACTAAAATGGGGGCCGTCCTGAGCAGGCGGTGATAAATTGTCTGCAGGGACTCCTGGCTTTCAGCACGATGCAAACAAAGTCTGAGTTACTGTATTTATCCACCGGGGCTAGACAAGCAATGCATTCACTCGTGTGAGCGCCAAGGCTTTTCCCTGGGCACGGACAGGCCTGGTGCACAGTGGACAAAGAGCCCTGTTTACATGCAGCTGTGGAGAAGCTGGTTTACGGCACAGCTTAGCCAGCTGTTGTGGAAGGTGCAGGTCCAGCCCTGGGGAATCTAGGCGGGCAGCTAGGTTGGGTCTGGTCATGCATACAGGTTTGACAAAGGTTTTACTGTTACCGCTGTTTATACAGCATCATAGCTGTGCATGGTACCGCAGAGATACAATGAGACATGGGGGTTGATTCTATTTCCCACCTCCCCGCGCAGAAACTGGCCATAGGTCTGGTTCTGGGAGTCCCTGAAGGCACAGAGTGGAGGAAGTCGGCTCCAGCATCTTCCTCCTCACAGCTCCAGGTGCAGACAAGATATTGGGGTGCACTGGGGCAAGGAGGGGTTGACCCCACAGCTCTCAGCACAGGGAGGAGGAGGAATGTTTCCTGTGTCCAGTCTGGTGGTTGGCCCGTTATGGACCTTGCCAGCTGGTGCAGGTCATGTCAAACTCACCTTGTCTCCTATCCTTTGTCCTGTCTAGACTGTAAGCAATCTGAGGCAGGGACTGGCTCTTCCTCTGTGTATGGGCAGCACCTAGCACAAGGGACCCTCTGGGTACAATGGCAGGTGAAGAGTATTTGCTGAATTTCCATTCAAATACAATGGGGAAGTGCCCTGTGAAACTGACTTATTTTGATCACCCTCCTTTGACCAGTATCTCCCATGATTAGCCTGTTGGCCCATATCTCTGTAAATGCTGCCTCCATCCCAGGCCAGTGGGCATGAGAGAGAGAGATGTGCCCTGGTGGGGGGAAGGAACTTTTGTTGAGGCCATGGGAATGAGGCTTTGTCCTATCAACTGCCCCACTGTTGCCGGGGGGTGGGGGGAAGAAAGAGTGGCGGTGGTGATGGCTGGAGCCCGAGCCCTTTAAATTGCTGCTGGAGTGCCATGTGCATGCTCCGGGCAGCTCTGAGGGATGGTGGGGAGGGGACGCCACAGTCTGGGCAGCGCTGAGGGCTGGCTGCTCCCGGTCCTACACCTTCTGCCTGAAGCCCTGTCCCTTCTGGGAGTGTGGAGCTACCCCCACAATCCCACACCTTCCCCAGGGGCCCACAGAGGCTGCCAGCTCCCCTGCCTATCAGCTGTTGTCTCTCCCCTAAGCACCAGCTTCATAGCTAATCCCTCTCCCCTCACTAAACCTCCCTGTCAGTGGGAGCGGTGAAGGTGATGCTGAGAACAGAGGGCAGTGTGTGGAGACGGGAGAGGCATCCTTGGAAAGGCTACGATTGGCGGTATCTGATTATCGGGTTTGTGTGCGTGTCTTCTGTTTTTGTATCTGAAGTTATGAATATTGACTAGGGAGCTGTATTTCAAATGGGCTTACTCTGGAAAACACCCACAGACGGCCTTTCGGGTATAACAGCGAAGCCAGACGAGGCTGATGGCCCACCAGCAAAGACAGTGGAATATGGAATAGCTTAAACCAGGGGTGAGCAAACTTTTCATGTTGGGCCCCACTTTTCATCCCTGCAATTAACAGCTCCCCCACCACCTGTCTAATGGAATCCAAATGGAGGGAAATATTGGTTATGTTCATATGAAAAGAAACCCTTTCGACGCATGTAAGAGACTAAGTCTGCAGAATGTAAAAAATCTTATTAATTGGTATATAAAGGTAAATACACAGACTTAGACCAGTAACACAGTTCAACATTTTTAATGAGATGGATGAGCCTGGGACCCAGCAGCTGATCCTGCTGTGCCTGCCCCCTTATGAAATTTCACACCACAACAAGGGGGACCACCTCCTACTTTGCTCACCCCTGGCTTAACCTTCCACTGGCTGTACATCTCTGTGCTGTGGGTGTTTTGGCCAGCCTGTAGGCAACGGCTGCGATCACACGGCAAGGGCAGACAACCAGACCATGTGTCTCTGGACTCCAACTTGGGATGCCAGTATTTTTTCCACAGAGAGGGCTGGGAACCAAGTTTTGAAACAAAGGGTCCCTGTTACACGCTAAAGCTATATAAGGCAGGGAGTGATACCATCTGTGGGTCTCCACTCGTCACACAAGAGGAACAAAGACTGAACTGGAGGACCCAGACTAAGGTATTTCTAGTTTGTGTGTGAAGACATGAGAACCCCATGCTTGTGTCTGAAGAATCTACATGAACCATCTGCTAGGGCAGGGGTGAGCATTTGGATCCACCTGCCATGATCCATCCGGACTACTGATGTCCCGCAAGCCAGTGGGGCTCTCACACAAGCTACCTGCCTGTCGCAGCCCCACACGCGTTCAAAGCAGCTAGTTGCTGGGAAAAGCGTGTCTCTGTATGTGTGCTCCATGGTGTGTGGGGGGGAAGGAGCAGAGTGTCTCCACATGCTGCCCCCTGCTCTCAACACCACCTTCACAGCTCCCACTAACCAGGAACCGACCAACGAGAGTTGCGAGGGGGTGTGATGCTTGCAGGCAAGGGCAGCACGTGGAGACCCACTACCCGCTTCCCCCCAGGCGGGGCACAGAGATGTTCTCACCCCAGCAGCTGGCTGCTTTGCCTGGCCGCAGCAGGCAGCCTGAGAACCCCCCAGGGCTGCTGGGCGGAAACCACCTATGGTACGTGGCTCCCTGCCAGAGCCTGCACCTGGCACCTCCCCACATTCCCACCCTCTCCTGCACCCAAACTCCTGCCCAGACCTGCTACCCCTCCCCCACATTCTCACCCCCTTCCTGCACCCAAACTCCTGCCCAGACCTGCCACCCCTCCCCCACATTCCCACCCCCTTTCTGCACCTAAACTCCTGCCCAGACCTGCCATCCCTCCCCCACATTCCCACCCCTTCCTGCACCCAGACTCCCTCCCAGACCTGCCATCCCTCCCCCACATTCTCACCCCCTTCCTGCACCCAAACTCCTGCCCAGACCTGCCACCCCTCCCCCACATTCCCACCCCCTTTCTGCACCTAAACTCCTGCCCAGACCTGCCACCCCTCCCCCACATTCCCACCCCTTCCTGCACCTAAACTCCCTCCCAGACCTGCCATCCCTCCCCCACATTCCCACCCCCTTTCTGCACCCAAACTCCCTACCAGACCTGCCACCCCCTCCAACATTCCCACCCCCTTCCTGCACCCAAACTCCCTTCCAGACCTTACACCCTCTCCTTTACTCCAATCCCCTGTGCCGAGTTCCCTTCTGCACCCAAACTCTGTCCAAGACTCCACCCCCCTCCATTAATCTAATAGAAAAATTGGGCCATTACCACTAACCAAATTCATGGGAGTGGCTCCTCTTGCAAAAATTATTGTCCACCCCTGCATGAGGGTGAGAATCCATGAATTCATATACAATCAATCTAGCATATTAAAATTAGTTTGCATTTTTATTTGTTTGCTAGATAATCTGCTTTGATCTGCTATCCCTTACAATAATTTAAAATCTTTTATCAGAGAGGTAGCCGTGTTAATCTGTATCTTCAAAAACAACATGAAGTCCTGTAGCACCTTACAGACTAACATATTTTGGAGCATAAGCTTTCAAGGGCAAAGACCCACTTCATCGGATGCATGAGTCATGCATCTGATGAAGTGGGTCTTTGCCCACAAAAGCTTATGCTCCAAAATATCTGTTAGTCTATAAGGTGTCACAGGACTTTTTGTTGTTTTTAAAATCTTTTGTAATTAATATATTTATTTTATGTTTTAATCTAAACCAGTGAGTTTCACTTTGGAGTGAAATGTGTGGGAATCTTAGCTCAGATGAGCTATCGCACATTCCTCTCTGCTCTGCAGTATCTGGAGGGGACAACTCTATGGGCTTTCCCTTGGATTCATGCTCTGGAGGGGTGCCTGCTGGGGGAATTGAGCATTACCTACTGTTGGTTCATGCAATGGCTAGGCAGACTGAGTGCATGTAATTGCAGCTGGATGAGTCCCTACCTGCGTGTATGCTCAGAGCTGTCCTGGTCATAGGACAAAGTTGGGTGGCCACCCCAGGCCCTGTGCTTTTGCGTCCACCCGCCCCCTGGCAACCGCCCCAGCCATCCTATGGCCAAGAGGGAGAGGATTACCTGGGGCAGGGCATGGGAGCAGGCAGTGAAGCAGGGCTCAGAGGGCCAGGAGGGAATGGCGCTGTGGAGCATGGTGACTGCAGGGGCAGGGCTGACAGGAAGCCACTCCATACTGCTGATACAACCACACCCTGCCCCAGGTAATCCCTGACCCCATTGGTCGGAGAGAGGATAAGGGGACAGGGTAGAGGAGGAGGGGGAGGCGCAGGTCTTGTGGCATGGGTGGGGTGGGGAGTTGTCCTGGGCCCCATCCCCTCCTCAGGACGGCCCTCTGTACGCTGCTGGAAACGTTAAGACATGGAGCTATGGCTCCATGGGTCTGTGGCTTGTCATAGCAATAAGTGTGAGATGGAGCCCAGGCTGGTGGGTGAGAGGGCTCAGTGGTACTCCAGTTCCAGGTGGCACCTGTCACAGTTACACTCAGTTCTCTCCCCTGGCAAACGCCTTAGCTGGACAGATGGACATGCGAGAAGTATAAATCGCTCTGGTCAATTTGGCGCCCTTATATTCACCTCTCTGTTGCAGCAGGCTGGCATCACTGCCCCACTTACTGAATGTCACAAAGACCAGTGAAAGCCAGCAGAAGCGAAGGACACACATAACGATAATGTGGTGTGATCACTGCCTAAGTCTCTCCAGCAAGCTTGAGGGCTCATAGCTCCAGGGAACAGTGTCACATACTTATCCTCCAGCCGGCACTGGGAGTGATGGTTTTTTTCGGCAACCAGAGGGAAGGTCCATCTAGCCCCATGGAGACTGCTTTCATAGGAGTTCATTCTCACCCTTCCTCAGAGTGACAGCTGCACCCCCAATGGTTTTGGGTTTCTAATACAGGTTGAACCTCTCTCGTCCAACACCCTCAAGACCAGACTCGTGCCAGATGAGAAAATGTGCCGGACAATGCGAGGTCATATTGTTTAGCACATTACCAACACTTCCACTGCTTACAGGCCTCTTAGAAGACAGTCAGAGGTAAATTACAGCTAAATAAAAGCACAGAAAACTGAGAGCCAGGACTGGTGGCTGAAAACAAACTTTATGGGACCGCGGGAAACTTGGCCACACCCATAATCAGCAGTCATCTGCCTAACTAAAATCATGCCGGATTACCTTTTTTTCAGGGCAGAATATTGTTTTGAACACTGGATTTAGCAAAGATTGAAAAACTAATGTAGCCAAAGGCATTGTCTACTTTGGCTATTTACCTCGTGCCATATGTTCCTGGCCAACCAGCTGTGCAAACCCCAGCGTTGACGGGCAAAGCCACTATTAATGCTGGTGGAGCTAACCCCGTGCTTGACGCCAGCCTAAGTCGCACAAGTGGAAATGGTGGGCTGTTTGAGCACACTAGAGATGGCATTGGGCCAGCTACACTGAGCCACCGATAGCAGGAGTTGGACAGAGTACAAGATAAAGCTAAACTGCATCTTGTAACCTGTATGAACCTTGTGTGATGGATTTCATTGAAGCCAATTTGTGCTACAGTAGCCCTAGTTGCCCAGAACTTGCTATGTCTAGGGTTTCTGACCTTCCCTCCCACACTGCGTTTAAACCAGTTGGTACCAATCAATATATATTGCCAGCTTCATCCACAAAGGACATTCCTTTGGGGGGACCACAGCTTTGCCACAGATACGAACTGATTCAGGCTGGGGATTGCAAATTAAGGCAAAATTCACTTTCTAATGATCCACTTATAGGGCCCTGGTGCTTTTTCAGCCATAACAGTGTCATTTGCATCTCTTGGGACCCCAGCTCTGACTTCTTCCTCTTGAACCTCCAAGTGAGACCACAATGCTGCTGCATCTTCCCTCCCCTGTGCACAAGTAACATCACCTCCTACACTTTCGGAATCTCTCCATTGTGTCTTGCCTCTTAATCTTCTCACTTGCCTGCTGGGGAGGTCTCTTTTGTTTACACTTCTGACATGCTGTTCTGCTTGTGCAATTCAGCTTCTCTGTCCCCATTGGTTAACTTCCAGCTCTCAAATCCCACCCTAAAATCCTACCTCTGCAACCCACAAATGACTCCTGCCTCTTTCTCTTTTCAGTCCTTACTGAACACTCTCTGGCCTGGACCTTTCTCCTGCACCTTGTTTTCTTGGCCTTATTTGAATTGTAAGCTCTGTGGGGCAGGGAATGAGCTTTACCTGTTTGTACAACACCATGGCCATGTCTACACTAGCACAAATCTTCAAAATGGCCATGCAAATGGCCATTTCTAAGACTACTAATGAGTCACTGAAATGCATATTCAGTGCCTCATTAGCATGCCGCCGGCCACAGCTCTTAGAAATTGCCGTGTTTTGCTGCCGCGTGGCTCGTCCAGACGGGTCCTTTTCGAAAGGATCCCGCCAACTTCGAAATCTCCTTATTCCTATCTGCTGATAGGAATAAGGGGATTTTGAAGTTTCCAGGGTAGATGTAGTATAGATGTAGCTCATGAGAGCTTATGATAAGATAATATGGTAAAGTCCTAGCAAGGGGGAAATTGCATTTGACCAACCAGTTCAACCCACCCAGTACACCCCACATTCGAAATCTTACTGAGAAGCATTGTATAAAAATGTGAGATCAAGACACGCTGACTCTATCGGCAGATACTTAAGTGGGTCGGAGGACAAAATTGAGCCCTTGGGAACAAATAATACCACAAATAACCTCTGCGCTGCCCCACTGACTTCTATAATGGGGCAGTGGGCGCACAGTCAGAGCAGATTATTGGTAATGTAATAGGGCAAGAGTGCAAGAACACAAGGCTGATCTGACTGAGAAATGCTGTGCTGTGTAGTGGGGAAGGGGCTCTGTTATTCCAGACAGTTCAGATTAATTAAAGGAGGGGAAATTTTCCTTGACAAAGATGTTGCTGTTTTCCAAACTCTCAGCCTGCATGGTCATTTTTCCTCAACCCCCAAAACTTTTTGAAATCTGCTTTTGGAGCAATTTAGACAGTGAAGTGTCTCAGCTGGGCACCTGACCCATTAGAAGAGCTGCAGGCATTATAAGGATAAAAATGATGATTTTACATGAAATGCAAGAGTTCTGCCTTAGCTTCCTGTTCCAGCAGATTACTATTCTGCCTCTTGCCTGAAGATCTATGTCTTTAGTAGTCTTACCTTCTGGGTGAAGGACACATGTAGAATATTAGCAAAATGAACACATACTCCTTAAATACTGGTGAACAGAATTCTCTGTAATGAATACCCGGTACACTGAATTAGTCATGTTGAGATCTTGGATTAGCGTCCCTGTGTTAACCCAGGCTATGTCTATTGTAAATACACAGCAGTGATGATACAAGAGACAGATTTGTAAGCACATTCAACATTCCAGAAAGACAGATCACTAACATGTTAGTGGACATGCCAAACATATTAAAGAGTAACAAAGCTGCAGACACCTAGAGAAAACTTCATGGCTGTCTCTGTACCGCATCCCATGACCAACTGGAATTCATCACTGTTAGAGAGGACAGAACACAGATCCTAGACATTTAACTAAGGAAGGATCTCCTTTAGCTACTCGCAATAAAGGACCAGATAAACCAATGTGCATTCATTAGATGGAGAAGGAAAAATAAAGTCTCCAGCTACAAAACTCTTTCTTCAGGGCTCAAAACCAGACCAAATCAACTCAAAGTCCTGCATAACCAATGCCTGGAGAACTCCCAGCTTCAGCCAGCTGACAGGCAAAAGGACAAACCCTTCTGCTTATTGACTCCTTTGTTGCAGCCACCCCTTTCTATCAGCCCAGATCATCCATAGGCTAAACACGAATGCAGTAACACTTTACCTGCTGGAGAGCTTTTACACCTTGCCATAGGCCACCAGTGCACAGATGGGAAGAAACTAGATAGGAACCTGAAGATAAGTAAAAGCCATTACTGTCTCTTGAGCCTGCTGATGTCCATTGCATTTCATGTTATCGCTCAATGTGCTCATTATTACCACAGGGAGCATGCGGAGCCCGCTGGTCAGTGTGTATTTTTCACTACCCCATTTAGCCACTGAACACTGACTTTTCCCAGTGGTCACAGAAATACCTGAGGTCCATCATTTAAAACTGACTTGGTGTACTGATCCACAACTCTAAGAACGTTTTCTTTTTTCCCTCATCTACAATCAAATGATCTCTTGATTACACTATGCTGCCCTACAACATCAAATGAGGGTTTTTCACAAGATCGATATGGTAACACTTGTATTTTTTTAACATGAGAATAAATGAATGGCCACAAAGGATCAGAACAAAGGTCTACCTAGCACAGTATCCTGTCTTCCAACAGTGGCCAATGCCAGGTGCCCCAGAGGGAATGAAAGGAACAGCAATCACTAGCTGATCCAGGGACACAATCCCTGACCATCTTGGTTAATAGCCACTGATGGACATACCCTCCGTAAGTTTATCTAGCTGTTTTTTGAACTAGCTCTTATAGCAAAATTAATACTATTGTGATTCTGTGGCATTTATTATTATTTGTTTGTAGCAATGGGTCCAATACACAGTGGGTCCAAAATCCTGACCTCTTTCTTCAGCGTTTGCTGTGGTAAAATTCCCAATGTCTTCTGAATATGCCCATACACTCATACTCTTGATAGCCGTAGTGCTGGACCATTATCACCAGGTATCGCTATGTATTTTAATTAGATTTTCTACAGGAATAAACTTTGTGTATGTAAGTTGAGCACCTTTATAGAAATGTCCCAACTGTTTGATTTAGTTCTAAACAGAAATGGCTCTGCACAGAGTCGGGATTTATGCATCTGGGCTCATCTCTAGTTCTAAACAGCCAAAGCTGCCACATGTAAAGTAACCTACAAACATAAAAGACATCAGAGCTTCTCTTGAACCATAGGCAGTCATAGTTTTAACAGGGCCTAGCAATGTTCTAGCACTGATCCTGCAACATCATATACCAAATGTAGAGAATAAAGTCTGCCTTCTCTCCTCTGTCCCCATAATCAAAGCTTCATGAATGGCAATGTGTGCACTGACAAGACAAATTAAAGGGAGGGGTTACATTTTTCTTGGGCACTGTGGAATGAGTTTTTACTTTTGAGTGGGATGATGGATTTAATGCAGTATTAAAATAGCAAGTCCATCAAACAGAGCGCATTCTCATTTCGCATACTAGTGACAAACATGAGTGAGCCATTCAAAGTAAGTGGAAAAATATCCTTGTTGAAGACAGAAAAATTCTGTATTGTGCTGGTTTGAAAAACTACCAATTCTCACAGGATCCTCCCAGAAGAGGAAATATCCCCAGAACCAGCAGAATTGTTCAAGTTGGTGGAATTTATGTGCTACCTAATTCTGTATAGGTTCTTATACCTATCTCGTTACTGTAGCAGCTGAGTACCCCCATCTGTTGGTAGGTGGGATGCGGGGTATTTGGAATATTATATGCATTCATTGGACCATCTGTTGCCACAATATGCCCAGAATTTATCACCACAGAGGAGCTATTGAACATCTGTGTGGGAAGTCTTCAGGGGAGTAATGCCAGGGCTGAATCTGGTTACTGACCAAGTGATTGCCATTAGAGCAAATGCGTAGCTTAGTGAAGGGCAAACAGCTATTCTTCCTCCCGGTGGCTAATTCACATGCAGCCAGGTAAGATGGGAACCAAAAGTTGTGACTCAGGTGTGCCGAGCTGATGGTCTAGATATAGTTCTTAGTACAAAAATGTCCACATTAAACAAACAAACCAAAACAACCCACCAAGGCAACTGGCACTAATTGATGCTCCTGTCAACAATCTGAATGGGAAGGCACTGGTCACTCTAGGTTAATCCTGAGCCCGGTTGTTCAGTTGCTGCCAGAGAAGCTAATGTTTGTGTTGTTCTGTTCTATGGCTAATAAGAGGACTTCAATCTGCAGGGGCACCCAACCAGCACCTTTCATTTGCACTCTGTTACAACTTGGAGAGAATGTTAGGCCTTGTCTGAACTAGAGTTAGGTTGACATACGGCAGCTTACACTGATATAACTCACTAAGTGTTTCCATTACTATATAGCTCTTGCTGAGGTAATTTGCCAGCTACACAAAGTTAATAACTCCAACTCTGCAAGTGGTCTGAAGTTAATGAAATTAGGTCGACCCAATGTAAGTGTAGACATTGCACTGCGTGCATCAACAGCTTCTCTTTTTCAGAAGCTGTCCCACAATGCCCCACGCTGGGAGTTAAATCAGTGCAAGGGCTCCTGGTGAAGACACCCACCTCTGACACAGAAAGCATAGTGTGTATGTGTAAAACTGACATAATCCCTGTTGTGGCTGTATGTTGATGTAACACAGTTCCTCTTCCTTTCGTTGTGTAGACTGACTTGCCTTTAGCACACAAAATACACAGGGCGTGATTGTCTCTCATACTGGATTTCCCTCTGTGCAATTCCACTGACTACAGCAGCATCCCTCAAAGGACACTGTTGTAAACAAAACAAGAATGACACTCTGATCAACCTCAAAGGGGTTGCTGTGGGATCAACTGTTGCTCAACAGTGTGGCGGTCATGTTGTCGTGAAGCAGCCTCAAAATGCTAATGAATTTTTTGGGGGTAGACAATCTCTGAGAGAGGGTGCTAAGACTGACTGAGTCGAATGCTTTGGTCAGGTCAATGAAGCTGATATATAAGGCTTGGTTTTGCTCACCAAACCACAGAAACACTAACCCAGGAACCTATCCCTGCATCGAACACCGTTACCAGCTCTTTCCACAGATCTATACTAGAGACACCATCATCGGACCTAGCCACATCAGCCACACTATCAGGGCTCATACACCTGAACATCCACTAATGTGATATATGCCATCATGTGCCAGCAATGCACCTCTGCCACATACATTGGATAAACTGGACAGTCTCTGCGCTGAAGGATGAATGGACTTAAATCAGACATCAGGAACTGGAATATACATAAACCTGTAGGGGAACATTTTAACCTCCTTGGACATTCAATAATGGATCTTAAACTTGCCACTCCCTTATTAAAGAATTTTACCACAAGACTCTCGAGGGAGACATCTGAATTGGAATTCGTTTGCAAATTTGACACTTTTAACCTGGGGCTTAACTGCGATCTCAATGCTCTTATGCATTACAAGGGTAATTCCCCCACTTTTGATATTCACAGGAATGGCCCCCATCCCACTTAACTTAATTTACTTCTTCCACTGGTCCTGATTCTCTCCATCCCCTTTCTTCTTCTCATTCTTCTCCTTCTACTACCTACCACCCCCCACCACCACTCCAGGATTTTTATTTCTGCTTCAGACCTGATGATGTGGGTCTTACCAACAAAAGCTCATTACCTAACAAGTAAAGTTGTTAGTCTTTAAGGTGCTACAGGATGAGTTTTTTTTGTGAAGGTACAAACTAACTTGGCAACCTCCTGAGACTATTTGCCCTGATCAAAAAGCACCTAAGTGAACTATTATTATTTTTACATGCATCTTTGTGGAGCCTTATGAAAAGCAAAACAAGAACAGAAAGGCCCACTTCAACCCCTAGGAAACGTGTCATTTTAATTGTGTGCTGGAAGGCTTGCTGGCAATCAGACACTTACTTACCTGACACAGAAGTACAAAACAACTGGTCCTGACTTTTTGGGGAAGTCATGTTCCAGCACTCGACGGTCTAGCTGAAGCCAATTTAAATGTCCCCTGACAAGAGAAGAAAAGAGGTACTTAGTTACATCAGCAACAAGAGGCAGCTTGCTCTCACCTTAATGAGGGTCGAGGTGTTAAAACACACACTATCTGCAATGCTTGCTCTCTGCCTTAGGCTATATGGCCGACATTTCAGAAACCCACATAAAATGGTCTGAGGAAAGAAGTGATATCATCTTGGCAACATTTCAGTCTAAATATTTAACACATAAAGTTCAATCTGTCAGGGTGAAAGCTGGTTGCACAAAACAGGAGCACAAATGACCAAAAAGATAAGAACTTCGCCTGTTGTTTCAGTGCTCCTGGCGCGGCTCCATAATTAAAAGTCTGTCAGGATTGCCGTTAAAAATCCTTATTGTGAGGGGTTTGTCCAATGCCAGTAATATTTCAGTCATGGCTAAACCCAGCCACAGCAAGTCTCCCACATTTTATTAGCCACCCTATTCGCCTGCAACAGCCTTTCAATAATGCCTGCCAAGCTCTTCTCTTTTTCCTCCTTCAAAGAGCTCCTGAAAAACACAGCCGTTCCATAGAGTATCTCAGTTCCAAACACCACATGCTGCTTGTTTTTTGCCTGGCTGGTACCTGCCTCTGTTGTTTTCTCCTCTAATGTATCCACTTGTGTCTCTGTGTAATGAACTTTTCTGGCCTAGAGTACTGCTCTTTGTCACATTCTACACGCGGGGAATGCTGCAAACACGTACTGTGTTATATCAATAGCATCATTTATCTTACTGTACCACCAAAATGAGAGCAAAGCCTCACTGAGTTAGGCACTGCACAAACACATAAGATGCAATCCTAGCTCCTTTTAAGTCAGTGAGCCCTGATTTCAACTGCAGGAAGTTTGCTATTGATTTCAGCGGGGCTAAGATTTCATTCATGGTGGGAAAGCAGCCCTGCCTTGAAGAACTTACAGTTTAACAGACAAGTAACAGAGAGAAAGCTGTGCTAGTCTATACACTATCAAAACAAAAAAGCAGTCCAGTAGCACTTTAAAGACTAACAAAATAATTTATTAGGCGATGAGCTTTCGTGGGACACACCCACTTCTTCAGATCACAGCCATGCGAGACATATGAGTCATACTGTCTGTTCTGGTACGGCTATGATCTGAAGAAGTGGGTCTGTCCCACGAAAGTTCATCACCAAATAAATTATTTTGTTAGATTTTAAAGTGCTACTGGACTGCTTTCTTGTTTTAACAGACAAGAAGAGAGAGATGCAGTGCCTTGTACGAATAATTCTTCACAATATGATTCCAATTTTAGAGAAGGGGAAGTCAGACAGAGAGGGCCAGATTTATAAAAGGATTCAGGCACCAAAAGACACAGATCAGCACCCAGTGGGGTTTACAAACACCTATGGAATTCCACCACACCAACCTTCTTCGGTATCAAACACAGAAGATCCCTGCTGTAGACTACAGCAATGAACGAGAAGCCATAGAGGTCATTTGGGTCAATGAGCCATCTCTTCAAAGTCCAAAAACAGGTAGTTAAAATCCATGAGGAACTAAAGCAATTAACAGCCTTGTTGTGCCAAGTTTCTCTCTTTCTCAAACTTAGGGACAGTCTCCAAACTGTGAGGTTCATCTTCCCTTTCAACATAGTTTGTTTTGACCTGCAAAGCCTGTGCAAGTTCCCAAAGCTTTCTGTGCCTGTGATTTCAACCTATGTCCTCCCCCGCACCGTTTATTCAATTTTTAAACAATGTTTTCAGGTAATGGAAGCTTATGCTATGTATTAGTGATTGAAACACCACCCCTGATTAGCACAAGTGGGTGCCCCCCATCCAGTGTAAACACTATGAACAAGATGATCAAAAGTTACTAGGAATTTTGTGTGCCCAGCTCAAGAGCCCTTAAAAGAGGCCTGAATTTCAGGGTAAGGCCTTCTGAAAAACTAGGCCCCTTTAAGATGTCTCACAATGGAGGAAGTTGAAACTAGACAAGCATAACCATCACCACTTCACCTACTGTTAAAAAACAAGCATTCAACAAACTAGGACCCATGTACACAAACATCGCTGTCAAAAGCAAGGAAGAGCTAGCCTAAGACCACCGTTCTGTCCTCAGCCTCTCCTGTTGCCCCTGCATTGCTGGATGCAGAAATAGCTGATGGCATTACACCCCAAGAGCCAATTGCCCATTGAAGTCAACATGCTGATGAAGGACTTGCCTGTATAAGTGCTTAGGGTTTACTCAAGGGGATGATCCAATTTTACCTTACACATGCAGCAATCCCCAAGCCCAGCAGAAAGTACTGAAGGCAGAGAACAGCCCTTACGCTGATACTTCTTTTTCATTCTAGCTGCAATTTAGCCTAAGGATCTGGGTAATCAGTGTAAAAGAACACATATATTTCATACTGTTTGTATGCGTAACTGCTGACAGGCAGACTCCAGCCTGGGACCTCTGGAACTGGCCGCAGGAGCCTCTACAGGTTGAGCTACAAGCTACCTGACTCTCAGCTAAGGCTGCAGAGGAGACTCATTCTTTCTCTGTGTAAGTTGTCTAGCTGCCACTGCTTGGGACAGTGAACCACGCCCTGGTAGCCTGTGGGTTATGTATGTTGCTGCCTATATTGCGTAAGTAACGAAGAGGTGCAAAGAAGAAGATGTAAAATTCTCTCCAGACGCAGGAGAATAGCCACAAAGCAATTCTTACATGCTCATTTTTTCAGTATCTCAGAAAGATAATGAGATGGCTCCCTTCACAGGGATATGATATCCACAGTTGCCACTTAAAATATTGAGCCAGGACTTCCTTCCAGAAGATCACCACTAATCCTCTTCATTTTCAAGCACACACGTGTCCCCACTGACATTTATAAAACACCTGCCAACAGCTGTCAGAATCTGCTACATACAGGCCAGATTTTAATATTATGCCACCCAGTGTTTTACTGCACAAGTCATCTCTTTGTCATACTCACAGAGAAAGACACAATTCAACATTATTAAAGGCATCAGAGTATGGCCCCAAATATCTAGTAGTCTTCATGTTCTTTTTATGTACCCACTAGGCAGCTTGCACAGGAAACCCCTTGATACACTCCAGAATGGAGACACTTCTCCCACGCAATTTAATAAGAGGCACATTATAGATTTTGTCTTTGCTAGATGCATTGATTTTTTCACTTAAGAATTCACATCAGCAGAATCACCAGTAATGGTGCAAACTGCAAACCTGTCACAGAGGGGCTTGTACATTATTATATAGTTGACCCTTTCAACGAAAACTTGATAATTTTTTGTTGTGGTCTATGGAGGCACTGGACTTAAATTGTTCATCTAACAGAAAATAGAGATGCTGGAGATAAATTGCTGCGTCAATAACAAATACGTAATTGCATTTAGCAAACAGAAATGGAGCACATTTATTTTATGGACTGAGTATAGATTTTGGCATGTTGGCTGGGCAATTGCTATTGCACGGAATAGCTTCCATTTTCTACCATAAGGGATCTCCAAGAAAAGCAGCGTGCCAGTGAACAACTGGCCTCAAGGTGGATTTGGTTATAAAGATTTATGGGTTAGTGTCCAGTTTTATAACAAGTGGATCTACATTTATGAGTGTGTATACAGCACTTGGAGATCCGTGGAACCCTATTAATATTAAGCCCATGATATCTCTGAGTTAGGGCTATGTCCTCACCTTTGATGGAAAACTCACAGGAAGGGGACAGACGGCCAAGGAAACTACCTGGGATTCATGGCACAGATTCAGCACAACAGTAGAGCCCCTAACACAGAAACTGCTATACTGGCTCATAAGGACCCCCTTGTGCATTATGGCTCTCGCAGCCAGAGCCTGGAACTCAGCATGCTTGGAATCAGGCAGCCTGAACCCTGGTTTTCTTTTAGCACACAGCTGGGCTGCGGCACGTGCTCCCTGGGCTGCACATGGCCCATGGGCCACAGGCTGAGAACCACTGATTCAGGCAGTTAGTCGTTAGTTTACAGCCTGCTGCTTGAGGGTTCTGTGACAGACTGTTATCCTGTGTAATGCATCTGAAGATGGTGTCATTACTCAGCTGGACCTGCTCTGGTATGAGGTTAGGGGCCTGCTTGAAAACCCAGTGACTTCAGTGGGCTTGGGTCAGGCCTTGCAACGGGAAACGGACCACACCATGCAGTGGGGAATAATCTCAGGTTTTGCCAGTGGTGAACAACTCCGATACAGAACTGGCAGCTTGGCAGATGTGCATGCAGCTCTAAAGTTCAAATACTCCCGGAGAGAAGATGAATTTTGGTTATTTCAAACATCATTTTACTTCAATGAATTTTGGAAATGTTGATGGCAAAGGAAGGAGGGTTAGTGAAGAATCACAGTCTCAAGAGTTCAAAAAATGCCATTTTTTTCCCATATACACATCTTAAGCACAAGGCTGTTCTTCCTATCCAATCCGTTAAATCTGTAACTCCACTGACTTTATATCAGGGTTCGTTTTGGGCCCCATGTGTTTGACCTGCTATAAAGATGATATTGTTTTGACCTCCCTGATCCTCAGCTAATGGTTAATGCTATTAGCATTTCTATGATCATTAAAATACAAGGCGTATGTCTTTTCCCCATGATAGTCTGACAATCCAATTTTAGGCACACTGAATGCAGTAATGACCCTACATTATCAGAAGAAACTATTAAGTCACTAACGCAAAGGTTGTTCCCATTGATTTTCTTCTCAGGTTGTCATGATATTCCCAGTCCAAATCATTTATAAATAAATTACTCTCGCAGATGTTTCTACTCTTAAACTAAAGAATTGCTGTAATATGTCATTACTGTCTCTCCTTTCTAATACTGCAGCTAAACCAACCTCAGAATATATTTATGAGCTGGAACCTAGTCTGCCTCAGCCAGCATAAGCATGAACACCATTCAAGGAAGTGAATTTTTGGAGTCAGATACATTATATAAGCAGGGACAGGGAGGAAAACTAGGTATAGATCCTGGAATTACTATTACAGAAATGATCAGAATTAAATGTTTCCTTAAAGGTATTACAGTAGCTACCCGTGGCCCAATTGTGCTAGGTGCTGCACAAACATGTAAAGGCAGACAGCTCCTTCCCCAAACAGATTACAATCTAAACAAACAAAGAATAGAGGAAGTGATCCCTATTTCACAGCTGGAGGAACTGAAGCACAGGGAAACTAAGTGACTTGCTCATAATCGTAAGAGAAGTCTATATCAAAAGCAAGGACTTACACTCTAATCTCCCAAGTCCCAGCCAGTGTTTTAATAACACAACTACCTTTTTGGGCATGGTTGGCCAAATAAAATAATTATTACATTTAACTAGCTGTGTGACTGATGGGTAAAAGTCTGTTAACATTGAAGGGAAAACAATGCATGCACTAATTAAAAAGAAAAGTACTCCTTCCTCAGTAGGCAAGAAGCCTTGCTGAATGGTTAAGGGGCAGTAGCATCTGCAGCTGAAGCTTTGGTGAGGCTGCGATTTAAGGGTGTTTCGCTAGACTGTTTTAGCTCACTTGAACTCGGTTAGCCCCCATGCTTTATCTTGACTAGCTTTTTAGAAGGTGTTGGTACCACTGAGTTGGCAAGCAGGATCTAGCATCCCAGCTTGAAATACTAGTCTAGACAACACACAGCAGTGATCATCCAGACACCATTGTTTCCATGGCAGAAGCTCTACAAAAGTTCTGAGCACTTTACTTGACAACCTTTGCTAGTCTCTGTCCCTTCCCATTTTTATAACCTCGATCTTTACTCTGGCTGGGTTTTTTTTAAGCCCTGTTTTCCCAGGTGACTCTGACATGTCTGCCTGCACATCGAGTTGCCAACACCACCTCCTCTTTAATATCGGCCCATGCTCCCAGGGGAATCCTGCCCATCACACTGACATGGACTGTGACCCCACTTTCTCCAGTCAGTACCTATGAGGCTGATGGTACATTTTCAATCTCCCCATCCATCTCGCTGTGTGTTTTCCCTTTTTAATAGTGCCACTACTTTTATGCTGAGAACAGCTGTCATCTCTGTCTCTGTTTCCCCCGGGGCGATGCACACAAAGTGGCTTAGCAACTTGGGTGAAGAGATCCATCTCCCCTCAAAACAAGGCACAGAGCAAACAGTAAAGGAAGGAGGTTCTGCTGTTGCTACAGAACAGGGGAGGTTCTTTCCCTGCTTCTCTTCTTTGAAGCACAAACCCTGTCGACCTGGCCAAGGCTGTGAAGATTTCCAGCTGTGAAATCAATGCCTCCGCAGGGCAGGACCCTGGGTCCACACAGATGATCCTTATACAGGCTCCAACCCAGGGTATGTGTCACTTTCAGCATGAGTATCCCATGGCTACACTCATATGCCTGAAGTTATACATGTGAATCTGGATCACTTCTTCTTTGCAGACTACAGACCTGTATTCTATGGAGGTACCATAAGCCACGTAGACCAGGGTACAGGATAACAGTGGCAGACATATAGTGTACTATACATTCCCTTAATTTAGCTCCCTGAACCTTGTGCATTATTATCTTTCCAAAGGACCCCACCTCTTTTCATGCACCATCCATTCTGCTTGCCCTTCATCCAGGAAAGTGATATTGCATTGGCCAGTTACATTTGTTAGTGAGAGCAGCATTCCCAACCCCAAATATTCAAAAATGGCGAGACTGGCTTAAAAACAATGACATTTTAAAAATAATACATATGGGGTTCTTTTTATTACTTGCATGGTGGTACAACTTAGGGGATCTAATCACAGACTAGAGTTCCACTGTGCTAGGTGATGTACAAACAGACCAAGAAGACAGATCCTGTCGTGGGGACCTGACAATGTAAGACAAGAACCAACAGGTGGCTACAAAAACAGAGAAGAAGCACACAGCAAATTTATTTTGAGATAACAGCTGTTCTTTCAAAATAAGTTTCCTAACATCTACACAATGCAACCGCTATTTCAAAATAAATTCAAAATAGTGTGTGTGTGATTTTGAAAGGGGTAAACCTCAGTACTGGAGAAATCGCACCTATTTTGAAATAAGCCATAATGTATCCAATGGCTCTATTTCGAAATAGGCTTCATGTGTTTAGATGATGTGTTTTGAAATATCTAAGTACTGTTTTGAAATGCTTTTTTGTATGTAGCAGTATTATTTTGAAATAAGCTATTCCAGAATAGCTCTTCTGGAATAGTTTGTTTCAAAATAAGGCTGCTGTGTAGATGTAGCCTAAGACAGTAATAATCAGCATGCTTAAGAGAGGACACAGCACATTAGCTGCCTACCCACACACTGTTGAATATTTGTTTGTCTTCTTGCTTTTAAGCTGCTACAGCTCACATTTTCAAGCTTTTCTCTAAAAACATAAGGGCTAGAAATGTCTTTTTTTTTTAAATGAAAGCCAAAGGTTCTGGTCTCCTGTCAGGCTAGGAGCTTGGGCTTGAAGGAAAGCACCACAAATGAGCAACACTGTGATCCTCAACTTTATTTTCTGATTCTCTCACTTCACAAGGCTGTTAAGTTTCATCCTAGCTTAGGGAAGTTCAAATCCCCAGAGCCATTTTCACTGTAATTTTCTATTTTAAGCATTCATGAAAACATCTCTATTTAATAATAACATTTGCATCCCTTCTTTTCCCCCCTCCACACACTTCCCCTTTCTTTTTAAAGAAACACTGATGTGGATCTAAAATGACTGGGACTGTGAGATTTCAAAGGATTCTTCGCTCTCTCTCTCTCTCAAATCATTTATCATGACTGTTGAAACTGCCTGACTGCATAATCCTGGTAACCTGTTAATTATACAGTTCCGTTGTACTGATAACGATTATGAAGAAGCAACTGGATTTTGAGTCCAAGACTGTTAAGATGACCTTTTGCCAATGCCAAATGACAAGAACTTATTTAACATTTGACAAGGACAGGATTATTAATGTCTCTGTGAGTCACAGATGATGAGTCACAATAAATGACATCCGCCCCTCACCCCTTTGAAGTATGAGGCTTATGTATCTCTTAAGTCCCATGTAAGTCTCTAGCCTCCTAGGCCTCAAAAGGGCTTAAGTGGAAAGTAAGCCCTCTGCTGCCTTTTGTGTGTGGTGTGGGGAGGTGATGTTTAACCTTCTCATGACCTAAGAGATGCTTCTCACATTTCTACTGTGGCACTTACGTTTCATCTGTGAAGGCAATTCCAAAATATTCTTTCTCCTTCAGGTTGAAATGAGACGCCACCAGATCGAGCAGCTCCTTGGCCAAAAGCTTTGGCTGGAAGGAAGGAAAGAAAGTGAGCAGTGAGGTTAGGATTGATGTAGTCCCTTGAGGTTTCCCAGCAGTAGCAGTAAGATCTCTTACATCCTCACAAAGGGCCTCTGCTCAGAGATTGTCTTGTTGAAAGAGGCTGGCATAGAATGCATCACCCATTGGGCTGTGTGTGTCATAGGTCTCCCTCTGTGCCTGAGCCACAAAGACCAGGGGTCTGTTCTAGGGATTGCTAACAAGCCCTGGTTCTATAGCAGCTCATGCTTTTTGCTCTGGAGGCTCTGGTTCAATCCCCAGTATGGCAGCCAAGAAAGAAGGTCCCCATATTTGGAGCCAGTAATTAAAATCCTTCTTTAGAGGGACTGGTCTTCTGCAGTAATTCACCTCCCAAAGGATTTTCAGCACCCTCAACTTCTACCGATCTCATGAAGCGAATGGATGTTGAGGGTGGTCAGCATGCAACAAACCATGCCTGTCTCACTGGAAGTCAAAATCAAGTAGTAATTTATAGGAAAAAAGAATAAGTTATTATATTCATCATGATAGCAACCTAAGGCCTCAAATAGTGATCAGAGCCCCATTGCACTAAGCCAGGGGTCAGCCACCTTTCCAAGGCAGAATGTCAGAATTTGACCTTTTGATCGCTATGTATGGTCCAAGCGCTGGTGATACTTTTTAAAGTCACTACTAGTCCTACTTACAATTGGCAGAACAGCCGCCCTGTTCTATCAAGGATTAGCTTAAAAGTATAAAGGGCCATTTCTTGCTGGGCTCTAAAATGTTTTTTCTTCCCCACAATCACACAAAAGTGGTGACTCCAGCAGGAGCCCTGGCCCCCTCCCATACTGGAGGGGGGAGGAGGAGCAGGGCTCAGCTCTAAAATGGGTTATGTAACAGGAGTGGCACACGTGCCAGGGGTTGCCGACCCCTGCACTAAGCAACGTACGCATGCACAAAAGAAAGATCTCTCAAAGGTATGACAAGTAGATGAGCAGGGGACACAATGAACAAATTCAGTGCTGCAGTGACAGCTCTGGAGCCAACAGACCCTGTTTACTTGAAAATGGGCCCCTTTTTCAAACCTTTGAGTGACTCTGGTGGAGTACCAAGTCTGTAGCAAAATCTGAAATCAGGTGATTCAGGCTGTACAGTTTCCAGGTGGCACTGCTCTGCTAACAATCTCTGCTTGTGGTTACTGTGTGGGGGTTGGCAAAGCTTAGGGACTCACTGGACATTTATAGTCAGTGAGGGTGACAGGACCTTTTGATGGGTCCGACTACATACAGCTGCATTGCAAGAATGATGTATCTATCACAGTTGCCAAACTATTGTACCCTGTTATATGGGCGTGAGATCTATCCAGAATATCGACCCCCGAGCCTCCCTATGAGATTGTTCCACTTCAGTAGTTAAGCAAAGACTTCTAGGCGCAGCAGCTCTTTTAAGTAAAAATTCTCTCCCTGTGGACTAATGAAAATAGTTGGCTCCTGTCCTCTTTAGCTCTCCCCTTCATTTATCTGCAGGCAGATAACATGCTTTCAATTGGCTGCTGTTGCTTCAGACTTGCAGGCCCAGCTTTCTTCTCCTGCTCTGACAGTCTTAGTTTCCAAAACTTTCTTTCTGAGTAACCTTTAAAACCGGCGCGGACAATAATTTTTAATGGGGCAGGGGGAGAGATAGTCCAAGCTTTTGTAAGTGGTCAAGGACCTCACTTTTCTGTAGAGGGGCTGCAGGATTGGGGATGGAGGTTGGGTGCAGAAGGGAGCACAGGGTAAGGGACCGGGATGCAAGAGACAGTGGGGAGTCTGAGAGAGAATTTGGATGAAGGAGGGGCTTTGATCTAGGGCAGTGGATGGGGGTGCAGGGTCCAGGAGGGGGCATGGGTGCTGGAGAGGATTCTGGCCCGGGGGAGGAGTGTAAAGAGGGGGTGCAGGGTCTGGGAGGGAGGTGGGGTGAAGTGCTAGAAGCAGGCTCTGGCCAGAAGGTGCCTACTAAGCAGCTCTTGGCCAGCAGCACTCGCAGGTGAGCTTCCCTGCCTGCCAGCAGCCCCAGCCCAGAGGTTGTTCCATGTGGTGCTCTGTGCGGGGGGGGGAAGGCTTCCTGCTCCCACCCCCAGCAAAATCACTCAGCTCCTATTGGCCAGAAACTGGCCAATGGAAGCTGAGAAATTGTGATGCACTGTCCTTACCGTAAGCCAAATCTCCAAGTTCTCAATGGTCAGTTTTGTGTGTCTGGACAATAGGAAGTTAGATATTTTGCTGGGGATGGGACAATGCAGCCCAATTCCTGAGCTCCCATTGTCCGGTTTCCAGCCAATAGGAACTGAGAGAATTTCCTGAGGGGGTGTGGGCAGCACGTGAAGCTCCACCCCTCTTCAGCCCTAGGTGCCTGCGGCAGGCCTGATTAAAAAGCCTATCTGCCCGTCCCTGCTTTAGAAGTACATTTCTGACACTGCCCCCTAGGCTGACGACCTGTGTTCCCTGGAAGCTGAGGGCTTGGGTGGCTACCCACAAGAGATTCAGGTGCCACCAAGCTGATAAGCAGAATGCTGAAGCAGGCACTATGTGTTTTGACTCGTGCGCATCTGCACATGCCTTGATACACATAACAAAATTTATTCTGCCCAGGGAATGGAAAAAAAATTAAGAGGGAACCCTGCCTATGACATTAATAATTCATGTAGCACCAGGAGATTGGATGGGTGGGGCCACATGAGAAGTGTATCAGCTGTGGGGGCAGAAAAAAACCTGTTGCCTGCTGGGTACTTTTCCTCATTTATGTGTGAGAAGAGAGCATGGGGTTTAGGGTCTGGTCAGAAAAGAGCAGAAACAAAACCAGGTGTGCAAAGTACCCTTTGCAGGAGCATCAAACCCTAACTTACCAACAAAGTTCCCCACAGGATGTGTACACAGCTTTCCTAAAACCATGAGAGGAGATCCTTCTGCATTTCATCCCTTATTCAGTTTGGGTATGTCTAACATCAGCCATTTTCTCCTAAATTATCTACAACTTCACTCGTTGGAAGAGCCCTAGAGCAGGCAAAGCACTGGCAGCTACTAGTGTTTACCACCATGTCTTTGTGAGCTTTCCTAGATTCAAGCTTCTACCATGGGCAGCACCACTGTGCCAGCTTTAGCAAAAGGAAATTTGCAGGGCAAAAGACTAGTGTAAACAAGGTCTGTGGGATCACAGTTGTTAGTTACAACAGCATTAAAACATGGTTACGGCCCATGGCTACTAGCACAGTTTCCCTGATCACTATTGATACAGATTTTGATCCTGTCTACACTGCAAATCTTACTGTTATAGGGACCCAGTTACAGTGGAGCAATTGCCAAACATGGGCTTGGTCTACACTAGGGAGCTAAGTCTACTGCAGATACGCAGTTCTATCTATGACAAGTGCATAGCTAGAATCAACTTATCTGCAATTGACTTACCTGGCCATCCACACAGAGGGAGGTCACCGTCCCATAGACATCCCTTACTCCTTGCACTACTGAGGAGTACAAGGACGGACTGCCGACCCCAGATAGTATCTATAGTAGGCTAGCAAAGCCAAACTCTGGATGATCGACACTCAGGGGGTGAGGTGGTTAACACAGTTCAAGCCAGCAAAATGTTGGAATCAACAGAGTTACAGCAGGGACGAATCTAGACCAGCGGTTCCCAAATCTTTCAAGGGGGCAACCCATTTTGACAATTCACTAAGACTTTGTGACTCAAGGCAATTCAAAACTGGGGCAGTGGAGGTTCTCCCCGGGAATTTTTTTTTTATAAATCTCAATTCACCTTCCCCCCCACCCGGCTTAAACCCCTCACAGAGCAAAAATGCCCCCCACCTACCTTACACAAGTGCTGCTGCTGTCCCCTGCTGCTCCTTCGCCAGCCCACCGCCGCCTCCTCCATGTGGCTACCTCCAGCCCTCCTACTCCCTTCCCCCACCGGCTGTGCGGGCACTTTCCTCCCCTGGTGCATGGAAATGGTACTCAATTTAATAGGTTTAAAGGCCAGATCCCTCCTGCAGGCTGTTAAACCAATTAAACTGAGTTCCATTTCAGCACAGCAGGGTGTGGAATGGGAGATGGAGGAGTGAGTGGTGGCAGCGGCAGGAGCTGCAAATGGCTCCTTAAAGAGCCACGTTTCACTTGGAGCTGCCCAGTCAGCAACCCTTAGAAAATACAATGGTGACTCATGTTTGGGTCTTGACCCATAGGTTGGGAATCCCTCATCTAGACTGAAGAGATTGAGTGATTTGACCATGATTGTACAAGATGTATGTGGCAGAGCTAGGAAAACCTTGCTGTCCCAATATCTAATTCTAGCACTGACAAGAACATCTTCCACCCCTTTTGCAGCCCACCCTAAAGAGTCCAGTTCTTGCTGCACTCTTCATCAAAATTCATAGAGCCAGTACCTTATCCTCTGAAATTCTTCCTCAAAACTTATCTCTGCTGTCATGCCTGTACTTCACTGGCATTGATAAGGCAAGTGGCAGCCTAAGACTTCTGCTGCTGTGGTTAAGTCTTACCTCATCTTACAACAGTTTGCCGGTTTTGTCTATCCATTACATCCCGACACCCAGAGTGGGGATTATTTGTCTGTACAATGCTGTGGAACCCCAATCTTTCTCAGCAGTTTTTAGGTCCCATCACAAAAAAATAATAAAATATCAATCGCCATGTTCAGACCTGGTTGTAGCTCAAACCCTTTGTTCCCTAAACATGACCAGGGCTGGAGTGACTGGACAGGAAGGATGGCCTAGTTGATGAGAAAGTGGATTTTGTCTCCAGAAACCTGACTGCTTATGTCTGACCTTGGCCCAGTTGCTTCACCTCTCTGTTCCCCCTCTGTAAAATGGGCGCAGGATATTTGCTACTTCAGAGGGGAGGCTGGGAGGATAAAATCCATTGGTACTTGGCCATTATGGTGCTGGCGGCTGGACAAGTATCTAGACAGTGTGGCAGGGCCAGTGTGAAGGAAGCCTAAACAAGCAGAAGGGCCTCCAGGGCAATCAGAGGCAGCTGGGTGGGAGATGGCTCAGCCTCATTAAAGCCAGTTGGCCCCCAATGACTGGGACAATGAGAGGACTTTAAAACCCTCCACAGTGGGAAGGGCAGAGAGAGAGAGCAGAGCAGAGAGACGCAAGGAGAGGAGCAGAGGAGAACAACAGGAACACTGGAGATCACAGAGACAGAGCGGGAGCTTCTACAAGATCAAGAGTGAAGGCCCATGACTGCTACAGCCTGGAGAAGGTACAAGGGGGGAATCGTCTGGGGAAGTGGCCCAGGGAGGAGAGTTGCCGTGCCGAGGACCAAGGGAGTCAGCTCCTTCCACTGGCAGCTGCACAGGGTCCCTGGGCCGGAACCCGGCACGAGTGGGTGGGGGCTGGGTTCCCCCGAGACCACCCCTTGCCCCAGTGAGGGCAACAGGGCCCTTAAGGGGTCCTAACGGACTGACCAGAGGACAGAGGCCCAGGAACTGGACTGACTTTGTCACAACAGATAAATAGACAGACCTCTCAATACCTCATGACACTTGCCTCAGATTAGGAGCACCGGTGGCAAGACAGAGCAGTAACAATGGCACAGGTCCTCTCAGGACATTCACGTTTGAATGCTGACAGCCCCTCCCCCTCATGCCTGTCTCAGCTAAATGGAACCTCTCCAGGGTCCTTTCCCATCCCCCACCCTGCACAGGGTCACTCGGAGTCGAATGCAACCAGGCAGCTGGGGAAGGGGAGGAAAAAGGCTTTTCTGTTTTCATGTGATTCAACAATGACTTTACAAATCATGTGGGTGATGACAACACTGTCTGTGCAGCCCCGGACAGTGGTGGAGGCCCGGTGAAGCAGGCTCCCCATAACGGTATAGATCGAGCACTGAGCTCTGCAGCTGGCACTGCCTAGCATCTGCTGCTCTGCTACCACCCAGATATCCAATAAATGAGCAATTATGCTGCCCAGCAGGGAAGCCAGACATCAGATTTTGCAGCCATCCTACCTGTCAAAGCGTAAGCAAGCTTGAGATGGGGTGACACAACACCGCACTACTCCCTGGGGTGGGGGCAGCCAGAGGGGAGGTCAGATTTGGTGTGTCACTAGGGCTACGTCTACACGTGCAGCCAACATCGAAATAGCTTATTTCGATGAATAACGTCTACACGTCCTCCAGGGCCAGCAACGTCGATGTTCAACTTCGACGTTGCTCAGCCCAACATCGAAATAGGCGCAGCGAGGGAACGTCTACACGCCAAAGTAGCACACATCGAAATAAGGGAGCCAGGCACAGCTGCAGACAGGGTCACGGGGCGGACTCAACAGCAAGTCGCTCCCTTAAAGGGCCCCTCCCAGACACACTTTCATTAAACAGTGCAAGATACACAGAGCCAACAACTAGTTGCAGACCCTGTATATGCAGCACGGACCCCCAGCTGCAGCAGCAGCAGCCAGAAGCCCTGGGCTAAGGGCTGCTGCCCACGGTGACCACAGAGCCCCGCAAGGGCTGGAGAGAGAGTATCTCTCAACCCCCCAGCTGATGGCCGCCATGGAGGACCCCGCTATTTCGATGTTGCGGGACGCAGATCGTCTACACGTCCCTACTTCGATGTTGAACGTCAAAGTAGGGCGCTATTCCCATCCCCTCATGGGGTTAGCGACTTCGACGTCTCGCCGCCTAACGTCGATTTCAACTTCAAAATAGCGCCCAACACGTGTAGACGTGACGGGCGCTATTTCGAAGTTACTGCCGCTACTTCGAAGTAGCGTGCACGTGTAGACGCAGCTTAGGTGGAGAAAATAAAAGGGGTGCTGAATAAATCCCATGAAAAAGGCACAAGTGGTCCTGATCCTGTGAGGCACCAAGTGCCTGCAGCTTTAAGTGGCAGGCAGTAGCGCCACTGTTCACGCACCATCTTGAGCAGCTCCACTAATCTGAGGCTTGGTCTACACTAATCACGTCAGTCAACTGCACATACACAATTCTAGCGACAGCAACTGCACAGCTAGAACAGACTTATCTGCAATTGACTTACCTGGCCGTCCTCACAGAGAGAGGTCGATGGGAGACTTTCGCCCACTGACCTCCCTCACTCCTTATGATAGCGAGGAGTACAGGGGTCAACTGCTGACCCCAGATAGTTCGATTTCATGCATCTCTCCCACACATGTGAAGTTGAACTCTGGAAGATGGACCCTGTGGGTCAATCTTCCCCATAGTATAGACCAGTGGTTTTCAACCAATGTGCCGTGGCCTCCCTTTCCTCAGTTTCCCCTTGCTGAAGAGCCATAGTGTGCGTGTGTGGGGGTGGGACCTGCCAATGCTGCGCTAGCCAGGGGTCAAGCCTAAATCCCAGCTGGTGCAAGGCTGGTCAATTCTCCTCCGTACCTCCCCTCCTGGGGTGGCTCTTTAACATGAATTTATTTGATCCTTGTTTCGCTTGCTGTATTCATTTATATGTTGCAAACCTTTCCAGTAAGACTGTGAACAGAGTAAAGTGACATTTATGAGCCGTCGATTCCGCTGAAAAAAGTGGGTGTGCCGTGGAATTGTTTGCCTCAATGAAGTGTGCCGTGTTCCTGAAAAGGGAGGGAACCACTGGTATAGACAAGCACTGAGTAAATGCAAAGTGTTGGCTCGTGATTTCTGCAGAGCGGAAGCATCCCATTGATACACTGCATGAAGCCAGCAGGGTTAGCGACAGTGTTCTCTCTATTTTTTTTTCCATCTATAGGTGGACTAATTTTGTTATATGCACTGAAGCATAGGTATATGTGCACCACCAACAGAAACACACGCTGCCCACGGTAGGTGGCTGTGGACACTCTGTTAATCTATCAGCTGTGTGGCACCTGAATCTCTCTTGGGTGGCCCCCAAGCGCTTAGCTTACCAAGAATCCTGGTTAGTGCTTCCCTCACCGTCCTTTCTGGCCCCCTGCTGCAGTGAGGCAGGAGGGGCAAGGTGGGCCAGGCAGAAGGGAGATTCTGTTTCCAGCACTCCTGCTGCTGGGTGGGCCTCTTTAAAACCCTTCTCCATCAGATAAGATGGGAGAACCCGTGGCAAGGCAGAGAAGAGAAAAGAACAATAGATGCAGACGTGGCCTCAGCCCTGAGCCAGTTTCGTTACTGGCTCAGCATCCTTGCAGAAGTTTAAGACTGAAGTTAAGCTCTGCTACTCCTCTCCAACATTACTTTTCTCTGTCATCCTAAGCTTTGTCACAGCTATGCAAGGTTATTGGCCTTTTCATGCAAGAGAATCAGTCCCCTCCTTTCTTCGACAGAGAGGCCTGGAGGCATGAGACTTTAAGGGAATGTGTCTCTGATTCTTGGTGGCAGGAACTCACTGATATGAAGGGGCCAGTCCACCTGGCATAAAAAACACACAAAGTTGCAGTTGGATTCCCATCTCAAGACAGACACAAGCACTGAAAGTTAACAATTAAGCTGACTGTAGTTCAGGATCAGAATGGATGAGCCATGACCTCCTTTCATGTGAGCTACATAGACAGAGCTCATTAGCCATGTTCGCGTCTTATTTTAATTCATTATTAATTTCTGGACTTAGCTTTCCAGAGGACGCTCGTTTTGCGTTAATAAAATCTCTGCCTTAGACACATCAAAAAAGGCCCTACCAAATTAACAGTCCATTTTAGTCAATCATGGTTACAGGATTTTCAAAATGGTAAAATTCATGAGTTCAGATTTTAAATCTGAAATTTCATAATATTGCGGGGGTCGGGGGGAAGGGTCACCAGGTGATTGTAGGAAGGGTTGTGGTATTGCTAACCTTCCTTCTGAACTGCTGTTGGCAGCAACACTGCCTTCAGAACTGGGCAGCTGGAGAGCAGCAGTTTCTGGCCAAGAGCCCAGGTCTGGAGGCAGTGCTGCCACCAGCAGCAGCATAGGAGTCAGAGTGGCCTAGTATGGTATTGCCACCCTCACTTCTGTGCTGCTTCCTGCAGAGATGGGCCTCAGTCAGCAGCCGCCACTCTCCTGATGCCCTGATACGCTAAAGGCAGTAGCTCAGTCCACCATGAACAACCTTTTGACTCCCTTTTTGGATCAGGACCCCCGTTTTAGGAAACAATGGCCTCCCCCCCGGAATCTGTATAGTCAAGGACAAAAGCACACAAAAGACCAGATTTTATGGTCTGTGACATTTTTCATAGCTGTGAATTTGGTAGGGCTCTACCAATGGAGCAGAGTGTCTGCAGCATGGCTGGGCATCATTGGGACATTTGCAGTTCAATGGGTCAGGTCTGCAGGCTGGATCCTGATCTCAGTCCCATATGGGTAAATGAAGATCACTGAGTTACTCCAGTGCTGATTTACAACCATGTAAATGTGATGAAAACACGTCCTCAAGGCTGAAAAATTGAAGGATCATACTCAAGTGCATTAGTGCTCCACTAAACCAGTGTCTGGCACCCCTCTGCCTCAGCTGGTCTTCACTTCCTTCCCATCTCGCCTACTCTGCGACCCACACACCGCCCTGCCCACGAACTGTCTCCATTTCTGCTCTACTGACAGCAGCAGCCCCGAGAAGTCTCTGTGCTGGCAATGGCAACCTTTCTAAAGGCAGAAAAGGATTATGGGAAATATTCATACACACACCCAGCAGCAGGTGGTTGGACCAAAAGTTGGGACAGGCCAGGTGATCAGGACTTTGGCAGGTGGAGCAGCAAAGGCTGAAGGCAAGTTTGTGGGTAAGGGATACAGTACCAGTGCTATCCTTCCAGTATATCCTTCCACAGGGTGTCCTAGTGGCCTGCTTATTTAGTGTACAATGAACCTTGCTTCTACAAAACCACACACCCAGAAAAAATACTCCAAGGGGACATCTTTGGCACAGAAATCACCACTGCCCAGAGGCTGGTCCTACTGCACAGCAGGAGCTGGAGGGAAGGAGACAGGGCAGGAAGCTTTCTCCAGGCTACAACCTCAGGGATGTAACAGCTTGTCCTGGCACCTGGGCTCCCACTACCTGGCAGCAAAGGTCGGGGACCCATGCACTGGTGTGGGGGAGCCCCTTGCTTGGCTGGCAAACCTCAGCTGCACAGGAGAGGCCTTGCAGAGCTGGATTCCTGCTTTATGGACTCAATTCCAGCTCCATCCCAGGTTGCACAGCAGACCTGCTGAGGCTGCACAGCAGACGGGGTCCTCTCTGCATGTGATAGTCAGGGCAACATCACTCTGAATTATACAAGAAGCAGATCTCGCTACCTAGACACAGTGATGATGGGCACCTAAGGAATGGCTGTCTGAATGGGCCCTTCAGGTGACTTTTGACAGCCTAATGGGCTGGATATTGGAACCAGATCTGGCCGCTTTGAAAGGGAGGAAGACATGCAGATGGGTGCTCATTAGGGGCTGCTGCTTTAACAAACACAATCACCCAAATACCCCGCAGCACACTCTGGGCTACTGTAACCCACACACCTGGGGCGTGGTTCGCTGGCCCATGTAATGGCACCTAGACCACTTACACAGAGAAAGAATGAATCTCCTCCCCAGCCTTAGCTGAGCGCCAGCTGGTTTTTAGCTCAAAGTGCAGAGGCTCCTAGACTGAGGTCCCGGGTTCGAGCCTTCCAGAGGGTGGTTACACACTGTCAGGAGGCGCATTGATCTGAAATGGTGTTCCAGGCACAGCAGCAGCTTGGTGTTTCTACCTCAACAGGTAGCACAAAATCAACGCAAGGCTGGGGCCGGACTTCTGCCGCCTAGAAGTCTCAAGTTCACGATGCAGCAGGAGCCCTGTGGAACTGCTGCTTGGTGCCCACTGCAGAATGAAGGCAGGGAGAGTAACAACACCTGGGCTGCGAGGGTGAATGCAACGGATGCGTGGTGGGGAGGCTGGATGATCCAATGGGATGCTGTTTGCTAGAGGTGCTGAGCAACTGGAGCTCTCCCATTCTCAGCTGGAGTTGGGGGTGCTCAGCATTTCTGAACAGCCAGGATCCCAAGGGCCAAATCCTGCAGACTTTCCTCAAGTGACATTACCAGAGGCCTAGGTCCTGAGGGCTGAATACAAACTGAGAGTGGACTGAAGGATTTGGCCCCATGGAAACAGAAGCAAATCGCACCATCAGTTGAGATGTCCTGCACCGACCTCGGAAAGGCCACTGTTTGCACTGACAGATGTTAACTCCCAGCACGGTCTTGGAACTATTCACAGAGCCGGCTGGGCAACACCACTTCTCTCTGCAGCACAGGAAAAGAACGCAAAGTTCACTGACAGAGAACTCCTCATAATATCCCCTAGCTGAACCTGGCACATACTAGTGACAGCCATGGAGAACGGCATGAACAGATCTTTCAAATGCTCTCTCCATTTTCTTAGGTCCATTTTCAGAAGCATTCCAAAGTAACAAATTAACCTGTGCATGAGGTTCATTTCCCTGCATGCCGCCCCTCTCTGTGGGCTCATAATATTATAGAGGTGTCTCTTTTTAATTGGACACATGTATCCACAGCTGCGGAGGAATGTGGCAAATGGTAAAAGGCAAATTGAAAGAGGAGCGCACATGCTGATGAGGACAGGGTGGTGGGAAATACACTTGTTCCCCAGGGCAGGAAAAGGAGGTCCCCATCATGACTGTGTGTTTCCCAAAAAGCTAGAGCTCAGCCATCCCAGTCCAACTCACCCATTCCTTACGGACTAAGCTGCCAACGCATGACCCTTTGACTCCCTAGAAAGCTTAAACTGTTGTCAGAAGGACTTCAAAGTCCATGCACCTGCCCGTTTGAACTTGTCTCATTCTATGATTGGCTCCAACCTCCCAGCTATTAGGAGGGTCACTGTAAAGCACCTCTCCAGTCGCTCACCTGAGCTGCAAGAAATTTACCGTCTAAGAGTGCTGTGCAGCTGATCCTTCATCAAGTGAGGAGGTGAGGCAGAGAAGAGGGAGCAATTTGCACGAATAGTGGATAACATGCCACCCTAGCTTGTACCCAAAGCAGCACTCACAGGCTCATGGGCAGTGTTCCTGATATCTTTTTCCATCCATGGGTGGAATAAACTTTGCTATGTGCACAAAGGCATGTGTGGATGTGCACCACCAGTAGAGACACACACTGCCTGCTGCAGGTGGCTGTGGGCGCTCTGATAATCAGCTGGGTGGCACCTGACTCTCACCTGGGTGGCCACTCAGGTGCTCCGCTGACAGGGAACACTGCTCATGAGTAAACAACTTCCAAGGAGACTCTTGGCTCCGCTAAAGCTTAGAAAGTGACACAGAAGAGAAGGAAATGAGAAAATGGGAGCTCCGCTCCCCATTTCTCTAAGCAGTGGAGCTGCGCCCTGACACTGTCAAAACTGCACAGCTGTCGATACGGTATTATAATGATCATAAGCAAAACCATAAATGCTATGCCCATGCAGCATGGTGATGAGCCCATTAAAAATGCCTATCTAGATAGAAATGGAAAGAGAACACAGGACCTTTGTGCTCCCTGCATATAGGCTAAAGGAACACATTATTCAGAGAAAGGGCTTTTATCTACCAAAAGTCAGCAGTGCACACACATAACCCACATGCATTAGTCAGTACATTACACTCCAATTGCTTATGTCCTATAATTTTTCTTGCTTCCATAGCTCTTGTGCATGAAATACAGAAATCCTTCATCTAGGGGCCATTTAACTGACACTCACCACTCCTTCCTGGGTGCCTGCGCTGTTGCTAGATGCAAATTGTTTAACCCACTTGAAGCACTTAAGAGAAAAAAATAAAGTCAATCAGGACAAATGTTTTGTAAATACTAAATCACAGTCCTTGCATCTCAGTGCGATGTAATAACATTGCACAAATCTGCTCATGCTGAAGATGGGAGGCCTTAGGGTTTTGAGCTTTGAAATTCTTTTGGGATAGATCTGCCATTCTTTAATTCCATATTAATGTGTTAACATACGGCAGGGGCATAATCAAACCAGGCTGAGATGTAGTTATGTGAAAAATTATTCAACAAAATGCAAGATATCTGCAGAGGGAAGGTCTTACTGTCTTTTATTGAGAAACAGTAAAACTATGTCACTGTTGTGGACAAGTGATGGGGTATTCATGCTGGTGCTGGCAGTGCCTCCTTCAGCAAGTCTGTGTTTGACTCTGAAACCTCTGCCCTCAATTTACATAGGAAAATGAAACAATTTGCCTCCAGCAACCTCCTCAAAAACAGAGGGGCTGCATGCAGTGGGGAGGGGGAGTGTAATTCACTCCTTGAAAAGTCAGCAACAGCAGGATGTGTGTAACCCATTAAAATTTATTAAGGCTAGAAAAAAACAGACAGACCGCCTGACATTTAGAAAAGCAAACTTTGGAGAAAGGATTGGATAGACCATGCTGACAAAGCATCTTAACATAAACCCGAGGTAACTCACTCATGGAGTTATGCTAACTCTGACTATCCAACATCTTCAGAAATCTTTGCAGGCATTAATTAATTCCTGTTTGCAGTAATACGGTCAAGGAGGTATTATTTTAGCTAGAAAAATTGAGGCTCAAGTCTGTTGTATCTCAAATCACCATAAGAGCCAAGATTAAGACTCAGCACAGTTTGACTCCTGTACTGGTGCTCACTTTCCTAGGTCACCTTAGTTCTGAGTTTCCATCAAGGAATCCGGGTAACACATAAAGCACAAAAGAAAATCCAGTGTGTTGTGATCCATCACCGGCAGTCAGAGACAGGATATAACTGATGCAATGTGCAAAAACCTCTGTGCAAGGCACCATTCTGCAATATAAGACACAGCTCCACAACTTACCCCCCTTCCCTCTTCCTTCCCTTCCAATTCCTCTCTTCTCCTCTCGGGCCTACCAAATCCCTACCTCTGCTCTGGGAACTTGCTGCATAAGTAGGGTCACCAGATATCCAGTTTATAGGGACAGTTCTGATATTGGGAACTTTGTCTTATAGAGAGACCGACTGCTGCGCATCCACTGTCCCAGTTTTTCAAACCTGCTGTCTGGTCACCGTACACCAGAGCAGCTGCATTTCAAACACCTCTTGGAGTAGAGCAGCTTTCTAGTGCTGCTGATGGCTTGGGACTGAAAGAGAATCTGCTTCTTGTGACTGGGTCCTTTTGTCCCCTGTATTTATTCACAGGCCTTAAGCCCAAAGCCAATTAGGTGGCTACATAGAGCCCCACATCCTATGACATCATCACCATCATTAACAACCATGGGCTCAGAGTCTGTTGGTGTCTGATGCCTCTCTTGCTATTTCCTTCCATCTTTCCCTGTCCAGTGCAGAGTGGCTTAGTTTCTGTATACGACCTCCGCACCAATCTACTATATCATCTACCCATTCTCTGTGGGGTCTGCCTCTCCTATTTGAACCTTCCATTATGCTGGATACCAGGGTCTTGATTTTTCGTTCTTTGTTCATTCTGCAAATATGCCTGAATAGCTGTAACTTGTGTTGTATTACCTTCTGCAGTAGGTTCTCTTTTGGCTGTATCTTCCTATATAATTCCTTGTTGGTGACCCTCTGCATCCATCCTCTTCTCAGGATCTTTCTATAACAACTTCTCTTGAAGGTCACTATTCTTCTCTTTGAATCTTTTGTTATCACCCATGTCTCATATCTGTACAACATACTGCTGAATACACACATTTTCAAGATGCTCAGCTTCATTCCTAAGCTACTTGCTTTGCTTTTCCAGATCTTATCTATCATCTTCAGCTTCACTCCTGCTTTCGCTATTCTAGTCGCTATTTCCTTCTTACAGTCTAGATCATAGGTTATATTACTCCCCAGATACGTGAACTTCTCTACGTTCTCTAGTTCAATCCCATCTACACTAATCTTTCTTCCTATTTCCTTATCTCCAAATACCATTGTTTTTGTTTTATCGATGTTCATAATCAGTCTACACCACTTCCCTTTCTTGTTTAGCACCTGCACTGTTTTCGCTAGCTTCTCCTCATCTTCTTCAAAGATAACTATATCGTTCGTGAATCTCAAATTGTTAATTCTTAGCCTGTGCACAGATATCCCTTCTCCACCTTTCTTGTACTTGTCCATCACTCTCTCTAGATGCGTGATGAAGATACCCAGCGATATCAGATCTCCGTCTTGTACCTCTACTTGTTCTAAACCAGCTTCCCAACTCTCTGCATGTTATCAGAGCTGCTTCCATATTGTCACTGATATCCTTCAATAACATATCAGTCTGCTATCCGCTCTGTATGACTCCAACACTCCCCAAGTCACTTTCTGATCTATACTGTCAAATGCCTTCTGAAACTTGACGAAGCAAGTGTAGATGTTCTTGTTCTTTCGTCAAGCTTTCTCTGCTACCAATCTTAGTACCAATATCTACAGTATAGTACTTCATCTTTCCTGAACCCTGCTTGCTCATGTACTAAATGTTCTTCTATCTGTGATCTTAGTCTCTCCATCAGTATCATCATCAGCACCTTGCCTAGATGACTCATTAGAACAATCGTTCTGTAGTTCTTGCGCTCCAGTGCACTTCCTCTCTTGTGTATGGTTACTAGCATGGTTTCTTGTCCATGCCTTAGGTGCCTTTCCTTCTTTCCATACTATATTACATAGTCGTATTTCCTGAGTCATACTTTCTTCACCATATTTAATCATCTCTCCTGTGATCTTATTTCCAGGACTCTTGTTCTTTGGTCGTTTCACTGCTCTTTCCACTTCCTTCTTCAAAATATCAGTCTCGCTCTCTATGCTCGGTAGAGATCTCTCTTTCAGTTCTTCGATCAATGTCTCTGAGACACTCAGGTCCAACTGTGCTTTGTATAGACCAGTGCAATATCTCATCCAGCGCTGCACAATCTTCTCCTTATTCATGAGAACATCTTCGTTCTCGTCTTTGACTGCCATATGCTTCAGCTGCCACTTCCTATTAATATTCCTGATCATCTTACATCCCTCCCTGGTCTTACATGTGCTGTAATACCTCTCATTAACTTCACATTGCTCCTCTAACCACTCGCCTTATCCTTTCTGTCCACTTTCCTTACCTCATTGCACAGTATTGTTCTGCCTTCTCTGAAACATCCCTTCTGATCTTCAGCACTCTTCTCTTGGACCAACATCAGTATCTCCTATGTAATCCACTTCTTATTGATCTTCTCTTCTTCTGGAACAGTTTGCTCAGTTGCCTCTTCTATCGCTGTGGCTATCCCTGCGACTCTCTTATCTAGGTTCTTCTCTGTGCCTGCATTCCTCATCTTCTCTTGGAGCATCCTGTGTGGGATGCTGCGTAACCTGGGCAGTGAGCCCTGAAGAGGAGAGGACATTCTGCCAGACACACACAGACTCATTTCCCATCTCCTGGGAGTGTGGGGCACTATTCACGCTTAGGGCTCCACAAGTCATAGGTGTGATGCTACTTCTGCAAGGCTCTATGCAGATTGGGATAATTCACTGGGCTGCCCTTGCGCTTGAACTGCATTGGGGTGTTTGTTGTATAGTTGGCTTAGACAGTGAAGTCCACATATTCTGTTCTAATTCACACACATAACACATCCCAGTCTCTGCTCCCGAATTCATACCACTCACTGGATTGCTAGTATTTGACATGCAGACATTCATCTGATGAAGCGGGTCTTTGCCCATGAAAGCTTATGCTTCAAAAAAATCTGTTAGTCTATAAGGTGCACAGGACTTCTCACAATATTTTTAAAGAACCCCAAACTAACACCTCCCTGCTCTGATCCTCTGTTCCCCTGCAAGCCTCGTGTTCTTCTCTGCAGCCCTTTCCACTGGATCTGTGTGTTCAGCAGAGCCTAGCAGCATCAGTCACCCATCCAAAAAGCCTCCAAAATAGTGGTTTGTACTTGCACAGCTGCCTGGGCAGGCAGAAGGGATCTGTCTGGACGTAGACTCAATCACAGATTACGACCAAGAGTACTGGGATGGCCCTTTTCTTTTTGGGTGACTTGATAAAGAAAGCGTGGAAGTGCTAATGTCAAATGATGTAAAAATTGCTTTTGCAGCACTGCCAAGGTCACTGTCAGCTCAGCTCATCAGCTGTGTAAATGCCAGTGAAGCAGGTTAAAAAGTTGCCCCCATCCAGCCTGAGTGCACAACTTGATTGTTCATCTTTGTTTAACCTTGCTAGGTTTGGCATTTGGGAGCAGCACCTTCCCATTGTTTCTCTTTGCACAGACCCTTTGAAGAGCAGGTCCCATCTAGAAAAGCAAGACATTTTCACTGTGAAACCCAGTAAAACAGCCCACAGGTGGTCTCAAACCTTGAACTTCCTGAGCTTAGTGCAGGAGCCTCTACAGGTTGAGCTAAAAGTCAACTCGTTCTCAACTAAGGCTGTAGAGGAGACTCTTTCTTTCTCTGTGTAAGTGGTTTAAGTGCCACTACATGGGACAGTGAACCACACCCATAGATGTGTGGGTTACACCAGCGTCACCTCACATGCACCCTCTTCTTTCCACTGCTGACTTAAAAGGCAGGCCTGGTTTGCTAACTGTTTTTGCTAAGCTTTGAAGTGGATCAATGCCATGTTTTTCCTAAATCACCTCTCCCTTTTGTGGTGGGATGAGAGATTTTGACTATTGTGACTTACTGCAGATTCAGACGACTTTGATTTAAAAAAAACCAAACCAACAGCCAGTCTGTAACAGTTTTGGCAGCGTTTTCCTTCTATTTTCCAAGAAACTTGGAGGCTTGAGCCCAGGAAGATTGATACACCCACCTGTGTGAACTGAACCAATCAAGTCTCATGCAAACAAACACAAGCCCATCGAAACTGAAAGACCACCTCTAAGGCCTAGAGCTACATTTTTCTTTCAGATCTGCACTCTGGAATTCTTAACCTTCTTAAAGATCTCTTGCATGCCTGCATCCTCGTTCTGCACAGGGAGCCCCCCATGACATCTGCAGAATTTCCAAATGCAAATGAGAGCAGAATATACAGCAATCCGGCACTTCAGAGAAGAGAGCCACAGAACAGATAGACATTGTCCTTGTTTGAAGACCAACCATTGTGTGTAAGTTAGAGAGGAGCTTTGTTACAAAGCAACAACTATCAACCAAAGCCATTCCACCCTTAAAGCTCCTCATTTCATTTGATCTTGTAAGCTACACAAACTGGGGCATGGTTAGTACCAGGACAGGAGACCACTTGGGAATAACACAGAATCCAGTAGCTATATTGAGACAGAAAGAGAGAACGGACAGTCTCAAGAATCTGGACCCAAATTAGTTTGTAGTACAGAAGATACCCACTTTGAGTGGACTTGACTTAACACATTTTTATATTAATGAGAGTTGAGTCCAGGGGGACCCTACTTTCTTGTACCCCACCTTGCCGCTTACCCCCCACGCTGCTGGCTGGTTCAGGAGCTCCTTAGGAGGCAGCTCCTGCTTTGCGGCTGCCCAGCATTGCAACATCGGGGTCAGAGAGGGGCAGGCATGGCTGGAGCTGCCGCCACCTGAGCAGCCCCGGGGCCAAGCCACGCCATGGCTGAGGGGCGACAGCCATGCCATGGCTGCTCCACATGGCTGGCGGCTAGAGCAGGAGGAGCCCCACCCTGCCCTGCCCCACCCCGCCCCTAACCCAACCCTCACCCACCCTCAGGGGAGCCAGAGCTGCCGGCTGAAGCAGAGGCTCCAGCCATCCACTTCCCCCAGCCAGGGGAATTCCAGGAATCTCCCCAAACCTTCCCCAACTTTACGCGAAAATTTGATTTCTGCAGTGGTTTCCCAGGATACAACCTGCGCATAAATCAGGGGTTTACTGTATCTATTTTCAACAAACCTGGTTTGAATTTCAGGTTGGAAACAATACCCCAACCAGGTGGCCTATCGGTTTTATGGGAGGTTTTATTTTTTGTAACAAATGATTCCCACAGCTCCAGACATAATAGAATTCACTCTCACATTGGACGTAAAGCTCGTTCTTGTCTATGCTCTGAAAAGACAGTGTCACGCACATGCCAAGACCTCAGTATGACACTGTCTTGACGGTAACATTGTCAGGCAGTGTGTGGTCTCTGATCTCTTTTATTGGCTAGACCACATAAAGAGGTATAAAAGTCTACTACCGGCTCAAGGCTAAAAGCTTGGGTCCCTTACGTCAAGCAGGAGAGCCTCGCTCTGCTAGAATCATAGATTCTGTGCCTTCAGATGACCTTTCCAGGGGCGTTATTACAAACACAGACTATTTATACCTCATTGTTGCTGCCAGGTGTCAATGGATGTTCTGGTGTGTGTGTGTTCTCCCTGCATGATGTTCCAGCTCTACACAGCCGGCTTGCACAGCCAACCTCATGTATCAGCAAATTAATGCTCATGTATCAGGGTGCTACCCCCTGACATGTTAGGGTGCCACCCACTGATACATTCAGGGGCTGCTCGTTGCCCTGAACATATCAGTTTGATCAAAACATCTCTATTTATCATGCTGTTATCTCGACTTTGTCCTTAAGATGGATCAGTGCACTCCTGTTGGCTTTGGGAAATGTGAGCATCTTTCTGGAATATGTCTGTGTATATATTCTTGCATATACATTTTTCTACATTATTGTCTGTATTTCCCACGCCTGAGGAACTTGTGCTTCTTTAGTATTAGCCCTGCTTTTGCCAGAGTCTGTCTGCTTGCAAGTAGGCAAAAGCTGACTTGGCTCCTTTGCTTTATACCAGAAAAGCTTGGCCACTATAGGTCAGGCCTCAGACTGAGCGCTAGGTCTCTGATACATGGGCTTATGTTTCAGACCTCCCTGCTACAGTTGTTTCTTTTATCTAGCTTGTATCTGTTCTTCATTCTGTCACTACAGAAGCAGTGTCCTTTATCAAAAATAATGAACACAGCTCTTGCTTGGTCCAGTGGGGAATAGGGTCTTGATTCATTTCTCACATTGGTATAACTCTAACTGACTTTAATGGAGCTTTGCCTGATTTATACCAGCAGAGAGGAAAAAAAATCAGACCCTTGGATTGCACGTTCCCACGCATTAACAATTTTAGATGTCAGGTGCAGGCATGCCTAACCTTTTTTTGAAAACACACCTTTAAAAGGCCAATCAGGTAAAATTCTTTAACTACAACTGAGCTGATATGTAAACAAATACAACTGTGGAATTTATAGATGCAACAGTCTGAGAAAAAAACCCAGTGACTGGATTTTTTTTTTAAAGGAACAGATCATTTTATCACGGAGAAAAACATTTTGCGATTAATTTAAGTGAACTAACATTATGGTAAGAATAGCCAAATCTATTTCTTTTGGTCATAGAACTGATTATTCGTGTACATCACATGGCTCTTTTCACCTTCCTCTGAACATCTGGCAGAGCTAGTGGTGGATACAGGATACCGGGTTAGATGGACCAACGCAGACTCACAGCGTGCAGCAAAACTAATGTTCCCAATCAGCTGGAAGCTAGTGTTAAGATAAGATAAGGTAAGTAAAAATGTTTTAAGGAATAAAAATCACATCTGGGTTTCAAACATCCCAAATTTCAGAATTTTTGGATACAAGTTTTTGGTTCAGGCTGTTATATAAATGAAGTAACAGCACAGTAGCATACAATAGCTCTTTAGAATATACTGTGGTCTGTCACTAAAATGACCCAGGTTAAAAACCACTTTTAAAACATGACACATTTATAAAAGTCATTTATATTCCAGATGGATGGCCTAAAATATTTGGGTAGAACAGCCTTTACATTTACTTGCTTTAGGGTTTCTGAAGATACATATAATTACCACGAGGTTAGTCAATTGCTGCAAGAAAATCAATTGTCTTTTAAAACCATCCAACTGAATCATGCATGGTTAAATCAAACTTTGAGCATGAAGTTAGTTTCAGAGCCTACTTGATGTGGCAGGAATTTATTCTGACACAAATTCTCCAAACAGGGCATGGTATATGCAAGTAACCAACAGCTAGACAAAATTTTTGCTCTCTTTCATCTGTTGGAGTTTTACAGCATAAGTAGATGTTTGTTTTGTTTTGTTTTTAATTAAGTCTAGGATGACAAGGTCAACAACAGTAAAAGGTCAGTATTTTTACTTTGAAATATTTCATCATATTCTATCAAGCAAGGGTTGCTTAGGGCAAAGAATTGAATTGGACAGCTCACACAACCCATTTATCTCTTTGACTGTGAACCTCCAAAGCTCGACAGTTCATTCAGTTTCAAATCAATTGTAGGAAGGTTCAT
This sequence comes from Carettochelys insculpta, assembly GCF_033958435.1. Classification (NCBI taxonomy): domain Eukaryota; kingdom Metazoa; phylum Chordata; order Testudines; family Carettochelyidae; genus Carettochelys; species Carettochelys insculpta. The sequence goes on along the minus strand of NC_134137.1, from coordinate 365,967,144 downwards.
CTCCCATCCCAGGCTAAAGAAATTATTACTTGGAAATGCTCTGGATCTCATATCAGTGATGGGAAAAGAAAAATAATTTTTCAGGAAATATTGTTTTGGCTCCATTTTTATATTATTTTGTTTACTTTTAACAATCTAGCCTGCATACAGATGTTTATTTCTGTCTCACATCAAAGACACCAAGTAGGAGCTATATATTCATTCTGGTAGCATGTATTGATAGGTTTCCTAAACCCATTAAGAGCATTTACAAAACCATGTACCTACATGACCAGTTTATGTCTAATGATAAACCTGCTCAAATTTTGGTAGATTTAATGGCAATAAATATAAAAGTCAATAAAATCAATAGCAGCATCAGGACTAATGTGTAGAATTACATCCTCTCATTATAGCTCACCATTTGGATACAATTTGTGAGTGCAGAGAGACTAATTAAACTGTATAATTAGAGTTATAGACTGACGTGCTGACATTCGAAAGCTATACCGGAAACCTCGCTAAAGCTTAACAGATGCAAAACCTCTAATGTATTTTATATGTGTGTGTGTGTGTGTGTGTGTGTGTGTATATCTATATCTCGAGGAGCTGATGGATGAGGTATCTGAGCCATTAGCTATCATCTTTGAAAAATCATGGGAGACAGGAGTGATTCCAGAAGACTGGAAAAAGGCAAATATAGTGGCCATCCATAAACAGAGGAATAAGAACAACACAGGAAACTACAGACCGGTCAGTTTAACTTCTGTGCCAGGAAAGATGACGGAACAAGTAACAAAGGAAATCATCTGCAAACACCTGGAAGGTGGTAAGCTGATAGGGAACAGTCAGCATGGATTTGCAACAAACAAATCATGTCAAACCAATCTGATAGCTTTCTTTGATGGGATAATGAGCCTTGTGGATAAGGGAGAAGCGGTGGAAGCAGTGGATGTGGCATACCTAGATTTTAGTAAGGCATTTGATACGGTCTCGCATGATATTCTTATCAATAAACTAGGCAAATACAACTTAGATGGAGCTACTATAAGGTGGGTACAAAACTGGCTGGATAACCGTACTGAGAGAGTAGTTATTCACGGTTCTCGATCCTGCTGGAAAGGTATAACAAGTGGGGATCTGCAGGGGTCTGTATTGGGACCGGTTCTGTTCAATATCTTCATCAACGATTTAGATATTGCCATAGAAAGTACATTTATTAAGTTTGCTGATGATACCAAGCAAGGAGGGGTTGCAACTGCTTTGGAGGATAGGGTCAAAATTCAAAATGATCTCGACAAATTGGAGAAATGGTCTGAAGTAAACAGGATAAAGTTTTAATAAAGACAAATGGAAAGAGCCCCACATAGGAAGGAACAATCAGTTTCACACGTACAGAATGGGAAGCGACTGTCTAGGAAGAAGTATGGCAGAAAGGGATCTAGGGGTTATAGTGGACCACAAGTTAAATATGAGTCAACAGTGTGATGCTGTTGCCAAAAAAGCAAACATGATTCTGTGATGCATTAACAGGTGTGTTGTGAACAAGACACAAGAAGTCATTCTTTCGCTCTACTCTGCGCTGGTTAGGCCTCCATTGGAGTATTGCGTCCAGTTCTGGGTGCCGCATTTCAAGAAAGATGTGGAAAAATTGGAAAGGGTCCAGAAAAGAGCAACAAGAATGATTAAAGGTCTAGAGAACATGACCTATGAAGAAAGGCTGAAAGAATTAGGCTTGTTTAGTTTGGAAAAAAGAAAATTAAGGGGGGACACGATAGTGGTTTTCAAGTATCTAAAAGGGTGTCATAAGAAGGAGCGAGAAAACTTGTTCTTCGTGGCTTTTGAGGATAGAACAAGAAGCAATGGGCTTAAACTGCAGCAAGGGAGGTTTAAGTTGGACGTTAGGAAAAAGTTCCTAACTGTCAGGGTGGTCAAACACTGGAATAAATTGCCTAGAGAGGTTGTGGAATCTCCATCTCTGGAGATACTTAAGAACAGGTTTGATAAATGTCTGTCAGGGATGGTCTAGACAGTACTTGGTCTTGCCCCAAGGGCAGGGGGCTGGACTCGATGACCTCTCAAGGGCCCTTCCAGTCCTAGCATTCTAAGATTCTATGATTCTATTTTGGTTATTATTTGTATGGTGATAATGCCTAAGAGCTCTAATCCTGCACCAGGGCTATTTTGTTCTAGGAGCTGTATGAACAAAGCACAAAGAGAGAGTTTCTCTCCCAAAGAGTCTACCTCTTTAGACATGAGCTGATTCATAGGTAATTATTAGTTTAACTATTTGCTAAAACAGACTACAGTATTCTCAAGCTCTTGGCTCTAAACAAGTATTGGAAAAAAACCCCACCCCAGATCAACTAAAAACAAAGCATTACTCACTGTACAGATAGTTTTCCCTCTGGGGAGGGTGAAAGAAAAAAAAGCACAGGTGACAGACCTTAGTCATGTTGCTTAATGCACTATTGGGAGGTCCTCAGATACTATGGTAACGAGAGTGGAAAGGCAGTAAACAGGAAATAAAATACTAAATTATTTTTAACCTCAACCCCATAAACAGCCCACAGACTAGTTTGTACCAGATCCTCAGCTGACCTTCCTTGACTTCAGCAAGCGTTGGATGGGGATCCTGCAACCCACTGACTCCTTCCATTCTCAGTGACTTCAACAGGAGGATGGGCATCCATGCCCAGAAGTTGCTCTGCCCCCAGACAGTTTATGAGCTTGAAGATCTGAGAACAACCTCCCTCCCCCCTCCACCCGCCACCGTACTGGAAATAGATAAACACCAGTACTTTATTTGTACTTTGAAGGCCTTTTTTGGCTTTGTACCATCCCAACCAAGTGTTCTATTAACTCATGGTGACACTGAATGGCTTTCAGGAATACAAATTTTATTAGTTATTGTTAATTTACAGTAGGGCCTACTATATGCTAGACAGTCCCTGCTCCAAAGATCTTTCACACAAACTAGAGACGGATGGACGGACATTGGAAGACATTATCTATATTTTTACTTAACGTGTCGTCCCAGAGGCACTGAAACCACAGACAAGGAAGAGTGAAGTCTTGGGGGAGGGATAGCTCAGTGGTTTAATATAATATAATAATACACCTGTACACTGTAACTTCTAAACTGAATCCCAGGGAAGTAATTCTCTGTGTTTCAATCTACCTTTTTTAGTTGCTCTGTAACACCTTACAAGCAAGTATGCTTTCTCACCTATATCTTTTGTTTTGTTAATCACATACATATATATATAGGTAGTCCATCGTGTCAGACGATGACGTCTTGAGCTTGCACAAGATCATTGGTTGGGGACTCACTTGTGACTGGGTCATCCAAGCTTTGACTAGCATGGGCGTGCACACTGGGGGCAAGGGAATTGTCCTGGCTCTGTTAGTGTGGCTGCTATCACCCTTTCTAAGGCAATGATTTAACTCCAGTGTCCTAGAGGAGGTTATGCATTTATGCGTGCCTAAGACAGAAAGGTCAGCTATCTGAAATTGCAGTTTGCTTTTCTCCTTATTTTCAAGCTCTCTCCTAAGGGAAGTTTCAGATCTTGGGGCTACCCCCCAGAGAGACATCCCAAGTATGTCTTACTGGGTTTTAAAAGGGGGGTTTTCTCACTTGGGTGGTGGCAGCTACCTCCCAGGGTCAGGGAATCCGTGACCATGAGAAACTTTTATGTAGAAGCCTATAGAGGCAAGGTATTTTTAAGGTTTCTTGTGGCCCCCCACCTTCTGCACTCAGAGTGGTCAGAGTGGGAACATCCTTGACAGTGCCACTGACTGACCACAAAAATCAGTCACATGCCACAGAGCCCTGCAGGGAGGTGTGGAGGTTCAGGGCTTCTCCCAGGCTCTGAGGTGTTGCCTGAAATGAGGGCTTCAGAGTGTGGGAGGGGGCTCAGGACTGAGGCTGAGGGGTTTGGTGTGCCTAAGCAGGCTGAAGGAGGGGCAGGGGGTTAGGATCTGGAAGGGGTTGTAGGAGGGGCCTCAGGACTGGAGTGTGGGAAGGGGTGCAGGTTTTAGCGAGGCACCGCTTGCCACAGGAGGCGCCTGGTTGGCAGTGCAGCAGTGCTCAGGCAGACCCACCCTCCCCTGCAGATGCCCTGGTGTGGTTAGGAAGCTCTCCTCAATTCTCAGTGACAGAACCTGCAGGTGCCAGCCCCGCAGCTCCCACTGGCTACGTCTACACGTGAAGCCAACATCGAAATAGGCTATTTCGATGAATAACGTCTACACGTCCTCCAGGGCTGGCAACGTCGACGTTCAACTTCGACGTTGCGCGGCACCACATCGAAATAGGCGCTGCGAGGGTACGTCTACACGCCAAAGTAGCACACATCGAAAAAAGGGTGCCAGGCACAGCTGCAGACAAGGTCACAGGGCGGACTCAACAGCAAGCCGCTCCCTTAAAGGGCCCCTCCCAGACACAGTTGCAATAAACAACACAAGATACACAGAGCCGACAACTGGTTGCAGACCCTGTGCCTGCAGCATGGATCCCCAGCTGCCGCAGCAGCAGCCAGAAGCCCTGGGCTAAGGGCTGCTGCCCATGGTGACCATAGAGCCCTGCAGGGGCTGGAGAGAGAGCATCTCTCAACCCCCCAGCTGATGGCCGCCATGGAGGACCTGGCAATTTCGACGTTGCGGGACGCGGATCGTCTACACGGTCCCTACTTCGATGTTCAACGTCAAAGTAGGGAGCTATTCCGATCCCCTCATGAGGTTAGCGACTTCGACGTCTCGCTGCCTAACGTCGAAGTTAACTTCGAAATAGCGCCCGACGCGTGTAGCCGCGACGGGCGCTATTTCGAAGTTAGTGCCGCTACTTCGAAGTAGCATGCACGTGTAGACACAGCTACTGTCTGCAGTTCCAGCCAAAGGGACCTGGGAGAGAAGGTACACACAGATTCAGAGCTTCCTAACCAGGCCTAGGGGCCGTGGGGAAACGGAGCAGCCTGGTACCTGAGCTTCTCCCTGCAGCCAGGTGAGCCAGTCCTCACAGCCCCAGCCCTGCAAAGTGTGTGTGTGTGTGGTGCGGGAACGGTACCAATCTCAGGGTCTCCAGGCCACAGCAGGGAGATTGTCATCAACCAGATGAAATTAACTAGGGGGCCAAATCTGGCCCTTTCCCACCCCTGCTCTAGATGTCACTAGCCCACACGCTACCCATAGTCACAATAAATCATGATGGAGAATAACAACAATACTGAAAATCAGCTAAGGTTGTAGGTAAACAGAGGGAAACCAGCAGAAATAACTCCTAGCCATGCTTACCGAATGGATGCAGGGGACTAAGAAAGACCTCCAGCCCCTGGTATTTGTGAAAGCGGCATTTGTGGAAAAGCTAGACCGTTAATAAAGCAGGAGGAGGAAATGAATGATGTCTGCAAATGCTGACTTTTGAAAAAAGACTCTCTTCCATATGAAAAATGAAGAAAATAAGTCTAGACGACTAGGAGGGAATCCAGGCAGTGTCAAAACTGTTAGTGATAAACAGCCAGCCAGGGAACAATTGGAAAATGTAAACGCACACCGATCGGGATGTTGGTCTATACACTAGGGCAACAGAGGAATCAGCCAATGAATCTAATGAGCCGTGAAGAGAGAAATTTGAAGACTTTATTGAAGATGCGGGAGGAGAGGGGTGGGGAGGAGCAAACAACGGTGGAATCAATTTCTGAGGAAAAGAGGAGGAATGACCCTGGCAGGCACCATGCTGTAAGTGGCACTTCAGCCCCCAGCTAAAGAGGAGAATAAAGTATTTGAAGAGGAAAACATCCCCATAAGCAGCTTGGTTTCTCCCGCCAGAGAAGCCTGGTAGGAGATTTTGGGAACAGAATGACCACAATAGCTGTGCTCCTTTTGGCTTCACCCCCTCCCACAGGTCAGACAGGAACATCCCCTTGGTGCAGGAGCAGGGGCAGATGACTCCAGAGCTCTATCCCCCAGGTATTTGCTTCAGCTCAGGAGGCTCTGCCTGTCCCATTCTGTGCCCTTCGAAGGCCAGAGCTGGGGATCTAGTATCTGGCTCTGGGTACGGAGCAGATTGCAAAGCTGTCTGCAAAGTTGAAGAAGCTCCTCAGCTAAAGGTCAGCCATTTCTTTTAAGCGGTATTACCTGCCTGCCATACGATTAAGGGCCCCTGGAATTATGGATGCTGACAGAGGAGTTGTGAAACACGTCAGGAGAGTCAAGTGATATGACAGGCAAATGGCTGATCTAACCGGGCATTTGGGAAGTAGTCAAAAGAGCCAACATACCAACACCCTCACTTAGCTTTTTAATTTTAAGGGGATCTTGGGGACCACCAGCAAAGTTCATCTTCCAACCCAGGTGTTTGAGAAATAGGTTGGGAGGGTGCAGTTGTAAAGGTGGGAGGGGAATGAAGTTTTTGGAATTTCTAGTTTGATGATCCTAGGTTAGGTTGCCTGATGTGGCTGTAATTTTTGGTTATCAAATGTCCAGGGTGCTCAGAACATATGGAGAGGTGCCCTTTTGTGTTTTCGTTCCAAGTCCAGACACACAGATACATTCTGCTGACCCTGTCACAGACGCAGGTTAAATCAATGGGCATTGCATTCTGCTCTAGGCATTGTGCCTTTAGTTTTGGTCCAGCCATTCGAGAAGCTTCCTTCAGCACTGAAAGAAAACGGAACCGATGGGGAAGGTAGCTTTGATGCTGTTTCAGTCTGCACAGTTTCACCTAAGGAAACTGCCTGTCCTTCTTACCTCCAGCCCATCTTACAGTGTGCTGGGGAAATGAGCTCATTCACTACAGCTGGGTCAAGCCATGCTTCCTTCATGGACAGCTTTCCTGACTAAGCTGCTAAGCTGCCTGCCCTCAAGGGAAGCTGTGGTCTTTCCTCAGGACAGAGTTAACCCTCTCCCTGCTGACTCCCACATAGCCCCTCTGCAGTCATATTGTCAGGAACGAGATCCCCACCTTATCTAACAGTTTGAGAAGGCAGAATTATAGCTACAGTTGGGCACTTAAGAAAACAAACAAACAAACAAATAAACAAACAAAAAAAATAGGACAGAGGGCTGTATGGCCTCCTAAGTGACAAATTAAAACAATGGGAAAACTCTCATCTCATTGGCCTTAATGGGACCAGGACTGGGCACTAAAATAGCAATGGCAGGCAAGAAAATTATAGTGAGGAATTTTCTTGTTCCACTTCGTAGGCTGACAGAGGAAACCTGTGACAAGGTGGGCCAGACAGGAGATCAAAATACCTGTTCAGCTGCCTACAGATGATGAAATCCACTGAATGGCTGGGAGTATCGAGGGACCCAGAAGCCATCTTGATAAGGGCCCTCAGGGAACTCCCCATGGACAGTGCACAGCTGGTGAGCACACAGTACAAGTGATGGAGCCACTTCCTGGAATTCTACCAGACTGGAGCTTCATTACATGACACTGAAAAACCAGGAAAAGTTCACTGCTAGGAACCTAACAGCGATGAACTCTGCCTGCCTGAGAAGTTTCTGAGATGAAGATATGTGATGATTTTGAAAAAGACTGCACTTTACACAACCAAGTGAACAAAATTTTCATATTAATGTGACGTGAAATTTGCAGTGCATTGATTTGGGGTTTTTCCTTTTCCTTTGGTGAAATTAGGAGGAAAGGGATAGTCAACTGGTATATTATGGGAGAGACAACGCAAAGCACCGAAGAATTAGTGACCCCCAGTAACTCAAATTCTCTCATGCCTCTTTATTGCCTCTGCAATTTGACTGTCTTTCTTTCTTTCTTTCTTCACATTTGAAGCACAGCCTGGACTGAATGGGCATGTGCCCCTGACAAATGTGAATTATTTAAAAGGCTGGAAATGAATTTCCATTTTTTTCTTTGCAAATAAGTTAAATAGTTGCAGATTAAGTGAAAGCTTTAAAAACCAGGTCAATGACTGTCTGGAGAAGTGCTTCCCAAATGGTGTTCCGCAGAACCCTGGGGTTCCACGAAGTGAAAATACGGGTTCTGCAAGAAAATGATCAGGGGTCGGCAACTTGTGGCTCTAAGGAGTCATTTGAGACTCTAGACACTGCCGCTGCTGACTCGTCTGTGGCTACCTGCCCTGCCACCACTGAAACAGTAGAACTAGATTTAATTGGTTTAACAGGCGGCAGGGTGGCAGGAAGGATCCGGCCATTAAACCAACTGAATTTAGTTCCATTAGTTCAGTGCTGGCAGCTCAGGGAGCCCCTCACTTGCAAAGCACAATGGGGTGTGTGCACAATGGGGGTGGGGCAAGGGAAGCCAGTGGCTATCTAGAAGGGGAGCCAGATGGGTTCTACAGTTCCTGCATCATCCTCGCCTCTCATTGGCTGTGACTGGCCTCTCACATTGCCAAAGGGCAGCCAATGAAATCAGGTCCTCAGGACTACAGCTGAAGGAGCAGTGGTGGCTAAGGTAGTTTTGTCCACCATGTTGGGTGAGGTAATGGGAGGAGCTAACTTGGGCAGAGTTAAGCTGGGGACCTCTTTGGGTGGCTGGGTTAGTCCTGGGGACCAGTTTGGGGCTGAGAGGGGTTAACCCTGAGGATGGGGGGGAGTTTGGGGCCAAGAGGGGTTTAGCCACATATAAGACTGTTATTTGAGATTCTACATAATTATTTCGAGTTTAAAAGGGCTCCATGGCCAAATAAAATTGGGAAACACTGGTCTATGGCATGCACCTGCATTCTCTTTGGAAGTCAGCATAAAGGGGGAAAGTCAGATTCTACTGCTCTGATTTATGATTGGGGAAAAAGTTTGATCTAGATAGCACAGAGGAGTCACAAGATGGGCCCAGGATATCATTGCTTGCTGCTCAAGCAAGATGCATTTGGGCTGTTGGCATTATTCACCCTTGGGTTTTATAACTCCCAATGCAAAGCAAACAAAGGAAGTATAACTGATTCAACGCAACATTCCACAGGGCGTTTCCACTTAGGATTGAGGGCCCAATCCTTCACCTACCGAAGTCAGTGGGATTTCTGTCACCAACTGAAATGGGAGCCCTCAAATTCAACCTTGTGGTCTGCCAAATGCTATCTCTAATTGAAAACAGTTTAAGATGTAATAAAGATGGAGGTCACTGTGAATGTTTGGACGGTCAGACTTGAACTTGACCCAGATTACCAGCAGCTGATTGATGGAAGTGTCTTGAAAAGACATTTTCTGCAAGATTTGCAGCCAGGACATGTAGCAATGACTCTGGCCAAGTTTACGCTAGACAGGGTGAATCAGTAGAGTTATACTGTGATAACTATACCCACAAACACTCCCACTGTTGAAACTGCTTATAGTTTACTGTATATTTACTGCTTATACTGACATTAAAAAAACAAAATTGTCCTATTGCTGGTACAGTTTATTCTTGCTCCCCAAACATAATAAGCTACAATAGCAAAAGCACATTTCATCTGTTACAGCTGCAGCTACACGATAGCTTTTGCTGTTGTACAAATGCTATAAAATAGTACACCTCTAACCGACATTACTATGCTAGCAAATTCTTCTAGTATAGATCTGGCTATAGATGTACTAGGAATGCTGATCTCCAGGCACGTAACATACAAACAAAGTAACATATACTGGGGCCAGATTCTCACCACTATAAATGGCTGTGCATCCACTGACATCTATGGGGATGCACCCATTTACACTAGCTGAGATTTTGGCTCACAATTTTTTTGGAGTAATGCCAGAATTTTATTAACCTTACAACAGACATGGGCATTTTAATACTATAGCCTAATTTATTTGCATTGAACATACCCATTCTTTGAAAGGGAGTCCCAACAGTGTCAATTATAATGGACAGGTGACTCGGTGCTTGATTTAAAGCTCATTGAGGCCAACTGAAAGACCTCCATTGACTTCAGGGGGCTCATTAAGACAACACAAAAATAAGCCACTGGTTAGATAAAAAGAATGAAATGGTTTGGATTCTACAGTAAACACAGAGATATGATAATCTCAGCTGAACATAAACCTCTCTCTGCTGACAAGGCATTCACACATTTCTGAGCTGCTGAAGCTGAACTTGAAAACCAGGAGATAAAAAAAAATGTCCTAAGAGGAGTCCCCAAAGGAAAAGCTCCAGTGGTTTGAAATACAGTTCATTTCCTCTTGGCATGAATCAGGAGATAAGTGTCATATATGTGTCATTTGGAGGCAGCATATGCTGTTCCTTCATGTATACTTCAGTCCTGTTTCAACTATTTTTCCAGCTGACAGACAACACAGATGGCATGCACCTATATTTACTTTCCCTTTGCTGACCTTAAATAAATCACATCAGCTGCATGAAATGTAAGACCACCATGACAATCAACTGGAAATTCTCACAGAGCTCTGTGTGGTATAGCACCTAAGAGGGATACCCATGTTCTTTTCTAGGAATCCAACTTACTTTTATTCTTCATTGGTAGGGCCTTATAAAATTCAAGGTCCATGCCAGTCAATTTCAGAGTCATAGGATTTTAAAAATGATAATTTCTATGATTTCAGCTATTTAAATCTGAAATGTCAGCGTGTTGTAATTGTAACGGTCCTGACCTAAAAAGGAATTGGGTGGGGGGCACAAAGTTATTGCATGGGGGTTGGAATATTGCTACCCTTACTTCTGCGCAGATGCTGTTCGCAGCACTGCGTTCAGAGCTGGGCAGCTGGAGAGAGCAGGATGCTGTCCAGGAATCCAGCTCTGAAGGCAGTGCTTCTGGGAGTGGCCCATAGGAGCTGAAAGATTGTGCTGGAGGTGGGGGCAGCATGCGAAGCCTCCCTACAACCACCACATAGTGCAGAGAGGCGCATGGAGCAGCCAGCCACTTGAAGCAGCTTGGGGCTTAAACCTGCCTGAGGTTGCAGAGACCGGGAGACCAACTGAAACGAAAGGCCTGACAGGCTGAATCTGGCCTGTGGGCTGTATCTTGCCTGTCCCTGATCTAAGCCAATGAGTAGGGTCCTACCAAATTCACAGCCATGCAAAACACGCCATTGACCATGAAATCTAGTGTTCCCCCATGAAATACGGCCTTTGGTGTGCTTTCACCCCCAGTCTATACCGATTTCATGGGGGAGACCAGCCTTTTTCACACTGAGGGGCCTGACCCAAAAGGGAGTTGAAGTGGGGGTCAAAAGGAGCGGTGCTAAAAGCCGCTGTGTACCCGAGGACAACATGGAAGGGAAGCCTGGCTCTGTGCCCTGGAGGGGGCAGAACCATGGGAGGAAAGGGTGGGGCCTACAGGATTCGGCTCTCAGTGCCACTGGGAGCACAACACTGGGCCTCCCCGCTCCATCACAGGCAGTGGCTGGAGCTCCAGGCCCCTTCGAAACACTGGGCCTGGGGGCAATTGCCCCTCATCAGCAGACCTGGTCACAATATTCGTTTAGGGAAATCACGGTATTGCCACCTTAACTTCTGTGCTGGACAACTGAAGTGCTGTGTTTGTGATGCTGGACAGGTGCCCAGCTCCGAAGTCGGCACCCCGCCAGCAGCAGAACAGATGTAAGGTTGGCAAAACCATACCCATTGTGCCTTTATTTCTGCATTGTTGCTTTCTGAGCTGGGTAGCCAGAGAGTGGCAGCTGCTGACTGAAGTCCCAGCTCTGCAGGCAATGGTGCAGACGTAAGCATGGCAACACCATGCCATGCTGTCCTTCTGTGCTGCCACTGGCAATGGCTGTGCCTTCAGAGCTGGGTTTTTTTCTTTACACTTTTTTTTGGTTTGGGAAATGTTTGTTGATTTACCAACTTTGGTGTTATATATTATCTTTTCAAGACACATAAACATGCTTATTAAATCATTCCTTTGAGCCAAACATTTTAAGGATAATATGTTATCTCATTTTTAAAATAATCAAATGAAAAACTGGTGTATCAGTTTCTATTTCACCACCACTCCTGGCTCTCAGTGTTCTATGCTGTTATTGAGCTGTAATTTACCCCTAAATGTCTTCTAAGAGCCCACTAAGCAGTGGAAGTTTTGGTAATGTGCTACAATATTGACCTCCTGTGGTCTGGAAAACTCTCTCATTTGGCACCGGTCAGGTCCTGAGAGGTTCAACTTGTAAAATGTAACTCTATCCAAATATAAATCCCTGGAGAATATATTAGCTAATTTTCATTATTTCCTTTTGCTTAATACTATTCAAAGCATCTGTCACTACTCAATTCTGCACACATGAAAAATAAATTATTCATGCTTTGACCCTGCTTTACAAACATTAATTAAGCCTCAGAGCTAGAACTGTGGAATATGTTTGCAACAAAATCTGAATCTGGAAAAACCCCCTGAGTTTGAATCTCATTATAAACTTGAAACTTAGAAAGGGGTTGGCTGAACAGTGTGGAAAATATTCATGAAACTTTTAAGTGATGGAGATGAGCACATGGAACTTCAGAAAAGCCTGTGTCTGGATGAACCATCTGGGCTGACAGATGATTTCCTGCTGAAACAGGAATATCTTGGTTTGCATAAAATATGTGGCGAAACACTTGTTTTGAGAGAACTTTGGTCACTTCTACCTTTGGCATCCAAAACTCAGGGGAGTACAAATTCGTGACCCCCTGTGAACCAAAACTACTGAGTTACCCATCACTCTATTCACAGCATTCCCATGAAGTAAGCAAGTATTATTCTCACATTGTGTCACATGAGTGCCAGGGCACAGATCAATCAAGTCACTTGCCTTCTAGTGGCAGGTTCCCACAGGCCTTTGCCACACAAATGCACCCCTCCATCTTTGCACCATAGGCACCACAGCACCAACTGGCAGCACCCCTGTGAGAGCCCCTCCTTTTCCCAGTGCCTCGCCCATCAGTGGCCTCATTCATCAGTGCCTTTCTCCTCCCCCAGCTCCACCCACCCACCATGGATCAGCTGTTCCACCCCCCCCAAAAAGTGCTGGGGGGAGAGAGGAGGGAAATGAGGGCACAGTGTGCTCAGGAGAGGGGGGCTGAACACAGCCAGGAGGAACAGAAAGAGGCAGGACGGGGGTGGAACTTTGTTGGAAGGGGTGGAGTGGGGGCAGGGCCTCAGGGGATCACTCCCCAACACCTGAAAAAGTTGACGCATATGCTTGGCCCATTTCCATTCTGAAAAGCACACCAGGATCGAAGCATATAGGTCCCAGCTTTACAGAGATGGAAAGTGTCCTAGCAACCGTGGGGCAGGCAGGCGGGCGAGGGGAAACTGAGGCAGGCGCACGCCATGAACCCGCCCCGCAGCGGATCTGCTGCACGTGCCTCTTAGTGATGGCTGCTAAAGCGCCTGGGTCCTTCCCTCCCTCACCCCTCCCCTGTTCCCTCTAATTCCTTCCATCCGTGAGCAGGATCAATTGTGTTATGTGCACCGCAAGCAGGAACACATGCTGCCCGCTGTGGGTGGCTTCCGGCGCTCTGCTAATTAGCAGGGCAGCATCTGAATCTCCCCTCCGTGGCCGCCCAGGTGCTCAGCTGACAGGGCACTGATGGTGACCTACCTGACACACAACATTTCCAAAGGGAATGAACAAATCTGACCCCATTGTATAAGCTCTCTGGGCTATGAGGACAGGAATAATAGGTGGGTTGATCCACCGCTGAGAAAGTGAGAAGGTGAGTTTAGGCGAAAAGTATTAACATCAGGCACAGAAGCAAAAGAGACACTGGAATAAGCATCCTACTTCAGCAAGGAGCAGCTAGATGGTTTACTAAGCACAGATGAAGACATTCTCCCTAGTTACCATGAGGACTCCCATTCTCACCCTCCCAGCATTAAATTTTTTGTCCTTACAGTTGTCCTCCAGCCCTCCCTTTTAAAATCTCTTTCCCTGCAACAGCCTGGCTTTCACCCATAGCAGAAGAGCGAGTGGAGAAGAGGCATTAACGGTTTCCCTTTATGTTTTATGATGTCAGTCAGTCTGTGTTCTGAATCCAAGTGACAGTGGCCCCCAGGAGGAAAAAGAGCGGATGCATTTGCAACACCACTCGTAGGCTGCCTCGTGAGTCAGACACAAAATAAGCAAAAAATGGCTGTAATAATAATAAAGCCCAGCTTTTACTTAGCATGTCCCAGCCATAGATTTAAAGCACTTTACAAAGGACTCCATCCTCATTTACAGGTGGGGAAGCTAAGGCACAAATAAGCAACCTACCCAAACTCAGCCAGCAGCAGAGCTGGGATTAACACACAAATCTTCTGAATCCCAGTTCCGGGCTCTCTCCACTAGGCCACACTGCCCACGGCAGTTCTATATAGTACCTGTGGTGGGGGAACAATCACTGTCTGGTTAAGAGACCTTTACAGCAGTTTGTAAGGACTGTAACACAGTGCAGGGGAGAGTGCCATCCAAAATTGGGTCTGAACTGCAAAGTTCAGATCTAGACGAGGCTCTAACTTTCCAATAACTGAAGGACTCTTGCAGAGGATGGGTTTTTGGTGCTCGGTTTGAACAGTTAAAGAAATAGCACCCAAGTGTAAAGTTGTGCTCAAGATCCAAACTTCCCCCTAATTCTGCACATCTCAGGGGTTAGACTAGAACCCCTCTGTTTAAATATGCCCACTTTAATGGAAGAGGTGAGTGCATCAGGGACATTGATAGGCACGCTATAGACATGAGCCAGGCTGAATGCTGCTCAGCAGAGAAAGGGCAATCAGATGGGTCTGCAATACGATGGGTTCCAGCGTGCCTTTCCGCTGAACAACTCTCTTACACAGGAGAGGTCAGGAAAGGAATCTGGGAGTAAGATGAACACGTCCTGTTTCCCATAATGAGGTCATGCAAGATTTTTTTTTAAAGATGACCCAATTCTGAGCTAAGAGTCAGCTCCTCTGTCCTGAAAATTAGCAGAGCTAAAAGCATCATGACATCCCCCATCACAGCAGACAGAAAAAAATGCCACAGGGGTTTTTTCTATACTTCTAGCAGGGAAGCGTGAGGCTGGGTACTGTGTGTGCCAGGCTTGCTTCCTAGGCAGTGAGATCACTGCAGTCAGCAAGCTAACGTGTCCTTGGAGGAAAGAGCAGATTTGGAAACATACATCACAAAAGAGAAAGACGAATGCATTCAGACACCAGAACTACCCAAGTCCTCCTTCTAGTCCACTGTCATGAACAGGCACTTCCCCAAAATGAAGACAAAAGAGCTGACAGGCAGCACGCTAGAAATATTGCCAGGGTGGAGTGAAGGGAGATTTGTGTTGTTAGCAAGACTGTGTTTCGCTTCACTTCCTAATAAAATACAGGGCACCTTGAGAGAACCCTTGATACACTCCCTAGGGGAAACTCAAAGGGCCATTTTCCACCAATAGAAAACAGGGATCATTCAAAGGCAGGTAAATATGAAGGAACAGAGGGGTTGCTGATCAGATACAAAACCTTTCCTTCATTGGTTCAAATGCAGTCGCTTTCAGTGATGATCTGTTATTGGATTACTCCTTCCCATCCTTTGCAAAATGAGTTAGTTGATAATGTACTACCGTGCTCCCAACCTATCTCACCCCACCCTTGTTTTTTAATGTCAGGAACGGTTCTAGCATTAATTAGATACAAAGGACCTAATTTTTCCATCGTCTTGCACACTGTGTCATCATTTACATCTGGGCCAGCTAAACAACTCAGAATGGACATGTTTTCCACCCAATCTGCATCAGTCTAGCTATGATACAAGGCGAAAAGCAATGGAAAAGCAGACCCAAGGACTAAACCAGCCTTAAGTTTCCCCACTCTATGGTGAAAATATTTTGGGCCTTGTTTGTACTGGTTTAGTTAAACTGGAGCCAAGCCCTGGGACGATACAAATTTCAGTTTAGCTTGAACCTGTTCCCAGTTGCTGTCAGGAGGCAGTGATAAGCCATTGTAAACTGAAATGAATGTCCACACAGGCAGGAGTGTGCACTAGTTTAAACTGGCTTAAATGCACCCCTTTGGGTAAATCAGTCAACACTCCACATAGATAAGTCCCAATTCTCCACTGCCCTGAACCTGGTGGCATCATTTCCACCAGTGTAAAGTGATTATGCAACAATAGTTGACAGCTTGGCACACCAACTTGTCTACTTATTATTTGTATTGAGGTAGTATGTAGGAGTCCCAGGCCAGGTCTACACTAAAGAGGGAAGTCAAATTAAGATATGCAACTCCAGCTGCATTACTTATGTAGCTGGCCTCACTGTACCTTAATTCAGGCTTCCACACGGTCTCCACTGAGGGGCGTCTTCCCTTACTTCTCACGAGGAGCAGGAGTACTGGCGCCAATGTGGGCGACCTCTGCGCTCAATTTAGCAGAAGCACTATATTGACCTCTTGAAGATCACAGTGTTGATCTCCACCATAGTGAAGATGTAACCCCAGTCCTGGACCCAGTCCCCACTGTATTAGGCCCTGTACAAATGAAGATCAGAGAAATAGTCTCTGCCCTACAGAGCGCACCACCTTGCTCTCACATTGCACTAGCAACCCAGAATCAGTCCCGATCTCAGTATTTGGAGGCACTATATGTGAAAGATCATGCCGCATGGGGGATGCCATTTGGTCGGGCACATGTGAGGTTGTGCCTCATGGAAGATGCCCTTCTGTTTCTGTATGTCACCTGCAGAGGTGCTGCATGACTTGGCATGCTGCTGGCAGGGAGGTGTGGGAAGTCACCGGGCCCTGAACACCTCAGCAGCAGTTCGATGCAACTGTCTATCAGCAGGCAGAACAGAAGGTTTATGAGATGACAGGGTTACAGTGCATATCAGACCTGTCAGCACAGGAACCAGGGGCAGTCAGTACAAACCATCTTGGGGAAAAGGAACCCAGAGCTACGGCTGCGCCCCTCTCCTTGCACCCCAAGCCAGCCAAGACTAATTCACACATCTAGCAGCTTCCATGCAGTTAGCCCCTTCTCCAGTCTTTGTTTTGCTTCCTGAGCAAAAGGTGTCACCTGGCCACATCCCCTCTCCTGCTCAGGCCATGAAGGCCATCAGCCATGGTGTAAGTGAGGAGGCTCTCACACCGGAAATGCCCATCACTGTCTATGTACTATTGGAGAGCCCCAGAGAAACTGAGGCACACACCTGGGGTTAATACAGGAGAGCAGAAATCATATGCAACATAACCAGGTAACTAAAATCCCCACGCCATGACAGCTGCCCACCTCACTGACAAGGCTGGACTCCTCTGGGAGATTTGCTGTCCTGCTGCCCATGTTGTTTCTGGAGTGTGACCAAACAGAAGGGTTCGGTCCTCGGAGCTGTCAAGCCGGCACCTTTTGTCCAGGCAACGGTCCCTAAAACTAACAGGGAGGCAGAACAGAAAACCATTTTCTTCACACTGAGTAATGTAGAGAGTCTGGCACCTGTCAGTCACAGGCAACCTACTATATCCACCTGTGGAAAATGAAGGCCATAGCAATAGGAAATGTTCCTACTTGAAAGACCAGCTCAGATTGGAAGTACAAAGTCTGTATTTAAGACTGAAAACTAATCTACCGTGCCAGTTGATGGCAGTTTCCTCCATCTTTCTACAGAGCTGCCTTCTCCAATATTATCCTGTACCTACTGAAAAAAGCAAGCATGTTGTAACTCAATCCTACAGAACGCACCAGAGAAAATTTGCGATTTCCACTTTCTTCCAACTCCCAGCAGGCTGTTGTTCCAGGTAGCATGTTCCTCCAACTTCCCAGGTTGTTGTTCTATGCTCCATTTACTACCCTTGCCATTTTTATCAGAATGTCCTTCAGGGAAGCTGTGTCGTCCAGGTAGGTCGAGAAACAGGATCGAGGTTCACAAGTGAAAAGAAGGCACCTGACACCACGGCTAGTTGAAAAACATTTATTTGAGGCGATCAGCACTCAGCACCCCAAGGTAAATTTCCCATCCCTATATGGCAAGAAGCATTGATCTTTTGTCCCTTCAGCAGTCGGGGACCCCCGAATGACTGCAGATGGCCCCCAAGGAAGTCTCATGGCACCGGCGTCTGGCCCAACGGAGAAGTCCAATTTGCTACCTAGCAGAGCGTCTTTCATACTTTTACCAGCACAAGCATGCCTCACATACACATGTTCCCTAAACTGCTGAGTCATGATGACTTAACTGTTCATTCAATTACTCCACCAGCTCTCACCTTATCTGTTCACGTGCTGCTGGAATTACATATCACACATTGTGGCTAGGCTGCTCTCTCCGGATCATGACATCATGAGAAGACTCTGCCTCCACCCTAGATCTGCATGTACAAAATTATTCTGCTTTGGTCCCGTGGAGAAATGTTGGTTGGAACAGGACACAAAATCAGGAAACCTTGGGTCTACAGTCCTGTGTTTCCTATGGACTGTGTGACTCTGGACAACTCACTAATCTCTGTGTGCTTCAGCTTCAGCATTTTTTAAAGAAAGATCTATGACCAGGGTCACCCACAGGGGAGACAAAGGCAGCAGCTGCCCTGGGGCCTGGCGATTTAAAAGGGCCTGGGGCTCCTGACCACCATAACTGCAGCAGTGGCAGTGGCTGGAGCTATGGGCCCTTTACATTGCTACTGGAGCTGGGTGGGGAGTGGGAGTGGGAGTGGGGGTCAATGCTCCAGGCAGCTTTTAAGTCCTTCTGCCCAAAGTCCCATCCCTTCGAGCGGGGGGCCATGGAGCTGTCCACTTTGGCCAGGAGCCCAGTAAGTCTCTCCTCAGCCCTGGTTACTACTTCCCCTCTGCATGGAAAGCACTGAGTAGGGGCTTACATACGGACTTCTATGGACAGGAATATCCAGAGCTGCTGAACAGAGAAGTGACTATTGCACTGCTCAGTACCTGGAGCAATGATAAATCTTAAAGTTCATAGAAAACAGGCCCTCAATCAGTACTGTGTATTTTTACACAAACATACCTTCTGAATGGCTCCATCCCAAACAGTTGGAAATCTCTATTACTGCTAGAAATTTCTAACAGGCAATAACCAACGCTCTAAGGGAAAACAGCAGTCATGTCACACTTTGAAGACTAACAAAATGATTTATTAGCTGATGAACTTTTGTGGGACAGACCCACTTCTTCAGACTGCTGTTTTGTTAGAATACAGACTAACATGGCTATATCCCTGTTACTGCTCAAAAGGGAGATGAAGTCAGAGCTTTCTTTCATTGCGAACTATGTGGCAGAGGGGCAAAGATTTTTAAAACTAGGTGCCTAAAGTTAAGACTTCTAAGTCCACATAGAGACAATCACGCTCATGTTTTCGAGAACAACCTAAATGACTTAGGAGTTCACGTTCCATTTTCAAAAGTGTCGAAGGGCCAGATTTTGAAAGGTCCTTGGGTGCAGATGGAAATTACTAGGGTTTTCTGAAGTTAAATTTGTGGGAGGTGGATGCATAGAACTTTTGAAAGTCTCACTAGATAGCCACCTGCCTCTTTTCAGCACTGAAATACCTTTTCAAATCCGGACTTTAAGTTTCACTGAAAGTCAGTCAGGCTTGAAAATGCGACTTTTAGTTCCCTAAGACACTTTTGAGACTTTTACCCTCACTCTGTGTTTTTACCGTCACTGGGAGCTGTTGGGTGCCAAGGATTTCAGCCATTTAGGGGCCTATGTACAAATTTTGGAGCCTAATTTTTGGTTGCTTTTTTTCCTAAAAGGTGATACACCATCTAGCAGAATGACCAGCACCCAGCTAAGACCATGCTTTTTGACTTTTTCATTTGCAGACCTCTACGAAATTTTGAATGGAGGTGCAGACCTCTTTGGAAATCTTAGACATAATCTACAGACTCCAAGAGTCCACTGACCACAGGTTGAAAACCACTGCTCTAAGAATGGTGTCGTACAAATAAATAATAGGAAAACCTATTATTCACCTCTGTGTTAAGTCAATCAAATGGGGACTCTCATATCAGACACCATACCCTGTGAAGCTGCTGCAATCACAATGGTGAATAATGGTGCAATCATAATAGTGCACGGAGCTGCAATCACAATAGTGAAGGATTTGGATTTTGGGGCAGTGACAAATCCTACCAATTGTACCGTGGTCCTTGAGCCTTTTGGGGTTTCGGCGGCTGTTTTGAATAACTGAAGTAGAAACAATCCTCCACCTCTCTGCACCCTGCAGACTGTTTCTTCTGCATCAGGTATTTCTTTGGCATATGTTCAACAATGATCCTACCTACAGCCCATTCCGCAATTGGAGGGGCAGCAAACACTCCAGGGGGCCGAACTGCAAAGTGTTTGAGTTAGACAAGTACTGGGGGGCTGCAGACAAAATTAGTACAAAGACCTGAAAAGGCCCATATCAAGCACATAGGAACAGAAAGAGCAAAATGAGGGGCTATGCCCAAACCCACTGCGAGCCCCCACAACCATGAGCTTGTTCCACCTTATAGAGAAGTTACTCACCATAGTAACGATGGTTCTTTGAGATGTGTCCCCGTGGGTGCTCCATGATAGGTGTCGGGCTCACCCCGGCGCCGCAGATCGGATCTTTCCAGCAGTTTCTGCTGGACTGCGCATGTGCCAGCGCGCGCCACTCCCCTGCGCGCTCCCGGCCACGTGCGTGATCCGGTCCCCGCCAGTTCCTTGACCAACCGCCTCGGATGCTCCTGAAAAACACCAAACAGAGATCCAAAGCGGGGAGGATGGGCAGGTGGTGGAGCACCCACGGGGACACATCTCGAAGAACCATCGTTACTACGGTGAGTAACTTCTCTTTCTTCATCGAGTGTCCCCGTGGGTGCTCCACGATAGGTGACTACCCAGCAGTAACCCAAGAAAGGAGTTGGGTAATCGAGTTATGTGCAGCTTGCCCCCGAAAGGACCGCTGTCGAGAGGCGGGTATCCTCTTGGAATACCCGGTGTAGGGCATAATGCTTGGCAAAGGTGTCATAGGATGACCAGGTCGCCGCTCTGTAGATGTCTTTTAGCGCGATGCCCTCGAAAAAAGCTGTTGATGCCGCCACTGCCCAGGTGGAATGAGCCCTAGGCGGGGCCAGTAAAGGAGTCTTCGGAAGTTCGTAGCACATCTTTATGCAGGACACAATGTGCTTCGAGATTGTCTGTGAAGAGAGACCCTCTCCTTTTGATCTGGGAGCGAGAGAGACTAAGAGTCTGTCTGTTTTCTGGAAGGACTAGTTCTGTCTATGTAGAAGGCCAACGCCCTCCTCACGTCCAGGAGGTGCAGGCGTGCCTCCTTGTTGGAGCTATGAGGCTTCGGGTAAAACGAGGGTAAAACTATAGGTTCGTTAAGATGGAACTCTGAAGAAACTTTCGGAACAAAGGCTGGGTGCAGCCGTAAGGTTACCGCCTCCTTTGAGAATACCGTGCAGGGCGGCGTTGCCATAACTGCTGCGAGCTCACTGACCCTGCGAGCTGACATGATTGCAAGAAGGAAGGTTGTCTTTATCGTAAGGAGACAGAGGGAAACCGTGGCTAAGGGTTCAAAGGGTGGTCCCGTTAGCGCGCTGAGCACCAGGTCCAAGCTCCACGATGGTGAAAGCGGTTTCCGAGGGGGGTACAGGTTTACCAGCCCCTTCAGGAACCTGGTAACAATAGGGTGGGCAAACACCGTGGGCCTTTCCTCTTCATGCTGAAAAGCCGATATAGCAGCGAGATGGACCTTCAACGAGGAGAGGGAGAGCCCGCCTCTCTTGAGGTCCAGTAAGTATTCTAGTATGACAGGTATAGGCACTTCAAGGGGAGCTAACTGCTTGGTGGAACACCATGCAGTGAATCGAGTCCATTTCTGTTTGTAGGTCTTCCTGGTGGAGATCCTTCGGCTACTTTCCAGGACTTGTTGTACTCCCTCCGTACATGTGCTCTCTAGGGAGCTGAGCCATGGATTTACCATGCTTGTAGGCGCAGGCCTCGGGGGTGTGGATGCACTATGGACCCCTGGGCCTGCGTGAGCAGGTCCGGCGCCACCGGAAGGGGAAGCGGTGGACGATCCGACATGCGGAGAAGCAAGGGGAACCATTGCTGTCAATCCCATGTGGGGACCACTAGGATCATGCGGGCTCTCTCCCTCCTGGCTTTCTGCAGGACCTTGTGGATGAGCACCGTGGGGGGGAACACGTAAAGCAGTGGGCCCTTCCACGAAATTGTGAACACGTCCCCCAGGGACCCCCGCCCCAGTCCTGCCCTGGAGCAGTATTGGGGGCACTTCTTGTTGTGCTGAGTGGCAAACAGGTCTATCTGGGGAAACCCCCATGCATGAAAAATCGGTCGTAGCAGATCGGAGTGGATCTGCCACTCGTGTGTGAGTGCGAAGTGCCTGCTCAGCTGGTCTGCCTTCACGTTGTGAGCGCCTGGTAAGTACGAGGCTTTCAACGTTATATTGTTGGCGATGCACCAGTTCCACAGCCGGACTGCTTCCGCACATAAGGCACGGGATCGAGCTCCGCCTTGTCGATTTATATAAAACATGGTGGAGGTATTGTCTGTATTGATCCCGACTACCTTGCCTTGTATGTGGTCTTGAAAGTGTTTGCAGGCGTTGAACACCACTCTGAGCTCCAGTATATTTATATGCAGTGACTGTTCCGTAGGGGACCACAGTTCTTGCGTCACCTTTTCGCCAATATGTGCTCCCCACCCTATGTGGGAGGCGTCGGTGGTGGGAAAAATAGAGATTTGTGGTTGGTGGAAGGGTACCCCTGTTAGCAAGTTCTTGGGGTTTACCCACCACTGCAGGGATCTGCGCACCTCTGTCGTGGGCGACACCACCCTGTGGACGGTATGGGATGCCGGCCTGTAAACGCTCGCCAGCCAATGTTGTAGGTTGCGCATATGCAATCTGGCATTCTGTACCACGAACATTGCTGCTGCCATGTGGCCGAGCAGCTGCAAGCACGTTAAAACCGGCATCGTGGGGCTGTATGTAATGACTTGTACCAGGGAACCGATGGCGCGAAAGCGAGCGTCGGGTAGATAAACCCTTGCTGTGATAGAATTTATGCGTGCCCCTATGAACTCTATGTCCTGTGTGGGGTCGATCTTTGACTTTGCAAGGTTGATGACCAGGCCCAGCAAAGAAAACGTGTTTGCTGTTACGCGTATCATGCGTAGTACCTCCGCCTTCGAGGCCTCTTTCAGTAGGCAGTCGTCCAGATATGGGAATATAAATACCCCCTGTCTGTGCAGGTAGGCTGACACCACTGCCAGGGTCTTGGTAAAGACTCTGGGGGCCGAGGAGAGGCCAAACGGCAGAACCTTGTATTGGAAATGTTCTTTGCCGACCATAAACCGGAGAAAACGTCTGTAAGCCGGGTGGATCGTTATATGAAAATACGCATCTTGTAAGTCGAGGGCTGCAAACCAATCTCCATCGTCCATTGCCGTGAGTATAGAGGCGACTGTGATCATCCGAAAGCGTTGTTTGCGCAAGTACCGGTTGAGGCCTCGAAGATCTAAGATGGGCCTCCAGCCTCCTGTTTTCTTCTCTGTGAGGAAGTATCGTGAATAAAACCCTTTCCCCTGAAGTCGCTCCGGCACTCTTTCGACCGCCCCTATAAGCATCAGGTGGTCCACCTTGTGCTTGAGTTTCACCTTGTGGGAGGCATCCCTGAGATGAGGCCTGGGTGGAGGTCTTGGCGGTGGGAGCGACTGAAAGGGGATCACATAACCCGTGGCTATGATCTCTTGTACCCACTTGTCTGTGGTGATCTTTTGCCATTGTGAGTGGAACGGTCGGAGGCGATGATGGAACATTAATTGTGGATGACATTGCGCGATGGTAGTAATACTGCAGCCCTCGACCTGTCAGTCAAACTTGTTGCCTTTGGGCCTGCCCCGAGGATGCACGGCCTTGTTGGGAACGTCGCCTAGGAGTTCTATACTGTTGTTGCTGTTGATGCCGCCCTTGGTTGTAGCCCTGTTGGTACTGAGCACGCTGAGGTTGGTACGGGTATCGCCATTGTTGAGGGTAATACTTTTTCTTTCTGTATGGAGGGGTATAAATACCCAGGGTTCTGAGTGTGGCTCTTGAGTCTTTACTGGAATGAAGGACCGAATCAGTTGACTCTGCAAACAACTTCTGCGTGTCGAAAGGGAGATCGACAATTTTTGCCTGCAGATCCCTCGGGATACCCGATGTCTGGAGCCAGGATTCCCTGCGTATGACCACTGCCGTAGCCGTTGAGCGTGCCGCCGTGTCCGCTACGTCCAGGGCGATCTGGACTCCCGTCCTTGAAGCTGCATAGCCCTCTTGCACGACGGCCTTCAGCACCGGCTTCATATCTTCTGGAAACGAATCCATGAGAGCAGTAAGCCTGGAGTAATTGTCGAAATTGTGGTTCGCTAGATGTGCTGCATAATTAGCCATTCTCAGCAGCAGGGTGGAGGAGGAGTATACCTTTCTGCCAAATAGCTCTAGCTTCTTGGCATCTCTATCCGTTCCCCCTGCTTTGTACTGGGAAGTCTTCGATCTCTGCTGAGACAATTCTACCACCAGAGAATTTGGTTGTGGTGACTAAACAGGAACTCCATCCCCTTCGCCGGGACAAAGTATTTCTTACCCGCCCTCTTGCTTATAGGGGGAGCGGAAGCCGGGGTCTGTCATATGGTAGTAGCAGACTCCATGATTGCTTCGTTGAGTGGGATAGCGATTTTGGACGAGGCCGGAGGCCTCAGGTTTTTGAGGAGCTTGTGGTGCTTCTCCTGCACCTCTGCTGTTTGGATGCCTTGCGTGAAAGCCACCCTTTTAAACAGCTCCTGAAACTGTTTGAGGTCGTCCGGGGGGGCAACATCCCCGGGGGCCTTAGCCTCATCGGGGGAGGACAAGGAGGAACCACTAGGGTAGACCTCCCTTGAACTCTCAGGGTCCTGCTGCCGGTGGTACACCCTCTCACTAGAGGCTTGCGAGGGAAAATCTCGGGGTTCCAAAATCAGCTCCCCTTGAGGCAGCTGTGTTTCCGTCCCTGTCCGTGAGTGCCCGTGGGGGTACTGGGCGGTCGAGGGGGACCTGCCCCTGGGTGTATGCCTGTGGTGTCTATGCCCAGCGTGATAAGGACGACCATGGCAGTACGGGCATGGGTCCTGGGATGGAGACCTGGACCACTCTCGAGGTGCATACCCCCGATGTCTGGGGGGAGCGAGATCGTCTGGATGCTTGAGACAATGGTGAAACTGGTTTGTGGTAGTACTCCAGAGGGTCAAATCCCAGAAAAGGCGAGGGTGGCCCGAGCCATGGTGACGCTGGTTGGAGGAACGGAGAAGGAGGCTCTGGGTAGGCTGGGGGAGACCCATGTCTCCTGGTTGGTGTACGCAGCATAAGGGGAGGACTTGTTGGCTACGTCTACACGTGCACGCTACATCGAAAGACTATTTCGATGAATAACGTCTACACGTCCTCCAGGGCTGGCAATGTCGACGTTCAACTTCGACGTTGGGCAGCACCACATCGAAATAGGCGCTGCGAGGCAACGTCTACACGCCAAAGTAGCACACATCGAAATAAGGGTGCCAGGAACAGCTGCAGACAGGGTCACAGGGCAGACTCAACAGCAAGCCACTCCCTTAAAGGGCCCCTCCCAGACACAGTTGCACTAAACAACACAAGATCCACAGAGCCGACAACTGGTTGCAGACCCTGTGCATGCAGCATGGATCCCCAGCTGCGGCAGCAGCTGCCAGAAGCCCTGGGCTAAGGGCTGCTGCACACGATGACCATAGAGCCCCGCAGGGGCTGGAGACAGAGCGTCTCTCAACCCCTCAGTTGGTGGCCGCCATGGCGGACCCCGCTATTTCGATGTTGCGGGACGCGCATCGGCTACACGTGCCCTACTTCGACGTTCAACTTCGGAGTAGGGCGCTATTCCCATCCCCTCATGGGGTTAGTGACTTCGACGTCTTGCCACCTAACATCGATTTCAACTTCGAAATAGCGCCCAACACGTGTAGCCATGACGGGCGCTATTTCGAAGTTGGCGCCGCTACTTCGAAGTAGCGTGCACGTGTAGACACGGCCGTTGAGAGCAGCCCTGCAGCCCTGTCCAGAGAAGGGCTGCGGTGCCGGATTTTCGCTGCTGCCTTTCCCCTCCCCTGCGGGGCTGGCTCCTCCCCACCCCGTGCTGGGGATCTCGGCCCCGCTGTCGGCGCCGCGCTCGGCACGCTCATCTGCGGTGCCACGCAGGTGGTCTCCTCCGGTGCCTGCAGGCTACGTGCCTGTTGGCCCTGCACTGTTGGTGACGTGGGGGTCTGTGCTGCTTGCGGCAGTGCTGCCGGTTCCGGCGCTTGCCTGGCCGCTGCTCTGAATGCGTGGGCCAGCTGCTTAGTAATTGGAGGCTCAGCCTCTGCCACATGCGCTGCTGCACTGCCGCTTGCTTGTGACTGCGGCTGGGGGCTGTGTGCTACGCCCGTCCCGCTCACTGTGACCGCCGGCAGGGATTGGGCTGGAGAGAGCTTCCTCCGTTTCTGCACCGAGGGGGTGAGGGACGCCGCCTTCCTTTTATGGAGCCCTGTGGGTTCCTCCAGTTGAGGCCTCTCCGGCACGTCTGGCTGGAGGGCCTTATCAAACAGCAGCATTTTCAGCCACATTTCTCTATCCTTTCTGGCTCTGGCCGTGAGCTTTGCACAGAAGGAGCATTTCTGGGTGACGTGTGATTCCCCCAGGCACCTAATACATTGACTGTGCCCATCAGAGGCCGGCATAGCTTCGCAGCACGACTCACACTTCTTGAATCCTGAAGAGGCCATTGCGGTGAGTCTTTGAGCTGTTAATAGGGTACTTAGCACCTTCTCTGTGCCTGTTCCCCTCTCACGGACTCCAGCCTGCCGCAGCAGGAGGCCTACTGGCCTTCATGTCCCTGGGTTGCCTCCGCTCCTCCTTCTCATTACTAAGACTTTCTACTTTTATATATATATATATATATATATATATATATATATATATTTTGCAATAAAGAAACAAACAATTTAACTAAGAACTCTGAAAGAAAACTCTAAAACTCTGAAAAAGTCTAAATACGCTGACTCTGGCCGCAGCCTGAGCAGATTCTGTCTGCAGCCGATGGCGGTTAAGAAGGAACTGGCGGGGACTGGATCGCGCACGTGGCTGGGAGTGTGCAGGGGAGCGGTGCGCGCCGGCGCATGCGCGGTCCAGCAGAAACTGCTGGAAAGATCCGATCTGCGGCGCCAGGGCGAGCTCGACACCTATCGTGGAGCACCCACGGGGACACTCGAGGAAGAACCCCTGTTATTCCTATAGTTGCGTCTGAAAAGGGGCTGGGAGTGGAGCTGGCCCTCAGATGCCCTATATCCTTCAACGCATTTAGCCCATAACAATAAAATATTTAAGAGCTATTGTCATATACTATCAAGTTAACTCAGTCATGCACAACAGTTTCAATGAGCTCATCTGCAGCTGAGCTGGAGAACAACAACAGAAAATTCCTGACTCATCAGATGAGTGTTTCCAGCCAATCATGAGCCAAGCTGTTTTCTCCTCTATAGAACCGTATCCATTAGGGCTATGTCTAGACTGCAAGCTTCGGTCAGGAGACTGGAGGTCTCTCTCTCGAGAAGTCTGCTGTGCTGGGGGCATTCTGCCAGCACTCCTGTCTTCCTTGTTCCATGAGGAAGAAGGGATGTCTCGGCAGAGGAGATTTTCCTGACATTTGGCCCCATGTGGACAGGCCAAACGTTGGGAAAGCCTCTCCTGACGCAACTGTTGGCAAGAGATACAGAAACGCAGTACGCAATTTGCGCATCTTTTGCCGACAGTTCTTGGCAATCTAGAGACAGCCTAGGTGTTATATGTGTAATTATTCAAATCATCTTTGTGTGTGCATGTGGGTGTGCCTTGAGGATGGCAAATTAATCAGCTGAAACACAGCATGGGTTTGAGAGTTAATGCATCAAAAAATGAACAACAATTCCGCTGCTTTCCCCTCTAACCAACACTAAGTTGCGGATAAAAGGGTCTCTTTGGCCAAACTGCCCCATGCTTTTAGTTTTGCAAACCATAGGTTGGGGAACGCAACCAGGCTGGGGAAACCCCCAAACCCCCCATTTTTGCCCAACAGGAAGGCTGGCTGGAAAATTTAAACCCCCTACCCCACAGGGAAAAATCCACAGAATTTTTTCTCCATTATTTTACCTGCTGTAAATAATATCCCCTCCCTTACATGTTTGGCATGAATAAAAATATGCCTCCAGCTTATCTGCCTTCCAACAGCTCACAGATAGTTCCAAGCCCTGTATTAGTCAGAATGCAATGTATTGTGCATAATTGATAATGGGGGATATTGATTATGAGGGACCTTTCAAACCACATCTTCATTTCATTCCCCAGGAACAGAATCATTGTTGTTCCCTGACATGTTTATTGTTATGAGCCACAGTGGTTATCTACATGGGACCACTCTCCTTAGCTTCTAAACCTTACAGAATTATGGCCAGGTCATCTGAAATGCATGTAGTGTTGCTTATGGGAGTTATATATCAAAATAGGACAAGGCTAACATACACTGGGACTGGTTCTCCCTATCTGTTTAAGTAACTGCTGTGTTTAAAAAAAACCCTACAGCTTGGAAAATAGGGACTGTGTCATACTGAAGTGAAGAGAAAGTCTGGTTACTGTGCATCTGACCCACTCCAGTTAACACCCTAAGACACAAACTGGTCTTTGTTTTCCATTTCTCCCCTACAAGGTCAGCCATAAACTTGCAGACTCATTTATCAGGGTCACTTGCTCCCCCACACCCAGGGTTACTGTCTCCTGCCGCTGGTAATTCCTCCTTCTGCTAATTCTCCCCCTATTCCTACGTCCACCCCTAGGCAGTTCAGCAACAAGTCTGGAGCAATCAAGTCAGCCCTGCTGGGGTTCATTAATTACTAGCCTAACATTTTGGAGTCTTAGCGGGTTTCGTTTCTCTACAGCTGCCTGATTGGCGTGACCTTTGCAAGCACACAGAATGTCTGCATCGCTTGTTGGTAGCTCCCTACCCATTGGTCTCCCAGATGATCTACTGCCCTGGCGCCATCCAGTATTTTTTTATATTTTACACCCTTTTCTAATCTGCCTGGCTGTACTTATGTCCCTCTTTCCCATTTCTGCCGTGCTGTTTACAGCAAGCCTGGACAGCTGGTTTAAAAAGGGTCATTTGTTCACTTTCCCCCAACCTCAGTCTACTTGTCTGTTTCTGGCCCTGGAGTGCAGGGAGGGCCCCTTTCGGCGTGTCTGCAAAGCAACTCGCCTGGAGAGGGCCCGACTACAGACAAGAAATATCACAGCCCCTATCCACCAGGAAACCAAGGAAACCAACCAGCCATCCCACTGCTGATATTCAGGCATTGGCCACTCATTGCAGACAGGACACAGCTAGATGGACAACTTGTTTGATACGGTATGGCCATGGTTATGTTCATACGGTATCAATCTGGACTCATTAGTGATATCAATACAGCTACACCATATCTAAGTGGTGGAGGTAAGCAGAGAATCAGGTGCCCTCTAGCTCTAAAACAGGCCAAAGGAAAACCCCAAATTCTCTTTCTCATCCTTAGGTTTTCCCCAAAGATTTTACACATTTAACCAACTTGGGGAACTGCCACTAATTCTTGTTGTTTCTCCAGTGCTGCATTCTGAACCAGTGAAGGGCCAGGACAGAAATTCAGGTGTTCTAAATCCCACACAGAGTTCAAATTTGGCAGTTTGGGCAACTGCTGCAGAGTGCATGGATTTCCAAGCAGGTCAGTCCACCTTGAACCAGCATCGCCTCTGTTTTTCCACTTGTTCCTCCTCTTGTGGGACATTTATTTTGTCCCATTTGCATGCTGGACACTGAGCTCAATTTGTTTCAGTTTGTGATTTATTCTGTCTAGCAAACCAACTGTTACTGTGACATGGGTGGTACAGAAGTATATATCCTACAAATAACCTCTCTGGGATACATTGGCAGGAATATCCTAGGCAAGACACAGAAGTAATTATTTTGCTGTACTCAGTATTGATTAGGCCTTGACTTCAATCCTGTGTCCAGTTCTGGGTTCCACATTTCAGGATGTGGACAAATGGGAGGAAAGTCCAGAGAAGACCAACAAAAATGATTAACGGTCTATAAAACACAAGCTATGAGGAGGACTGAGAGAATGGGCTTTGTTTAGTTTGGAAAAGAGAAGACTGAGAGGAGATATGATAAAAGATTCAAGTACTAAAAGGTTGTTTTTATTCTCCTTAACTTCTGATGACAGGACAGGAAGCAGTGGGCTTAGATTGCAGCAAGGGAGGTTCAGATTGGACATTGGGAAAAACTTCCTAACTGTCAGGGTGGCTAAGCACTGGGATAAATCACCTAGGAGGGTTTTGGAATCTCCATCACTGGAGATACTTAAGAGCAGGTTAGACAAACGCCCATCAAGGATGGTCTCCACAGTGCATGGTCCTGCCGTGAGTCGGGGAGACTGGACCTGAAGACCTCTTGAGGCTCCTTCCACTTCTATGATTCTACAAGCCACAGGTAGTGTATTTGCACACACGGTGCCTGCATTAACAACTAGGGATACATTCTGGTTCTGACTGGGCATGTGTCTTGAGGCGGGGTTGAAAGACAGATTGCAGGGAGCCTCTTTCTAACTTAACCCAGCAGTGCAAGAGAGTGCTGATGCTATTCCATGTGAGCAAATGGAACACACCTATAGAGCACCAGGAACTGATGATGTGGCCAGATGATTTGGGATGTGATGCGGTTTGTATCTGCCCATGCAACTGCTCCCACCAAAAAGCACATGCTACAGCAGTAGTACGGACCAATGGTGGAACAGTAAAAATGAGATGGATAAACTAAGCTAAGCTAAGCACCCTATTTCCCAAATGAGAAGTGGAAAACTGCTGTTTACCCAGATTTACCCTTCATGGCCTACTGGTACAGGGTGTTTGTCAATGCCCTCCCTCTCTCCCACACCCCAAAGCAATTTGTCCGCCACTGCCCTGGGTAGCTAGGACAGTCACCGCACCACCTCTTATGGACTATGTGCCTTGTTCTACTTCACTGCACCCCCTCATGACTTCCTAGCAGCCACTCCTGATCTGCACCTGCAGGAGAGAGGAAAATCAGGCCTTGCATCTCAGCGCCAACCAGTGCTCACCTGGCTGTAATTCAGAGTCAGAATTTAGCCCTCTGTACCTCTGCCTCAGGAGAGCAGTGTGCTGACATCAGAGCGAGGGGCGCCGCCACGCGCTGGGGGAGGGGGCATGGAGGGATACTGTACTCACATTCTCGCTTTCAGATTTATCATCTTGCCCATTCACAGTCAAGTCTGTGGGGTTCTGAGGTTGCAGCAGCCTCAAAGCTGGCTCCATTAAAGGGCCACTGACACTCAGACTTGGAAAATAGAACACCATAAAGTGGGAAAATAAGCGGTTGTGCACAGACTAATGCAGGAAACTCTACCTAGAAAGAAGAACTGTAGCCCAGGGAACCAGGAGCCACTTCTGTTCAATTGGCAAAACTTTGGACCTGTCACTGAAACCAGTCAGTGACTCAATTCACCCCTCTGTGAGGCTAACCTGATATTTGCAAAGCTCTTGGTACATACCTGAAAGCCTCTATGCACAGTGAGACACATTCTGCCCTGAGTAAGGCAAGTGTTCTTCTCAGGGACTCAGAGGATTGTACTGTCTGAATGGGTACAAGCCAGATTACAGCCTTGCCAATTACACACACCCCAGACCCAGATAAAACTGCTGCCCATTGGGAAATTAACACCATGCTACAGTCTATCATGAGCTCACACTGGCAAATCTCATATTGGGACTCCATGGCCATGAGGCGCTGCTGAAAGGATCACAGGCATAACAAACACCCTTTGGGAGAAGCTTAATTTGTGGAACAGTTTTCTTCTCCTTTCTCACCGTGAGTGAAGTTAATGCTCACAGAAGATGCCAGATACACAATCCTGGAGCTTTAAAGCCCACAGAGCAGGAAAACCATTGCACAGCCAGAAAGCCTGGAATGGTCTAGTTCTGGAGGGACTGTTTGGTGGAGTGAAACATTAGCTCCGTTTCTCTGCTGTCACTACCACGGGCTCCTCATGACTAGAAGTACCATTTGTGGTGATAGCCTGGTGGTGTGGACATTCACCCCACGGAAACAAGCCCTAATCACCTCTCACATCAGAGGGCTCACACAGCCATTCACTGGCTCACAACTTGCAGTCTTTCCAACGTGGGCTGGCTTTGACCAGGTGCGTAGAAAGTAGCTGCTGTTTATCAAGCACCAAAATACACTAGGTCAGGGGTCAGCAACCAAAAGAGCCATTTTTTTCGAATTTGGTGAAAAACTCAATAATTCAAGAGCTGCAGCGTATGTGAATATTAGACAGTCCTTAATAAATAACGTACAGTCATACTTTTTGTGACCCCTGTTTTAAGGGCAGCACAGACACATATCCCATAATGTACCGTTAAAGGGGGAGTTATCCAACGTTTCGAGATCACATATTGTTTGATATTTAGATAGGAGTTGTTCAGTATCGGGCTGTTAGATTTTCATCAAAATATCAAAACTAATCAGGAGGATTTTTTTTACTTTGCAATTACAGCGTCAGGAGCCACAAAGAAGTCCTTAAAGAGCCACATGGGGTTCTGGAGCCGCAGGTTGCAGACCCCTGCACTAGGTAGTTTATGGACAAGCCCTTCAACTCAGCGGATTCCAAATTGAAACAGTCAGTGCACTGATGAATGGGAGAGGGTATAAGAGCAAGCGGTGGAGTGTGAAGTTTTGCATACACCTTGTTCACTGTGAGAGTGTGCTTACTTATGTGTGTTATTAATGCTTCTGTGAGGGGAGGTTAGAAATGAAGGGCACCATTATCAAATCTTCCAGTCCCTGGGGTTTGTATCTGCTGCAGGCATTGGCTGAGCTCTGCATCTGGAGGTTTAGAAGTTATTCTTCTGAAGAGAAATAATTAGTAGCTTAATACTTTAAGACGGCAATTGCTTGCGTTTAAGTCAGATAATGGGAACAGACATCCATGATGGGAGTGAAGACAACAGAAGTCAGTACTTGTGATTCAACTCTCACATAAAAAGCTGTGTTTATGAAACCAACATAAAAGGAAGCCAAATAACAATTAAGTAAAACATTAAATAAAAGGATACACATAAACCCGCAAGGCACACTTTCCTTGTGCAATGGGTAAAGGGTACACAGCAGCACAGAAGCAGTAAATAATGCAAAAGAAGGGTGAGAACGGAGAATGACTTATACAAAGCCATTCTCTACAAGTCAGAAAGAAGATTCACTCACTGGAAAGTCACTCACTGGATAAAGCCAAATATTACCCTAAAAATCTTGCACTATAAAACATACACATGTCAAACAGAAATGGAACTACTGCGAAAGAATTCTGCTGTAAGGAAGATCCAAGGAGTGAGGCTCTGCTCCATCTCAGGAAGAAAGCAGTCAAAAAAAAATCTCATGTAAACACACCACATGCAACAGAACATCAACAGAGTTTATCAACTGGCACATATACCAAATGCAACTCCTCTCCATAATCCCAAATCCACCAGGCTTTGGATTTCAGAGCTGCAGGAAGAGATATTCATGTGATGATACTCTGCCTGGTTTATGATCAGAGTGTCTCATTTTTGCTACAGATCTGTCAAAACATTTTTTTTTGGGTTTTTTTCTCCCCAGAACTCATTTTTCTGTGTTTTCTTTGTGCTGCTCTAAGTAAAGCTCTGCGGAGATGGGAGAAGACTGCAAAAACACACAAAAGAACCTCAGGGACACTAGTTTGAATAAAAACAGCACACCTAGCAGGCTGGTATTTGCTACCTTACTTTGCTGAAGAACCTCCTTCACACAACGCACAGTCCACCTGTGGAACTCACTGCCAGGGCATGTGTGAAGGACAAAAGTATAACCTGGCTCAAAAAAGAATTAGGTAAGTTCCTGGAGGATAGGTCTATCAATGGCTACTAGCTAAGGTGTTCAAGATGCAAGTCCATGACTGGGTATCCTTAAACCTTTAACTGCTGGAACCCGGAACTGGATGATAGGGGGTGGGTTCACTTGATAAACTGCTGTGTTTTGTTCACTACCTCAGAATACTGTCCAATGACAGAATACTAGACTAGATGGACCACTGGTCTGATCCTGCCTCAACATTCCATCTTCTCATGCTCTTAATCTCTTGCATTCACTTTCTGCCAAAACTGACATGAGCTAATTTTAGTTCCCAGAAATGTCTGCAGAATATGTTCTCAGGAACACAAATAATAAATGATGATAACCTGTGCTTAAATGTTCACATTGGAAATGATCATGTGGCCATCTTCAGAATTCTCTGAGCTTCTAGCTGTCCAGTCAAGGAGCTGAATGTCATCGAGTGACTGTGGTGAGCCATCACACTGAGTCAAGACCTAATTCTCAAAAGCAGTCATTGTGGCAAATTTTTCCCCTCCCTCCTTGGGCTGAGGTACAGGCCCATAGAGCATTAATGTTGACACACTTTGGAGAACTAATTCATGAGGCTCTAAAGTGGATCACAGCTAATTCACAGACACAAAAACAGCATAAATCTGTCTAATAATTTATTTTAATAAATAATTCCCTCTGTTTTCTAGAGGCCACCACTGCTTTCAGCCAACCACACAGGTGTGGCACCAGGAGCAAACCTCACTTTGGCTCCAGAATGACCCTCGGCTATCCAGTCTCCCTAGTTTGGCTGTAGGCACTCAGACAGCCCTGACACCTGCCACATCGAGCAGGGAAGTAGTATACACTCAACCTGCCTTATGAATATAATATGCCAAATAATTAGTAAAATGTTAGAGAATTGGAAGTCAAGTGAAAGAGACTATATAAGCCCCAAAGCATTATTCACAAAGCTGGGTGAATTACTTGAAAAGACCAGTTTATAAAGCAAATGCAATCCCTTTATTGTCATTAATCTTCCATTAACCTTTTCACTTTGCAAACCTGAAAATATCCAGTGGATAGTTTTGCATGACCCAAACCCAGCCAATAGGTCACCAGAAAACTATTTACTATGATTGTCATGAATGACAAAGGGCTAACCCCAAACAGAGTGGGGTTTCTGTTGGCAAGCAGCCAGGTGAGCCAAAGGGAAGAGGGAGGGATCTTTTTAGTTGAAGCAGTTGCCTGCTGATGGGAACATAAGAACATAAGAATGGCCATACTGGGTCAGACCAAAGGTCCATCGAGCCCAGCATCCCATCTGCCGACGGTGGCCAATGCCAGGTGCCCCAGAGAAGGAGAACAGAAGACAATGATCAAGTGATTTATCTCCTGCCATCCATCTCCTGCCCTTGTTCTGAAGGCTAGGGCACCATACTTTATCCCTGGCTAACAGCCATTTATGGACCAACCTGCAAAAATTTATCAAGCTCTTTTTTAAACCCTAATAGAGTCCTGGCCTTCACAGCCTCCTCGGGCAAGGAGTTCCACAGGTTGACTGTGCGCTGTGTGAAGAAAAATTTCCTTTTATTAGTTTTGAATCTACTACCCCTCAATTACATTTGGTGTCCCCTAGTTCTTGTATTATGGGAAAAGGTAAATAATTTTTCTATATTCACTTTCTCCACACCATTCATGATTTTATATACCTCTATCATATCGCCCCTCAATCGCCTCTTTTCCAAACTGAAAAGTCCCAGTCTCTCTAGCCTCTCCCCATATGGGACCCGTTCCAAGCCCCGAATCATCTTAGTCGCCCTTTTCTGAACCTTTTCTAATGCCAATATATCTTTTTTGAGGTGAGGAGACCACATCTGCACACAGTACTCAAGATGTGGGCGTACCATAGTTTTATATAGGGGAAGTATGATATCTTTTGTCTTATTATCGATCCCTTTTTTAATAATTCCTAACATCCTATTTGCCTTACTAACTGCCGCTGCACACTGCGTGGATGTCTTCAGAGAACTATCCACTATAACTCCAAGATCCCTTTCCTGATCTGTCGTAGCTAAATTTGACCCCATCATGTAGTACGTGTAATTTGGGTTATTTTTTCCTACATGCATTACCTTACACTTACCCACATTAAATTTCATTTGCCATTTTGCTGCCCAATCACTCAGTTTGCTGAGATCTTTTTGTAGTTCTTCACAATCTGTTTTGGTTTTGACTGTCCTGGGAGTCTTTTTTTTGTTTGGCTGGACTAGAAAGACCAAGATGTTTTAATCCTGAACAGGCTTAAATACAGTAGCTGTTCAGGCCACAACAGAACCTGGGTATACAGATATGTAAGTAGAAAGGAAATGTGTAGCTAGACCCAATCAATTATTTTTTATTTTGAATTTGTTCTGGAACTTCTTAAGCTGATTGATGAATTCCCCCCTTGTACACTGTAACTTCTAAACTGAGTCACAAGGAAGTATATCTCTGCTTTTTTTTAAGTTGCTTTGTAAAATGTAGCAACCAAGTAGGCTTTATCACTTTCTTGATATACATTTTTTTTGTTCTGTTAATAAATTGTTTTTTAAAAGGCAATGATTTGATTCCTGTGTCCTAAAGAAGGGTCTGTGTATATTCATGCCTAAGGTCAAAAGGTCAGCTATCTGATTGCAGCTTAATTTCTTTCTTGGGTTTTCAAGATGGACTCCTAAAAGGCGATTAAAAGCTTTGGGTTACCTCACAAACTCCGCCATGAAGCCCAAGCGTGATTCAGGAAAGACAGAAGTACCATGCAGAAGATATTGGCACTAAGACTGATAGCAGAGGAAGCTTGATGAAAGAACATCTACAGCTGCTCCCTCAATTTTCAGAAGGCATTTGACAGTATAGATCAGAAAGTGACCTGGGCGGTGTTGGAGTAGTACTGAGTGGATAGGAGACTGATACGGTTGTTAAAGAGTATCAGTGACAATGTGGAAGCAGCGGTGAGACTGTGTGGAGAATTGTGAAGTTGGTTTAGAATGAATAGAGGTATGAAACAAGGAGATCTGATATCATCGAGTATCTTCATCATGCACCTAGAAAGAGCGATGGACAAGCTCAAGGAAGAGGTAGAAGGCATATCTGTGCACGGGATGAGAATCAACAACTTGAGGTTCATGGATAATATAGTTATCACTGAAAAAGATGAAGAGAAGCTAGGGAGAATGGTGCAGGCGCTAAACAAGGAAGGGAAGCTGTATGGACTGATTATGAACATCGATAAAAACAATGGTATTTGGAGATAAGGAAATAGGAAGGAAGATCAGTGTAGATGGGATCGAACCAGAAAATGTAGAGAAGTTCACACATCTGGGGAGCAACATAACATATGATATTATAATTACATTATATCATATTATGATCTAGAGTAGAATAGCGAAAGCAAGAGTGTGTTTGTAAGCAATGGATAAGATCTAGAAAAGCAAAGCAATTAGCTTAGGAATGAAGCTGAGCATCTTGAAAACATGCGTATTCAGCAGCATTTTGTACAGATGTAAGACATGGGTGATAACAAAAGATTCAAAGAGAAGGATATTGGCATTTGAGAGGAGTTGTTATAGAAAGATCCTCAGAACAGGATGGATACAGAAAGTCACCAATAAGGAATTATATAGAAAGATACACTCCTCTGATTACCAGGACCCACCCAGAACAAGATGGAACCTCTGAAATCCAAATCTGGTGAAGTCATCGCTGACAAAGCCAAACAGATGGAGCGCTGGGTTGAGCACTACTCCCAGCTGTACTCACGCGAGAACGTTGTGGTTGACGCAGCCCTCGATGCCGTCGAGCTCCTACCAGTAATGGATGAACTGCATCAGGAACCGACTGTGGATGAACTGAAGAGAGCCATCGACAGCATTGCAGCAGTAAAGGCCCCTGGCCAGGATGGTATACCACCAGAGGTAATCAAGTGTGCCGCGGACACACTCCTGGAACCCCTACATGAGCTACTGTGCCTGTGCTGGAAAGAGGGTGAGGTTCCACAGGATATGCGCAACGCTAACATTGTAACTTTGTATAAGAACAAAGGAGACAGAAGCGACTGCAACAATTACCGTGGAATCTCCCTCCTAAGCGTCACTGGTAAACTGTTCGCTCACGTCATCCTTGGCAGACTCCAGAAGATTGTTGAGAGGGTGTACCCCGAATCGCAGTGCGGATTTCGCACAGAGAGGTCTACCGTTGACATGGTCTTCTCTCTAAGGCAGCTGCAGGAAAAACACAGGGAGCAGAGGAAGCCACTCTACATAGCCTTCATCGACCTGACCAAGGCCTTTGACTTGGTCAGCAGGGATGGTCTGTTCAAACTGCTCCACAAGATAGGCTGTCCTCCACGGTTACTCAAGATGATCCAGTCGTTCCATGAAGACATGAGAGGAACCATCCAATATGACGGCGCTTTATCGGATGCTCTCAGAATCAGGAGCAGCGTCAAACAAGGATGCGTGCTTGCTCTGACATTGTTCGGGATCTTCTTCGCACTCCTCCTGAAGCATGCCTTTGGATCTTGAACAGAGGGCATCTTGCTGCACACAAGATCTGATGGGAAACTGTTTAACCTTGCAAGGCTGAAAGCTAAGTCTAAGGTGCGGGAAGTCCTCATCAGAGACATGCTGTTCGCAGACGATGCTGCTGTAGTGTCTCACACAGAAGACCAGCTTCAGAAACTGCTGGATCAGTTCTCCAAAGCGTGCAAGGACTTTGGGCTTACCATCAGCCTAAAGAAGACAAACGTACTCGGTCAGGATGTTGCTGAATCCCCATCAATCAGCATTGACAACTATACGTTAGAGGTCGTCCACAAGTTCGTTTACCTCGGGTCCACCATCATCGACACCCTGTCGTTGGACACGGAGCTAAATAGGAGGATTGGAAAAGCGGCCACAACTCTGTCCAGACTCAGCAAGAGAGTGTGGAATAACAACAAGCTGTACACTCACACCAAAATGCAAGTCTACAGAGCCTGCATCCTCAGCACCCTCCTTTATGGCAGCGAGACTTGGACCCTGTATGCCCGCCAGGAAAGGAGGCTGAACGTCTTCCACTTGCTCTGCCTCAGGTGCATCCTTGGAATATCATGGAAGGACAGAGTGATCAACACCGCCGTCCTCGAGCAAGCTGGACTCCCAACCGTGCACACCCTCCTCAGGCAGCGTCGGCTCCGCTGGCTTGGCCACATCCACAGGATGAATGATGGAAGGATTCCAAAAGACATGCCGTATGGTGAGCTAGCATCTGGCAAAAGACCTCCCGGACGCCCCCAGCTGCGCTACAAATATGTCTGCAAGAGAGACCTCAGAGAGGTAGACATCGAGCTGCACAACTGGGAACAACTAGCAGACGACCGCAGCAGATGGAGGCAGGGGTTACACAAGGGCCTTCAGAAGGGCAAGATGAGGATCAGACAGCTAGCAGAGGAGAAGCGAGCGCACAGAAAGCACACTAAGGACTTGCCAGACACCCACCACATCTGCAAGAGATGCAGCAAGGACTGTCACTCTCATGTGGGTCTTCATAGTCACAGTAGACGCTGTAAATGAAGCCCTCAGTTGAAACTATAAAGGGCGCGATGCATAGTCTATGCAGACTGAAGGATGCCTACTACTACTAGGAAGATACAGCTGAAAGAGAACCTACTGCTGAAAGTTATGCAATGGAAGTTACAGCTATTTGGACATATCTGCAGAATGAATGACGAATGAAAAATCAAGACCCTGGGATTCGGCATAATGGACAGTTCGAATACGAGAGGCAGAACCCACAGAGAATGGGTAGATGATATAGTAGATTGACGAAGAGCTAGTCTACAGAAACTAAGCCACTCCTCACTGGACAGGGAAAGAGGGAAGGAAATAGGAAGGCATCGGACACCAACGGGCGCTGAGCCCACAGTTGTTGTTGTTGATGATGATGATTATGTTACCTCAGAGGGAGACATCCCAAGTGTGTCTTCCTGGGGTTTAAATGAGGTTTTTTCTCACTTGGGCGGTGGCAGCTACCTCCCAGGGTCAGAGAATTGGTGACCTTGGGAAGTTTTTTTAAGCACAAGCCTATAAAGGTAAGGTATTTTTTAAGGTCTTTTGCAGGCCCCAACCTTTTGCACTCAGACTGACAGAGTGGGGGCCAGTCCTGACAATGCTTGTCTGCATTATTTGCATCATGTTATGATTATTGGTCATTGCCATTGCAACTCTGTGACCAATCACTTCAGTCACATGGTGCTATTTCTGCTTTTTGAGTCAACGACTCCATCATTCATCAAAAGTTTCCAGATGTCCCTCTGAGCATTCGCATATGCATTCATACTCAAGACACTTTCACCATCCGTAAACTTTCTTGTAAACAAAATGTTACTGGTACACAAGCAAAGAAAAAGGGTCACCAATACCGCCAAATCAAATCCATCAATGTTCTTCCCTGGTACATGCCTGCATATTTTCTTCTACCATGTACCTCTACCTGTAATTAGTAAAACTGTGTACAATGCCTCATTAGAGTTGTTTGCAGTACACATGTGCATTTGTTAATCTAGGGAATCTGGGCAAAATTTTAAGCAGCACCTAAGGGTACGCCTATCCAGCCCACCCAGGTTGACAGACTTGGGTTTGTGGGACTGTGCTCTCAAATCAGCTGTGCAGAAAGCACTTCAAGTGTATGGATATTCTAAAGCCTACCTCCCCCGGCTTCAGAGCCTCAGCTCAAGCCTGAATCACCATGTCAAAGTTCTGCCCACAGAGCTATTTTAAAGCACTACCACAAGCCCACTAATCTAAGTCCGTCAACCTAGGCTAGGAAGCTTGCTGTCAGCAGCCACCACAGGCTGCATGGATGTATCCCACACAATTTAGAAAACCAAGTCCCAATTTCACAAGTGATTTAGGTGCTTAGGAACCTGATATAAGTGCCTAAACACATGCATCCCTTTTGAAAATGGGGCCTGGGTGCATTTGAAAATTTTAACCTTTATTTTTTTGTTGCCTCCAATTTTCAAACCACCATCCAGAGTAATCTACAAATCAGCACTGAAATGCATTTCCTGTCATTCAAACTGGTTCCAAAATTCCCCATTCACCTTCTCCCTGTTTGTTATAGCTAAGCAAACACTCATCCTGCCTACCCGAAGCTTATCAGCCAGCGGACATTAATGAGTGCTATGGGAAATTTCATTTCCTGTTTCTAGTGCTGCTTGTAACAAGACTGGTGGCATATTTTTAAGAGGAAACTCATTTTTTAAATTCTTATTATTAACTCTTTGCAGATTTCTAAGAGAGAGGCCAGAATTTCTAGGGGCCTCAGAAGCTGCAATCAGGTCCTGATTTTCAGCTCCCAATTATATACCTAAATAAGTAGCCAGGTTATTCACAAGAATTTAACATCCACAGCTTTCATTGGGAACTTTTTTTTAGACTTTCCTAGTTTGGTGAAACATTTTAAAAAACAGAAAACATTTTAAAAACCCACCAGAATGTTTTTGTTAGCATTTTCCAGTGTGACAATTAAAACAAAAAGAAAACAGTTAGTTAAAAAACCACCAAAATATCTCTGTTTAAACAATTTTTGGGGAGTTCCTGTTTTTTACTTGAGACACTAACATTTTCATGGGAAGTGCTGGTGACAGAAGCACTTTTTAATTTTTTTTTCCTGGGGAAAATAACTGGCATTTTCCCACCACCTTGATTCTCTTGAAAGATCCCTCTTTAATTGTGGGTGCTGAACACTTTTGAAAGAATTGTTCAGTTTCTGTCTCTCTGCATCTATTCCATGATAGATCTTCCTGTGCAAGAATTTGGCACATTAGAGGAAATAAGTTACATTTTAGAAATGAATTCTAGTCACTGAATAATTCTACAAACTTATCTAGTGGATCTATACACATTAGGGAAGTCCTAGCAGGACCTATGCTTCATACACCTGTATGTCTGGATATTGAATGGGAGATGAAGAAGGCATTAATTTGTTATGTGTGCTGCTGTACCTTACAGAGATTAGGTGTTCAGGCAATGTCCTTCCCCGCATAGGTGGAGAGTGTTACACATGTAAGTGACAGGTAAAATAGTTCTAGACAGGAAAGGAAGAGCAGGGGACCCAGCCTGCATTAATGAGAGCTGTGCTGGATGGCTCACAAAACGATACCTGCTGAGTAGCGAGTGCATGACTGAGCAGGGGACATGCAACTCAGCCACACATTAGTATGATACAGATCGAAGGTAAGCTCAGATTACCTCAGATGCTCCTGCCACTCTCTGCAGACCCACGGCCAATTTCTTTACTTGGAGTAAGGGGACAGGTGTATGAGGGAGCGGGGCCGGAAACTTAGTCCAATTCAGTATGAAGGCCACGTGCCTGAGCCACCTCCTCCGCTCGCACGATGCTACAGGCCAATCACCTCACACAGCCTCCTGTGACCTGCTCAAGGACTTGTGGGACAAGCACCTTAGTCAGTAAGCAGTGAGCAGAAGGGTCCAGAGGGCTCCTAGCAGGTGTTGGAGTCACTGCAGCAGGTGGGTACACACATACTGTTAGTAAGCTCAGGCCACTTCACTAGCTTCAGAATCTAGAACCTATAGGCTGCTGGCCTGCCCCTCGGCCCAGCAAGGAGTGACAACACGCGCAGAGGCTGGGTCAAGCCCCTTTCCCAGTATTGCAGTGTATTTCTTCCCCATCAGACGATCACAGCACATCAATCATCCCTTCGCCCAGCACCGAGTTTCTAACAGCGTGCCCATCTGTCTATTCCATTCCACAGTTTGCCTGAGAGTCATTCCCTGGCTCCAGGACTCCTGCAGGCCTCAGTCTGCTTCAATAACAGCCTCCCTTTGAGCCAAAGGGCCAGCCATGGCAGGTACAAACCTGGGACATTACTGCAGATGCCTAAAAAAAGCTCCTCTTCCTATAACATGCGGTATGTATGATCAGTTCTGACATTTGTAGGAGGCGCTCAAGCTTGACAGTCAATGTACACTCAGAATTCACACAGAGCATAGCCTGCACCAAAAACTAACCTCCTGCAGATCCTCACAGGTCTTACACAATTATGGTGAGCTAGCCCACAGATTTCCAACTTACTCCTGAGTGATCACTCATCAAGTTGGCAGGGGGTGGTAATTCTGAGGTCAGACTATACATTTTGGGGATGGGAATGATGTCTTTCTATGATGCCCTGTACAATGAAGCTGTGTTCTTGTCTCATACTAGTTACTCTACCACAGTATAAGTAATACCGAGGAAGGAGAAAATGGAGCCACAGGTTTAAAACAGACAGATATTTGGGATACGTAATCCCAGCTATCAGAGAAATGAAACTGCAGTAGCTGGAATGCACACATATTTAAGGCATACCCTAGTAGATATATTCAGAAGTCAATCGCCTCTTACATTTCCATATGTTGGCTTTTATCCTGAAGGATGTACTATAAACCTCAACTGACATGCAAACCACATATGTGCAGGTCACTTCACCCAGGACTGAAGGGTCTCCCTCTCCAACAGATGTTTAACACCACATAGCAATCATTTAGGAAGTGAAGAACAACAGTGTGCATGCAATTGACACAGCAGAGGGAAATTTACGCAGGCAGCCTCAGCACCATTTTGTACAATTGGTTCTGCTCTGACACAGCACGGAGTGCCGC
Source organism: Carettochelys insculpta (assembly GCF_033958435.1). Lineage (NCBI taxonomy): Eukaryota > Metazoa > Chordata > Testudines > Carettochelyidae > Carettochelys > Carettochelys insculpta. Next base: position 365,923,667 of record NC_134137.1, on the reverse strand, counting down.
ATAATGAATCATTACCAGCGCTTCCTGCAGCACCCTGGCTGTCTCCCATTCTCCAAAGCCCTAACCCTTGCTGACGCTGCTTAACTTGCAAGACCCAAGAGGATCCCAGCACAGAATTCCGGAGTAGCCGAGAGCTTGTTACAAGCCCAGTTGACTCACGTTGCGCAGTATTCAGAGCTGTGGCAAACACTCCCGTCAGTGGTGATCATTTATTACCTGCACAAGAAGTTCCAGCTTCCTGTCGTCAAGGAGGTGCACTTGACATCGGCGGCCCTCCGTCATCTGCAACAGAGAAGCAACATTATCTTTCAGGGTGTTTCATTTACAGGCTTGGCAAACTTCAAGCACTATCCGTAACACACTGCAGCTATGCTCCCAAGAAGCCCTGTCCCAGCAGAGCGTTTCACTCACTGGCTTCCCTTCCCTGGCACCAGGAAAAGAAGAGTTTGCATGAGACAAAGTAAAAACTCCCCACCAAATTGAACTGAACAGTGAGGCTTGACTAGCTACTTTGGATGGAAGTGAAAAATGAGGCCACTGTGCAGCGAGGACAAGACAGACATAATCCTGCACAGACTACAGGAGACAGCCCTGATGTTTCACACATAGGCCCCGTCTTCAGTGCTTTGACTGGGCACCAGGCAGCCCCAGAAGAAACCTCTGTACAGGTTACAAGTAAGTGATTGATCATCCTGGCAAAGATTTAACTATAGCTGAAATAGTTTAAAGACTGGTAGGTCTAGTCTGATTGAAATTCTCATGAATTCACTGGCATTACACTAGAGATAAATCCATCCCTGGATCTTTCCCACTTGTACTCATCTATACTAGAAAGTTGTATCAGTTTACCTACTCCAGTATAACTAAAAAGGTCCCTAATGTGGACACAGCTATTCTGACATTAAGATGTTTTATACAAGTATAGCTATTCTAGTTATTCCCTTTAAAGTCATGCAAGTACAGCCCCACAGCAGCACTTTCAATGTTCACTTTTTAAGGACAACAAGAAGTCCTGTGGTACCTTATAGACTAACAGATATTTTGGATCATAAGCTTTCATGGGCAGCGACCCACTTCATCAGATGCATGAGTGGGGGGGCATACTACACAATCCATTGTATACAGCCAGGCACTGAGGTACAACCATATTTGCTCTGATCCATCAGACAGAGACAAACATCTACAAGACCTTTACCAAGCTTTCCTCGAACTACAATATCCACCTAAGGAAGTGAGGAAACAGATTGACAGAGCCAGACGGGTACCCAGAAGCCACCTGCTACAAGACAGGCCTTGCAAGGAAAACAAGAGAACACCACTGACCATAACACACAGCCGCCACCTAAGGCCTCTCCAATGCAACATCAGTGATCTGCAACCCACCCTGAACTCCATTAACCAAGGATTAAACGGAGACCGGGAGTGGCTTGTACCAGTGAAAAACCCATTACAAGCAACATACTACACCGATTACAGAGAGCATCTATGCAACACGCTCTCTAAGAAACTGAGGAACCACTTGATCAAAATCCTTTACAATAAACAAAAGATGATTATAAATGAACTCTCTGAACTTACAGAAGGAGCTTCTCTGCCCTAGGTGTTAACATCTCCACATTAGACTGTCAATGGGACAACCTGTTTTTTCCTCTCTTCATACATACGACTGATAATGGGCCTTTTCCACCCTGACTGAATAGATCTTGTCAGCTCTGGCCCTCCCTTTTACTGGGACCCCACTCTTTAAATACCCCTTGAAACCCCCCCCCCCCATGTATCTGATGAACCGGGTCTTTGCCCATGAAAGTTTATGCTCAAAAATATCTGTTAGTCTGTAAGGTGCCACAGGACTTCTTTTTGTTCTCGAAGACACAGACTAACATGGCTACCTCTCTGATACTTGTCACTTTTTAAGGGTAATTCAGAATTAAGAGTATTCTTATCTTAAGGCCAAGGTAGATTTCAATATTTTGTGCCCTGACAAGCTCTGCAGGAGTTCCAAAACAGAACCCTTAGCTATCTGCCAGAGTGAGTAACAACCCCCAGGATCCAATCTTCACAGTGCAGCTAGTTTTTTTATACCTGTGAAGCAGACACTTCCTCCAGGACCAGCTCAGCACTACATAAGTAAGACAAGAAAGCTGACTCCAAATTAAGAAGATTTCTTTTAGAGACCCACATCAACCAGGATCCTTGAGCCCAGTGGCTTGAGCAAGGGCAGCTTTGCCCTTAAAGGTGTGTTATCCGGATTCTGTGAGTTTAAAACTACACCCTACTCCAATTTCACAGAGCCCTCTGCAACATTATATTCCAAAAGGTGAGCTTTACAATAGGCAGTATTAGTCAAAAGCACCATTCTTTTTCAGCTACCACCTAATCATATAATTTACAATTCCAGACGTGCCCAAACATCATTCAGAACCCTACAGACTTTGTCTTTGTTGCTAGTTACACCGTGATGTCTTTTGAATACCAACAAGGTTAAATAATACCAGTTTCTTAGTCACAGCTGGAGCATTGGCATCCAATTCAAAGAAAATCCTTTGTAAAATAAGAGTTTCTCATCAAAGTCCATGGCTACAAGCTGTCCTGCTACAAGAGATTTCTCTGGTAAGCAATGACATGCAAAATACCGTGCTGGGTTGGCTGTGCTGCTTGGTGAGCGAGATGTCCACTATAAACCCTGTTTGTGTTTAAATGGTTTTTGACTCAGCTGAAAAGTTGAGCTGTGAGACTGCCACCTAAGACTTCAGACAAAAAGGAATCTGCAGGTCTGTAGCACTTCTGCATAGATCTCAGGGGGTCTTATTTAGAATTCCTGAGCAAGCAGGTTTCAGTCAAGGGCTTTCATTTAACTGTTCCATCAGCACTTCAATGGAGGAGAGTGGATTCAATGTCTTACCTGGAGAATTCCAACTGTCCATCTCCATGTCTCTCTCTAGCCCATTTCCTGTCCAACACCTGCAAGGTCCACAAGATGGTGCTGCGCCACACTTAAATGTATATATTTCCAAGTTTAACTGCTCAGCTGAGGCAGAAAGCAGGTAAGGGACTTGTCCACAACCACATCCAGTGGAAGAGATTGAAACACAAATCCAATTCCCCTAGCTCTCTCTGTATTCTGCATAATTCTCTGGATCACAGCAGCACTTTTTAAAATCCATGAATTTATTTATTTATTTTTACAATTTGCTAATCTTTTTGGTTTTGCACTTCCATAGCTCAGAAAAGGCTCAACTTTCAACTTTCTTTAATTCTGTGACTGCCTCGTCTATGTTCCCTCTAATCTTTTCAAGCCACATGTGGATTTTTTCCATCCATGTGTGGAATAATTCTCATGTGCACCAAGGCACGTGCAAATGTGCACCATCAGTAGAAACAAACAACCTAGCTGTGAGTGCTCTGCTAAGCAGGGCAGCATTTGAATCTTACCTGAAGGGCCACAGAAGCACACAGCTTACATGGAACACTTCTTCTTAATTATGTTTTGTTAGCAAAAGGTATCCTAACACTGTCTTTTTCAACCTTCTTTTTTTATAAAGCACCCCCTTTTAAAAAATTAAAAGTACCCCCAGACTTCTCTCGCATATCCCTAAGAGTACACATACCACTGGTTGAGAAACATGGTCCTAAGGGAATCTGAGGTCTTGAAACAAGTGCCAGTCAACCTTTCCAGATTACTGTACCCTTTTCAGGAGTCAGATTTGTTTTCTTGCATACCAAGTTACACCTCACTGAAAAACTACTTACTTACAGAAACATTCAAAAATATCACAGAAGACTACCACTGAAAACTTACTGACTTTCTACCATCTTGTTACCAAATAAATGAATTGGAATAGAAATATTGCACTTACATTTCAGCATAAGGCATATGAAGCATTAGAAACAAGTGATTGTCTGAGTGAACTTTTAGATTGTACAGACTTTACTAGTGTTTTTACATAGCCTATTGTAAAACTAGGCAACTATCTAGATGAGTTGATGTACTGCTGGAAGATCTCCATGTACCCCCCAAGGATATGCATACCACTGGTTGAGAAACACTGTCCTAACACAAAGAGGTGGCATACTGGACTTCAGAAAGATGATATTGTACAGGACATGGAATCTTAATTAGGTGCAAAGTATTGTGCATATTTTGATCATTTGCAGAGACTGGAAAAATGTAGGAAAAGTTAATAGATTTTGAACCACTGCTTATCAGGAGAGCATCTGAGTGGCTAGACTAGCAATTGAAAACTCCTTACTTAGCAGCCTTCAGGGGACACATAACAGTTTATATAGTCTCAGAGGGGTAGCTGTGCTAGCCCATTGCTTCACCAAAAAAAACCAAGCAATCCTGTAGCCTCTTAAAGACTAAACTTTTATTTATCAGGTAATGAGCTTTCGTGGGTAAGATGAGGTGGGTCTTACCATGAAAGCTCATTACCTAATAAATAAAATTGTTAGTCTTTAAGAAGGCTACAGGACTGCTTGGTTTTTTAGTTTATATATAGTATAATCACCTAGTCTATACATCAGGATGGTACGATTTTAAATGAAGGGAATACAAACCAGCAACTTTAATCATCATTTAAATGACCACATGAAAATCCATTATTTAAAAAATGGATTTTAGTCCAGTTTTCCCTTTCCATTTCAGTTATCTTGTAAAGTAAGGCAGAGTCTCATTGATTGATATAACCATAAAAAGCTGTTGATTGCAACTAAATAGAGCATTTACGCTAGATTTCGCACATCATTTTGTTACACAGGAAGGTACACTATAACTAAATACTTTTAAGTGATTATGTAGCTTAATAGTTTCAGATGCTTATTCAGTGTCCATGTTTATATGTTAGAAAAAACATGAATAATATATTGCTTAAGCTCATTTATTAGATAACTTTTTGCTTATGATTTGGGTCAAGCTACTGCATTAGGGTGATAAGTAGAATTTAATTAAACACAAAAGAGCACATAATACTTATTTTTATTAAAGAAAGCAACCTGAAGTGTTTCAGGTATACACACTTTTCTTATAAAAACATGTTTCACGTTACAACTACATGATTTATTAAAAAGAGCGCATTAACTGTAGTCAATGAATCACACTGATTATTTCAGGTCAGCCTGGGAAAATTTTCAAATATGCCTAAGTGAAAGTGATTGGACCATAGCTTCCTATTTACCTAAGCGTCTTGAAAATGAGACAGTCTCCTTAAGTTACTTAGGCTGACCTATTGTGCAGTATTTAGAAAGTCTGACCTCAAAAGTTAGATGATTTCTCTTTTGATTTTTTCTTTATACAGAAAAGCAGCTTTTAGCTTGAAGTATTAGACAGACACTCCTAGATTCATCATTCTTATTTGTTCTTTAAATGCTTTAAAGGGATTACCATAAGTTTAGGCCTTCACACATTTTGTATGAAATTTAGACTAAATATAAACCTGTTTAGAATAAAAGGGAGAAAAAATTAAATAAAAATCTGATTTTAAAAACATTTGTTTTATTTTGTAAAAAATATCCTCAATTTTTATCCTCTGTGGCATATATACAAAGCGTACTGCAGATTCTTTAACAGCTCGTGAGCAAGTTCTCTAGTGTCAGGAGATTCCTATGCTTCACTTAGTTTGTGAGGTAGGAATCACAATGTAATGAACTGACTAATGGGCATGGACACTGTTGCCCTCTCCTGGACAGAATCAGAATTGTTTAGGTGACTAACCTGGGCCTTTCACTTGTGAGCCCAAGGGGAGATTTTCCATGAGCTTATATGGGCAGGACGGGCTGGAGCAGGAGGAGGTAAGTTATAGCCCTGCTCTTGTCTTGAAGTTCAGTGTGGCTGAGGTGTGCAGCACTGTGATAGACAGGAAGAATCTACCTGGTCAGGGATTTCTTACAGAATTTTTCCGAAGATTCGGACCAGGGCCAAGTGTACTATATGGGGTTTTTCCCTTATGGCTCACCAGGACCCTACCAGTGAAAAAGCCAAGACTACAAGACTAGTTATGACCTAAGACATGCTGGCAATGCCCATGTTCCAGCACGTTTCCAATTCCATGAGGCTACTACATGTTATTTTCCAGCACAAAGTAAAACAACCCTGTTAATGTGTTGGCCTGAGAAGCAGGAGCACTTCATGGCACTGCAAGAGGGAATTGATCCAGCACATTCAGTCTTCACTGAGGCTGCTGTATTTGACTCTCTGCAAAGTTGCTGTTCCACCTGGTCTGCTCCACTCGGCTGGTCCCTCTGTGGTCTCTCAGGAGATGAACCAAGGAGCAGCTTTAGATCATCACATCACAAGAGAAAACAATGCCAATGCTCAACAGAGGGAACTAGGAGGTCACTAACCATGAACAAGTTCTCAACAGCAACAGCTTTGTGATAGGGGAGCCTGCAAAGGGTGTAACAAGAGCCTTACACTCCATCAATAAAATCTTGCTACTACAGGGGAGCTTACAGCAGAAAGGGAGGGTAGGGACTTCCAGTCCCCTTAGCTACTGAAAGCACTTTGTGTGTTCCAAGAGGGGATAGGGAGGAAGATGAAGAAAGGGAAGGCCATTGGATAGAAGACAAGAATGCTTGATGGTGAAGAGAAACATGTTTGAGCATAAGAGATGGTTCATGACCAAGGATCCCAAAAATCTGTTTGCCAGGGAAAAACAATAGAAATACATTGTTGGAGTGAATCTGTAGTTATTACAATTTGTGGAAAAAAATAAAAATATATACAGTATAGGTTGAACCTTCCTGGTCCAGCACCCTCAGGACCGGACCACTGCTAAACAAGAGAATTTGCTGGACCGCCATTTATGTCACTGCCCTTTTGCGTTAAGGTCAAAGCACGTAGTTTATTAGTGTTAACATGGAGAAAAAGTCCATATATGGTAGTCCGTTGGCTTGCCCTATCAAGTGCATGCAACTGTGCAGGGTACAAGTGTGGAGCCAGCTGATGGGTCGTTTTGCATCTCTTGCACATGAACTATATAAGCACTGATACATTCTGTTGGAGGGCAGAACTCACTGCACAGCCTGGCAGAACCCACTGTTAGGCCTGTCTGTGTGTGTGACTTCTCTTTCTTTGCAACGTTGCTGGGAAATAAAACTTGTTATTTTCTTCAGTTGTCTCCTAAAATCACTGAAGCGGCAGCTTTGCTTCAACAGAGGTCAATATTGTCTAGCAGCATTACCAACACTCCCACGGCCTACTGGGCTCTTGGAAGACATTTGGGGTAAATTACAGTTAAATAACAGCACAGGACACTGAGAGCCAGGATTGGGTGGCTGTAAACAAACTTTATGGGACTATGGGAAACTTGGCCACACCCGTGATAAGTGGTTGTCTGGCTAATTAAAATCATGCCGGATTATGGATGTTGTCAGACAAGAAATTCCAGATTAGAGAGTTTCAACGTACACAATCCTATTTATCTGAGCTTCTGTTAGCCAGCTTTCTAGACTAACTGGACTGGGGCTGACAAATGAATTGAAATTTTATTAATTTTATTTTATTATAACGGCACTGGTTGGCTTTGAACTTGCTTACACAGTAGAGCCTCATGATTCGTAAACTTAATATTTGCAAATTCAACTATTCGCCAGGGGCCGCTTCCGCTGGGGCTCCAGGCCGGAGCACCAGCAGCTGCTGCTTCCCCAGGGCTCCGGGCACTCCCTGTATTTGCGAAAAATCAACAGTCGTGACGGTTCTAAACACAGAACCTTTGTGTATGTTGAGACCCTACTGTAATTATAAATCCGTCAAGAAAACTTTTGACTAACACCTATAGACACTGTGAATAGGGAAACTAAAGTTTGGTGTTTCGTTTTAATTATGGAAAAACGTGAATTCTTATGTTTTTTTTATCAGAGAATTTTGAGGGTTTTATCACAGATAATTAGGATCCCTGTTCAGAAATACTTCAAACACTGGACTTTGCTCTGAATTGGGCAGGAAATTATGCACTGGAGTGTCACTGTAAGACTATAGGATTTATTACTTTCACAATCAGCTCAAGAGTTAATACCTGCTGCTTGCCAGGGAGAGCATCTGTTTGGATTTCGTTAATTTGTGGCAGGGCTTTAGGCTAAGATCCTCTGAGACATTTAGGCTTCTAACTTCCAGGGGATATTGGGAGCCTATATATTTTGAGGAACTGGGCTTTTAGTACCTATGTATTAGCAGGATGGTTGAGGCTCTACTCAGCACTGATATGACCTTGGATGGAATACTATGTCCAGTTCTGGGCACCAGGTCTAGGGACAGATGTGGACATACTGGTGAAGGTCCAGAGGAGAGCATAAAAGCGATTAAAGTTCTAGAAAACATGACCTATGGGAAAAGACTCAAAATACTGAGTTTGTTTAGACTGGAGCAGAGAAGAGTAAAGAGAGAACATGATAACAGTCTTCAAGTACATAAAAGGTTGTTAGAAAGAGGAAGGTGATAAATCATTCTCATTACTCACTGAGGACAAGATGAGAAGTAATGGGCTGAAATTGCAGCAAGGGAGATTTAGCTTGGACATTAGGAAAATCCTTCTGTCAGAGTAGTTAAGCAGTGGAACAAATTACCTAGAGTGGTTGTGGAATTTTCATCACTGGGGGCTTTTAAGAACAGGTTAGACATACACCTGTCAGGGGTGATATAGATCAGTGGTTCTCAACCTATATATCACTCTGTGGCACGTATGCAGTTTGTGCTATGTCATGTGAGATCTATAAAGGCAGTGTGGTCTAGTGGGTAAGTACAAGATTAATATCTAGGTTCAATTCCTTGCTCTACTGGTGATATGGCAGGAGACCACAGACAAGACACGGCACCTCTGTACCTCAGTTTTTCCATTTGTAAAACGGGGATAACAATGCTGACCTCATTTGCCAAGTGCATTGAGACCTAGGGGTGAAAAGTGCTACGTGAGAGCTACGTACCCATTTGTTCATCCTAAAGTATTTAATCACAGCAGAAAGTAAGTTCCTCTTACAAGTTACTTGCTGACTCTCTTAGATCTTTGCATAAAGGAAAGACTTTGTTTTAGCTACCTTTGATATCAACATAAAGCTTTAAATATCTTTTGACAATTGATGCCCAATATTTACATAATGCATTTCTGAGGAAAGTATTATATAGGTAGGCTGGCATTTGTTTTGCACTGTGATGTGAACCCTTTCAGCAAAACATCGCCTCAGAGAAGCCTCCATACTGTCCCCAGCATACTCTGGAAACACACCTGAACACTCAGTTACATTTTGGTCACAAGTTAGCCTGCCAATAAATTACCATGAGGGTACACTGCTCACAGAACTCTTGGATCCAACACAAATAATGTTCTTTAAAAAAAAAAAAAAGAAAGAAAGAAACAGCTGCAAAGCAATCCCTTTTCAGCTGCTCCTCCAAAAAGAAAAAAATCCTGTAGGTGAAACCTGCCGCACTAAATAACTCAAAGGCACAAAATGCAAATACTATCCACAGTGGCAGTTCTATAAATAGCCCTGGCGCATTTCATTAGCGGTTGACTGCAGAAATGAAGAGGATACAGTGTATTCTGCCATGAGTCAAATCAAAAATTATAATTGGAAGCAGAATGTTTCCTAGATGCTTGCTGCACGCATAGGAGATAATTATCGTACTCAATACACAAAACCTGTGTCACCGGAGCCTGTTATTTGGACAGATCCATTGGAGGAAGGAGGAAGGAGAGACTGGGGCGGTGATTAAAGAGATACAACTGGCTTACATATCATGCTTCTGTCTGAAAACTTTTAACCAATTAGTGGTCTTGGGACTCCTACATTGGTACAGCTAGAAGACATAACAGAGAAGAAATAGCTTGGCTTATGCTGTGCTTTTACCAGTGCATTGGCCCTGATTAAGGAGACTGTCTCTGAGACAAAATGGAGGGGGGTTCAACAAGCCCCAGCATACCAGGGGTTAAACCAGACCCTTGTTTGTCACATGGCTGGTCGGGGTAAGGATTCAAAAGTAGAAGGGAAGTGCCAGCCAAAGGCCTACCCTGGGGAACAGCTTGAGCTTTCCTTCCCAGCTGGCTAAGAAGCCAGAGAACTCCCAAGCCATTGAGATCTATTGTTCTGAGTAACTTGTTTACTTTTGGAATCCTTTGTTTCTGATTTATTAAAAGAAAGCCCTGGAGGAAAAGGACTGAGAGTTATTCAACTTCCCCAGCTGTTGAGTCGGCCCACTGGCCTACAATCCCTGGTAGGGAAAACACTTATTCATGGGTTTAAAAGGAGGCATGTGTTCACATGCTCTTCAGAATCAGTGCCTATGTGCATAGTCATTTCCACTGCTCTCCTTCTGTACAGTCTGTTAACAAGCTGCTTGTCTCTGTTGTTTGTATGGGACTTTCATGCAGCACCAGGGACAGAAGAAACATTTTCAGAAGAGAGGAAATAGCGATTGTAGAAATACAAAACTTGGCAAGGGCGTCCAGAGAAGGTGGCATAACTAGAAATGCTTCTGTCACTTCGGGTTTAAGTTGATGGTGTCTCTGATGTTTGCAAACTGCTCTGAGATCCCCAGATAGAAAGCAATACAGAAATGCAAAGTACCGTTCGCATATTCATTAGAGGCTGAACCTCTCTAGTCTGAGACTCTCTCATCTGGCAACATCGGTAATCCGGTTTAATTTTAGTTAGCCGGATGACCACTTATCATGGGTGTGGCCAAGTTTTCCATGGTCCCACAAAGTTTGTTTCCAGGCACCAGTCCTGGCTCTCAGTGTTCTGTGCTGTTATTTAGCTGTAATTTACCCCTATATGTCTTCTAAGAGCCCAGTAAGCTGTGGAAGTGTTGGTAATGCAGATTGACAATATTGACCTCTCATGGTCAGGCACACTCTCTTGTTCGACACTGGTCACATCCTGAGTACAGGACTGGAGAGGTCCAACTTACACAAAATTTCCAGGGTGAGGAACTAGTGACCTAAATAATATTATAACAATAGGTCCGACAGCATCCCAGGGCCATTTTGGAATAAGAACACACTAACCAAGGAGCGCTCCACGGGCCAATCTTTCATTCACAGCTATTCATGCTGTTCTTCCTTACTGAGAAGCAAGTACTGCTGAATTGCTGAAGAGAGGTTAATTGCAAGCCTTCTGGCTCTTCCCTAGAAAAGATGAAGATCTTCTTTCTAAACCCTGTCCTCAAGTATCTGCCGTCTACTAAAAGTCCTTCTGCGGCAGAACTGACTAGGATCTCAGGCAATGACAGCATCCCCTTGAAAGTTAATAACGAGCTTAACTTTGCAGCCCTGGCTATAGATCCATGAGAGAGAGAGAGTCCAAATTTCACACATTTGCAAAGTGCCATACCAGAGAAAGAGACACAGATGACACAAGATATAAAAGTAGATATAAACTCATAAAACACCCCTCCCATGGTCCATTCCTTGTCATGGTGAGGTGGCTTGTGTGTCTCTATGACCCAGAGAGTTATGCCAGCAGGAGCTACAGTTCCTGGAAGGCAGTCCCAAACTGGACAGGTCAAAGGATAGAAACCAGACAAATCTGGCTCACCTCTCCCCGAGATTAACAACCCTATCTGTAAAAACCAGAAGTTACAGAAACATCTACAAAGAACCCTACAACTACACAAGTCTTGGGAGGAGCTGGCAATCCACATGGACTGAGTATGAATAGTGGTAGGGAAAGATGAAAGGAAGCTGCCCTGGAGACAGTCTTCTTCTCACCCAGGACAACCACCTTGTTGGGTATGTGGACCATTTGGACCATGTATCAAGTGGGGAAGACAGCGCAATGTGGAGAAGATCTACCAAGACTGAAGGAGAACAGCTGGGGTACTCCTGGGATCAGCTAGATGTTTTGTCCCAAGACAGAAGGAAGTGGAGGAGACATCTAGGTGACCTATGCTCCACCCGGAGTACAAGGGTTTAAGTCAGGTTAAATTGATAAAACCCGACAATGATGAATGTTCCTAGAGTTCTCTAAAGTTGAATATAGCTAAATAGTTAGTAGAAAAGGTACCTGTAGGTGGCACTGAAAAATATGTAGCATTGTTTCTGACTTTTGTAAACTATATTCAACTTGCATTTCCTACAGATGGCTTCCTTTGTAAAGCTTTTTACATCAGTTCATAACAGTAAGAAATAGTGAAATTATTTGCTTCATACGCTGAGTCCATTACTTCCCAGACTAGGAAAGTGAACTGATATTGGTGAAGCACCAATTAAACCATAACATAACATACATTACAAATTTTTACCCTACACTCCCGGCCCTTTAAAATTCCTCCTCTCCTGCAGGAAGGGCATGATGGTGATATTGCTATAAGCAGGACTTCAGTGTTATTCAATGGACTTCACCTGTCAGGGCAGGGCACCCTCTGCATAATAGGAAGCATTTTAAAGGGCTGGAAGTATATAATATAATATTGCAGACATTTCCGTGAATGTCAGTGCCAAGAAGATAGCAACAAATCTCCCAGGGCACACAGTAACAGATTCAAAAGTAGCTATCCTACAGCAAAAAAAATTTTAAAACCAGACTCCAAAGAGAAACTGCTGAGCTGCATTTCATCTTGGAAGAAAAGAGTAAAAGGAAAAAACATGTAAACCCTAAGGTTCACACCTCCAGATCAACTGCTGGTAGTAGGACTCGCCCTCCCTGACTGAGTTAACCTTGTTATCTCCAGCCTTGCTCTGGCCTGCCTATTTATACCTGCCTCTGCAAATTTTCACTACCTGCATCTGACAAAGTGGGTCTTCGCCCATGAAAGCTTATGCCCATACATTTCTGTTAGTCTATAAGGTGTCACAGGACCCCTCGTTGCTTTTGCAGATCCAGACTAACATGGCTGTCCCTCTGATACATGAAGGATGGGAACCACAGCAAGGGGAAAAACTCTTATGAGCTATAAGTGGAGTTAAATAGATATAATGGAATGAAATTAAACAAAAGGCAACTTTAGACTGAATAGCAGGGGTAACATCTTCTCTAGCCTCAGGGTCAAAATTTCCTCTACCCCCACCTCCTCCTCTCTATGCCTCTCCTTATGGTTTGAGCAACACTTTCCCAGGAGCTGCTGAGTTCACTGTGTTAAGCTGGCAGCTGCCACAAGAACTCTTGACCGACAGCTGGATCCTCTTCTTGCTAACGCAGAGGGAAACGCTTTCAAAAAGTGCCTGTGTGACTCAGGGTATGTCACCACAGGAACTGTGAGCATCCCCAAGCTAGCTTTGACTGTACAAGCTCACTAGCAACAGCAGCACAGCCGTGGCAATAAGGGTGGCAAGATGCGCTAGCTGGCCGAATACAATATTGTCTGGCACCACAGGTACATACTTGGGGAGTTACTCCATGCTGCAGTGACTATGCTGCTGTTTTTAACACCTAACGGGATCAAAGCTAACTTGGCAATGCTTGCATGGGCTGTCCCAATTGTAGCATGGTCACACTCTGCAGCTCCCAAGACACTTACCAAGTTTTGAAAATTTTCCCGAAGTGATTTTCTGCACAGGCTGTTTCTTCATATTTCCCACAAAAAGCAAGCGAGGTAAAGGCTCAGATTCAACAAACCATGTGCTTCCACATGTACTTTGTTTTTGATCGGACTGAAGCACCTTGCTAAATCAGGCCAGGAGAACTTCACCTGTCTGTCTCCAGCTACAATACAAAGTCGAGGTTCTCAAGTGTGAAGACCTAGTGTGCCACATCTAAACCTCAAACTGCTTAGTGCTTGGTCAACACAGTTAGGCTGCATTCTGAGGTTTGGTGTACTCTAGGCAGGTAAGTCACTTGCCAATATGCAATTCTAGCTATGGCAATTAGGTAGCTAGTCTTGACTTTTCTGCAATCGACTTACCTGGCTGTCCTTACAGAGGGAGATCGACGGAAGAGTTCAACCTCCCTCATGCCACACAACAGCGATGAGTATAGGGTTCAACTGCCAACCCCAGATAGTTCAATTTCGCACATCTCTATCTGGTGCACAAAATCAAACTCCAGAAGATCAACCCTGACCGAGTCAATCTTCCCTGCAGTATAAACAAGCCCTGAGTCTGACACTGTACTTTGAGCCAATCAGCATACTGCCCAACAAACTCCTGGATCAGCTCACACCAGTGGTATATGTTTGAGAAATGCTGACCTCAAGGGCCTATTTTCAACAATATCCTGAGATAAGGCATTTCTTTCCTGGACATGCCAGCTTCCTCACCAGAATGACTACTACGTTGTTTTCTGTCACAGATCACCTTCCTCTCTGAAAATAATTTGTCTATATATTTTTGAAAAACAAAAGGAACCTGGACTGCCTCTCCCCTTTCTTCCTTTCATGAATCCGACATTGTTTCAAAGAATCGGAGTATTTTAAATGCTTATGTTTTGCCATTTCAGTTATTTTACCCGCCCACCTTTTAGACAGACTCTACTGAGGAAACCAGGCTGTGAGGGTTAACGCATTTTAATAACACCCATTTCCAAACACTAGTGAAGTGAGCATTTAAACTCTTTCAGGCATGTTAGCTAGCTGAGGTTCCATGGGTAAGGTGGACCATGAACACCGAACATGGTTTTCATCGTGATCTCTTTTCTTAGGCTAAACATAGCCAGATATTCACTGGTCACGGGCTCAGACCTCTCAAATGCTGTTCAGTATTCAAAATCCTCTGCATTTGGGGGGTGGACCCTGAAAATGCTTCTTCCTTCACACCTGCACAGCCCCCTTGCCCTATCGGCTTCTGTTCAGCAAGGCAGTTAAGGACATGCTTCACTTTATACCCTGGCTCAAGTCCATCTTGCAAAGGTAAGCATGTGCTTAAGTGCTTCACTGGATCAGGGCCTTGACGCCCATCTAGCCTTTTCTTATGGTTGGATCTGGGAAATGTTTGTTGCTCCTGCCCGACATTTGTACTTCTATTGCAACTGTTCAATATACCCTAAGATGATGAGTATTATAGAAATGGAGTCAATAAGAAATGAATGAATGATGTATTCTGTCAGGACTTCTGTTCCACTGAGCCTAGCCCCAGCCCTGCACCCTCTGCTCAGGTCCCTGCCCCTTCTCATGGTGTGATACAGGCCCCCCCAACTTGCCCAGGGGTCCGGTACGGCTATCAATCCACTGCCTGCAGTACATTTTCCTAGTGCTTTGTCCAGGCTAGGTTAAAATGTAGGCAGGGAGCCTTATTGTCCAGTCTAACAGATCTAATAATCAGTTCTACCTAGAGCTGACTGCAAGTGCAGCTAATAGAGGGAACCCAAAAGTCATCCAAGAATGTGCAGCTCAGCTGCTTGTGATTCCAGATGGCTAAATTGACATGTTATGTGCATGGAATGCCAGGAAGTATCTCTCAATACCTTGCAAGATACTTGATCACAAGCCAGCTTAACACATAAATGTAAAGAGCAAATGTTACCAATGATCTCCTTTCTGCCCGCACTGCAAACAGGCGGTCATCTACTAGCCATGACCGTGGAAATGATGGGTGTGGACTGGCGGTGTCTTACTGCATATGCATTGGATTCATGATGAATTATTATTTGCAGGACAGTATTACCCAGAAACTGCAATAAGGGAAGGGGTGTTCTTGTCTAGGCTCTAGATAAAAGTGTAGTAAAAGAGACCCAAGGAGCTTACAGTTTATGTTAATGACAAGACACAATGGGTGGATGAAATCAATACACACTTACTCTTAAATAGGAAGACCTAGAGAAAGGGAAACTCTAGGAGTATGGGTTTTGCCTAGATTTGCAGAGCATGAAACACTGGGATGCTTGGCTAATGGAGTTTTGAGCATCTCTCTCTGTTTTGAAACCTTGGACCAGATATCATTCCACGCTCTCTGGAGAGATATTGGAATAAATGCTCAATTTTATAGAAGATAAGAGGATTCTAAGGAATAGGCAGCACAGACCTATTGAGAACAAACCAGGCCAAACCAAACAAATATCTTGCGTGCAGAGGATTACTGGCTTAGTAGATGGGGAGAAGCAGGTAGATGTTATCTGTCTTGATTTTTTGACACAGTCTCGCCTGACATTCTTGTAAGCAAACTAGGGTGGTGTGGTTTCAGTGAAAGATTAGGTTGAAAGACCCTTCTCAGAGAATGGTTAGCAATGGTTTGCTGTTAAACTGGGAGGGAGTATCTACTAGAGTCCTGCAGGGATCAGTCTTGGTTGCAATATTATTCAATATTTTATTAATGTTTTAGACAAGGGAGTGAAGGATATGCTTATAAAAACGGCTTATAAACGGCTTATATGCTTATAAAAACGGCAGATGATACCAAGCACTTTGGAGTATAGGATAAGAATCAAAATGACCTTGGCAAATTAGAGAATTAGGCTACATGCAAGAGGTTGAAATTCAACAAAGGCAAGAGCAAGGTACTACACTTAGGAAGGAAAACTCAAATGCACAGTCAGACAAAGGGGAATAACTGGCTAGGTGGTAGCACTAAAGAAAAGGATCTGGGGATTCTAGTCGATCACAGAATGAATGTGAGTGAACAGTGTGCTGCAGATGCAGCAAAAGCTAGTATTACTGTGGGTTATCTGAACAGGAATGTCTTGTGGAAGACATGGGAGGCAATTTGCCAGCTCTACTCAACACTGGTGAGGCCTAAGCTGGAGAGTTGTGTTCTCTTCTAGGTGCCATGCTTTAGGAAAGATGTGGACAAACTGCACAGTCCAGGGGAGAGCAACAAAAATGACAAAAAGGTTTAGAATACCTGACCTATGAGGAAAGGTTTTAACAACTTGGCACGTTTTTAATCATCTGAAAAGACAACCAAGTGAGGGGAGACCTGATAACCATCTTCACCTATATTAAGAGCTGTTATATAGATGTCTATTATCAACTGTTCTTATTATCCACTGATTGTAGAACTAGAAGGAAAAGGAGATTTAGGTTAGATATTAAGAAAAAACTGTCAAACTGTAAGATAGTTAGATGCTGGAACAGGCTTCTAAGGGACACTGTGGAATCCTCAGCCCTGGAGAAGGATGGATAAACCTCTGTGAGGCATGGTCTGTGTTCACTGGGTCTTGACTCAGCAGAGGGGCTGGACTAGTCGACCTCCTGAGGCCCCTTCCAGCCCTATAACACATGACTGGATGTAGGTTTGGTCTGGGATCGTCTCCGTAATGGGGGCTGGACTGTGCCACTAGGGTTCACCTCTGAGCAGTGATTGGTGTAAAGCTGCCCTGCCCCCCGGGAGGCACAATGCCTCTTAGGTGGGCACAATGCCTCCCTGAGGACATGATGCAGGAGGTGCTGCCCTTCTGCATGCACACAGACAGCACTGATTGTGGTGTGCAGGCAGTAAAGGGTGGTCCTACCTTCACCCACTTTCCCCACCTCTGAGAGGGCCAGCTCCCACAGAGGCTCTTATCCTGAGCAGCCTTTGCAGTTGGTGAAGTGGAGGAGCTGTAAATGGGGCCAGCCATTTTGCAGAGATGGGGAGGGGAAGACACACAACAGGTACCTCTACAGTCCTGTTTCCTGCCCCAGGCAATGAGAGCGACCATTTAACCCACCAGCGACATGCACCCGCTTCTGGAGCAAACCACAATGGCTCTATAATGGCGCACAGCAACGTTACACAAGAGTTTGGGACACAAAAGGGAGAATACTATACATTGTTTGAAACTGACGAGCGCCTCATTCCTGCAGCATCCATCCATTCCTTGCCTAAGCAAGGAGACGCAGCACACGAAGCTGCCCCAGACTCTCCACTGACTAAAGAAAGACCCTTTAAAGAAGTTTCCTCCTGTGCTCATGCAGCATGTCTGATGCAGGCTGAGCTTTCTAATGCTTCCCAGATGCTCCAGATCTCCAGGGTCTCCCTCAGGTACACAGCTCCCCTCCCCCATACAACTTCATCTTGCTGTGTGAGTCCAAGCAGAAGCCTTCTGTTGCCATGTCACCATTTCCTAAATGGATATAGAATTTCCCATGGCATCTAAACCTCTCCAGAGGTTGCTGGGTCCTTTTTTAAATAAATCCCAACAAGTTTAACATCATGAGAGACTGCAGAAGGAGCCTTTGCAATTTGCTTTACTCCAGCTTGCTTTGTCTTTGCATTGTACGTGTGCGTATATAAACCAGGCTCCATATCTTATTACAAATCCCCTAAGACATCTTCATCCTCGACAGCAAATATTTCATTTGAAAACGAAGGGGTCCAACCTCCCCGTTGATACAAAAGCATACGTGGCAGTTGGGTTCCATGGTGACAGGCATCCTAGAGAAACCTAACACAGTTTCAGAGATACTAACCACAGTTCCCATTCATGTAAATATCAAGGGCAAAACAGACCTTTAAAAAACAGTGTGATCTACAGTCTCTCACTTTCAAGAGTAAAGTTTCAATAACAAATGAACATGGTAAAAACTGAAAAGATTCTCTGTGACGATCCAAAGGGCAGGCGTGAGCTGACAACAAAGGGGTCAGAGGGGTTGTTTGGTATGCGGATTTAGGAAGATTAATTGAAAGTGCTGTTGCGGAGAGTTTTGACTACAGGATTTTGTGTTGATGCTGAAAGCCATTTTGCTTGATATGGCATTTTCCACAGTAGATTTGTCCTATGCAAATGCAGTCTAATAGCATTAGGGTCAGATGCTTTGCTGCTGTGCTATTGGCATAGCTGTTCCTAACTATACTGTGCTTTCAGCACATATGGACAAGCTACTGACAATAGTTCAGTGTGTGTGTGGTATGGCTACAGCCATGTTGGAACCCATGTGGATAGGAAACTAAAACAAGAGTGGATTTATTTTGATTGAGAGAGTTTGAACTCTAAGAAGGAAAAATCTAAACACAAAATCAAAGCCTTACACTTTTGCCAGCACAGCATTCATTGTCCAACAGCACTCACACAGTCCGACAATAATCACATTGTGTAAGGACTTAAATGGGACAAAATGGGTTAGAAATTATCTTGAAACATTTCCAGAATATTTTTTTGTTTTGTTTTGTTTTGTTTTTTTTGTTTTTACCAGTGCTGCACTTTGCCTTCTAGACTAGGTGTGAAGCACCATGTCAGCAATAGAAATGGGGGTAGCTGTGTTACTCTGTAGCTTCACAAATAACAAGCAGTCCAGAAGCACCTTAAAATAAATAAATAAATAAACAAATGTGTTAGTCTTTAAGGTGCTACAGGACTGCTTGTTATTTGGCTTAGTAATACTTCACTTTTATATCAAGTTATTCTTTTGGTGATTTCAATGAACTTTACAAACATCCCTTAAAGAAATCACACAACACTGCCCCCATTGAAACAGATAAAGGACTAAAAGGTCACTTCACCATCCAGCACGTAAAAGGCAGCCTCCTCTGGGGTGGAATGCAGCGGCTAGCATGAGGCAACATTCCACAATAGTTTGGGGGCAAGAAGCAAAGAAGAAATCTGTATCTAATCAAAAATTGCACTGGGAATTTAAAGGAGGAAGTATCTAATTACCTGAAGTGGAATTTGAAACATTCCTACTCTTACAAAAAGTGCAATGGGCTCTTTAGGCTCCGAAAGAGGCCAAGACCCAGGGTTCGGTTCTCTAATGTTTTAAGTTCCTCCAGGGATTTACACAAGCTGAACAGCCCCATGGGATACACTCCTTGTACAGACATACTTCATGACATCGCTGGAACACAGGGGGCGGGGGGGTGCATCTACACTAGGAACTAACTTCGAAGTTAACTTTGAAGTTAAGTACTACTTGGAAGTAGCCAGAAGAGAGTCTACATATATTTTCCCTTACTTACAAGTTAACTTCGAAGTAAGGGAGCCCAACTTGGAAGTCCTTACTCCATTCCTAGGAATGGAGTAGTGCCCTACTTCAAAGTTTAACTTTGAAGTAGAGTGTGTGTAGATGTTCCAGTTCAAAGTTATTTTTTGTAGTGTAGACACAGCTGGGATGTAGCAGGGAACTGATCATGACCAGAACACACCACAGAATCAGAGAATCATCAAATATTCGATCTGGAAGGGACCTCAGGAGGTCATCAAGTCCAGTCCCCTGCCCTGTACCATGTTGCATGGCACAGTGTTCTTGATGGCCCCCAGTGCCATGCTCCAGAGACTCTTCTGGTAAATG
Source organism: Carettochelys insculpta (assembly GCF_033958435.1). Lineage (NCBI taxonomy): Eukaryota > Metazoa > Chordata > Testudines > Carettochelyidae > Carettochelys > Carettochelys insculpta. The sequence continues at coordinate 365,903,605 of NC_134137.1, read as the reverse complement.
GCCCATGGGTGTCATCAGGCTCTGGCTGCCCTGTAAGGAGCCAGAATGCAAAGGTGATTAGGAAAAAGCTGAGGAAGAGAGAATCACACCTCTTGTGTTTGTAGTTTGTCAACGGGACAGTGCTTTCAGAAGCACAGAGTCCCCCCCACCATCACACAGGAGCATCATTCAGTAGTGAATCAGAGAGCAGAGCATTTTGGCAGTCAGTTGTGGTCTCTACTGGAGAGATCTCGATGCCAGGAGGCCACGACACCTAAACTCACTACGAGGCCACAGAAAATCATTTATTTTCTACTGTTTTCCCAATCTGCACAGTGGTTAACACTGATACTCACCCACCTAGCTTGGGAGGAGTCATGGGATGGCTGAGCAACTACAAGGTGAACCTCTCTAATCCAGAAGCTTCTCGCCAGGCAACATCCTTAATCTGGCATTTTAGTTAGCCAGACAACCCCTTGTTGTGTTTGGCCAAGTTTCCCGTGGTCCCATAAAGTTTGTTTACAGCCACCAGTCCTGGCTCTGAGTGTTCTATGCTGTTATTTAGCTATAATTTAACCCTAAACATTTTCTAAGAGTGTGGTAGCAGTGGAAGTTTTGGCAATGTGCCACACCACACTGACCTGCAGTGAGGCATCAAATTCTCTCATTCAGCACCAGTCAGGTCCATAGAGGGCTGGACAAGAGAGGTTCAACCTGTAGTGCTCATACTTTGCAAAATGCACATGCCAAGAGCTTGTTCTGTACTCGGTCCCTGATACCACCTCCTGATGTACCATGGCGGTGTCCTGTGACTTCCAATCCATGTTTGATCCTGCCCTTCTTACACCTTGTGAAAGAGCGCCAGGCCATGCAACATTCTCAGGAGATGCTGCTGACTATGGAATCCATCATATAAACGGAGACACCACCATCATCCCCCGTGCCTTACAAACCGTGTTCTCTTTCCTCTCCTCTGCAATGTATCACTGGCTACTTTACACATCACAAGTGGTTTGGTGTGGTAGCCTTCTCCACTGCAGCTCCCTCTGTAGCTGTCACCTCCACCGCAAGGACTCTTCACCTCATTTCAATGTATCTTTTCCCTCCTGTTAGTAGCCCTTGGTTTTACTCTCCCTCTGTTGTTATTTAAGACCGCTGGACTCTCCTGGTATTACACCAAATACTAACCAAACAGCCATAATCATCATCCTGTCTTTTATCCCCACTCTAGTCCGTAAGTCTGTAAAATATTTTCGGGTAGTGGCTGTATGAAGTTGCTGAATACATACAGTTGTGCTGTATTATGTGTCACATCACCCATAAAGGCTCGATCCATCCCCGCTCCTCCTCCCCAGTGCAGCAGGGAGCTTGCTCAAAGCCATGCCACCTGTGGATTAACAAAAGACCAGCCAGCCACCACCTAAGCGGTAAAGCTCTGCAGTTTCATTTATTTAGTAATCATAGAATCACAGAACACTAGGACTGGAAGGGACCTCAAGAGGCCATTGTGTCCAGCCCCCTGCCCCAATGGCAGGACCAAGTACTATCTAAACCATCCCTGATAGACATCTATCTAACCTGGTCTTAAATATCTCCAGTGATGGAGATTCCACAACCTCCCTTGGCAATTTATTCCACTGTTTGACCACCCTGACAGTTAGGAACTTTTTCCTAATGTCCAACTTAAACCTCCCTTGCTGCAGTTTAAGTCCATTGCCTCTTGTTCTATCCTCAGAGGCCAAAAAGAACAAGTTTTCTCCCTCCTCCTTATGACTCCCTTTTAGATACCTGAAAACTGCTATTATGTCTCCCCTCAGTCTTCTCTTTTCCAAACTAAACAAGCCCAGTTCTTTCCGCCTTTCTTCATAGGTCACATTCTCTAGACCTTTAATCATTCTTGTAGCTCTTTTCTGGACCCTCTCTAATTTCTCCACATCTTTCTTGAACTGCGGTTGTAAGTAGGATTATTAGTGACTTCAGAAACTATCACTGGCTTTCGCACCGTACATAGAGGTCAAAACGTCAAAATTCAGCACTTCACCTCAGAAAGGTTGTTAACTTCTGCTCGAGAAGGTGTCTACCAAATCAAGAGAGTGTGTAATAGGTCTCACGAAACCAGTGATCATGCTTGTACCTAGCTATGTTTTCATAATGTCACTGGTACCACATTCCTAGCATGTGCCTTAAAACGTTTTACCTATCGCACAAGGGTTCCTTTTACTTTCTCACAGGGCTAGATCCAGCCAGCCTTACTCCTGCTGAGCAGCTGACTCCTCAGTTGCTGATTAAAGTCAGGTCTACAGTACAAATTCAGTACATTGCACAGGGATGGGGAAAAATCGAGAGGTAGCCAGAGCTAGGTCAACAGGAGAACTTTTCCCGTCAACATAACGACTACCTCTCATGGACAGAGAAGTTCTCCCATTGGTGTAGTAGCGTCTTCACTAAAGCGCTCCAGTGGTGCCACTGCTGCAACAACGTACATGAAGACACGCCCCAAGGAACTACTAATGGCGGTTTCTACCATCTTCCTCCTCTCCTTATTGATCCCTCACTTTGCAGAAAACACAGTTCCCATTAGCAGCTCAGGTTGCTGTTGATTCCCATGAATTTCAAAATATTGCCTGTAATTAAAGGAAGCAACAGCTATTTAGCCACCAAAGACTTCTGCCTCCATGATCCCCAAATGCACTGCACTTCAATAAACTCCATGTTCAATAGCAGAAAATGATCAGACTTGTCTGCTGCTGAAACTTTAACTATCAGAGGCGTTTCCTACTATGGCATTGGGCAATCTACAATCCCAGACCCACCAGTTTGGTTTTATTCCTGCACCAATGAAGTCAATGTGAGATTTGAAGGGGAGCAACAGCAGGTTGCTGTAGATGAGCTGATTATACTGTTCCTAAAAGTTATATCACAAACCAAATTAGCAGCTGGTGCAAAGAACTGTTTGGCCACTGAGCCGTAGGGGTAATAAGAAAATTATGAATGGGCAGACCTCAGGTTAGTAAGGAAGGACATATTCCAAATAGTTCTGACACACTGGGGCCAGATCCTTAGCTGGTATAAATCAGCAAAGCTCCATTCGATGTCTGTGTCTACTACACATTACTTGCTGCCCATTTCCAGTAGAGGATAAGCTTCTGCTAACTTGTGCCAGAAAGGTTAGAACAAGTAGCGCTGAGCAGCCACCCTGAGCCAAAGCTTAAGAACGTTGCCAGGGTCAGCAGCAAGCAATGGGTTCAAACAGTGTGCAGTCAGCGATTCACACAACAGCCTGCCTTGTGGGCCCTGTGCTATCCCCAGAATGCAAAAGAGAATCAATCTTCTACTTCAGCACCATCAGGAGCTCATTGGTGCCCGGAGTTCCGTTTTCGGCAGGGAAAAACGGCACGGTCACACACACCAGAGCTCCCAGTTCCTTACACTACATGCCCTCAGAGGTGTTCACAAAAATCTGAGCAATGCAAATCCAGAAGTAAGTTGAAGTCAGCGGACTTACTCTAGCAGAAGGGAAAGCAGATTGAGGCTCCGTAGCTTTAGAAAAAGGCATATGAACTGCCATACAGCACACGCACTCAAACACACAAGCAAAACACTCCCCTTTCCATTTTAAAAACGTGTTAAGTGCAGCTATTCTTACTTTGCTCAGGACAGTGTTTTAAAGGCTGCGGTTTACATTTCTCCACAACCTGGGTTGTCTCCCAGCAAGTATTGCTGGATCACTCGTGCGCCTGGATGTGGATTACTAAACCAGTGCCAGAGCTATTATTAGAAACAATTGTCTCTCCTGGAAATTTTACATAGATGCTCAAATCTACTTGTCTAATTCTTCCCCAGCAGTAAATAGGCTACAAATGCAGCCAAGAAAACAATCTTACATTCACACATTTGCTGTACAGATAGATAGATGCAAAGAAAGAGTGAGATTAGAAACAGGGCCATTTAATTGCCATTTCAATACTTCATTTGTAGCAACTTTCCTGCTGCAATCCAAGGGAGCAGCATGCTTTAAGTGAAAATATTTCAGGGGCTTTGCTTCAGAAGCCCCTGGCTCTGCATGTAACTTGCTGCAGCCATTTGGAATGTAGAAAACAGTCCATCTTAGCAGTCAAAGGAAGCGTGCATCCAGATTTGTCTGAATTCACCCATCTCCACCTCCCAAATCCTTGCTCCCCACCTCAGTGAATTCACACTGTGAGCCCCCTGCTTCATGGATTCATTTTAACTCCCCCCCTCATCCACCCCAACATTTCTCTCCATTTAAAATCAGTGGGGGAAGGGGGAGCCCTTGTCTCTGATATAGAGACTTGTTTTTAACTGAGAGATAAAAGCTCTAGTCTGAGCTGTCCTTCCCACAGCATTTTAAATACACAGTACCAGGCAGGACCCCACCGGAATCCCGCTCTGAAAACAAAGGCGCATGTTACCTTTCTCTTCTTTTCACCTCAGCAGCAGCAGCCCTTCAGATTTCCATTAGCTTGTCCAGAGGAAAAAGCATCCCATTAAATCCAGATGGAGCAGGCCTTTGGCCTAACAGGCAGCATCCATTTCCCTGTCCCTCCTCCTCTGTGTGGCTTGCTAGGAGTCAGGCACAGCCCTGCTCTGCTCTCCCCTCCCCGCCCCTCTCTGTGTGTGTCTGCAAGGAGTTCCACAATGCTACCACAGCCCAGCTCCCGGCTAGCGGGTTCTTAGCTAGACCCTGGCGGCAATCCAGGGCGAACCACAGCAATCTCCATCCTCAGCAGCTGAGCACGAGACAGAGACAGTGGGGGAGAGACTGGAAAAAAAAACCCAACCAAAACCTGCTGGCAGTGCTGCAAGGAGGTTTCACACCAGAGCAGCTGCAAAGCAACAGCCCCGTCTGCAGGCTTTGCCTCTTCCCAGAGCTTTTCCCACACGGATGGCTCACGTGCAGGCAAAGCCGCACTTTGAATGAAAGGAAGCTGGCTCGGTGTGTGTGTCAGAGAGGGGGAAAGGAAGTGAGGGAAAGCATCAGCCACTGACGCTGGGTCATGTGAAACATATGAACCCTTGCAAGCAGCCTGCGAGGCTATTCATCTGGTGTGCTGCTGAGCTCTGCCTGGTAACATCTGGGTTTATGACTAATGCCAAACCTAGGAAAGCAGATGAAAATAAGGCAGTGGGCAGTGGGGCAAGGGGGAAGTGGATTTCCCTGCAATGTCTAACACACACACCTTTAAACAATAATAATAATAATAATAATCATGGGATGGGGGGACCAGCCTGGATTTGTTAATCTCTCAATTTCCTTTCCAGCATATGCACTCAAGGCCAAGTTATGTCTTGAATTATACTAGCAGCAGGAAGGAGCTATGCTGAGTTGGTGAAAGTATTCCGGAGGAAAAGGAAGAGGCGGGAATAAACCAAGGAGCATAAGAAAGCCCAAAGAAATCCTTCACTTAGAAAGCCCTGACTCTGCTGGGGAGGCAGCACCAGCCTGATTCAAAGATGCAGCAATGGGAGTGATATGTTGCCCTTGCACCACTTCAACCATCCCCGTATAAAGGGCACAAGCCCTAGAGCAGCTGCGGTGCTCAGACTAGCCTGGCTATTACTCTATGGGAAGGGGAATAACTATAAGGGGGAAAGCACCTTTATGACAGTATAACTGTGCCCACCCTAGGGCCGGTACTGGTACAAGTAGAAATCAGACCCCGAAGTGAAACTGTTAAATCAGTGCAGACACTGCACAGGTAGCAAGTGTGAAAAACTGGGGTGGGGAGAGGAACAAAGAATAACAGAGTCCTATAGAAGACAAAAGCCCTTGTACTGGTCACCTTAATCTAAGTGTGTGTGAAAAGTGGTCCCAACCACGGCCGTTTATCTGTACCATTTGGAGTGATTGCTGTATCATACCGGAGGGTGTTTTTCCTTTCTTTAGCAAGGGAGCATCTGCATTTGCTTCTCTTTAGGACTGGAGTTCCTTCTGCCAGGTAACCCCTGAGAAGTAACTGTTGTCAAGCATTCCACAGCAGCTCTAGGGAGAACTCCTTTCCAGAAGTGGTGCAGTTTTGATGTAAGGACAATCAGAGAACCAGGCTCTTACAGAAATTGTCTGCATTTCTTTCATGCTACAGAGGTGCTGCTTGTAGCTTAGGC